>NC_039364.1:67978313-69210040 GCF_003573695.1 Papaver somniferum | reverse complement strand
GTCCTCTAATGGAATGGGAGGAAGGCTGCGGCCCACGAAACACTAAGTTTTAATTTTGAAAGTTTAATTTGGCCCAGTTGGTTAAGGCCCGACGTTTGTTTTAAAACTTTGGTTTCGAGGTCCACTCTTGAGTGGAAACAAGCCCACAATCGGTTACAAGCTCAGCTGGGTTTAAACCCAGAGTCCAAAATACAAGTCCAATGAAAGAATTTAAACAAGCCCACAAATTAAACAAACAAGCCCACAAAAATTAATTACAAACCCAACAGAAAATAAAAAGCCCAAAAATTGGCTTTAATATTACAAGCCCACAATTAAAAATTGGAAGCCCACAATTCGGGTTCTCTGAATGGGTTTACCTTTTTAGCACAGCCCAGCTGCTCTGATATTGTTGCAAAAACCCAGTTGGGTTTTGGTTCTTTTCCTTGGTGGCGTCCCAGCAGAGGAAAAACAGGTTCAGAACAGCAGGTCCAACAGCAAATGAAGTGAAGCAGATGCAGATGCAAATGCTATGCAGTGAAATGCAAAAATAGCTAATAAAACTACAAGAAAAACACAGCACCAATCCTCGGCAGCGGCGCCAAAAACTTGGTAGGCTTCTAAAAGGTCCTACAAATTATAACCGCAAGTGCACGGTCGTTAGTTGTAGCTCGTGCAAGTACGGGTCGATCCACAGAGACTGGGGGTGTTTGGAGTTTCTAGCTATTTGGGCTCTAAATTGCTATTGGGCTTCTAATTGTGCTTTGGGCTTAGTGGGTTTTTGTAACAATGAAATGGTTTTGGGCTCAGTGGGCTTTCGGATTGACTGTGAACTTATGGGCTTTTGGTCTTTTGAATTGCACTGGGCCTTGGGCTTTGATTAAGTCCACAGTGGACTGGACCTTTGATTTTTGGAATGAACTGAGCCTTGGGCTCAGTTGGCTGGGCCTTTAGATTAGCTAGGCTTCTGAGCTATGAACTAGATTACACTGGGCTTTTGTAAAACAAGGTAATGAATGCAGTAACAAGAACAGGAGAAACAAATGAGAAGAAAGAGCAAATAGTGGCAGTGAAGCTGTGATATTTACAAAGCAATGAAGATGGTAGTGAAATAATGAGACAATGGATGATAAAACAATAAACACAAGAAAACATATACAAATACAAAACACAAAACAGGTGACAGTGACAGTGGAGAGTGATAGTGAAGAAAAGCAAAGGAAATGGTGAAAATGGCAGTGAAGATGGCAATGGAAATGAAGCAAAGAGAAAGAACCAAGGCCTAAGCCAAGGGCAATGGCAGGGGAGCAAAACTACATATACAAAACAGAGAAACAACACAACTAGGTTATGAATCCACCTTGTGACCTAGCCAGATAGTGTAGTTCTAGGTTGAATCCCTAATGGAACTAAGTGACAGTTAAGGCCAACTTAAGATCCTAAGCATACAAAAAGGGAATAGCAAGATAATCAGCTTGCTCAACTGATGTGCTCCTAGTATTGACTGTCTTTTGACAGTACAATCAATCACAAGCACTAGTGAGCACTGATTTCTCCCATTGCTCAATCAATTCAGTGCACTAAGGCTTCTAACCTAACATTCCACTACCTAACAGTCCACTAAAGCTTCATCTGAGCCTCAGCTAATGAGAACATGAGAGAACAGATGGAACAACACATGATTAACAGGAACAACACAAAAATTGGAGAGACTGGCTAATCCAGTTCTCCCAAAACATCACATTAACAACAACATCAACAGGACAATAAAACAGGGAAAGGAATTAAACACATGAACATTACACAGTGAATACCAAGAGTAGAACATATACAGAACATCAAAGTTCTGGACACTGGCTATTCCAGCATCTAGATAAACATGAACAGGAGCTTGATATAAAATGTAACAATCACACACTCAAATTAAATACATGGTGGAGTTCAGAACAGCTAAAATTAACAATGCATTTGAATTGAGAATCATGGAATTGAAAAGATTGAAACCCTCAAAGCTACAGTTCATAACAAAACTAAACTATTCTACTGATGCTCTGGTTAATCCAGGCATATCCATTACACACACCACAGTCCCCTTTTTATACCCAGACACCCAAATTAGGGTTTACAAAAAAAATTCCCCCAAATCCCCAAATTGAACAGTGACAAAATTAGGGTTTCTCACCTAATTCGACTAATTTAATCATACCCATGTTGCCACTGTTCTTCCTCATGCTCTCCCTAGCAGTAATTAGGGTTTTCTCAAACAAACCCTAAATGGACAGAAAAATTAGGGTTAGGGATTTTTCTTACCAAACCTGCGATTTGACGCTTCCCTCTTCAACCCATTCCTCTCCTCGTTCACCAGCTCCATTCCCATGCCTTCAATTGCTTTTCTAGCTTCACTAATTCGTCAACCACTCACCTAGGGTTTCGGCAGGGGAGAAATTGACGAATTAGGGGGCTATAAAGATGGGTAATAGCTGTAGGAAGGTAGGGGTGATGATGGTGGAGGTGTGGTGGTGGTAGAGGAGTTGGTGGCGGTGGCAGTGGAGTGGGTAGTGGTGATGATGGAGAAGGTGGTTCTGTTGCAGAGAGGGGGGGAAGAGAAGAAGTCGATGGAGAAGAAGGAGGGGGCGTTTGGTTAGGGTATAGGTATAGGGTACTAGTGTGTTGAGCAGGTGTAGAGGATTTTGATGTTTCGCGAATCTTGGCCGTAGGATTATAGGATGATGGAATGATCCAACGGCGCGATGGAAATGGATGAGGGGAGACCGTTGGATGACGAGATACATCAAAACTGACGGCGAAGATCGAGGTTAGGTGTTGTAGTGTTAAGCGGAAGTATCGAGATTTGATGAGCAGGCAAAGAAGCGACCGTAGGATCATATTAAATGCTTGGTTACCAAGGTAACTAAGATTGCAAACCCTGATTTGAAAACTATATAAGGGAGACGTCTAGCAACTGGAAAAACTAATCCCCACACCTCCTGTGTGATACTAGTTGGTTTTGCTAGAGTCGGTTCTCCTTTAACCGTAAGTTTCTTCTCGAGACCCTGTCGGTTAACGACTTAAAGACTTCATTGGGATTGTGAAGCCAGACGAAACTACTTCTCTTGTAGTTGAGCGATCTGATCTTGCCATTTTATATCGTACGAGTTCAATTGAGATAATTGACTTGAGATTATATCTCCGACAGGGCAAGATAAAAAAAATCACAAACATCTTCGTCTCATCGTTTGTGATTCCACAATATCTAGTTTCTCTACCATACGATTTAGATTATTCTGAGGTGATTGATAATACTAGGTTGTTCTTCGGGAATATAAGTCTAATTTATCTATTGGTTCCTGTTCACCTTGATTTCTATCAAAATACGGAACAAACTTGTAGGTTTATCTGTGGGAGACAGATTTATCTATCATCGTATACTTTTCTGTGTGACACAAATTTGTTTATTGAAGTCTTCAACTTTGGGTCGTAGCAACTCTTGGTTGTGGGTGAGATCATCTAAGGGAATCAAGTGTGTAGTATCCTGCTGGGATAAGAGAGGTAAGGAGCACAACTGTACCTTGAATCAGTATGATATTGATTAGGGTTCAACTACAGTCCAGGCCGAAGTTAGTTTGTAGTAGGATAGTGTCTGTAGCGGCTTAATACAGTGTGGTGTTCAATCTGGACTAGGTCCCGGGTTTTTCTGAATTTGCGGTTTCCTCGTTAACAAAATTTCTGGTATCTGTGTTATTTCTATTCCACATTATATTTTGTTATATAATTGAAATATCATAGGTTGTGCATTGTATCGATCAATTGTGAAATCCAAACTTTGGTTGTTGAATGGAAATTGATTGATCCTTGGATATTGGTCTTTGGTACCATCCAAGTTTATTATCCTTGTATTTGATAAAGACTCACAAATTCTTATTTTCTTGAGTAAAGATCAAATCAAGTGAGAGAGATATTAACTCCTCAATATACTTTTCTTTAGATTGAGTCTGACTGTCTAGTTGATTCTCTAGAAAGTATATTGGAGTTAGTCCATACAGATTGCTAATCGAAATATTGGGTGTGGTTGTTAGACCCCCGCCTTTTCAATTGGTATCAGAGCAGGCAAACAAGCTAAAAACCTTATCAGTCTGTGTTTGTAGCGATCTGACTCTATGGACAAGAGTGCTATCTCTGTTAACGTACCACCAGTCTTCGATGGCTCTAATTACATATGGTGGAGAATTCTATGCGATCTTTTCTTCAAGCGCGTGATTTTCAATCATGGGTATATGTTGTTAATGGCTATGATGCTCCCGTTGTTGCAGTAGGTAACGTTAATGTTCCAAAAAATATTGGCGAATACGATGTTGCTGAGATACTTGTTGCAAAACAAAACTCTGACGGTTTGAATACCATCAGACATGCCATTACCCCAAATCTTCAGCACCATGTGTCAAATTGCATTAGGTCTAAAGATGTGTGGGATATCTTAGAAACCGTATTCGAAGGAAATACCAGTGAAAAGGAAGCTAGACATCAAAACCTTAATTACGATTGGGAAAACCTTCGTATGGCAGATAAAGATTCATTTGATGAGTTTAATCACAAAGTGTCTGAAATTGTTAATGCATCTTTTGCATTGGGGAAGACTATTCCTAAAAAGGACATTGTGATGAAAATTCTCAGATCGCTGCCATCTAGATAGGACTCTAAGAAGCATGCCATCGTTGAGGGAAATAACCTTGATATACTTTCCAGAAACACTATGATAGGAAAGTTAAAAATTCTTGATCTTGACATGGGCAGAACATTCGCGCTCAATTCTGTGACCAAAACAGGTGTATCCTCTCACTTGTCTTGGGAAGATGAATGTTGCCCCAATCATGTTGATCTTGATAAATCACTGATAATCAGAAAGGTCAAGGATTTGATAAAGAGGAAGAATAGATGTGATAAATATCCATCTTCAGTTAATGCTTCAGATGATTCAATAGAAGACAAAATTACTCTGGATGTCTCGGATGAGTCTACTACAGATTCTCTCTCCTCTTCAACTTCTGATTCAGAACTTGAGAATGATAGAGAGTTTCTTGATCTCTTGAATAAAGAAATCCTTCAAGAGAACCTTCTCTTAAAGGCCTCCTTGAAGAGAGTTGAATTATCACTCCAGGCGAAAAAATATTGAGATAGAGCGTCTTAATGATAAGTTCGTCAGAACTATGTCTCAAAAGGAAGAAGAGATTAACACTCTCAAGTATGACCTCCAAAGGTTATCTGGAAGTTCTGACAAAATTGCAGCAATGTTATTTGGTCAGAGATCCTTTGGAAACACTAATGGTTTAGGGTTCAAAAGCAAAACTCAAAGCTCAAAGTTGTCCATTCCAACTAATCAAGGAACAACGATTGTTGATTGTTGTGTTAAACATGAAAAATCACATAGAGACGAAAAATCCTCATTGACATTGTTCATTTTGTGGAAATTCGAAGCATCATTAGGACTCTTGTGGGAGATTCAGAAGGAGCAATAAGAGAATCACCAAACTTCAAGAGAACATGCAGAAAATGAATCTGGGTCTGGAAAACCAAGCTCTTTTAAAGAAATCCAGATCTAGACGAGGTAAGAAATCTGTTTACACAACAAACAGTGATAAGCCACGAAAAAATAAGAGGTTTGAGCATATTGCTCACTCAGTCACCAACTAATATTGGTGACGTCCACATCCTTGTTTTTAGCTTGGGAAAAATGAGGATTGGACCAAAATGGCTCAAGTCTTTGTGTTTTGTAAATCTTTTCTTATATTTGTTAAGAAAATATTCTCCTAAGAAGATGGAAGACGGATAACAAATCTTGAAAGACTCATTCAATGTCTTTCTAGGGTTTTGTGTTCATAAAATCCGTTTATATATTTCCTTTCTCATTCATGTTCATAAGATACAGTCTCATGGCTCCTGTAACTAGAGGGATCACAAAAAGAGATGCAGTTGAAGCAGTTAATGTGTATCTGTGGGAAGGAATCTCTTCCTCAAGGATAAAGAAATCAAAGTCGACAACTAATGGAGAAGGTTCTTCCTCTAATTGTCTCTTATTTATTTGTCATTATGATAATAATTTTAGAGGCATGGCGAAAGATTTCATCAACAAGAGAAATGATTTAAAATCTCAAATCATTTCCTCTTTGGAAAAGATAACTTACTATGAACAAATGTTGTCTTTAACCAAGAACACCTTGTGTGGACTAAAAAGAGAACTTAGTGAGTTAACTGACATTTCTGAAGATCTAGAGGAATTGAATGATCCCATAATCAATAGTTTCTTCAATAATGAGAAGGAATTCTCAGTAGATGCTCTGAGAAAGCTCTATAATGTCTAGTAAATCTTCTATTTTTTTGTTTTGTTTAGAAGAATAACTAGAGTTTGGAATAGCCATTATTGTGAGTACACATAGTTATGTCCAACGTTTTCATCTTCATGTTTTTAGATTTATTTGTTTAAATTCTAAAGTTTGGTTTGGAAGATGATTTTTGCAGTATTAATCTTTATGATTTTATATATTGCAATGTGGTATGGGATATGTGTGTTTGCGCCCGTGAACTATTATTGTCCCATATATTGTCAAAAGTTATCTCGGTTATATGTCGATATGCATGTATTGATACAAGATCGATGAACTTTTGACAAACAAAAGTTAAGCTTATTATGTCATTTATTGATGGAAGATAGGTTAAAATCTTTTGTTTACAAGGATTATATCTATTGTATGTCGTTATGCAAATAGTGATGAATATAGAATGAATCTTTGTATATGCCGCAGTATTGATCTTTTCCTGATCCATACTTTATGTGTATACTGCAATGCTCCATAAGATTTTCTTGTGTTGAGCATAAAACGATTGAGTTGATCATTCCTTTATGGTTAACATATTCGTAGCTCCGTAAGTTCTCTTATGTCGAGCATGTTCAATTAAATTGATCACTTTTGTGTTTAATTTGATTGTGTATTCCAATTAAATTAATCATGGATTTACTTGTGGTTAGTTTAATTGAGAATTTTGGATATAGAAAATCATTTCATTATGGTTTTTGGTGTCCAATAAAATCCTTCTTTTCTTGTAAAAGTAAGGTCGCTCTTGTTGTTCTTTCGGGAATGACATCAAATGGGGGAGAGTTCTTTTGAACTTGCGCTTAATTTTCATATCTTTGTGGGGAATGCGGTTGTGGAATTATTTAGGGGTTATTTTATATCTTTATAAACTCCTTGATGAATGCATTTAGCTTCGGCTTTATGATTGCATCTAAATAAGTTGATATGTACTTCTCTTTGGTCTTGAAGCGTCTTCGTGGAAATTTCATTAGGATCCCGTTTTCGTACCTTTGCCAATTTTATTGACAAAAAGGGGGAGAATTAATATGTAGTTCACACTACAAATACATATGATTTACGCGTTTTGCGGGTCATTATGTAAGGGGGAGTGGTTTTCATGTTGAGACGAAAGTATTGACTAAGGGGGAGTGATACATATCACCATAGTATTGTTGTCGAAGTTGTGATATAAGGACTTTGATGCTGTGTAATAATATTATGACATTGTATAACAATGATCGAGAGCTTTTGTTTTCTCATTGTTATGGCTACGGAACTTCAACAACTATGATGCTGAATTGAACATCTATGGAATCATCGTAGTACTTGGAAAAGACGAAGTTTTCGAGTAATGTTGAAGCACCAAGGAGATCAAGCATGTGGACGAGAAGCTACAAAGTTTTTATCTATTTTGTTATCCATATGTATTGATAGTTTTGTCACTAAAATTGACAAAGGGGGAGATTGTTAGAGCATTGCTCGGTCGAACTCGCATGCGTTGCTATCTCAAGCATGTTTGTCAATGTTAGTGATCAAAACTATATGTCTTGATTTCTAGTTTACTTATGACTAAGTCTCGGTCTAGGATAGTTAGGTATAGTTGAGCTCCAGACTCCATGGCGATTATCTTACGAAGACGAAAATCTACTCAAGGAACCAATGGAACTTCATCCGACCAAAAGGCATGTGGAGACTTGAACTCATCTTTCACTTAAAAGTCTATCTACTCTATCTCCTACTCTTGAGACAAAAGTCGTATACGTATGATAGTTTTCATACATACACATTTGCTATTTCGAGCCGAGTTTACTCGCCTATCTTTTTCTCGAAATATGTGTTGGTAAGCTTTTGCTTTAACCATTTTCATCTTTACCCGTGACGAAAGTCATGATGACGTTTCAATCTTGAAAATAGCTTTGATGACGATAGTCGATTCTTTTTGTCTAACGACTATTATAACATTATAGAAGAATGTTTCAATGATTGAAATGTAGAGTTGAGATTAAAAACTATGGATATAAGCATATAGTGTGTTCGCAAATTAGTGTATAAATCCATGTGTCGGAAACCAAGTGCGTGCATATGTGTGTATGTGGTATTGGTGAAGGAGACAGGTTAGGTACGCGTACTGGCGGAAGTTTTCATACCGAAAATTTCTGTTGTAGTTTGTGAAGTTTGCAAACTGAAAAACCAGTCACCTTAGGTACGCATACCCGTACGCGTATCCACGGAAGTTTTCGAAACGAAAATTTTTGCTGAGTTTGTAAACTCAAATTCGGTAGCTAAGGTACGCATACCCGTACGCGTACCCAAGCTGGTTAATTCTCAAATCGGTAGTTTCATGAACTTAAACAATAATTTATAAGGAATGCAATCTTTGCAAACCATGGGTATAATGTTCATGAATTGATTCAAGTGAATCAAGCCGATTTTGTTTCAATTGTGTCTATGTATAAATATCTAAGCAATTGAACAACTCTTGAACTAGTTCTTATGAGTCATTTGAACTAGTTATGAGAAAGATGAATACGGTTAATATGAAAGTACTCATATGGCTAACCATTGGTTAACTATTTGTGAACCAACCCAATGTACACGTTTAGGTACAGTTACTCAAACCTAAATGAACACATTTCATTTGTGTGTGAGACAAGCTAAGTTTCGATCTAACGGTTCAAAGATATTAGCTTGGATAAGTCAGGTTTTTCATCTAACGGTGAATATTGAATGCTTTGTTACCAAGGTAACTAAGATTGCAAACCCTGATTTGAAAACTATATAAGGGAGACGTCTAGCAACTGGAAAAACTAATACCCACACCTCCTGTGTGATACTAGTTGGTTTTGCTAGAATCGATTCTCCTTTAACCGTAGGTTTCTTCTCGAGACCCTGTCGGTTAACGACTTACAAACTTCATTGGGATTGTGAAGCCAGACGAAACTACTTCTCTTGTAGTTGAGCGATCTGATCTTGCCATTTTCTATCGTACTAGTTCAATTGTAATAATTGACTTGAGATTATATCTCCGGTAGGGCAAGATAAAAAGAAATCACAAACATCTTCGTCTCATCATTTGTGATTCCACAATATCTAGTTTCGCTACCATACGATTTAGATTATTGTGAGGTGATTGATAATACTAGGCTGTTCTTCGGGAATATAAGTCTGGTTTATCAATTGGTTCATGTTCACCTTGATTTCTATCAAAAGACGGAACAAACTTGTAGGTTTATCTGTGGGAGACAGATTTATCTATCATCGTAGACTCTTTTGTGTGACACATATTTGTTTATTGAAGTCTTCGACTTTGGGTCGTAGCAACTCTTGGTTGTGGGTGAGATCAGCTAAGGGAATCAAGTGCATAGTATCTTGCTGGGATCAGAGACGTAAGGAGCGCAATTGTACCTTGAATCAGTGTGATATTGATTAGGGTTCAACTACAGTCAAGACCGAAGTTAGTTTGTAGTAGGCTAGTGTCTGTAGCGGCTTAATACAGTGTGGTGTTCAATCTGGACTAGGTCTCGGGGGTTTTCTGCATTTGAGGTTTCCTCGTTAACAAAATTTCTGGTGTATGTGTTATTTCTATTCCACATTATATTTTGTTATATAATTGAAATATCACAGGTTGTGCGTTGTATCGATCAATTGTGAAATCCAACCTTTGGTTGTTGATTGGAAATTGATTGATCCTTGGATATTGGTCTTTGGTACCATCTAAGTTTATTATCCTTGTATTTGATAAAGACTCGCAAATTCTTATTTGCTTGAGTAAAGATCAAATCAAGTGAGCGAGATATTAACTTCTCAATATACTTTTCTCTAGATTGAGTCTGACTGTCTGGTTGATTCTCTAAAAAGTATATTGGAGTTAGTCCATACAGATTGTTAATCGAAATATTGGGTGTGGTTGTTAAACCCCCGCTTTTTCACTTCTTTTTAAAATCCTGGAGTTGCAGGATTTGAGGTTGTTGTCAGAGATGAAGACTGTCAGGTTGTCCGCACCCTAGCTTGAATTTATTTGGCTGAGGTTTATGGAGTTACATGTGCTATTGAGCTTGCAATTGAATAGGGAAAGCAGAATATCATCATTGTTTCTGATTGATTCAAAAACAGTAGTTACTGAATTTACTCAAAATCAAGT
The DNA here is from genome assembly GCF_003573695.1 of Papaver somniferum. NCBI lineage: Eukaryota > Viridiplantae > Streptophyta > Magnoliopsida > Ranunculales > Papaveraceae > Papaver > Papaver somniferum. Next base: position 69,199,573 of record NC_039364.1, on the reverse strand, counting down.
GCCATGGTTCATCAAGGGGAGATGGAGAAAGACGGCTAGAAATCTCTCTCAAATAAAGTTTTGTCACTGCTACAGGAAAATCAATTTTTCTGCTGGCAACATTGCAAAAAATGGAACTTCTTTAGCTACAGGAGATAGGCTAATTCATATCGGAAGATCTCAGTTCTTAGCTGGAATTGTAGCTAGAATTGAAATGTCAAATATTGACTATTATAGGTTTTGTTGAGAACAAAAGCTGTGAGTTTAAATAGGTTGGGCTTAGTTTTCGTTATTCTGTATTTGGTTTAATTTTCCTTTTCAAATTGATGTAAGAATTTTTTTTCAAATTAATAAAAATTCATGTGATTCAGAAATAAAAATTAAAAAAAAAATACAGATCTGGAAATTTCCTCTATGCTTTTCCTAGATTTTTCATTTTCCATTAATGAAAGTATAATTTATCATTTTTTGAGCAAAAAGAAGAAAAAGTAAAATAAATAAAGAAAAGGTAAATGATCGAACTCAAAGCCTCAGCTCAAAAAAAGTGAGACTAGAAAGAATTTCACTCCCGACTTTTGGAGGATGCCAGAATTGTACCCTGAATAAGATTTCAACTAATAAAACAATCAACCTCACTGTCCTTTCCGTCTGATTTGGTCGAGCCCACCCATGAAGGGTCTTAGTGGTTCAGGAATCACTACAGAGCCATCTTCTTGCTGGAAATTTTCTAATAAACATACTATCATCCTTGGAACTGCACATGCTGTAGCATTAAGTGTGTGTACAAATTGGGTTGTGCCTACATTAGCCTTACCCTTCTTAGAGTTTGATGAGGTTTGTTCTGTTGAAGGTCGAAATCGGATACCCAAACGCCGGCTTTGATAGTCTGTACAGTTGGACGCACTCGAAATCTGGTTCAATCGAGTTGTATTAGGAACCTTACAGAAGTCCAGGACACTAGAAATTCGAACCTAACCAATGGGATATTTTATGTACACATACCTCGCCATAGCGTCCTAGACCTGGCATCCACGCCTCAACATCAAATTTGCGATAGGCAGGTGCGCCCAAGTCCCCTGTTGCCATATCCAAGGTCCTACAAGCAAATAAATGAAACAAAAGATAACATTATGAAATCATAATATACCAAGAAAATTCATAAAAAGGGATGCATGAAATGGTTGTACTTGAAATGAAGCCCAAGTGACGAGAAAAGGTCCTCCTCAATTTCAATAAGCTCTTGGTGAAAGGAATCACTGTCCTCTGGTCGGCACAAGATGAACATCTCTACCTTGCTGAATTGATGCACCCGATAAAGACCCCTGCAAAGACATATTGCCACCCCGTTTTATGCAATACCAAAAATCTTCCAAATAAGAAGAAACTGTATCAGCTTGAGCAGGAAACCACAACCGAGTACATTACCTCGTGGCAGAACCAGCAGCACCAGCCTCAGTGCGGAAGCAATGTGAGTAGGCAATATATTTTAAGGGTAACTGAGAATCCGCAAGAATGGAATCCATATGAATACCTCCAACTGGAATCTCTGCAGTTCCGATAAGGCATTGATCACTGTCCTCAATGGAATAAACCTGTCATGATAGAAAACATTCAGGTGTAATTAGCAATGACAGATCATTATGTGAGCATATCTGGAAGTCGGTGGAGATGGTTAGAACACTGACTAAAAACAGCAGCAATGAAATAGAGCAATTTGGAAATAAACTTAGCCTTAAAGAATGAGAGGGGGATGAAATTTTTTAACAATTAAACAACTGTTGCCAATTTAAGATCTTTCTAACAATGCATGTGAAAACACAACTATGAACCTGCGTATTTGATCCACGAGGTTGGAAGCCACATTTTTCGACAAGAGACGAGCGTACAATCTCTGGGGTAGTTAGAGGTGTAAAACCCCTTTTCATGGTTTCAGCAATCGCCCAGTTTGTCAGGCCCATCTCCAGCATTACTGCTTCATTCTTTAGATAGTAAAATTTTGACCCGCTGACCTGCACATAGGATATGCACTTCAATGTTACTCCCTCCGTTCTTTTTTAATAGGCCAGTTTTTATAAATAAAAGTTTCAAAAAAATAGGCCAGTTTCCTAATTGGGAAAGTCAAATGTTATTTTAATTTTTTGGGACCACTTTTCTCTTAACTTCTTTTGATGACAAGTGTCATGTGGACCACTTCACTTTACTTCTTTTGCTAACAAGTGTCATGGGGACCATTTCACTTCACTTCTTTTATTGACAAGTGTCATGAGGACCACTTTCAATGATTAGTTCTCTTAATTTCCTTAAATTTCGCTAAAAAAAAAACTGGCCTATTAAAAAATAACGGAGGGAGTATAAAATTAAACAAATTAATTTGAAGTCACCATTCAAGGTTATCTTTAACCTTAGAATAAATTTTTGCATTATGACTTGAATCACAGGGGTACCAAAACAAGCACGAACAAATCTCATGTTAAAATAAGGAAGGTTAAGTGCAACATGATAGAATTTGATTTCACTAAGAGTGAATGTTGCATAACCCATTAGATATCCCCTATGTAACAATCACACGTGTACAGGAGTTGGTGTCCTTGACACACTGACCTACACACACACGGAAGTTGGGATTAGGTTGATGTTACATTCATTCTTTATAGGGAAACGAAACAGCTACATCCATGTTTATATTGCAGAAAAAAGCAGCTAATCTCGTCTTCTTCTCTTTCATTTCTTTCTTCTTCTACTTTTTCAAGCTTTATTATTAAAACTAAGCTGCAAGAATAGTAAAGTTAACAACTAGCAGAGCTGTTGCTGTGTCCAACACGTGACAGGAAATTTTGAAAAACAAAGTGTCATTGTTCCACAGGATATCCTTGACACCTTAGATGAGCAGAAAGGGGTACCTCAGAGGCTGCGTCAAAATCAAACAAATCTAGCTCTTTCCCAAGTTGTACATGATCTTTAACAGGAAAGTCAAACTGGCGTGGACTACCAACCTACAGATGAGAAAAGTGGAAAGACATAAGAACATTGTAACAACTGAAGGATATTAGTACATAGATACACAAAATACCAAAGCTCAGTTACCGTTTTTCTTAGTCTGGAACAATCTTCTCCTCCTATAGGAACATCTGGATGTGCCATATTTGGTATACATTGTGCTTCCTTCTGAAGCTTCTCTGTAAGTTTAAGAAGATCTTCTTCCGATGTCAAAAGTCCTTCCTTCAGAATTTTTCCTACGCAGGTATCATTTCTCAGTAAAACAATCGAGACCTGACTAAAAAATATATACCACCAAGCTCTTACCTTCTTGTATGAGTTCCTGGCGTTCTGACGGTTCTAATTTCCCTTTCATTTTATTAGCAACAACATTTCTTTCCCCTCGGAGCCGTTGAACTTCCTGTCATCTGTGCGCAAAAATTAGGTACAATAATTTCAACTCTACCAACAAATTCAGATCTTCTGTGGCAGGATGCAAAATATGATGGTGGCAGTTTTGTAGGATTTGGCATAAAGAGAGAGCAGAGAGGATGCACACACAGAACAAATTAGAGACTAAATTTCTGTAAACTCGATGCAATTTTCAGTAATGAAGAACTATGCCTTCTATAGGCTACAAAACTTAACAGAACTCCCTATTTAGACTCGACTAACAAGTGCAGGTTGCACGTCTAACTCCTAATTACTAGGACAACATTAACATTTACCGACATATTCCATAGTCCCGCTAACAGGTTAGTGACTGACTAGTTGCTACACAAATCATACTTATGACTAAGTCCTAAGACTTTGTCTTGCTGTGTAGTTTGAGTTTAATTCAAACTCCAACAAGTTTCACCACATACCACCGTCCACTTAAACAGCTGCATTGCATCAAAAATACGACTGAAGATGCCAATTAAAGATCATTCTACACATTACATTTACCTATCTATCTATAATTACATAAACCACACTGCCAATAGGTATAATATTCAATGATTTTAGAAGATTATCACTAGAGATAAGACTTTTCATGAAAATAAAGAACCCCAAATCTGTGCAAATGAAAAGAAAGGCAAAAACCCTAACCTTTTGAAGATTGAGTGATCTCTCGTACAAATCAAGAACAAGGTCCAAATCAGCAACCGAATTTCGACTCTTAATATTGGAAGCAACTGCATCTTTATTATCACGAATCCATTTGAAATCAATTGTAGCTTTCCATTGATAAGGTTTGGCAGTTTCTTTCTCGTCTAGAGTTTGACCGGCTGGAACTGAAACCGCTCTAGTAAGAAAAGGAGGGTATCTATGATTTTTGGTCAAGTGATGAAGAGAATGTAAAGTTAGGGTTTTGGGTGATGGAGATAGAAGAGGTAAAGTAGGTCTTAAAATTGAAGAACATGACGAAAATTTTAGGGTTCTAAGTGTTGCACCTCCTAAACAAGTATACGAGAAAGCCATGAATGCAACCTTCAAGATTTTGGAGCAGAGTATAGACTAGAGCGAAAGATTTAGCCGTAGGACTCTGTAAGGGTGGGACTGTGAGAGAGGCAGAAAACAAATTTTATTTTATCTCCTTACCTAGTCGAGATTTTCCTCCGAGCCAACACAGTATGATTCATGATGAGCCCAGCTCAGACTGAGCATGGCACCAGGAACCCTATTAGACCCATCTGTATCCAATCCACGATACCGAATAGTTAAGTCGGATTAGTTATAATCTGCATTATGGTTTTTTAAAGTTAATTATATGTTTGTACTGGCTTGAGGTTGATGCTACAATTCTGGGGTTGTTGAATCTGACATCAAAGTTTTCCTAGATTCTGCCGTTATGGTTTAGAACAGCTGTTGTACTCTAAAATTAAACATGAATAAACAAAACAAAATAGAACTAGGTTTATACCCCCACAAATCGATCTCCCGGAGGATGTTCCTATACTTGCTCTCCCTGATTTTACTTGGTGATACAATACTTCGAAATGGATTGCCTTTAGGAACAATTGATCAAGTGATTCATGACAGTTCATAAGAATCCTAAAGGATTCCTCCGTACACAAGAATCGAGAATGACATTTACAATACAAAACCATGAGTCTAGACCTCTCAACCTGTAAAAAGCATTTGAATGACGAAAGTATCATTACATTGTGACAAACTTACACACGTGCATAAAATTTTCAGCAGAAAGGTTGTGAAAGAGTAATTGTATGTAGCTTGGATATTCCTATACATCAAAGGAGCCTCTGATACCTTCAAGGCTTTCTCCCATTGATATCCTGCAAGGGTTCAGATCAAAATGAAATCAAAACTTTATGCCTAGTTCTCTAATAAATAAGTCTTTAATGGATCAAAAATAAAATATATTCAACCAAGATAGGACATAAACAAATCTTAGGAGAAGTCACGTAACAGTTTCACTACCAATGAGTATTGTCAGTAGGCAAGGAAGTACCCACCATTGTTACTGAAGACCGAATTACAGAGAGAGGGAAAAAAACAACATATGGATCCATGTGGGCAAGTGGCAACTATGGTTGGTACAAAATTACAGTGGGGATGAGAGCGCGACAGACGATATGACCTTTTTCTCAGCAAAACATAGTAATTCAATATGTCGCATCCAACTAAAAGAGATGAATAACTTAGAGAATCAATATCAAAAAGAAGTGCTCAATTGAGTCACCTCCATGAAAAACTATTGCTGGTGCCTCGAGCTTTAACTAGTATGGACGTATGGTACAGGCTCCTAGCAACACAGATATGATAATAGCATGCGAGTCTAAGCTAAAAGATAATAATCAGGTCAAGCAAAGGTGAGAGAAATGGTTATCTGTGTTAAAGTAGGTCAAGGGATACAATTAATGCATCGATATATCTAAGCCTCCAAAGTGATGAAAGCTACAGATACAGTTTAGTATCGATGTGTAGCATTAAGAACATAAACAGCTATTTGTTCCCATTTATAACCATCACTGGGTAAAAGAGGACAAAAGTACTTCAACTCTCAATCATCTTCTCATGTTACTGTTACTTTACTAAAGATACAACTTTGTAATTCTAAGATACTTCCCAATCATGAATTGACAGTTTACAATTCCATCATTGATAACGTGGTACATCAATAAAATTCAAGTATTTTAAACCATCACAGTGTGGTCTAGCTAGCGGTTGTATTTGGAGTAGCAAAGATTGTTCCCATTCAACACAAACTGCCACTTCAAATTTGGCAATACTAAACTCCCTTCAAAAAAATTGATGTCCCATACTTTACATCTTCATTTCAAGTTATCACTATTTGCTACTAAAGAGTATGATGTCACAAAGAACATATATGTTTTGTCTATCAGTTTGCATCTGTGAACTAATCTTTATATTGAACATGAAAATTTAGGTGTTTCATAGGATCTAAATTTGATTGATAAAAAGTTACTGGAGTAAGAGTTTAGTCAATTATCGAAACCAACAAGTACATAGACGTTCTATGAAGTTTCATATCCAATTGTGTCAATTCTTCACCACATAATAAAGATCTAAACAGAAAGCTAGTCCATTACCACGATTCTAGACTTGATTTCAGAAAGGAAAGAGAACATGAACAGAGCAAACAAAATTGGAAGTACCGTGCTAATAATATACCTGTGCATGCAAAACTTGTACTCTTGACTTCTAGCATAATCCTTCTCTCCTTCTTCCAGCTGAATACGGAAAAAAAAAAGAATGAATCAACTACGAAATTGTTAAATCCTTAGATTAGTATTACCCTAACTAAGACAAATAAAGAGCCAATCGTCCAAAAACAGATTCCTCATTTAAGATTTTAAGCAATCCACAGTGCAAAATATCACAAATTGATCAATAAATAAAAGTGTATAACAATCACAAATCAATTGAATTTCAAACTTACCGGATCGCTTTCGTAGACAAGCTCGTAACATTGAGGAGACAGACATTTCAATGCACAATTTTCTTTCTCTATCATTGATGACTTACACTTCCAACCCCACAATCCACTGCATAAATATAAATGAATTTATAAAACACTGCAAAAATAGAATTAAAAAGAAGGGGAAGATTGGGGATATTTTTATTAGTTAATATACCTTTCGATATCTGCATAACATATGTTCTTCTTCTCTTTGACCTCACTTTCAGTTATTGGACGAGGGGATTTCTTTGCTTGGGTGGATGTGAATGTCAAGAAACAGATCACTACGAAGAAAAATATGAAGAAGGGGTTTTCTAGGGATTTATGAGAACACTTCTTCGCCATGGAAATCACTTGCTGATTGAAGTGTAGTTCATGAAAATACCTAAAATGATGCCTCTCCAACTTGTAAATGGGCCCGGCGAGGATTTTGATATTTGATTTCTGCCCAAACCTGTGCGGCACAAAGTGATATCGGACAACATCAAACCCTTTAAACTCTTAAGTCATGCGAGGTTATGCGTCCCGCGGTGAGAATACCCATTTTTGGGTGAGCGTCCCCGTCCCCTTAAAATTGCTCTATTCCACTTTTCCTTAAATTATATGAACATAATAAGCTCTAAAAAACCAAGGTGACCATATTTACCACACAAAAACTTCACCCATATGTTGAGATTCATTAAATCTACATATTCCCTAAAATTGATACAAAAACTCCAAATATTTTTAAAACGGTAAATTACATCCATTCCATTTTATAGAAATAACGTGCTTACCCTCCCTCTTAATCTTTCTCCAGTCGTCGTCTTCTTCGTATTTAGATTGTCCGTCTCTCTGCATCTCTCTATCTCACTCACATCGCCATTACCAGCGTCATCTCTCTATCTCTAGTCATCTTCCTCTTCGTATTTAGATTGACCAAGACCATCTCATGATCGTCCATCAACACCGCCTCATTCTTTTCTCTCCCCTCATCACCACCAGCACTATCGAAAGCAGAAGCAACATCCGTAGGTCATGAGAGTTGTATTACCTTCTCTTCTTCACTCCAAATTAATTTCTAGAAGGTAAATTTTTTAATTTACATATGCAGAGATAGGATTTTGAATCAATTTCATTTTGTTATCGAGTTTTATTTGATTTATAATTCGTTTTGTATTTGTTTCTGTTTTATTCATTCCAAAATTAGGGCCTTGTTTTGGGTTTTTGGAAATTGTTAGGGAAAACTTGATTGTATAATTGGTCCTAAACCTATCCTTTTTTTTGTTGTCATTGTTGATTTTTTACGAGGTGGAACAAACAAGAGTTTTCTTTTTCTTTTCTATGGTTCCATAACATTTATAAGTTAGACATGGTTCTGTTGAAAGTAGTGGAGACTCTTTAGTTCAATGACATTGTACTTGAAAAAATTCTCAATATCATCTTTTTTGATCATGGATGAACCAGTGCTAACCAATCCTCAATATTGTTAGCGAAAAAATTCCTTCCTCGGATTTTAACTCTGTATGATTTTTACCAGTCCCTAGTGCCACATTCACTACCAAAATCAACCATTGGAACCGCTGCATACATTGCTTGAGAAGTATTACTCAAGAAAGAGTATGATGAAAAGGTAAAATCCTCCATCGCCAATTGCTAGTCTTATCGGACATAATCTTGTTGTAATCAGTATTACCAATTCGAAGCTACTACGCATACTGTCAAATTTTCAGTCTACGTATATGCTATAGTACCATGAAATTTATAAGCGAGACATAGTTCACACTGCACAACAGTTCAGGTAAATGTTCACACTGCACAACAGTTCAGGTAAATGTTCACATTGCACAAAGTAGATGTTTATGTTGTGCAAATTATATGTCTCTGTTATTGCTATTGTCAGTAAGTGATGATGGTGGTGAGTGGGTTGTTTCATTCCTTCTTATCTTAGCTTATTTAATTGCATTTTCAGCATTATACTGTACTTGATAACTTGGTCAATTTTATGTCTCAGTAGTTTTGAGTTTTCATTGTTGGCAGGTCAGAATTGCGGCTAGAGTTCGACGTACACAACAAGTACACATCTATTTAGTAGAGATGCTGAAAAGGTATTTGCATGAAACCAATGTTGTAGAGAAACTAATCAAGTTCCCACAGTTGAAAGGCCAGCTGCAGTGTTTCCAAAAATCCCTTGTTATTAATCCCGATACTCCAGTTGAAAAGCCAGCTGTAGTGTTTCCAAAAATCCCTTGTTATTAATCTCGATACCCCGCCACAACCAGGTTTTCCAAGTAAGAAGAAGAGAATTTTTAATACATGTTCACTTCCCAAGAAGAAGATGAGAACTTGTGGTAGCTTCCATGTTTAGACTACCAGGACATGCCATGCTCGACAGATGTGAAGCCATTTCGATTACAATTCTTCGAATTCCAGTTTCAATTTAGTTTAGACTACATACAATATGTATTTAATCTACTTTTCAGATTTCATTTTGATGTTTGTTTTGGAGTTATTTTTCATTTATTCACTTTTCTATTCTTTTTATAGTTAAACATGTTAATTGTTGCAGGTGTGTCATGTTTGTTTCATTTTTAGATTAAGTTTGGCAGAGCTTGCGGGCTTTTATAATCTGTTGGAACCAAAATAGGTTTCATCATATTTTTACTGGAACCCTTTTTGGTTTCATCATATTTTTGCTGAAACCCTTTTTGGTTTTATCATTTTTTACTGCTATTTTTCTTTTGCATCTAAACAACATAAAAGATAATGTTGTCTACTGTTTTCTAAAGTAAAATTACTAAGCAGTGTTTTTTTGGTGTCGCAGATATATGGTACACTATTTATGAATTTTAAAGATCTGCTTACATGCTTATCAAGTGTTACAACGTAGTGAATTAGTGAAAATTTGTCCCAGTTTTTAAAGTGACAATCAATATTCCCGACAAGAATAGAAATCATATTATTTAGAAAGTTGTAAGGCACTACAAACTGAAATCAATTAAATCTTTTTTTTACAGAAACTGTAATTTGTCACCATTACAATTAGTCAATAACCATTTTACAAGTAGTTTAAACTTCAAAAAAAAAACTGAAAAGAACGGTACTTTTTTTAGGCACGAATGCGAGTATTGTTCTCCTTTTTGTATCAAATCCTTTATTGCAGATGCTTCCGTGCACAAATGATGCAGCGAGCACCTATATGGCTTTGTTTCACTTTTTTTCCCTGTTGTGAAACCAAAAGTAAACAATAAGCACCAACAAAATGATGAAACCATAACTGAAAAATGATGAAACCATAACTAAAAATGGTGAAACCAAACCTGGTTACATCAAACAAACATCAAGTAAACACAACCAAAAAGAAACACACCCAACAGATATATGTAACCATAAGAGGAGATGGTGCAACCAAATATGATTTTATCAAAAAAATGAAGACAATATAACACGCCGACATAAAAAAAAATTACTCAAGTTCGACAAGGGAAAAATGATGAAACCAAAAATGGTTTCATCAAAACTACCAGAATTAATCAACACACCAACAGTTCTGGTGGAACCATAATCGCAAGGAAAAAATGGTAAAACCAAAAATGGTTTCATCAAAACTACCAGAAGTAATCAACACACCAACAGTTCTGGTGGAACCAAATTCGATAAGGGAAAAATATCGCATCCAAAAATTGTTTCATCAAAATGACCAGAATCAACCAACAACAACGAACTAGTTCTAGTGGAATTAAATCTAACAGTCGGGAAATGTAAGATTTGTTTATACCGACCATTAATGAACAGTAATCAAACAAAAATATGAACAGTAATAAATAATGAGCTTATTATTGATCAAACAACATGAGACAAAGGATTCGATTTACCTTTTGGAGGATTTTTAATCGTCTTCTTGAGCTGTTCATCTTTGTTTCTCTCTTGTTGTGCATTCTTCTTCACCATTTTAACCAGTTTTTGTGATTTTTGTTTTACTTTTTTGAATTTAGGGCATAACTTGTCTCTATCTATAATTTCTAGTTTCTAAAATCCATATTTGGAGAAAAAAGAGGTCCCAGTAGAAGAAAATAGAATCAAAAGGGAGATGAATTTCGTAGATCTAATTTTTTTTTCCCCGAGAGATTAAGAAAAAGAATTATACGAAGATACGGTGGGGGAGATTTGCCGTTTGTTTCTGGGCTGAATAGATGGAGGGATATTGTAGACAGTTCTGGAATTTTGGGGTTTTTATTCCTCTTTTGTTTTGGTGGAGTTATCTTATACGGATGTTGACAGTCTTGGGGCTGTAACGCGCGCGTTATTATATGAATGTAATAGTAAATACCGGTTTTTAACGAAAAACGAAATGGAAAACGAAAAACAGTCTTCCCGTAAACATAAAAGAAAAAAAGAAAAAAACTTTTATTCGAGTTTTCTTTGCCGTCTCTTCACGAACTCACCGCTCGATTTTCTTCTGTGATTAAGTGCTACTTTCTTTGATTCTTCCGCGAGATGGAGACGTAGAGGAGATAGTTTTTGGGGTTTCTCTTTTAATCTTATTTTGTTGTTTTTCTTTTAAATCTTCTTTTGTTGTTGATTGAGGTTTTGAGACTGGTTTTTTCTTTCTTTTATGATTTGAAGAAGGGGTTTTGTGTTTGTGTTGTTGGAATTCGTCGATTGAAGGAAAGCTTGGATTTTTGATACAGTGGATTGCAAACAAATTCAATTTTGTGTTTGTTTCTCTGAAGCAATAAACCCTAACCCATATTTGAAGAAGGGGTTTTGTGTTTGTGTTGTAGGAATTTGTCGATTGAAGGAAAGCTTGGGTTTTTAATACAGTAGATTGCAAACAGATTCAATTTTGTGTTTGTTTCTCTGAAGAAATACACCCTAACCCTTTTTTTTTTTTAATTTTGCAGGTACGATTTTTGTCCAAGATAAGTTACTTGGGATTTAACCATCTAATAATTATCCTTTACTTCTAATACTACTATAATGCATACTTAACAACAACAGTTTTATAGTTAAATTAATTAGACATGTGAAATCTAAATTGGATACTATGTATATAAGTGAATGGTTATACCTAGGGCTGCACATACTCCGGTACGGACCGGTTCTCTTATGGAACCGGTCTCTGTAATTGGTGTTGACCGGTTCTTCATTTTGAGAACCGGTCCCTGTACTTGTACCTGGATTTGTACCGGTACTCCGGTACTGGTCCGGTACAAGTCCGGTACCGGGTTTTTACCCACTACAGTTATGTAACAATCTTCATCCAAATATATTGATACTCAAAAGATGTCCCAGACTCCAAATCGATCACAGGCAGTATAATCATTCATCAATTTACGTGTATTCAATAAAATCAAAAGATAAAAAAAAGTATGAGACTATTCTAATTAACTCAAAGAGATAACAAAATCAAGACAACCATTATCTACTACCCTAGATGAACAGCAGTAGCAGTAACAAACATAAATTGAACAACAATAGCAGCAGCAACAGACCATTCATCACCAGCAACATCTCAGACTCATCTTCTTCATGGCAGACAACTAAACTCCCATCTGATTTGAGTTCAATCGATCTAAACTTAAATCTAAGATCAACCCATATCGTCCAAACTTAAATCTAAGATCAATCTAAACTCGAATCGAGTTTAACCCATACACTATTCAATCTATCTGAACTTCATCGGCTTCAAATTAACAGAAAATCCATCTCCTAACACCTCAAGCATCAGCAGTCAGCAGTATCTTCATAATCTTATCAAACCGCATATCGTTTAAATCTTCACAACCCAAAATTGCTTCAATCTCCTTATCTTCTTCTCTATTAAACAACATCAACTCGAGTATCTCACAACACCAATTTATTACTCAATTTCAATTACTTCTCATACAAAATCAACATCTCAATCAGACACTCAAATATAGATATCCTAGAAATAGAATCACAAATCTTAACATGCAGTTAGAGAGTGTGAAGAAGAAGTAGTAAACATAGATCTAAAATCAAACCCAACTCAGAGATGGTGATTGAGACCGAGATTCGGCTGCTCTGGAAAGAAATAAAAAGAAGAAACGAATAAATGAAGAATGATTCTCACATACTTACGTCTCTCAAAACCTAAGACGGACGACTATGATTAAATCTTAACTAAAAGATCAACGGCTAATATCAACTGGTACATATGGTCCGGTTCAAGTCCGGTCCTCCCCAAGAACCGGTGTCTGTACCTGCCTAGATCGGTTCTCAACTTTCAGTATCGGTGTCTGTACCGGCTAGACTGGTTCCGGTCCGGTTCCGGTTCGGTATTTCCGGTTCCACTCCGGTCCAGGTCTTCCCAACCGGTTCTTGTGCAGCCCTAGTTATACCAGATTTTTTTTTAAAGGTAACAACGATGTGAATCATTGTGATGCGTTGTTAGATAGTAATTACTTGCTATCTTAGCTCAACTGGTAGAGCACATGACTTTCAGCCATATATAGGTGTGGATTCGAATCCCACGGATGGCATTTTAGTTTAGTCTTTGTGCAAGGGCTGCTGCAGATACTAAGGCAAACTCTGTATACATTTAAACTTATGTTTCGGTGAATGTTATATACTATAAGAGTTTGCATGCTCGGGAAAATCTGTGCGCATTAATCTAAACTTAAGATTTGGGTGCTTATTCCTATGCTGCTGTAGGTGTTCGTGGATAAAAACAATGACGACATGCTTACCTTAGCTAGAATATTTCAGCAAGGTGGCTCACGATGATTTGGAAAAATCAGTATTTTGTTCAACTATTTACAGTTTATGTATGGTTATTTGTAGTTTATGTTGATTAGTAGCGCTTGGATGGACATCATCAGTTGTGTGATTACTTAATTAGGCCTAAAACCTTACTTCCATATGCTAAATGTCAAGTTTTGGCTTTCAGTAGGGGTGGTATATATATAGGTGTGGTATGTACTGATAGACCTCTCCATTAGCAGTTGTTGGAATATTTTCAACGCCGCTAACCAAAGGGGGGTCCTGGGGGGCATCGCCCCCTAGGCTGTGGTCGACTTGACAGGTCAGGTCGTGGGGGTCCAGGGGAGACCGCCCCTGGTGGGGGTTTCAAGGGGGCAACGCCCCCGGAAGAATTTTTTGAACTGACGGTTTTATTTGGCCGATAAAAGCCTGTTCGAAAATTTCGAATCCAAAAGACACCATTGATGTCTGTTGATGAAGGAACCTGACGTTTCGTGAATAGAAACCTGTTGGCGAATAAAAACCTATTCCCAACAGGTGCAAAACCCTTTATAAATAGCTTCTCCCAGTTTCGTTTAACATATAAGAAAAATCAATCTGTTTTCTCTGTTTCAAAAAGCATCATCAGAAATCAGAAATCTCTTTGTGTGTTCTTGATTGAATCAAGGGGTACAAACCTTGAATTCAGTTTTCGTTGCAGGGCTTTCATTGTATCCTGAAGGCAATATTTCGCATACCTGTTGTAATCGCCAATTGTTATTGGGAGGGTAGAAATATTTGTCTAAAAGAAATTTATACAAGCCTTGAAAGTTTTGGAGTGCAACACTTTCTTCTCTGATTCATTCATCCTTTGTAAAACCCAATTTTTTCCAACAGCAGTCTCTTACGGGGATATAAGACGGGTCTTTAAATTTGGATTATGGAAGCCTGTGAATATTTTGTTAGCAGGGAAAATTTTGATGGAAAATTCGTTTAAATACCAGTCAATGACTCAATATATGTTTACTACGGTCTTTCCATGTTCTATGGGAAACAGCATTTTCCCATAGAATTACACAAAAAAAATTTCAAACCTCAAATTAATAAATCACATTTTGTAAAGAATTACACGAATCTTTAAAGCATTTTCTCAAATTAGTTGTTGTTACAACTACTACGCCGCTACTTTGAACGGAACTACTTAGTAAGATGCACCCAAAAGATCCAGCTGATAGTTTACAATGGATTCAATTGCGGCTTTTCTTTTCATAAATAAAATATGCATCGGGACGGGGTAAGGCGGAGCCAAGCCACACCGAATCAAAAATCCTAAGCGACGGGGCGAGGTGGAGCTGAGCCATACCAAATCAAAAAAACTAAGTTACGGGGAGAGGTGGAATCGAGCCACCCCAAATTAAAAATGCACGATGGGGTTGGGCGAAACCCCACGACACCAAGTCAAAAATGCACGACGGGGCGAGGCGAAGCCACGTCACACCAAATCAAGAAATATGGTTAGAGTGATATTCATATGTTCTTCTCAAATCAGGGCGAGGCGAAGCCGAGCCACATCAAATCAAATCGGGGCGAGGCGAAGCCGAGCTTTACCAAATCAAAAATATGATTAAAAGAAAAAGATGCCCGATACATAGCAGACATGGACCAAATGATGGTGGATGGTTTAGGGGTCTGCCCGGTGCCTAGCACGGGCACAAAATCTAGTACGGCAGGATAATTATCTTTGAAGTTGGTCATTTTCTATCCTGGGTTAATTCTATTTGTGTCTCTCACACTCGATCCAACTCCAAGAATACTAACAGTAACTTTTCTATTCCTATCTCTGTTACGAAAGATTGATTTCCGGAAAGATTATTTAAATACTCTTCATTTTTTTCCCGTTTTTATAACAATTCCTTTGAGAGGTATAAATTAACCTCCTAGTTTGAGGCTTAGGCATACTTATCCAACTATTTTACTTAATGGTTCGAAGACAAAGAGATAAACTGGAGAATGAGAAAGAAAATTCAAAATCTAAAATTAATTTGAAATCATGAAAACTTATAAGAAAAGAGAAGAATTTATTAAAGTGAACCACTACAAAAATGCCAATATACACGAGGCGCGGTACTGAGCTAAATGTAAGAGTCTCGCTGTTTTCGGATATAAAGAGAACTTTATCCCCCATCTTCACTGCTCTCAATGGAAACAGGACACCTGTTCTCAAATGAAAACAGGAGACTGTTGCCTCTTCACCTTTTGGTAAACAGAACTTTATCCCTCATCCTCGCTACTCTCGATGAGAACAGGAGCATTTTGCCTCTTGAATCTCTTGCTAGGTCTCTTTTCAGATTGAACAACTTCATTTGGCAGATCACCATCAGACTGCCCCACATAGTTCTGAATTTGTTCAAGAATTCTACTACCATACTTGTCCGTCTTCAACTTCCCAATTATACTTTCCAACTGTAACAAACAACATACTCAGCTAAGCATGCGTAACAAAGGAAGTAGAAGTAACCCTTCTCATACCATATTTGAAAACATTCATTTCTAAGGTGAGAAGTAATGGCTCTACAGCCTTCCTATAACAAGAGCGGAATGAATTTCTAAGGTGAGTGCACCGTAAAAACGCGTACACAGAAACAAAGCCACTCATCATAAATTGCATCGCGTACCTAAGAAAGAACGCTATAACGGATAACCCGTGATACACTGACTTGTTTACTGTATGATAGTTAAGGTACAGTGCAATACCTGCGCATTCGAAGTAGGTTTTTGGGAGCTTAACATGCTGATTTGTTGAGTCGACAAGACAGAGTGTGGGAATATTCCCCCATGAACGGAAGAGAGTTCTCTACGTAGTTCATCAAGCTTTACTTCCAAGCCTGATAAAGACACAGTGCGTTTAGTAGCTTTTTTGTTACCAGTGTTTCCCTTTATTCCGCTGCAAATTTCTAGTTTAACTGTCTTTCTCCCCGTATGTACTTGTTTCCACAGCGGTCCTATTGTTACATAAGCATTTGTTGTGTATGCTGTGTGCTGAAACTCTTCTTTCTACATAGAAACGGAAAAAGGAGAACCTCAAACATAATGTAGGAGTGTGAAACTGAAGCTTGACTGACAAAGAGTACCAGGTCAAAGCTATATCTTTGCGGCCAGTTCTACAAAATATTGAGGGAGTCTGAGAGACTTGCTGTACCATCTAAGTTTTCTCAACAGCTCCTTGTTCTATGTCAAAGTAAATTCCCACCTTATTGTTAATCTGAAACATTACATGCTATTGTTGACAAAAAAAACATATCCAGGATCGAAACTCACCAAAACACGATCCACGAGTAGCTGAATGATAAGCTGCTCCGATTCCCCTCTCTTTAACTCAGAAGCTGCGCAAGAACACCCAACTTGAATGGTTATACTTTACGATTCCCGAATATCAACTCTAAGAGGTAAGAAAGAGAGAGCTCAAGTGCTACATGTAAATTTAAAGTCAGAGTTCAAGCATCATTATAAAAAAGAAGATATATGTAGTGGGTGCAATACTATTGAATATTTTAAAGCTCACATACCAACACCTAGACTACCAAGTATAAATCCATAGCAATTGGAAAAAGAGAGTAAACAGAAAAACATAGGTACCTAGCTCCTTATGCTTGACCTTCACCTTGTCCATTAGTTGCAACATAGTTGCTCTCTGTTCACTCTCTTGCACTTCCTGCAGTATAGAGATCATAACTTTCGCATGACCTGTAAAAGCAATGTTGAAATGGTAGTTAGCGCTTAAAAGATTCCAACAAGCCAGAAATGAAATATGTGATAATGCATTCCCTAAAATGCATTCCATAAATGTAGGCAAAAGGATAAACAAATAAATAGTTATAGAAGGAAGTCAGAGAAATCATACGTGTGACATCCACTTCCTTAAGATCCCTTCCATACGCACAATTGTCGCACATTCCTGAAAAAGAAGGAAACACCTTTAGCTTCACATGGTTGAACAGCCTCTAGCAGCACCACGGGAGCTAAATGAACTTGAAAAGGAAAAATTTTAACACCCCGTACCATTGCAATCTTGTATAGGCTCAGCAAAGTGCCTGAAAAAAGAGCTTCGACGGCACTCTCGTTTGGACTGTCATGGAGAGAAGAGACTTTAAATCTTTATAATGATGTAGCTATGTAATATGTACAATGGTGTGATGCATAGGGTTGATTAGATGATGTAAGTTGACCCACAAAAACAAACATACAGGTAACGCCATCGACAATTTGGACACGAGTAATCAATAATCATAAACTTACCTGACAATATCTGACTATATCATACAGGTTCTGCAAACCAGAATTCTCGTAGAAGACCATCGAACTCTGGCTAGATAAAAACCAAGTTTCAAAAAGGATCGAAAGAAAGGACACTCACAGTAACACTTATAAAGCATAATGGAGAGCAACATTACCTGCCGAGGAACATCTCCGGGCCTAAAATAGAGCAAACATTCAGAAGGAAGCCCGTCCCGCCCAGCTCGGCCACTTTCCTGCGGTCAGATTTAGTTAATGATAGCAAAAAGACTTCATATAAGGTAAGCACCCTAAGTACGCACCCGAAGAATACCTGGTAATATGTCTCCATTGATTTACTCAGGCTATGATGGATGACGAACCTGACTACAAGAAAATAATGAGAGTTTCGACTGTGAGGGCACTTTCCAGATGCTCTCACATCTTAACTTATAAACATACACCAGCTTGTGTAGCATATACCGGTGTATGTATACACAAGCTGTCATCACCTTCACATGGTGCAAAAAAAAGGGCCAAGAGAAAGAAATACAAATAGATAAGTAGCTTAAGGTTCTTAATCATATATAGTAGATAGAACTTACCATCTGGTTTGTTAATTCCCATGCCAAAAGCTACCTACAACATACCAAGAGAAGTTAGAGAGTCATGAGCTAAGTTTCATTCTCAAAGGGTTTTAAATAACTATTGGCCTCCACAATTTCGCATAATAAATATGTGAACGATTGTTCTCTAGATCATCGGGTATGTTCCCAATACAGAATCCAATATGCATATTGCCCTGTGCTGTGATTAATTTTTCAACATTTTGTATTTTTACACAAAATCTATCCTGATCTCTTAACATATAAGGCAGATTCCCTAAAGATCATCTATCTGCATCTCCACCTATGTCGCTCATCAGTGATTTTTTTTTCTTTTTGCGTGTCACTAACATTTATTTGTCAGTAATAGTTTTTGAGTGTTCTTGAAGGGCTTCACTAACAGCTGCATCACGCAACGCAGGAAGATAGTTTGTAGAGTGATGAAGTAGGAATGTGGATTTAAAAATGCAAATAAGTTGAGAGAAAAAAATAAAAATAATTACGCATCAGCGCGTATGTAATGAACTAATAAGGAAAAAACAGACAAATCCATACCGTTCCCACAATGACCTGCAGCTTGTTATTACTCCACCTAAACCATAAAATAACAAATCAAGAGTTATCAAGAGAATAATAAATAAAAAATGATATATTGTCGAGGCATGATACATTATCTATCATCACTTATCTATGAGCATCAAAATTTTTACAAGAACGAAACAGTGCTGGTAATATGTTGATCATGAAGTTGATGGTCTAAACTGCCCACTAGTGGATCCCTTGCTCCAGTGAGCCAATTTAACTAACAGCTCAAACTGAAATACAGGACCATAATTCTTAGCATTTAGAGACTCTGACATGCGTGTTCAAATAACCTGGAAGCAAATCGGACTATATACACAAAACAAAAATAAGAATGACACCTAGAGGTTTAACTGATTCAATTAGAGTACTTATAGTTTGGAAATAGATCGGGGAATAAAATACCGCATATGAACTTTTTCACGAGCATTTACATCCATGTCTGCATGATAATAATCAGCGGAAATTCCTCGTTGACGTAATTCATGTGCAACCTACTTTCATCTGAAGTGTCAGAATGACCGAGAATACAAATCAAATAATACAGTTGATAGATATTGTTACTTCTCAGACAATTAAAATTTATTTCAATTGATGAGAAAATAAGTTAATGGCAGATGCAAATTTTGTGTAATAAGTTAAATAAAGTACCAAAACACGCTTGAGTTCACTGTGTGTTGGTTAGTGTATATTGTGATTCAACATATGAACTTATACCTAATACAAAAGTAGTGTCGGTGAGAAGATTTGTAGTCTAGGCACACATTATTTGGACTTAATTGATACAAGTTACAGAAACATAGGTGATAATTAGGAAGGCCATGGTCCAGTACAAATTGTAATCTCTAAACGCATTATATTCCCATTTCTCTACCATCATTTCATGTTAATGGGGGGAAATGGAAATTTCATTGAGGTTTCCACAACAATCACATGCTCATACAAACTGTGGATGTCATTTTCTTTCCCTGGAGAGAAACACTTCAACTTCCAGTAGTTGCACTTGAATGCACTTAACGTAGTAAGGAAACCTATGACTCACAAAACCCTCATGCACTGCTTAATGTTCAACCATGGTCAACCCTGAAATTCATCCTCTTGAGCATAGCAAGATTGATACAAAAAGATGTCAACACCAGGAAACCAAGGAAAATAACATGATAGATAAAACTTTACAAAATTGGACATACCTGCTCACATTCCTTTCTCGAGAAGCAATAAACAATCCCAGATTCATTATTTGGATAGGAACCTTGTATAAAATCTGCAATTTCATCAATGACCACCTTCCCTACAGAAGATTTTTCTCGTACCTGCAAAGTGATTGTGTTTATACTCTCCAAGAAGGTGACTCAAATACTTTCCAGAATTAGATAACACAAAACAAATGGGTAATACCATATAAAATAGATTAGGTCTGTTTACTGTGCTGACAAACTTTACACACTTCGCGATATGTAGCATCTCTACCAGATCTGTTTGGACTTTTTTGATAGCAGTTGCCTGAGAAATGGATTGGTCAACAAAAGAATTTAGCAATGAATCCCTGACAAACAAATAAAGATCATTTGGAATCTGTCATGACAAAGTGAATACTTACAGTAAGAGCAATTATTGGAACATTTGGAAACTGAGTCTTCAAAATTCCAAGGTTCTTGTAATCAGGACGAAAGTCATGGCCCCACTGACTACAGCAATGGGCCTCCTGCTCGGCAAAATATCAATACCTTAGTAACGTTGCGACTAGTTATATATAATGACAATGTACACAAACATCACAAAAACGTGTAAGACTAATTTACTCACATCAATAGAAATAAGAGAAAGACGACCAGCATTATAGCACTTTTCAAGCTTTGACATGAATCTCTTGCTCTTTGATACCTTTTCCGGCGTAACATATAAGATCTTAAGCGCTCCTTCACCTTTCTCAAGAGCCTTATAAACAAATTTCTCATTATCCTTACTAGTTGTCGATGTCAACATGTAAGCAGGAATTCCTAAAGCTGTCAAACCCATCACCTAAACCAATAGCTGTAGTTAAATAAAGACAAAGAATAACAAAGAGGTGTTTTGATTAAAAGCGTAAATGAAAATATTATTACCTGATCCTGTATAAGAGAAAGCAAAGGACTGACAACAAGAGCCACACCATCATGGAGAAGAGCAGGAAGTTGGTAACATAGACTCTTGCCACCACCTGCAGCCATTATCACCAGGACATCCCTCCCACTCATTACTGCATTTATTATCTATCCACAGCCACAGTTAATTGCATATGTGGTACTATTATACAAATATTAATGTGGAAAATGTTTCTGGACAAACCTCTCTCTGATTTGCGCGATACGTGGGTATCCCAAAGGTATTGAATCTAACCTCATCAGCTCTAGAATCCCATTCGAACTGCCCAGACCAATTCTCTACAGGAAGTGGAACGCCAACACCTGAAGGACTTCCAAATGTTTTACATTCATCTAATAGCGATTTCAATTCAGATTGCCGCTCGTACAATTTCTCTTGCCGATCAAGCAATATCTTTATCTGGTCTGAGCATTTGTCATAACAATTTTCATCATTTCTACTTTCATATAACTTAAATTAATCAAGAAATGCAAGAGATAAGAATGATTTTTCTTAATTTTTATAACCATACCTTGAACTTCTTCTAATTCCACTTCTATAGTCATTAACTCCTCCACTACATTATCTTCCATTCTCTCGGCTTGTTAGGGTTTCACCAAAACCCTAGATATTAAGACAATAATATTGACTCGGACCTTATAGTTCCAAACCAGAGAGCTAGAGAAAGAGAGAAACTCAAGATGAGACTTCAAAGAACCTGGCTTGATTGGGGTATACCCAAATTAATTGGGGTATACCTAATGAGACAAAGCCAGGTCATTTTGAAGTAAAACAGGTCACCCCTTAGTCTTGTATTTTCTAAATGGTTAATTAATTGAGTTTAGATGAATTAATTAAGTAGATTAAAACTTATGAATTTAAGTTATCAAATTTTGTTTTTGATTGAACTCATGTGAGAAGATTTTTGATGAACAAAATTGTTTTGAGAATTTTTTTTGCAACGGAAATGAAAACATACTACCCAAACACTTCTAAAAAGGGGATTGCAAAGCTGTTATGTGAAATCATACACAAAATTAAAGAAGAAATCAACACTTTCAGTTCTGAAACTATGAAAAGTCGGCAGGATCAACGAATGAAGAACATGCCGACTATATCTGGCCGGCAAGGTCTACGGATGAATAACATGCTGACTATATCCGGCCGGCAAGGTCTACGGATGAGTAACATACCGACTTTATTATTTTTGACACACAGGAGACTGTTGTAAATGTTTCACTAATCGGCATCTTATTGATTTTTTACCTTGCCGGCTACCTTATAGTCGGCAAGGTTGACAAACAATACCTTGCCGACTATAAGATTTTTGACATACAGAGAAAGGTGTTACAAATGTATAATTAGTCGGCAAGGTTTTAATTTCATAACCTTGCCGACTAAGCTATAGTCGGCAAGGTTCGAATTTTCAAGATCCTTATACCGTGTCGACTCTGTAAATATTACTTTCATAAACAAAACTCTTTGAAAAGTCGTCATTCTATTCATCTTATAACCTTGCCGACTAAAAATAAATATGAAAAGTTGGCATGCTATTCATCCTATAAGCTTGCCGAATAAAAATAAATATGAAAAGTCGGCATGCTCGACAAACAAATACCATGTCGGCTGTGTAACTACAATTCAACAATTTCAAATTTTTTGATCTAATTTGTCATTCAAATAACAAAACAAAGTACGAAGATGAGTTTGAAAAGATTAATCGACAATAAAAAAAATCATAATCGACGATATTTTTTCATTTGAAAACGATGAAATATTAGGAGAAAGGAATTGATCATTAGATTGATGATGAAGGAGAAGGAAAGAAATTAATAAGGTTTTGATCTAAAGCCCCAAAGGGATAGTTTTGGTTATTATTAGGAGAAGGGTAATTAGGTAATTTTAGACATATTAGACACCCCTTAACCCTCTATTATAGTTGGGAACAAAATGGGTATACTCCAATTAATCTGGGTATACTCCAATTTGGCCAGGTAAAAGAACCCTGAACTTTTAAAGTTTAAAAGAATCTGGTCGAATCCGGTCTAAGTCGTATGTCAGGGCTTACTTTGAGGACCACTGCCATGGTGGGAAGTCGACCAAGAACCCTTAAGTGCACTTTTGTCCTGCATACTATACAAAGATTTATTTATTTTTGTAAATAAGAAATTGCATTAAAGGACTAAGGCTCAGAACGAGTCGCGGTTACAGAGAGAATAGAGCCATCTGATCTAGGATTGTGAGAGTTACCAATATTAGATTTATCTACTATGAAGTGTTTCATACTACAGACTGGTGGAGAAGTTCCCATTCAATGTTCGAATTTAAAGGCTTAACATGCTTTGCCAAAATATCCGCTATTTGGTTACCTAATCTAGGAATAAAAAATAGGCCCAAAAGTTGTCACACAGATGAGTTATGTTATTTGCTTCATTAATACATTCTTTAGCTTTCCAGGAGTGTCTGCACTTTTGTCATTTATATAGTTGATGATATTTTCACAGTCTCCTTCTATGCTGAAGTTCTGAAGTTGTTTTCCTTTAGCCAAACTTGCCGCCTGCAACATTCCTATAGCCTGTGTCTCTTGTGGGTCTGAACCTTCCGCATACACAGATGATATTTTTCTTTTTTCTTTTTTTTTCCTGCATGCACAGATAATATAATTTTTATTTCGGGAATGCTACACGGCGCCCCACCGTGCACCCTACTTACCGTCCATGTTGAGGTGGCAAGGTGATGTGTCGCCAAAAGACAAAAATACAAAACACATCAGCTCTTTAATTTTGTTTTATGTTTTTCTCTTCCTTTTCCTCGTCTTCTCCCTTTTATCATTAACTTCACAAATATAACTTCACAAATATGAATCAGATCTCAGATACTTGCAACTCAAAATCACGTATAAAGAAATACTTTCCATAAAATTTTACACACGGTAATTAATCTTAGTACTTAGGAAGAAATACTCGTCAAACGAACTTGATATTCTATTGGAAATTGCGTATTATTTTGTTATCTTTCTATCTTTTGATTGTTCAAGATTGTTTTGAAGCCAATAACTCACTGTTTTGATTATTTTCAATCACGATATAGAATTAAATGTTGGGTTAAACGAAATGGTCAAAAGTGGGTCAGATTCTAATAAGAAAAGAAAAATTAGGGCTTTTACATGTAAGAAGTTTTGAGAGGAATTCCAACAGAAATTGGACACCAATTAGGTTGATTTTGGCTGATGAATTGAGTTCTTTAGGAGGAATTCGTAATCGCCACGTAATTATCTTTTTTATATTTGTTCATCATTCAAAAAAAAAATTAATCAAGTAAGTAAGGAAGAGAGACTAATGAAAGAGGAGGAGAAGAAGAAATTAAAAAGCTCAGAGAGATTGTAACACCCCGAAAGTTTAGCATGGTGCATGCGCAAAGATGCGTCATGGCATGAGATGAAGCTTCATCCAAAACTTCCTTTGCGTAGTAAAAGGAACATTGGCCTAGGGCCAATGCATTGACAATGTTCAGCCATCATGGCTGCACATCGGGTTGGCAGCGGACAGCCATCATGGCTGGACATCGGGTTGGCAGCGGACAGCCAACACGGCTGGACATCGGGTAGGCAGTGCACAACCATCACGGCTGGACATCGGGTTGGCAGCGGACATCCAACACGGCTGGACATCGGGTTGGCAGCGGACAGCCAACACGGCTGGACATTGGGTTGGCAGCGGACAACCAACACGGCTGGACATCTGGTTGGCAGCGGACAACCAACATGGCTGGACATCGGGTTGGCAGCGGACATCCAACAACCATCATGGTCGGGCATATGGCAACGACCATGAATAGTAAAAGTGGGAGTTGATGCATGCTTTTTCCTCCCCTAATCAAAGTTGTGAAAATGATAAGTTAACATATATAGGGAGGGGTACTTGGTTGAAGGTGCATATACGGACCATGCACCAAGTGAGATAGCCTTAGAGATGTACAACCATCACGGCTGGACATTGGAGTGGCCTATGGGACAAAGACGGAAGTACAACCATCACGGCCCTTCACGGGACCTGGCTCAGGAAATGTTCAGCCGTCATGGTCAGACATTAGAACTGACCTGTGAGCCATAATTGAATGTACAGCCATCATGGCCGTATATCGTTTTTGTCCAGGGTGGTAAGGTGCAGCCATCACGGCCTGGGGAGTTGATGAATGATTTTTGATCCCTTAATCTAAGTTGTAAAAATGTAAAGTTAACATATATATGGAGGGATAGTTGGTTGAAGGTGCATATGCGGACCATGCACCAAGTTTTCTTCATAGATTAGCCGAAAGGGTATAAATGATGCCTAAGTCTCATTTATAGCTCTGTAGCCTTCCCAATAGGGGAATATGATGCGAAGGCATCACTATGCCATATTGCGGACCAAATATGCATCATTGAATTCATTTTGACGGAACGGCCTATACGGACTAGACTATTACCTTTATTGCTAGGCCACGGTCTCCCAAACGAGTTGGAATAAGTTGTTTGTCCCTTCGTGATGAACTACGGTCTGTGCTTGATACCTTTACAGTAGGGAAGGGTACGTAGGCATCCGCAATGAGTTGCATCATTGTCGGTCTAGTACTTTGGCCCCTCATATCATCTAAGCTCGGTAGCTCGATGCAATAGATGATTATGGCTAAGTTTGATGAGGTTTAGTTGCATGCCAGCAAAGTGAATGCTCGTACTTCCTATCAAGCTACAAAGAGTAAGCTAAGTTGATGCAAATGAGCAAACTATAGTCTATCTGGAGGCTAAAAATCCGAATGTCGTAATTTAGGTCAAGACGGGTCTAAATTGATTGGAAATGGACCAATGATCAAGACGTGATATTACACATCACGGTCTTGGGATTTTAGCCAAATTCCATTGTTTTGGGCCTCAAAAGACCGTTGTAGCCGTTTTAAGAAAGTCTTTATTTTCTTAATGAACCCTTTGCGGGGAACGGGGGTAAGTTGGAAGGGTGTGGAATCTAATTTAGCTGCATCATGCTCCACGAGCATGCCTGCAAGGGAAAATGGACGTGTGTTTGTCTAGCTTTAAAGGCCCGGATTGTAGCATCATCATGGCGCATCGGGGAAGTTATGGCCTGCGGGTCAACGCGCCAAAGGCGTATATTTTCCAGTCCGTCACAGAGATAAGATTCGGAATTCAGAAAAGAAACATAGAAAAAAATATGAGAAGAAAATTATCACGTGAAATTTATCTATTTGTACACGTTGGTTCTGCTACATCTGCTTGGGTGCAAACTAGGACGCAAAATATCATTTCCGTCGTTTTTTTTCTTTCTTTTTTTTTTAGAAAAACTTAGGCCTGGAAAGCCCAAATACAAGCTAGAGATAGTGGTAAACAAATTACCACTACTCCCAGGAATATTGTTATTACAAGCTAGAGCCATATTAAAAGTGTCCATGTTTTGGAGTCTATGGATAACTTTAGTTAAACAAAAGAAACAACTTTCAATTTATTCCCATTACCTTCATTGTCTTATCATCTAATTCTTTCGTGGTATCTTCTTGTTAATACCCAAAAATCGCTCATGTGTAAAACAATGTACTGTCAAAGTACTTTCTTTAGGTTCGAAAATCAAAATCGTACAACACGAGCCTAAACCAAGAATTTGGCCGTTCACGTTTTGCTTCGGTTAAAAAGAGAGAAAATGGGTTGATATTAGGGGAGGGAAAGCAAATAAAGTTGGGGAAATTAGTGGTGATTGAATTGGGTGTGAGGTTATTGAACTATGAAAGAAGAAGAGCTTCGAAATGATAAGCTTGTTCTGTCTTCTGAATAGAAAAAGTTGTTTATTTATAGTTGTAGGGAACACTCACTATTTCCTCGTAAGTAGTGGAGATTGTGGAGAGATGGAGAAATGGGAATAGTGGAGATAATGGTATGGTTACGCCAGAAGTATCTGGAAACCCGTAAACCATCACTCCATTACTTAGCCACTTCCTTTAACTTCTTACCACTATTTAGTAATTAACTTTTTTATCATGGGATGTTGCCATGCCGCACGTTGCTATAAACCACCAGACCAATACCCATAAATAATTCCCCCATGTAACATGTTTTGATTTCTCATAGGAATTAGTAGAGTTATGGATTTATTTCTAGTCTTGTCTAGATTGTCACGATACTTGACTGAGTAATAGCCTAAGCTAGCCAGTCGCCGTAGCTTGAAGAGACAGCTCGATCCAAAGGTATGTGTGACCAACGGGTTTGCCAGATGGCATTGTAAATAACTAAGCATAATAATACACCAAGATACGCATACCAAGCTAACGACTAGTCTTAGGCGCGACCTAGTCGATAGCTAACTAAGTCGGAATGCACATGGGTGCTTATGAAGTTTTTGGCTACGTTGTTTCATGATCGTGGCCACGAACTTTGGTGGGACGAATCATGACCATGGACATAGCTTGGCCTGGAAACTAGGTAATCCTGGCCATGAACATAGTAGGCCGAGAAATAAGAGGTCCATGACTAGCTAGGCTAGGCTAGGCCGGCTAGAAAGGAAACCGTGGATAGTTAGGGGTTTGGCCAACGCAAGGAGGCCATGGTTGAGAGGTAAGGTGGCCAGCTAGGCTGGTATCCGTGGGCCAGGACGAAGCGAGAGATAGAGAGGTCGTAGTTGGGAGATAAGGAGGTTGTGGCCTGGCTAGCTAGGAGGCAAGGAGGTTGTAACCATATGGATAGTCTAGGCCGAGACATGGCTAGGCCGGAATGCAAGGAGGCCGTGGCCATGGATAGGCTAGGCCTGAAGACAAGGAGGCCGTGGCCATATGGCTAAGCCAAAGATATTGTCAGGCCAACAGATAAGATAGTCGTGGCCAATGGCCAGGCTAGGGGCAAAGAGGCAGTTGTCGTGATTAAGCTAGGCCAGGCTGGCTAACAAGGAGACCGTAGCCATGGTTATCCAGGCTAATAGACAAGGAGGTCGTGGCCAGGCCTGAAGACAGGGAGGTCGTGGTCATGGTTAGCCATGCCTGAAGACAGGGAGGTCGTGGCTTGAGAGACAAGGTGGCCGACTAGGCTAGGCTTAGAGCAAGGTAGTCGTAAAGTGGTTAGCTAGTTGGCTAGCTAGGAAGTCGGTGGCCACGGACTAGCTAGCTAGTTGGATAACCAGGAAATTGGTGGCCGTGGCTAGGTTATGAGACCCAACCAGATGATCCTTGCTATGGAGTGCAGTCATGTTGGTGTTGGCACTTCGTTTGTAGCATACTGAACATATGCGAGGAATTCAACCATGGAAGTTCTGCGACTCGAAGTAATATTCCAAATATTATGCTCTGGTAATTCGGAATAGCGTTGTATCTTATTCTGAATATTTATAATTGCAGCATCAGTGTAGACTGATCAATGCATGACAATTCATATGGTCGTGCATAAAATAATGAGAGTTTGGCTGGGTAAAGCTCTAAAATCTTGCAAGCATATTGAAGGCAAGTATGTCCATTAGCAGGATACGCATTCTCAATTCTCTTGCGGAATGTGATATAGAAGTACGAATCTATAATTCTGATGTCGGGTCAGGAATTTATACATATTTATAAACATATATACATATTTATAAACATAAATATATAAAATACCGAGAGTTCAGCTGGATGAAGCTTTAGTACATATATAATTATAGATATGTCTCTAGTGTAGGTTCAAAGGTGATTTTTACATATTTTGCCCTTGTCAAAAAACCACCATCTACATTAAGTCCCATGCTTAGCGCGGAACAATAATGTTTAGTGGTAAGCACTAGATGGTGACATTGACAGTACAAAATATTGGAAATTCATAAGACAAAAAGTGAATACTTATCTTTTCTTTCCATGTCATAAAGGATATGTCTTCATAGACTGGTTAGGAAACCCTCTTTGATAATAGCCGCGACCAAGTTGGAGAAGGTATAACCATTTGTTCGAGTAAATACATTGGATGGACGTGTACGCGAGTAAAGGTGACTACAGCCACGAGCTTTGGCAGGAATTGAAAGTTGCTTATGCTTCTGAAACATATGGTTTGTTTTTTGTGGGATTTTTCGGTAGGTAAAGAGATTTTTGAATGATTTTCAAAGGTATTTTGAAAGGGGATAATACTTTGCTTGGCTAATAAATGGAAATCCTAAGTACGAATGCAAAATATTGCAAACATTTTGGAGGAATTACAAAGGTTGCAGAAAACAGGGAAATATTGTAAAGCGATGGTAGAATGTTTAAGTGTCGAATGCTTCAAGCCACTTGCCATGTATGAACACTCCTTATGTTTTATCGGTGTTGATGAGTTTGTAATAACTACCTAATATGGCTTCAATGACCAGATATGGCTCTTCTTCAGGTGAAGCAGTAACCTTCTTGACCGTGTCTCTGACTGGGAAGAACTTGGGCTTTAGTACCTCAGGCTTATCGCACATCCGAAGGATAGTTGGGTTACTAGTTTTCTTATTTTCGGCAGAGACGATTCCTACCCACTTAATAAAATATTGAAAAGGATCATCTTCTCATTCACATCACCGAGTCATCTTGGGATTTATATCCGGGTCAAGTCCTCAAGTCTTGATCGAGCGTGGGAAACTGGTTGTGAGGAAATCGGATAAGCGTGACTTACTTGTGCACAGAATCTGTGGACATATGACCCCACGTCCTCTCCTGGAAACCGATTCACATCAAAATGCACTATGCGGCGAAATTCGTCTAACAGGTCATCCTCGAGATTCGCCGGCTTGTTGGAAAGTCTTTGAGGTGTTGTTTCCAAAGAAGGTTCACTTGTTTTCGTCTTGTTATTGCGAATCCATGGGATTCCCAGTACCATGTCATAATTCGGATCTTCTTTGATAATATAAAACTTAACATACGTCTGAATATCATCCATGTTTACCTCAAGAGTGATGTGACTGTATGCACTTTTTGAACTTCCTTCAGAACCTTTGGTTATGGATGGTGAATAGGTATATTCATGTCTGGGGATCCCTACCGCCCTCAATGTCTTGATAGTGATGATGTTGAAGTCGGTCCCTGCATCGATTAATACTCGGTCAAATTCAGCATCCTTGAGGCAAGCAGTAGTGATAAGTCCCCAGCCAGTCTTCTCATTGTGTTTGACAGCTACATCTTCCAAAGTAGCTTTTTCAGCAAAGAGTAAACGCTTACCAGACACAACACGATTAAGGGCGGAGAAAATGTCTTTGCGTTGTGCTCT
This sequence comes from Papaver somniferum, assembly GCF_003573695.1. Lineage (NCBI taxonomy): Eukaryota > Viridiplantae > Streptophyta > Magnoliopsida > Ranunculales > Papaveraceae > Papaver > Papaver somniferum. Next base: position 69,169,203 of record NC_039364.1, on the reverse strand, counting down.
TGAGAGGTGGAGAATCTCTCACATACGTTCCATCATAGATTTGGACAATTTTGTTGACCGAGTCTCTGGAAATAGTAAAATTCCTGACAGGGAGGGGGTCTTTGTGAATGCCTTTAGTCCCCAATTGCAGTTCTCCTGAATCTACTTTTTCCTTAAAGATGCGCTTCAAGCTGTTGCATTCACTAGTGGGGTGATTGACAAATATATGAAAGCGACATTATTTCGTATCTGACATTTCTTCGGCAGTTGGTGGATGTCGCACAGGTAGTAACTTGATGGCTCCATCTTGTATCCATACTTCTAACAGTTCGAGGACTTCCTCCATGGGAAAGGGAAAACCTGGAGATGCTGGATCTGCTTTTGGTTGTTGTTGTTGCTGGCGCATAGCTTTAGTTGGATTTGATGCAGAGCGCTTAGTCTGCAATGTCGGCTGAGGTGTATCCTTCCTCTTAGTCCCTTCATCAGTGACAATACATATAGATGGTTGATCAGAGTATTGCTTGTTTACTAGGCACCTATCTCCGCGAGTGTCTCCACAACTTTCCTCTCTTGCGGGCCTCGTTCTCTCCAACAAGGCTGGAGTCGTAGTTCCCAACCGCTTAGCAGCTTCATGCAACTCAGAGAAGGTTTGTAATCGTAAACTTTCTAACAAGGCACGATAGACAGGGATCATACCATTGATACAGAGCTCCACTAATTGTAGTTCAGTCACGTTCTGATCGTGGTAGTCGAGAGCTTGAGTCTGAAACCTTTTCACAAAGTCGTTTAGGTGCTCGTTATTTCTTTGGAATGTTCTGCCCAAGTCTGAAAGTGTGATTTGCTCCGTGACAAAGAAATATTTTTCGTAAAAAAATATTAACCATCTGAGACCAACTGGAGATGATGTTGGGGGCGATATTATTGTACCAGGTGTAAGCTCTCCCAATAAGAGATTTGGAGAACTCTTTAAGTCACAACACCTGATTATACTCATGCTTTCCTAATGACTTCAGGAATCAGGAGACATGTTCTCTGGCATTTCTGATACCATCATATAATGAGAAAGGAGAAGATGAATACCCTCTTGGCAGTGGAATCCTCTGGATCTGGTGTTGATGGAATGAATGAGAACCTTCTTTTCAACGGTTCTGTAGGAGCCTTTCCTGCTCTTACCGAGTGATGAAGTTTTGTTGTGGATGGCTCCTTTCTGACATGTGGTTAGGGATATCATGTAACACCCACTTGCATGGCGCATGCTAAAAGATGCGTCATGGCCCGATATGAAGCTTCATCCAAAGTTTTTGTCGCGTAGGAAAAGGAACATTGCCCCTTGGATGATGCGTTGACAATGTTCAGCCATCATGGCTGGACATCGGGTTGACAACGGACAACCATCATGGATGGACATCGGGTTGGCAGCGGACAGCCATCACGGATGGACATTGGAGTGGCCTATGGGCCAAAGCTGGAAATATATCCATCATGGCCATTCACGGGACCTGGCTCAGGAAGTGTTCAGCCATTATGGCCGGACATTGGAACTGGCATGTGAGCCAGAACTGTATGTACATCCATAACGGACGTACATTGCATTTAGCCAGGGGAGTCATGCGCGGCCATCATGGCCTTGGGACTTTATGAATGATTTTTGATCCCCTAATTTAAGTTGTAAAAATGTCAAGTTAACATATATAGGGAGGGGTACTTGGTTGAAGGTGCATATGCGTACCATGCACCGAATAAGCTTCATAGCTTAGCCGAAAGAGTATAAATGATGCTTAGGCCCCTCATTTATAGCTGCGTAGACTTTCCAATGGAACATGTTAAGCATGTGCATTACTATGCCATGCCGCGGGATCGATGATGCATATCCTTTATGTATTTTTACGAAACGGCATATACGGACTAGGCCATTACCATTATTGCTTGGCGACGGCCTTGCAAACGAGTTGGATTAAGTTGCTCGTCCCTACAAAGATGAACTAAGGCTTGTGCTTGATCCCTTTAGAGTAGGGAAGGGTACGTTGGCAGCCGCAATGAGTTGCATCATTGTCGGTCCAGCACGTTGGCCCCTCATATCATCTAAGATCGGTAGATCGATGCAAGAGATGATTGTGGCCAAGCTTGATGAGGCTTAGTTGCATGCCATCAAGTGGATGCTCATACTTCCTATCAAGCTATAAGAAGTTGACATATGTTCCAAGTACGGAATTGGACATGGCCAAGAGAGTAAGCTAAGTTGGTAAAGCGAAGTAAGGAAATGGCAATAGGCTTTGAGCGGCCTATGCCTAAGTCCAAGGATTATGCCTTATGCCTGGATGATACTCGGCAGTATGACGGTTACTCGTCTAGATAGGAAATTCAATGATGAATTTCCTACGTTGAGGCAAAGCCAGTGATGCATGCAAGATGCGTTGGCCTTGGCCTTATGGCCTTACACCCTTTTACGGACAAGGGTAAGTTTTGGATGGTGTGGAAGCTAAGTTACCTGCATCATGTTCCACGAGCATGCTTGCAAGAGCAAATGGGCGTGCATATGCCTAGTATTAATACCCGGATCGTAGCATCATCATGGCGCGTCGGGGAAGTTATGGCCTGCGCGTTTAGGCGCGCCAGGCGTAATTTCCGGTCCGTCACATAACACCTACCTCATTATCTTCCTGAGTGTTGACTCTGGAGGTGTTGGTTCCGCCGATAGATATGTTCCTAGCTTGCTCCATTTGGTGATGGCACTGCTCGGGTGTGAACCGCTCCGTTAAAGTATTCAGATAGGTGAGAACTTCCCTCTGAGTGGTGGCCATGGATACGTATGTTTCATCCAAGATGTCTTTTCTTTTCATCAAATCAGCTATGGTTAGCGGTGCCTGCTCCTCGTTCCTGGAATCCTCGGCGGCAAGGGGAGGAGTGTTGTTGTTTTCATTGGACATATTTGGAGGAGTGATCTCTGGAGTCCTTCCACCGGTGTTGTTGGGATTAGGAGTACTTTCTGAGCTTGATCCGCCTTCGGTGTTGTTTGGATTAGGGGTGGTTGTTGAGCTTGCATTGGTATTGTTTACCGAACCAGACCTAAGATCCACCATTTCTTTTTTTCCTTCAGACAATTGAAGAACTAAATCTGTCGCCAAGAGATTGATCTCCAGCTGTGGTCGCCAATTGTTAATACCCAAAAATCGCTCCTAGGTAAAACTATGTACTGTCAAAGTGCTTTCTTTAGGTTCAAAAACCAAAATCGTACAAAACGAGCCTAAACCAAGAAGTTGGTCGTTCACGTTTTGCTTCGGTTACAAAGAGAGAAAATGGGTTGATCTTAGGGGAGGGAAAGCAAAGAAATTTGAGAAAATCAGTGGTGATTGAATTGGGTGTGAGGTTACTGAACTATGGAAGAATAAGAGATTCAGAATGATAAGCTTGTTCAGTCTTCTGAATAGACAGAGTTGTCTATTTATAGCTGTAGGTAACACTCACTATTTCCTCGTAAGTAGTGGAGATTGTGGAGAGATGGAGAAATGAGAATAGTGGAGATAATGGTATGGTTACGCCAGAAGTTTCTGGAAACCCCTAAACCATCACTCCAGTAGTTAGCCACTTCCTTTAACTGCTTACCACTACTTGTAACTTCCTTATCATGGGATGTTGCCATGTCGCACATTGTTATAAACCACCAGACCGATACCTATAAATAATTCCCCCATGTAACATGTTTTGATTTCTCGTAGGAATTAGTAGAGTTATGGATTTATTTATAGTCTTGTCTAGATTTTCACGATACTTGACTGAGTAATAGCCTAAGCTAGCCAGTCGGCGTAGCTTGAAGAGACAACTCGATCCAAGGGTATGTGTGACCAACGAGTTTGTTGTAAGATGGCATTGTAAATAACTAACCATAATAATACACCAAGATACGCATACTAAGATAATGACTAGTCTTAGGAACGACCTAGTCGATAGCTAACCGAGTCGGCATGTACATGGGTGATTATGAAGTTTTTGGCTACGTTGGTTCATGATCGTGGCCACGAACTTTGGTGGGACGAATCATGACCATGGACATAGCTTGGCCGAAAAACTAGGTAATCGTGGCCATGAATATAGTAGGCCGAGAAATAAGAGGGCCATGACTAGCTAGGATAGGCTAGGCCGGCTAGTAAGGAAACCGTGGCTAGTTAGAGGCTTGGCCAACGCAAGGAGGCCATGGTTGAGAGGTAAGGTGTCTAGCTAGACTGGTAGCCGTGGGCCAGGCTGAACCGAGAGACAGAGAGGCCCTATCTGGGAGATAAGGATGTCGTGGCCTGGCTAGCTATGAGGCAAGGAGGCCGTAACTATATGGATACTCTAGGCCGAGACATGCCTAGGACAGAAGGCAAGGAGGCCATATGGCTAAGCCAAAGACATGGTTGGGCCAACAGATAAGATAGCCGTGATAAATGGCCAGGATAGGGGGCAAAGAGGTCATCGTCGTGATTAGGCCCAACTAGGTCAGCTAACAAGGAGACTGAAAGGGGGGGGGGGGGTTACAACAACCACACCCAATATTTCGATTAGCAATCTGTATGGACTAACTCCAATATACTTTCAAGAGAATCAACTACACTCAATATTAATAAAGTATATCAAAGAGTTATATCTCTCTTTATCGATTAAATTTTTAGTCAAGCAAATAGAAATCTGCGAGTCTAATTGAATACAAGAGAAATCACTTGAACGGTACCAAAGACCAATGTTCAATGATCAATCAATTTAAATCAACAACCAAAGATCGGATTTCCCAATTGATTGGTTCAAACGCACAACCTGTGATATTTCAATTATAAAGATAAACAATATAATGCGGAAAAGAATTAACACATACACCAGAAGTTTTGTTAACGAGGAAACCGCAAATGCAGAAAAACCTCGGGACCTAGTACAGATTGAACACACATTGTATTAAGCCGCTACAAACACTAGCCTACTACAAACTAACTTCGGTCTGGACTGTAGTTGAACCCCAATCAATCTCACACTGATCCAAGGTACAGTTGCGCTCCTTATGTCTCTGATCCCAGCAGGATACTATGCACTTGATTCCCTTAGCTGATCTCACCCACAACTAAGAGTTTCTACGACCCAAAGTCGAAAACTTTAATAAACAAACCTGTATCACACAATAAAGTCTACGGTAATAGATAAATTTGTCTCCCACAAAAATACCTACGAGTTTTGTTTCGCCTTTTGATAAATCAAGGTGAACATGAACCAATTAATAACCCAAACTTATATTCCCGAAGAACATCCTAGTATTATCAATCACCTCACAATAATCTTAATCGACGCGACGAAATAAGATATTATGGAATCACAAATGATGAGACGAAGATGTTTGTGATTACTTTTATATCTTGCCTATCGGAGATATCAATCTCAAGCCAATCGTTACGATTGCACTTAATACGATAGAAACAACAAGATCCGATAACACAACTACAAGAAATTAGTATCGGTCTGACTTCACAATCCCAATGAAGTCTTCAAGTCGTTAACCTGCAGGATCTCGGTAAAAACCTAAGGTTAAAGGAGAACTGACTCTAGCTTATACAACTAGTATCATACATGAGGTGTGGGGATTAGGTTTCCCAGTTTCTAGAGTTCTCCCTTATATAGTCTTTCAAATTAGGGTTTGCAATCAATATTAGCTTAGTAACAAAGCATTCAATATTCACCGTTAGATGAAAACCTGATTAGATTCAAGCTAATTTCTTTCAACCGTTAGATCGAAAACTTAGCTTGTTACACACAAATGAAATGCACGTTTTAGGTTTGTGTAACCGTGCCCAAACATGTACATTTAGTTGGTTCAACAGTAGTTAACCAAACGGTTAGCCATATGAGCACTTTCATATCAACCATATTCTTCTTTACCATAACTAGTTCAAATGACTCAAATGAACTAGTTAGAGAGTTTTTCAATTGCTTAGATCTTATAGAACTATACAAGACACAATCGAAGCAAAAACAATTTGATTCACTCGAATCGATTCATGAACTCTATAGCCACGGTTTGCAAATTTGCATTCCTTAGTTAATATAAGTATAAATTCACCAATAATCGTTTTTAGAAAATAACCAACCTAGGTACGCGGAGTTAAGTACCCGGAATAAGTTTGTAAATAGTTTACAAACTCCAAAAGATTTTCTTGGGAAGGGAACCTCCGACAGCACGCGGACTGGGTTCGCAGACTCTGTTCCGGTTTTCCTGAGCAGCAAAGTACGCATACTTTGGTTCAAGGAATAAGGACTTATACATGTATGTGTTTCCACACAATGCTTATATCCAACAATGGTTATGTAATCTAAACTCTCATTTCAATCATTGAAACATTCTTAGAGGACGTTATATAGTTTTTGTTCACAAACTATTTTTCGTCAAAGCCATTTTCAAGTAATTTTACATAACTTTCGTCACTAGGTAAAGATGAACTTGTCCAAAGTGAAAGCCTACCAACACATATTTTGAGAAATAGATAAGCGAGATAAACTCGGCTCGAAATAACAAATGTGTATAATCAAAGTTTATATAGCAAAACGACTTTTGTCTCAAGATAGGAGATTGAGTAGATAGACTTTTGGAGTGATAGATAAGATTTGCTTCAATTGTGTCTTGTGTAGTTATATAAGATTTCCTTGCAATTGAACAACTCTCTTAACTAGTTCATTTGAGTCAATTGAACTAGTTATGGTGAAGAAGAACATGGTTGGTATGAAACGCTCATATGGTTAACCTCTTTGGGTAGACTATTGTTGAACCAACAATGTACACGTTTGGGTGCGGTTAACAAACCTAGAAGCGTACAGTCATTTGTGAATGACAAGCTAAGTTTTCGATCTAACGGTTGAGAAATATTAGCTTGAATCTAAATCGGGTTTTCATCTAACGGTGAATATTGATTGCTTTGTAACTAAGGCAAAACCCTGATTTGAAAGGCTATATAAAGGAGACATCTAGTGTTGTGCAAAACTAATCCCCACACCTTACATGTGATACTAGTTTGCGTGCTAGAGTCGTTTCTCCTTTAACCTTTGGTTTTCTTCTTCTAAAACCAGGTTAACGACTTAAAGACTTCATTGGGATTGTGAAGCCAGACCGATACTACTTTTATCGTAGTTGTGTGATCTGATCTTGCATCTTCTATCGTAACAGTACAATTATATTTATTGGCTTGAGATCGTGAGAGTTCTTCGATATGAAAGATATAAAAAGTAATCACAAACACCTTCGTCTAATCGTTTGTGATTCCACGACATCTTGTTTCGCTACCATACGATTAAGATTGTTGTGAGGTGATTGATTAATCTAGGCTGTTCTTCGGGAATATAAGACCGGTTATCAATTGGTTCCTGTTCACCTTGATTATTATCAAAATATGGAATAAAAACTTTTAGGGTTTTTCTGTGGGAGACAGATTGATCCTTTGATAGACTTGTCTGTGTGAGACGGATTTGTTTATTGTCAAAGCCTGCGATTTTGGGTTGTAGCAACTCTTAGTTGTGGGTGAGATCATCCAAGGGAATCAAGGGCGCAGTATCCTGCTGGGATCAGAGGCGTAGGGAGTACAACTGTATCTTGGATCAGTGGGAGACTGATTGGGGTTCAACTATAGTCCAGTCCGAAGTTAGCTTGGAGTAGGCTAGTGTCTGTAACGGCTTAATACAGTGTGTATTCAATCTGGACTAGGTCCCGGGGTTTTTCTGCATTTGCGGTTTCCTCGTTAACAAAATTCTGATGTCGGTTTTATATCCTTTCCGTATTATATTTGATTATATAATAGAAATAATACAGGTTGTGCGCTTGAATCAATCAATTGGAAATCCGACCTTTGGTTGTTGATTGATATTGATTGATCCTTGGACATTGGACATTGGTCTTTGGTACCGTCCAAGTTATTCCTTGTGTTTGATTATAGACTCGCTGATTTCTACTAGCTTGAGTGAATCAAAACAAGAGAGAGATATTAACTCCTTGAGATACTTTTACCTAAATTTAGTCTGACTGTCCGGTTGATTCTCTAGAAAGTGTTTCAGAGTTAGTCCATACACATTGCTAATTGAAATATTGGGTGGTGTTGTTAGACCCCCGCTTTTTCTATTGGTATCAGAGCAGGCAAACACGTTCAAGACCTTACAAGTCTGTGTTTGTAGCGATCTGACTCTATGGACAGTAGTGCTATCTCAATAAATGCACCACCAGATCCAGGGATTTCATAATTCTCTTCCATGACTGATTTAATAAAATCTGTAGAAGAAATTCTATCTAAACCTCCATCAGGTTTAAAATCCCTTGAAGTGTTTTCAGGGCTTGAAAAGATGCTTGAGAGCTTATCTCTTGATGTTGAGTTATACCTCCAGAAAGAGCAAGAATCTCTTGACACGCTAAATCAAGTTATGATGAATAATATTCATGTTGAGGTTGATATTGATTTACTAATCAGTGAGAGCAATGCTCCTCCTCTGCGTGATCCAATTAGTTGTGATAAACTAAACAAATTACAAAAGGAGTTTAAATCTCATTTATCTGAGTGTATCACCTCAAAGCATGAATTGATTCATTGCTTAATTCCTGATACTTCATATCAAGATAGTAGTATTGTATTATTTTATGAAGAATCTAGGACGTCTCTTTTTATCAAAATAGTTTCCCTTTGCAGTACTAAAAACTATCTGCAGAAACTGTTTTTTATAAGTTGGAAAACAAGAACTCAGAAACACAAATCTTTTTGGGTTCTCTTGAAGTTCTTTGATAGACTTATAAAAACAGTTCATTGGGTGTTTCTCAACACTATAATATTTAAGAGTTGTTGGAAAGAAACTCTTTCTTGGTCCCATGGTGACCAAGACATTGTTCACCTCAACACAACTTGTTTGTGTTGAAATTGCATCCTCACCAAGAAACGCCCTGCTATATATACGGTGAGGAAAGCACAACAACTGGGGCGCACAGATTATATTCGGTAAGGCTGTAGAATTCAATTGGAATTTTCTAAAAAGGTATGTCTTTAAACTTCAGCAAGTTTTATGTTTTTATTACTTGTTTGAGTACTTATAATGATCCATATACCTTGCTTATCGTTCATTTCTACCTAACTTGATCTGTGTTTAAGGTTCGTAAAATGTTTAGGTTTGAAAACATTAGTTCGGGATGTTTGGACTTCATGGTACACATACCAAGTATGCATAACATCATTTAAAAAACCAAAATCCAGGGGTTTAAGTTCGCAAACCCCGTCTGCAGACTGCTTCAGGATACGAAAATTCGTTTGCAAACCCGTATGCATACTTGACGTCGATATTCGGTAAACTTATTTTGGCCGTAACTTCTTCGTCCGAACTCGGATTGAACTCATTCTTTTTGTACTCTCTTCCTATTTTAATTCTCTTCAAAATGGAGACGAGAAACCTTGAATTTGAATGAATTAAGATTGGTATTTGTCTTGTCTCTTGGTTTTGAGTATTTTTCTCCATTTCGTTGCACTTGTTCCACTTCTCTTGAACTTGGGCACTTCAATTATTGGAGTACTACTCTTCTAAGATAATTTGTACCTTTTACAAGAATGTTGTTGGTGAATCACAAAGAAGGAAGTTCAAGAATGGAAAGTAGTACGCAGTGCTATCGATTTCTTGAGTGTTCACAATCATCCTTTGTGAACTATGGTGCATAGTCGTTATTGACTTTGTATGTTCTTCTTTGTTAAGAAAATCTTTGTATACGCCTTTGGTAGCTATTATTGGTGTAAATTAATGCGAAAAAGATTGATTCTACCCTATGAGGACAAATCATCTTGTATGTGCATTACGAGTTTGTCTTGATGCCTAGGAAACTTCTTATGAGAATTTATTCTTATTTTTGAAGGATTACTAGAGTTTGGAATAGCCATTATTGTGATTACACATTGCGATGTCCAACAGTTTCATCTTTATGTTTTTAGATTTATTGGTTTAAATTCTAAACTTGTTTGGAAGATGATTTTTGCAGTATTAATCTTTATGGTTTCATATATTGCAATTTATTATGGGATATGTGTGTTTGCGTCCGTGAACTATGGCTATCCTATACCTTGTCAAAAGTAAAGTCTTTCGTATGTCGATATGCATGTATTGATAAAAGAATGAATGGACTTTTGACAATTACAAAATTTAAGCCTATATTGTCAATTATGTTGATGGAAGATAGGTTAAAATCTTTTGTTTTCAAGGATTATGTCTATTATTGTTTTTATGCAAATAATGATTTAAGATAGAATGAATCCTTGTGTATTCCACGGTATAGATCTTCATTGATACATCTTTTGTATTACTGTGAGGCTCCGTGATGTGTCTTATGTTGAGCACGATACAACTAAGTTGATTATTCTTGATTGTCTTTGTTGGTTGTTCCGTAAGGACGTTATGTTGAGCATTTAGAACTAAATTAATCATCTTGTTTGGTTATTTAGTTATTGCTCCGTAAGTTCTCTTATGTCGAGCAAAACAAATTACAATTAAATTGATTGCTTTTGTGATTAGTTTGATTGTGTATTCCAATTAGATTAATTATGGGATCTCTTGTAATTAGTCTAGTTGAGTTTTCATATATTCCATGAGTTTTTCTTGTGTTGAGTATATGAACGGCTATCTTAATCATTTTCTAATGGTTATGTTAGTCATATGTTCCGTAAGTTTTCTTATGTTGAGCATAAAACAATTAAGTTGATCACCTTGTGTGTTTAATTTGATTGCGTATTCCGATTAAATTAATCATGGGTTTACTTGTGATTAATTTGATTGAGTTTTGGATATAAAAATCATTCTTATGGTTTTGGTGTCCAATAAAAATCCTTATTTTCTTCGGAATTTAAGGTCGCTCTTGTTGCTCCCTTGGGAATGACATCAAATGGGGGAGAGTTCTTTTGAACTTGTACTTAATGGTCATATCTGGAGGGGTGTGCGGCTGTGGAATTTTAGAAGGGTTATCTTGTATCTTTAAACTCCTTGATGAATGTTGTTAGCTTCGGCTATATGACTTCATCTAAATAATATGATGTGTGTTTCTTTCTCTCAGTCATGAAATGTCTCTTACGGAAATTTCATTATGATCCCGTTCTTGTACCTTTGCCAATTTTATTGATAAAAAGGGGGAGAATTAATATGTAGTTCACACTACAAATACATATGGTTTTCGGATCATTGTGTAAGGGGGAGTGGTTTTCATGTGAGATGGAGTATTGACTAAGGGGGAGTGATACATATCACCACAGTATTATTGTTGACGTTGTGATACAATTGGACTTTGACACTGTGTAATAATACTATGACACTGTATAACAATGATCGAGACCGATGCTTTCTCATTGTTATAGCTACGGATCTTCAACAACGGTGATGTTAAACTTACAACCTTTGGGATCATTGGAGTACTTGGAAATGACGAAGATTTCGAGGAATCTTAAAGATTAAACATGTGGAATAAGAGCTACTAAAGTTTCATTATCTTTTTTGTATTCCATATGTATTGATAGTTTTGTCTCTAAAATTGATAAAGGGGGAGATTGTTAGAGCACTGCTCGGTCAAACTCGCATGCGTTGCTATCTCAAGAATGTTTGTCAATGTTAGTGATCAAAACTATAAGTCTTGATTTCTAGTATTTTATAGCTAAGTCTCGGACTAGGATAGTAAGTGTAGTTGAGCTCAAGGACTTCATGGCGATTCATCATACAAGTAGAAGATCTACTCAAGGAACCTGGAACTTCTCGAAAAAAAGGTATGTGGAGACTTGAACTTATTTGTCACTCAAAAGTCTATCTATTCTATCTCCTACTCTTTGAGACAAAAGTCGTATGCTATATATATAAACTAGCTCATACACATTTTGTATTTCTAGCAGAGTATACCTCGCCTATCTATATCTCGAAATATGTGTTGGTAAGCATTTCGCTTCGACCAAGTTTATCTTTACCTAGTGACGAAAGTCATGAATGTTTCAATCACTTTGAAAATTGCTTTGACGAGAAATAGTGTAACAACTATATAACGTCCTCTAAGAATATTTCAATGATTGGAATGAGAGTTTAGATTACATAACCAATGGATTCCTTGAACCGAAGTTTTCGAACTTTGTTGATCAAGAGAACCGGAAGTATGGCAAGTGACAAGTCCTCGAACTCAGTCCGGGAATTTCCAAAGTTCTCAAACCCGAGAATTTCTGTTGGAGTTGACAAACTACTTGCGTGAGCCAAGTCCGCGAACCGGCGTAGTTCTCGAACCCGAGAATTTCTGCTGTAGTTTTTAAACTCTATCCGGTGTCTTAAGTCCGCGAGCCTAGTCTGCGAACTTGAGAAGGTTATATATCTAAAGATGATTTCTGAACTTAATCTTAAAATACTAAGGAATGAATTTGCAAACCGTGGCTATTAAAGTTCATGAACCGATTCGAGTGAATCAAATCAATCTTTGCTTCAATTGTGTCTTGTGTAGTTACATAAGATTTCCTTGCAATTGAACAACTCTCTTAACTAGTTCATTTGAGTCAATTGAACTAGTTATGGTGAAGAAGAACATGGTTGGTATGAAACGCTCATATGGTTAACCTCTTTGGGTAGACTATTGTTGAACCAACAATGTACACGTTTGGGTGCGGTTAACAAACCTAGAAGCATACAGTCATTTGTGTATGACAAGCTAAGTTTTCGATCTAACGGTTGAGAAATATTAGCTTGAATCTAAATCAGGTTTTCATCTAACGGTGAATATTGATTGCTTTGTAACTAAGGCAAAACCCTGATTTGAAAGGCTATATAAAGGAGACATCTAATACTGTGCAAAACTAATCCCCACACCTTACGTGTGATACTAGTTTGCGTGCTAGAGTCGTTTCTCCTTTAACCTTTGGTTTTCTTCTTCTAAAACCAGGTTAACGACTTAAAAACTTCATTGGGATTGTGAAGCCAGACCGATACTACTTTTACCGTACTTGTATGATCTGATCTTGCATCTTCTATCGTAACAGTACAATCATATTGATTGTCTTGAGATCGTGAGAGTTCTCCGACAGGAAAGATATAAAAAGTAATCATAAACACCTTCGTCTCATCGTTTGTGATTCCACGACATCTTGTTTCGCTACCATACGATTAAGATTGTTGTGAGGTGATTGATTAATCTAGGTTGTTCTTCAGGAATATAAGACCGGATTATCAATTGGTTCCTTTTCACCTTGATTATTATCAAAAGACGGAATAAAAACTTTTAGGGTTTTTCTGTGGGAGACAGATTGATCCTTTGATAGACTTGTTTGTGTGAGACAGATTTGTTTATTGTCAAAGCCTGCGATTTTGGGTCGTAGCAACTCTTAGTCGTGGGTGAGATCAGCTAAGGGAATCAAGTGCGGTATCCTGCTGGGATCAGAGGTGTATGGAGTACAATTGTACCTTGGATCAGTGGGAGACTGATTGGGGTCAACTATAGTCCAGTCCTAAGTTAGGTTGGAGTAGGCTAGTGTTTGTAGCGGCTTAATACAGTGTGTATTCAATCTGGACTAGCTTCCGGGGGTTTTCTGCATTTGCGGTTTCCTCGTTAACAAAATTCTAATGTCCGTGTTATTTCCTTTCCGCATTATATTTGATTATATAATAGAAATAATACAGGTTGTGCGTTTGAATCAATCAATTGGAAATACGACCTTTGGTTGTTGATTGATATTGTTTGATCCTTGGACATTGGTCTTTGGTACCGTCCAAGTTATTCCTTGTGTTTGATTATAGACTCGCTGATTTCTATTAGCTTGAGTGAATCAAAACAAGAGAGAGATATTAACTCCTTGAGATACTTTTACCTAGATTGAGTCTGACTGTCTAGTTGATTCTCTAGAAAGTGTTTCGGAGTTAGTCCATACAGATTGCTAATCGAAATATTTGGTGGTGTTGTTAGACCCCCACTTTTCAGAAACAAACTAGAACTTCATGGATTCAGCATGAATTTTGGCATTTGTGTGATGCATTCCTTTGACCCAATCGAAGGCTAAGTTGCTCCCCATTCTCCGGAGTATCCTGGATATCTTATAGCCATAATAGTGTGTCCTGTAAAATTCAGAGTTGTAAGTGCAATGAAAAAACCAGTGAATCTAGGTCTTGCAAGGTGCATATTTTGATGATTATTCCAAATGCTTCTCTTTGATAAGTACTACTTGGATGGCTAAGAGTAGTTTCAGCATGGTCAACCTTATAGTCCTCATCCCGAAGAACATAATTGAGAATATTGTCCTGCAAGGGATGGATTCTATGATAATTACTCATATGTTGTTAAATACTGAGGGTGGTGTGTCTAGTATTCATCTAGGTGTTATTAAAGATGTAAGCACACCTAGATTTCCAGATACACCAACAAACAATTGCATAAATATTGTTATTGGAATGGTTAGCTGTAGAAAAAAACTAACAGTTTAACTAATCCGTGAAGTTTGTGGTGAAACCAAACTTTCAATAGGATGGTCCAAGCACCATATTCGAAACTGAAGCTGCAGCTGGGAAATTCAGGAACATGTGAGTCATAGTTTCCTCTCCACTATTGCATAACTTGCAAACAAGATCTATATAATTGAGAATACTAGCAGTTTTAACATTTGTGGGGTGAATTTCATGTGCATGTTTCCATAAAAAAAATCTAAATGGATGGAGCAATATCTATTTTCCATAGAGCTTTCCAATTGTTGGTCTGAATATCATTTCTATACAAAGTATCCATCTTCGCTCTGCAGAGGGATTTCATTATGAAGTTTCCAGAATCAGTTAGGTTCCAATGATTTGATCATCTTCACCTGGATGAGTGGAAATGTTCATGATAGCCTTGGTAGTAACATGAGTGAACCAATCATTGATCAGATTTGAGTTCCATTTACCATTGTGTAAGAGGAGGTGTTCAACCATCAAAATATCCGAAGGGCGGTTATCAGGTTGAGGAATTTGAGTTGTGATAGTAGGAATCCAGATATCCTTCCAAATGTTAATGCTCTTGACATTGCCAATTTTCCAAGGCATGTTTTCTTGAATATTATTGATGCCTTCAGAATCCCTTTCCATATCCAGAAATCTCCCTATTTGGGCTTGATATCCATACTGATCACATTTCTACCAATTAAGCATTTTGCATCGATGTGCTGGTACCAGAGGGAATCTTTGTATTTTTCTAATCTCCAACCAATTTTGGTGATCATAGGCACTATTAAAGTGTTTCATGTTCATGAAACCCAAACTTCCTAAATCTTTTGGTTTACACACAGCAGTCCAATATTTTGGGTAGTAGCCTTTTGGATTGTCTAAACTTTTACCCCAGAAGAAATCCCTTTGGAGTTTGTTTAGGTCCTAACAAGTTTTCTTTGGTGGATTGAAGCAATTCATCTGGTATATACTGGTTGTGGAGGTAAATAAGTTAATGATGACTTCTCTACCAGCTGGGTTGAGGGGGTTATTGTTAGAGCAGTGCTCGGTCGAACTCGCATGCGTTGCTATCTCAAGCATGTTTGTCAATGTTAGTGATCAAAACTATAAGTCTTGATTTCTAGTCTCTTATAGCTAAGTCTCGGACTAGGATAGTAAGTGTAATTGAGCTCAAGGACTTCATGGAGATTCATCATACAAGTAGAAGGACTACTCAAGCAACCGGTGGAACTTCTCGACAAAAAGGTATGTGGAGACTTGAACTTATCTGTCACTCAAAAGTCTATATATTCTATCTCCTACTCTTTGAGACAAAAGTCGTATGCTATATATATAGACTAGATCATACACATTTGGTATTTCGATCCAAGTATACCTCGCCTATCTGTATCTCGAAATATGTGTTGGTAAGCTTTTCGCTTCCACAAAGTTTATCTTTACCTAGTGACGAAAGTCATAAATGTTTCAATCACCTTGGAAATTGCTTTGACTAGAAATGGTGTAACAACTATATAACGTCCTCTAAGAATGTTTCAATGATTGGAATGAGAGTTTAGATTACATAACCAATGTATTCCTTGAACCGAAGTTCTCGAACTTTGTTGATCAAGAGAACCGGAAGTGTGGAAAGTGCCAAGTCCGCGAACTCAGTCCGCGAACTGCCGAAGTTCTCAAACCCGAGAATTTCTGCTGGAGTTGACAAACTACTTGCGTGAGCCAAGTCCGCGAACCCAGTCCGCGAACCGACGAAGTTCTCAAACCCGAGAATTTCTGCTGCAGTTTGTAAACTCTGTCCGGTGTCTTAAGTCCGCGAACCTAGTATGCGAACTTGAGAAGGTTATATATCTAAAGATGATCTCTGAACTTAATCTTAAAAGACTAAGGAATGCTTTTGCAAACCATGGCTATTAAATTTCATGAACCGATTCTTGTGAATCAAATCATCTTTGCTTCAATTGTGTCTTGTCTAGTTACATAAGATTTCCTTGCAATTGAACAACTCTCTTAACTAGTTCATTTGAGTCATTTGAACTAGTTATGGTGAAGAAGAACATGGTTCGTATGAAATGCTGTTATGGTTAACCTTTTTGGTAAACTATTGTTGAACCAACAATGTACACGTTTGGGTGCGGTTTACAAACCTAGAAGCGTACAATCATTTGTGTATGACAAGCTAAGTTTTCGATCTAACGGTTGGGAAATATTAGCTTGAATCTAAATCAGGTTTTTATCTAACGGTGGATGTTGATTTCTTTGTAACTAAGGCAAAACCCTGATTTGAAAGACTATATAAGGGGACATCTAGCAACTCTACAAAACTAATCCCCACACCTTACGCGTGCTACTACTTTGCGTGCTAGAGTCCGTTCTCCTTTAACCTTTGGTTTTCTTCTTCTAAAACCAGGTTAACGACTTGAAGACTTCATTGGGATTGTGAAGCCAGACCGATACTACTTTTATCGTAGTTGTGTGATCTGATCTTGCATCTTCTATCGTAATAGTACAATCATATTGATTGGATAGAGATTGTTTGATTTCTCCGATAGGCAAGTATAAAAAGTAATCAAAAACACCTTCGTCTCATTGTTTGTGATTCCACGACATCTTGTTTCGCTACCATACGATTAAGATTGTTGTGAGGTGATTGATTAATCTAGGTTTTTCTTCGGGAATATAAGACCGGATTATCAATTGGTTCCTGTTCACCTTGATTATTATCAAAAGAAGGAACAAAAACTTTAGGGTTTTTCTGTGGAGACAGATTGATCCTTTGATAGACTTGTCCGTGAGACAGATTTGTTTATTATTAAAGCCTGCGATTTTGGGTCGTAGCAACTCTTAGTTGTGGGTGAGATCAGCTAAAGGAATCAAGTGCACAGTATCCTGCTGGGATCAGAGGCGTAGGGAGTACAACTTTACCTTGGATCAGTGGGAGACTGATTGGGGTTCAACTATAGTCCAGTCCGAAGTTAGCTTGGAGTAGGCTAGTGTCTGTAGCGGCTTAATACAGTGTGTATTCAATCTGGACTAGGTCCAGGGGTTTTTCTGCATTTGCGGTTTCCTCGTTAACAAAATTTCTGGTGTCTGTGTTATTTCAGTTTTCGCATTATATTGTTTTCTTTATAATTGAAATAATACAGGTTGTGCGTATAGATCATCAATTAGTATAATCCAACCTTTGGTTGTTTGATTGTTATTGATTGATCCTTGGACATTGGTCTTTGGTACCGTCCAAGTTATTCCTTGTGTTTGATTAGGAGTCGCTGATTTCTATTAGCTTGAGTAAATCAAAACAAGAGAGAGATATTAACTCATTGAGATACTTTTACCTAGATTAAGTCTGTCTGTCTAGTTGAGTCTCTAGAAAGTATTTCGGAGTTAGTCCATACAGATTTCTAAGCGAAATATTGGGTGTGTTGTTAGACCCCCGCTTTTTCAATTGGTATCAGAGCAGGCAAACACCTTAAACCTAATAAGTTTGTGTTTGTTCGTTCCTTAAAAATTATCCCATGGGAAATTTCTTTGGAAAACTTGCTCTTGGCATCTGTAGCGTACGCCAGATTTCCTTGAAGATTGTTCAAAGATTATTATGGATAAAACCTCTGGGTTCTCATGATAATCTTACTTCATCTAAAAGGAATATTTAGATGTTAAGAATCAATCAAAAGGAAAAAATAAAAAGAAGGAAAGATTGAGAAAACGCTCGACACGCTCAAGGATATGGAACCTCACTAGACTAACTCTTGATCTCTTTGAGGAATACTATCGTGGTGGATCAATTGATAAAGATCTATTCATAACTTTTGAAGGCGTTTTTAAATTCTTAGAAAAACTTAAATATGTTAAGTCTAAGAATCATTACGAAAAGGGTTATGTATGTGTTGAATCTGTTAATACCATGCAACCCAGAAATCGGAAGTATCCTCTTTCTAGCCAGAACAAACGAAGGATAGAAAGCTCTAACTGCCCAGACTGTCATCATTACTTTGATTATACTACAAGGATTGTTCACACATATCAACCAGAAATGTCGCATGAGAATTCCTCTGCGCATTATGCCTCTTGGTAACAATTATGGCAATTCCCCATTTGTATATATCTTGGAATGGGGCAAGAAAATGGTTTGAGTTGTGTACAGTTTTGTTATTGTGATTAAATATCAATTTTAGCTTTCTATTGCATCTGTTGTCATTCACCTGTGTGTTGTCACAAAGTGCATAACCTTTAATGTGCAATTGGCTAATAAAATCCTATCTTTCTTATATAGGTCGCGATTCATGAACGGGTCCAAGCCCAAGTGTGGTCTTTATAAAGAACAAGTTCGTGCACCCTAGTCTTCTTCTTTATCCGTCCGCGTACGTGATTCTAGGGTTTTGTGTGTTTACACCCTTGAAGCTTCATTGGAAAAATTGAAAGAAAGGTGTTCAAGATTCAATCTAAGTAAGTAATTTTCTCTTAATCCTCTCATATTTCTTGTCCCACGATGAATTCTAGAAGCACTAAAAGGAGTTTTAAAAACCCAAAAACCTCTAGCTTGAATTCTTCTTGTGACCAAAATTCTCTTAGAATTAGGTTTGTGGATGATTCTTGTGTTAGAGTGTTTGATAAGATTGCTTCAAAAGGTTTCATCCTAGAAAAGAAATTGGATTTTTCTAGTGGGCATGAAGAGGATTTGGTATGCTTTAAAAAATTCAAGCTTGGAAATATCTTTGATGGTCTTGGTCAAGGATTTGATTCTCTTACAAGGATTTTCTATGCTAATATTCATGATGTTGATTACAACAAGATGGAATTCAAATCCATGATTGGTAGAGAAATGTTTCTTGTTGATAGAGAATTAATTTCAAGGATTACCAAAATCCAGTTGGGGAACATACGGCTTCCTAGACCAAGTGATGAACGTCCATCTTGTGATGATATCTCGGTTGGAATTTGTGGCAAGAAGGTCATTTGGAGTCAAGGAAAGTTTCCTACTAATGATCTTAGTATTGCGTTGATGGATTTTGGAAAACTTGGTATCCCCAATCTTTGTCCCTCCACAATTGAAAATTCTTGGTGGAGTCACGAGTTTGCGGAATTGGTCTATTTCCTTGTTTCGGGTATTTCAAGTCTCGATATTTGTGGTTTCATTATCTCTCAAATGATTTCGATGACTTCACCGGTCAAGATGTTGGGTTACCCTTGCTTGATTAGTCAAATTTTTCGTGATTGCGGGTGTGATTCAATTGGCAACTCTCTTGGGGTTCCCAAACCGGTTCGTCCATGTACCTTTAGGCGCATAAGGGAAAATGCTTGCAAGCGACAAAGAATCGCTTCTCTTGATTTTAGTGACCCTACTACCATGAGCCTTCTTCAAAAAATTCATAAAGGTGTGTGTAAGGTTGATTCAAGAGTGAAGTGTGTTCAAGAACAATTGTCTTTGGTTGCAATGAATTTTCCCGAGCTCGAGAAAGAATTGAACACAATTAAAGCATCTTGGAGTGCCTCCGATGAGGAAGAAGATACGCTTGTTGCCTAGTATGTCTTCTTTTTGGCTTAGTTGGAAGAATAACTAGTGCTTTGAATAGCGATGATTGTGACTACACATAGCTATTATTTTTCATCTTCTTGTGTTTATTTTTTTAGGTTTTTTGGTATAAAATTCTAAAAAAATTTGGAGGATGATGTTTTTGCAGTATTTAATCTTTATGATTCGTTATATTGTAATTTGATATGGGATATTGGTTTTTACGTCCGTGAACTATGTTGTCCCATATTTTGTCAAAAGTAAAGTCGTTCATGATCAATATTCATTTATTGGTTTAAGAATGAACAGACTTTTGACAAATACAAAAGTTAAGCCTATATTGTCAATCTTTGACGGAAGATAGGTTAAAATCTTTTGTATCCAAGGATTATTGCTATGCTTGTGCAAAAGAATGAATCCTTGTGTATTCCACGGTATTGATCTTCATTGATCCATCCTTTTTGTATTACTGTGAGGCTCCGTAATGTGTCTTATGTTGAGCACGATACGACAAAGTTAATTATTTTTGATTAGCCTTGTTGGTTGTTCCGTAAGATACTTTATGTTGAGCATATTAGAACTAAATTAATCATCTTGTTGGTTATTTAGTTATTACTCCACAAGTTTCTCTTGTGTTGAGTATATGAACGATAAAGCCAATCACTCTCTTGTATGTTTAACTTATTCGTTGCTCCGTAAGTTTACTTATGTTGAGCACAATGAATTAAATTGATCACTTTTGTGTTTAATTTGATTATGTATTCCGATTAAATTAATCATGGGTTTACTTATGATTAATTTGATTGAGTTTTGGATATAAAAATCATTCTCATGGTTTTGGTGTACAATAAAAATCCTTCTTTTCTCTTGAATTTAAGGTCGCTCATTGTTGTTCTTTCGGGAATGACATCAAATGGGGGAGAGTTCTTTTGAACTTGTGCTTGATGGTCATATCTTGAGGGGTGTGAGGCTGTGGAATTTTAGAGGGGTTTTCTTGTATCTTTAAACTCCTTGATGAATGTTGTTAGCTTCGGCTATATGATTGCATCTAAATAAGATGATGTGTGTTTCTTTCTCTCAGTCATGAAATGTCTCTTACGGAAATTTCATTATGAACCCGTTCTTGTACCTTTGCCAATTTTATTGACAAAAAGGGGGAGAATTAATAAGTAGTTCACACTACAAATACATATGGTTTTCAGATCATTGTGTAAGGGGGAGTGGTTTTCGTGTGACATGGAGTATTGACTAAGGGGGAGTGATACATATCACCTTAGTATTATTGTTGAAGTTGTGATACAATTGAGCTTTGACACTGTGTAATAATACTATGACACTGTATAACAATGATCGAGACCGATGCTTTCTCATTGTTATAGCTACGGATCTTCAACAACGATGGTGCTAAACTTACAACCTTTGGGATCATTGGAGTACTTGGAAGTGACGAAGATTTCGAGGAATGATGAAGATTAGACATGTGGAATAGGATCTACTAAAGTTTCATTATCTTTTTTGTATTCCATATGTATTAATAGTTTTGTCACTAAAATTGACAAAGGGGGAGATTGTTAGAGCACTGCTCGGTCGAACTCGCATGCGTTGCTATCTCAAGCATGTTTGTAAATGTTAGTGATCAAAACTATAAGTCTTGATTTCTAGTCTCTTATAGCTAAGTCTCGGACTAGGATAGTAAGTGTTTTTGAGCTCAAGGACTTCATGGCGATTCATCATACAAGTAGAAGGACTACTCAAGGAACCGGTTGAACTTCTCGACAAAAAGGATTGTGGAGACTTGAACTTATCTGTCACTCAAAAGTCTATCTATTATATCTCCTACTCTTTGAGAAAAAAGTCATATGATATATATATATATATATATATATATATAGAATAGATCATACACATTTGGTATTTCGAGCCGAGTATACCTCGCCTATCTATATCTCGAAATATGTGTTCGTAAGCTTTTCGCTTCCACCAAGTTTATCTTTACCTAGTGACGAAAGACATAAATGTTTCAATCACCTTTAAAATTTCTTTAACGAGAAATGGTGTAACAAATATATAACGTCCTCTAAGAATGTTTCAATGATTGGAATGAGAGTTTAGATTACATAACCAATGTATTCCTTGAACCGAAGTTCTTGAACTTTTTTGATCAAGAGAACCGGAAGTGTAGCAAGTGCCAAGTCTGAGAACTCAGTCCGCGAACTGCCGAAGTTCTCAAACCCGAGAATTTCTGCTGGAGTTGACAAACTACTTGCGTGACCCAAGTCTGCGAACCCAGACCGTGAACCCAGTCCGTGAACCAGCGAAGTTATCAAACCCTAGAATTTTTGCTGGAGTTTGTAAACTCTGTCCGGTGTTTTAAGTCCGCGAACCTAGTCTGCGAACTTGAGAAGGTTATATATCTAAAGATGATCTCTGAACTTAATCTTAAAAGACTAAGGAATGCTTTTGCAAACCATGCCTATTAAAGTTCATGAACCGATTCTTGTGAATCAAATCATCTTTGCTTCAATTGTGTCTTGTATAGTTACATAAGATTTCCTTGCAATTGAACAACTCTCTTAACTAGTTCATTTGAGTCATTTGAACTAGTTATGGTGAAGAAGAACATGGTTGTGAAATGCTCTTATGGTTAACCTTTTTGGTAAACTATTGTTGAACCAACAATGTACACGTTTGGGTACGGCTTACAAACCTGGAAGCGTACAGTCATTTGTGTATGACAAGCTAAGTTTTCGATCTAATGGTTGGGAAATATTAGCTTGAATCTAAATCAGGTTTTCATCTAACGGGGGATATTGATTGCTTTGTAACTAAGGCAAAACCCTAATTTGAAAGACTATATAAGGGGACATCTAGCAACTCTGCAAAACTAATCCCCACACCTTATGTGTGCTACTAGTTTGCGTGCTAGAGTCCGTTCTCCTTTAACCTTTGGTTTTCTTCTTCTAAAACCAGGTTAACGACTTGAAGACTTCATTGGGATTGTGAAGCCAGACCGATACTACTTTTATCGTAGTTGTGTGATCCGATCTTGCATCTTATATCGTAATAGTACAATCATATTGATTGGCTAGAGATTGTTTGATTTCTCCGATAGGCAAGTATAAAAAGTAATCAAAAACACCTTCGTCTCATTGTTTTTGATTCCACGACATCTTGTTTCTCTACCATACGATTAAGATTGTTGTGAGGTGATTGATTAATCTAGGTTGTTCTTCGGGAATATAAGACCGGATTATCAATTGGTTCCTGTTCACCTTTATTATTATCAAAAGAAGGAACAAAAACTTTAGGGTTTTTTTGTGGGAGACAAATTGATCCTTTGATAGACTTTTCTGTGTGACACAAATTTGTTTATTGTTAAAGCCTGCGATTTTGGGTCGTAGCAACTCTTAGTTGTGGGTGAGATCAGCTAAGGGAATCAAGTTCGCAGTATCCTGCTGGTATCAGAGGCGTAGGGAGTATAACTGTACCTTGGATCAGTGGGAGACTGATTGGGGTTCAACTATAGTCTAGTCCGAAGTTAGCTTGGAGTAGGCTAGTGTCTGCAGCGGCTTAATACAGTGTGTATTCACTCGTTAACAAAATTTTTGGTGTCTGTGTTATTTCAGTTTCCGCATTATATTGTTTATCTTTATAATTGAAATAATACAGGTTGTGCGTATAGATCAATTAGTATAATCCAACCTTTGGTTGTTTGATTGTTATTGATTGATCCTTGGACATTGGTCTTTGGTACCGTCCAAGTTATTCCTTGTGTTTGATTAGGACTCGCTGATTTCTATTAGCCTTAGTAAATCAAAACAAGAGAGAGATATTAAATCCTTGAGATACTTTTACCTAGATTGAGTCTGACTGTCTATTTGAGTTTCTATAAAGTATTTCAGAGTTAGTTCATACAGATTGTTAAGCGAAATATTGGGTGGTATTGTTAGACCCCCGCTTTTTCAGTTATTCTTCCAATTAACTAATCTGAGCTTAAGTTTATCAACTCCAGGTTTGAAGGAGGTAATTTTCTTCCATGAGTGAAAAGATATGATCCAAGATACTAATCATTCAGGTGAAGGACTTGAACTCCTATGTTATTGCTAATAGTGGTGTTAAGGCTAGGGTCAGTGTGGTTGCTGAAGAAAACTCCAGATTTGTTGAAGTTGATTAACAGAACAGAGGTCACACTGAAGATTCAAAGAATATCCATTAGATTTTGACTTTCCATTTTACAGTGTTTGTAGAAAACCATGCAGCCATCAACAAAGAGGAGATGGTTGATGGAGGGAGCATTCTTGCATATTTTGATACCAGATAAGAGACTCGTATCTTTAGCTTGGGTAAGGGTTATTAAAAGGGATTCCATACAAAAGAGGAAAATATAAGGGGATAGAGGATCATCTTGTCTTAGCCTCCTAGAAGGTTTAAATTTTTTGTCATGTGAGCCGTTATGAGCACAACACAAGAGGTTGTTGAAAATAATTTTCTTCATTATTGCTAAAAGGAAATCCCAATCAACTTTGTCAAAGGCCTTTTCCATATCTATCTTGATCCCCTTGCAACCATTTTCTTATATTTTTCCTTTTTTAGATCTCATAGAATGAATGATTTCATGGGCAATAGCAATGATCTTGTAGGTAGTATTGCAAAAAGCTTATAGGTATGAAGTGGCTTGGAGATAAGGGGTCATCAATTTTAAGGATTGGGGAGATGAAGGTGGAGTTCATTTTTTTAAGCATGTCGTCGTAGATGAAGAAATTTTGGACCATTTTCACAATGTCATCTCCTATGATGTGCTAGTTAGCTTGGAAGAATTTATGAGGGAAGCCATCAGGGTTTGGGGATCTGTCTCCAACCATACTAAAAAAATGGATTTAACTTCATTCATATCATGTGATGATGTTTCCATGAGAGGATAAAGTACTGGGGATGAGGTATATGATGTATGGGTTAATATTGATATCTTCCGCGGTAGTCATTTTGATGAAGTGGTTGGTGAAGCAAGCAACAACTTCAGAGGACTCAATGATCCAAAAACCATTAGCATCCTGAATGGTGTCAATCTTATTTTTACCGGTTCTGGATTTTGTGGCTCTATGAAAGTACTTCGTATTTTTGTATCCCAGTTTGATACTTTGATCGTTACTCTTAGTTTTCCATAAACTCTCGTCAATGTCAAGTCAATCCGTAATCTTTCTTCTAGCTGAGTTAAGAGTCTGGCCTCTATCAGTTCTGAAGTAGTTTTTGTGGATCCACTCTAGATGTTTTTTGCAGTCTTATATATTAGTTTTGATGTTTGCATAGACTTCCTTGTTCCAAACTTTGATAAGCAGTTTTATATTTTTGAGTTTTCTAGCAATGAGATAAGCATTGGATCCAGAGATGTATTTTCTCCAGCATTCAACAATTATTTTCTTGTAGTCTTTGTGATCAAGCCAAGGCCCAAAGAACTTGAAGGGGATATTGTCACTTTTATAATGGGGGTTAGAATTTAGCAGGATAGGATGGTGGTCTGACCCTATGGCCAGCATGTTGGAGAGGGTGGTGTTATGAAACATCAATAACCGGCTTTCAGAAGCAAGCCCTATGTCAAGTTTTTGCTTAGTAAGAGCAAGACTAGATATTTTGTTGGTCTAAGTAAAAGGGCATCCAGTGAAGCCAATATCAACCATATCAAGATCCAATATTTTTTTATTTAAGAAATTGAATTCAGTAAGATCAGTAGTTAACCAATAGTGATGATGATTGTGTATTTATTTGACTCTCTAGTTAATAGTGATGATGATGAAATTTCATTTGAATTTATTGATGAGATGAATCATTGACCCTAATTAGACTAGATTAAATTATTCAATAAATTGTATGTAAAATTAACAGATTTTTCCTGTAACTGTACCCGATATGCAAATACATCCATGTTTTGTAGATACTGGGGTAGATCAAGAATTTATAGAGAAAAAAATTGGTGTATTAAACACCTTGAAGAGGAAAAGGTGTTGGGAAGTTGCACCATGAAGAAGTCGACTGAGAAGGAAGATCGGAACTTAAAGTTTGGGCCGAATAGTAAATGTCGAATGTGCTTGAAGATCTTATTGTAATTAAATTGCTTCCAGACAGCTGTGACCTAATCTTATAAATCTTAAAACAGATAGAGAAGATCTGACGGTTTCATACTCGCTGTGACGGACCGGAAAATTACGCCTGGCGCGCCTGAGGGCACAGGCCATAACTTCCCCGATGCGCCATTATGAAGCTACAATCTGGCCTTAAAGATAGGCAAATGTACGTTCATTTGCTCTTGAAAGCATGCTCGAGGAGCATGATGCAACTATTTTAGCTTCCACACCGTGCCAACTTAACCTTGCTCTGCGAAGGTTCGAAGCCATGGAGGCTATGGACGACGCATCTTGCATGTGTCACTGGCTTCCGAGTGTTGTCCAGGCATAAGGCATGCTTGGAATTGCACATATGCCATTAACGACCTAATTCCATCTCCCTTAGGCTTATGCAAGCTCCGCTAACTTGCATATCGATCTAGCTTACTTTATAGGCCATGCCCAATGCGCCATTGGTACATGCCTAAGTCAAACGGCTTGATAGGAAGTATGAGTATCCAATGGATAAAATGCAACTAGCCTCATCAAGTATGGCCAAAATCATCTCTTGTGTCGAGCTACCGAGCCAGATGATATGAGAGGCCAAAGTGTCGCAATCATCTCTAAATTAAATGATATGAGCGACAACGTGTTGGACCGGCAATGCTGCAACTCATTGCGGCTGCCTACGTACCCTTCCCTACTCTAAAGGGATCAACCACATACCGTAGTTCATCTAGAAGGGACAAGCAACTTAAGCCAACTATTTTGCAGGGCCGTGGCCAAACAATAATGGTAATGGCTTAGTCCGTATAGGCCGTTCCGTCAAAATACATCCAAGTGATGCATGTTTGGTCCGCAATATGGCATAACGATGCCTAAGCATCAAATGCCCTCTTCACGAGGCTACACAACTATAAATGAGCCTTAGGCATCATTTAGACTCTTCCGGCTAAGCTATGAAGCTTACTTGGTACATGGCCCGCATATGTCCCTTCAACCAACTACCTCTCCATATCTCCCCTCCTTTAAAATGCTAAGTCATATGAGCTCCCACATCGCACGGTGAGTGTGACACCCCCCTCAAATTAAATTAGATAAAAGGTTTGGACATTAGTAAACCTGGTAAGGACACTTGGCGAGACTCTATTGGTCAGGACATTAAAACTTAAATAACACTTCGTTTACACCCGATATTTAACTGACCATTAGTAACGGCGTCACACAAAATGCGAGTGGACAACACTTTCGTTGAAGTCCAAGGCTAATAAATTTCTCTCACTTGCTTTACACCGAAAACTTAACTGTACGTTACTAACGCCAGTCAAGTAGATACTACCTCTGTTAAAACAACTAAACCTAAAATCTAAAAGACTTCCGCCTTCGATTATCTTCTTCTCTTTCTGTTCTCCTTCTCTCTTTTCGGCGGCACCTTAAATTCTCTTTTCCTCCTCATCGGTATTTCTCTCTTCTCTCCTTTCTCTTGCAGAGATTATTAATGTTGTTTTTAATCGATGAAAGGAACCAGGGGTCGAGATGTTGTGATGAAGAATCCATGAAGGAGATAAGTTTAATGGTGTTGGGTTCAATTTCTTCTCTCGAGCTCTTCTTCCCCTTCTTCCCAAAAATTGCAGAGCCTGCAACTCCATCACCACCACCATTCCATCACTGCCACCATCTCCATCTCACCCCAGACCTCGAGCGTCACCACCACTACCTTCCCCCGACAGAAACCCATCTTCCTAGTTTCCCTCTCTCTCATTCCTAGCATCATTCCTAGATGCTATAAATTAGGCAGTGAGAAGCTAGGGTTAACTAGGAGCGCAGAGAAGACCAAGAAGGCATGGGTTCATAGCAGAAGAGGAAAGGAAGGACGAGCAAGAGAGCAGGGGGGACAAATTCAGAGAATCAGTGAGTGAATTCTCGATTTTCAAAATTTGGGTTCTTTCAAAATTAGGGTTTAGAAATTAGGGATTTTATGTAAAACTATAAATAGAAGATGGTATTGTGTGTGTGTGGGGAAGTCTGGGTTAGCCAGAGCAAAGCCATTAGAGGCCTGGACTAGCCAGTGCCCTCAATGTTACTGTCCTGTTGATGTTCCATGTAGTGTTAATGTTCAACTCTCTATTTCAGTTATCAGTTAGTTACAATATGTTCTAATTTGCTTGCTGAGGTTTCAATGAAACCCTAATATTGATGGTGTTCATTTTGATAGTATTTCTCTTGGATGTTTACAATTCTTATGAAAGATTCAACTTAGTGCATCATCATCTTGCTCTCACATTGTATGTCATGCATACCTTGTAGTTAGGTTTACACCATGATGATTGAACTACAACTCATGCTCAAACAGGTCATCTTTGATCCTTAGACTAGTTGTACTTGACTTAGACAATTAGTACTTTGGAGAAAAGCCTTAGTTGTGCTTGGTCTTTCTAGTGGGGAAACCCCTCATATATAGGGCAGACTAGGATCTTACCCCTTATCTGATATAGGGACAAGAATTGTGCAGTCAGTGGAAGGCATAGTACAATATTAGTGGTGGATTTTCTAACCTCAGTTCAGTCATCTCTCTGTTTAACTTGCTTACTGCCCGTGTTACTGCCTCTTTTTATTGTTGTTGCTCTTACTTTTACTGTCTTGCATTTTACTTCACCACTTGTTTACTGCCTTGCCTTTGGTTACTGCCTTTGTTCTCTGTTAAGCTTAGAAAATAGTTTAGGAACTTCTATAGCTTCAAACACACACACTAGTCCATGTTGGATCGACCCGTATTTGCACATTCTACAACACGACACCGTGCACTTGCGGTTTAACATGTAGGCTTTATCTTGCTTTTATTTTCTGTCATCTTTCCTAGCCTACCAAGTTTTTGGCGCCGCTGCCGGAGACTTGGCATTGTGTGTTGAAGTTTCTTGGCTTGTATCTTAGCTATTCTTGCACTTTCTTAGCTGTACTTGCATTTATCTTTTAGATTTTTCTCTTGCTGTTCATTTGCATCATCACTACATCTGCATCTTCTCTGCTCTAGTAGCATTTGCATTTCGCATCTTCACTGCATATTGTTCTTGCATTTATATTTGCATACTGTTCTGCATCATAACTTGCATCTTTCAATTAATCTTACTGCCCCCTGCATTCACATAATCTCTGCCTTCTTGTTGTGCATCTCATTGCATTTCACTGAACTTGCAAATTTTGCTGCTGCTGTGGTGCTGTGGAGCTGGTGTTGCTGCTGCTGCTCTTGGCTGTGCTGCTGTTGTTGCTGTGTTGCTGCTGCTGTGAACCAAAGCCCAACTGGGCTGTGCAACTAGAACAACAAAGCAGCTGGGATGTGCTAAAAAGAGTAAGCCTAAACCCAATAACTATGTGGGCTTGCTTTAAAAACTGAAATTCTGGGCCTTGTAAATTGATTCTGAAACTCTTGAACCCAAGTGCACTTTGTTTCTGAACTCTGGGCTTGAACCCAACTCAGAATTTGTAAAACGTTTTTAAGCCCAAGTGGGCCTCTTTTTTGGCTAACTGAGAGCCCAAAAATCAAATACCCAGCTGGGCCTCGTGCATTTCTGGGCTTGGTTCACTGAACTCGTTAGTTGGGCCGTGTACTCAAATCTCTAGGCCGTTCGCTGGGCTTGTCCCACAGAAAATTTGAACCAGTTAGTTGGGCCTCATCCCATTAAAACCAAAAGGAGTTTTCAAAACCCATAAAAACCAAATGTTTCCCATCAAAAACCAAATGTTTTTCATTCCCATCAAAACCAAAATTTTCCCATAAAAAACCAAATTTTTGAAAACCCATTAAAACCAAATAGTGGGCTTTGTGTCTTTTCAATATGGGCCAACCTCGTGCTCTTCATGAATACATGTATCCCACAATAAAAATTTCATTATCATGTATTGTCTTACCTCAAACCAATAACCCTTTTAAAATAAATGCAAGCATGATACAAATACTTCCTATATTTCGAGGGTTCGATTCTGAGAACCCCTATACTCATGTAAGAGAGTTTGAACAAATTTGTCGGACTATGCAACCTGATCATATGTCCGAAGACTCTCTGAAATTGCGTTTGTTTACATTTTCTCTAAAGGAAAGGGCCAAAACATGGTTTTACGGTTTGAGACCACAATCAATCAACACTTGGGACCAACTCACATAACTATTTTTTAGAAAATTCTTTCCACATCATAGGACCATCGCTATTCGTCAAAGTATCAATTGTTTTGTCCAATTGGATGAGGAAATTGTTTTTCACTATTTTGAACGTTTTAATGATTTGTTGAGCGAATGTCCGCACCATGGATTTGAGAAGTGGAGACTTGTCGTCATCCTCTATGAGGGACTAGACTTTAAATCTCGAACCATGGTTGAGTCTATGTGTAATGGTAAATTTCTTGATAAATCTGTGGATCATGCATGGAAATTTTTAGCTGAGATTGCAGAGAAAACCCATCAATGGGAATCTGTTAGGGAAACAGGGACAACGCCACATGGTATGAGTCACCCCCATGAGTTAGAGTCTTATTCTTGTGATAGCTCCGACCTTAGGATTGAAAATTATCCTAGATTGCAAAATCCCTATCATGATGATGATGATGAATTAAATTTTGAAAATGGTATTTTCAGTCCAACTCGTACAAACGATGTTGAATATGAGCCTCATCTAGAGGAAAATGAGTTGACCAAGAACACCAGAGCTGTTAATAGGGACGAGTATGCATATTACTCGGATGATGATATGATGTTAGAAGAGCTAGTTCTTCTTGAAGAGTCAATTTCGGAGTCTTGTGACTCCGAAATTCCAGACCATAGTGAAGAAACTTCCATGAATGATGTTTCTCCTAATATTCATATTCATTGCAATTCAGATAATTTGGACACTGATATGAGGCTTGTACAATTGTGCTGTGAAGATGAGCATGACATAGGAAAGGTTGAATCTTTTGTAGACATTAATGTTATTATACATGAAAACGAATTTGATGTGTCTGATTCCCTGCCTAAGTCCCAATATGTTGTTTGTTCCGATGTTGATTTGAATACTACGGACAATCATGATACCGAGCTAGGTCTTGATGTTTTGTTCGATGAATATGAGCATGATTTACCTGTTTCTGATTTAGGGAAAGTATGTACTAGTACTATTGATCATGAAAATAAATTAGAAGTGCCTGCTTTCTTGCCTAAATCACAGATTGAGATTTTTCCACCCAACCTAGATTTGGTTTGTCACAAAATTTTTAAACCAACTAATCTGAGAGTCCCTAATCTAGGATTGGAACTGTGTGCTTCCCAAGTCCTCTTGGACTATTTTTCTGCTAAATATAACATCTTTAAAGAACCACAGTTGGAATTAATTTCTCTGACCATCCCAAACAAAGTCCATTTTGAGTTAGACCTTGTGAATCCTGCACCCCTAAAATGGAAAGATTTTGTGCTTAAAAGTAAACCTGCTGAAAATTACATGTTTGGGGGTGATTCATCCGGTTTTTCACTCTCACTCGCATTTCAGTCCAACTATAGTTGTTTGAAACTGTCTATGTTTCAACACTTTGTCTTTTGGGTTGATCCCCAACTCTTTAGACTGTATGTATATAATGAATTGTTTGTATATAATCTGGTAGGTAATGTTTAGTGGAATCATATGTTTCTTGTATATATTGTGCTAATCCAATGTGCTTTTACTTAAGTTACTGTTGGGTTTTGCCTTGAATAATGGAGTTCAAAACTTGCTTTCGCCAATATCCAGTAATCTCTTTCCTTTTTCTAAACTTAGCATCGTTCTCATGGTATGTGTTATAATCATGTTTATCTTTTGAAACATTGAGGACAATGTTTAGTTTAGGTTTGGGGGTGAAAAGTAGATACTTTGATAACATGCTATAATTGAAAACCCTTTCTTTTTGAAAAAAAAAAAATCAAAAAAAAACATAAAAATGGAGCTCATTTACCTCGAAATGTTGACTCTTGTGCATGTATGTAAACATAAGGATTCTTAGTCTAGATATTTAGGCACCCTGATTCTAGCACAATTCACATAGTGATAAGAAACTTGCACGCGCACGATCTACCAATACATGTATAGCCTCATCCTTGAGGTGTTCTATCGGAAGTCACGATTGCCAATCACTTTAGAATACTGAACGAAACTTGACTAGCTTGTTCTTTGGTTGGTTGGGATAGAAGGTGGAGGTTACATTAAGAAAGACAACCATCTTTAACTGGGTGCATCAAAAAGGGCTACCTCTTGCAAAGTGTCATGTAATTTTTTTTCTTTTTGCTTATGTATCAAAAGAGTTACCATGTTGTAAATATTTTTTTCAAAAAAGAAAAAAAAAAAACGGTGTATATATTCAGAAAAAAAAATCAAAAAAAAAAATAAAAAAAATAAAAAATCAAGTATTTATCAATTCCATCCCCTCTTGTTCCAAAAATAAAAGAGAGTAGTCAATGTAAATAAGAGTCATGATAAAGAGTCATCTTTTGTGTTTTTGTGTTATAAGCAAGGAAGGGTGTATGCCATTGATGTACAACGCGAGTAATTGTGAAATACCTCCAACTCATTAACAATTCTCGTAAAGTCCGGACAACTAGCTAGATTTCGACCTCGGTTCTTAGCTTGAGAAACTATCTCTTGGTGATTAGTAGTCATAACATCCGATCTTTCTTTACACATTTGTAGATACACTTTACACTCTTATCACATGTCTTTATTTGTTATCAGTGCTAGGATTGTGCCTTTGATAGCTAGATTGACATCTCCATTTTGCTGTGAGCTTCTACTGTCTTGCACATGTCACATTTCATGGAATCTGAGCTTATATTTTGTCTTAGAACTTTGTAGGTACGTTCTAAGCAAACCTTCACGAGACTTCAACTCGTCCACTAGGGACACTTAGTGGTTTAAAAGGCTTATTGCATTCGCTAAATGCAATCGAGAGACCAGCGACAGTGGTATAGGTAGGATTTCCTTAGTTTTGTTTTACTTGAGGACAAGTAAAATTCAGGTTTGGGGGTATTTGATGAGTGCCAAATATTGTATATATTTGCACCTTTTTATTGGAATTTAACTCATCATTTGTGCACTAACGCTCCATTTTATCCCATATTCTGTGTTTTCGTTGTTTTCAAGAATAAATACTTTTTTCAATTAATTTTGCATTTTTAGGTACTAAATAAAGCCTGGTTAATTCACGGAGCGAAAAGAGCAAAGACACGGGAAAAAGCCGAAGGAAACTCTAGCGGAAAAGAAGTGAAGAATGCGGTATGGAAGACTCAAGGATGAAAATGGGATTAACAAGGAAGAAATTGTTCTTAAAGAAGAAGTGGGCTCAAGATTACCTAAGCCCAAATCTATTTCCTAAACCCAAAATCCAAACCCAAACCCGCTTCTCTCCTTAGCCGTCAGATTGGATCCATTCCATCATCTAACGGTCGCTTCATCAGAGTACATCGAGCTTTGATGTTCCTGTCTAACACTATAGCTCCTAACTCCATCTTGGACCATCAATTTTGATGTATTCCATATCCAACGGTCGCTCCACATCCACTTCCATCGCGCCGTTGGATCATTCTCTCATCTTTTCATCAAACATCTTCCCTTCGCTGACATCAAAATTTGATGAGCCCGCTCAACACCATAACCTAGAATACCTATACCCCAAAACAAACAGCCCCTAACCCATTCTTCTCTCGAGCTCTTCTTCCCCTTCTTCCCAAAAATTGCAGAGCCTGCAACTCCATCACCACCACCATTCCATCACTGCCACCATCTCCATCTCACCCCAGACCTCGAGCGTCACCACCACTACCTTCCCCCGACAGAAACCCATCTTCCTAGTTTCCCTCTCTCTCATTCCTAGCATCATTCCTAGATGCTATAAATTAGGCAGTGAGAAGCTAGGGTTAACTAGGAGCGCAGAGAAGACCAAGAAGGCATGGGTTCGTAGCATAAGAGGAAAGGAAGGACAAGCAAGAGAGCAGGGGAGACAAATTCAGAGAATCAGTGAGTGAATTCTCGATTTTCAAAATTTGGGTTCTTTCAAAATTAGGGTTTAGAAATTAGGGATTTTATGTAAAACTATAAATAGAAGATGGTATTGTGTGTGTGGGGGGAAGCCTGGGTTAGCCATAGCAAAGCCATTAGAGGCCTGGACTAGCCAGTGCCCTCAATGTTACTGTCATGTTGATGTTCCATGTAGTGTTAATGTTCAACTCTCTATTTCAGTTATCAGTTAGTTACAATATGTTCTAATTTGCTTGCTGAGGTTTCAATGAAACCCTAATATTGATGTGTGTTCATTTTGATAGTATTGCTCTTGGATGTTTACAATTCTTATGAAAGATTCAACTTAGTGCATCATCATCTTGCTCTCACATTGTATGTCATGCATACCTTGTAGTTAGGTTTACACCATCATGATTGAACTACAACTCATGCTCAAACAGGTCATCTTTGATCCTTAGACTAGTTGTACTTGACTTAGACAATTAGTACTTTGGATAAAAGCCTTAGTTGTGCTTGGTCTTTCTAGTAGGGAAACCCCTCATATATAGGGAAGACTAGGATCTTACCCCTTATCTGCTATAGGGACAAGAATGGTGCAGTCAGTGGAAGGCATAGTACAAGATTAGTGGTGGATTTTCTAACCTCAGTTCACTCATCTCTCTGTTTAACTTGCTTACTGCCTCTTTTTGTTGTTGTTGCTCTTACTTTTACTTTCTTGCATTTTACTTCACCACTTGTTTACTGCCTTGCCTTTGGTTACTGCCTTTGTTCTCTGTTAAGCTTAGAAAACAGTTTAGGAACTTCTCTAGCTTCAAACACACACACTAGTCCCTGTTGGATCGACCCGTATTTGCACATTCTACAACACGACACCGTGCACTTGGGTTTAACATGTAGGCTTTATCTTGCTTTTATTTTCTGTCATCTTTCCTAGCCTACCAGGTTTTTTTTTTGAGATAAAGGAATGAAGAGCAGTCTGGAGATCGAAGGATGAGAATAAAGCTTAGGAAAGGGATGATGATGGTTGTACTGAATGTTTTGGTTGACTCAAACTCATGGGAAGGTAAATCAGAATGTATAAATTAGGGTTTGGCAATTGTCTCTTAAATATACTCCCTTCGTTCTTAAATAATAGGTTGGTTTTTATAAATAGATGTTTCAAAAAAATAGGCTGGTTTCCTAATTGGGAAAGTCAAATGTTACTTTAGTTTTCTGGGATCACTTTTCTCTTAACTTCTTTTTACGACAAGTGTCATGTGGACCATTTCACTTTACTTCTTTTGCTGACAAGTGTCATGGGGACCATTTCACTTCACTTCTTTTATTGACAAGTGTCATAAGGACCACTTTGAATGAGTTCTCTTAATTTTCTCTAAAAACAAAACTAGCCTATTAATTAGGAACGGAGGGAGTATGTAAAATTGAATTATAAACTGAGTAATTAGTGATGGGTTTGAGGAATAGAGAATTATATAGGGTTTACTTTTAGTTTCTTTTAGAAATTGAAATCTTAAGTTAGGTTTGTGTGAATTGAATCAGAAATTTGATTAGTAATGGGTAGTAAGAAATTAATAGATACACCAAATTACCAAAAAATGAGTTTTCGGCTGATGGTGACTAATTCAGGTTTTCTCTTTCGGTTCTTAAATTGAGTTTAATTCTAAATTGAGTTTAATTCTAAAATTAGTAATACAATCTGAAAGATATGGCTCCAAATCATATTTTTTTAAGGTTTGCACGGGCACATTTTCTAAAGTACGGTCAGTTCTGAAATTGGGTTTAGTTCTAAAATTATTAATACAATCTGAAAGATATGGCTCCAAATCACAAATTTTCTAAGGTTTGTCTCTTGGTGCAGGATAAGGTGATAGAACACTATGGTATGTATTGAAATAAAATAATTCTACAACTTTGTTTAATTTGAATTTTAATTAACTTCATATTGTGGATGTTTTAATGATGGAAATTTAGAAACATTATCAAAGTTGAACGTATCCCATTACAAACTTAGGTTTATGTACACAGAACTTCCGTGTAGGAACTTAGCTGGCCGTAGGAGAGGCAAGAGCAATGGGAATCGTGGTAAGCATTATAAAGGTGTTGCAAAAAGCTTTGCTAATTAGTATAACGGAATGGTATATATTATATGTTACTCAGCAAAATTTTCTTAAAACTGAATATGGTGGACACTTAA
Organism: Papaver somniferum; assembly: GCF_003573695.1. Classification (NCBI taxonomy): domain Eukaryota; kingdom Viridiplantae; phylum Streptophyta; class Magnoliopsida; order Ranunculales; family Papaveraceae; genus Papaver; species Papaver somniferum. Next base: position 69,132,975 of record NC_039364.1, on the reverse strand, counting down.
ACTGAGGACATGGAGGTGAATGGGACAAAGACAGTGGAAATCGTGGTGAGTACGGTTTTTATCTTCTTATATCCCTACTGACTGCTTTTAGTGGCGTCGAAATAATTTGTTGGTTTCTAAGCCATTACTCTTTGCAGGGGTTGTGGTGTTGGTTGCATATGTGGCTGGATGGATTAATTTTTAAGGTTGTGTATTGACAATATTACTCTCAGCTTTAGCATATGTAAAAACCAAAATGATTTATAATGTTTTAGAGAGGATTCTTAGGTTCCTTTGTTTGTCTTTAGAAATAAAAAACAATTCGTTGGTGGAAGTGGTATTTTTGCAACGGGAAGAAACAATTTTGTTGTTTAAAGAAGTTGCTGTTGGATATATAGGCAACAACAAATGTAATTTATGTGCATAAAACATGTGTATAATACATTGTTGAATTTTAGGTCATGGCATAAGTGTGATCTTGGAATAAGATCCTCTGGTAAGTATTTTGCTTTGAAAGTCAAAGCACAGGCGAAAATGAATAAAATTTATATGGGTATGGTACTGTCCTTGCACTCTTTTGTATGAAATGCACATACATACCGGACTCTCACTTATATGTTTGTAAGTCGTGGCTTCCTTTCCGTATGTAATGTTAATGCTGAGGTTGAAAGGTCAATACTTGGGATTAAGGTAATTGCCCTATAGAAGTTCTCAATTGTGTTACTGTACAAGTGATGTATATCCGTTTGTAATATATAAAAAAAATTTATTTGTTGTGATCACTCAATGGGTATATATGGTGAGGGTTTATCAATTAGGGCTGATTAACCCTTTCTATTTGAATTGCACGTTAACTATTATACAGTATTATTGGCTTATATCTTAGAGTTCCAAAGAAAGTCAGCCCATTGATCAGAGAACCTTTTTAGCTGTAACTGCAAATGATAATGCACTAAAATTATTGGGACGGGCTGAGTCGAAACTGAACCACCCCAAATTAAAAATCCTAAGCTATAGTGCAAGGTTCAAGTCGAGCCACACCAAACCAGAAATTCTAAGCATGCATCGGGGCGAGGCGAAGCCGAGCCAAGCATACATCGGGACGGACGAGGCGAAGCCGAGACCAAATCAAAAGACATGTATTGGGACGGAGCGAGGCGAAGCCGAGCCACACCAAATAAAAAATTCTAAGCAACGGGGCAGGGCAAAGCCCCGCGACACCAAAAAGATATGCATGAAGGGGCGAGACAAAGCAACATCACACCAAACAAAAATTATGGTTAAAAGTAAAAAAAAATGATGGTAGATGGTTGTCGGGTCTGTCCGGTGCGTAGCACGGGCATAAAATCTAGTATATGGTTAAAAGATATTTTTATAACTTTGATTGGGGGACCAAAAATCATTCATCAACTCCCCAGGCCGTGATGGTTGCACCTCACCACCCTGGCCAACTACGATGTACGGCCGTGATGGTTGTACATTCAATTCTGGCTCACATGCCAGTTTCAATGCCCGGCCATGACGACTGAACATTTCCTGATGTAGATGGTGGATTTTCAACAAAGGTCAAAATCGTAAAATCATGATATTGCATGTTTCTGACACGACTTCAGGCATGTGACGATTCATATTTTACGAGCCATGATGAATATGTTTCTCGAAAGGCCTCCACTAGCTGAGCGTTCAATGCCTCACATTTCATCATGCCCTCTATGTAGAATAACATAATTGGCGGTTCTCCATATGATTGAGAACTTAACGCCTTCAGGACGTCGGTGATACTCACTGTTCCCTGACTACATAGAGAGACCCCCCTTTACATAGAATAACGATTGGGCGGTTCTCCGTAGAATTGATAGTATTAACGCCTTCATGACGTTGGTGACACTCACTGTTCCCTGACTATGTAGAGAGACCGTGTATAGATTCAGGCAGTTCTCCATACATGATTATTGAGAGGGCAAAACGCCTTCAGGACATTGGCAACACTCGTTGTTTCCTGACTATGCACCTTTCAGAACGGGTATGACACTTTAACTGGCTAATATTCCTTCTGCAATAGATTAATTCTACCGTGACATTCACCACTGAATTCCTAGAAGATAATCTATTTGATCTCATTACTCAAATTTCATGATCGAATTCACGGCTGATCTCATGGAATGGTAATAGATAATCTCATTACTCAGATTTCATGATCGAATCTACGGCTGATCTCATGGAATGGTAATAGATAATTTTATTACTCTGATTTCGTAGTCGAATCCACGATGTTATGGGATGGTAATGCTCATTTTATTATTCCGAATCCATAATCGAATCCACGGCTGATCTTATGGATTGATAATAAATAACTACTCACCTTTATTACTCAGTTTCATCAATCATTCTCTAATAGATTTCATGAATTAGTAATAAATACTCAACAACCGGGCATCTGGACTGTCACTGAGTAATCCCCAAGAAAATGGTGCAAGTGTATTCGAAAATGATGCACGATCGAGTACCCCAATGCACGAACGAGTATTCAAAAATATGGACAAACGAGGAATCCTACACAAAATAGGAGAGAGAAAATAATATTAAAATAATAAAGTGGCGCCTAGGGGACCGTCCCACCGGCTAGCCGGCCATGCCGTCGTGGCCGGTCCCCCACGCCTTTTTTCTTTATTTTAAATTATTTTTATTATTTTCATGAACTCATGAAAACTCCTTCATTCTTGTAGTTGCAGGAAATCCTACAACACACCCCTTGTATTATCATGACTATGATTTCTAGATCTAAACTTATTTGATATGAAAATAAAGATAAAGATAATGAAAATAGAAAATAAGACACAAGATTTACGTGGTTCGATCAATGTGATCTACATCCACGGGGTTAGGGATCTTCACTATGATTGTTTGTAATTACATATGGATTACAATTGAGACTCCATAAATGAGTATTTGGAGCTCTTGGTTGAAGAAGGAAGAAGAAGATAATAATACAAATTCTGCTCTCTCTCTCTACAAATGTGTCCTCCCTAAAGTGTCTCTCTCCTTTTTCTTTTTGATTATCCTCCTTTATCTCTCTTGCCTTTCTCTTTATATAGGTATTTACATAATGGATAACAGCTCATATATGGTGGAGTACAGCTAACATTTTCCTTAATTTCGGATTTGGCTTGCGGTATTTTTGCAAACTTAAAAATGTTAACTTCGCAAACATCCTAAATTTCGCACGATCATCATACTTTTCTCATGTTTAAGCTGATGTCATTTGTTATGTCATTTCTGAAATCATACTACGATGTCTTCGTGATGTATTGCTAGTAATTTCGCAGGCATGTCGTTGTTGCGAGATTCTGATCCTACATCTTGCCTCTTTTTTCTTGAATATTGCTTGAAGAGCGATCTTCAGGAAAAAATTCGTTGTTGTAATTGTTGGAGCGAGATACGTGTTGTTGGAGTAGTCTTTGATCTTTGTTGATGAAGGAACGAGCGAAAGAATACTGGACTTGAAAAGTACGTACTTGCCTCTATTCTTTTGTGAAGTTCCGGAATGTTGCGAAGTAAATAAAAAGTATCATCTTTTGAAGTATGCGAAGTATGAAGTATCCTTGAAGAAGTATAAGAAGCATGAAGTATCCTTGATGAAGTATAAGAAGTATTCAAATCCTCGAAATATAAGAAGTGTCCGTCCTTGAATGAGAATAATAAGTATTGTCTCTATTCATGCGAAATTATTACTCCATTTTTGGTGATTCTTGGCGAGAATATAAAGAACATAAAATGTTTTCTTAGTAATCCATAGTTGCCTCTGTTCTTTATCTATAAGGGTAGAATTATTGAGAAAATGTTGAATGTGCGAATTGTTTCTTCATTCTTATCTTGCCTCTGTCTCATGTTTTGTGCTCATGCGATAGTATAATCTCTTCAAGTTGCTTATAATTGTGTGAAATAATTGAGAGAGATAATCACATCATTCGAAATAATCACATTTTGCGAAATTCTGACACATTCTACGAAATTTCGAATCATTCTGCGAAGTTCTGAATAATCTTGCGAAATTCTGAATAATCCTGTGAAATTCTGAGTAATCCTGAATAATTCTGCTAATTCTGCGATATTATTGTGAAATTCTGCAATATTATTTCGTACAGTTTTGTAAATTACTAGTGCGAATATAATGCTTATGTGATGATTATGTTATGAAATGTGTATGCGATGTTTATGCTATGAAATGCTTATGCAATGCTTTTATGATGCGAGTATGATGCTTGTATGATGAGAATGCTTATCTATTGCAATTTATAGCTAATGTTTGTGTTACTTAGCTCATTTTGCACGCTAAAATTGATGTAGCTTTAAATTGCCTCCATTCTCCATTTCTCTGGATTTTTATTTAGTGTATGCATTCCTCTTCGTGTAGTTATTATACTTCACAAGTTCTTACTTGTGTTTCATCTTCCATCTTTCCTGCACTATTAGTATCTCATAACAGTATGATCATAATATCAAGTCTGCGGCATTTTCACTACCTCAGTTTCATTTCCATGTACATATTCGCAAGCTTGTTTGCTTACATATAATCATTCTCGCAAGCTTACTTGCTTACTCATTTTCTTATGTGGTCTTATTTTGCCTTCCTAGTGAAAGGTCTTATTTTGCCACCTCTTGTCATTGCGACAAAATCGCAGGACGTTTTTGCACTTTCATGCAAAAACCCATTGATCTTGCCTTAACTTTTTCTTTTGTATTATTGCCTCTTCAGGATTGTTGCGACAATATGACAGGCCTAAATATTCTTGCGAAAATAAATCCCCATGACATTGTCGTCTTGCGACGAAATCGCAGGACGTCTTCACACTTTCATGTAATGACCCATTGATCTCGTCTTATCTTATTCTCTAGTATTATTGCCTCGTCAGGATTGTCGCACAAATATGACAAGCCTTAATACCCTTGCGAGTAAAAAAGCCTCATGACATTTGCGTCTTAAGACACTTATCATCTCCCTAATGGAGGGTGCCGCCCTTATCTCCCCACTGGTTGCCCCTTCAAGGAGGCGTACTTCTACCATACAAGGTTAGCTCCTCCCATCCGGTCTTAAAAACAACCAGTTGTTTTGGCAGCCTCTTGTCCCTTTTACCTATAGGGCTTATGGTTACGAGACTGCACCCTAAGTGGGGTTTTCTTCGGGCCGAGTGCAGTATAAGCAAGACTTGTCAAGAATGGAAAGGTACGCTCCAGACGCCCCTGGCACTCTTGACTCAACCCTGTACCTCGGCGCCTTGATCGGATTCTGCACTCCTTGGGAGAGTCCTTATTACCTTAGTCGCCCAACCTAAGTCATAAGCTTAAGCTGAGAATCCAAGGTGCCTCTCCCGGATGGGCTTTATTGACCCCAAATCTCCATGACTCAGGTTCCGGTGGCGGTGTAGTCTTTCCCTGAGCCATGCAACAGGTACCCCCTTATATGACGTACTTTAGGTCTTACATTTGCCTCTTTCGAAATTGTATTCGCGAACTAGGGTGACGCCATAAAAGGTTCGCCCCTTTCTCTTTTTGTTTCTGCGAAATATTCGTGTTTCTTTATTCTCTCATTCATCTTTTCATTTCTGTCATCTCTTTCATTCATTCTTTCATTTCTGTCATCTCTTTCATTCATTCTTTCATTCTCATAATATCATATCATTTGAATCAAAGTAAATATTCAAGAGAAATTCTAATACATGGTAACTCTAAAATCTTCGTAGTTGTGAAATCTTTGTAATTCTGCGATTCTATCGCGTTTTTTAAATCAAATCAAAAATCTTTTTATTCTCGGCAAAAGAAATATTCTAGAGAAACATATAAATTGAATTTTCTCAGTTTTCTGTAATTTTGAAATCTCACAATCTTTGTAATTTTGAAGTCTTTGTAATCTTGAAATCTTAGTAATCTTTATAATCTTCGAGATCTTGAAATCTTTGTAATCGTGCGATTGAATCGCTTTTTCTAAATCAAATCAAAAATCTTTTTATTCGTTCTTAGTATAAAGTAAAATGTTCAAGGAAGTGGTACTTATCTTTCATGTGAGTCGTTGTTGTTGTCAAAGAAGTGAATAAATGCCTTGAAATGTATGAATTTCGCGCAGCAAAAAGAAGTGTGAGAAGTGAGACTTGAACCCTTGACCTGCTTCTTGGATTTTATTGCACCATACCAACTGTGCTAAGCCTCTCTTGCGAAGTAATCAAAGTTCTTGCGAAGTAATCAAATTCCAACTGTGTGAGAGGCACTTCTGTATAAATTTCGCATAACAAAAATAAACATGCGAGAAGCAAGAATTGATCCCGCGACCTGCTACTTGCATTAATGCCTCCTGACCAACTGTGCAAGCTTCTTCTTTGCGAAATATCTCTGCGAAATTATCATCAACTCTCTTCTGTGCGAAATAATCAAAGAAATATCTGTGCGAAAAAATACGCATGTGTTGGGACTTGATCACACGACCATGAACTCATTAACTTCGCAGATGACCAATTGTGCTGCCTCTTGTTTGCGAAATAATGAAACAATATTGCGAAATTATTCATTTTTTTGCTATCTTTAAAAAAGAAGAAAACTATGTTCGCAGGCAAATTCGAACTTGCGACCACTAACACACATACTGCTCTCTGGACCAATTGTGCAAGAACCTCTCTGCGAAATTAGCGCATAACTTTTTTCCTTATTCTTTTATTCTCCCATGCAAATGAGAAGAAAATGAAAAATAGGTGTCTCTGCGAATTCGAACCCGTGACTTATTTATTGCTCGCTTAGCCTTGAACCATCTGTGCGAATTTCTGTTTTGTGACAGAAATTACAGCGCATGCCTCTTATCTTATCTTCGTCTTTCATGTATTTGAATTATTGATGATGTTTACTCCCTAAAAGTGTGATTTCTTCCATAAAATTTCCATTTTTGAACCTAAACTTTGTAGATCTAGAAAAATATGAATAATAACTAATCTTCATGGAAATTTCTTGAATCAACAAGCTACAGGAGGGATAAATCCTTTACTCCTCCCTGTTTCCAGCGCCAAAATGTAGTTGCAGGAAATCCTACAACAAACCCCTTGTATTATCATGACTATGATTTCTAGATCTAAACTTATTTGATATGAAAATAAAGATAAAGATAATGAAAATATAAAATAAGACACCAGATTTACGTGGTTCGATCAATGTGATCTACATCCACGGGGTTAGGGATCTTCACTATGATTGTTTGTAATTACATATGGATTACAATTGAGACTCCATTAATGAGTATTTGGAGCTCTTGTTTGAAGAAGGAAGAAGAATATAATAATACAAATTCTGCTCTCTCTCTCTACAAATGTGTCCTCCCTAAAGTGTATCTCTCCTTTTTCTTTTTGATTATCCTCCTTTCTCTCTCTTGCCTTTCTCTTTATATAGATATTTACATAATGGATGACAGCTCATATATGGTGGGGTACAACTAACAATTCCCCTAATTTTGGATCTGGCTTGCGGTATTTTCGCAAACTTACAAATGTTAACTTCGCAAACATCCTAAATTTAACACGATCATCATACTTTTCTCACGTTTAAGCTGATGTCATTTGTTATGTCATTTCTGAAATCATACTGCGATGTCTTCGTGATGTATTGCTAGTAATTTCGCAGACATGTGTTGTTGCGAGATTCTGATCCTACAATTCTAGCAATTTTCCTTGTTTAAACAGAACTCATGGTTTCTCCATATTTTGACGGTTTCATGAAAAATAATAAAAATAGGGAAAGGTGTTGCGGGGCCGGGAAACCTAGCCGGCCGGCCATTCCCTAGCCATGCCCGGTCCCACACCTTACAATCCCTAGTCTTTCATAATTATTATTTCCCTCATCTCATGAAACTCCTTAATTTGAGCAAAAATCATGGTTTCTTCATATTTTCTCAAATATTGCTCAAACCATGAAAAAGCCAAAAAGTCAAATGGTCACATGACCGACTAGGCTATTCACGAAAAATATTTAAATATTATTATTTTGATATTCTCAAAATTGATGAAACGAGCAAAATCAAGAATTTCAGCCAAAGATCAAACTCTTCTGAAAATCCAACATATTGCTCAAACGCACACCAGAAAATACCGAAATTCTCAGGACTGAGACACATACATTGTGGTGACATGGGCATGCTCCCTTGACCGACCAAGGGCGGCCCTAAAGCTTGCAAGGATCCGGTCCCACACGTTTTCACGATTTTGACCTAATTTGCGCAATTGCTCATATTGGGTCCAAACTCTTTTCAAACGACTTGGAGATTGCTCAAACGGCCATCAGCTGGTCCCACGACCACCAACAGCCGGTCTCATTCCCTCTTGTCCGGTCCCACACTTTTCCATAATTAGGTTTTATCACCTAATGCTCAATCGAGCACTATTTCAATAAATGATGAAACCGGCATTTAATCATCATTCTTTCACCAACTGGCCATCTAAGGGCCCTAATGCACGCTCACTCGAGAACTTGGGCGCCACATGGACGTCCATCCCATGTGGTCAGTCCCTCCATCACTCATGACCTATTTTCAGCAATTCATCAATTGACGAACAATTGATAAAAAATTAGGGTTTCGAATAAACGCTCCACAAATCATCATTTTGAGCAAGTTCAAACACTAATAAATTTATGTTGATCCAGCAATCAACATCTTGATTAATTATATAATATTTTGAAGTTTACCAATATTTTAATTATTATTTTATTGGATCACGTCACCAATAAATAATTCGTCGAATTCAGCAATACTTGCTCAGTTGCTCGAATATTAATCCAACTATCAATATTCAGTGATTTATCAATAATTCGTCGAATTGAGGAATACTTGCTCAGTTGCTCGAATATTGATCCAACTATCAATATTCAGTGATTTGTCGAATTGAGCAATAATTGCTCAGTTGCTCGAATATTGATCCAACTATCAATATTCAGTAATTTATCAGTAATTCGTCGAATTGAGCAATAGTTGCTTAGTTGCTCGAATATTGCTCCAACTATCAATATTCAGTAATTTGTCGAATTGAGCAATACTTGCTCAGTTGCTTGAATATGGATCCAACTATAAATATTCAGTAATTCATCGAATCGATGCTCAGTCGTCGAATTTACAATATTTGCTAATACGTGCAATGTCAACATCATTCAAAGAACTATACGTCTCAACATACATGTTCGATCCATGAATCACTGAGCATTCATCAATCATGCTCAATTCAACAAAAACTAGACTCATTGTCTAATTAGTCAACAACTGACTAATAAAATACACGTCTGTCATGCAGGCTCCACGATTCGTGAGACATCAATCACGTCACATGGGGGGATGTCAATTAGGATTTTAGTATGGCGGCCTACGGCACGTGGATTCATCCACGATGAGAAATGTAAGTAAGTCGCGCAAACGGTTGAAGGAGTTAGCAAAGTAGTGGATGGACGGTTAACCAAGTCTCCGCAAGACCTGGAACTGGTTTCACCACAATCTCCCACTTTTCCACTCTTTCACTCAAGAAACCGTCATACTTACAGGGATCAATGTGTTTATTCTGAAAATATAAATAATTCTCTGGATCCATGATTGAGGGGATAATTTTTCGAGTCATCACTCTCAGAAATTCCATCAATCGACCAGAACTTACTTTGAACTCAACAGTTCACAGAAAACTTGCATAAACCTTCAACACATCCACAATCCTTGATCATCATTGATCCCACACAATTCTCAGCTTCCCTCCTACAGATCAAACCATCTCCCTCTTTGTGACTGAATTGACTCTGGAACGACCATTGACTTGGTTTAGGCCGGAGTCCTACTGATTGACCTCTCGAATCTAAGCAATCCCTTTGCAGTGCATCTGTGTGAGGTTGAACAGTTTGCTCGGTTGAGGAATCTCGTCTGAACGATCGTCTCTTCATTTTCCTAAAAAACCAGCGAATTGTTTTTCCCCATCTACACCTGAGCCAAGTCCCGTGAAGGGCCGTGATGGATGTACTTTCGTCTTTGGCCCATAGGCCACTCCAATGTCCAGCCGTAATGGTTGTATATCTCTAAGGCTATCTTACTTGGTGCATGGTCCGTATATGCACCCTCAACCAAGTACCCCTCCCTATATATGTCTTAATGGAATTTCTACAAGTATGGAAAGGGGAGTATATTGACATGCTTGATTCACTATTCATGGACGTTGCCATGAATTTCTGAATGACCGGCCAAGATGGATGCTCACTGCCGTTGCCAACTCCGATGTCCAGCCATGTTGGCTGTCCGCTGCCATATCGATGTCCATCCATGTTGGCTGTCTGTTGCCAACCCAATGTCCATCGATGTTGGTTGTCCATTTCAAAGGCCAGCCTGCTCTGGCCTATTGCACCATTGTGGTGTGATATTGGCCATAGTCCAATGACCTGCGTATTGCGCCATTTTGGCGCTACTTTGTTCTAGGACATCCTCCCAACTGGCCTAATGCATCATTTGATGCAATATTGTCTCTAGGCCAATGTTCCTCATAACACGCAACGAAGCTTGAGATGAAGCTTCCTCTCAGGCCATGGCGCACCTTTCGGCATGCGCCATGCCAAAAACACAAGGTGTTACAATACTCACCCCATTAAAGAATTCCGATCCCGGAATTCAAAACAAAATTATTGTGGACAATCTCTTCGATTTGGATTTCCTGAGCAAAAGTCTCATACCAGATGCTCAGAAATCACGGGTTTCTTCAAGTTGTCATGAACATCAATTTAGACCTTCTGAGCAAACGTCCCATACCGCCTGCCCAGGAATCCAAAAAGAGTCCACAACGTCACCAAGAATCTCAATTGGTCATTGCCAAAAAGATATCTCAACAAGGTATCCTAAATGTGCATCCCATGCTACACACTCAGGAATCCCTAAGGTTCATAAGGTCGGAGATATCATCGAAATGACAGGATTTTAGCGTAGTACTGTGTGGAACAGGATCCAGTTGCCCACCGTCCTAGACGGTCATCTAGGTTGCCACTGTAAGTGGGATGCTAGTCGGGCCTGAAAACGCACACCCTTGGCCAGTTGCCAACGTGTGGGGATGATCAGTCCCATTGTCTATCCACCGTCCAAGACGGTCTTCTGGATATCCATTCGTAAGTGGGGTTCCATTTAGGCCAGAAAAACTCACATCACATGTACAAGCTCAATTCGATTCGCATAGTAACTGGCATAGCAGTTACAAACTCTTTCCGCGCAAAAGTTGGCCTACTCTCCAACTTTATTTCCTTTTGAAGGAAAAACACTCGTTTGATGAGTCCATTCCGCACAGTCCCTAGTGTTTTCTCGGAACTTGCTCTGATACCAACTGTGACGGACCGGAAAATTACGCCTTTGGCGCGATGCCCCGCATGCCGTAACTTCCCCGATGCGCCATGATGAAGCTACGATCCGGGCCTTAAAGTTAGGAAAATGTACGTTCATTTTCCCTTGCAAGCATGCTCGAGGATCATGATGCAGCTATTTTAGCTTCCACACCGTTCCAACTTACCCTTGTTCTGCGAAGGGTTCAAAGCTATAGAGGCCATGTCCGACGCATCTTGCATGCGTCACTGGCTTCCGAGTGCTGTCCAGGCATAATGCATACTTGAACTTGCACATAGGACATTGACGGCCTAATTCCATCTCCCTTAGGCTTATGCAAGCTCTGCTAACTTGCATATCGATCTAGCTTACTTTCTAGACCATGACCAATGCGCCATTGGTACATGCCTAAGTCAAACGGGTTGATAGGAAGTATGAGAATTCAAGGGATGAATTCAACCAGCCTCATCAAGTATCGCCACAATCATCTCTTGTGTCGAGCTACCGATCCAGATGATATGAGAGGCCAAAGTGCTGCAATCATCTCTAATTAGATGATATGAGCGACAACGTGCTGGACCGGCAATGCTGCAACTCATTGCGGATGCCTACGTACCCTTCCCTACTCTAAAGGGATCAAGCACAAACCGTAGTTCATCTAAAAGGGACAAACAACTTAAGCCAACTATTTTGCAGGGCCGTGGCCAAACACTAATGGTAATGGACTAGTCCGTATAGGCCGTGCCATCAAAATACATCCAAGTGATGCATGTTTGGTCCGCAATATGGCATAACGATGCCTAAGCATCAAATACCCTCTTCGCGAGGCTACGCAACTATAAATGAGCCTTAGGCATCATTTAAACTCTTCCGGATAAGCTAAGAAGCTTACTTGGTACATGGCCCACATATGTACCTTCAACCAACTACCCCTCCCTATATATGTTTAAAAGACATTTTTACAACTTTGATTGGGGGACCAAAAATCATTCATCATCTCCCCAGGCCGTGATGGCTGTGCCTCACCACCCTAGCCAACTAAGATGTACGGTCGTGATGGTTGTACATTCAATTCTGGCTCACAGGACAGTTCTAATGCTCGGCCATTACGTCTGAACATTTCCTGAGCCAGGTCCCGTGAAGGGTCGTGATGGTTGTACTTTCGTCTTTGGCCCATAGGCCACTCCAATGTCTGATGCGATCTCAATAATGTTGTAGTAAGATGATTCGTTCACTCGGATTTGTTGAGAATTTGTTTTAAGACTTAATAAAGAAAAAAAGGAAAAATATATATACACAATTTGTCACAAGATGAAGAGACGCTGAGACGCGGGATTCCACTACTTTTCATATTGTTATGGTTCAGTCATTAACTCTAGACAATATAGCTCAAACAAAAGAAGTTGTGACTCTAGTTCTTTGCCAAAAATAGATTCCGTAAAATATTATTTGTAAGTTAAAAGCATGACGCATCTAAAGTATTTAGAACTAAGCATGCGACATCTAACAAAATAACAAATAATTAATAGAAATCATAAAGAAATTAAATCTATGCAAAAAGTCAATTAAAGAATTAATTCATTTACCACAATCATGAAAAGTTGCTTCCTCCATTGTCCCAGTGATGGGGTCTAGCTCCGCATGGTGAAAACACACTCAAAGGAATTTTTCATTGCTCAAAAAGGTGTTTACAAGGAGAAAAGGTATAAAACAGGGCCTTTGTAACAGTCATAAATGTTACAGATACAACAATAAACTGTTACTGACGTTGTAGCTTCTACGACTGTCACTATGTGTCGCAACCACTGTAGCTATATGACCCACGGATAGATGTCGTTGTCACTGTTGGAAAACGACTGTCCCGGTAAGTCTGTTCTTCGTGTTCTTCGTGTTCTACAGCAGCAGAAAAATATTCTCTGCAACTCGTCCAATCTCTTCTCTGTAGCTTTCTATTCTCTTCCCCAAATCTCCATCCCCTCTCTCTGAGTCTAAGCCTCAAATTTATACTCAACAGGTACAAGAATATCGCCTCATTACTTCCTATAATCTTCCATTACTCGGCAGTAAAGAAGATATATTTTCTTTCCTTTCTTCTCTCCTGCACGCGTCTACGGCTGTTGAACTCTCCTTATTTATCTCTGTCACGATCCTGTTTGTTGTTCGAGTCACCTAACATGTGTATAACACGCTCGAATTCTCCAAAATTCAAGCAAACCCGTGAACTACTCCTCCGGTGAACGTGTTCCTCTGTTTCACTCTATGACACGATTGAGCCAATTCTGATTCAAACGAACACCCATACCAGCTTTCTATTGTCATGTAACGTCTACCCATGAAGTTTCAGCGATTGAGTTAACCTCTAACCCCTCCAAATTCCGATCGAAAAATCCACAGTTTGAGAATGAAAATTTCCCGCCAAAACGAATTTAAACGAACAAGAAAGGGTTGTCCCTTATCCAACAGTTGTGGGGTGCGAATAGACAAGAAGGTGCCCCTTAGTAATTAATGTTCCCCTTATCCAAACTGAGAGTCCGAATAGCAAAACTCCTCCGGGGTTCCAAAGAGCACTTTTTTGAGCAACTTTTTCCACACAAGTGTATTTCTCCAAAAACACCTACACAAACATAAAAACACCATAATAAGTACAAAATGGAGTACCAACAATACAGAAAATTAAGGACAATGTAGACACAAAAATGTGTCTATCAAATACCCCCAAACTTATTATTAGCTAGTCCTCGAGGAAATCAAGAAAATAAAACCGAGTTAATCTCAGGAGGGTTTACCAGAGGTGTACCCACAAAACCATTACTCCAGACCCTAGCTATCTACGCAGAACCTTGGAAGGCACTAAAGAATCTCCTTGGTTTGCATATTTATTGGCTATATGAGGAAGTACCCTGATACGAAATTCCAATTGTTGTACACGAGTTTGCACTCAAGCATACTAAAATTCATATAAAGTGACAGAGCTCTACTCAGATAGTTTTTGTACATCATAACCGGAGTCAACCAATCACATGGAAAGATTAAGAAGATGGATAAAGAGAAAAGATAGATGGTTTAAAGTGAACGGTGTTTCCCATATCTGTCTGAAGGCCTCTGCCAAGATGAACCTATCCTAATGGACTGAGATATCGGTCTGACTAATATCAACACAACTAGCATACATAAGGGGACCAGTGGTCGATAAACCTAACTCTAGGTCAACACAACTGGCATATACAAGGGCACAAACCGTCGACTTTATTGAATTTATTCCGGTTGGTCTGATGGTCTGGTCTCAATACTCTACTCTTTTTTTTGGTATCTCAATCACCCTATTTCATTCTAGAAAAGGTAACAACTTGAATCGTGTGCCCCACCCAATCACTTAAAAAATAAAAACATAAGGATTAGGATTCAACGAGATATGGCGAAACTACCATGTTTTTTTTTAATTCTAACACCCGAGCTCTGTGCTTTTATGAATAGACTCTTTAGATGTTTCCATCTAATCAGATCGGTTCCTCAACTCCTACAACCAAGATATTTCCATCCACTTAGATAGGTTAGTGCTATCCTTAATAGGCATAAATTTCCAGGCTCTTGAGTTTATTTATACTGCAACTAAAAAGTTTCTCCCATACCCCCAAACTTAAATCTAACATTGTCCTCAATGTTCTAACGATAAAATTAAAAGCATGAACAAGGAGAAACTGTTACCACTTGAAGCAAAAGAGTTAAGGAAATATATTACCGTGTTGCATGATCATGGGTTACCTCCCAAGAAGTGCTAAGTTTAAAGTCTTCAGCCAGACATTGGAAGAATTAGTCACCTCGTAGAATCATATAGCAGCAGGCGGAATAACTGTGGGTCATCTGGATCAAAAAGTGTTACCCACAAGAAGAGGAAACTGCAACAGACCAAAAAGATATCGAACATACCCTTGTTTAAGACAACTACATCTAGTTGTGGCTCAAGTTCAGGTTCTATAACTGGGTCTAGATAACAAGTTTTCATCGGTTGGATTTCCTCAAAGATAAGATCCGATTCAGGTATTAGAGTCTGGAAAAACTCAACTAAGAACTTAGAAGCACATAACAACAACCTGAATAATAGGGGATCCTCTAAGTCAATCAGATTTGACTCACACAGCTGACCACAATGAAAGAGGTGGTCTTCCTTAAGAAAATGTGTCGACCCTAATATCCTAAAGTGATTAGGTTTAGTCTCAAAACTTAATAACCGACACATCTTAAAATCAAAAGTTCCCACAATTGGAAGAAAAGTTTTTGGTGGGAAACCAAAGTCAATCTTGGTATCATAGCCTGGGTTAACCACATCAACCAGAGGATGGGTTTCTAACAACTGAGCTTCTTTCTGGACATCATTAGGTACGGAAAACGTGTATGAAGATAATTTTGTAAGATGGTTGAGGCACAAATGTCAAGTCCTACAGGAAGGTACTTTCTAAGAGTTAAAGCACACGGAGAATGATAATGACCCCCAAACTTAGAGTTTTCTGTGTCTCTAGAAAGACTAGTCACAACTTCCCTAATTTCTAGGTAATCAGATTCCTGGAAATGGTCAATAGATTCTTCTAAGTTGGGTTCATCCTCACTCATTTCTACGAGTTTATCATCTTCTAAGACTAGTGTTTCTAAATCGCTAGATTCTAAAATAGTATTCTCAGGGTAAACTCTTTCCTCTAAACCATCATCACAATCATATAAAGGATTATCAGAGAAAGTTTCATATAAAGGCTCATCAACTAAGGTTTTAATCATAGTTACCTCCTCTGATTCACTGATAGGCACATCAAATAATGGATTATCCAACACACTGCAGGCTAAAGGATCATGAACTACATCGTATAAAACGGTGGTATCTCTAGTCAAATCCACATCCTTTTGAATAGGTGAATAATTATTAAAATTATTTGGATTTGTACTAGAAATAACACTATCATTATAAAGCTCAATCAGAGTAATAAATTCCTGATTACTATGCCTACATATTTCATTTTCTTCATCAATACTATCCTCATCATAATCATCACTATAATAACATGAAAATGATCGAACCTTATCAAAACAAGTAGTGTTACCAATTCTAACCTCGTCATCTTGATTATGTGAATAAAAACTATCCTTATTTTCGAGGGTGGTATTGGGAAAACTACACTGGAAATTAAGACTATCCTGAGTAAGTTTTTCCACAATCCTATTTGTATTTTCAGTAAATTACTTGAGGGTCTCTTCTAGAGATATCTTAGTTGACCGCTCTACGGACTCTTCTGGGAGAAGAATATTATAAGTCTCTTTCATAAATAACTTCTGTGTTGACTCATTGAAACTCCTGAGAGACTCTTCTAGAGAAATATAAGGATTGTTTTGCTCGTATGACCTGTGGGTATGTGGATAGTAATTGGGCTCACAATGGTATGAACCATAACCTTCAAAAGTTTCGCGTTCCCAATCACTATTCACACTATGGTCATAAAAAGGATAATGTCCAAGCTGCTCAGTCGGATACTCATTGTATTGGCTATTATAATACCAGTTCGACATCCTAACTGCAAGGGAATTCTAAAAAAACACAAAGAAGGTTGACTCGAACACAACAAGCCTATTTAATCTAGCAAACAAAAAGCATGATGGCTCCACTTATTTCTAGACCAGCTTCTAATCCTTCGAAAGGGAATTCTTTACAATTTGAGCAAACCCCTCTGGAATCAATCCGAGTCAAAGTAAGTTGAATAGAGGCGAGGGAAGCTGCATAGAGCTTTGATACCCAAGGCCTCACCGCATTACAAGGCGGCGCAGTCATACATTCAACTCACAGAAACCATCATGAACTTCGAAGTATGCTTAAAAGAGTAACCAATATTTTTCGAATGACTTTCCTATTAAGCTCGTTACCCTATCGGTCTCGTTCTAGTCCAAATTTTAAGGCTTAGGTTCGCGTAGGTTACGTGTTCCTAAGGCGGGCAAGAAGGAAACGGTGATGAAATCCGAGTCCTTATCTTGATTTGGCCAGGCCTTGCCCTTTACTAGAAAACTAAATCCGATTTCAGGTCCTCAACATATAAGCATACAAAATCATTCAGTAAACCCGCTGACAGGGGATTCGCGGGTGTTTAGAATTCTTACCTCCCGTTCCAGACGGGGGATGAACCGTTGAAGTCGACTCGGGCCACCGACTCCAATGTCAGTGTACGAACCCGAGGGGCCGAGACGATATTGTAATCGTCGTCCTTCTCTGCACACAGTTTATATTTAAAACTACCCTTCCGTAGGGTTTAAAAAAAATAAAGTCCCAAAGTTCAATGTCCGAAAATTTAAAAAAAATGTCCAAAAATAAAAGATTACAAAAATAAAAATCTTAATTACAGTTTCTAAATAAAATAAAATAAAATAGAATATCTATATACAAAAATTTTCTTCTTCACTCCTTTTGGATTCCTCCTTTCTTTTCTTCTTTGGCTTCGCTTTTGTTTTCAGCACTTCTCCCCTTTTCTTTAGCTCAGTTCCAAATCTGAAAGCAAACAAGAAATACCAAAAGGCGTAAAAAAGAACAAATAAAAAAAAAACTAAAAACAAATTTATAAACAAATTTATAAACAAATCCGCGTCGGCGGCGCCAAAAATTGATGTGATCTCAATAATGTTGTAGTAAGATGATTCGTTCACTCAGATTTGTTGAGAATTTGTTTTAAGACTTAATAAAGAAAATAAGGAAAAATATATATACACAATTTGTCGTAAGATGAAGAGACGCTGAGACGCGGGATTCCACTACTTTTCATATTGTTATGGTTCAGTCATTATCTCTAGACAATATAGCTCAAACAAAAGAAGTTGTGACTCTAGTTCTTTGCCAAAAATAGATTCCGTAAAATATTATTTGTAAGTTAAAAGCATGACGCATCTAAAGTATTTAGAACTAAGCATGCGGCATCTAACAAAATAACAAATAATTAATAGAAATCATAAAGCAATTAAATCTATGCAAAAAGTCAATAAAAGAATTAATTCATTTACCACAATCATGAAAAGTTGCTTCCTCCGTTGTCCCAGTGATGGGGTCTAGCTCCGCATGGTGAAAACACACTCAAAGGAATTTTTCATTGCTCAAAAAGGTGTTTACAAGGAGAAAAGGTATAAAACAGGGCCTTTATAACAGTCATAATTGTTAAAGATACAACAATAAACTGTTACTGACGATGTAGCTTCTACGACTGTCACTATGTGTCGCAACCATTGTAGCTATACGACCCACGGCTAGGTGTCGTTGTCACTGTTGGAAAACGACTGTCCTGGTAAGTGTGTTCTTAGTGTTCTACAGCAGCAGAAAAATATTCTCTGCAACTCGTCCAATCTCTTCTCTGTAGCTCTCTATTCTCTTCCCCAACTCTCCATCCCCTCTCTCTGAGTCTAAGCCTCAAATTTATACTCAACAGGTACAAGAATATCGCCTCATTATTTCCTATAATCTTCCATTACTCGGCAGTAAAGAAGATATATTTTCTTTCCTTTCTTATCTCCTGCACGCGTCTACGGCTGCTGAACTCTCCTTATTTATCTCTGTCACGATCCTGTCTATTGTTCGAGTCACCTAACATGTGTATAACATGCTCGAATTCTCCAAAACTCAAGCAAACCCGTGAACTACTCCTCCGGTGAACGTGTTGCTCTGTTTCACTCCATGACACGATTGAGCCAATTCTGATTCAAACGAACACCCATACCAGCTTTCTATTGTCATATCACGTCTACCCATGAAGTTTCAGCGATTGAGTTAACCTCTAACCCCTCCAAATTCCGATCGAAAAATCCACAGTTTGAGAATGAAAATTTCCCGCCAAAACAAATTTAAACGAAGAAGAAAGGGTTGTCCCTTATCCAACAGCTGTGGGGTGCGAATAGCCAAGAAGGTGCCCCTTATCCAAACTGAGAGTACGAATAGCAAAACTCCTCCGGGGTTCCAAAGAGTACTTTTTTGAGCAACTTTTTCCACACAAGTGTATTTCTCCAAAAACACCTACACAAACATAAAAACACCATAATAAGTACAAAATGGAGTACCAACAATACAGAAAATTAAGGACAATGTAGACACAAAAATATGTCTATCAAATACCCCCAAACTTATTATTTGCTAGTCCTCGATCAAATCAAGAAAATAAAACCGAGTTAATCTCTGGAGGGTTTACCAGAGGTGTACCCACAAAACCATTACTCCAGACCCTAGCTATCTACGCAGAACCTTGGAAGGCACTAAAGAATCTCCTTGGTTTGCATACTTATTGGCTACAGGAGGAAGTACCCTGATGTGAAATTCCAATTGTTGTACACGAGTTTGCACTCAAGCATACTAAAATTCATATAAAGTGACAGAGCTCTACTCAGATAGTTTTTGTACATCATAACCGGAGTCAACCAATCACATGGAAAGATTAAGATGATGGATAAAGAGAAAAGATAGATGGTTTAAAGTGAACGGTGTTTCCCATATCTGTCTGAAGGCCTCTGCCAAGATGAACCTATCCTAATGGACTGAGATACCGGTCTGACTAATATCAACACAACTGGCATATACAAGGGGACCAGTGGTCGATAAACCTAACTCTAGGTCAACACAACTGGCATATACAAGGGCACAAGCGGTCGACTTTATTGAATTTATTCCGGTTGGTCTGATGGTCTGGTCTCAATACTCAACTTTTTTTTTTTTGGTATCTCAATCACCCTATTTCACCCTAGCAAAGGTAACAACTTGAATCGTGTGCCCCACCAAATCACTTAAAAAATAAAAACATAAGGATTAGGATTCAACGAGATATGGCGAAATTACCATGTTTTTTTTAATTCTAACACCTGAGCTCTGTGCTTTTATGAATAGACTCTTTAGATGTTTCCATCTAATCAGATTGGTTCCTCAACTCCTACAACCAAGATGTTTCCATCCACTTAGATAGGTTAGTGCTATCCTTAATAGGCATAAATTTCTAGACTCTGAAGGTCTCTATTCTCTTCCCCAACTCTCCATCCCCTCTCTCTGAGTCTAAGCCTCAAATTTATACTCAACAGGTACAAGAATATCGCCTCATTACTTGCTATAATCTTCCATTACTCGACAGTAAAGAAGATATATTTTCTTTCCTTTCTTCTCTCCTGCACGCGTCTACAGCTGCTAAACTCTCCTTATTTATCTCTGTCACGATCTTGTCTGTTGTTCGAGTCACCTAACATGTGTATAACACGCTCGAATTCTCCAAAACTCAAGCAAACTCGTGAACTACTCCTCCGGTGAACGTGTTGCTCTGTTTCACTCCATGACACGATTGAGCCAATTCTGATTCAAACGAACACCCATACCAGCTTTCTATTGTCATATCACGTCTACCCATGAAGTTTCAGCGATTGAGTTAACCTCTAACCCCTCCAAATTCCGATCGAAAAATCCACAGTTTGAGAATGAAAATTTCCCGCCAAAACAAATTTAAACGAAGAAGAAAGGGTTGTCCTTTATCCAACAGTTGTGGGGTGCGAATAGCCAAGAAGGTGCCCCTTAGTAATTGAGGTACCCCTTATCCAAACTGAGAGTCCGAATAGCAAAACTCCTCCGGGGTTCCAAAGAGCACTTTTTTGAGCAACTTTTTCCACACAAGTGTATTTCTCCAAAAACACCTACACAAACATAAAAACACCATAATAAGTACAAAATGGAGCATCAACAATACAGAAAATTAAGGACAATGTAGACACAAAAATATGTCTATCAATGTCCAGCCGTAATGGTTGTATATCTCTAAGGCTATCTTACTTGGTGCATGGTCCGTATATGCACCTTCAACCAAGTACCCCTCCCTATATATGTCTTAATGGAATTTTTACAAGTACGGAAAGGGGAGCATATTGACATGCTTGCTTCACTATTCATGGCCATTGCCATGAATTTCTGAATGACCGGCCAAGATGGATGCTCACTGCCGTTGCCAACTTCGATGTCCAGACATGTTGGCTGTCCTATGCCAACCCGATGTCCAACCATGTTGGCTGTCTGTTGCCAACCCAATGTCTATCCATGTTGGTTGTCCATTTCTAAGGCTAGCCTGCTCTGGCCTGTTGTACCATTGTGGTGCGATATTGTCCATAGGCCAATGACCTGCGTATTGCGCCATTTTGGCGCTATTTTGTTCTAGGTCATCCTCCCAACTGGCCTAATGCATCATTTGATGCAATATTGTCTCTAGGCCAATGTTCCTCTTAACACGCAACGAAGCTTGAGATGAAGCTTTATCTCAGGACATCGCGTATCTTTTAGCATGCGCCATGCCAAAAACACGGGGTGTTACACCCGTTATCTTATAATGTGACTATGAGGTACCGTGCGGGGTCGCATTCCCCAAAAAAAATAACCTACCTAAAAAAAAGCAACTTTACCAGGGGAGGAGCAAGCATAGAGCATGGATGTGTACCATGTCTAGCTGGCTCTCAAACCAATTTTCGTTACGTTAGGCTTGTTTGATGGAAACTTGTTTTGAGTCATATTGAATTTTTTTGAGGCATACTAAATGATGATGCCATCTAGGGTATCTTTATAAGGGGTATTTAATCCATACAAAAAATTATAAGGTTACCCTTTAATTAGATTAAGTTACCTAAATAACCTTCAATTCAATTAATAACTTAAACTAAAACTGCTCCGATTACTTTAATACCCTTTGACTAAATTAAAACTAAATCAGTCAACCCTTATTCTTCTTCTTCATTCTTTCTTCTTCCTTCTTTCTTTTTCTTTTCTCTAGCAGCCGAACCCCCTCTTCTTTTTCTTCTTATTCTTAAAACGACTAATCGTTCGATGAAATTTTTTTGATCGTCGATTAAAATCAAAACTATAATGATGGGTAGAACGAAACGTTGCGCTAGAGATCTACTTCCAGACGCGTGTGTTGGACTGCAATACAATCAAGCAAGTTCTAGGGCAAGTGAAGAACAAATCAAGTCAAGGGGCGTCGATTCACAACATCGAGATTCAAATAACCCTATGATGTATATTGGAAGGTATTTCATACAAACCCATCTTGATTTTATTTGTTCTTACTCTATTTGATCAATATAATATGATTTTTTATATGAATTTAGGGTTTTCAAAAGTGGGTTCGGCCCAAAATTTTGCGATAAAAAGAGACGAACCTAGGTTTGTTCTTTATATTTTGCTCTGTGGAAGAACAATTCGGCCCAAATTTTGGTTTCCATTTTGAGCCAAACTCAATATTTTGAAGTTCGTCTCATTCCACTTCTCTTTATTTTCAGCCTAACTTGTTACTTACAGTGCAATGAAGTTTTGTAGTACAACGAAGTTCGGCCCAAAATTGGTATTCCAGTTTTGAGCTGACTTGTACTATAGTGAAGTTCGTCTCATTCAACTTCTCTTTATTTTTGGCCGAACTTATTACTTGTAGTTCAACGAAGTTCGACCCAAATTAGTATTCTAGTTTTGAGCCGAACCCTTTTTACAGTGAAGTTTGTCTCATTCGACTTATGTTTGTTTTAGGCCGAACATATTACTCAGGCACAGTTTTGTTGTTAAATTAAGTTCGGCCTATTTTACAGCTATAAATTTTAAGCCGAACATCTCTCTGTGTGTTTAATTTTTTTTTTGTTACTTTCTTCTTTGTGTTAGGAAACAAACTAAAGGTGATGGTGGTAGAATTGTAACTCAAAAGGAAAAGAAGAAGAGGTCTATGGAAATAACCCCTTCTAATGTTAAAACTCCTCAACCTCGAGTAGGAAACAAAAATTTGGGTGCACGTAAAAGGGTAACTACAACCTCCGATACAGAGGATGGAGAGACAGAGATACAACTAGAAGTAGAAGTTAAAGGAAGTGAAGCTAACAAGGAAAATACTATTGCAACCAAAGAGACCTGAAGCGGAAGACGATTACATGGTAACACAGATAGAGATGAACATGATGAAGAAGATGAGAAACGAAGACCAGAAAGGGATGGAAAACAAGTCGTTGAAGATGAAGATGATGAACAAGAAGAACCATCACAACCAAAACCAAGAAAACAAGTAAAAGAGAGGAAAGCTGCTGAACCACGGAAGACAAAGCTCCATATTCCCGATGATGATTACATAATACCTACCCAGAGGAACGCCCCAATACTTGGTCTTCCTTAAGATGGAGGAAAGGTTTTGTTTAGTTACAAGGAGTCATAGGCAAAGAAAATCTATACGACTCCGGATCATAGGTGTGCGGTCAGAAATTTGAGATACCAAAGGGTGGCAGCTTGGGATTTGAAAAATGAGGTCGATGAGGTTCAAGCTATAGTTCAGAGTTCTGGTTTATGAAAATCAATTAAACATGAACAAAAGGGTTATGATTCATTGACCGCATCTGCCTTTACTGAGATATTTAGTCCTGAAACTTACACATTTCATCTTCCATTCGGCGAGATGGCAATCACACCTGATGATGCTGATACGATTATAGGTCTTAAAGCACGTGGGAAAATTGTAGATGCTGAATATTATGAATTGGATTGGGAACAACTTTATAAATTGACCGAAGAATTTCCTGGTTGGGATCGTGATACTACCGAGTTGGAGTTTTGTTGCCGCTAAAGAGGTGGAAGAAGTGCGTCTTGGCACGGATAACAAACTAAGGATGTTGAAATCGTTCGAGTTGAAGAATCTGAAACAAAAGTTTGAGAACACTGTGCAAAAAGTTAAGGATGGGTTGGTGATGGACGCGACCAAAATAAACCAGACCGTTGTTGCTTATTTTTTGCACACTCTCGTCCGAGTTATATTTCCTGACCATACTGGCAACAAAGTTAGTGCTCAATATCTCCAATTCTTAAAAGATCTTCCAAAGTTTCATGAGTACACTTGAGGATCCGCTTGTGTTGCATTCCTTCTCGATTCAATTGCTACGGCCTCTAGGCTAGACTCTAAAAACATTGGAGGAAACTTTAGTCTCTTTTAGGTGCTTCTCAATAACTTTAATTCCATTTTTAAGTTACTTGATCACGTACTTTGCTCTCTAGTTTTAGTCGATCACAGTGTCAAGTTCGGACTGAAATACCAATTCAGTTTTGAGTCGAACCTGACAACGCCGCATGAATGGTATAACGAGTCAGAGTTATTGGGGAAAAAAAATCATGAAAGCTTCTGTTCTGACACCGGGAACCCTCACAACCGATATCGTGCCGTGTTATTTTGTCGATTGTTTGATATAAGAAAATAAGTTGAAGATTTTATTGCTTTAGTTCGGATTGTAAGGCGATATCGACTTAAGGGTGAAACCATTGCTGAAACTGAAGAGCGATCACGAGCGGAATGTCGACGATGGAAGGGAAAGGATTTTGAATACGACGGTCAATACCGCATCCTTGAGGACTTCCTCAAAAAACATATGTGATTCTAATGACCTGTACTTGGGTTTTATTAAACTATTTAATATTGTGTAATGTGCCTTTTATTTTGTAATAAAAACGATTATAAATGAAAATTAATGGAATTACCAAAAATATATGCAGGTTCGGATCATAATCTAAATTATAGGACCAGCTGAACCTGACAACTTGCAAGAAAACTTGTGGGATATGTCATGTTCGGCTGAAAATGAATTCTTCGGATTTCAGCCGAACCTGGCAATTCCCACAAGTTTTCTTGCAAGTTGTTAGGTTAGGATTAAAGTGGTGTATTAAATTTAAGTCGAACATCTCTTTGTAACTTTGGTATCAGTTTTTCATTAAGGTTCAGATTTCCCATAAATAACAAAAATCCAAAATATTTCATTCATGTGGTGTTTTTGAGGATACAGTGTATGTCATTTATAATCTTACCTCATCCTCACAAAAAAAACAACAACCATCCTTTATGACAATTCAAAAAAGACTTCATATTATGTTTTATGGACTTCCTAATCTTACCGCGGATTCATTTACCTCGTCCTCTTCATCTTCACTTGGATCTTCATCCGTCATTACAATTACTTGTTCTTTCATAAGCTAGATGTATGAAGCTTTCCAAAGGTCCATTTCCGTCGCGTAGTTTGCACACCAATCCATCGAGTAACTATGTTGGAATCCCAGCCAAAAGACTTGACAATTCAAAAGAAGTAATGGGCAACCGGGATTTAGTTTGAGGCCGATAAAATGACATCCTTGAACAAACACAAGAACGAGTCTTCTATCTTTTAGACCCTCACGATAAGGTTTTGTTGGCGGCGCATAAGTAAAACTATCACCAACCATCCCAAAACAATGAACCAAGCAATCAAAAGTCTCTGCTATTAAAAACCCACAAATCAGCATTTGCATCCAATGGTCTCTTGTGATGACGGAATCCCTATGTAAACGTCGTTCGTATGCAATATACTCCGATACCACCTCTTCGTCTCCTCTTGTACCCCCTCTCATCATTGCCTTGTAGAAGTTTTTGTTTTGGCACAATGTTTGTAACAACTGATTCCTTATATACATGATTTCATCTCCTTCCCACTCTGAATTCTTCGCCTCTTGAAAAGGTCCTAGTTGTTCCGTGATGACATGATAATCGTAATTTCCATCCCCTTCGACGTTTTCCATGGTTATAATGTACTCACGAATAATTTCGGGTAGTTCCTCCATGTAAATGTCATATATCATTGAAAAATTTGGGGTCTAACAACCTCACCCAATATTTCACTTAGCAGTCTGTATGGACTAACTCCAATATACTTTCAAGAGAATCAACTAGACAGTCAGACTCAATCTTAAGAAAAGTATATCAAGGAGTTATATCTCAATTTCTCGATTCAATACTTACTCAAGCAAATAGCAATCTGCGAGTCTAATTGAATACAAGAGAAATTAACTTGAACGGTACCAAATACCAATGTTCAAGGATCAATCAATTCCAATCAACAACCAAAGGTTGGATTTACCAATTGATCGATTCAACACACAACCTGTGATATTTTAATTATATAACAAAATATAATGCCGAAAAGAAATAACAAAGACACCAGAAGTTTTGTTAACGAGGAAACCGCAAATGCAGATTGAACACACACTGTATTACAAGCTAACTTCGGTCTGAACTGTAGTTGAACCCCAATCAATCTCACACTGATCCAAGGTACAGTTGCGCTCCTTACGTCTCTGATCACAACAGGATACTACGCACTTGATTCCCTTAGCTGATCTCACCCACAACTAAGAGTTGCTACGACCCAAAGTCGAAGACTTTAATAAACAAATCTGTATCACACACAAAAGTCTACAGGAATAGATAAATATGTCTCCCACGGAAATACCTACGAGTTTTGTTCCGTCTTTTGATAAATCAAGGTGAACATGAACCAATTGATATGCCAGACTTATATTCCCAAAGAACAACCTAGAAATATCAATCACCTCACAATAATCTTAATCGACTAGCGAAAAAAGATATTGTGGAATCACAAACGATGAGACAAAGATGTTTGTGACTACTTTTCTATCTTGCCTATCGGAAAAATTAATCTCGAGCCAAATTTATAATTGTACTCAATACGATAGAAACAGCAAGATCAGATCACGCAACTACAGAGAAAATAGTTGGGTCTGACTTCACAATCCCAATGAAGTCTTCAAGTCATTAACCTACAGGGTCTCGGTAGAAACCTAAGGTTAAAGGAGAATCGACTCTAGCTTATACAACTAGTATCACACAGGAGGTGTGGGGATTAGGTTTCCGAGTTTCTAGAGTTCTCCTTTATATAGTCTTCAAATCAGGGTTTGCAATCAATGCTACCTTGGTAACAAAACTTTCAATATTGACCGTTAGATGAAAACCTGATTAGATTCAAGCTAATATCTTTCAACCGTTATGTCGAATCTTAGCTTGTTATACACAAATGAAATGCACGTTCATTTAGGTTTGTGTAACCATACCTAAACGTGTACACCTATTTGGTTCAACAGTAGTTAACCAATGGTTAGCCTTATGAGCACTCTCATATCAACCTTATTCATCTTTACAATAGCTAGTTCAAATGACTCATAAAAACTAGTTAGATAGTTGCTCAACTGCTTAGATCTCATAGAAGTATATAAGACACAATCGAAACAAAAACGATTTTGATTCACTCGAATCGGTTCATGAACATTATAGCCACGGTTTGCAAATATGCATTCCTTAGTTTATATATGTCTTAGTTCACGAATAAACCGTTTTTAGAAAATAACCCACTCAAGTATGCATACCGGTACGCATACTTAAGTACCCGGATTGAGTTTGTTTTCAGTTCACAAAATCCAGCAGAAATTCACGGGATGTGAACTTCCGGCAGTATGCGTACGGGTACGCGGACTTAGCTTCCGGATATCATGAAGCAGTAAAGTACGCATACTTTAGTTCAAGGATTTTGGACTTACACAAGTATGATTTCTCATACAATGTTTATATCCATTCAAGGTCATATATTCTAAACTCTCATTTCAATCATTGAAACATTCTTAGATGATGTTAAATAAAGGTTATTCACACACTATTTTTCATCAAAGCGATTTTTCAAGATATTGAAATAATCAACATGACTTTCGTCACTTGTAAAGATGAACTTGGCCAAAGCGAAAGCTTACCAACACATATTTCGAGAAATAGATAAGCGAGATAAATTCGGCTCCAAATAGAAAATGTGTATAATCGAAGTCTATATAGCAATACGAATTTTGTCTCAAGATAGGAGATAAAGTAGATAGACTTTTGAGTGATAGAAAAGTTCAAGTCTGCACATACCTTTTTGTCGATGAAGTTCTGCTAGTTCCTTGAGTAGTTCTTCCTCTTTGAATGATGAACGTCGTGGAGTCTAGAGCTCAACTACACTTTCTATCCTAGTCCGAGGCTTAGCTATAAGTAGAGTAGAAATCGAGACTTATAGTTTTGGCAACTAAACTTGACAAACAAGCTTGAGATAGCAACGCTTGCGAGTTCGACCGATCAGTGCTCTAACAATCTCCCCTTTTGTCAATTTTAGTGACAAAACTATCAATACATATGGAATACAAAATAAATAAACTTTGCAGCTTCTCTTCCACATGCATGATCTCCTTGGTTCTTCAACATTACTCGAAATCTTCGTCACTTCCAAGTACTCCAATGATTCCAAAGATATTCAAATCAGCGTCATCGTTGTTGAAGATCCGTAGCCATAACAATGAGAAAACAAATGCTCTCAATCATTGTTACACAGTGTCATAATATTATTACGCATCATCAAAGTATAATTGTATCACAACTTCGACAACAATACTATGGTGATATGTATCACTCCCCCTTAGTAAATACTTAATCTCACATGAAAACCACTCCCCCTTACATAATGATCCGAAAACCATATGTATTTGTAGTGTGAACTACACATTAATTCTCCCCCTTTTTGTAAATAAAATTGGCAAAGGTACGAAAACTAGTGGGATACTAATGAAATTTCCATAGAGACACTTCATGACCAAAAGAAAGCACATATCAACTTTTTAGATGCAATCATATATCCGAAACTAAATGCATTCATCAAGGAGTTTATAAAGATACAAGATAACCCCTATAATATTCCACAACCGCACTCCCCACAAAGATTTGGCAATTAAGAACAAGTTCAATTAAGAACTCTCCCCCATAAAATGTCATTTCTAAAGAACAACAAGAGCGATCTTACTTTCACAAGGAAAGAAGGATTTCTTTGGACATTACAAATCACACGAAACATGAATTTGTATCCAAAATACTCAATTAAATTAACCACAAGAGAACCCATGATTCATTTAATCCGAAATGCTCAACATAAGAGAACTTACGGATCCGCAAAATATATACATAAGAAATATGGACCAGGGAAGATCAATACTGCGGAGTAATCAAAGATTCATTCTATCTTTTATCACTATTTGCACAATGACATATAATAGACTTAATCTTTGTAAACAAAAGCTCATCCTTTCTTCCATCAATATTTGCATAATGACATAAAAGGCTTAACTTTTTCTTGTCAAAGTTCATTCAATATTTTATCAATACTTGCATATCGACATGCGACAGACTTAACTTTTGACCATGTATGGGACAATCATAGTTCACGGACGTAAACACACATATCCCATAACAAATTGCAACGTATAAAACCATAAAGATTAATACTGCAAAATCATCTTCCAAACAAACTTTAGAATTTAAATAAATAAATCTAAAAACATTGAAGATGAAAATCGTTGGATATAGCTATGTGTAATCACAATAACGGCTATTCCAAACTCTAGTTATTCTTCTTAAAAAACACAAGAATAAAATTCTCATAAGAAGATTTCCAAGGCAAAATATAAGAATCAAGTTTCTTTGATAACATCATATCTTTGAAAGGGTCCATCATAAAAGGTATCACTGATATCCTTGATTCTTTTGACCGTAGAGACCCCATGTTAGTGAGTGAGAACATTAACTTTTCGACCAACAATGCGGTCCAAATGCCTAGCTTTGACACAGTCCATGATGAGCTTCTTCTGATTCCTGATCAAGATGTTTTGATTATCAAGAATTTTTGCCTGACCATCAATGAGCTGGTTTATTTGCAGTTGAATATTTGCAAACTCGACCCTAGAGTCATTCTGAAAAAGAATTAAATCCTTGACAGATTCTCCAACCCAGGAGTTGTACTCTTTCCTTTCAATCATCCTTTTTAAGACAAGTTCTTGAACAGAATCGCATCCTTTAGTGTCTTCTTCCATCTCAAGATTCACAACTTCTTGAGGTCTTGAGGAGATTTCCATACCCACTTTTTTTTATTAGGGAAGGCAAAACAATATAAGATATATATATGTTTTAAATCAAGAGAGATACACCCTTGTTATGGAAACCCTAAACTCCCAAGAGAGACACGAACGTTCGAAAAGAATAAGATACCTCTGTTTTCATATATCCCTCATCATCATAACTCAATAATTAAAAAATTTCATCAGAGCATAAGAGTGAGGTACATGCGCCAAGGAGTCAAGTGACTCTACTTTCACATCAAAAGAAAACAGAATAGTCAAACATAATGCAAATGGAAAACTACAGTAGACTTGAGTATCTCCCAAAAGTCATTATTGCATCCCTCAAGTTAGATACAAGAATGAAAATGCCTAAGACTAGGCAGTCAAGTGAGATGTAATCCCACTATGAGCATTGAGTGATGAGTTGTAAATTCCATCTGAAGGTTTGAACCTGGTATTCCTTACCTTCTTTCGGTTATTTTTTATTCCATAAGGATTCAACATAACCTTGTCAGGTGATTCATCCGAAATATTTTTCTGAGGATTAAGTCTAGGACCTCTAGAAATTGGTTCCAGAGGATTGGAATAGACAAGTTTCCACCATCTAGACTTGGATTTACCAGACTTATTCTCATAAATACTGGGAATGTGTATTTTTTGTTGTGTAAGAATTTGCACCATTCGAAGGAACACGATTCCTGTGGGGATTTCGAGATGAGTGACCATTGAAATCTATTTTATGAGAATCTAGTTTTTCTGCAGGGAAGAAATCCATTGTAGTGGTCATTAGAGAGTTTACTTTGTTGACAGTGAAAAGAAGTAGATTTTGAAGATCAAAAGTCCGTTTCTTTCTAGCAAAACAATGATGAACATAGTGATTCTTTTTCCCACAGAAGGAACCGGTTCGTGGAGGAGAAACATTAAAAGAAACCTATTTTAAATTCATAGCCCTATTACAAGATTGCAAGTCATGTAAACACTTCTTAACAGAAACTTCCTTTGGAGAACATCTCTTCATGTACTGTAATTCTGTCTGAGAATTGATCATCGGTACAAAAGAATTTCTCATTAAAACAGAGTTTTCCTTTTTCAAGGATTTGCATTGTTCTTGGGATATAATAAGGGATGTACCTAGTTTCTCTTTTTCAACACGAAGCCTGTTAAGATCAGATGAATGCGTCTCGATCAAACGTTTTTCTCTAGTTGAGTCTTCTTTAACAATATTCTCAAGAACACTAATCTTTTCATGCTGAAGGGTAGTTTCTTTAATAAGATTTTCGATATTGTTGGAGAAGGATTCAACGATACTATAGAGTTTGCGTTCTCGACCAAGAGACTTTTCAAATTCATCAATGATCTGAGCATGATTATGAAAATCAATAGCCACGGTAGATTTTTTTGAGATTCTGGTGAGATCCATTTCAGCTTTTGACAGAGTGTCAAATGTCTCATTTGAGGAAATGTTATCAAAATTTGACAAAACATCCTTTCTACCTCGAGATTCGGAAGAATCGACTAAGGAGTTATCCTTTGAGGCAATCCCAAGACATTTGGCATAATTGAAATATTTGGAAGACATTTTGGTGTGCGCAACAACAAGAGATAATATTCCGTCCACAGAGTCAGATTGCTACAAACACAAACTTATGAGGTCTTTAAACGTGTTTGTATGCTCTGATACTAATTGAAAAAGTGGGGGTCTAACAACCTCACCCAATATTTCTCTTAGCGATATGTATGGACTAACTCCAATATACTTTCAAGAGAATCAACTAGATAGTCAGACTCAATCTTAAGAAAAGTATATCAAGGAGTTATGTCTTAATTTCTCGATTCAATACTTACTCAAGCAAATAGCAATCTGCGAGTCTAATTGAATACAATAGAAATTAACTTGAACGGTACCAAAGACCAATATTCAAGGATCAATCAATTTCAATCAACAACCAAATGTTGGATTTTCCAATTGATCGATTCAACGCACAACCTCTGATATTTAAATTATATAACAAAATATAATGCCGAAAAGAAATGACACAGACACCAGAAGTTTTGTTAACGAGGAAATCACAAATGCAGAAAAACCCTGGGACCTAGTCCAGATTGAACACACATTGTATTAAGCCTACTACAAGCTAACTTCGGTCTGGACTTTAGTTGAACCCCAATTAATCTCACACTGATCAAAGGTACAGTTGCGCTCCTTACGTCTCTGATCCCAGCAGGATACTACGCACTAGAATCATTTAGCTGATCTCACCCACAACTAAGAGTTGCTACGACCCAAAGTCGAAGACTTTAATAAACAAATCTGTATCACACAGAAAAGTCTACAGGAATAGATAAATCTGTCTCCCACAGAAATACCTACGAGTTTTGTTCCGTATTTTGATAAACCAAGGTGAACAAGAACCAATTGATATACCGGACTTATATTCCCGAGAACAACCTATAAATATCAATCACCTCATAATAATCTTAATCGAATAGCGAAACAAGATATTGTGGAATCACAAACGATGAGATGAAGATGTTTGTGATTACTTTTCTATCTTACCTATCGGAGAAATTAATCTCGACCAATTTTATAAATGTACTCAATACGATAGAAACAACAAGATCAGATCACAACTACAGAGAAAATAGTTGGGTCTGGCTTCACAATCCCAATGAAGTTTTCAAGTCGTTAACCTACAGGGTCTCGGTAGAAACCTAAGGTTAAAGGAGAATCAACTCTATCTTATACAACTAGTATCACACAGGAGGTGTGGGGATTAGGTTTCCCAGTTGCTCTTGTATATAGTCTTCAAATCAGGGTTTGCAATCAATGTTACCTTGGTAACAAAGCATTCAATATTCATCGTTAGATGAAAACCTGATTAGATTCAAGCTAATATCTTTCAACCGTTAGATCGAATTTTAGCTTGTTATACACAAATGAAATGCATGTTCATTTAGGTTTGTGCAACCATACCTAAACGTGTACACCTAGTTGGTTCAACAGTAGTTAACCAATGATTATCCATATGAGCACTTTCATATCAACCTTATTCATCTTCACCATAACTAGTTCAAATGACTCATAAGAACTAGTTAGAGAGTTGTTCAATTGCTTAGATCTCATAGAAGTATATAAGACACAATCAAAACAAAAATGATTTTGATTCACTCAAATCAATTCATGAACATTATAGACACGGTTTGCAAATATGCACTCCTTAGTTTATATATGTCTTAGTTCACGAATAAACCATTTTTAGAAAATAACTCACTCAAGTATGCATACAGGTACGCATACTTAAGTACCCGGATTGAGTTTGTTTTCAGTTCACAAACTCCAACAGAAATTTACGGGATGTGAACTTCCGGCAGTACGCGTACGGGTACGCGTACTTAGCTTCCGGATATCCTGAAGCAGTAAAGTGCGCATACTTTAGTTCAAGGATATTGGACTTACACAAGTATGAGTTCCCATACAATGTTTATATCCATTCAAGGTTATATATTTTAAACTCTCATTTCAATCATTGAAACATTCTTAGAGGATGTTAAATAGAGGTTATTCACACACTATTTTTCATCAAAGCGATTTTCAAGATATTGAAATAATCAACATGACTTTCGTCACTTGTAAAGATGAACTTGTACAAAGCGAAAGCTTACCAACATATATTTCGAGAAATAGATAAGCGAGATAAACTCGGCTCGAAATGGCAAATGTGCATAATCGAAGTCTATACAGCAACACGATTTTTGTCTCAAGATAAGAGATAGAGTAGATAGACTTTTGAATGATAGTTAAGTTCAGGTCTCCACATCCTTTTAGTCGATGATGTTCCACTAGTTCCTTGAGTAGTTCTTCGTCTTTGCATGATGAACGTCGTGGAGTCTAGAGCTCAACTACACTTTTTATCCTAGTCCGAGGCTTAGCTATGAGTAGACTAGAAATCAAGACTTATAGTTTTGGCAACTAAACTTGACAAACAAGCTTGAGATAGCAACGCTTGCGAGTTCGACCGAGCAGTGCTTTAACAATCATATTGGTAGGGTGCAAGTACTTACCATCCTTATCCTTTTTAGGTATTTTCATTTTTCCCACCGTATATATGGTCTTTTTTTCCTTCATCTTGATTTGTTTCCCCATTTATTGCGAAAGAAACATCTTCCCTTTGAGTTTAACGTCTCTTGGGATATCATTTTGGTTACTTGTTTCACCCTTATCTTTACTCGGACGACCACGTTTCCTTGAAACGTTAACTTCCCCCAACTTTATCAATTTCTCAATTTCCATCTTTTCTGCTTTGTATTTTTCATCATGATACTTAACTCCCGGTGGATCTCTTTTGTTAGCCAACAACTTGTTTTTTGTTCTCACCTTTTTTCGTGTCAATTTGCTACTTTTTATACCTTTCCCCTCACCCTTTTCCGGTTCCAATAGATCCTCCTCGGTGAAAGGATGGAGTACTGTTATCAAGTTTTGGTAAATGATTTGCTTTTGACCTCAATATGCACTTCGGTACTTTTCAGCTAATTTTCCCCCGTAAGGAGTATCCCAAATCTCTTCATCGGGATCATCAGTGTGGAGAGGTTCAAAACTCAATTGCTTCCAAAAACTATAAATATGCTCAAAAGGTATAATACCATCCACACACCGAGCTATTTGGTGGAGACACGGAAGTCCCATGGATTCTTTCATTTTACAAACACATACTTCATGAAGTTCATTTGCGTTCCAAGCTTTCATCGATTTTACTTCAAGCAAAATTTTGTCAATACACAAATGAGATACCCGGTAAGTTAATACCCTTAGCCAAGTGATGGATGTCGTAAGTGCAATCAAATGAATAATCTTATTTCCACACAGTTAACTTGTAATATAATGGAAGTAAGGATCGTTCCCACGAAGAGCAGTGAGTTTTAGTTGTCAAAGTGTCACAAAGAGGGGTTTTGTTTTAGATTGTGAGCAAAGTAAATAACCAAATAAAATAAAATTGTATTGTAATCAATAGAGAGAGATATGATCGAGGAATCTTTCTTCGTATATAAACCGTCAATGAGTTATTATAATTGCCTACTTGTCGTTAATCACAGATTATCACCAACCGTAGAATAACAGCTAGATCAGTGATATCCCCTAAACTCCTTATATAACTGGATACAGAAGTTCTCGCCTACCAGATTCTATTCAACGAACCACCAAGTAGTAGATCACTCAAGGTGTAATCCAATCGAATGCTTTATCTTTTGTGAATTTATAGGTTGGTCCTACTAGTTAGACTCTTACATCAAGGTCCACATTTTAGTGTTGTTTATACACACAATCGCTCCACAGAATCCCTCTACAAGGTCTTGTGTTCTCTACTTGTGTAAAGGTTATTCGAAGATTACTTATCTCCTAACTCAATACTTGCAATAGATCAAATCAATAAATCAATCCAGTTGGCCACCTAGACAATCTATCAATCAATCATAAATATTAATTAGTATAAACAAACGATAATCATATGAAGAACTTCAAAGTAGATTATATAATAACTCAAATCTTGTTTACAACTTAGAATTCATCCTCAATCAATAGGTGTTTAGCTACTCATGGATGTAGAAACATCCATGATATACATATGAGAAAAGTAAGAGATAACGTTACGATTGATAATCGCTCCGTGTGATGTTTCTTCTCTCCAAACCCTAACAATTTCGTGACCTTATGATATATGATGTATGATATATTTCACATAACCTAATACCTTTTTATATGTTTACATTGCTTGGCCTTCACGTATTGGGTTTGGTTCAAGAATCCGACCCAAAATAACGAAATAACGTTCCCAAACATGCCCTTAGGTGTTCCAAGATGTGAATACACGTTTTACCTTTGATAAGTGAGCGAACCCAGTCCGCAAACTTCAAAATCCAGCAGAAATTTTCGGAATTAAGTCTGCGAACCCAGTTCGCGGACTGCATTATCTTCGGTATTCGATAAGAACTGTTTTGGCCACAACTTCTTCATCCGAACTCGGAATGACCTCATTCTTTTTATATTTCAATTATATTCAATATGGTGATGAGAAATCCTTAATTTTAATGAGTTAAGATTGGTATTTGGCCCTTCTCTTGATTTTGAGCGTTTTTTACTCCTTTTCGTCGCTTTTCTTCCACTTCTCTTGGACTTGGGCACTTGGATACTTGGAATACTTATCTTCCTAGATATTTTCAGAACTTTGTAGATCTTTTTAGGATGATTCACCTATTATAGGAAAACAAGAGAAACAAGAGTAATAATACGAAAATATGCAAGAATAATAGCTAAAACAAGTATGGAATGGACACTAAAATCATATGAATCATGCACTTATCGAATTCCCCCACACTTAGATTTTGCTAGTCCTCGATAAAACTAAATAAAACTAATCCTAAATACAACAACTCCATCTCGTTGAGGATACAGTTACTCTTAGCATGAATAACAGGCCTTTAAACCCCTAGGTGTCCCTAGTGGACGAGTTATAGTCTCGTGAGGGTTTACAAGAGGTATACCCACAAAACCTACTCCAATTTATTTCCTTGGAAGAACCGCTAAGGATAGACACAAAGTAGAAAGCCAAATAATTAGCTTGCTTATGTTCTTTATCTACGAGAATCTCACATACATTCCAATCATCACACATAAGCAATTACTTACGTATGTCATTCAACCTGATTGCAAAACTCAACTAAGATAGTCATCGTACTTGTTGCAACGTTTGTCACAACCTCGCATACCGAAGTCACATGGATAGATAAGAAAATGGAAATAGAAAAGTGAAGTGTGCAAATGTTGACTTAAGTGAAAGATGTTACCAAAAATACTTGTATGAATGTCGTTAAAGGGAATATATTTATAGCGCACTAGTTGAGAGAAGCTCCCATTTAACTCGACCACATGATTAGATACTCTAAGAGCATGTTCCTTTTCATCAAGTACATGATAGTTGTCTTGGATCCTGCATTCCACGCTTGTCTAGGCGACGGAGACAGGGACAACGTTTCACACATACTGCTATCAAAGTGTCAAGAATCTCATCAATAGTCTCTTTGACTTGCTATATAATGATGATATGGTTTTTGTTTTCATCGACTATGATTATCCGCGATTCCGGACCTATCATTTATTAGTGTCGATAAATGAAGATGAGCCTCTTTTTTTTCCCAGCTCAATATTTACTCTTTAAGAGTGTAAGACAATTTTCTTATGGGGATTTTATATACTCAACCAGTGATTACCTTTCTACAACATCCACGGCAGTATCTGGATCCCACCAAATCACTTTAGAGAAACATAAAACTGCAAAAATAAAAAGAAAGTGATTCAGTAATGATTAATTGCGAGGATGACTCTTTCAAACGACTAGCATAGCTTAGTTTCGCATTCAATTATGAACGTATATATTAATTAAGGATTATGGAATTGATAAAGTGGAACTCATCCGTAAGAACTGTTTCAACCTTAAAAAGGTTTAGAGTGTCATCCTAAATAGCTCATAATTAACTTCAAAATATTAAGTCTCAAGAATGCAAGAAATCAAAGATTATGATTTTTTTTTATGTGTATATGCATAAAGTATAACACTAAATGCTCCCCCACACTTAAACTCAACATTGTCCTCAATGTTGAAAACCGAAAATTCTGATTTATGACATAACATCCCTGAAAAACTCAAAAACCGTACCAAAGGATAGGAAACTAGGAAAAACATCCTAAACGAAAGTTGTTCACCTACGTATTTTATATAACGTGTCAAAAGGGAATAATGTTTCGAAAAACGGTCTAACTTTGATGGCCTCTGGACTGACTGACATGCAATCTGAAAAAGTTCTGGAAAAATTCCGAAACTCAAATGTCCATGCCTATCTCTCCAACTTAACAGACTCTAAATTCAGATTTTCTTTTTGGAAAAGAAAGTTAAGTCCGTCCTATTTAAAATTTGGTGTCAACCACTCAAATCGGACTCCGTATGAAGACTCGAGAGCTATTTTTGTTACAAGTGCGCAGTCATAATTTTCTGACGATAATTCGTCAAAACTTTCATTATAGATATAGGACTTGTAAAATCTAAGATGGGAATGCAAAATATGATATGAAAAACTAAGAAAATTAAAAACAAAAGGGATAAAGATACAACACCTATGGATTTCCTCCCATTAAGCGCTTGGTTTAACGTCGTCAGCCTGACTTGGCATCCTTTCAATTACTCCTCCAGAGGGAGATAATCACGAAATACTTGCACATCGATATCCACATAAGCAATGCTTTCATAATATGGATTCAATCTATGTCCGTTCACCTTCAAATTTGTTTCATCTCTAAGACTAGAAATTTCAACTGTGCCATGTGAATAAACATTAGTAACAACATACGGTCCAATCCATCTGGACCATAGCTTACCAGGAAATAGTTTAAGACGAGAATAAAATAAAAGAACTTTTTGACCCACAACAATTTTTTTTCGAGAAATCACCTTGTCATGGGAAAGTTTCGTCTTTTCCTTGTATGTACGAGAGCTCTCGTACGCATCATTACGTATCTCCTCTAGCTCATTGAGTTGTAACTTCCTTCGTTTCCCGACATTGTCATAATCCATGTTGCACATATTTATCGCCCAATATGCCTTGTGTTCAATTTCAACCGGAAGATGACAAGCTTTTCCATAAACCAACCGATATGGAGACATACCAATCGGTGTTTTGTACGCCGTTCTATATGCCCATAATGCATCATTAAGCCTATAACTCCAATCTTTCCGTGTAGTGTTCACGGTTTTCTCAAGAATGGATTTAATCTCACGGTTTGAGATTTCGGCTTGCCCACTAGTTTGTGGGTGATACGGCGTACCAACCTTGTGTGTTATGTTCTACTTTTTGAGTAAAGCATGGAAGGATTTCTGAAAATGCGAGCCTCCGTCACTGATAACCACTCTTGGTGTACCATGTCTAGAAAAGATATATTCCTTCAAAAACTCACAAACAACTTGAGAATCATTAGTAGGGGTGGCTTTAGCTTCCACCAATTTTGAAACATAATCCACAGCAAGAAGTATATAAAATTTCCCATTAGAATTGACAAAAGGACCCATAAAATCAATTTCCCACACATACTTCAACAACAAGAATTGGTGTGAGTGGCATTTGATTTCGAGCACCTAGATTTCCCGTTCGTTGACATTGATCACAAGATTTGCAAAAAAAAAATACGCATCCTCAAATAGGGAAGGCCAATAAAATCCACTTTCAAGTACTTTCAAAGCGGTATGTTTAAAACCAAAGTGACCAGCACATGCATAAGTATGACAAAAGGTAAGAATAGATTGAAATTAAGAATTAGGTATGCACCTGCGGATAATTTGATCAGAACCGTATTTCCACAAGTAGGGCTCATCCCACACATACTGCTTGGCTATTTTCTTAAGCTTAAGCTTTTGAAAATTAGACATTGTACTAGGTACTTGTCTTGTAACCAAGTAGTTCATTATATCCGCGTACCAAGGTGTTAAATCTTCAATTGAGAAAAGTTGTTCGTCTGGAAAACGATCTTGTAAAGGAAGTTCTTCTTCGGAAACAACAAGTCTACTAAGGTGATCAGCAACAATATTTTCAACACCTCTTTTATCTTTGATTTCATAATCAAATTCTTGTAATAGTAGAATCCACCGTATTAGTCTTAGCTTAGCTTCTTTCTTCTTTAATAGGTACTTAAGTGCTGCATGATCAGAATATACAACCACTTTTGAACCCACTATATAGGATCTAAATTTTTCTAGTGCAAACACTATAGCCAAAAATTCTTTCTCGGTGCTAGAATAGTTGATTTGTGCATCGTTTAGGGTCCTAGATGCATAATAAATCACATGAGACAGCTTGTCTACTCTTTGACCCAAAACAGGTCCAACTGCATAGTCACTTGCATCACACATTAACTCAAATGGCAAACTCCAATCCGGTGACTTGATAATTGGTGCAGTTGTCAACAATTCTTTCAATTTATCAAAGGCATCCTTGCACTCCTTGTTGAAGTCAAAAATAACCTCTTTTGCAATAATGTGCACATTGACATTGAGATTTTGGAGAAATCCTTGATAAACCGCCTGTAAAAACCTGCATGACCAAGAAAAGAACGAATTTCCCTCACCGAAGTGGGATATTGTAAGTTTTTTTATCAAATCTATCTTTGCTTTGTCAACTTCAAGCCCTCGAGAGGACACAATGTGACCAAGCACTATGCCATGGTTTACCATAAAGTGACATTTCTCCCAATTAAGAAAAAGATTGGTGTATATGCATCTTTTAAGTACAAGTTCAAGATTTTGTAAACAAAAATAAAATGAATCACCATAAACACTAAAATCATCCATAAATACCTCAATTATGCGTTCCACATAGTCAGAAAATATACTAATCATACACCTCTGAAAAGTGGCAGGCGCATTGCAAAGACCAAATGACATCTGTTTATAGGCAAACGTACCAAAAGGACAAGTGAAAGTAGTTTTCTCTTGATCCTCCGGTGCAATATACGGCTCCTCGTTCAACTCTTTAAAAGTCATTGGATCCCTGTTCGATAATCTCCTCCCTTATTCCACTCCGTCCCGAAGAGTAACTAGGACCAATTCAGTCACGTTTTCATGTTCCAATTGAACACTTTACTTTTTTGATTATTATCCGTTCAGCTGGGTACGAGCCAAACAACGGCCAGACCGGAAACCAACGGAATGCTCGTCAGGCTTTTATGCCTCCAACCTATCTGCCCACGTGAGGAAGCTCCTTAGTATGAGATACCAATGTATGTAAACCATGATATCCTCTCGAATTCAAGTCTTGAGTAGGATTTTGAACCACATATGCCGTAGCTTCCTTTATGGATTGCAAGGTCTATTAGAACATACATCTTTCTACTGGTGTATCGCGTGGATCCCCGATGTTGATCAATATGATTGTAGCCCGAATAACCTTCCAAAAAGCAATAATATGAATGTCCCGCTAACCTCTCTAACATCTAATCAATGGAAGGCAAAGGAAAGTGATCCTTTCGGGTTGCGGCATTAAGCTTTCTGTAGTCTATGCACATTCTCCATCCTGTTTGAACTCTTGTATGAACAAGTTCATCGTCTTGATTTCTAACAACAGTGACACCTGCTTTCTTAGGTACCACCTGAACTTGGATAACCCATTTGTTGTCAGAAATTGGGTAAATCACCCCCACACTTAGCAATTTGAGGATCTCTTTCTTCACGACCTCCATCATTGGGGGGGTTAAGCCTACGCTGGGCATCACGTACTGGATTAAAATCATCTTCCATTAGGATTCTATGCATTCACATGGATGGACTAATGCCTTTGATATCAGCAATTGTCCAACCAATAGCCGTTTTGTGCTCTTTCAGAACCCTAAGGAGACGTTCTTCTTGTATTGGGGTGAGGTTCTTTGCAATAATAACCGAAAGTTCTTCTTTATCACCCAAGTACGCATACTTTAGGTGGTCTGGAAGTGGCTTCAATTATAGTTTCGATGCTTGCACAATAGAAGGTAATGGAACCTCATTAGTTATGGGTAAAGAAATATAAGAAATATTACCCGTTTTTGCTTCTTGTAGTGCTGTTAAAGCACCACACATATCCACTAGCTCTTTGGTTATCTTAACGTCTAGGTTCGGTTGCCCGTGAACGTCCAAATCAATACTGTTCCGTAACAAAACTCCAAGTTCATCTTCAGCATTCAATTCAAACATTTGTTGTGCTAACGAACCAATAACATCAATGGAGAAAGCTGAGTGAACATCACTAGGATAGCGCATGGTTTCAAAAATATTAAAACGTATTATCTCCTTATCAAATTCCATAGTGAGTGCACCGCTATCAACATCAATCTTCGTCTTTGCAGTTTTCATAAACGGTCTCCCAAGAAGTAACGAAGTAGATGAACAATTATCTCCATTGTGCATATCCACAATATAGAAATCAACCGGAAAGATTAACTGATTCACTTGAACTAACACGTCATCCACGACTCCCTTAGGATATATATTGGACTTGTTAGCCAATTTAATAGTAATCTTTGCCTCTTTTAAAGGTCCAAGATTCAAAGAATCATAAACATCGGCTGACGTAACACTTATGGATGCTCCCAAATCAAGCAAAGCACGCTCGAATAGTCGGTTACCAATGGTAACGGGAACTGTGAAGCCACCAGGATCTTCACACTTTGTAGGAATCTTCATAAGTAACATAGTTGTGGCACTTTCGCCCACTTGAGTGATCTCATTAGTAATCAAGCTATCCTTCCTTGTACACAAAACCTTCAAAACCTTGGCATACCTGGGTACAGTTTTGATGGCCTCAATAAATAGAATGTTGATGTGTATCTTGCTGAAAATATCCATGATCTCTTTGTCTTGAGATTTCTTCTTGGATTTAGTAAAACGACTAGGAAAAGGAGGTGGTATGGTAAAAGTGGGAACCATGTCCTTAGGTTGGCCGTTTTAGGTTGCTTTTCCTTTGGGACGGTTTCCTCTTCTACTTCCTTTTCGATGTCGTTACTAACCTCTTTTTGTTGATGTGGCTCTTCAGTTTGTCTCCCACTTCTTAGAGATACTGCATTGACGTGCTCTTTTGGATTCACAAAAGTTGTGATGGGAGTGTTGTAGACGCATGAGCCTTCATAAGATTCATATTTGTTGCCAATTGCCCAATCTGAGTATGCAAATCTTTAATGGCAGCATCGTTCTTTTGTTGATTTTTCATTACTGTTTCTTTAATAGCCTCATTAGAAGAAGCAAAACTCTGCATAGTTCGCAAGATGCTATTGAACTTATCGTCTACAGATGAATCTGTATTCTGTGCTTGATGTTGTTGTGGTTGCTGAAACTGTTGTTGAAAACCACCCTGTCTTGCATGTGGATTAGGAGCTGCATCTTTCTTGTTAGCAACACTGAAATTAGGATGATCTTTCCAACCAGGATTATAAGTACTAGAATATGGATCATACCTGGGCCTCTGATTAGGAAATATAGCATTTACCTCAGCTTCATCTTCATATGAAGGAATGATCATTGCTTCCATCCTTTGTATTACCTT
Source organism: Papaver somniferum (assembly GCF_003573695.1). Taxonomy (NCBI): domain Eukaryota; kingdom Viridiplantae; phylum Streptophyta; class Magnoliopsida; order Ranunculales; family Papaveraceae; genus Papaver; species Papaver somniferum. Next base: position 69,089,758 of record NC_039364.1, on the reverse strand, counting down.
CTCCATGTTGTTCATTCGTTGCTCTGGTTGCGAAGTTTCTTCCATATTGCTAACTCTTCTGACATTTGAGTCATGTCTGGTATAAAATTGTTGAGCATTCGAAGCCATACTCTCGATCAAACTAGTCGCCTGCGAGATTGTCTTCTCAGTAAGTGAACCACCAGCGGCTGCATCAATCAAATTTCGTTGCTCTGGAAGTAATCCTTCGTAGAAATATTGAATGATGAGTGTTGGAGATATGTTGTGGTGAGGGAAACTTGCCACAAAATTTTTGTACCTATCCCAGTATTCATAAAGATATTCCCCAGTAATCTGAAGAATACCACTAATCTTTTTACGAACAGAGGATGCCTTAGAAGCAGGAAAATACTTCTCTAAAAATAGTTTTTTCATCTCCGCCCATGTTGTAATACTCCCTGGGGGAAGGTAATACAACCATTCTTCCGCTGAATCTATTAAAGAGAAATGGAAGGCTTGCAGCATTGGCGTATCATTGTCTTCGGTACTTTGCCTAAGACTAGTCATCTTTTGTTGAAATTGTCGAAGATGACGATTCGGATCCTCACCTGGAAGTCCCTTGAACTTTGGCATATGATGAAGTAAGCTTAACTTCATCTCCACTGGGTTAGTGATTGTAATACACAGTGGTTGCGAATCTAAGCATGGAGATGTCAACTCTCTTAACTTATTATCCGCAGGTGGAGGTGGTGGATTATTTGTACCGCCTACCATTGTTGATGTAGAAGGTTCTTCTTGCAACTGTGGATGTGCTTGTAACACCGTTCCCCTACGAGTTTGGATTCCGCACCTATGGTATTCCCATTCTTTCGGTGCCAGAGATTAAGTACCTGAAAACAAAATTCTAGAAAACGAAATTAAAAACTAAAAAGAAATTCTAAAAAAACAAGATTAAAACTAATAAAAATAACAACTAAAGCTACCGACTGCTCCCCGGCAGCGGCGCCAAAATTTGATGGTTGTCGTAAGTGCAATCAAATTAATAATCTTATTTCCACACAATTAACTGGTAATATAATGGAAGTAAGGATCGTTCCCATGAAGAGCAGTGAGTTTTAGTTGTCAAAGTGTCACAAAGGGGGGTTTTGTTTTAGATTGTGAGCAAAGTAAATAATCAAAGCAAATAAAATTGTATTGTAATCAATAGAGAGAGATATGATCGAGGAATCCTTCTTCGTATATAAACCGTCAATGAGTTATTATAATTGCCTACTTGTCGTTAATCACTGATTATCACCAACCGTAGAATAACAGCTAGATCAGTGTTATCCCCTAAACTCCTTATATCACTGGATACAGAACTTCTCGCCTACCTGATTCTATTCAACGAACCACCAAGTAGTAGATCACTCAAGGTGTAATCTAATCAAATGCTTTATCTTTTGTGAATTTATAGGTTGATCCTACTAGTTAGACTCTTAGATCAAGGTCCACTTTTGAGTGTTGTTTATACACACAATCGCTCCACGGAATCCCTCTGCAAGGTCTTGTGTTCTCTACTTGTGTAAAGGTTATTCGACGATTACTTATATCCTAACTCAATACTAGCAATAGATCAAATCAACAAATCAATCCAGTTGGCCACCTAGATAATCTATCAATCAATCATAAATATTAATTCGTATAAACAAACGATAATCATATGAAGAACTTCAAGTATATTAATATAATAACTCAAATCTTGTTTACAACTTAGAATTCATCCTCAATCAATAGGTGTTTAGCTACTCATGGATGTAGAAACATTCATGATATACATATGAGAAAAGTAAGAGATAACGTTACGATTGATAATCGCTCCGTGTGATATTTCTTCTCTCCAAACCCTAACAATTTCGTGACCTTATGATATATGATGTATGATATATTTCACATAACCTAATACCTTTTTATAGGTTTACATTGCTTGGCCTTCACGTATTGAGTTTGGTTCAAGAATCCGACCCAAAATAACGAAATAACGTTCCCAAACATGCCCTTGGGTCTTCCAAGGTGTGAATACACGTTTCCCCTTTTCTAAGTGCGGAACCCAGTATGCAAACTTCAAAATCCAGCAGAAATTTTCAGAATTAAGTCTGCGAACCCAGTCTGCGAACCCAGTTCGGACTGCACTATCTTCGGTATTCGATAAGAACTGTTTTGACCACAACTTCTTCATCCGAACTCGGAGTGACCTCATTATTTTTGAATTATTTTTATATTTCAATGCTATTCAAGATGGTGATGATAAATCCTTAATTTGAATGATCTAAGATCGGTCTTTGTCCCTTCTCTTGATTTTGAGCGTTTTGCTCCTTTTTGTCGCTTTTCTTCCACTTCTCTTGGACTTGGGCACTTGGATACTTGGAATACTTATCTTCCTAGATCTTTTCAGAACTTTGTAGCTCCTTTTTGTATGATTCACCTATTAGAGGAAAACAAGAGAAAACAAGGGTAATAATACGAAAATATGCAAGAATAATAGGTAAAACAAGTATGGAATGGACACTAAAATCATATGAATTATGCACTTATCACCAAGGATCATCCTCATAGTTTTTATTCTTGAACAATAAACAATATTCAAATTCCGATTTAATTATTACGATTTCCATTTTGAAATACTCTTCCATTGCCTCAAACACCATCACAACCGAGTCAACTCGCCGAAAAAGGTTCTTCTTCAATCGATGATGATCCGGATCTACCGTACTTGTAGCTTGGTTGTCGAAATGTTTGTATTGGTTTTTATAACAAGCCACAAACCTTTCTTTGTGAGAATCCAAATATTCTTTAAGCAAATATGCAGTGATGCCCCAATGCGCAATAATCTCCTTTAGTTTTACCCGATAATCATCTTCCGTGATTGACCACGTCAAAGCCTCCCATTCACTTGCGAACACAAGCCCACAACCTTTCATTCTCATCATATTCCTTCATAAATTCCTCATTTTTCTCTTTTCGTACTCCATCCGGTAGTGACTTAATGTCCTCCGGGTCTTTCATCTTAAGCGGTTGAACTATTGGTTGACATTTTTTCCTAACGTTGTTCCCTATATGAAAAGCACAAAGAAAATTATGGGCGTCCGAAAATACCTTATGAATAGAAGACACCAAAGCAGATTCTTGGTCGGTTACAATCACCTTAGGAAGAGCATCCTTCTGAAACATTTACTTACATCGCTCTAAAGCCCAAACATAACTTTCTTTCAACGCGTCTCTTAAAAAACAAAAGGCCATGGTGAATGGTTTCTTGGTTGAGGTATGCCTAACTATGTTCAACAACGACATCTCATTTTTATTTATCTTGTAGGTGCAATCCATTATAAGCACTTGTGGAAAACATAGAGCTAATTTAACACAATCCGGATGAGCAAGAAATAGATGTGTGACTTGGCCAAAGTCATCCAATTCCTTTTGGACCATGTTGTTGTTATTCCCCGCCAACCACATGAATTGTTGCATCACTACCCTACGTTGCAATTCTTTCTTCCTCAAAGTACTTTTAACGTTATAGATATTTCGTAAAGTGGATTTGTTTTTAGGGTCATCCGCCTTCAACTTGCTTAGGATTTTAATCGGTGGTATACGTATTTTATACATCTTACCTATTTCCAGGTATTCATGGTCTTTGATCCTCGCAACTCTTGCATGTCCATGAAGATCAAGTGCACGTGGGTGGTTATAACTACAATTCATCTTTTTATTCATTGTCCAATATTTTTCATCTTCGTTCTCATATATATAGTTGAAAACGATCTTGAAGGGGCATTCTCTTTTCTTGGTCTTGGTCTTGTTCTTTCTCCCCGTCTTCACGACATACACGAATCCCTTTTTATGCTTATCAACGTCTTTGCCGCTTCTATCACAAACATTTCAACCCGGTTCCATCGGCTTTGTTACCCGGTCACTAGCACGGAATTTATTAGCAATTCATGTTCATAAGCCCAAGCCTTTGCTTCTGCTTTACTTCCCCATCTCTACAGGAATACAAGGTCACGCATATACTTAGTAAACATTTGGGACATATACTTTTAACATATAAAGTAAGACATCACTCAATTTGTTACCTACCAAGTCATTTTGGAAGTGATTTCTATTATCTTCGTGAATGGTGTTAACAGCCGAAGGTTGATCGTGCATTGGTTGAGGTTCAACAATCACGATATACAAGAATACGACGTGGTTAGATAACTCAAACAAAGAAACTAACTAAAGGTTCGACTAATTCGAAAATTTGGAACCAGAGCCGAACCTGGGAAATTCTCAGAGTAAAGCTAGGTTCGGCTAATTCAAAAATTTGGAACCAGAGCCGAACCTTCAGATTTTAGAAGTTCGGATAATTATCTGGATGTACACTTAGAGCCGAACTTCTGACTTGGGTAAAAATTGAAGTTACACCACAATGTTCGGCTGACATAATGTGAGTCGAACACTACACTGTAACTCAAAGCAAAAAAAAACACAAGAAAACATTAGGTTCGGCTACCCACTGAAAGAGATCGAACAAGATGAACTATTCTTCCTGCGCAAAGTTTGGCTCTTATATTACAGCCGAACCAAGTATTGAACTCCCAAGAAGTTTGGAAATTTTCAATTTTTTGGAGCTAAAAAAGATATTAGACGTCGTATACGAGTATACCAGTGTATTATTAGCAGAAGGTTCTCCATTAATGTATTTGTCCTCTGGATTTGGCTCATAAAAACCATCATCTTGAGTTTTAGGTTGAGAGGGAGTTAAAGTTTGAGTAAAATCATTCGCGTAATCCAAAAAGTTGGTCAAATCCGGAACATTGTTGTAGTTGATGTGTATTATATCGTCTTTACGAGATGAAGATTCTCCCAAATCATTTGAATCATCCATTTTGAATCACAAAAATCCCCTAAATCTCTAAAACCATAGTTTTTTTTCACTTCTTCTTCCTCTCAAAAAACCCCACCCTCTCACTCAAAAATCATATTTTTTCAACTAATATAACACTAACAACTTAACCTAGTCAACATTAACATTATTAAAACTAATCATAATCATTATCACTAATGATTATAAGGGCAGTTATGTCATTAGCAAAAAGGATAGATAAGGGGTGTTGGTGTTTTTTATTTAGTGACCCTATTTTGGCATTATTCAGTATACCTTAAAACAGGTTTCACTTGTTTTTGGCTGGGAAAAAAAAGTTTTCAAAGCCCATTGTGTACCCCTAACACGTAGAGGATTTTTTTTTACCTCGTCTCCGCCCCTGAACTATACTTGTAATAACTCGTGGAGCATATGATGGCCGCATAAACTTGTGCGGATTTATTGGTGTATGTTCGATATTTCAAATGACTTCTTGGATCGGTTATGATTAACCAAGAACCATTTCTTGGGCACCACCCTATTTTGGACGGGGACCATGATTACTAAGTCTATCTTGGTTACACTTATAATGGGTGTCCTAAAGTGCGGAAATGACTAACCTACCCTTTGCCTATTTTAAATCAATAACAAAGACAAAATCAAAATCATATCATCACATAGCGGAACTTTTGATTTGAAAAAAAGAAAATTCATCTTCTTCTCTTCTTCCCTCTTCCAACCTTTGCTACACATACAAATGAAAAACTCGAAGAACACTTCAGTTAAAAAAAAAATTGTTCCTAACCGAACTCATAAGTCCAGTTGACTCACAACTTTTTTTCTTAACTGGACTCCTCTTTGTATAAGCACATGTTGAGTTCGGTTAAGTCGATATTTTGTCTACTAAACCGAACAGAAATTTCGGCTAGGAAAGTTCTCCATTAAAGCTAAGTTCGGCTACCTGCGTTAACTGGAAAATTAGACGAACTACACTTACAGATAAGCTCGGCTACCTGTTCTTCAGATATTGTAACCGAACTCTTTTAACCTAACCAAAATCAATTTGTAAATTTTTTACTGTTAGGAATGTTTTGGCTAATTCAAGCATCATTATCTTAATTTGAAGTATCCATGAGTACCCAAAACATCATACTATGGTTTTGCTCGTGAAAAAAAGATATAATTTTTTTCTTTCCAAAACCCTCTTTTTCTTCTTCCCCCTCTCAATAGTTCTTATTTTAAACAAAAATCAACTACTCACTAATCATTAGTTAGTTTAACTTAATTCACTAATCATTACACTAACTTAATTACAAAGGATATTTTTGGTGTTTTACTTTACTTCCAAACGACCTATTAAGAAGAAAATCATGGTCCCCTCCAAAATGGAGTGGTGTCCAAAAAACAGTTCTTTAGGCCTATTCCTATGCATATGCCAAACACTGATTTTTGGCATATATGCACCCACTATGGGTATGCCAAACTTCCAAACTCATATGCCTATATGTCAGGAATAACATATAGGCATACACGATAGAGCTTCCATCGAGCGATAGAGAGTCCATCGCTCGATGGTCAAGTCAGCGCTCGCTGGTGTAGATGGTGGATTTTCGACAAAGGGTAGAATTGTAAAACTATACTCCAGATTCGGCAACCGGATGAGTATTGAGACTCATGTCTCTCATTAAAGCATGAAATCTCATGTCATAAATCTCTGACTGAGAAGGATGTCTCTCAGAGTACGTGTAAATGTGTAGTCTCTCAGCTGAGGCCATGACACATCTCATGAATACTGAGCAATTTCAGTAATTACTCTGGATCCGGCAATCGGATGAGTATCGAGACTCATGTCTCTGTGCATGAAAGCTCATGCCACCTCTGATGGATAAAGTCTCTCAGAGAAGATGAAGATGTGCAGTCTCTCAGTTGAGGCCACGACACATCTCATACTATATATAATCGAAAGATTGGGTGTCTCCTAGACAGCATGTCTGCCAGTATAGAGCGACAACGTCTTCGGGATGTAACCAGATTTTCCCCGACTATGCAAGAGGAATATGACACTCCAGCAAGTTCATATTGCTCAACCCTCAGATAATTAATGCTCCTAGACAGGAAGCCCTTCTAGTACAGAGCCAACAATTAATTATCTTAAATCGTCTAAATATCCAGCAATATTCTACGAGCCATCGTCTGAATATCCAGCAATATTCTACGAGTCGTTAATTAATCGCCTGAATATTCAGCAATATTCTACGATTCCTCGTTATATTTCGTTACTTCAATCTGTGGTTCTTCCCAGCAGAACTCCACAGGTTAGTAATAAATATTCAACGAAACAGGCATCTGGGCATCGAATAAGCCCTGACAAAATGGTGCAAGTGTAATTAACAGATAATACACAGGCCAGCATTTTGAATGCGCAAACGAACATTTCAGAAAATACGAATGAACGAGGAACCTATGCAAAATAGGAAGGAAAAATAGTAAAAATATTAGCAGAGGCGCCAGGGGACTGGGCTCACCAACCGGCCGGTCATGTTGTAACCAGTCCCACACCCAATTTTATATTTTTATCATATTTTACTAATTTTCCCTAAAATCATGAAAATCACCTAATTTCATGTATTTTTCTCTAAAATCACATGATTTCATCAAAAAATAATAAAATTAGGGAAAGGTGTCGTGGGACCGAGCACCAGCCATCCGTGCCTGGGCCGTGGCCGGTCCCACACCTCACGCCCCATTATTTTATTATTTCCTCTTAAGTTATGAAAATTCCCTTGATTTCATGAATTTTCCCTAAAATCACCTAATTTCATGTATTTTTCTCTAAAATCACATGATTTCATCAAAAAAAATAATAAAATTAGGGAAAGGTGTTGCGGGACCGCCGGCCGGCCGGTCATGCCTTGGCTGTGGCCGGTCCCACACCTCACACCCTATTATTTTATTATTTCCTCTTAAATTATGAAAATTCCCTTGATTTCATGAATTTTCCCTAAAATCACCTAATTTCATGTATTTTTCTCTAAAATCACATGATTTCATCAAAAAATAATAAAATTAGGGAAAGGTGTCGTGGGACCGAGCACCAGCCGGCCTTACCTGGGCCGAAGCCGGTCCCACACCTCATGCCCCATTATTTTATTATTTCCTCTTAAATTATGAAAATTCCTTTGATTTCATGAATTTTCCCTAAAATTACCTAATTTCATGTATTTTCTCTAAAGTTATAGAAAATATTAAAAAATCAGGGAAAAACTTGTGGGACCGGGACATAGCCGGTCGGCCATGCCCTAGCCGGTCCCACATGCCTATTATTTTATTATTATTTGGTGTTTTGTTTCCTGATTTCATGAAAACTCCCTTATTTCAACAAAATATCTTGGTTTTCAACAAATCCTTTTGATTTTATGAAAGTTAGCTAAAATCATCAAAAATTACATAAAATTGGGTTGAGTGGCTTGGGACCCGCGCTCATGGCCGACCGGCCATGCCTTAGCCATGCCAGTCCCACACTCCCATTCCTTATATTATTATTTTATCTCTCATGAGAGTTCCCTAATTTCACCAAACTCTCCAGTTTCATGAAATTTCCCTCAAATCAGAGAAAACACATAAAATCACATAAAACTGGGATAAACATGTGGGACCGCGTCTGTCAGCCGGCCGGCCATGCCCTAGCCGTGCCGGTCCCACACCTTGAAATCCCATGTTTTATTTATTATTTACATCATCTCATGTATTTTTGCCGGTTTCAGCAAAACCATGGATTTTGCATATTTTCTCCAAATGTTGCTCAAACGTGCATCCGAAAATATCAAAATTCTCAGGACTGAAGACGACCACTGTGGTGACACGGGCACATCCCCTTGACCGACCAAGGGTGACCCTGAGGCTTGCAAACAGCTAGTCCCTCATGTTTTAATGATTTTAACCTAATTTGCTCAGTTGATCATATTAAGTTCGAACTCTTTCCAAACAATTGGAAGTTCGCTCAAACGACCATCTACTGGTCCCACGACCATCAAGAGCCGGTCTCATGACCTCTTGGTCGCCCCCTCATATTTTCTACATTAGGTTTTATAATTTGTTGCTCACACGAGCATTATTTCAGTAAATGATTAAACCAGCATTTAATCATTCTTTCACCAACTGGTCCTCAAGAGACTTTGGTATTTTTTGCTCATTCGAGCATCTGGGCGTTATATGGTGAACCCGTCATCCCATGTAGTCGGTCCCGTGTTGATTTGCAATAAATCATCATTTCGGTGAAATTAGGGTTTTGAATCCAGAGCTCTGCAGAAACGTGATTCTGCACAGATATTCGAACACTCTGGCAATTTTATATTGATTCCATGATTGATATTCATATTTATTTTGCTCGACCCAGCAGCCAGTGACTTAAATTAATATTTTATTTGGTCCAGCTACCAACAATTCATCAAAAGAACAATATTTTCTCGAACTAGCAATATTCGCTCGAACCGGCAATATTTATTCAATTAGCAATATTCGCTCAGACTAGCAATATTTGCTCAAATCAAAGAATATTGGTTCAACTGCCAATATTCAACAATTTAGCAACACAGTTTTGCTCGTCTTAGGTTATAATGATACCTCGTCTCAGCAGACACATTCAATTCATGAGTTTCGAAATATTTTCTAATCATGTTCAACTCAGCAATACATGGACTCATCGTCCCATAAAGTAAACAACTGACTCCACAATCACGACATTTGAATCGTGTCACATGGGGGGATACTAACTAGGGTTTTGGTCTGGCGGTCTACGACACGTGTGTTCACCCACGATGAGAATGTGAGAAAGTCGTGCAATCAGTTGGAAGAGTCAGCAAAGTAGTGGGTGGAAAATTAACCAAGTCTTCGCACGATGAGTAATTGGTTTTAACACGATTTCCCCATTTTCCATTCTCTGATTCCAGCAACTGTTACACTTCATGGGATCATGGTGTTTTCAACTACGACATTATAAAATGTCTCTGAATCCTGATTGAAAAGACAGAGGTTTTTCGAACAATCGAACAACATTCGCCAAAACGAGCAATTTCTCATCAAAGTTCATACATACAATCTTTCGTCTACACGAACTCACAGAAATTACTCTCAATTGAGAAAAATTCAATCATTCAGAGCATTTTCACGCTGAATTCACAACACACCTACAATCTCAGATCACCATTGATCTCACGCATTTCTCAGCTTCCCTCCTACAGATCAACCCATCCTCTCTTGTGACCGAATTGACTCTGGAACGACCATTGTTCTTGGTTTAGGCCGGGGTCTTACAGATTGATCTCTCGAACTTAAAGCACTCCCTTCTTGCAGTGCATCTGTGTGAGGTTCAACATTTCGTTCAGTTCAAGGAGTCTCCACACGGTCGATTCTTCAATTCTGTAAAAACCAGCAAATCGTTTTTCCCCACTCACATATTGGCGACCACAGTGGGAGATTAATCTCTCGGTTGAAATCTCACGATTTCAAAAGATGGCTGGTCTTAGGTCTGGGTTAGTTACAGGTTCCAACACAAATGACGCTAGTACTAGCAACAACAACAATGACAATCAGAATATCCCGGAAACGATTCCGGCCTCCAACACTGACGGTGGTGACATTACTCCTCCTCACGCTGAAGGTCATCCCCTGTTCGGTCGACACCCTGAAGAAGTCAGATGAAATCCACCACCTACCATTGCTGATCTTATCAAAGTGCAGGAGACTCTCGCAAAGAATCAGACTGACATGGCTGCTACACATAAGGAGTTGTGTAATTATCTCAAAACTCTTACTGATAAGATGACAGAGAAAACTCAAGAAAAGGGAAAAAAGAAGGAGAAATCCTCAGATGTTGTTGATCCTGAAGTAATCCCAATCCATACAGTGGATGATGATGAAACTGGAAAAGCTATAGATTCATCAGCAAAGGAACCATCAAATTTCATTACTCGGGAAGACGTGGAGCGCCTTCTGGAGAACCGTGGAAAAGACAAGACATCATATGCACATCGTCACCAACCTCCTTATCCTGCCGCTTCGTAGAGGATTCCCCTTCCAAAAGGTTACATTTCTCCAACTTTCACTTTGTATGACGGAACTGGCAATGAGAGAACATGTCTCTCGCTTCCTCGAAGCCTTGGGAGAGCATGAACATAACCATGTTGTTCGCCTCAAGGAGTTTTCAAAATCCTTGAAAGGCAGAGCATACACCTGGTACAACAACATCGCACCGGGGACTATCAACAATTGGGGAGAAATGATCAACCTTTTACAGGAAGTACTTTTTCGTGTCAGAGCAAGTCACTCTCTCTGATCTTGGAAGAATGTTCCAGAGGGTCAATGAAAATCCCAATGATTACGTGAAAAGATTCAGAGTCCAGGCCCTGGACTGTCATGACCCAAATATCACAGAGCAGCAGCTGGTAGATTTGTGTATCAACGGCATGCTCCCGGTTTACAGAGCTCTATTGGAGAATCTTCGATTCCAGACTTTCTCAGAGCTTCACGAAGCCACGAAGAGATCAACAACCACTGCACCTGTCCTGTTAGAAAGAGCGAAGTCTACAAAGACTGAGGAATCACGTGACACTCGAGGAAGCAGACGCCTGATCAACAAGCAGTACAACCTGCAACCCTCTGCAAACCCTGCTGAATGGAGCAAGCGCAAGGCAGAATCCCCGAACAAGCATACTGCAGCTCCTCCAAAGACGCAAAAGAAGGACAAACCAGAGACACAGGCTCCTGGAAAACGCACAGATGCTCCTGATGATGCACCTGATTTTCCTCTCCCCATTGGAGACGTGCTCGAACTATTAGACGCCTGGATCCAAGATGGCGCAATCAAATTTCCATATGTCAGGAGAGACCCAACTGAGGAAGACATGGAAAATCCTCGTTATTGCCAATTCCATCGGTTCGTGAATCATCCAACAAGCAGCTGCAAAGTTTTGAAACGCATATTCAGAGAAAAGGTTGAGTCGGGAGAACTTAATCTTGGAGCCTAGGGAGTACACAGAGACCCTCTTCCTGTCAGGACTTTCTCCATTTCCGAAGCACCAGTCAAGGAGGCAGTTCAGTCATTGATAGAGCATGTCTGCGAATTGCTCTACCTGTCGAAAGCACAAAGGGGAGACATATTCACAGCCTTGAACCACATAGTTTCTGGAAAACGCCTGCTGATTCCAGATGTACCTCCTGAACCTTCAGCCACCGACAAAGAAATGTATGACTGGGGTCTGCTCACCACAGTGCACATTAAATGAAATGAATTCAAAAGGGAATTTGTTGATGTTGGTACTGCTGTCAACATTATCCCTTTGAAAACTCTCAGAGCTACCGGCATTACTCGACAAGAAGCTACTCACTCTCCCATAACAATCAGAGACCACGAAGGAGTTTCCCGGGATGCATACGGCTTCATTACTCTCAAAGTTACAGAAAGTTTGGTCTGCACTGAGACCAAATTTTACATAATCCGAGAAGACCCTGGATATGACATGATCCTTGGAAGGTCCTGGATTCATGTTGGAAGGATCACTCCAAAGCCTTCAGCACGCTGCGCCGGCGACGAAGACTTTGAGTCAGAGGACTCATAGGATGCTTCACCATTTGAGCATCTGCAGGAGGATAAAACCTTGATGAGACTTACACAAGAACCTAGAGAAAGTCCACATACCTTTGTCAAAAGGTTTCAAGTTCAGGCAAGTCTTATTCTTCTCCATGCTCCAATACTACCAATGTTCAGATATACTACTTTGACCCAGGGACTTCTCCCCATGAACAATTTAGCAATTACCAAGAGTTACGAATGGATAACTTCACCTCGCAATATTATACCCAATGGTTGGATCCAGCGCATCTCAATGTTGATCATTCTATCAAAAGGTTTATTACTGAAGACCTGGATAAACACGACAGACAGTATGTTGGATACTCTCCTCTACATGAGTGTCCGTATGTGCCACAACCATGGAGTCAGCGCAAGATATTCAAGGAACGAATTACAAAGCCGAACAAATTCAAGGAGGGAAATCTGGTTCTCAAGGCAACTAAACGAGATCTCCATTCTGCAAGGAGCTCCAATTGGGAAGGACCGTTTATGGTTGCTAAGTCCATAACTGGAGGATACTACAAGTTGATCAACACAGATGGCAGAACCCTGCCAGTAATTCACGAGAATTGGCTTATTTGAGGTATTGTGCGTTTGAGCACTCATCACGTCTGGATTTGATATTTAGGATTTTCTTTCGTTGTATTTCAGTTCCTCCAAAACGTTTGCAATACTTGCAATCAGTATTTGAATTCAACAATTTATCAAAAATTCAGTTCACTTTACTTAAAAGAAAATCTCTATCAAAGTCAAAAGAAAATCCTCAGTCATAGACTCAACACCTATAAAAAATCAAAACCCAAATAGATCTCATATCTCTCACAAAAGTTCAGAAATTCATGGGATTATGGAAAGGAAACTAAAGAAAACCATCGAAGAAAGATTTCTGCTCCTCTGCCTCCTCCAAGACTTTCAGAGCCGCCTTTTCCACCTCCAGCTTCTTGGTTAGATCAGCAACTTCATTCATCTTCTTCAAAACGGCATCACTGGTAGGGAAGGGAACATCTCCCTTTACTGCTTTCCTGATAACTTCAAGTCTTTGACGGAGCCACTTCAGATTGAAACCAAGATCTTCAGCTTTCTTCAAGTTGTATTCCCAATCAAAGAGTACATCCTGAGTAACAACATTTCTGGCAGTAATCCGGATATCATCTATGACACGCAAGATAGCCTCCACTTGTTTCGTCAGAAAATAACTGCGTTCTGGATCCCGAGTGACAACAATGTGTCCATACATTTCCCACAGTTCCTTGTACATAGCGGCATATCTGATAAGAACGCTAAATCCTCCAACAAGTTGGTGATACGGGAGTAACTCACCAAATTGAGGATCAAAGGAAATCCCTGCAGTCGGATACTCATGCACTACCATCTAGTTCTCAACTACTGGAGCAGCATCGGTGATCATAGAGACAATTTCAGAAGAAGTAGCTTCCGTAATTTCAGGTTCGGGTTCCACCGTCTGAGGCACAATTAGAGTTTCTTCTACCTCTACGGCATCAACGACCAACGCTTCATCATCTTGAGGAACATATATGGAAGTATTGTCACCGACAACTCCTGGATTGCCCAAACCATCATTACTGGATTCAGAATTCCCAACTTCGTTATTCGGCACCTAATGTGAAGATTACATGGGATTAGAATGATTCAAGGATGGAAATCCAATACGATTATAAAATTAAGAAGTAAGTGAACTAATATCATCTAAGTTCCTTATCATGCATCTAAGACGTGTACAAGTAGCATCAAAGTCATGATACACGTTTTCAAAGAAACTCAGATGAAGAAATTTTACACTGCCCTGTGTTCAATGACAAACTGGGAGCAATTGGTATGGATTATATAGTTGGTTCATATACCATTCTCTTCGTATGGAAGTCCTCTACAACATGTCAATATTTCATGGCAATTGGGCGAACGATCTAGGAGATGTGGTCAAAACATCGGGCAACATGCAATCTGAAAAAGTTCTGAAAGTCTCCTGGAAGTTTACTATTTCGTCTTTTTCAGGCCCTAAACGTGCTCAAAAATTAAAAAGCTTCTGATGTAAAGCTTGGAAATTTCCTAGGATTGAGGATACATATGCAGATATTGAAAATCCGACTCCAGATGAAGATTTTACGGCGTTTTTAGTAAAAAACTGGGTTCTGAATTTTCTGACGACGAAGTTCGACCAAGTTTTTTCATATATACACATATATTCTCATTCATTCATTCACAAATCAGCACTCTCATACTTCTATGAAGAGGGTACAGGGTATATACTTACTTTGGAGGTCTCCGAAGTACTCGAGGAATTATGATCGTCCGTATTAACGACAAGGGGTTCATTACTTCTATTTGGCTCTGAATCCTTGAAAGCGCCATCATCTATATTCTCAGAGGAAGGTCGAACATCAGCACTTTCCGCCTCCTTGATGACATCTTCCTGGACATATTATCAATTAATTAGCATCGTCACATGAAACTTTTATGTCCGATGGTAAAGGAAATTACTCACGACGACTTCTTCTTCAACGCTCAAATCAGAAGTCGTCTGCACAGCAACAGAGAATCGAAGACCGTCAATACTAGACGGAGCAAAGTACTGTAAACCAAATAACAAATATTGATTTTGAGATCCTGATAATGCGGATGGAAGAAGTCACAGCGAAAAATATCAACAACTCACCAAAAAGGCGACTGGGGACTTTATGGTGTTGGGCAACAACTTGCAATTCTTGCTCCTGCCTTCTCCACCGTGGGAAATTGCCTCCACTTCTGAGAAAGTCACTTCAATTCGAGGTCTCACAGCACGACCCTCCTGCAAAATAAATAGATGTGGTAATTAAAGACGATTATACGAGTTGTATGAGGAATATGCAAAAGAATACATACTGGTGAACCTCCTGGAGATGTCTTTCGTTTGTCACCACCAGAAATATTCCTGAGTCTGGGACGAGAGGCACTCATCTCACAAGAAGGGGGATCCTTCACTAAAGGTTGGGAGGCCGTCACATAATTATTAAGACACTCAAGATGCTGATCTCAGAATTCCATATAACCTTGAGTCACGTACGTGGTTCGATCAATACAAGGGAACCAATAGAAGATCCCTTCATCACGTGTGTGATCTAAACAAGTCTTAAGTTGTTCCACTAATGGTCTTATCCTTCTGAAGGTTGGAACACATTGGTCCATACCCATCTGACGGGCGGTTCTGTCAATATTATACTCCTCCACCGAAAAATATCCATACGCGGCTGATATTATGTGACCGGGAGTACAACTCAGCATGAAAGATCTTTCGCCATCACTCAATCAGCACCGGATTTCAAATACTTACTTTCTCCAGCATTGAAAGTCTTCAATTGAGAAACGTGAGGAGGAACCACCATCCAAGGACGGAAGTTGAACTCAGACTCGTCATCTAATACGTCGATGAAGCGTGTCTTGGACTGAATTTGCTTCGTAGACCAGCGCATAATCCTAGCGTTGTCTTTCTCATGGAAGATACGTGGAGCATCAGCAGAGTTCAGACTTTGTAATATACTACGGGGAATGGGTGCATAGTTTCTTAAACGCTCCCACATCAGAGCTTGGAGAAACATCGTGTTGGCGTAGCATTCAATCTTCATGAAGCCGTTCGAAACACTAGAGTCTACGACTAAAGAGTCCAGGTTAGAATATAAAGAGCCCAAGAATAAGCTACCTAGAGGAAGTTGTTCACCTTGAGCCATCTTAATAGCAAAAGTAATTACAAACGGCTTCAACAAGTACCAGCATCTTCAAACACATCCCTAGACAGCCATAAGTACAAGAAACCAGCAATAGACAACATATCGTCGGGTTTATCAAGAGGGACGTCTCGTGGCCACCAATGTGTCAACCAATGAGTGTAACAACCTTTACCAAAAACCTTGTTGATTCTCTCCATCTCAGCTGTTAAAGTTTTGGAAACTGCTTTCTCTTCCGCTGTCCAAAGTTCTTCAGGAAAGTTACCTGTAATTGGAAGATGCAATAAAGCAACTACATCTTCCAAGGTAATAGTGAACTCTCCCCAGCTGCATATAAACGTGTGAGTTGGGATGCACCAGCGAGCAAGAAGAGCTACAATACCTCGTGCGTCATGAAAGATATACAAATCTCCAGATGTTTGAACGGCCCTGGTAATTTGTGCTCTATCCAACATATCTCTAACACGAGGAAATCCTAGCATGTGTCTTGACCATCCCGAGAACTTCTCTAAGGGGCGTCGAGAAAGCTTGAATTCAATCATTGAAGCCTGGAACAATCCTCGTTCAAGACAGAACCGAATAACAACACGAGGAGTCACCAATTTCTTTTGAGTGACCGTCCTGGGATTGATCAGAAGGCGATATACCGGGGACTTAAGACGATTTTTGGGCTCCTGAACCTCAAAGAAAGCGTCATCTATGTTTGGGACATTCTTGACTCCAGGTGTTTCGTATTCCTCACCAACGTAAGTCTCATCCGTGCATGTTTCCTCTATGGAGATATCATCATCTGCACACCTTTCATCTCTGGAAGCGTCATTAGCTGGAGAATCAGACATCCTCGCAAAGCTGCTGTGAAATCCACACAATGTTTCAGTCATCCGCGAATCCAATAAGATGATGGAATCATGCAAATTAAAACGCCGGTGTTTACAAACGGTAAATCTTGAACTCTTACCTCTTTCAATTTCACTAACAATAGTGGTTGCAATATAAGAGTTAACACACGAAATCAATTCGTTCCTTGAAACCTGCAATAATGAACAACACTTCATTAGTTCATGAAAAATGATTTTCTCATAAAATCATAGACATAATTTTCATAATGTGAACATTCACACAACTGACCTCATGAAATTTACAACAATACACTATTTCATCGTAAATAAATTGTCTAGTTTGAAGGTTACTCAAAACCCACATCTTGATTTTACAAAACAATAATTAATGCAATTTGTTCATATAAATTTTCAGAATTTATCTAATAAGAACAAATCCATGTGAATAAAATATGTCATCATGTTTCACATAAAATATGTCACGGCTACATAGATATAAAAAAAAATCTATTTTCCTTCGTATTAGCGTTTTATTAAAAACGAAAGTTTATGCTAGTTTTGTGAAAGCTCGCACCTCTTGTGATAAAATACTAGTTCACATGAAAGCTCATAAACAAAGTTTTATCACTGGACATAAATTTACATACATAAAATTACATGTATCCATTTTCCTCGAATGAGCATAATTTTCTAAAACGGGGTTTATTTCGGTTTTGTGAAAGCTCACATCTATTAAGGTAAAATCTTGATTCACATGAAAGCTCATACACTAAGTTTTATCACTGGACCTAAGTCCACATACATATAAAAAATTCCTTCTAAATCAGGGATTATTATTAGTTTTCAAAACTAACGATCGAACGAACATACGTTTAATAAATAAGGGTTTTTCCAAAAAACTCACATCAACATATACCTATGTATATAATTTTAACATGATGGAAGCATGAACATCTCATGAAATCAGAAAAATTTGAAAAAAAATAAAATTGCACGTACCTGGTCGGCGTCGGCCGGAATTTGGCCGGACGGCGAGCTAATGGTGCCAGCGGGTGGAAGACCGGCGAATTTTCTCCTGCTGCTCTTGCTCGGCGTGAAGATGACAGGGAGGTGAAGGTGGTGGTCGGTTGTGGGAGAAATAAAAAAAAAGAGAGAATTAATCCCTTTTATACCTAATTTTATTTCCAAAACCTAATTCCATAAGGATTTCCCTTTTGGGCCCGACCCGTGAATCCTAAACTAACCAAGGTTCCACCATCGAACCAGCGGTTCTACACGGTTTTATGTTCACTGGATGATGCTCTATTATTCCACAGAGGTTTCCGCTCAAACCATGGTTTGCTCATTCTTCGGGATGTAACCAGATTTTCCCCGACCATGCAAGAGGAATATGACACTCCAGCAAGTTCATATTGCTCAACCCTCAAATAATTAATGCTCCTAGACAGGAAGCCCTTCTAGTACAGAGCCAACAATTAATTATCTTAAATCGTCTGAATATCCAGCAATATTCTACGAGCCATCGTCTGAATATCCAGCAATATTCAACGAGTCGTCAATTAAGCGCCTGAATATTCAGCAATATTCTACGATTCATCGTTATATTTCGTTACTTCAATCTGTGGTTCTTCCCAGCAGAATTCCACAGGTTAATAATAAATATTCAACGAAACAGGCATCTGGGCATCGAATAAGCCCTGACAAAATGGTGCAAGTGTAATTAGCAGATAATACACAGGCCAACATTTTGAATGCGCAAACGAACATTTCAGAAAATACGAATGAACGAGGAACCTATCCAAAATAAGAAGGAAAAATAGTAAAAATATTAGCAGAGGCGCCAGGGGACTGGGCTCACCAACCGGACGGTCATGCCGTGACCAGTCCCACGCCTAATTTTATATTCTTATCATATTTTACTGATTTTCCCTAAAATCATGAAAATCACCTAATTTCATGTATTTTTCTCTAAAATCACATGATTTCATCAAAAAATAATAAAATTAGGGAAAGGTGTCGTGGGACCGAGCACCAGCCGGCCGTGCCTGGGTCGTGGCCGGTCCCACACCTCGTGCCCTATTATTTTATTATTTTCTCTTAAATTATGAAAATTCCCTTGATTTCATGAATTTTCCCTAAAATCACCTAATTTCATGTATTTTTCTCTAAAATCACATGATTTCATCAAAAAAATAATAAAATTAGGGAAAGTTGTCGCAGGACTGCCGGCCGGCCGGTCATGCCTTGGCCGTGGCCGGTCCTACACCTCACGCCCCATTATTTTTTTTATTTCCTCTTAAATTATGAAAATTCCCTTGATTTCATGAATTTTCCCTAAAATCACCTAATTTCATGTATTTTTCTCTAAAATCACATGATTTCATCAAAAAATAATAAAATTAGGGAAAGGTGTTGTGGGACCGAACACCAGCCGGCCGTGCCTGGGCGTAGCCGGTCCCACACCTCACGCCCAATTATTTTATTATTTCCTCTTAAATTATGAAAATTCCCTTAATTTCATGAATTTTCCCTAAAATTACCTAATTTCATGTATTTTCTCTAAAGTTATAGAAAATATTAAAAAATTAAGGAAAAACTTGTTGGACCGGGCCCTAGCCGGACGGCCATGCCCTAGCCGGTCCCACACGCCTATTATTTTATTATTATTTGGTGTTTGTTTCCTGATTTCATGAAAACTCCCTGATTTCAACAAAATATCTTGGTTTTCAACAAATCCTTTTGATTTTATGAAAGTTAGCTAAAATCATCAAAAATTACATAAAATTGGGAAGAGTCGCTTGGGACCCGCGCTCATGGCCAAACGACCATGCCTTAGCCATGCCGGTCCCACACTCCCATTCCTTATTTTATTATTATTTTATCTCTCATGAGAGTTCTCTAATTTAACCAAACTCTCCAATTTCATGAAATTTCCCTCAAATCAGAGAAAACACATAAAATCACATAAAACTGGGATAAACATGTGGGACCGCGTCTGTCAGCCGTGTCGGTCCCACACCTTGAAATCCCATGTTTTATTTATTATTTACATCATCTCATGTATTTTTGACGGTTTCAGCAAAACCATGGATTTTGCATATTTTCTCCAAATGTTGCTCAAACGTGCATCAGAAAATATCAAAATTCTCAGGACTGAAGCACGGACACTATGGTGACACGGGCATATCCCCTTGACCGACCAAGGGTGGCCCTGAGGCTTGCAAACATCTGGTCCCGTGTTGATTTGCAAATACGAGCATCTGGGAGTTATATGTTGAACCCGTCATCCCATGTAGCCGGTCCCGTGTTGATTTGCAATAAATCATCATTTCGGTAAAATTAGGGTTTTTAATCCAGAGCTCTGCAGAAACGTGATTCTGCACAGATATTCGAACACTCTGGTAATTTTATGTTGATTCCATGATTGATATTCATATTTATTTTGCTCGACCCAGCAGTCAGTGTCTTAAATTAATATTTTATTTGGTCCAGCTACCAACAATTCATCAAAAGAACAATATTTGCTCGAACTAGCAATATTCGCTCGAACCGGAAATATTTATTCAATTAGCAATATTCGCTCAGACTAGCAATATTTGCTCAAATCAAAGAATATTGGTTCAACTACCAATATTCAACAATTTAGCAACAGAGTTTTGCTCGTCTTAGGTTATAATGATACCTCGTCTCAGCAGACACATTAAATTCATGAGTTTCGAAACATTTGCTAATCATGTTCAACTCAGAAATACATGGACTCATCGTCCCATAAACAGCAACTGACTCCACAATCACGAGATTTCAATCGTGTCACATGGGGGGATACTAACTAGGGTTTTGGTCTGACGGTCTACGACACGTGTGTTCACCCACGATGAGAATGTGAGCAAGTCGTGCAATCAGTTGGAAGAGTCAGCAAAGTAGTGGGTGGAAAGTTAACCAAGTCTTTGCACGATGAGTAATTGGTTTTAACACGATTTCCCCATTTCCCATTCTCTGATTCAAGCAACTGTCACACTTCATGGGATCATGGTGTTTTCAACTACGGCATTATAAAATATCTCTGAATCCTGATTGAAAAGACAGAGGTTTTTCGAACAATCGAACAACATTCGCCAAAACGAGCAATTTCTCATCAAAGTTCATACATACAATCTTTCGTCTACACGAACTCACAGAAATTACTCTCAATTGAGAAAAATTCAATCATTCAGAGCATTTTCACGCTGAATTCACAACACACCTACAATCTCAGATTACCATTGATCTCACGCATTTCTCAGCTTTCCTCCTACAGATCAATCCATCCTCTCTTGTGACCGAATTGACTCTGGAACGACCATAGTTCTTGGTTTAGGCCGGGGTCTTACAGATTGATCTCTCGAACTTAAAGCACTCCCTTCTTGCAGTGCATCTGTGTGAGGTTCAACATTTCGTTCGGTTCAAGGAGTCTCCACACGGTCGACTCTTCAATTCTGTAAAAACCAGCAAATCGTTTTTCCCCACTCACAGCTGGTCATCGCAACACCAGCGTTAGTCAAGTTGTCGCTCGCTGGTATGATCAACACTTATCAGATCTTCATCCAACGGCTACCATTTCCCCCTCTATAAATACATAATTTCTACCTATTCCAACCCAACTTCAAATTCAAATTCATTTCAACATGCCTAGTGCTCGCATAACCGAAGTGGATTTTACTCCAGAGGAAGATGTTTCTCTAATTCGATGTTTGGTTTCAGTTGCAAGTGATAGAGATTTCAATTTAGAGACTTTTAAGTTATGGGACATTGTGTTTCAAAGGTTCACGATGTTAACTCATGTAAATCCAAGAAGAACAAATGAGTATCTTCAAAATCGTTATTGTTTCATCAATAACAATGTTAGAAAGTATCAACAAATTATGTGGTTGATAAAAGGGGATAATCCTAGGTTGTCAAATGAAGAACTAAAAATTAGAGCTCGTACCAAATTCGCTGAAGACAACGGAATATGGTTTAGTCACGACAAATGTTATGAACTCTACAATGTTCATGTGCAGGGATTCAAATTATAAGTTTGTATTTGCAATCTTAATTTTTAATGAAATTTAAAACTAGTTTGTAATTGAATAATAATCTAAAAAAAGTTTCCATTAATTAAAAAAAAAAAGATTACATTTCAACTAAAAGATTACATTTAAACTACATATTAAGCTCTAAAAAACCAAGGTGATACTCTTTGAGTTAAACAAACACTACCAATATTATTTGGTATTATTAAAAACCATATCTTGAAAAAATGATACAAAAACTCCATTCCAATTTAAAATTGTTAAATTTAGTTTCATTAGTTTTTGTATTTCCAATCTTGCCCATCACTAAACACATAGGCATATAAATCTGATTCATCTCTCTCGTAATTCATTTCTTTTTCCTCCTTTCCCCAAACACCACCACCACCTCCTACCGCGCAACACCACAAACCACTACCAGTTTCATATCTAATACCAACACCTCATCCTCTTCGTCCTCTTCCATATCCACCGACACCTCTTTCTTTTTTATGCTACTACATGTTCACACCGTCACCAACAGTACCTCCTCGATCACCAATCCGGTTACGATGTTCAGATGAAATCAAAACCGCCTCCTCCATCCCCTCCTCCTCCCCCTTCACCACCAGCAGCAGCACCTCCTCCTCCTACTTCTATACCGCTAGCAAACCCACAGCCATCTCTACCAACACCGCTTTCTTTTCTTTTCCCCCAAACCCTACCAGCAACACTTCCTCCTCTTCCTCTACCACCACAACCAGTAAGTTAATTGATTGATAGTAATATGATTGAATCTGAGAGTGAGCACAAATGATTTAGGTATTTGATTATTAAAACAAACTCAATTAGCGAAACCAAGGTGGTGATGGTGGTGAATTGATCTTATATTGGAAATGAACCATCGACGGGGATTCAATTTCATATGATTATTGTGTTAGGAAAAACGATGAATTTTAATGGTAATTTGAAGTTGGTAAGTAATTAAATCTTATTATTTCACTGATTATTTTTAATTAAATTGGATACAGGATCTTGTTTTATTGTGAATTTTGTTGTAATTGGGAATTGAAAATCAATATTTTTGGTTTAATCTAATTTTGTTTTCACCTAAGTACCGATACCACAGTATGGTGGTGAATGATTGAGTGACTGATAGACACATTTTTGTGTCTAATTTGATCTCAATACTATATATTGTTGGCACTGGATTTTGTACTTATTATGGTGTTTTTCGTGTTTGTATGTATTTATGGGAAATAAACATTTTTGGAAAATTCGGCTCGAAAAGTTGATTTTGGCACCCAGAGGACACGTGCTATGCGACTCTCATTTTGGTTAAGGGGGACCTCAAATACTAAGGGGCACCTCAGTTAGGCACATGCTATTCGCACCCCAGAACAGGATAGGGGGACACCATCTTCTTCATTCAAATTTTAGTTTTTGGCGGGAACTTTTGCAGCATACGACCAGAATTAGGGTTCGGATTTTGAAGGTGTTCCAGTGCGATTCAATGGCTGAAATTCTTTGGGAAGTTCTGTTTGAGCATAGCAGAGATGGTATGGGCTTTAGAATCAATTAGATTTGGCTGGATGATCAGTTCGAAGTAAAACAGGGAAGACACGGAAACTAGCTTTCACCAGCGATGATTTCTGACATGATTTCGGGAGAGTTTGTGTTGGACTTTCTCTCGGATTTTGTTTGATTTGGGCCTGTTTTATCCAAACAGGGATGGTAATGAGATTTGATTCGACAAAATGAGTTGGTTATGTGGATTTGGGTGAATCAGAGCACGAGAATATCTCGTGCTGTCTCTCTCCTTCCCCGTGTATAACTGAATAATGGCGTGTGATCGGAGAGAGTTTCACTCAATCTTTGGCGTGATAGTAACATGTTTGGAAAGTTTCAGCTGCCACAGACGCATGAGAGAGAAGAATAAGAGATTATTTCCTTAACAGGGCAGGCGAAAATAATATGAAGTAATGGAGGATTATGTGTTGTTATTACGAGTTGTTCTTGGTGTTGTCGAGTATATATAGCCTGCTGGTATGTTTTAGAGAAGGGTGTCGAGAGTCTGGGGGGCTGAAGAGAGCCAGAGAAGAAGAAATTCGAGTTTTCCCAAACTCGGTTTCTGCTGCTGATGATGATGATGAACATGAAGAACACGAAGAACGGACCTGCAGAGACAGTCGTTTTTTAACAGTGTCCGCGACACAGAGGCGAGGGTCGCAGCACAGTTTTTACAGCACTTTCTGTCTGTCGTTTTCTATAACAGCTGGTTTGTAACACTTATAACTGTTACAAACCCGGTTTTATTGTATTTCTCATATTCTCATCATTTGCAAACCATTTTTGAGCATCAATTAAATTCTTTGAGAGGTTTTCCAACATGATGAGCGGCTAATTCTCTCACAACCAAGGCAATGAGGAAGCTATTTATGCATGAATAATTGGTAATTATTTATTCTCTCTAATTTATAATTTATAATTCACTCAATCACTGCTTTTGCAGAGTTTTTAATTGTTTGCAAAAAAATTCTTCATTAGTTGTGATTCAATTAGATAGGTTATGCTTTGTTTAGATAATCTATGCTTAGGGGATACAATTAATTTTTGAGAATTTTCCAGATTATTTGTGAATTAAGAAATAAGAGTCTTAAAAGATAATTAGAGTTTTGAAATATGTATCATTCAATTTTGCGTCATAGTGGAATCTAGTGTCTTGGTTACCTCTCGCCCACTTTGTTAATATTTTTGTATATAATTTTATTAAATCTTTAAATTTAATCTTCACAAGTCCGAGAGTTTGAACCTCATTACTACAACAACAAATTCAAAATAGTATCAGTGACCGATGTGGGTGGTCAGTATTGAATGAGTAGTGCATGGTGATTTAGTTAGTAAGTGGTGATGGTGGTGAGTGGGTTGTTTCATTCCTTCTTTTCTTAGATTATTTAAGTGCATTTCCAGCATTATACTGTACTTGATAATTTGGCCAAGTTTATGTCTTGGTAGTTTTGAGTTTTTATTATTGGTAGGTCAGAATTGCGACTGGAGTTCGAGGAGAATTGAACAAGCAACGTTTTTTGTCTTGTTCGTGAGATGTATTAGCTTGTCGTGTTGATATCAAAAACTGATAACACAATGTTATTTAATAGAATCTACCCTAGCAGTATTTAAATTCCACAAACCACAGATGCATGAGACTGTATAGTTTGAGGTTTTGGACATTCTTGTTTGCATTAAACTATTTTAATTATCATATGGACTTGTACAATACCTCTACTAATTTCTCCCACAGGTACACAACAAGTACACATTTTTCAGTGGAGATGTTGAAGAGGTGGTTGCACGAAACCAATTTTGGTTTCATCTTTTTTTTTTTTTTGTCATTTTGATGAAACCAATATTGGGTTCATCTAATTTTTGTTAGTTTTTGTTGTAGTATGGTCACCGTTGAGATGGATTTAGTATTATTGTAGTAAGTCATATTGAAAGGTTTCAATGAAATACCCTATTATTTCCAGATGTTCATTATGCTGAAACATCATTGTCAATGTATATGGTCGATGGCCATACGAGTTTTATTGTTGGAGGCGATATTTATGGTTTTCAAATTTAATATGTTTTGTTTTCTGAAATCAATTTGTAATTTTTGTTAGTTTTTGTCGACGAAACCAATTTGTGATTTCTCTTGCAGGTATAGAAGAAGCCAACATCTGTTCAAAGGAGATATTGAATAGGCATCTGTAAACATGTTAATTGACTACTCATAACCGAAGGATATGCCCTACGAAGCAGATGTGAAGTCTTATAGTCTAATCTCATTTTGACTACAATTCATCAACTTTCATTTTTTACCGTTTAAACATGTTAATTTCCTGCTGGTGTGTCATTTAGATTAAATTTTCCTTTTCAGGTTTCACCTGCAATATGTTGGAACCCTATTTGGTTTCATCATTTCTACTGTTATTTTGGAATAAAAATAGGTTGGAACCCTTTTTGGTTTCATCATTTCATTGCTTTTCTAACTGTGTATTATTGAGTTTTCCAAGTATGTCGGAATTGTCTTGGCTTTTTTCATTTGCCGTGTTATGAATTATTGCCATGACTTGTTACCATTGTGTCGAATGTCGATCGCCAAAAAGAGATCCTTGTTTTTTTTTTGTTATTTTCTAATATTTTTTGTTGTAATTAGACTTCTTCCCTGGAACATGAAAATGTTCCATGCCTTGAAATATATTAAAATGTTTAGTTAAAACCAAGTCGTGATATGACCTTTTTCTTTTTGGTTTCACCCACAATATGTTGGAACCCTCTCTGGTTTCATCATTTTACTTCTACAGTGAAATTACATTATTTACAACTAGTTGACAGTACACTAATTTTTATGTCTTCCTTTATGATTCTTTTAGTGGGTTGTCCATCAGGATATTGTAGCACAACTTTGCTCTCATTTTTTCCACCTTTTCTGAAATATCCTCTTCATGAGACTTCATGTTTCCCTTCAAAAGGCTCTTCATGTAACAACAGACATGAAGGCTACAATCTACCCTGAAATGAAAAATAAATTTCTCAATGGTTAGAACTTGCAAAAGAAAATTGTTGACTTTACTGGTAGAACCAACAAGGGAATCTTCACGTCTTTTTTCCTGCAAAACAAAACTGATTTTAGCCGCCAAACAAGAATAAAATAACATCGCCAAACCAATAGTGGTAGAACCAACAAGGGAAGAAACATGAAACCAGAATTGGTTTCATCAAAACTACCAGAATTAACCAACACGACCAAACCAGTATTGGTGGAACCAAATTCGACAAGAGAAGAATGATGAAACCAAAAATGGTTTTATCAAAACTACCAGAATTACCCAACACCACCAAACCAGTTCTGGTGGAACCAAATTGGACAAGGGAAAATGATGCAACCAAAAATAATTTCATCAAAAACATCAAAATCGAAACCAACACCACCCAGCCCGTTCTGGTGAAACCAATGCAACAATCGAAAAATATCGAAACCAAAAATTGTTTCACCAAAATGACCTGAATGAACCAACAATACCAGACTAGTTCTAGTGAAATTAAATCTAACAGTCGGGAAATGTAAGATCTGCTCACACCGACCAGTAATGAACAATGATTAACCAAAACATTATCAGTTATGGTGGAACCAATATAACAATTGTAAAATGATGAAACCAAAAATGGTTTCATCAGAAAGACCAAATTATACCAGCAGCACCAAACCATCAAAATGATGAAACCAAATGTAAACCACATGTAAACTATAAGCACAAACAAAATGAAGAAACCATAAGCATATGTGTTGATTAATTCTGATCAAAAACTAAACAAAACTAATTTTAGTGGAACCTGAAAAGGCGGGGGTCTAACAACACCACCCAATATTTCGCTTAACAATCTGTATGGGCTAACTCCGAAAAACTTTCTAGAGAATCAACTAGACAGTCAGACTCAATCTAGGTAAGAGTATCTCAAGGAGTTAATATCTCTCTCTTGTTTTGATTTACTCAAGCTAAAAGAAATCAACGAGTCTTTAATCAAACACAAGGAATAACTTGAACGGTACCAAAGACCAATGTCCAAGGATCAATCAATGACAATCAACAACCAAAGGTTGGATTATGCTAATTGATGATCTAACGCACAACCTGTATTATTTCAATTATAAAGATAGAACAATATAGTGCGGAAACTGAAATAACACAGACACCATAAATTTTGTTAACGAGGAAACCACAAATGCAGAAAAACCTCGGGACCTAGTCCAGATTGAATACACACTGTATTAAGCCGCTACAGACACTAGCCTACTCTAAGCTAACTTCGGACTGGACTATAGTTGAACCCCAATCAGTCTCCCACTAATCCAAGGTACAGTTGTACTCCCTACGCCTCTGATCCTAGCAGGACACTGCGCACTTGATTCCCTTAGCTGATTTCACCCACAACTGAGAGTTGCTACGACCCAAAATTGCTGGCTTTAACAATAAACAAATTTTTCCCACACAGACAGGTCTATCAAAGGACCAATCTGTCTCCCACAGAAAAACCCTAAAAGTTTTTGTTCCGTCTTTTGATAATAATCAAGGTGAACAGGAACCAATTGATAATCCGGTCTTATATTCCCGAAGAACATCCTAGATTAATAAATCACCTCACAACAATCTTAATCGTATGGTAGCGAAACAAGATATCGTGGAATCACAAACGATGAGACGAAGGTGTTTGTTATTACTTTTTATATCTTGTCTATCGGAGAACTCTCACGATATCAAGCCAATCAATATGATTGTACTATTACGATAGAAGATGCAACATCATATCACACAACTACGATAAAAGTAGTATCGGTCTGGCTTCACAATCCCAATGAAGTCTTTAAATCGTTAACCTGGTTTTAGAAGAAGAAAACCAAAGGTTAAAGGAGAACCGACTCTAGTACGCAAACTAGTATCACACGTAAGGTGTGGAGATTAGTTTTGCACAATACTAGATGTCTCCTTTATATAGCCTTTCAAATCAGGGTTTTGCCTTAGCTACAAAGCAATCAATATTCACCGTTAGATGAAAACCTGATTTAGATTCAAGCGAATATTTCTCAACCGTTAGATCAAAAACTTAGCTTGTCATACACAAATAACTGTACGCTTCTAGGTTTGTTAACCGCACCCAAACGTGTATATTTTTGGTTCAACAATAGACTACCCAAAGAGGTTAACCATATGAGCGTTTCATACCAACCATGTTCTTTTTCACCATAACTAGTTCAATTGACTCAAATGAACTAGTTAGGAGAGTTGTTCAATTGCAAGGAAATCTTATGTAACTACACAAGACACAATTGAAGCAAAGATGATTTGATTCACTCGAATCGGTTCATGAACTTTAATAGCCACGGTTTGCAAATGCATTCCTTAGTCTTTTAAGATTAAGTTCAGAAATCATCTTTAGATATATAACCTTCTCAAGTTCGCTGACTAGGTTCGCAGACTTAAGACACCGGATAGAGTTACTCCAGCAGAAATTCTCGGGTTCAATAACTACGCCGGTTCGCGGACTTGGCTCACGCAAGTAGTTTGTCAACTCCAGCATAAATTCTCGGGTTTGAGAACTTCAGCAGTTCGCGGACTAAGTTCGCAGACTTGGCACTTGGCACTTGCCATACTTCCGGTTCTCTTGATCAACAAAGTTCGAAAACTTCGGTTCAAGGAATCCATTGGTTATGTAATCTAAACTCTCATTCCAATCATTGAAACATTCTTAGAGGACGTTATACAGTTGTTACACTATTTCTCGTCAAAGTAATTTTCAAAGTGATTGAAACATTCATGACTTTCGTCACTAGGTAAAGATAAACTTGGTTGAAGCGAAAAGCTTACCAACACATATTTCGAGATACAGATAGGCGAGGTATACTCGGCTCGAAATACCAAATGTGTATGATCTGATCTATATATATAGGATACTACTTTTGGCTCAAAGAGTAGGAGATAGAATAGATAGACTTTTGAGTGACAGATAAGTTCAAGTCTCCACATACATTTTTGTCGAGAAGTTCCACCGGTTCCTTGAGTAGATCTTCTACTTGTATGATGAATCGCCATGAAGTCCTTGAGCTCAACTACACTTACTATCCTAGTCCGAGACTTATCTATAAGAGACTAGAAATCAAGACTTATAGTTTTGATCACTAACATTGACAAACATGCTTGAGATAGCAACGCATGCGAGTTTGACCGAACAGTGCTCTAACAATCTCCCCCTTTGTCAATTTTAGTGACAAAATTATCAATACATATGGAATACAAAAAAGATAATGAAACTTTAGTAGCTCCTAGTCCACATGTCTAATATTCAACATTCCTCGAAATCTTCGTCACTTCCAAGTACTCCAATGATCCCAGAAGTTGTAAGTTTAGCATCACCGTTGTTGAAGATCCGTAGCTATAACAATGAGAAAGCGTCGGTCTCGATCATTGTTATACAGTGCCATAGTATTATTATATAGTCTCAAAGTCCAATTGTATCACAACTTCAACAATAATACTATGGTGATATGTATCACTCCCCCTTAGTCAATACTCCATCTCACATGAAAACCACTCCCCCTTACATAATGATCCGAAAACCATATGTATTTGTAGTGTGAAATACATATTAATTCTCCCCCCTTTTGTCAATAAAATTGGCAAAGGTACAAGAACGGGCTCATAATGAAATTTCGTAAGAGACATTTCATGACTGAGAGAAAGAAACACACATCATCTTATTTAGATGCAATCATATAGCCGAAGCTAACAACATTCATCAAGGAGTTTAAAGATACAAGATAACCCCTCTAAAATTCCACAGCCGCACACCCTTCAAGATATGACCATTAAGCACAAGTTCAAAAGAACTCTCCCCCATTTGATGTCATTCCCGAAAGAACAACAACGAGCGACCTTAATTTCAAGAGAAAAGAAGGATTTTCATTGGACACCAAAACCATATGAATTATTTTTATATCCAAAAACTCAATCAAATTAATCACAAGTAAACCCATAATTAATTTAATCGGAATACATAGTCAAAGCAAACACAAAAAAGTGATCAATTTAATTGATTGTGCTCAACATAACTGAACTTACGGAGCAACGGCTAAGTTAACCATACAAGAGAGTGATTGGCTTAATCGTTCATATACTCAACACAAGAGAACTTATGGAGTAATAACTAAATAACCAAACAAGATGATTAATTTAGTTCTAAATGCTCAACATAAAGTACCTTACGGAACAACCAACCAAGCTAATCAAAAATTAATCAACTTAGTTGTATCGTGCTCAACATAAGACACATTTCGGAGCCTCACAGTATTACATAAAATATGGATCAGTAAAGATAAATATTGTGGAATACACAAGGATTCATTCTATCTTCCATCACTATTCGCATAACGACATTCAATAGACATAATCCTTGCAAACAAAAGATTTTAACCTATCTTTCGTCAAAGATTGACAATATAGGCTTAACTTTTGTAAGTCAAAAGTCCATTCATTCTTTAACCAATACATGAATATCGATCATAAATGACTTTACTTTTGACAAAGTATGGGACAAACATATTTCACGGACGTAAACACCAATATCCCATAACAAGTTGCAATATAAAAAATCATAAAGATTAGATACTGCAAAAACATCATCCTCCAAATATTATTAAAATTTAAACCAATAAATCTAAAAACATGAAGATGAAACCGTTGGACATAGCAATGTGCAATCACAATAAAGGCTATTCCAAACTCTAGTAATCCTTCTCAAAAATAAGAATAAATTCTCATAAGAAGTTTCCTAGGCAACAAGACAAACTCGTAATGCACATACAAGATGATTTGTCCTTGGAGGGTAGAATCAATCTTTTTCGCTCGGATATATACCAAGAATATCTACCAAAGGCGTATAAAAAGATTTTCTTAACAAAGAAGAACATACAAAGTCAATAACGACCATGCACCATAGTTCGCATAGGATAATTGTGAACATTCAAGAATTCCATAGCAATGCATACTATTGCCTGTTCTTGAACTTCCTTCTTTGTGATTCACCAACAACATTCTTGTAAAATCTACAATGAGCTTAGAAGAGTAGTACTCCAAGAATACAAGTTCCCAAGTCCTAGATAAATGGAACAAGTGCAACGAAACGGGGCAAAAACACTCAAAAACAAGAAACATGACAAATACCAATCTTAACTCATCCAAATTCAATAAATTCTCATCTCCATTTTTAATAGAAATCAAAGAGGAAGAGAATGCAAAAAGAATGAGGTCATTCCGAGTTCGGACGAAGAAGTTACGGCCAAAACAAGTTTACCGAATATCGACGTCAAGTATGCATACGGGTTTGCAAACGAATTTTCAAGTCCGCGAACTTAACCCCTGGATTTTGATTTTAAAAGATGTTATGCATACCTGGTAGATGTACCATGAAGTCCAAACATCCCGAACTACTATTTTCAAACCTAAATGTTTAAGAACCTTAAACACAAATCAAGTTAGGTAGAAAAGAACGATAAGAAAGGTACGTGAATCATTATAAGTTCTATAAACAAATAAAAGCACAAATCTTGCTCAAGTTTATAGACATACATTTTTAAATGAATCCAATTGAATTCTACATCCTTACCGAACATAATATGTGCGCCCCAATTTTCGTGCTTCCTTCACTGTATACATAGCAGGGCATTTCTTGGTGAGGATGCACTTACAACATAATAAAGTTGTGTTGGGGTGAAAAATGTCTTGTTCACCACAATTGACCTTTGTATTACCATGAAAGGGATCACTTTTAGAGCCTTTCACATCCAATTCCATTTTTCCAAAAAACTTGTTAAGTTCCAACATCATGGATATTGCCTTCTCCATAGTCATGGAATTTTCTGGAAGATCATTCCTTTTCACACTCAAAGTATCATTGGCTTTCTTTGGTACCCACTTCTGAGTGCGTTTAGGAACAACCGGAACCTTCTTCCCATTACTCTCTTCAAGATTTCTCGGAAGAGAATTGGATTGACTATTCTTTTGCAAGTTAGTCTTTCGCCAATTGGGAGCATCGTATCTTGTCTTCGTCTTTACAAAGTTATTCTTTAGATAATCATTACAATTGTGAAAAGACTTCATATGACGTTTATAGGCAAATCTAGTATTATCAGCACTAATTCCTTTGCCTAAAGGTTGGATGTTTACAACCCGTAATGTCAAGAGTGTTAGCCTTAACATATGATCCCGGTTTAATAACTTCTTTTGACACCCAAACAAGAATATCATGAAGTTTTTCATTCCTTATACGAAAATGACATCTCCTTTCCAGGTGACCTTTGTTTCCACAATAATGACAAATATAAGGAACGTTCTTACCCGGATTCATGTGTGCTGTTTTTGGAGGTTGATATACTTTGCTCTTTTGAACCTTAACTGCCGGTGAAGGTATTTCACTTTTGACATCAGTGGAAACCTTTTGTTGAGAAGAATCACTAGCCTTGACAAATTTTACCTCTTTGCTAACACTTGAAGCATTTATTCCCTTACAGCCCAATCCTCGTGTATCACGATGATTTTTACTTGCTCATAGCATAGTGGTTAATTTGCTTGAACTAGTATTGAACATTTTCAAGTCATCTTCCAACATCTTGATTTTATCAAGAGCAGCAGCTAAATCAGCCTCAAGGCATTTTTCTCGAGCGAGATAAGCGCTTTCTCTGTCAACAAAACTTGTTTGCTGAGAGTTAAACCTTGCTTCAGATTCTGCAAGTTTCACTTCCAACAAAAAGTACTTTTGATAAAGATTATCACATTCAAGTGACTTCATGCGTAGGTTTTCCTCAGAATCCTTGAGGATCGATTCGCAAGAAAGATTCGAAAAATAAACACCTGCGTAACATCTTCACAATTTCTTGTTTTCTCGACAGAGAGGAGTCAGAAGAGGTAAGACATGAGAAGTTGTAATCTTCTTCATATTCAACGAATCCAAAAACTTAACATACTCTGAGACTTCCTCATCAACATCTCTATCAATATCTGAATCACCTTCATCAGAAAGTTCATCCAACTGTTCTTCTAGGAGAGTTTCCCAATTAACAGTTTTTACATCAAGAGAATGTTTAGATATTGACTTAGATGTGACAGTTCTCTCAGGTGAATCCAAGCTTTTAGAATCATCTGGTAGTTTCTGAACTGGTACGTTATTAAAGATATACTCGTCCATAATCAGATCGCTACAAACACAGACTTATAAGGTCTTTAACGTGTTTGCCAGCTCTGATACCAATTGAAAAAGCGGGGGCCTAACAACACCACCCAATATTTTGCTTATCAATATGTATGGACTAACTCCGAAACACTTTCTAGAGAATCAACTAGACAGTCAGACTCAATCTAGGTAAAAGTATCTCAAGGAGTTAATATATCTCTCTTGTTTTGATTTACTCAAGCTAAAAGAAATCAGCGAGTCTTTAATCAAACACAAGGAATAACTTGGACGGTACCAAAGACCAATGTCCAAGGATCAATGAATGACAATCAACAACCAAAGGTTGGATTATGCTAATTGATGATCTAACACACAACCTGTATTATTTCAATTATAAAGATAGAACAATATAATGCGGAAACTGAAATAAAACAGACACCAGAAATTTTGTTAACGAGGAAACCGCAAATGCAGAAAAACCTCGGGACCTAGTCCAGATTGAATACACACTGTATTAAGCCGCTACAGACACTACCCTACTCCAAGCTAACTTCGGACTGGACTATAGTTGAACCCCAATCCGTCTCCCACTGATCCAGGTACAGTTGTACTCCATACGCCTCTGATCCCAGCAGGATAATACACACTTGATTCCCTTAGCTGATCTCACCCACAACTAAGAGTTTCTACGACCCAAAATCGCAGGCTTTAACAATAAACAAATTTGTCTCACACAGACACGTCTATCAAAGGATCAATCTGTCTCCCACAGAAAAACCCTAAAAGTTTTTGTTCCATCTTTTGATAATAATCAAGGTGAACAGGAACCAATTGATAATCCGGTCTTATATTCCCGAAGAACAACCTAGATTAATCAATCACCTCACAACAATCTTAATCGTATGGTAGCGAAACAAGATGTCGTGGAATCACAAACGATGAGACGAAGGTGTTTGTGATTACTTTTTATATCTTGCCTATCGGAGAACTCTCACGATCTCGAGCCAATCAATATGATTGTACTGTTACGATAGAAGATGCAAGATCAGATCACACAACTACGATAAAAGTAGTATCGGTCTGGCTTCATAGTCCCAATGAAGTCTTTAAGTCGTTAACCTGGTTTTAGAAGAACAAAACCAAAGGTTAAAGGAGAACCGACTCTAGTATGCAAACTAGTATCACACGTAAGGTGTGGGGATTACTTTTGCACAATATTAGATGTCTCCTTTATATAGCCTTTCAAATCAGGGTTTTGTCTTAGTTACAAAGCAATCAATATTCACCGTTAGATGAAAACCTGATTTAGATTCAAGCTAATATTTCTCAACCATTAGATCAAAAATTAGCTTGTCATACACAAATGACTGTTCGCTTCTAGGTTTGTTAACCGCACCCAAACATGTACATTATTGGTTCAACAATAGTCTACCCAAAGAGGTTAACCATATGAGCATTTCATACCAACCATGTTCTTCTTCACCATAACTAGTTCAATTGACTCAAATGAACTAGTTAAGAGAGTTGTTCAATTGCAAGGAAATCTTATGTAACTACACAAGACACAATTGAAGCAAAGATGATTTGATTCACTCGAATTAGTTCATGAACTATAATAGCCACGGTTTGCAAATGCATTCCTTAGTCTTTTAAGATTAAGTTCATAAATCATCTCTAGATATATAACCTTCTCAAGTTCGCAGACTAGGTTCGCGGACTTAAGACACCGGATAGAGTTTACAAACTCCAGCATAAATTCTAGGCTTCGAGAACTACGCCGGTTCGCGGACTGGGTTCGCGGACTTGGCTAACGCAAGTAGTTTGTCAACTCCAGCAGAAATTCTCGGGTTTGAGAACTTCGACAGTTCGCGGACTGAGTTCACGGACTTGGAACTTTCCATACTTCCGGTTCTCTTGATCAGCAAAGTTCGAAAACTTTGGTTCAAGGAATCCATTGGTTATGTAATCTAAACTCCTATTCCAATCATTGAAACATTCTTAGAGGACGTCATATAGTTGTTACACTATTTCTCGTCAAAGCAATTTTCAAAGTGATTGAAACATTCATGACTTTCGTCACTAGGTAAATATAAACTTGGTCGAAGCGAAAAGCTTGCAAACACATATTTCGAGATATAGATATGCGAAGTATACTTGGCTCGAAATACCAAATGTGTATGATCTAGTCTATATATATAGCATACGAATTTTGTCTCAAAGAGTAGGAAATAAAATAGATAGACTTTTGAGTGACAGATAAGTTCAAGTCTCCACATACCTTTTTGTCGAGAAATTCCACCGATTTCTTGAGTGGATCTTCTACTTCTATGATGAATCTCCATGAAGTCCTTGAGCTCAACTATACTTACTATCCTAGTCTGAAACTTATCTATAAGAGACTAGAAATCAAGACTTATAGTTTTGATCACTAACATTGACAAACATGCTTGAGATAGCAACGCATGCGAGTTTGACCGAGCAGTGCTCTAACAAAACCAAATTTGACAAAGTGAAAATAATGCAACCAAAAAAGGTTTCATCAGAATGACTACGATTAACCAATACACCAACAGTTCTGGTGGAACCAAATTTGTCAAAGGGAAAATAATGCAACCAACATAAGAACAACATGATAGGAATCTCCAATAAGTGAATCATAGGTGAACATGATGGAGACCAATTTTGGTTTCATCAAAGAAACCACTGAAGAAAATTGATTCTGAAATTAAACCTAACATAAGAAAACAACAGTTTACCAGACTAAACCTAAACCTAATAAATGAAACCCAGACCAAACAGAAAACACGAAAAATTGAAAGGTTAAACCTAATAATCTTTGTTTCATATTCAATTGAAAAAAAAATTAAGGATAAACCTAATTAATGGCTACGTGATTTCATCAAAAAAGACCAAAAAGATTAACACCAACACCACGGAGTTTAATTGATTCTTACCTTTTGGAGTTTTTTGAACTGTTTTTTTTTTAAACTTTTCATCTCTTTTTTTCTGTTGTTTAGTTTGCTTCTTCACCATATTGTTGTTTGAGAGGATTTAGGTCAGAAAATTGAAACGATTTAGGTCGGAATTGGTTTCATTGGTTGAAGTAAGTAAGCACGGAAGAAGAGAAGAAGGGAAAGTCGAAAAATCAGAGGATGATTTTCGATTCGGATGAAGACAGGAAAAATAAATTCTTAGATCTGCTATTTTTCTTATGTTTGAGAGACCAAGAAAGAGAACTAGAAGAAGATATGCGGTAGAATCGAGTGAAATACGTGGGGAATTTTAGACAGTCGGTGAATTTGGGGTTTTTTTACTCAATTTGTTTTGTTGGAGTTTTATTACTCGGATGGTGACAGCCCTGGGGCTGTAACGCGCACGTTGTTTAAACTACTCATTACCTTGTCCATTTCCTCCCTGACCAAAGATCCAATTGCTCACGTTTTCTGGATCAAGAGTGTTGTTAAACATATCAGTTAGCGAGCTGGTTTGAGACTCACTTGGTGCTTGAGTCTCATCAGAATCACCATAACCTTGATAATCAATGGGTTCAGGGCGCAAGGGAACACGATACAAATCTTGAAACACGTGTTTTTGATATTCTTGAGGAGTTTGTTGCAATGGCTGCTGGAATGGTTGAAATGATGATGAGGTTGAAGCAATGGGGGTGGGGGTGGTAGAGGAAATTGGGGTATACAAAGTCGATTACTTAATTACTTCCATGTTCACACCACCACCTGAAGTCATTATGTCAGCTGGCATATGACTAAATGTACGCGCAGGAGTTGTAGCCAAGCCAATGTTTTCTTCACCATCACGTACTACTTGACTATCTAACACTATATTTGGAGTAGAACTTTCTGGTAACTCCTGCATAGGACGACATCTCAATCTTCTTTCACTTTCACGATTTTGCTGACTTCCAATTGGACTCATTCCTCCACCTCCACCACTGGGACTCAAATGAGTCATTCCTCTGTCACTGGTACTCATTCCTCTAACAGCTCTACCACTGGGAGTCATTCCTCTAATATTGGGACTCATTCCCCTACTACTACCTAAACCATCATTACCATCAAATCCTTGACTCATGTCAAACATCATGTTGTCCCTCAGTTTTTGCAACTCATCCAAGTGCAATTTCTAAAATTCCAGAAGTACAAAATTTAAATCGTTCAACCGGGTATGATACTGCAACTCTATATCATTGATCCCCAAGTATGGATAAGTCCGATCAAGTAAACTAGAAACAATTAGATAAGTAACAACCTCTCCAGATGTGTTGGATATAGTCTGTACCTCCCAAGAAAATGGTGGCATGTTTGACGATGAAATTTGAGAAAGATATGCAAATGCGTCACCCGTCTCTGGTAGAGGTCGGGAAGGAAGAAATTCATCGGCAAGTGGCATCCTACCTAAAGCTGGGAAATCCATCCGACCCAAACTTTGTGGTTGCATAGCAATATTGGGCTTGAAAATAGTGTTATACCAAGATAGGTAGTCATTTCTGTCCATTGGCTCCTGGATCAATTGATCAGCTTCTTGCTACTAATGACCTTCCCTTATCAATTTGAAGTAATCGTCTTCTGAAACATCTGAATTGGGATAATGGTTGACGGCTATCACTGATCTTCTTTGCAACTGAAGACGTTGTCTTTCACCATAATACCAAACATCCTTTTCAGAAATAGGATTGTATAACACCATCCTTGTAAGGCTTAGCTGTACCATTCTCTGAGCTAGTTTTTCTTCGAACTCATGTATTGTTTCATACGGCTGGGATGCAAGGTTAAGGATTGTTCTACACAACTGCTGAATCTTATGAACAATAGCAGTATGTTGACCATCTTCAATCTGTGTAGGTGCCCAAATCTTGGAATCATACTTCCGTATGATGGGAAATACATTGGTATGATTTTTAAGAGAAGATTCTGGAACACAGAAATATGTATACCACCAATACTGAAAATAATAACATTATTGGTTACTAAATTTTCCATGTGAAAATGACAAACAAATACATAGTGTGAAAAATATTGGTTCTTACCTCCAGAACTCCCCAAAAAGCATTAAAACTATCTTTGATACACGTCGAGCAATCACCGAGGGCCATATAAATCTCTGATAAAATCGTAGACCCCCAATCATATGTTGGTGCTTGCTCTAAATCTTCTAATGTTTCGAGAAACCCAATTAACACGACTGAGCTAGCATTTGGAAATAGACATTGGCCTAGTGTCCACAATACAAACAGACATTCAAGCTCCTCATAATGGTCGGGAAACAAATATTCATTACCAGCTACCCTGTTTTCATTCATTTTCCTAGCACAACGTATCAAAAATGCTTTCAACCCAGCCACTTTTAACCTTTGCGCTTTTATTTGTCTATATGAAACATTTCCTTCTGCATCACTTGAATATAAGAAAATTCTTTGTTTCCATTTATCTTCTGATAACAAATTTAGTTTATTAAATGGAAGTAAGTTTCCAGCACATGGAATTCCCGTTAACATGTACAAATCTATCTGTGTAACTCCTATTAACAATATTTTTTCATAATTAGAATTTGTTGATTTTTATATAACAAAACACATAATCTAAAAATTAAATTACTAGAAAAAACTGACTTACCGCATTCAAAGTCCTTGAAAAAGAACGTGTTTGTAGTCTTCCACCATCGTTCTAATATAACTTGAACTCCTTGAGTCCTACGGTTTATAAGTTGTATTTGATGTAGATGTCGCCAAGGATATCTTCTAACTCTCTCTTGAACAACAAGGGGAAGTAATTGAAAAATCGTACGTAACTCAGTCCATCCACCTCTTAGAATTACCGAACTAGCTCGCTCCTCATGGTCAGATATGTGATTAGATAACATACCTTTGCCGGCTACTTGTCTGACATTACCAAACTCATAATTTGTATCCACGACAAAACTTATTCCACTAGATGGGGTACTAGTACATCCTTTAGATTTTCTAATTCTTTTTCTTCTCTCCACATTTGTTTAAGAAAAACAAAAGACAATTGTTTAAGTTTAAGAACAGAAGTTTAAGAAAATCAAAAGATTTGAGAAGAAGAATTGAGAAGAGAAAAGAATAAGGTGCGATATTTATAGGCGTCAGAAACTCGAACAATGACGAAATTGATTATAACGCCAGCGATGGAGTCAATATCGAGCGTTATTGACAATATCGCCAATATTGCTGGTGATATTATCAATAACGCTCGCTAGAAACTCGATCGCTCCGTGGTTTTTCCATAGTGGCACATGGTATGCCAAACAACATTTTTTTTTAGCATTACCCATTGGAATAGGCCTTAACCACTTCATTTCGCTGGGTTCTGGACTGAACTGTTCTCTATCAATACGGGCCGCTGAGTCGACTCGCTAGTATAGTACTACATAAGAAGTTGCCGCTCGTATTGATGATAGAGAGGATTGGTATTTGGTTTCATCAAATTTAGGGTTTCATTTTTCATTTTCCATGTTCCCTTCAATATCTTCCCCAATTCTTTCTGAAAATCCTCCAATTTAGTTTTTTTTTTCGCGGTGTCAGCTTCTTTTTCATCTAGGGTTTCTCTCGTACTATTATTGCTGTAATTTTCTTTCAATTATGATTATATTTTATCAATTCTCCTGCCTTTTTGTTCATTCAATTTCTCAAAATCTCCGTGCTTTTGGTCCTGGTTTGAATCCTTTTGCACCTTACGGCATGGGCAACCATTCTTTTGGTTCCCGTTAATTTCTTTTTTTCATTTTGAAATTTGATATTTAGTTTCGTTGTCTGAAGAAAATATTGTCTTTTGTTTCCTCGGATTGTTTAGTTTGTACCGTTTTTTTTTTTTTTTTTTTGCTGAAACTAAAGCTTGGTTTATAAGACCCTGGATGGAAATGATGCTGAGTGAACCGATAGATCGTTCACTTCGGCGAAACTTGTCGTTTAGACGTTCTTTTAAATCTGCTGTTGGTAGGGATGATAGAGGTTGGACTTTGCTTCACATTGGTGCTCGAAAAGGTGATCTAAAGGAGGTAGCTTTTTATTTTCTCTCTCTAACTTGAGTTTTCTGGAATATTTGTTTTATCCAGTCATTATACTGGACGATTTATGATTTAATGTACAACCTATACTTCAATAAATTATACCCCAAATACTGGAATTTAGTCTAATGAAATCTAATATCTCTGGTTTTGGAGCTGCTTTAAGGTTACTAGAAGTCTAGAACACTTATTTCTTAGATGGATGTTTAATAGTGGACGACTTAGTCTTCTTCTCTTTGCCTCTATTCGTCTTAAGATACTTGTTTAATCTACTAGATGACCGTGCGGTGCTGGAGAAAGGGACCTAATCAAAATGTCAAACCTTTACAGTTATACCTAATGAAAATAGTTGGAAAATTGTTGGTTTACAAGATAGATTAAGGATCCTGGTAATGGTAAATACTAATAAGTCAAACATCCTACAAGGCGCCCGATTAATTTATATGGAAGACTGTCGCATTGAAACCTTTAGTTCTATTAACTAAACTAATTCAGCGTATTCCGACTGAACTTTTAGGACCGTATTATCAAAATATCTTGGCATCCACATTTTGCAAGATACTCGTTACTGCCACTTACAAATTATGTTAAGAGGAGACCATTTTAACCAATTTTCACAAACAATGCTTGTACCTTCTTTTTTTTCCTTTTCTTTTGAAGCATGCTTGTACATTCTATTTCTTGTAAACTAGATTGTGGAAACCCGCAATGTGCATGCAAAAATAAAAATGTTGGCAGGGGTAGATCATGTGGATAAATACGTTACTACTGAGTAATTAAACCCAGTTACAAATCACATAGTAATAAAACTAATTAAAAATTAATGAACATTTACAAAGTTAAAATGCCAGTAAGTGTTCGGAGAAATTTGGAACCGTAAATGCTCGAGTGTTATTCAGTTTAGTAAAATGTAAATTCGGTTTTGGATTTGGTAAACAATTTGTAATTCATAAATAATTCACAATGGCGCTAATTTGTTTATTGCTTCTTCCTTTACGAATTCAGCCAGCTTATAAAATTTGGTATATCTTAAATACCATAATCACAATTGTGTACTATAATGAATCTTCATTAAGAAGAAGTCATTATATAATGAATAAATGCCTACCATTTTGATTCAGTAATATCTGACCTTCAAAAACAGATAACGGAGAACCTTATACATCAAATCTGTGCATGTCTTGTTGATTTACCTCACTACACCTACCTAAGTCCTAACCCTTTTGCATTATCCACACGTGGCCAATTTACTTTTAAGGCCAGGGATATTTTCGTAACCTTCATTTGGAGAACCTAAAACTGTTTCTTCGCTTCCTCATGCGGAAGTTTGTCTGTTTCGTCTTCTCTCGAGCCTTTCCTTATTCCTGCAGTAGAAGTACATATAAAATTGGGAGGAAACTCCAAAAATTATCTTTTCCTCCCATTTTAACTGTAAGCATTCAAAATATCTTCTTTCTTCGATCAAACTTATCAATTTTAAAGATTATGTTTCACTGATTAAATTTGATAGGTATTTAACTATTATTGATTGCAAAACTAAGAGAGATTGTAATTGAAATGAAGAAGTTGTTGTTCTTTTTTAATATTTTGAGAAAATTAGTTAAAAATCTGGTCTTTGATTGTTAAAGATAGGATTTGTTGTTTTGGTTATGATTCGTGTATTTTGCTTATTGATATCGAGTGTTTACTTGTGATTTTTGGTAAAAGAGTTTGATTTTCGGTTAATAAATCTTTTGAACAATTAGAAGTTCGAATTATGGATGTTGGAAAGAAAGAATAAGAAGTTTCAAAGATAGGGACAGTCTTCTGTTAGTTTGAAATTTTGGAAGGAAAATGGGTGGTTGAGTGGTTCACTCTCGAACTTGCCCAGAACAAATTTCATTTGTGGGAATGATTTTGGTTCTAATTTCGGATCCAGTAGTTAGTATTTATTTCTTGAGAACTTTTATTTGTTTTGTGAAGTAAAACGCTTTACTTCGATCAAATTTCAAGTAGGATAGAACTGAAAATTGAACTTTAATTTTGGACTAGAATGATTGAGAAATTGATCGATTCCAATCGATTCAATGGATTTTTTGAAGAATCTTCAACTGGTCATTTGTTTATTTGATTGTATCTGAAGGAAAAATTTCATCAATTTGATTGATTATCTAAAATTTCATCTTAATTTCATGAAATTGATGAAACCAAAAAACTGATTTTAATTTGGCTGGGCATTCCTTGTGACGGACATGCTGCAGATTTCCCATCACATAGAAGGCCTCCGTTTGGGTCTGCCAATTAAGTATTCACTTCTTCTGGCTCACGCCCCAGTTTAAAGAGCACAATAGAAATTTATGCCATGTCTCTTTTTACATACTAGATTTTTCATTTTCATTACCTCTCGTCGGTATTTAAATATCCTTTTTATGCTTGTGGGATTTGTTGTCCTTGGAAGACAGGGTTTTTATCTTATCTATTCCAAAACTCGAATAAGGCAATACCGTCTGATTGATTCTTTTGTCTCTGCATTTCGTGCAAAACCTGGCTTTTAGACTATGAGTGTGTTGTACTGATTATCTATATTCTTATCATATTTCTTTCACAGGTGAAGCGACTATTGGATGAAGGAATGGATGTCAATACCCCTGCATGGGGCGCTAAAGCACAAGGTGTGACCCCTCTCCACCTTGCGGCTCAGGGTGGGCATGTCAAAGTTATGGATGAATTGCTTGAGCGTGGAGCTGACATTGATGCGAGAATGAAGGGTGCATGTGGTTGTAAGTATATCGAAACCTCTATCTAAGGCTGTGGCAAATATAGCAAGTAGATCATTCTTGAAGTTTAA
Source organism: Papaver somniferum (assembly GCF_003573695.1). NCBI lineage: Eukaryota > Viridiplantae > Streptophyta > Magnoliopsida > Ranunculales > Papaveraceae > Papaver > Papaver somniferum. The sequence continues at coordinate 69,046,072 of NC_039364.1, read as the reverse complement.
GGCCCTCCTACTTGAACAACCATCCAACAACGGTTGTTCAAATTTTGACCTTACCTTAAAGATTGTTTTATAATGTGTATAGATTCTTATAAAGGATAGATGCAACACCTACTTGGCTAAAATGGTTACCTAGAAAATTTTTGTCCTTGATTTAATAGAACTTTTCTTTCTTTCTTCATCTTTTATCGTTTCCTTTTACTGATATTCAGTATTGCATTTTAGCCATTCTGCAACTCTGCATTTTGACAAGAGTATAAGATGTCGATGATGTCTGGCTAGACATCAGTTAATGTTGGGATCCAAGTTTAGTTTCAGCCTTCAACTAAGATCCAGCCCCCATACGGGCGATACCCTACGACCTACAGGCTAAAATCTTGTGGTCAATGAACCACATAATGGTCTTGTTTAACAATTAGTTGGCAAGACTAATATTTTTAATTTTTTAGGATTGCTTCATAAAAACTCAAAGGATTATTTTGTTTTAATTTGACTTAAAACTTGGTTATGAACATCTGTTGGTTGTTCTGACCATCCAAAAGCATATGCACATAAGCGATTTCCACATTTTTTGCTCTTTTTGCACTTCGGGTTTTACTTGCGGGGGTTATTGATTAGTTGGTTAGAACGTAACTCTTTGTTTTTGCAAATTCGAAAGATTATCTTGTTTTAATTGATTTTAACATTGCTTATGAAAGTTCGTTGGCTGTGCATGACCATCCAAAAGCAACAAATGCGATTTTCACATTCCTTTTTTCTCTTCGCACTTTGGAGGTCGTATTTTCTTGTTTTTTCAACACTTGGGGAATACATTTCGTGTTTATTGATTATTTGGCTTGATTTTACCCTTTTAAAATCTTTTTATGCAAATTCCAGGATTATTTTGTTTTAATTTGGTTGAGACCTCCAAAAGCATATGTACAGAAATGATTACCACTTTTTTTTTTTGTTTTCTTTGTATTGTGGGGTTGTATTTTCTTGTTATTTCAGCTAAATATGATGTGTCGCTGTACTATGTTGATGCTCAAATTTTGTGTGCTTTCTTCTTTACTAATTTAAATGTGGGATTCATTGTGTTGCTGTACTGTCGGCACCTTTTCATGTCAAACCAGGGACTCCTCTGCACATTGCAGCAAAAGAAAGAAACAGAGAAGCGGTGACCTTTCTGATAGAGAACGGGGCATTCTTGCCAGAAGACATTAACGACAGCAGGTTCAATCCTCCCCTTCATTACTGTCCTGGTCTTGACTTTGCTTATGAGGAAGCAGAGCGGCTTAGAAATGGAAATCTGTTATCAGTTGATATTCCTGAAATCCCAGAGACCTAAAAAAACTCAAACTACGATTTCTTCTACTTTTTAGACGACTTATGTGCTCAAATCCTGTCAGTAACCTTCCATATGGTAAACTCTCTCTCACGTGGTGGCTTGCCTCGACGGTTGATGTTGAAAATGTGTTTTTTTCTTCTTTCCAGATTCTAAGTATTAAAGGATATGATAGTATTTTGTATTTATGTAATACTGAGGTGTATGAAGTCATCTGTTTGTTGTTACGTATTTATTCTTTGATGGCCATATTCAGTGACTCAAGGGTGTTTCAATTTTCTTGTCTTCCATCATCCATTCGGTCTCTTAGTCCGTGAAATTTGATATTTAATTCTGTGCAAATGTTCATATTCTTTTCCCCAAGTATCCAGTTTTTTTTTTAAGGGCTCAAGTGGTCAAAGATGAGGGGACGTGTTTTTCTTTTAAGAGAGTTAAAAGATGATTTTTTTTTATTAATATGAAAAATTAAAATAGAAATACACAACTTGGACTGTTCGACCAGGTGAAATACAGGTTCAAACCAGCAAAATACCACCCAGCTGCCCCCAAATCCCCAAACAACAATGACACAACCGGAACTGATATATCGCCAGTAGCATTCACAACTGGCACTCAAAACTTTATCAATAATACATTTGGGAAAATGAAATCCTGCCTATAGTGTGTTACCAGGTGATCTACCATCCGTAATCCATCAAGCATCAGCAGAACAACAACAACCATACCGGTAGGATGGGACGACTCTTTCTCAACAATTTCTTTGTCATTTGATCCAATAACGTTCCATTAGATAGGAACAAATTTGATAAATACTGATAACTCTCGGATGGAGTATTAGAACGGAAAGATCCATTAGAGAATAAACTATTGGTTCTAAGCCATCTCTAGCGATGACTCAACAATTCGAAGTGCTTTTAGTTTTCATTTCCCATCTCATGGAAAATCCTTTTCTGTCTGCTTAGCCCTATCCCCGTCTAGGGGTATTTTAGTGATAGGTTTTATAGGAACTGGACGATCCTATTTGGTCAAATACCTAGCGACAAACTCTTATGTTCCTTTCATTACGGTATTTCCGAACAAGCATCAAACCTCTCTTTTTCAGAAGAATCAAAACACATCGAACTGGTACCAGCCGTACTTAATAATAGAATGATTTGGCAGAAATATGTAAAATTGTCCCCCCTCGAAAAATTATTCCGGAATAAATGGCCAATAGTTCGGAGAGGTGCGCCAGCGGCGAGCAGAAGCAAGGTTATTAGAACACTAAGTAATCCAAGCCAACCCATATTATTGACTAACGGTGGATAATCATCTTTCTTAGAGGTACTAAAAACAACTCCATGAATGAGCAAAATGAAGGTTGCGTTAATGATAAAGATCTCTGGGGAATATCCAAAAACTGCTCAGCAACAGTCGGGCAAGTGGGTAATGTTGGGGTGAACCAGAAAAGTTTGGGTAGAGCCGGATCTAAGCGTTGGCTAGGTAAGTGTCCTGTAGTAAGAGGGGTAGTTCATGCATCCTCGCTCCCGGGACTCTTTCATGGAGTTCCAACAATTTTTCCCGCTCCTCAGAAACCCACAGGAACGGAGTTGATGCTCCCACATCCATAGCATGAGTAGTTAAAGCAAGTGAATGATTTGAAATTCGAGTTATTTCACGGAATAACACTCCGGGTTAAGATCAATATTGATGGAGCGGCCACAGGACATCCGAGAATCGCAGGCGCAAGCTTCATTTGCAGGGATTCAAAAATGAAAGTTGTGATGGCGTTAGCACTCCTTTTAGGCATAAAAACTGTCCTGGTAACCGAGACATGGGTCATGCTCATGGCATCCAGAACTGCAATAGAAAGGAACTGACCAAAAGTTCTATTCGAAACGGATTAAAAAAAACTCTTTGGTTTTATAATCACTCTTCCTAAACCACCATGGTATGTAGCTGAAATGATTAAGGAAATCAAGCAAAGGATGTTCATGACAACTACGGAAAAGAAAACCAACCAACCGACGGTATGGTTAATAATATAGCAGATGGCAGCCAAGCGGCAAATTTTTTAACATGGGACCACATAACAGCTTCCTTTCTTAATCAAATTGTTAACAAAAAGAAGATAAATGCTGTAGGTCATCCCAATTAGTGGCACGTTCCCCAAGTGAGACTGCCTTACACCAAGCCTCCCAATAATACAGATTAGGCACGTAACTTCGTTTGTCCTTGCCCAACACCTTCCTACTAGTCCAAAGTAGTCGCAGACCAAATTAGCTTCTTCCCAACTGCCTCGGCAAAGATTCTTCGTGCAATCGGCGGCTGCAATTTTTTGTGACTGTAGATACCCACAATCACCAAAATGACATGTACAGTACTAGAGAGCGCACCTAACCCACAACGCCTCTTTATACATGATGATTTGGCACAACCAACCTCTCTATAGAGGCAGGCTTGCGAAGGACACAACTAATTTGGGATATTAAAGTAGTGGACCAGCGAACATTTACGGAGTACATAAGAAATCCGAACTAACATTTGCATATTGTTGTTACTGCGTACATGTGCTAGAGAAACATAGAACAGAAATACAGGGTTTGAAATGTTTTTACCCGACATGTTTTAAAAATGACATCAAATCCACCCCTTAATGGTGAAAATGGATAAATTAACAATTAACGCTCCAATTTCAAACATGGAAATCACCCGAGTAGGAACCATTGTTTAAATTTAAAGAGCCACAGGAACCTACAATCACATCCATACATACAGATACATCAATTAATCTACAATCAAGAATTTGGAGCTCTGTTTGTTAATGATGACCAAAGTCACTTTACTCATCCTGCACCTTTTCCTCAGAACTGATTAAAATAGTCACTTCACATCTGATTTCTAAGTTTAATTACCTAGTATTCAAATCAAATTCTCCTACTTCCCTCCATTCATCCTGGATTCCAGTGTCCCCATTTTCAGGCTCATTTTCGTCATTCAGAAAATCTTCTGATGGTTCATCATCCTCTCTGTGCGTACTACCCCAACCATGAATCATCTCATCCATGTGGCCTACTTGTTCATGCCCTGACATCTCATTCCCCACTGAACCTTCATCAGCTTGAGAACCAACAGCACTCCCTCTCATTGGTGCACGAGCAAGCATTTCCGCATGAGTTTGTGCTTCAACACGGGCTTGCTCTGCTTGAACCATGGCTGCCATTCGCATTTTAGCTTCTGCAGCATCTCGACTGGCTTTCTCTCTGGATTCAATCTCAGCCCTTAGCTCCAACAGAGCATGTTTCTCATCTTGTAGAAGGGCTTGCTCTAACATCAATCTCTCTTCAGACCGAAACTCCCCTAGACTTCGCTTACGAGATATTATATTGAAGGCCAGGACTTGTTTCTCGAAAGTAGATGTAAATTCTGATACTTTACTTGCAATGTTGTGGTCCCATTGCTGGGAGCGGGAGGGCATCTGACCTGTTGTATCAGAATCAAGGATTCTATCATCCTCTTCAGCTTCATAGTCTGCCACCACGTGGTAAGGCAGTAGCCTGCAAATATTCATAAGAGGCGTAAACAAATAAATTAATTGGAGAAAAGCAGAGAGAAAAGAGAGAAAACAACCGAGGAAAACACGGTCACAGTGAGGTTACTTTAGCAAGTACAAAAGTTTTTGATCGTCTATTCATGAGCTAATATAATGATGATCAACCATAAATTTGTTTGGACCCTACTTTGACTAATACATCATGGTTGCAGTTCACATACAATTGCGCTTGCACCATCAAAATATTCGTTCACAACAAGGCGTACAGGTTAAACCTGAGTGGCTCTTAGCCAGGGTTTAATACCCACTACAGCATCCAAACATTTAAAGCCAAGTAACCTAATTTTGAACTCGTGCTAGAGCTTCATGCACTTCAAGAAAAATAACGTTGTTCCAGCCCTACTGTATCCCTCAAGGCATATCAATTAGGAACAGATTATTGTGCAACCAGCGTATAAACGAAAGAACCTTCAAGCGAACTAGTTGCTTTACTCCATTGAACTCCATTTACTCCATCAGGTAGCAAAGAATCTAAATAGAAAGCATCACAGCTGACGGCAACCAAAACATTCCAGTAGAAACATAATGTTCACTTCTGATATATAAAAAGCTATACCTTGACGAACCTCTCAGGTTTTCAGCCAGAGGAAGAGGATCCGGGGAGGAGATGCTAAACTGCTCATAAACCTGTTTTTCTATTTCATGGTGGAAAAATGGCTATATACATAATCGACGCAATGCATGCATTCCCATGCTGCCTGGAAGAGGATAAATACATATATACATGTATCCTACTAGAATTAATTCTTGAGGAGGTCCCTTCCAATTTCTAGAGTTGTGTACTCCTACAAAGAGTAGATAACGGCATATCTTGAACAGACCACTTCATCTAACTTAGCAACCTACCACCAATCTTCGGTTCAGGCACACTACTAAGAATATCTTCCCTATAAATCTCAAGGAAAACAAATTTCAGTTTACATTAACTACGAAACAATACTAAAACCTCTGTTTGAATAATAAGTAACAACAATACCAAATCCTCTGTTTGAATAGTAAGTAACAGCTTCGTATAGAGGTGCAATTTGAGACACGCTACAGAGACCTTACCTAAAGAGTAAGTGATGGAATGGATTCATAATCATTTAGGAAACTAGTTTCAACTCTTTATTATATCTTCCATACTACACCAGTTCGGTTTCACAGGTAACGTTGAACATCCCTTGAAAAATGTTCAAAAACCCAAATTACGAGTGTAGAACTCCGAGAAGAGATGTCAATGTTGGGACTGAATGAAATCAAACAAACTAACTCTCAATTGATATTGAAAAATCTGGCCTACATCAGGTTAGACAAGAACAGCAACAACAAGATAATCCATTATATTCTCCAAGGTTCAAAAAGACCCACTTCATGGAGACTCGACTGAACTACCACCAAAATTGGCTTCATTACTTCTTTTACCCCCCCCATCTTTGGTCAGTCCATCAAGGATATAAATTTCTCATTACCTAATTTTCACATAAGCCTTACATATTCCCTATGAAAAAGAACTGCCAAAATATCTTCATTCCTCTTAACTGTGTATAATGAAAAGAAAATGAAAAATAAAGAGAATGGAAGCAATCAGTGTTTGAAAAGCAAAATACAGACTGCTGAAACACCCAAGGTACCAAAAAGTCTCAAAACTGCAAAGCCTTATACTCTTACCAACAACACTCCAAAAGATTACATAACTCATCAAGCTCCTTTATTTTCAGTGAAGTGGTTAAAACCGCAATTCCAACTCTATTGAAATGCAGTATCTATTCTAGTATACCCTGCCCTGTTCCTCACTCAAAATATATTATTGTAAACAAGACAAACAATCAAATCCTTGTTGCCACAGGTATATGTTATTAAATCATCTAAGAAAGAGGCAAATTTGGAATTCTAGGCACCAATTTAGAGATATATATGAGCAAAAGACAGGAAACTGAGATCTTAATTTATTTTGCGTCAGACTCCGGAAGAATATTAAGTAACAACTTGATGAGCATTGAATGAACAAATGATCAGTCAACCTAGATACTAGAAAAAGAACGATTGTTTGATGCTGTGTATATCTTATGAGCACCCTGTGTTTGACACTTAGTAAACCGCAGGTTTGCACTCAACAATCCATATTCAGTTTCCTCTTTCTTCCTTTTTTGCTAAAATTACAAATTTATTTCTTAGTTTTGTTTGGTTCTGTGATGTAAGACAGTAAATACCAAAAAAGATTGGTTTAAAGGAGGCAATGATGATCATTGTTATGATATATGGGTGTTAAGAATGGAAATACCTAATTATTTTGTCCTGATCAATATGCCAGACCTAAAATATTGTTGGAAAGTTACAAGCTTGGTAATAATGTACAACTAATTGAGGCCTATTTGGTACCTATGTTCCAGAAATTCACTTTCCCTCCATGTTTTCTATCAAGTAATTCAACACTGGGCCGTGGATTTCACTTTGAAATCAGAAATCAATTACAAACAAGACACATTAACATAAAAAAGTTCGAATCTTGGATAAAACCCTAAAAGGAGAAGAAGAAACCCAAACCTTTCACATGCATCTTCAAGGGAAGAAAAAGGGCGTTTGATATCAGGGTGACACACCCGCCAAGCATCCTGATAAGCCATTTCTAGTTCTGCTTGTTGCCCTTGTCTACTTACTACTTTTTGCTGCTGCTGTTGCAGATTAACATTGACATTCAAATTAGGGTTAGGGTTTGAACCCTGTTGTTGTATTTGCTGCTGCTGTTGCTGTTGCTGCTGAAGATTAATTGAACGTTGTTGCTGTTGCTGCTGCTGCTGCTGCTGTTGAAGACTTCCTAATGGTCTTAAATGAGCATCAATATTTGATGGAAATCGAGAAATAGCTTGATTTTGATTTGGGAATTGATTTTGTTGTTGTAATTGTTGTTGATAATGTTGATAAAGAAGCTGTTGTTTATGCATCTTCATTAGTTGTTGTTGGTGCTGCTGCTGTTGCTGTTGTTGAGCCGGACTATTACTATTATTTGCTGCTTCTTCCATTTTCCCTCTCTCTCTCTCTCTCTCTCTCTCTCACACTACTTTCTCTCTCTTCTATTCCCTTCTCTTTCACTCTCTCCTTTACTTTTTTTTCCAAGGCGTGTTTGACTGCTTGCTGTACCATTATTATTGGCTGAGCTGTCTGGTGAGCGAAGGGTATCATGGTAATAATCCAACGGTTGTCTGTAGAACTTTGTTCCTGTGCGGGTATACAATCTGTAAGGCGTAGAGTGTGTTTTTTTTTTTTTTTGCAGACTAGCTCGAGTCAGATGTTGTTTTTTTATTGTGAGTCAAGTTTGACTCGCGATTTGATTAAGACCTAACATATGATTCACACTCATTTGAATCAGGGAATAAAATGCCCCTGATTTATGGGAACAAGTCACTGACTCGCATATTTTTGAGTAAGATGTGACTCAAAAAACAAACATATTGAGTCAAATCTAAATGAGTCAGGTGATATCAGTCAAATCTCGATGAGTCAGATTCAGATGACTCAGATGAGTGAGGAAAAAACAAACAAGATGTTAATCTCCGCGGTCCATGACTAACACACCAAGTATTTTCATTTGTTCTATTTATTTTTACTACTTGTTAAGCAATCTGGTACGACTAGGCCTACTAAATTATATGAGGTCATCATATGATAACAGAGGGATAATGTTGCAGTCAAATAAAAAACTCTTTGTCCAACTATATTTGTTAATGACCAAAAGACTCTTAATTAATTAACTCGTTGAACTGGGGTATTCCAACCTGATTGAGGTATACATAAATTTAAATGGATTTAGAAGTAAGGTCGAGGGGAGTTAAAAATTGTAAAGTTACAAAATTACCTTTAAAAATTCTAATTAAAACTAACACATTGGTAATATCAATTTTATATCATCTTCTTCTTCCTACTATATCCTAACGTCCTCTTCATCCCTCTCCATCATTTTTCATCGTTTCCAAACGAAAGAAAACTCCTCGATTAATTTGTCATAATCGTGGATTGGAAAATTTCATCGTCGATTAATCTCCAGACATGCAGAAGCGTATGAAATACAGTATAAAAAACCTAATCGTGAGGATCCTAAGATTGGAAAGACTATGCAACAATACAATCGGAAAAAAAAAAAATTAGGTGAAGAAGAAATCTGTGAAAGTGAAGAAACCAAAGAAATGACGAAATTGAGAAAGTAAGTGATTGCATAAAACCAATCCAGTATTGTTTGAATGTCAAATTAGGTCTGAAAAATCGAAATTGTTGAATCGTAGTTATGTGGTCGTCAAGGTATCTCTTTGTCTACCTTGAAGACTTTTCATGTTTACTTTTAGTCGTCATCTTCCTGAGATGAGTATCATGATAAATTTTTATCTCTGAAAGTAATATTCGCAGGGTCGCCATAGTATTCATCCCAAAACCTTGACGACTAGTCGTCAGGTTATGAAAATCTAAATCATGTTGACTAATGATTGTCTAAAACTTGTTTTTCCTGTGTTTCATTTTGTAGTTAGTCGTCAAGGTTTTGAAAATCTAGCTTGCCGACTAGGTTATGGCCATCACTTTGATACATTTTCTACCCTGATGACCAACAACTGCCAAAATCCAATGTTTATTGTGTCCATTTTTGCTATTAGTCATCATGCGTGTGAAACTATAACCTTGACGACTAATACACTAGCTAGTGTTTGTGGGTAAAAACGATCTGCTGATTTTCTGGTAAAAAATGGTGGAGGATGCAAGTGCTCGATAAAGCAAATGCCCAAAGTAGCAAATCGCCTGAACCTTTAAACAAATGTATTGCACGATAGTACTTTGACTTCAAGAGACTAATCTGTAGGACCCTGGCCTAAACCAAGACAATGCCCGCTCCAGGTTCAATTCGGACAACAAGAGTAGCAGGAGAAGGATCGGTCTGTAGGGAAGGAAGCTGAGAATGTGCGAAGATCAATGGAGATTGAGCGATTGATGATGTGATGTATTGAACTGCTTTGAAGATGATTCTCTGTGTAGACGAGAGATATCTTCTGAAAGTATTTGATAATTGATTGTGTGTTGAGTCTTATGTTCTTATCAAGTCATAGGTTCCGGAACCTATTTATTGGAGCACATCGATTTCCTGTAAGTGGTGACAGTTGAAGGAAGTGAAAGAGTGGGGAAGTGGGATAACATGACAAAACCACTTTAACTTTCCGTGGAAGACTTAGTTGATTGACCATCCACTATTCCATTTTCTCCTTTAACTTCCATCACGACTTACCACAACTCTCATCGTGATCCCCCCATGTGACATGAATTGATGTCTCATGTGAAAGTCTGCTTTGCAGATGTATTTTATATGGTCAATCTTTGACCTAGTTAGACCATGAGTCTTAATCGATGATGAAAACACAGGGGATACCAAATACACCCTACTTTTTCGTTCGGAAACCTTATAGAAAAAACTCAACACAATTTCAAGAAGACTAACTTAATGATCCTTGACAATATGTATAGAGTTAATATCTCAACCTCTACTCAATCAGTATGTATATAGATACAAAGTACGTGAAACTGATTGTTAAGCAGAGTACTTTGACGATCTCAAAAATCAATATCCAAGAATAGATCAATCTAGTCGTATCCAAATAATTCATTCGGAATTCTGCCAAGTAGTTAAACTTGTTATCTATCTTTCAAGATACGAATTCTACAAGACACTAGTCTCGTAATCGATTATAATTAAGAGGAATTATCTACGTAGATTGAATACGTATAAACATGTGATCCAATTATAAAGATAAACAACATAATGCCGAAATGGAAAAACATAAGACACCATAAATTTTGTTAACGAGGATACCGCAATAGCAGAAAAACCCAGGGACCTCGTCCATATTGAACATTACACTGTATTAAGCCGCTACAGACACTAGCCTACTATCATACTTCGGACTGGAATTTAGTTGAGACTGAATCCACCCTCCAAGCGTTCAATTACAGTCGCGCTCCTTACGTCTCTTGAACCTCGCAAGGTTCTACGCACTTGATTCCCTTAGCTGACGTCTTATACAGCCTAAGAGTTGCTTCAGCCGAAGTGAAGACTTTTGATACCAATCTTCCTATAGCAGATAAGCCTATTTGATTTACGTTTAGATCAAAGAACAAGGTGTGGAAATCTGTTTGCAATAGCAAGCTAGCAAACCTCACAAATCCGGAACTTGTGACTCCTGAAGAACAACCTAGATTCTTAACCACCTATCAAGAACAATTGTCGAAAGATCAACTAAGATCAGTCTTTAGATATCTATCTTGAGGAATCACAAAGTCAAAGACGAAGAAACTTTGTGACTACTATGTATCTTGCATGAAAGAGATTACGAAAACCTCGATAACAGAAAATCAAGATCATGATTCACGAACTATCAAGGTAAAGATAGTCGGACCTGGCTTTACGAATCCCCATGCGAAGTTCTTTTAGTCGTAGATCTAAAAGGTCAATAGAGGCGACTCTAGAATCAACTAGGACATAAAATGTCAGGGATTGATTTACCCAGTTGACAGAGATGCTCTTGAAAATACCGGGGGTACCAAAATACACCACCAACTTTTTTGTAGGAAATATGTATGGACAAACTCAATACAATTCCAAGAGTTAAAACTCAATCAAGGAAAGTGTCTAGAGTTATATCTCTCTTCCTCTCTTGTGATTAGAACGTTTATATAATTGAATCCGTGAACCCAATTACAAAGAGAGTTCTTGGACGGTACCAAAGACCAATGTCCAAGGATCAATCAAGTCTTATCAAACAAACTAGGTTGGACCTATCCACTGTGATTGATCAATGACAACCTATGATATTTCAATTATAAAGATAACCAATATAATGCGGAAAAAAAAAATACAGACACCAGAAATTTTGTTAACGAGGAAACCGCAAATGTAGAAAAACTCCGGGACCTAGTCCAGATTGAACACCAAACTGTATTAAGCCGCTACAGACACTATCCTAATACCAATTAACTTCGGTATGAAATGTAGTTGAGCCCTAAAAGGAAATTCACCGATTAAGATACAGTCGTGCTCCTTACGCCTCTTAAATCCCATCAGGACTCTGCGCAATTGATTCCCTTAGATGATGTCACACCAACTAAGAGTTGCTTCAACTCAATTGAAGACTTTAAACCAAATATGCCTCCCACAGATTAATCCTATAATTGATTTCCTAATTACGATCGAGACGGATGATCAAATCAAACGTAAGATCAAAGTGATGGAAATCAATAACAACTTGACAAAGTATGGCTATCCTTAAAACCCAGAATTATGCAACCCGAAGTGCATCCTAGATTGTTATTCACCTCACAAGTATAAAGCGCAATTGATTCCCTTAGATGATGTCATACCAACTAAGAGTTGCTTCAACTCAATTGAAGACTTTAAACCAAATATGCCTCCCACAGATTAAGCCTATAATTGATTTCCTAATTACGATCGAGACGGATGATCAAATCAAACGTAAGATCAAAGTGATGGAAATCAATAACAACTTGACAAGGTATGGCTATCCTTAAAACCCAGAATTATGCAACCCGAAGTGAAGCCTAGATTGTTATTCACCTCACAAGTATAAAACTTATGGAATCACAAAGTTGAGACGAAGAGAACTTTGTGATTTCTATCTATCTTGTTCAAGTGATAAATCAACAATCGAACAAGATCAGGATACTCAAGTTATCAAGATAAAAGATTACTGTACCTGGATTCACGAATCCCAATGAAGTCTTTGATAGTCGCTAAACCCTAAAAGGGTTTCTAGAGAGGACGACTCTAGGTACAACTAAGACACGCCAAAAAGTAGTGTTAGGATTCAAAGATCCCAGTTACCAAGAGTTCCCCTTATATAGACATATAAAGCCTATGTTGCTTTAGGTTTAAGCTAAGATAGCTTTGGAACCAAGCAAACAATATTCAACGTTGGATGAAAACTTTGAATCTTATTCGCATAAACAAGATATACACTCTGGTTAGTTAAACCGTAACCGAACCGTGTACAAAGACTATATTCAACATGGTTAGCCGAAACTTGCCGGTTTGAACTTAAAAGCTTAACACTCACTTTCATGTTACACAAAGACATTAATCTTGAGTCGCAATCATGTGATCAAATGAGTTTATTGTTTATATAAAGAATTGACCAAATGCAAATCATCTCATAGAAATAATTTGATCGCAATTGAATCATAATCGACATAGTTGGTAAATGTACAACGTACAAATACATGAGTCCTTTGTGAATCGTCTGAGTCATGGTACGCGAATCGGTTTGCAAACTTATAAGCAAAACCGAGTTCCGGAGTTGACATAACTTTTTCAGTTCACGTACCGGTTTACAAACTTTAGTGCAAAACTGAGTTCTGGAGTTGACAGAACTTTTTCAGTTTGCGAACCGGTTTGGAAACCTTAAGACTTTATCGGTTCCAGAGTTCACAGAACCTTTTCATTTTGCTGATAGGTATAGAATACGTCCAATTTATTATCTATTGTTTATGCTTTCTTTGCGATTTTTCTTGTAAATTATGTATTTTACGCGTGTTTTGAGTTTTATAGGTACTCTGGAGTCATACGAAGGAAAAATGAAAGAAATCATCTTAAATTGAGCAAAAAGGGCAAAATGGTGATTTCATAAGCAAGTACTAATGGCTGTCGAGCCAAGGTTAAGGGTTGACTAGCTGAAATTCCTACAGAAGGACTAAATATAGGCCAGCTGAGGTTAAGGGGCTGCCATCCGGGTAGCCCTTATCAAGGTGACCGGGTGTTAAATCTTGCCCCAATTTATAACCTAACCTAAAATTGAGAGATTTCTCATTCTCCCATTCTGTTTCACCTGAAATAAAGAAGAAGAAATAAAAGCAGCAGCCGCAGCTGTATTTCCGAGAGATCGAAGAGGGGATCTGGTGTTGAATTAAGAAGAAACTGATGATTTTTGTTGAAGAATTAAGAAGAAGTAGAGGATATTGAAAGAAGTTGATGCTGATGTGGTTCCAAGAAATCAACAGAGATGGAATTCAGAGAGAGCTGGCGGAATAGAAGATGGGTATGATCTGCTGTAAATCCGTGTTTGGTCAAGAACGAAATAGTTAGGGTTTTCTGAGATAATTAAAGATGGTGATTGTCAAGGGACTGGAGATGGAGAAGAAGACTCAGAAGCCATGGGCTATGAGTTATCAGCTGAGGTTTGAAATAGATGGAATTAGAGATTGAATCTGAGATCAGAGATGGATTTGTGGTGTTGGTTGAGATCCAGAGAAGATGTTGAGAGATGGGGTAGATGGAAGAAGATGAATCTGATGCTGGAGAGGAGATGGGTCTTATTATGACTCAGCCACTCAGGTTCTGTAGTTGTGATGAAGGAATTAAAGGAGATGCAGTGGTGGATGGAGGCAATAGAATCGGAGAAGATTTTCATGGGTTTGAGGTTGTATTTGGTGGATTGAGATTGGTATGGGCTTCTGCCGTAATTGGTAAGGTTCTGATCGAGAAATTGAAACGGATTGAACTCCTGCAGATTGAATTGAAGTTGTTGATCCTCTACGGAGAAGAAAGGATGGGTTAGTGCTGCAGTGAAGAATGGTTTGGAATGCTTAGATGAATGTTAGAATTGTGCAGGAAAGAATGGTCTGAATTTCGCATGGAATAGTCGGAGAAACAAACAGAACTCTGTCGGATTTTCATACAGACGAGTTAACTCAGTGAGTTCGTTAACCGCTCCGACCATGTAACTCAGTTGAGTAAGACCGAGTAAGACAGCTGACTTGGCTGATTCACTCTCTCTGCCTTGACCCAGTAGACTGACGAAAACCGTTAGTCTGACAGTTATATATAACGAATCTGTTACGGAATATTCCGTTGACGGAGAAGAATAACACGACGACCAGCAATGACTTTCTGGCCAGATTCCGGTGATCCCTGGATTGTTCCGGCGACCCAAATTTACATATTTTTGTGTGAATTTTTCTCATAGGTATGAAGACTTGGATGTGGAGTTTGACTTGAAATTGAATGTGGAAAAGAAGAGGAGGAATTTTACAAAGACAATGACTTGGAATTGAACGGGAAAGGGATCCTAATCCTAAGAAGATTGCAATCAAATTGAAGCCTTTGAATAGAGAAGTTCTCTACTTTACTCTACACATCTCTACATCTCTATACACACTACATTTTGGTTTTATTTTCTTTTAATTTGTTTTTTGAACTCCAAACCATGAGTAACTAATTTAATTATTGATTGAGGATGAATTCCTAGTTCTTGAAATGTTTTGAGTTTTGTTTTAAATCTACTTTGAAGTTTTCACATGATTATCGTTTGCTTTTACTAATATGAGTGTTTATGGTTGTTTAGAGTGCACGCTAAATCGATTTGTTAACTTAATCTAAAGCTAGGGGATAAGTAATCGTTTCTTGACTTTTTACACAAGTAGAAAACACGAGACCTTGCAGAGGGATTCTGTGGAGCAATTGTGTGTAAAAACAATGCTAGAATGTGGACCGAGCGAACTGAGTTCAACTACTAGTATCAAACCTAAATTCATAAATCTTAATGCGTTCTTTTGAATTACATCTTGTAAGCGAACCTCAAGGTGGTTCTTTGGAATAAAATCTGATAACTAAGCAGACCTGTTATGAAACGAGGAATTTTGGGGTTAGCTAAGCGAACTTGCTAACCTGCGGTTGGCGATAATCTGTGACTAATCAAAAGTGGAAAAGAACATAACTTGAATCATTGTTTTGCAACGAAGAACGATTACTTGATCTTATTTCTCTTATTGATTTTAATTTAACCTTTTAAATTGCTTTGTTTATTTATTTTGCTTTATAAAATCTAAAATCAAAATCCCCCTTTTTGTGACATTATAAGACAATTAAAACCTCTTGCTCCTCGTGGGAACGAACTTGACTACACTATATTACTTGTTAATTAAGTGGAAAAATATTCACTAATTTGTTGTGGTTACGACACGCATCAAATTTTGCCGCCGCTGCCGGAGAGCAGCGGAGCAGCTTTAGTTGTTTTTCTTTTCGTTTCATTTTTTATATTTTAGTTTAGTTTCTAACTTTATTTTTTAGAATTAATATTTCAGGTACCAGTTCTCCATGTACGGTGAAAGAGCAAGCATATCACAACAATCAGTACGATTTTCAACCTCAACACTATGGCGACTTCCAACCATCCTTAGGATACAATCAAAACGAATATGTTAGCTATGATCAATTTCCTACATAACCTTATGGGTATTCTCATGCATATCAACAACCTTATGACGGGTATGTAAGTGAGCAACCACAAGGATGGGAGGATAGTTATGCTTTTGATCAGAAATTCTCTAGTTTTGCATAACAGACGTGTACCATGTTGGGGGAGCTTAAACAAAATATGCAAGAATCACTACAAAATCAATAACCTTATGACGGGTATGTAAGTGAGCAAGCACAAAGATGGGAGGATAGTTATGCTTTTTGAAAAGGCGAGGGTACCCAAATATACCTCAAGCTAAAACTTTTCCTTCATATAAGTCCTTTCTCCGAAAGTGATTGTCTATGGACTGAGTAGATACAATACAACAAATCGGTTCACACTTCGTGTAATCGTCTATGGATACAAGATCGAGACAATACAACAACGAAGTATGTTTACTTGATACAGAGGTTCGGACTTAACCAAACACAATAGGATTGCTTATCAAGTAAATAGGAATTAACGTTTGTGTAATTTACTTTAATTATAATAAAACAATTATAATGCCGGAAATATAAAGTAAATGACACAACAAGATTTTGTTAACGAGGAAAACCGCAAATGCAAAAAAACCCCGAGACCTTGTCCAGAATTGAATACTCTGAGGATTAAGCCGCTATACAAAATAAACCAACTTCGTATAGTTGAGACCAAGCAACTAAACCTATAGTTCACCTAGTTCCGTCTGTACTCCCACACCTCCGACCTATAAACTAGTCACGTACTTGGACCAATTCCTTTGGTTCGTATTCCAAACAGTAAGGGAACAACAAATCTGTTTGGTATCAACTCTCTTCAACCAATTGATATGAGTTGGACAAAGGCTCTTCTGTTTATCTTAACATAAACTCCTTTGCCAGGTTCCAAGATCTATCTTATGTTCAATTACCAATAGGTAATCGTTAAGATTTTGCAATCAATACCTTTAATCCCAAGGAAACGTATTGATGCCGATCTACACAACTATTCTATCAAAATACCACAAGGATAAATAGATTATAGTTGGATCCTTTTTTACCGAAACAAGTATTGTGCACACCAAAGATTTATATAACCAAGTCAGAAATCTTCTATCTCTGCTTTGTCTTCAAATCTTCTTAGATCTTCAATAAACACCTGCACAAAACTACTTGAATCTCTTGTGATCAATCACACACAGAATGGAGTCTGTTAACAATGGATTATCACAAGATCGTCTTTAGCACTAACAACAGTCTAAAGATCCCTGTCGAAACCTTGAACTAGTTTGAGTGAATCTTATATCAGAAGAGAAGATTCTCAAGCATAAACAAACTAGGTGCAATAAAAGTTCAACCACCGTTAGTCAATCAAATCAATATGAAAACAAAAGATAAACCGCAATTATCTAGTTTTCCACCAACGGTACGTGCTACAGCTTCTCAATCCCAAAGAAGACTTTAAACTGAGCGGCCGTAAGAGATTTCGCCTAATTAGGTTACTCTCCTCTCCGAATAGACGGCTTCACCAGTAACAGTACAACAGAGGAAGTTTACCGTCACGAAGGATTAGTTTGCCCGAAATACAAACTTCAAGTATTTATAGACAAGGAAGTTTGGACACCAAGGAATTTCCAAAACCGAAAATATTCTCAAGATATTCTATAATAATTTCCATATTCGGTTTTCATAATTCCTGAGAATGCTCTGTCCAAAATAATGATCGAAAATTTCCTTGGAAAATCTTTAACTAGCAAATGCACATTACTAATTCTTATTTTCCATATATAATTAAAAACCTTAATTAAAAGATTCTTAACTTATTTAATTTCGATCCTGGGATTTACTTCCTTCTTAGACGTTAACGAATATCTTTGAACAATAAAAAAATATACGCATTACTGCATGTGTTCAAAGTGTGTCGACATCCTTTCTTTGTAAGTCCTCTTTCATACTTACTCACTTGAAACCGATTTACCACACTTCCAAACAAGTTTAGAATTGGTTCATCTGACTTTCAAGAGCTATGTGATTGATTAAGAACTTCTCAATCACAAATCACGGGTTTAACGGTTCTACCAAAACAAGTTTCGGTTCTGCCTCCATGTGAGTACTGTGCATAGTCACACTAGCTTCCCAAAATTCGGTTGACTAGGTATTAAGATCGGTTCCCCACATATATATGGTATCTAACTCATATGTGTTGCACATGTCCATAGGATCGGTTCCCCTTTGCCTAAAAACGTGTTGCACATGTCCATAGGATCGGTTCCCCTTTATGCTATAAACCTTGTTGCACCCCATATAAGGATCGATTCCCCTTTGTGTCGTGTTGCACCTCTTACTAGGATCGGTTCCCCTTTACCCAGTGTTAGGCCTTACAAACTGCACAAACTCGATCATACCAACAGGTGATTACTTAAGATCGGTTTCACTAATAAAAGTCATACCAATACAAAAGTCAGGCCTCATGTGAATAGTTTTACCAAGAACACAAACAAGTCATGAGCGGTTATACTAATCACACATATTGGTCGTTCATAAGATATGCAGTGAAGAACAGCCCCAATGACGCCTGGCGCTTTCCTTTTCGGCTCACAAACAAAGTTCATGAACTTACTTCCTTAAAACACATGTAACAACATTGTTTCCTAGGATGAAATCCTCACCTTATACCCATACAATAATCACAATAACATTCATACGATTATGTTGATGTCTTGTCTACAAAGTTTAATGGTTAAGCAATAAACCTCGTATTGAATTCCTTAATACTATGTCTATCTAGAGTGTTCATGCTTTGCAGTTTTGTTTTCAATATGCACGACTTGAAAGATACGTTAGGGAATGAAACAGTTCAAGTCAAATATCACTAACATCAAGAGGAAGGATGATGTTGTGGTTGTAGCTCCGTACTTCTTCACTTCTTCAAGTCTTAGGAATACTTGTAATGTCTCATATCCTAATACTTTCAATCTAACCTATACGAAGTTGACTCTAGTACATTTAATCAAGCGACTCTTAAATGAGTTTTGGTTCACTAAAATATGACAACCAAACTTGACATACCAATGCTTAGTGGGTTCAACCGAGCTATGCTCTAACACTTTTGATCAGAAATTTTCTAGTTTTGTAGATTCTTTCAATACCAAGATGCAAGAACTTCGACAACAAAGCGAGGAATCACATCGAGAAATTCAAAGAAATTATACGAACAAATTTCTCAACTCGGTAAAAATAGGGATGAGGAAGAAGTATGTCCTCAAAACAAAAATAATTTCTAAATTCCTATGGACAACAAATAATATTTTGAAGATGAGCAACCTCTCTTGAAATTCTTTGTGACAATGAGGAAGTTATTCCAACTCCGGATCATAATAACGATCCGTCGGCTATTCAAAAGGAGGAGCCTTGGTATGACCAAACCATTGTTATAAACGATGTAACATACTCGAATGCATATCAACGTTACAAAAAATATCCAGGTTACAATGTTTTTAGGCCAGTTGATTTCGAAGTAGTAGTCCCGGTTATTCCTTCACCGGAGACTCATTGTCCTAAGATTTACACCGAAGAAGATTTTATGAGAGAGGAATTTGATTCGGATGATGGGAGTGTTGAAGATATAGTGACTCAGAATGAAACCAAATTAAATGCATTCGTGGAAGACCCAATTGAACTTGCCAGTGATTTTAATGATGCCAAGACTTTGGTAAAGGTAGATAATAACGGAGAATGGTTGCAAGATTTGATAGAGGACCACGATATACAAGAGGTAAGTAATCCACTAGAGTTCTCTAAGGATAAAGAGGATTTCGTAATACAAGAATTTTTGCAAGGTTTGTCTAACCCTTTGCATATTGATTCTTCTCCTTTTAACTTTTATTGGTTTGAATGTATGTGCTTCAAAAGTATTTTTGAATGACTTTGTTTCTAGATATCCGCCATTGGAAACACTTGATGCTAACAATATGCAGGTTTGCAAAGAGGAATACATGGAAAGTCCCAAATTTTATGTTTTCCATACACTTTTGAGTGTAGACAAGACTAAGTGTGGGGGAAATTTCTATCGAGCGATAACATCATTATTATTTTCTTGTGCTAACATTTGTATGGATCTATTATTTGCAAAACAGGTACTATAGGTGGATCCCCAAATTTTCAGATTGTTAGTATATGGGGAGTGAATCTTGCAAGTGCCAAGTCGGACTGACGACTTTAAACCAAGCGCTACATAGGAGGCAACCCATTAGTTTCGTATTTCTTATCCTTTTGCCTTTTATTTTGTTATTTATTTTTCTTGTTCCATATCATGTTAAGATTTCCCACCTTGACTTTACCAGGAGGATTCAATTACATTGAGGAAAATGTAAGGTTTAATGTGGGGGAGTGGTTAAGTATATATATATTTTAAATTTTTTTTTGCATAAAACCTCTAACTTGTAGAGATTTTAGAGTCACTAGTATACTTCTAGCTATGTTTACATACAAAATTCTCGGCCGAAATAATTGAACTTAGAAGTGCTAGAGAATACTAAAAATTAGGTGTTATTAATCTTTGGGAGAAGTCATTACTGTTTGTGGCTCAACTTAACCATGCCGGTGGCAAATTAGGAGCAGGAAGATATTTAGTATTAGAATTGCTGATCAATCATTAGTGGAGACTACCCATATTTACATCACGTGAGGCACTGACCTTAAATTCTTTGTAGCTGACTAAAAAATCTTCTTAGAGTGTGTGTCACTGTACGTTAATTTCACGTAGAATGGTGAGCCACCCCACTTCGCACCAATTTCAGCACTATTTTTGTTCTCTTGGGTGCTAATTTTGTCAATCATGAGGGTGACGTCTATAGATGAAAGCCTCCTTCTTGTAGTTCGATTTTCAGTTAACACCATTCTCTCGACAACAACAGATCCATAGAAACACCATTATCATCAACAAGTGGAGCATCATAAGTTCGAAAAAAAGTTGAAGATGTTCAAGGTTTACAAGTAACAAAACAAGAAAAGAGCAAATTTCATATTCAAGTAAAACAACAAGACAAGGAGAAGAATTGTACATACATGTTGAAGACTTATTTACAAGAGCAAAGAAAATCGAAAGGTGAGAGTTATTGAAATTTATGATATCGAGACAGTACAAGTTGTGAAGAATCAATCGGTAAAGTACTTTTTTCACGGCCATGGTTTGTTTTATTTTCACTTTGTTTAGAATTTTATTTCTCTTGTCTTGAAAAAAAATGAAAAAAAAAGAACAAAAAAAAATAAATGAAAAAAGCAAAAAAAAAAAAATGGAAAAAAAAGAAAAAAAAATATATACATGAGACAAGAGAAAATTTTGTTATTTTTTTTTATTTTATAAGCCGTGGGGAAGGAGAAATATATGAGGAAGTTTCAAGAAACAAGGATTTGAAGAAAAAGGTTAAAAATTGTCAAGGATCTAAGAAGTTCAAAATTATCATTAATAGTTGAAGCCGAAGACGAAGACCGAGAAGATGAAGACGATGAGCCGAAGACGTTTCTATTGGACGCTGTGAGAGTGGTGTTATCATCATTGTCGATCGGATGTGAAGGTAAGTGAGTAATCCCATCCTTGTAATAATGGTTGATTTCCTTTCCTAGAGATCTATAGATGGTGGATTTTCGACAAAGGCTAAATTCGTAAACTCATAATTATACGAAACTCTGATTCAGCAATCAAACGTGAGTATCGAGACACGAGTCTCTCATCGAATTCTCAACGGAGAGTACTTTCTCTCAGAGTACATGTAGATATGTAGTCTCACGACTGGACAACGACATATCTCATGAATACTGAATACTTTCAGTGATTATTTCTATATAGCATCACGAGATGGACAGCTCCTATACAACTTTCTCTGCTAGTATAGAGCGATAACATCTTCAGGAACAAACAACGAGTTTACCCTGACTATATAAAGGATATGACTTACCGACAAGCTCATATCGGGATAATTAATGCTCCTAGACAGCTTGCTCTGCTAGTATAGATCCACAAAGTTAATTATTCCTAATTAAGATTGATTCTGCCGTGACATTCACTACTGAATTCCCAGAATAATGTATTATTGCTTCTATTCCATGGTCGAATCCACGACTGGTCCCATGGAATGGCAATAACAATTGCTCCTATTCCATGGTTGAATCCACGACTGGTCCCCTGGAATGGCAATAACAATTTTTCTGATTCTATGATCGAATCCACGACTTGATCTCATAGAATAGCAATAACTATATTATCTCATTACTCCGATTTCATGATCGAATCCACAACTGGTCTCATAAATGGTAATAGATAAATCTTAATTACTCTGATTCTATGGTCGAATCTACGATCCCATGGAATGGTAATGCTCACTTTATTATTCTGAATTCATAGTCGAATCCTCAGCTGATCCTATGAATTAATAATAAACATTTTATTACTCAAGTTTTTTGAATTATTCTCCACTGGATTCCACAATTAATAATAAATAATCAACAACCGGACGTCTGATCTACCTCTAAGTAAGCCCCGATTTAAATGGTGAAGGTGTACCCAACGACGATACACTAACAGTCACCGCACGAACGAGTATTTCAAAAATACAACGAAACGATGAACCTATGCAAAATAGAGAAGAAAATAATAAATAAATTAAAAATATTGACCAGGGTGCTGGGAGCACGGACACACGACCAACCGACCGTGTCGTGGTCAATCCCACGCCAGTTTTATATTTTAATGCATTTTTATAGTTTTCATGATTTGATGAAAATTCTCTCATTTTATCAAATTTCCTTCGTCTCGAGGAAACTCCTCGGTTTCATGGTACTTCCATAAATCCATAAAAAATAATATAAAATTAAGGAAAGGAATGCGGGGCGTGACCATTGGCCAACCGACCATGCCTTGGTCCCAACCGGCCCCACACCCCTCGGTTCCTTATTATTTTATTATTATTATTATTTCTCTAATTTCATGAAAAAACTCCTCGATTTCATGGTATTTTTGCACAAATCATCGAATAATAATAAAATAAAACAAATTATGAAAACTTGTGGGACCGGGCCTTGGCCGGCCGGCCATGCCCTAGACGGTCCCACACGCCCCTTTGTTTTATTATTTTATTATTAGTTTTCCTTGATTTCATCAAATTCCTTGATTTCATGGTATTTCTCTCAAATTAGGAAAAATTCCCTCAATTCATCAAAAATACATACAAAATACACAAAAATTAGGGAAACTCGTGGGACCGGGCCCAAGCAAACCGGCCATGCCTCCCACGGTCCCACACGCCCTTGTTTTTATTATTTTAATATTTTTTGCTTCCCTGAACTCATGAAAACTCCTTCAATTCATGGAAACTCCCTAAATTCATCAAATTTCTCAAAATTCATGAATTTTTCATAAAATCATCAAAATATTATAAAATTAAGGAAAAGGAACCACGGGACCGTGGTCACGACCGACCGACCATGCCTTGACCACGGAGGTCCCACGCCTCCTCTTTCCTTATTTTATAATTATTTTTCATCATCTCATGGTGTTTTCCTCAGTTTCGTCGAAACCCTAATTTTGGCATATTTTCTCGAATGGATGCTCAATTGCACGCCAGAAAATATCAAAATTCTCAGGACTGAGATGTGGACGCCTTGGGGACATGAGCACCCTATCTTGACCGACCAAGATTGGCTCTTTGGCTCACGGAAGCCGATCCCATCAATTTTCACAGTTTTGACCTAATTTGCACAATTGCTCGTATTAGGTCCAAAATTCTTCCAAACACTTTGGATTTTCATGAAGTGATCGTCAGGCGGTCACGTGACAACCCAGGGCCGGTTTCATGACTCCATGGTTGGTCCGTCGCCTCATCATAATAAATTAGGTTTTCCCACCTAAGGCTCAAACGAGCATTTTCGAATAAATGATTAAACCAGCATTTGATCATTCTTTCACCAACAAATCGTCAACTCTTCAGGATTTCTTCGTATTTTCTCACGTGAGCATATGGACACTACATGGTTAATCCACGGTCCCATGTAGTCGCTTCCTCCTTCTTCCCATGGTTGAAATTCTGACGAACTATGAATTGATCATCAATTGATCAAATTAGGGTTTCTGAATCCAAGGATCATCATTCCAGATTCTAACCTTAATAATTTTACGACGACCTCATGGTCATTAATTTATTAATTATGCTCGGTTCAACGACCAATATTCTAATTAATATTTTTGGTACTGAAGAGTCGGGTGTTGAACCCGGATTGGTAACTGAACCGGACCTAAGATCAACCATCTTTGTGAGATTGTGAGATTGCAACCGAGAGAATGATCTCCCACTGTGGTCGCCAATCTGTAGATGGGGAAAAACTATTTGCTGGTTTTTAAGGAATTGATGAGACGACCGTGCGGAGGAGTCTCCTCGAACCGAGCGAAATGTTAAACCTCACACAGATGCACCGCTGCAAAGGGGGTGCTTTAGATTCGAGAGATCAATCTGTAGTACTCTGGCCTAAATCAAGACAATGACCGTTCCAGAGTAAATTCGGTCACAAGAGAGGATGGGTTGATCTGTAGGAGGGAAGATGAGAAATGTGTGGAATCAATGGTAATCAAAGATTGTGGGTGTGTGAATTCCGAATACGATAAGCTCTGAGTGATTGAAATTGCTCAATTGAGAGTAGTTGATAAATTGATGAGTTGATGATCTCGTGTTGTCAATGAGACGTGAGATTGATGATACTGTTGATGATGGTTCAATCATGATTCAGAGACTTATTTATATTGCTGGAATTTTAGACACCATGATTCCATGAAGTGTGACAGTTGATGGAATCAAGGAGTGGGGAAGTGGAGATCGTGTTTGAAACCAGTTGCTCAACGTGTGGAGACTTGGTCGATTTTCCACCCACTACCTCGTGAATTCCTTCAACTGATTGCACGAATTGCTCACATTCCATCGTGTGTTTGAACACACGTGCCGTAGACCGCCAGACCAAAACCCTAAGTGATATCCCCCAAAGTGACCCGATTGACGTCTCGTGGTATGTTAGTCAATTGATGACTTCGTGGTTTGATGGGACTATGATTCCATGTAGTCGTTGAGTTGAACATGATGTTCTGAAACTCATGAATCGAACATGTCATGAGACAGAGGTATAGTTCTTACGATGAAGTGAGCAAGTATTTCTCATTCGATGGATCGTTGAATATCGATTGTTGAACCAATATTCCTTGGTTTGAGCAAATATTCCTCATCTGAGCAAATTCTGCTCATGCGATGTATTATTGAATATTTGATCGTCTGAGCATGTGTTGCTCAGCTGATGGATTATTGGCAGCGTACCAAAAATATTAATTAAAGTACTAGCATAATTAATAAGATTAATGACCATGAGGTCGTCGTAAAATTATTAAGGTCGGAATCTGGAATGATGATCCTTGGATTCAGAAACCCTAATTTGATCAATTGATGATCAATTCACGGTTCGTCGGAATTTTAACCATGGGACGAAGGAGGGAGCGACTACATGGGACCGTGGATAAACCATGTAGTGTCCATATGCTCACGTGAGCAAATACGAAGAACTCCTGAAGAGTTGACGATTTGTTGGTGGAAGAATGATTAAATGCTGGCTTAATCATTTATTCAAAAATGCTCATCTGAGCCTTAGGTAAGAAAACCTAATTAATTATGACGAGGCGAGGGACCGACCATGGAGTCATGAAACCGGCCCTGGGTTGTCCCGTGACTGCCTGACGATCACTTCATGAAAATCCAAAGTGTTTGGGAGAGTTTTGGACCTAATACGAGCAATTTTGCAAATTAGGTCAAAACTGTGAAAATAGATGGGACCGGCTTCCGTGAGCCAAAGAGCCAATCTTGGTCGGTCAAGATAGCGTGCTCGTGTCCCCAAGGCATCCGCGTCTCAGTCCTGAGAATTTTGATATTTTCTGGCGTGCAATTGAGCATCCATTCGAGAAAATATGCCAAAATTAGGGTTTCGACGAAACTGAGGAAACACACCATGAGATGATGAAAAATAATTATAAAATAAGGAATGAGGAGGCGTGGGACTGCCGTGGTCAAGGCATGGTCGGCCGGTTGTGACCATGGTCCCGTGGTGCCTTTTCCTTAATTTTATAATATTTTGATGATTATATGAAAAATTCATGAATTTTGAGAAATTTGATGAATTTAGGGAGTTTCCATGAATTGAAGGAGTTTTCATGAGTTCAGGGAAGCAAAAATATTAAAATAATAAAAACAAGGGCGTGTGGGACCGTGGGAGGCATGGCCGGCCGGCTTGGGCCCGGTCCCACGAGTTTCCCTAATTTTTGTGTATTTTTTATGTATATTTTGATCAATTGAGGGAATTTTTCCTAATTTGAGAGAAATACCATGAAATCAAGGAATTTGATGAATTCTAAAATAATAAAAGAAAGGGGCGTGTGGGACCGGCTAGGGCATGGCCGGCCGTCCAAGGTACGGTCCCACAAGTTTTCATAATTTATTTTATTTTATTATTATTTGATGATTTGTGCAAAAATACCATGAAATCAAGGAGTTTTTTCATGAAATTAGAGAAATAATAATAATAATAATAAAATAATAAGGAACCGTGGGTGTGGGGCCGGTTGGGACCAAGGCATGTTCGGTTGTCCAATAGTCACCCCCCACACTCCTTTCCTTAATTTTATATTATTTTTTATGGATTTATGGAAGTACCATGAAACCGAGGAGTTTCCTCGAGACGAAGGAGATTTGATAAAATGAGAGAATTTTCATCAAATCATGGAAAATAATAAAAATGCATTAAAAATATAAAACTGGCGTGGAATTGACCACGACACGGTCAGTTGGTCGTGTGTCCGTGCTCCCAGCACCCTGGTCAATATTTTTAATTATTTATTATTTTCTTCTCTATTTTGCATAGGTTCATCGTTCCGTTGTATTTTTGAAATACTCGTTCGTGCGGAGACTGTTAGTGTATCGTCGTTGGATACACCCTTACCATTTGAATCAGGGCTTACTTAGAGGTAGCTCAGACGTCCGATTGTTGATTATTTATTACTAATTGTGGAATCCAGGGGAGAATAATTCACAAAACTGAGTAATAAAATGTTTATTATTAATTCATAGGATCAGCTGAGGATTCGACTACGAATTCAGAATAATAAAGTGAGCATTACCATTCCATGGGATCGTAGATTCGACTAGAGAATCGGAGTAATTAAGATTTATCTATTACCATTTATGAGACCAGTTGTGGATTCGATCATGAAATCGGAGTAATGAGATAATATAGTTATTGCTATTCTATGAGATCAAGTCGTGGATTCGATCATAGAATCAGAACAATTGTTATTGCCATTCCATGGGACCAGTCGTGGATTCGACCATGGAATAATAGCAATTGTAATTAGGAATAATTAACTTTGTGGCTCTATACTAGCAGAGCAAGCTGTCTAGGAGCATTAATTATCTTGATATGAGCTTGTCGGTAAGTCATATCCTTTATATAGTCAGGTGTAGATTTGTTGTTTGTTCCTGAAGACGTTATCGCTCTATACTAGCAGAGCAAGATGTCTAGGAGCCGTCCATCTCGTGATTCTATATAGGAATAATCACTGAAAGTATTCAGTATTCATGAGATATGTCGTTGTCCAGTCGTGAGACTACATATCTACATGTACTCTGAGAGAAAGTACTCTCCGTTTTGAATTCGATGAGAGACCCGTGTCTCGATACTCACGTCTGATTGCTGAATCAGAGATTCGTATAATTATGAGTTTACGAATTTATCCTTTGTCGAAAATCCACCATCTACATTAAGTCCCCTGCTTATTGAGGAAAGCTGTGTTCCTAAGTCAGCATTAAATGGTGATTTTCCGGCCATAAATAATAATACCAGTAATTGAACTTAGTCGTAAGTTGAGACGTTACCGGATTTAAATAGCATGAGCAAACCAAGACTTGATGAAGGCTTCAATGTCATGATTGGAGCGTCTTTTGATGAACATAAATTGGTGTTGAACCGCTGGTTTGGACGATGAGTCCGTGGTCGGTTAGGATTCGCGGGTCGGGCCTAATAAGGAAATCCTTAGAAAATTAGGTTTTGGAAATAAAATTGATATAAAAGGGATTAATCCTTTTTTTTTTCTCACGACCAGCTCTCCATCACCTCTGCACCTTCACGCCAGCAGGAGAAGATTCCCGCTGCCGCCGGACCACCACCTGCCGCCGACGGTCGCCGTCGTTGCCGCCGTCGGCCAATTTCCGGCCGGCACTCCCAGGTACGTTTTTTTTTGTTTGCTGATGTTTATGATCCTCATGAGTTTTTCATGCTTTGATCATGATGAAGTTATATACATGTGTGTATATTAGCGTGAGTTTATGAAAAACCCTCGTTTTTTGAAAACGTATGTTCGTTCGATCGTTAGTTTTGAAAGCTAACTATAATCCCTGATTAGGAGAGTTTTTTTTAGTATGAACCTAGGTCCAGTGATAAAACTTAGTGTATGAGATTTCATGTATACCAAGGTTATCATCATAAAAGAAGTGAATTTTCATGAAATTGGGAAAATCCTTCGTTTTAAAGACAAATAATGATGACACGAAGGAAAATATGTATGATGAACTTGTGTCCAGTGATAAAATTATGAGCTTTCATGTAAATACAAAACTTTATCATATGTATGAGATGTGAGCTTTCACAATATTTTTTGAAATAAACCTTCGTTTTAAAGACAAATAATGACGATACGAAGGAAAAATAGTTATATATATATATGCAGCCGTGACATATATTGTGCAAAATATGATGATATATTTTATTTGCATGAGTTTGTTTTCGTTAGATAAAATCCTTGAGAATTTATGTAAGCAATGTTGCATTAATTGCTGTTTTTTTCGAAAAATCAAAACGTGGGTTTTGGGAAACTTCGAAGATAGACAATATATTTATGATGAAATATTTATTGTTATGAAACTTCATAGGTCAGTTGTGTGAATGTTCACATTATGAAAATTGTGTCCGTGATTTTATGAAAAATCAGTTTCGAAATTAATAAAGTTTCGTTCGTTTTTGCAGTTTTCGAAGAGACGAACGATTTTGAGGTGTTAACTCTAGCATTACTATCACTATTGTTAGTGGAAGTATAAAAGGTAAGAGTTAAGAGTTACCATTTTTTGCTGATGTTGGTTTGTTTACATAGTAGTAATCTTTGATCTTCCGGTTCCAGAAAATGTCGACCAACAATAAACAATTACGATTACTGGTATTCCTCTTCTTCCTCTGGCTCTTCTGATGAGGATTCCGACGCTCCTGTAGCGAAATCAAAGGCTAGGGTTACCCAGGAAGGGGCGAAGCCTAATGTTCCTTGGGTGAGCGAAGAGTCTCTTTTGCTGAACTCGAAAAGAAAAGAGCTGAAGACAAAAAGGAGGATGCCCGTCAACGTGAAAAAGATCGCACCCGGCGTAAGAGACAGAGGGTTGAGGAGAAGCGTCAATTCTTGGATGGGGTGCCTTCTGATTCTGATGCTGATGCTTCTGAAGGAGAGATCACATGGGAACCATCCGAGCGTTACATTAAGCCTGATCGATATGAAAGAGAGCATCAGAGGACGATGAAGAAAATTGAAGCTGAAGCTGCAGCAGAAGATAATTCGGATTCAGATGATGATTATCTTCCGTCCACCGGACTTCACCAATGATCCTGACAGTGACTCTGAAGAAGATGATTCCGAGAAGGACAGTGACGATGAAGCTGACAATTCGGATGAGTCCGACGAGTAGTTTTACTTCCATCTTCTTTAGACGTTAGAGCATTCCCTTTTTAGTCTTCATAGTGGATATCTTTCTTTTGACTGTTTAAACGACTTTACTTCAATTAGACTTTTCTTCTGAATGATGAACATTTTGTTAACGTCGATTTCTTCTAATCCATGACATGGACCAATGTCCATATATCCAAATTCATCATGACTTGTCGATTTTCATGAGAAGTAACATAACACACGGAATTCATGACGTGTACAAGGCCGCGTGGCCTATCCTTTGACCCGTGATGTTCAGTCCCCAGTGTTATTTTCCTCGTCTTCGGTATCGATCTTTGAAGCCTAGGGTTTCAGTGAAACTCGTAACTGAGTTGACTATATGACTATCGCCTGATATATATATCTTCAAGACTCCAAATCTATGATCCACGCAAATATTTCTTCCATTCCTGAGTCAGTTTCATCGTGCAGAGAAGTTTTGATCCTACCCTCTTGCCGTCATGTCGAGCAATAGCATTTCTTCTCAAGATGATCTTCAGTCGAAGCGTGAAATAGCAACGTCTATCTCAGTAAGTTGTACACTTCTTCTTCTCCTTTCTTGTCTGTTCAATCGAGATTGTTGATCACAAGAGAATGATTTGTCGTAGGACTGTAAGAAGAATGCTACTCCTCATAATGCAAGGCCTAAGCGGACTGTTAGAGCTCCTGCCCGGTATGGATCGGCTCGTGCTGAAGCTGGATCGTCTGTAAGTAAACCTATGACTCTTGAGATTGTACTGAGTCCCGGGATTAACACTCCTTCGTTTCATCGTAGGCGGATGTCCGTGTCGTCGTCGATGCTAGACGAAGAAAGAGTGGAAAGTCCGTGACCGTGGTTGAGGTTGAGGAAAGCAGTAACCAGGCATGTGAAGATTCTGTAGGATCCGTGGAGACCGGAGACGGTGTCCATGCTCGTGAATACCCAACCGCTGGACTTTTATTCGAAGCCCCATTGATTAATACCTTCCCAGACAATGAAATGGTCGGCGGATTCGGTTCCCAAATGTCATGTCTCTGTACACCAAGATCTGGAAGAAGTATGGTCACATTGCTACCACAGAAGTGTGGAAAGGTTTTCTTCCAACCCTTTTAACCACGGTAGCGGGGCTATTGCCGATCATCGAGGAAATGAATCAGATGCACTTGCGAGACGTCAAAAACCATGAACTGCACCAATGGGATGAAATGATCTCGAATTGTGAGATATTGCGATTCAATGTAAGCTGGCTCCGTCGTCGTCTTGAGATAATCAAGGTTCATAAGGCAGAGGCTGCTGATGCAATTTCCATGAATGCAGCTTTACTGGATGAGGAGAGGATACTGGCTCTGGAGTCAGCAAGGGTTGAGAAAGCGTCGAAGACTTGAAGGCAAAGACCAAGATTTTTCAGAAGAAGCTTGACGAGGCTTCTTACAGGGATTATCCGTTGCTGGATGGTTTGCTCTGAGTGAGCATTTGTGGTTGTTGTTTTTGAGTAAATCTGAGTTTCTAGTTAGGTGAAACAGTTGATCATGGTATGAACGAATTTTGCTCATTTATGAAATGTTTAATGAACAAAGGAGCATTCGCATGCTCTTTGGAGGAATGAAATTACATTTTTGAAAATGCTTGAAATGATGAAGAGGTAGTTTGTTTCATGGATCAGGCATAATAAGCTTTGAGCCATTTGCCATTGATGATGTTTCCTTCCTTTCCTCCATTGATTGCTAAAATTTTGTAGTATCCGCTAGACACTGCTTTGATAACAACATATGGCCCTTCCCATTTAGGAGAGAACTTAGGAGCGGACATGTCTTGTTGAATGTTTTGCCGTCTTTAATACCAAATCTCCTACTTGAAATGTTCGAGGTCTTACCATTTTGTTGTAGGCTCTGGAGATCCTCTGTTTGTAAGCTTCCACATATTTTTCCACCTTGGTTCTCCTTGATTCCAGCATATCTAGCTCAGCGATTCTTGATCTGGAGATTTCGGCCTCATCCCATTGTACACCACTGGATGCTGCAATCCTGGCTGAGGGAACTTTGATTTCTGCTGGAAGTATGGCGTCGGCTCCATAGACAAGGGAATATGGCGAAGTACCGATCGAGCTCCTTGGTGCAGTTCTGTAAGCCCATAGAGCCATGGGTAATTGCTCATGCCATGATCGAGGATTGTCATGAATCGTCCGACTGATAATCCTGACCAAAGTCTTGTTGGTACTTTCTGCTTGACCATTTCCTTGTGGATAGTAAGGCGTGGAGAAGATTTGTTTGATCCCATATTTATTGAGCAGCTTCTCAACATCTTGATTGGCAAAAGGAGTTCCGTTATCTGTGATGATATGCTTAGGAACTCCGAATCTGCATATTATGTGCTCTTTGATGAAGGCGGCAATCGTAACTCCAGTGGTGCTTCGAAGAGGAATAGCTTCGACCCACTTGGTGAAGTACTCTGTCGCAGTGATGATGTATTCATGTTGTTTTGAAGATGCTGGATTGATCTTCCCAATGATATCTAGTCCCCAGCTGTAGAAAGGCCACGGACTATTCACAGAATTCAACGGGAGACAAGGAGTGTGGATGAGATTACCATGGGTTTGGCATTGGTGACACCTCTGAACGTGTGCGGCTGCATCATCTTCCATGGTTGGCCAATAATATTTCTCATGAATTTGAAGAAATAGTTTCCTCTTTCCTTGATGTTCTCCATCATGTACTTCCTTCAGGATTGTAGGGATTTCATGTTCGGCTAAGCACCTCAGTAAATTTCCACCAAAGCTTTTGCGGTATAAGATCCCATCGAGATAGACGAATCTCTTAGCTTTCTGAATGAGTTTGACTGCTTGCTTCTTTTCCAGTGGTAGTTCGTTGTCCCGGAGGTATTTGATGTAAGGCTCCCTCCAGTCCCCAGTGTGGTGGACCGTCAAAACCTCCAAGTGATGAGGAGGTGTTTGGAAATCAGGACAAGATCCTTGTAAAGCTCTTGACTGAGTCTCCATGGATGGCCAGTAGTACCCCATTCTTTGAAGCTTTCTGTAAAGTGTTACCACTAACGTTTGCCCACAGACTTCCTCATGTATGCGCTTGAGCTGTTCCTCCGCTTCGTCGCTCCCAAGACATCGTGATAGAGATCCATAAGGGTTTCGATAGTATATCCCTCCATGAAGCAAGAATTAGTTCTTCAATTCCTTGAGGCTGACTTGACCTTCTGAGATAGAGCTGCTCAATTCATGAATGATGGGTGCTCGCCAATCGTTCGCTGGAATGTCTTCGATCCGAGTGAGCCAAGTCGAAGATACTGTACGCCTCTGTACAATGATCATTTTCTGTGCTCCTTCGCATTGCAGCTTGGAGGCGAGAGTTGCTAGGCAATCAGCATGCCTATTGTTAGTCCGTCCAGTATGGAAAATCGTTGCGTCAACAAAATAGGTCAACAGTCACTGAGCTTCGGTTCTGAATGGAGCAAGTGTAATTTCTTTGAGAGAATACGTTTCATTCATCTGGTTGACCAATAATTTTGAATCTCCCCTTATCTCGAGGTGTGTTGCTCCTGCTTGCTTGGCCAAGGATAATCCTAATAGGAAGGCTTCATATTTCGCCGAGTTGTTGATGCAGTGGAAATCCAACTTGAACGAATATGAGAAAACTTCACCAGATGGAGACACCAGAACTATGCCCGCTCCTCCGGTGTCACTACTAGGGGTGGAAGATCCATCAAAGTATAGAAGCCGTGTTTTTTCCTTGATGACCAAGATGTCTGGGAATTCTCTGGGCACTTCTTCATGTAGTTTTGTTGTGTCTTCCCCTGGAAAAGCGGCGAGCAAGTCTGCGACCGCTTGACCTTTGATGGATTTAGGTGGTGTACAAGCTATGTCAAATTCTGACATCTGGAGTAGCCACTTCACTGGTCTTCCTATCAAGGCTGGCTTTGATAGCAAGAACTTTATGGGATCAACTTTGGAGATGAGTATGACCCTATTAGATAGTAAGTAATGTCTGAACTTCTGGATTGCATGTACCAATGCCAGGCATGCCCTTTCGGCCTTCGGGTATCGGAGTTTAGCATCTCTCATTGTGCGGCTGAAGTAGTAAATCGGTCGTTCGACGCATTCGTCGTCTTTCTGAGCGAGGAGTGCGCCGATGGCGACGTCACTGGAGGCTGTGTAAATAATCATAGGTCGTACCTGCACTGGAGACCTCATGACGGCCGGTGACAATAATATCTTTTGTATTTTATGGAAAGCTTCTTGTTGAACAGCTTTCCAGGTGAAGCTTTCTCCTTTCTTCAGCAGAGGTGTGAACGAAGCAATGAGTTGAGCTAATCCAGGAATGAAGCGTCGAATGTAATTTACCTTGCCCATAAAGCTCTGTAGTTCCTTCACGGTACATGGAGGAGGCATGGTGGTAATATCTTTTGCCTTGTCTGGGTCGACTTTGATCCCTTCAGCCGTGACCAGGAATCCTAAGGATTTTCCGGAATAAACTCCGAATACGCACTTTAGAGGATTCATTTTTAATTTGTATTATCCGCACCTTTCAAACACCTGCCTTAGAACTTCGAGATGAGATGCTCGAGTCTTCGATTTTACTACCACATCATCAACATAGTCTTTTACTTGCTTGTGCATCATGTCGTGGAATATGGCAGTCATGGCTCGTTGATAGGTGACACCAGCATTCTTTAATCCAAAGGGCATCACGGTGTAGTGAAAATTCCCAATGGGAGTACGAAACACAGTCTTGTTGACGTCATATTCATACATCTTGATCTGGTTGTACCCACTATAACCGTCCATGAATGAGAACATACCGTGACCACTGGTTGCATCGACGAGCATGTCAATGTTGGGTAGAGGAAAATCATCCTTTGGACAACATTTATTCAAGTTCCTGAAGTCTACACAACATCTGATTTGACCATTTTTCTTCTTAACAGGTACCACATTTGCTAGCCACGTTGGATGAATAATAGGCTTGATGAACCCTGCTTCCAACAGTTTCTGGATTTCGACCTTGATTTGCTCCTCGACTTCGTGTCTAAATTGCCTGGGCGGTTGTTTGACAGCTTTGGAACCAGTGACGATGTGTAGGTGATGGGTGACGAGTTTGTCATCTAGACCCGACATTTCTTCGTACGTGCAGGTGAAGACATCTTGATATTCTTTCAATAATTTTACCAGCTCGGTCCGCTCCTCTGGTGATAGCGCTGAACTGATCAGGATTGGCCTTGGATCGTCTTCAGTCCCAATGTCGATTGTTTCGAGATCGTCGGTGGTAGAGTCACTGTCGTCCTGTAGTTGTCGTGGGGCATCTTGGACTTCTTCTTCAAGTGATAGCTCACTCTGACACGATTTTTCATGGTGGGGAGACTTTTCATCGTTCTCCCCGATTAATTGTTAATCTTTCCGTCGGCGATAAATGACTCTCCCTTCTACGTCTCGATCGGTTGTGAAGTTTGTCCCTGGAGTTGAGACTTGATCATTATGGCGTTTAGTCGGTGTAATAGGTGACTTGATCATTTTAGCAGCTGAGGACGACGGATCGTTATCAGCCTTCTTGATAGTCTTCCAACTTGGAAGTGGAGTACTGCGAATCCTGCTTGGAGGTTCCGAGACGCCTTTTTGAGATTCAAGGAACTCAGTATCATAGACGGGAGCATAAGGAGATGATGAAGCCGGAATGCGAACGATCTTGTTTTCGAGCAGGGCCTTCATGCATTGATGGTATGTTGAAGGAACCACCTTGTTATCATGGAGCCATGGGCGTCCCAGTATTATGTGGTAGTCAGGTTCTTGCTCGATCACATGAAACTTTGCTTTAGATCGAATCGGCCCCACCCTCAAATCTATGTATGCATATCCATATGTATGGCTTTGACTTCCTTCAAATCCTGTCATTAGGATGGGATAGCGAACGATTTTACCTTGTGGGAATCTGGCCATCCTGAGAGTCTTCATAGTGACAATGTTGGTGGAAGCACCGGTGTCAACAAGAGCTCTTCTAAATTCGGTGCCTTTGATGAAACCAGTGACATACAATGCTCGGTTGTGTCCTTCATCCGTCATGCGATCTTTTTCTCCAAAAGAGATGTTGTCGATCGAATGTCCAGGCATTAGGGAGACTTCTTCAACTGATGGTGTTGGTGGCGTTACTTGTACGCTGGATGATATATGGTTAAGTGTTGAAAATGTGTCTGTGCGCTGATCCCTGGAGAAGTGCAGGAGTTCGCATAGATTTTCAATCAAGTGTGTGACCTCTTGTTCCACCGGCTTCTCGTGTGTGGTGAAGCTGTTGATTTGAGGGCCAGATGATGCCTCAGTCCCCGGTGTTGAGGCTTCTGGAGCGGAGATACTGCCTAATTCGGATGTCAATATGATGAGAAAGTCGAGGATGTGGTTTATCGTCTCCTTCATCAGGTCCATGTTCCTGGTATGGACCTCTAGGATTTGAGCCAACTCTGCCAAAGTCGGGATCCCTCTGCCCTCCATGCCGCCAGGTGTAACATGGGGAATGTTGCCGTTTGAAATATTCTGATCTGAATTAGTTGAATTAGTCCTAAGACCAACCATATTGTGAGATTGTTAGATTGCAACCGAGAGATTAATCTCCCATTGTGGTCGCCAATCTGTAGATGGGAAAAAACGATTTGCTGGTTTTTAAGGAATTGAGGAGACGACCGTACGGAGGAGACTCCTCTAACTGAGCGAAATGTTAAACCTCACACAGATGCACCGCTGCAAAGGGGGTGCTTTAGATTCGAGAGATCAATCTGTAGTACCCTGGCCTAAATCAAGACAATGACCGTTCCAGAGTAAATTCGGTCACAATAGAGGATAGGTTGATCTGTAGGAGGGAAGCTGAGAAATGTGTGGAATTAATGGTAATAAAAGATTGTGGGTGTGTGAATTCCGAATACGATAAGCTCTGAGTGATTGAAATTGCTCAATTGAGAGTAGTTGCTAAATTGATGAGTTGATGATCTCGTGTTGTCGATGAGACGTGAGATTGATGATACTGTTGATGATGATTCAATCATGATTCAGAGACTTATTTATATTGCTGGAATTTTATACACCATGATTCCATGAAGTGTGACAGTTGATGGAATCAAGGAGTGGGGAAGTAGAGATCGTGTTTGAAACCAGTTGCTCAACGTGTGGAGACTTGGTCGATTTTCCACCCACTACCTCGTGAATTCCTTCAACTGATTGCACGACTTGCTCACATTCCATCGTGTGTTTGAACACACGTGCCGTAGACCGCCAGACCAAAACCCTAAGTGATATCCCCCAAAGTGACACGATTGACGTGTCGTGGTATGTTAGTCAATTGATGACTTCGTGGTTTGATGGGACGATGAGTCCATGTAGTCGTTGAGTTGAACATGATGTTATGAAACTCATGAATGGAACATGTCATGAGACAGAGGTATAGTTCTTACGATGAAGTAAGCAAGTATTGCTCATTCGATGGGCGTGTGGGACCGTGGGAGGCATGGCCGGCTGGCTTGGCCCCGGTCCCACGAGTTTCCCTAATTTTTGTGTATTTTTTATGTATTTTTTGATCAATTGAGGGAATTTTTCCTAATTTGAGAGAAATACCATGAAATCGAGGAATTTGATGAATTCAAGGAAAACTAATAATAAAATAATAAAACAAAGAGGCGTGTGGGACCGGCTAGGGCATGGCCGGCCGGCCAAGGCCCGGTCCCACAAGTTTTCATAATTTATTTTATTTTATTATTATTTGATGATTTGTGCAAAAATACCATGAAATCAAGGAGTTTTTTCATGAAATTAGAGAAATAATAATAATAATAATAATAAAATGATAAGGAACCGTGGGTGTGGGGCCGGTTGGGACCAAGGCATGGCCGATTGGCCAATAGTCACGCCCCACACTCCTTTCCTTAATTTTATATTATTTTTTATGGATTTATGGAAGTACCATGAAACCGAGGAGTTTCCTCGAGACGAAGGAGACTTGATAAAATGTGAGAATTTTAATCAAATCATGGAAAACAATAAAAATGCATTAAAAATATAAAACTGGAGTGGGATTGACAACGACACGGTCGGTTGGTCGTGTGTCCATGGTCCCAGCACCCTGGTCAATATTTTTAATTATTTATTATTTTCTTCTCTATTTTGCATAGGTTCATCGTTTCGTTGTATTTTTGAAATACTCGTTCGTGCGGTGACTGTTAGTGTATCGTCGTTGGATAAACCTTCACCATTTGAATCAGGGCTTACTTAGAGGTAGCTCAGACATCCGGTTGTTGATTATTTATTACTAATTGTGGAATCCAGTGGAGAATAATTCACAAAACTGAGTAATAAAATGTTTATTATTAATTCATAGGATCAGCTGAGGATTCGACTACGAATTCAGAATAATAAAGTGAGCATTACCATTCCATGGGATCGTAGATTCGACCATAGAATCAGAGTTTTTAAGATTTATCTATTACCATTTATGAGACCATTTGTGGATTCGATCATGAAATCGGAGTAATAAGATAATATAGTTATTGTTATTCTATGAGATCAAGCCGTGGATTCGATCATAGAATCAGAACAATTGTTATTGCCATTCCATGGGACCAGTCGTGGATTCGACCATGGAATAAGAGCAATTGTAATTAGGAATAATTAACTTTGTGTCTCTATACTAGCAGAGCAAGCTGTCTAGGAGCATTAATTATCCCGATATGAGCTTGTCGGTAAGTCATATCCTTTATATAGTCAGGTGTAGATTTGTTGTTTTTTCCTGAAGACGTTATCGCTCTATACTAGCATAGCAAGCTGTCTAGGAGCCGTCCATCTCGTGATGCTATATAGAAATAATCACTGAAAGTATTCAGTATTCATGAGATATGTCGTTGTCCAGTCGTGAGACTACATATCTACACGTACTCTGAGAGAAAGTACTCTCCATTGAGAATTCGATGAGAGACCCGTGTCTCGATACTCACGTCTAATTGCTGAAACAGAGCTTCGTATAATTATGAGTTTAAGAATTTAGCCTTTATCGAAAATCCACCATCTACAGGTACGCTTCCAATAATCCATCAGATGAGCAACACATGCTCAGACGATCAAATATTCAACAATTCATCACATGAGCAGCACTTGCTCAGATGAGGAATATTTGCTCAATATTGGTTCAACAATCAATATTCAACGATCCATCGAATGAGAAATACTTTCTCACTTCATCGTAAGAACTATACATCTGTCTCATGACATGTTCAATTCATGAGTTTCAGAACATCATGTTCAACTCAACGACTACATGGACTCATCGTCCCATCAAACCACGAAGTCATCAATTGACTAAAAAACCACGAGACGTCAATCATGTCACTTGGGAGGATATCACTTAGGGTTTTGGTCTGGCGGTCTACGGCACGTGTGTTCAAACACACGATGGAATGTGAGCAAGTCGTGCAATCAGTTTAAGGAGTTCACGAGGTAGTGGGTGGAAAATCGACCAAGTCCCCACACGTTGAGCAACTGGTTTCAAACACGATCTCCACTTCCCCACTCCTTGATTCCATCAACTGTCACACTTCATGGAATCATGGTGTCTAAAATTCCAGCAATATAAATAAGTCTTTGAATCATGATTGAATGATCGGCATCATCAGTATCATCAATCTCACGTCTCATTGACAACACAAGATCATCAACTGATCAATTGATCAACTACTCTCAGTTGAGCAATTTCAATCACTCAGAGCTTATCGTATTCATAATTCACACACCCACAATCTTGGATTACCATTGATTCCACACATTTATCAGCTTCCCTCCTACAGATCAACCCATCCTCTCTTGTGACCGAATTTACTCTGGAACGGTTATTGTCTTGATTTAGGTCGGAGTACTACAGATTGAACTCTCGAATCTAAAGCACCCCCTTTGCAGCGGTGCATCTGTGTGAGGTTTAACATTTCGCTCGGTTCGAGGAGTCTCCTCCGTACGGTCGTCTCCTCAATTTCATAAAAACCAGCAAATCGTTTTTCCCCATCTACAGATTGACGACCACAGTGGGAGATAATTCTCTCGGTTGAAATCTCACAATTTCATAAGATGGTTGATCTCAGGTCTGGTTCAGTTACGAATCCTAACACAAACCGTGCTAGCACTAGCAACAATAACAATCAGAATATCCCGGAGACAATTCCGACCTCTAACACTGATGGTGGTGACATTACTCCTCCTCACGTCGAAGGTCATCCACTGTCTGGACGACACCCTGAAGAAGTCAGAGGAGATCCACCACCTACCATTGCTGATCTTATCAAAGTGCAAGAGACTCTTGCAAAGAATCAGACTGACATGGCTGCTACACAGAAGGAGCTGTGTAATTATCTCAAAACTCTTATTGACAAGATGTCAGAGAAAACTCAAGAGAAGAGAAAGAAGAAGGAGAAATCCTCAGATGACGAACCTGAAGTAATTCCAATCCATACAGTGGAAGACGACGAAGTCCGCAAAACTGCTGTAGACAACTCATCAGCGAAGGGATCATCGAACTTCATTACTCGCGAGGATCTGGAGCACCTCTTGGATAACCGTGGAAAAGACAAGACATCGCATGACCATCATCATCAACCTCCTTATCCTGCCGCTACGCAGAGGATTCCACTCCCTAAAGGTTACGTTTCTCCAACTTTCACCTTGTATGATGGAACTGGCAATGCTCGGGAACATGTCTCTCGTTTTCTCGAAGCCTTGGGAGAACATGAACATAATCATGTCGTTCGTCTCAAAGAATTCTCAAAATATTTGAAAAGCAGAGCATACACCTGGTATAACAACATCGCACCATGGACTATCAACAATTGGGGAGAAATGGTTAACATATTCTACAAGAAATACTTCTTCGTGTCAGAACAAGTCACCCTCTCCGACCTTGGAAGGATGTTTCAGAGGGTGAGTTAAAATCCCAATGATTATGTGAAAAGGTTTAGAGTCCAAGCCATGGATTGTCATGACCCAAACGTCACGGAGCAACAACTGGTGGACTTGTGCATCAATGGCATGCTCCCGGTCTACAGGGCCTTGCTGGAGAACCTTCGATTCCAGACTTTCTCAGAGCTTCACGAAGCTTCGAAAAGGTCGGCAACCACTGCACCCGCTCTTTTGGAAAGAGCAAAGTCTACAAAGACCGAAGATTCAAAAGACACTCGAGGAAGCAAGCGTTTGATCAACAAGTAGTACAACCTGCAACCTTCAACAAATGCTGTCGCGAAAGGGAGTAAGCGAAAAGCAGAACCACAACAGAAGAAGACTTCCTCCACCCCTTCAAAGACACACAAGAAGGAGAATTCGAAAATCCCTCCTCAGCATACGGAAGATCCAGAAGCACCTGATTTCCCCTGTTCAATGGAAGAAGTTAACGAACTACTCGATGCCTGGATTCAAGACGGTGCAATCAAATTGCCTTATGTCAAGAAGGAACCAACTGAAGAGGCCATGGAAAATCCTCGGTATTGTCGCTTCCATAGATGCGTCAGCCATCCCACGAGTGATTGCTAAATTTTGAAGCACATATTCAAAAAAAAGGTCGAATCAGGAGAGCTCAACCTGGGGACTGAGGGGGTGCACAAAAACACCCTCCCAGTCAGAACTTTTACCATCTCTGAACCTCCTGTCAAGGAAACGGTCCAATCTCTGATCGAACATGTCTGCGATTTGTTGTATCTTTCGAAGGCTCAAAGGCAAGACATGTTTGCTGCACTGAACCACATCGTGTCCGGAAGACGTCTGCTGATCCAAGAGACCACCACTGAACCTTCAGCTACCGACACAGAAATGTATGACTGGGGACTGCTCACCACAACGCACATTAAAAGAAATGAATTCAAGAGGGCGTTCGTCGATGTTGGTACCGCCGTCAACATCATCCCTTTGAAAACTCTCAGAGCTGATGGTATTACTCGACGGGAAGCCACCCACGCTCCCATAGCAATCAGGGACCACGAAGGAATCTCCAGAAACACATACGGCTTCATCACTCTCAAAGTTACGGAAAGATTGATCTGCACTGAGGCCAAGTTTTTCATAATCCGGGAAGACCCTGGATACGACATGGTCCTTGGGAACTTGGATTCATGCCGGAAGGATAACGATGCCTTCAACACATCCTGTCATCGACAAGGATTCCGAGTCGGAAGACGAAGCAGAGGACGCACCACCGTTTGAGCATCTGGAAGAAGTAAAAACTCTGATGGGACTTACGCAGGAACTTGGAGAAAATCCGCACACCTTTGTCAGAAGGTTTCGAGCTCAGGCAAGTCTTATTCCTCCTCATGCTCCAATATTACCAATGTTCAAATACGCTACTATGGTCCAGGGACTTCTCCCCATGAACAATTTAGCAGTCATCAAAAGCTACGAGTGGGTAACTTCACCTCACAATATTACACTCAATGGTTGGGTTCAAACTTCTTCAAATCGGTCACTCCATCGAGAGGTTTATTGCTGAAGACCTGGCTAAGCATGATCAACACTATGCTGGATACTCTCTTCCCGCGAGTGTCCATATGTGCCACAATCGTGGAATTCCGTCAAACAGGGAATTCCGAATCAGCGGAAGATATTCAAGGCACGATCGACCAAGCCTAACAAGTTTCATGAAGGGGACCTGGTTCTCAAAGCAGCGCGGTCTTCATTCTACAAGGAACTCCAATTGGGAAGGACCATTCATGGTCGCTGTCCGTGGCCAGGATACTACAAATTGATCAACACAGATGGCAGAACCCTACCAGTAATTCACGAAAATTGGCTCAAGGCGTTTATCTGAAATTATTGGACATTTAAGGTATTGGGCGTTCGAAGCATTCATGGCGTTGGATTTAACATTTAGGATTTTCTTTCATTTGTATTTCAATTCCTCCAAAACATTTGCAATACTTGCAATCAGTATTTGAATTCAGCAATTTATCAAAATTCAGTTCATATTTCGTAAAAGAAAATCTCTATCAAATCTACAAGAAAATCCTTAACCATCAGTCAATCCAAAACCATCTAAATATCAAAACCCAAGTATAAACCTCACATCTCTCAGAAGTTCAGAAGTTCAAGAGATCAGCAAGAAAAGGCTTTCGCTCATCAGCATCCTTCAAGATTTGCAAAGCCGCCCTCTCCTTGTTCAACTCCTCGGTCAGCTTGGCAATCTTGTCCTCCTTCTCCTTCACAACATCATTGGGAAAGGGTATGTTCTTCTCACATGAATCCTTGATAACGTTTATTTGCTTACGAAGCCATTTCACGTTGAGGCCAAGTCTTTCTGAATTCTCCAAGTTAAACTCCCAATCAAAGAGTATATCTGGAGTCACGGTATTCCTGGGTCTCGTATGCATATCACTCACGACACGCAAGATAACGCCTACTTGCATGGTTAAAGCATAAGCACGCCCAGGGTTCCTGTCAACGATCATGTGGCCAAACTTCTTCCATATCGTCTCGTACAAGCGTGCATATCCAATGGGAACGCTGAATCCACCGACCAGTTCATGATACGGGAGTGAAGTGTTAAAGGGAGGATCGAAAGCAACCCCTGCAGTTGGATATTCATACACTATTATACGGTTCTCAGTCACTGGAGCGGCTTCCACGACCAAAGCAACAGTTCCTTCGGTATTCTCCGCTGCTATCTCGGTTTCTTCTATCACTGAGGCAACAACCATCTGGTTTTCCATAACATCAGCAGCGACCTTCTCATGGCCTCGAAGTGCAGGGATGGCTGTCTCTTCATCAATAACTTCGGAAGGGTTAGAGTTCATCATTGGCTCCAGTATCCTCAACTTCGGTATTTAGCACCTAATACGAAGATTACATGAGGTTAGAGTCACGAAGCCAAAGGAGATTATGAAAACAGTATACCCGCAAGGAATATCATCAAAGTTCATCATACTACATTCAAGGCACGAGCAAATAACATGAAAGTCATGAAAACACATTTTACGATGAGTCCGTCTGAAGAAACTGAACTCTGCCCTGTACTAAGAGACGAACTGGGAAATCTACAAGGAATCTGAGGATGGGTCATATTCCATTCTCTTCGTATGGATGTCCTCTATGACATGTCAAAATTTCATGACAATCCGATGAACGAGCGAGTAGATGTGGCCAAAATATCAAGTGATGCGCAATCTGAAAAAGTTCTGGAAGTCTCCTGGAAGTTTACTATTTCGCCTTTTTCAGGCTCTGAACGTGCTCAAAACTTAAAAAGCTTCTTTGAAAGCTTGGAAATTTTCCGGGCTTGAATTTGCACATGCAGATCATCAAAATCCGACTCCGGACGAAGATTCTACAGCGTTTTTACTAAAAAGCTGGGTTCTGAATTTTCTGACGACGAAATTCGACTAAGTTTTCATATATTCACATGGGTTCTCATTCATTCATTCACAAGTCAGCACTTTTATACTTCTATGAAGAATATACAGGATATATACTTACTTGAGGAGTCTCCAAAGTGTCCAAGGGGTTGGAATTGTCCACATCAACGACAAGAGGAACATCACTTCCATCCGGCTCCGAATCTTGGGAATTACCTCCATTCCCATTCCCAGAGGATGATTGAGTTCCAGAATTCTCCATCTCCATGACGACATCCTCCTGTACACGTCCTTTACAATCAATATTTTCATCTATGAAGCACCACATTTGAACATGTGAAGAAATACTTACAGTTTCTTCCGTCACTCAAATCAGCGATTGCTTGTTCAGTAGCAGAAAATTGAAGACCTTCAAGACTTGATGGAGTAAAATTCTGCAACAAAATTAACAACATTGGCTTCATGATTCTAATGTTAATAGCAATGAAAGTCACGGTGAGAAATATTGGGAACTCACCAAAGAACGAACTGGGGACTTCACGGTATTAGGTAACAGCTTATAACTTTTGTTCCTTCCTTCTCCCCGTGAACAACTTCTCCAATATCTGAAAAATCTGCATGGATTC
This sequence comes from Papaver somniferum, assembly GCF_003573695.1. Classification (NCBI taxonomy): domain Eukaryota; kingdom Viridiplantae; phylum Streptophyta; class Magnoliopsida; order Ranunculales; family Papaveraceae; genus Papaver; species Papaver somniferum. The sequence continues at coordinate 69,001,164 of NC_039364.1, read as the reverse complement.
GAGGTCTTACGCTACGACCGTCCTGTAAAGAATTCAATAACATGATCAGAATACAATTACCATGGTTTCATAAAAGACATGTGGAGAATCTTACTTGAGAACATCCTGGAGATAATTTTCGTTTATCACCAGAAAGGTACTTCAGTCTTGGTCGACCAGAGATCATCTCAGCAGACGGAGGAATCTTCACTGGAAGCTGACTAACTGTCATGAATTCATGCAACCTCTCAAATTGTTGATGCCAGAATTCTATATAACCTGGGGTTACATATGCAAGTCTATCAGAACCAGGAAACCAGTAACTACTCCCTTCCACGTGAGTGTGATCTAAACGAGACGCAAGCTGATCAACTGATGGTTTCCTTCTCCGGGTAGTTGGAACACATTGATCCATACCCATTTATCGAGCCTCCCTATCAATTTTGTATTATTCTACTGCCCACTCTCCATACACAACGGATAACAAGTGACCAGGAGTACAACTCAACATGAAGGATCTCTCACCATCATTCGGGTTAGCACCAGATTTCAGAGTTGTGCTCTCTCCAGTATTGAAAGTCATTGGTTGAGAAACATAATCATGAACCGACACCCACGGACGAAAGTCGAACTCCGATTCTTCATCCAACACATCAATGAGGCGTGCTTTAGACCGAGGATGCTTTGTAGACCAACACATGATTCGGGCATTATCTTTCTCGGCGAAGATGTGACGGGCATCAGTATTTGGTCCTTGCAGGATGTTACGTGGGATAGGCGCATAATTCTTGAAGTGATCCCACATCAAAGATTGAAGAAATATCGTGTTAACATAACACTCAATCTTCATGAAGCCATTCGACACGCTGTAATCTAACACCAAGGAGTCTAAGTTAGAATACAATGAACCCAGGAATAAGCTACCTATTGGGAGTTGCTCACCTTGAGCCATCTTAATAGCAAAAGGGATTACGAAAGGCTTCAACAAATGTCCACTGTCTACGAATATGTCTCTGGATAACCACAAGCATAAGAAAGCGGCAATAGGTAACATACCGGTGATGGGATTTCAGAAACTTCATCTCTTTGCCACCAACGTGTCAACCAATGTGCATAATAACCTTTACTACCAGACGCCTTGTTCACTTCTTCCATCGCAGCTGTCAGAGTGTCGAAAACCACTTTTTCCTCATCCGAAAGACCTCCAGAGAAATTACCTGTAATCGGGAGATGCATCAAAGCAGCCACATCTTCTAAGGTAACAGTAAATTCTCCCCATCTACATATGAAGGTATGAGTGGGAACACACCAACGGGCCAGCAAATCCACAATACTTTTCACATCATGATTAATAGACAAGTCTCCAGAAGCTTGAATAGCTCTCGTCACTTGCGCCTGGTTGAGCATAGCCCTGACATGAGGGAAACCCAACATATGCCTTGCCCATCAAGAATTTTTTTCCAAAGGGCGTCGAGAAAGCTTAAACTCTATGGTCGATGCAAGGAAAAGCCCTCGTTCGAGAAAAAGTCGTATTACCATCTTCGGGGTCACCAATTTCTTCTGAGTCACAGTCCTAGGGTTGATCAGAAGACGATATACTGGGGACTTGAGATATGCTTCAGCTCCTTTTGGATCCTCCTCAAAGAATGCGTCGTCTATATTCAGAATGTTCTTCACGCCAGTGGCATCCTCCTCTTCTTTACCAATGGAGGTCTCGTCCATGCGTGCATCATCCCTGGAGATTTCATCATCAGAATGCGATTCGTCCCTTGAAGTATCGTCGGCTGAGGAATTGGTCATTTTGCTAAAACAACTGCAAAGTCCACATTACATTCTACTTTAGTATGCTGTCCAGACACGAATCAAGGAAATACGGAAAAAATGGTAACTCTTACCTTTTGTACTTCCACTACAATAGTGATAGTAACGGTAGAGTTAACACCTCAAACTCGTTCGTCTTTTCGAAAACTGCAAAAACGATCGAAACTTTATTAATTTCGAAACTGAATTTTCATAAAATCACGGACACAATTTTCATAATGTGAACATTCACACAACTGACCTATGAAGTTCATAACAATAAAATATTTAATCATAAATATATTGTCTATCTTCGAAGGTTCCTCAAAACCCACGTTTCTGATTTTTCGAAAAACAGCAATTAATGCAACATTGCTTATATGAATTCTCAAGAATTTTATCTAATGAAAACAAATTCATGCAAATAAAATATGCCATCATATTTTACACAATATATGTCACGGCTGCATATATATAAAAAAAACTATTTTTCCTTCGTATCGTCATTATTTGTCTTTAAAACGAAGGTTTATTTCAAAAAATATTGTGAAAGCTCACATCTCATACATATGATAAAGTTTTGTATTTACATGAAAGATCATTAGCAAAATTTTATCACTGGACACAAGTTCATCATACATATTTTCCTTCGTGTCATCGTTATTTGTCTTTAAAACGAAGGATTATTCCGATTTCATGAAAATTCACTTCTTTTATGATAAAACCTTGGTACACGTGAAATCTCACAAACTAAGTTTTATCACTGAAACCTAGGTTCATATACTAAAAAAAAATCTCTCCTAAATCAGGGATTATAGTTAGTTCACAAAACTAACTATCGAACGAACATACGTTTACAAAAAACTAGGGTTTTTCATAAAACTCACACCAATTGTATACACATGTATATGATCTCAACATGATCACTTCATGAAATTCATGTAAACAACAGCAAAAAAAATTGCTCACCTGGTCGGCGCCGGCCAGAAACTGGCCGGACGGTGGCGGCGACGGTCAGCGGCGAACGGAGCTCCGGCAAAGACTCCTGATGGTCGGACGTTATGAAGGCGCGATGGAGCTCTGGGCATGAAATAAAAAAAAGAAGAAAGGATTAATCCCTTTTATATCAATTTTATTTCCAAAACCTAATTTTCTAAGGATTTCCTTATTGGGCCCGACCCGCGAATCCTAACCGACCACAGACTCGTCGTCCAAACCAGCGGTTCAACACCAATTTATGCCCATCAAACGATGCTCCAATCATGACATTGAAGCCTTCATCAAGTCGTGGTTTTCTCATGCTCTCTAAATCCGGTAACGTCTCAACTTACGACTAAGTTCAATTACTGGTATTATTATTTATGGCCGGAAAATCACCATTTAATGCTGACTGAGGAACAAAGCTTTCCTCAGTAAGCAGGGGACTTAATGTTGATGGTGGATTTTCGACAAAGTCTAAATTCGTAAACTCATAATTATACGAAACTCTGATTCAGCAATCAAACGTGAGTATCGAGACACGAGTCTCTCATCGAATTCTCAACGGAGAGTACTTTCTCTCAGAGTACATGTAGATATGTAGTCTCACGACTGGGCAACGACATATCTCATGAATACTGAATACTTTCAGTGATTATTTCTATATAGCATCACGAGATGGACAGCTCCTAGACAGCTTGCTCTGCTAGTATAGAGCGATAACATCTTAAGGAACAAACAACGAGTTTACCCTGACTATATAAAGGATATGACTTACCGACAAGCTCATATCGGGATAATTAATGCTCCTAGATAGCTTGCTCTGCTAGTATAGAGCCACAAAGTTAATTATTCCTAATTAAGATTGATTCTGTCGTGACATTCGCTACTGAATTCCCAGAATAATCTATTATTGATCCTATTCCATGGTCGAATCCACGACTGGTCCCATGGAATGGAAATAACAATTGCTCCTATTCCATGGTTGAATCCACGACTGGTCCCCTGGAATGGCAATAACAATTTTTCTGATTCTATGATCGAATCCACGACTTGATCTCATAGAATAACAATAACTATATTATCTCATTACTCCGATTTCATGATCGAATCCACAATTGGTCTCATAAATGGTAATAGATAATTCTTAATTACTCCGATTCTATAGTCGAATCTACGATCCCATGGAATGGTAATGCTCACTTTATTATTCTGAATTCATAGTCGAATCCTCAGCTGGTCCTATGAATTAATAATAAACATTTTATTACTCAGTTTTGTGAATTAATCTCCACTGGATTCCACAATTAGTAATAAATAATCAACAACCGGGCGTCTGAGCTACCTCTAAGTAATCCCCGATTCCAATGGTGAAGGTGTATCCAACGACGATACACTAACAGTCACCGCATGAACGAGTATTTCAAAAATACAACGAAACGATGAACCTATGCAAAATAGAGAAGAAAATAATAAATAATTAAAAATATTGACCAGGGTGTTGGGAGCACGGACACACGACCAACTGACCGTGTCATGGTCAATCCAACGCCAGTTTTATATTTTTAATGCATTTTTATTATTTTTCATGATTTGATGAAAATTCTCTCATTTTATCAAATTTCCTTCGTCTCGAGGAAACTCCTCGGTTTCATGGTACTTCCATAAATCCATAAAAAATAATATAAAATTAAGAAAAGGAGTGTGGGGCGTAACCATTGGCCAACCGGCCCCACACCCCATGGTTCCTTATTATTTTATTATTATTATTATTATTTCTCTAATTTCATGAAAAAACTCCTTGATTTCATGGTATTTTTGCACAAATCATCAAATAATAATAAAATAAAATAAATTATGAAAACTTGTGGGACTGGGCCTTGGACGGACGGCCATTCCCTAGTCGGTCCCACACGCCCCTTTGTTTTATTATTAGTTTTCCTTGAATTCATCAAATTCCTTGATTTCATGGTATTTCTCTCAAATTAGGAAAAATTCCCTCAATTCATCAAAAATACATAAAAAATACACAAAAATTAGGGAAACTCGTGGAACCGGGACCAAGCCGGCCGGACATGCCTCCCACGGTCCCACGCTCCCTTGTTTTTATTATTTTAATATTTTTTTCTTCCCTGAACTCATGAAAACTCCTTCAATTCATGGAAACTCCCTAAATTCATCAAATTTCTCAAAATTCATGAATTTTTCATAAAATCATCAAAATATTATAAAATTAAGGAAAAGGAACCACGGGACCGTGGTCACGACCGGCCGACCATGACTTGACCACGGCAGTCCCACGCCTCCTCATTCCTTATTTTATAATTATTTTTCATCATCTCATGGTGTTTTTCCTCAGTTTCGTCGAAACCCTAATTTTGGCATATTTTCTCGAATGGATGCTCAATTGCACGCCAGAAAATATCAAAATTCTCAGGACTGAGACGCGGACGCCTTGGGGACACGAGCGCGCTATCTTGACCGACCAAGATTGGCTCTTTGGCTCACGGAAACCGGTCCCATCAATTTTCACAGTTTTGACCTGATTTGCACAATTGCTCGTATTAGGTCCAAAACTCTTCCAAACACTTTGGATTTTCATGAAGTGATCGTCAGGCGGTCACGTGACAACCCAGGGACGGTTTTATGACTCCAAGGTCGGTCCCTCGCCTCGTCATAATAAATTAGGTTTTCTCACCTAAGGCTCAGACGAGCATTTTCGAATAAATGATTAAACCAGCATTTGATCATTATTTCACCAACCAATCGTCAACTCTTCAGGAGTTCTTCGTATTTGCTAACCTGAGCATATATACACTACATGGTTGATCCACGGTCCCATGTAGTCGCTCCCTCCTTCGTCCCATGGTTGAAATTCTGAAGAACCATGAATTGATCATCAATTGATCAAATTAGGGTTTCTGAATCCAAGGATCATCATTCCAGATTCTAACCTTAATAATTTTACGACGACCTCATGGTCATTAATCTTATTAATTATGCTCGGTTAAACGACCAGTATTCTAATTAATATTTTTGGTACGCTTCCAATAATCCATCAGATTAGAAACACATGCTCAGACGATCAAATATTCAACAATTCATCACATGAGCAGCACTTGCTCAGATGAGGAATATTTGCTCAATATTGGTTCAACAATCAATATTCAACGATCCATCGAATTAGCAATACTTGATCACTTCATCGTAAGAACTATACCTCTGTCTCATGACATGTTCAATTCATGAGTTTCAGAACATCATGTTGAACTCAACGACTACATGGACTCATCGTCCCATCAAACCACGAAGTCATAAATTGACTATCAAACCACGAGACGTCAATCATGTCACTTGGGGGGATATCACTTAGGGTTTTGGTCTGGCGGTCTACACACGTGTGTTCAAACACACGATGGAATGTGAGAAATTCGTGCAATCAGTTGAAGGAATTCACGAGGTAGTGGGTGGAAAATCGACCAAGTCTCCACACGTTGAGCAACTGGTTTCAAACACGATCTCCACTTCCCCACTCCTTGATTCCATCAACTGTTACACTTCATGGAATCATGGTGTCTAAAATTCCAGCAATATAAATAAGTCTCTGAATCATGATTGAATGATCGACATCATCAGTATCATCAATCTCACGTCTCATCGACAACACGAGATCATCAACTCATCAATTGAGAAACTACTCTCAATTGAGCAATTTCAATAACTCAAAGCTTATCGTATTCAGAATTCACACACCCACAATCTTGGATTACCATTGATTCCACACATTTCTCAGCTTCCCTCCTACAGATCAACCCATCCTCTCTTGTGACCGAATTTACTCTGGAACGGTCATTGTCTTGATTTAGGCCGGAGTACTACAAATTGATCTCTCGAATCTAAAGCACCCCCTTTGCAGCGGTGCATCTGCGTGAGGTTTAACATTTCGCTCGGTTCGAGGAGTCTCCTCCGTACGGTCGTCTCCTCAATTTCTTAAAAACCAGCAAATCGTTTTTCCCCATCTACAAGATCATCATAAAAATATTTTTACTTCCCACGGTTTTGTGGGGTTTCCAGAAATTATTCGGAAGGTTTCCTTCCTACCATTCAACGTGTTGCGGTCGTACCTGCACACATGTGAGAACCATAAAAGTGCGTCTTTTGAGTGCAATTTCATAAAACCCTTTTTGGTTAGGCGGAACTCAAGGAGAAATGCTTATTGGTCGCTTTCAAACCTGAATTCTTTCATTTTGGCATAGGTTGACCGGTCACACTTTCTTTTATTAATCACACTTTACATTTGAATTTTCTCTTGTATATCTGATTTCTTGACACTAGATTGAGAATCTTTATGTCCTCCTAGCTCTTTGGATGCTTGCGGCGTTGGAAATCTTTGAAGTTGTATGTTTTAGTTTTATTTGCTCGAGGATTAGCAAAGTCTAAGTGTGGGGGAATTTGATAGATGTAGAATACGCCCTATTTATTATCTATTGTTTATGCTTTTTTTGCGCTTTTTCTTGTAAATTATGTATTTTACGCATGTTTTGAGTTTATAGGTACTCTGGAGTCATCCGAAGGAAAACTGAAAGAAATCATCTTAAATTGAGCAAAAATGGCAAAATGGTGATTGCACAAGCAAGTACTAATGGCAGTCGAGCAAAGGTTAGGGGTCGCCTAACTGAAATTCCTATAGAAAGACTAAAGATAGGCCAACTGAGGTTAAGGGGCTACCATCTAGCCCATATCAAGGTGACCGGGTGTTAAATCTTGCCCCAATTTATAACCTAACCTAAAATTGAGAGATTATTGTAGAAATTAACATTTAGTCCCATTTTTAATGGGCTTTGGACACTCTAGTCCACTCCTCTCAAGCCTGGTACTCTCTAATCCAAATTTACCAAATCTCAAACGAGTTGGTCCGTATTTGAACGATTTAGTCCAAAATTTATTTTTTCTATGACAAAACTGACCTTCATGTAGAAACCAGGAATATAGTTACGCATCTAATTCATTTCTTCATCGTTCTGTGACAACAAAGCTCTGCAGCGAAAATGATTTAGGTTTAGTTATTCTTCGTGTTTCGGCTCGATTATCTGGAGCTTTTTAACAATTTTAGTTTGTATATGAGATCTAAGTCAGATCATCAAATATCTCCACAAAATATACCAGATCTCAGGTAATTCCAAATCCTATTTTTCCATTTTTTTCCTGAAAATCTTAGGGTTTAGTTTGATTCTTTGAGCTGTTGTTCGATGATTCCGGGAACTAAAGATAATGATCTAACCAATTCCATCTTTCTTTCTCCATTCTTCTACATTTTGTAAATATTTCCAAATTGCCGATTCTCTTGTTAAATAGGTTTAATATTCTTAAATATTTCATCACTTATTTTTTTTTGTTTTGTTTGAATTTTACCAAACTGTAATGTTTTTTTGATTCAATAAGTGGTTATTTAATATTTTGTTGTTAGAGATAGATTGATCACTGATCATTGACGTAATAATTTGCAGAGATAAAATTTTGTATATAATTTCTAAGATGGAATACATTGATAATTAGGCAATTATTCTTAATTTTATGAAGTGGGAAATGGAATTAGTTATCATCTTTACGTTACATTGTCCACAAATTGGCGTCAGACCTGGCACTGTTGCTTGGATGACTAATTTTTGGCTAACAGAAAGAATTATATATGAGTGGATAAGTGCTTAATTGGATAATTAATGGGCATGATGGAATTTGCATATGCTATAAATCTAGGTTAGGTAATTAAGATCACTAGAAACGGGAGTGGAAATAGCTTGAATTGTATACTAAGCTTTCATACCATAGAGTACATGGGATATGAAGGGGAATTGTCATGGAATGCTAGTGGGGTTGACTAATCAGTGGACTTAATGGACCTACGGGAGTGCACATTAATTCATAGTTTTGCTTATTGATATATTACAGCTAAGTGGAATATTGTCATTATATTATTGTACTGTGGTTCCGCTTTGAACAAAGGAATTAGAAGGTGGTTGAAGAGCTTGAGTTGGTTAGAGAATGGATTACGATTGGTTTTGGTTTTGTTTATGAATGTGGAATGTTGAATTGATGCAGGGAAGGACAGATGACATGGGTTAGAAAAACACTACAACCTCATCTCTGCCAATTGTGTTTATATATATGTCTTTCCTTTGTGTTCAATTGATTCGAGGTTGAGGAATTCTTCTTGAACTATCTGTGTTTGTGTTTCAATAATGGTCTCTTTTAGTGTCTCTGACCATTGATTCGGTATGGGTTTTGATTTTTACTTTTATTGATTTGGTTTGTGGATCATGTTTTTGCTTTTAGGTGTCATCGTGTTACTAGAGATTGATATATTAAAATGTAAAGCGTCTACATATCATCTTAAATTGCTTTGCTAAAAAGATCACATCTACAATAGTCTCATGCTTGTTGCAGCTAAGTTATCTATAAACATAGGGACCTGAGCAGGGAACGCCAGGTGACGTTGGATTTGATTGTTATGGCCTTGAAATGCCTGGATACGGAAATGGATGCGAATCAGGTGCTCTCACTCTATCTCTGTCTCCCTACTTCCCTCCTTCGGTGTCTCCGTAATAAAGCTTTTGCTGCACTTTTGTAGGTTATTAAATGCATAGAGGAGATTCTCATATACAAGAAACACATGGAAGATTATTTGGCAACGAGAGCAAAGTGGTTGTCCGCAACAAGCAATATCCCTCGTCAAACTAATTTGAAAAACCGGTCAGTTCTTATGTCGTGTAGTAGCTAACTAATATCTAGTGTTCGTAATGTTTATAAAGTGGTTATACAAAATTAATAATGATAAGGTGCACATCCCCCTTTGTTCCACGTTTTCATTTCGGATTATGAAATAAAGTTTGTCATATTTTGCTCTATTACCGACATCGTCTTTCTTCTTCCTTTTTATTGTAGTCTGCGTTATCATTATTATAGGAAAATATTAACTGACAGGCTCATGGCACTTGTTTTAGTTACCCTTCCTTTAGCAAGATTTTATCCCATTGGGAGACTATGTAAACCAACATACATTAATTTCACAATTTTAGTTATAGCATAACGATTCAATATAACTTCCATGCCCTTTTAGTTCATGTGTACATAATTGTACACATGTTAATTAATAATGTGTACAAAAATGTACACGTGTTGATCGTTAATATGTACATAACTGTACACATGTTGATTATTAATATGATTCCAATTTAATTTAGCTTCTTTAGTTAGGGTATGTATTAATTAAAACAAATTCTATTAAGTATCTTTTCTTCTATTTTATTTCAGAATGGAACCTTTTTATCGAACAAACTTATACTGATGATAATATCGGTTTCTTTAGGGTAAAGGGAAAAATTGGATCACGATTACCATTGCAGCTCACCATTTGCCTCTCACCAAGTCCATATAACTGTAATTATATTGGTTTCTTTTTGCCCTTAACTGTGATGTAAACTTTTATATGCACCTCTTATAATCACTTGTGTTTTGTATGTTATGTTGGATTCTTAAACTAGGGTGTACAAACTGGTGCACATGTGGAAAAATGAGCATAAAAAACTAGGGTGTACAAACTGGTGCACATGTGAAATGGTGTCTTCAGCTTATGCTTGCATAGGTGCACATGTGAAAAAAATAACCTCATAATATTATGCTTGTGTAAATAACTAAGGTGTACATATTTGTACACATGTTGGTTCTTAATGTGTACATAATTATACACTTGTTGATCGTTAATGTGCACATAGTTGTACACTTGTTGACCGTTAATGTTCACATAATTATACACTTGTTGATTTCTAATGAGTGCATATGTTGAGTCTAAATAACTATGTCCATGCGTCTGGTTTCATTAAGACTTGCACAAGCGTTTGAATATTTTTTGTATCTTATGATATCCATATAACACAAACACATAATAATTTAAGATTTGACATCTGTTGCACAACCTCTTTTTGAAAATTCCATAAATTAATAGAGACCTATTTTAAATTGTGGATGTGCAAAATCTTATATTTTTTTCATCCCATCTTGGCTTGTCGTGATTTCTTACATTTTCTTTATGTAGGTAACATTATCAGCAGTAAGAAAAAGTTGCATTGTAGAACAATGATGTTTGGCAAGGTAACTTATTTACATGTAGCCTCTCTAACCATTTCTTATTTTCCTTGTGAAATCCATGAGGATAATATTTTGAAAGGATAAAGACTGGTGAAATCTTTATGTGCATTGTTTTTATCGTATAAGGGCTAATAAGGTGTACTTATTTACACATACTGAGGCACGATGGGAAGTCAGAACTGGCGCTTTCAAGATTCAACTGCTGCATAGTGCTGGTGGCTTATGGAGCCTATCTCGTTTTCCAGCTGTTCAGTCACAAGCACTTATACTAGGTTGGACTCTTTAATGCTTTCTGTAGTTGCAGGAAATCCAACAACACACCCCTTGTATTATCATGACTATAATTTCTAGATCTAAACTTATTTGATATGAAAATAAAGATAAAAATAATGAAAATAGAAAATAAGACACAAGATTTACGTGGTTCGATCAATTTGATCTACATCCACAGGGTTAGGTTTCACTATGATCATTGAATTACATATGAATTACATTGAGACTCCATTAATGAGTATTTGGAGCTCTCTCTCTCTCTCTGGTTTTTGGGGAAGAATAAGAAGATAATAATAATACCAGTTACTTTTCTCTCTCCTACCTTTCTCTTTATATAGGATGCTACCTAGTGGATGACAGCTCATATACAACTAAGATTTCCCCTAATTTCGGATCTGGCTTGCGATGATATCGCAAGCTTACAAATGTTAATTTCGCAGATCTTCTAATCTTCGTAAATTTATTATGTTTAAGCTAATATCACCTATTGTGTCGTTTCTCAAAGTGCTCTGCGACATTTTTATAATGCGTTGTTAAGAATTTCGCGAGCGTATCGTTGTCGCGAAATTCTGATCCTACATCTTGCCTCCTTTTTCTTGAATATTGCTTGAAGAGCGATCTTCAGGAAAAAATCCATTGTTGTAGTTGTTGGAGAGAGATACGTGTTGTTGGAGTAGTCTTTGATATTTGTTGATGAAGGAAGGAGCGAAAGAATACTGGACTTGAAAAGTACGTACTTGCATCTATTATTTTGTGAAGTTCCGGAATGTTGCGAAGTAAATAAGAAGTATCATCTTTTGAAGTATGCGAAGTATGAAGTATCTTTGAAGAAGTATAAGAAGCATGAAGTATCTTTGATAAAGTATAAGAAGTATGAAGTATCCTTGATGAAGTATAAGAAGCATGAAGTATCTTTGATTAAGAAGTATTCAATCCTCGAAATATAAGAAGTATCCGTCCTTGAATGAGAATAATAAGTATTGCCTCTATTCATGCGAAATTATTACTCCATTTTTGGTGATTCTTGCCGAGAAGATAAAGAACGTAAAATGTTTTCTTGGTAATCCATAGTTGCCTCTGTTCTTTATCTGTGAGGGTAGAATCCTTGAGAAAATGTTGAATGTGCGAATTGTTTCTTCATTCTTATCTTTGCCTCTGTCTCATGTTTTGTGCTCATGCAATAGTATAATCTCTTCAAGTTGCTTATAATTGTGCGAAATAATTGAGCGATATAATCACACCATTCGGAAGAATCATATTCTGCGAAATATTCACATTCTGCAAAATTCGGACACACTCTGCGAAATTCTGAATAATCCTTCGAAATTCTGAATAATCCTGCGAAATTCTGAATAGTTCTGCGAAATTCTGAATAGTTCTGCGAAATTCTGAATAATCCTGCGAAATTCTGAATAATCCTGCGAAATCTGAATAGTTCTGCTAAATTCTGCGATATTATTGCGAAGTTCTGCAATATTATTCCGTATAGTTTTGTGCTCTTGACAAGCATATCGTCCACGTAGACCTCCAGTATTTTTCCTATCCATGGCTTAAAGATTTTGTCTACCAATCGCTGGTATGTTGCCCCCGCGTTCTTTCGTCCAAAAGGCATCCTTGTATAACAATACAAGCCTCGTGGGGTAAACAACGCAGTATGCTCCTGGTCTTCTTCTGCAAGGGCGATTTGGTTGTAACCTGAGTATCCATCCATGAAGGATAGCCTATGGTGACCTTCAGTTGCATTGACTAGTTGGTCAATGTTTGGCAGCGGGTAGCTGTCTTTGGGGAACGCTTTGTTGAGATTTCTAAAGTCGATGCAAATGCGTACGCCTCCATTTTTCTTGAGCACAATCACCATGTTGGATATCCACGTTGGATACTTGACTTCTCGTATGAACCCTGTGGTTAGTAGCTTTTGTAATTCCTTTTCCACCACTTCTTGGTAGATATCTGCTACCTTGCGAATGCGCTGCTTGAATGGTGGTAATTCTGGTTTGAGCCGAAGGCGGTGGGAGACCAAATTCAGGTCAATTCTATGCATGTCTTCCATTAACCATGCAAAGACATCTGCGTAGTCCCTTAGATTAGCTATGCCTCATAACTAGATTAGCTATGCCTCATTTTATTGCTAATAAACTTGTTTTAAGTGTTTTCAAGGAAATAAGTTCTTATGGACAAAGTTGCTCGAAAAGTAGTATTTGGTCCCAGAAAAGTGCTAAAGGCACCCCAACTTTGGATAAGGGCACCCCCCAGAAATGTGTTAAAGGCATCCGGAGGAGTTGATAAAGGCATCCAGGAGTTTTCACTATTTATAGCCCAAAATTACTCTTTGTACCCCACAAATTGCTATTTGCATTCTAGGAATTGCTATTTATACCCCAAATTGCTAAAGGGACATCGGGACTGGATAAGGGGAGATCATCTTCAACCTTTTGAATTTATGAAATTTGGCGGGTAAATTGGTTTTCAAGGAACAAAATTAGGGTTTGAGAATTGGAGGTGTTTGAATGAGACTAAAGCGCTGAAACTAAATGGGTTTGCTCTAATTTAATTAACAGAGCTGGTAATAGTCTTCGATTCGACTAGAATTAGCTAGATAATCAGATTTCAAGAAAACAGGATCATCAATTTTGGCGCCGCCGATGCGGACTTGTTTTTAGATTAATTTTTAGGTTGTACAATATTTTCATTTAAGATTTTCTTTTTTCCTTTTTATGCGTTTCTTTTTGTATTTCATTTCAGGTACTTTTTGAGGACGATGGCTTTTTCTGAGGAGACGTCACCTAAGATGACACTGGCCGAATATAAGCGTAGAAATGAAAATTATCAGACAACCTCATCTGAGATGACGCTTGGTGAATATATGCATAGGCAACGATATGGAGTTTTTGCTCCACAAATGGTAAGTGAAGAATCTCCTCTCATGATATATGAGAAGTATTACAAATACACACCACCTAGTTTGGAACAAAAAATTATTTAATGATGATGATGATCAGTCTTGTTACTCTCTGTTCCAGACAGAATTTGTAGATGACCCTGTGGATGATTGTGTAGATGATTTTCCTAATTCCATAAATGAATCTATCTCACAAGATAATTCACCCAACTTAGAGGTTGTTTCTAGACCCCTAGACTTCCAAAAGTTACCTAATTTAGGGTTAGAATTGTATGCTTTTAAAATTTTGTTGGAATACTTCGCATCTAAATACCCAGAGGATTCGCCTATTTCTAATACCGTGCATGAGCCAATTGAAAATTTCCCAGTCCCAATAGTATCCCCATATTATGTTCTTTATGCACTTCCTTGTGAAGTAAACACCAAGTTTGGGGGTAACTTTTTCTTTTTGATAGTTTCAGTGTCTCCGCGTTGTCATGACATAAATGTGAAGCTGTCATTTGTGAATATAATATTTTGGGTTGATCCCCAAATTTTCAGGTTATTAGTTTATGGGGATCTTTTATGTACATTCCAGTGGGTATATTTGTTTATTTATTTATTTTTGTTTATTTTATTTTTATTTTTATTGAATTTCCCATCTTATTTTTTACGTTGGATGACTCAATTACATTGAGGACAATGTAATGTCTAAGTGTGGGGGAGTGGTTAACTTTTTACTTTACTGTTTCAGGAATTTTCTTGCAAATCATGATCAGCTGTGTAGCGGGTCTTTTGTAGGGTATTCTCTATGACCAGCTGTGTAGCGGGTCTAAAAAAATAAAAATAAAATAATGATTGTTAGAGTTATGACCAGCCGTGTAACGGGTCTTTTTCTTTTTTTCTTGCATATTATGACCAGCTGTGTAGCGGGTCTAAAAAAAATATCAAAATAAAATAAAATAAAATAAAATAAATAATGATTATTAGGGTTATGACCAGCTGTGTAGCGGGTCTTTTCTTTTTCCTTGCATATTATGACCAGCTGTGTAGCGGGTCTAAAATAAAATAAAATATGGCCAGCTGTGTAGCGGGTTTCTCTCTCTCCCATTATATGGCCAGCTGTGTAGCGGGTCAATTTTCTGTTTTGCTCGAGGACTAGCAAAATGTAAGTGTGGGGGAATTTGATGAGCACGCAAGTGTGACGTATTTTCACCCATAACTAGATTAGCTATGCCTCATTTTATTGCTAATAAACTTGTTTTAAGTGTTTTCAAGGAAATAAGTTCTTATAGAGAAAGTTGCTCGAAAAGTGGTATTTGGTCCCAGAAAAGTACTAAAGGCACCCCAACTTTGGATAAGGGCACCCCTAGAAATGTGTTAAAGGCATCCAGGAGTTTTCACTATTTATAGCCCAAAATTACTCTTTGTACCCCAAAAATTGCTATTTGCACCCCAGTAATTGCTATTTGTATCCCAAATTGGTAAAGGGACACCACCGAGACTGGATAAGGGGAGGTCATCTTCAACCTTTTGAATTTATGAAATTTGGCGGGTAAATTGGTTTTCAAGGAAAAAAATTAGGGTTTGAGAATTTGAGGTGTTTGAATGATACTAAAGCGCTGAAACTAAATGGGTTTGCTCTAATTGAATTAACAGAGCTGGTAATAGTCTTCGATTCGACCAGAATTGGCTAGATGATCAGATTTCAAGAAAACAGGATTTTCAAGTTTTGGCGGGGCAGTTTTGCAGTCAACTGAGGAAACTAAGGTTCGATTTTTGAACATTTTCTGAAGAGATTCCATGGCTCAGATTGATTGTATGGACTTGAATGGGTCAAACAGGAATGATATGGGTTGTGGATTCGAAGGAATTGGGCTGGATTTTTGGTTTGAAGAAAACAGAGAATATTATTCTCGGGCTATTTCCGGGAAGTTATGATGGGATTTCTGAGGAAATTTAGTGAGACTTAATCACCGGAACTGGTTGTTATTATCCTGTTAAGATCAAACAGGACTGGTAGGTGTTTCAGAAACGCCAAAGAAAAGAAGATCACACGTGTTGGACCAAAACAGGGAAGACAAATATTTTTGGTATTCTGTTGAGGCTAATTTGGGAATTGCATGAGTAAAGAGTGTGTTCGACAGATTCTGCAACATCTATGGAACATGTTTGGATGGATTTGGGCCACTGGAAACGCGTGAAGAAAATATATAAGGAAATATTCATGTAAAAATGGTAGAAAATGATCCCGAGTAAAAGAAAATATATTCGAGTTATTACGAAGGATTTTGGGGGTCTGTTGAGTATAAAATAGGTGCTGGCATTCCAAAGAAGGGTATCGAGAGTTTGGGGAGAAGAATAGAGAGTTGCAGAGCAACTTCTCTGCTGCTGCAGAGAAGAAAAAGACGAAGAACACAGACGACTCAGTAGGTCTGTCGTATTAGAACTGTCACATTTTCTGGTCTTAGTGACAGTTTTTCTACGACAGTTTCCGAATATTGTTTACTGTAACAAGTGCTTAAGTTGTAACGGGGCTTTTGTAACGGCTGACAACTGTTGCAAACTCCCTATTTATAGTCTTTTCTCTTCTTTTCTTCATTGTAAGCACCAATTGAGCTATAAAAATATCTTTTGAGAGTGTCTACAATATGAGGAGTTAAACCCCTACACTGGCTCGACGGAGGAATCCGAATTTCATACATGGGTGAATTTAGTTTATTCTCTATATGACTTTTGCACTAATTAAAATAGAATTATGATTTTGATTAATTAGTTATCATTTTATTTGATGGGTCATTGATAAACACATTTTTGTGTTTAATTTGATCTCAATACTATATATTGTTGGCACTCGAGTTTGTACTAATTTTGGTGTTTTATGTGTTTGTAGGCACCTTTGGAAAATAAACATTTTTTGGAAAATTCGGCTCGAAAAGTTGGTAAAAGCCCCGGAGGACACGTGTTATTCGGACTCTCACCTTTGGATAAGGGGCACCTCAATTACTAAGGGGCACCCCAGGTCACCCCAAAAGGCATCTTCTATTCGCACCCCAGTACAGGATTAGGGGGTGGTCATCTTCTCCATTTGAATTTTGTTTTTGGCGGGAAAATGGAGAACACTTCTGCAGATTTTTGATCGAATTGTTGAACGTGTTCTAGGGAGATTCAATGGCTGATTTTTGGTAGATAGTTGTGATATGGCCTATTAAACACACTGTGGGCGTTTGGTTCGACCAGAATTGGCTAGAATCAGCTAAACAATTCACGGGTTAAAAACAGGGCAGTTCGTGTATATCACGGGTTTCACGTGATTTGGAGAAGATTCAACGTGTCTTATGCGTGCATGGAAGACCCTCACAGCCTGTTGGATCGTGAAGGAGTTAAATATGGTAATTTGGAGGCTTGAAAACGCGTGAGAAGATGAAACAGGAAAGAAAGTATTCCCAGAAATATTTTCTTTACTGCCGAGTTAAAGAGAATTATATGGAGTGAATGAGCGAGATTCGATGGGTCTGTTGGCTATAAATAGGTTGCTGGGGTTGAGTAGAAAGGGTGTCGAGAGTTTGGGGTCGATAAGAGAGCTCAGGAGCGAGAAATCAAGAGTTGATGAAACTATGTTTCTGCTCCTGCTGATGATGAAGAACACCAAGAACACGAAGAACAGACTCGCAGGGACAGTCGTTTATCAACAGTGAAACAGACTCACAGGCGTGGGTCGTAGGTGTGGGTCTTAGAACCACAGCGACAATAGCACTTCTCTTTTATCGTTCTTTTGTGACGCTTCCTGTGGGTCGCACATTAGCTGTTTACACCATTTTCTCTTCTTCTCTTCATTGTAAACACCATTTGAGCAATAAATAAATATTTTGAGCGTGTTTTTATCATGATGAGCTAAACCCAACACTGGGATGACGGAGGAGGGTGAATTTCATACACGGGTAAATTTATTTTATTCTTTTTTATGACTTTTGCATTAATTTAAAATTGAAATATGATTTGAATTAATTGGTTGTTATTTAATTTGATGATGTATGCTTAGCTTAGGTGTTTTGATATTTCATGCTTAGGACTTACAATCGATGTTTTGAGAATCTATCTTGGCAAAATCAGAGTCCATGTTAATTTTATTGAGTTTTAAATTGTCAAAGAATATATGAATGAACCATGTGTAGTGAATTCGGCCAAATCCTTAGTCCCAGTACCTCTCGCCCATTGTTAATATTTTTGTATATATATTTTTATTAAATCTAAAAATTCCATTTCCTTCACAAGTCTGAAACGAATCTTTTTTTACCACTATCACTACAACAACTTTTGGAAAAACATCAGTCATGCTTGCTTAAATGTTTGATGTCGCATGCTTACGATTTATAACTAATATTTTGAGAATCTACTTTGGAAAAATAAGAGTCACTGTTATTTTATTTATTGAGCAATAATTGTTGAGAATGAATAATTGAGCCTTATGATATGAATTCGGTGGAATCCTAAACCCAGTAACTCTCCCTTTATTATTAAATCTTTAAATTTAATCTTCACAAGTCTTAGAGTTCGAATCTTATTTACTACAACAACATCATTGAAATCCCATCACTTGTCTCCGGTACCGAGGTGGCTTCGGGTACTGAGAAGGCTCTGTCCTTCACTTCTTTATTGTTGGCCTTTCGTCGTTTTATTTCGTGCTGCTGGGCGGCAACTCTTTCTTCGTTGAGACTGACCTCTGCTAGATTGCATAGCCTTGCGTCTTGCTGGCCACCCTTGATTTCCATTTCACCCATGGGTGTAGGGAATCGAAGGTATTGGTGATATGTCGAAGCTGTTCCTCGTAATCTATGGACCCATAGCCTTCCCATGATTACATTGTAGGGCGAAGGTGCCTCCACCACATAAAACCTTGTATTTGTTACTAAGGGTCCCGCACGTACCTGCAAGACGATTTATCCTTTTGTCATAGAGACTGCTCCATTGAAACCGTATATTGTGCAAGTGGACGAGTCCATTTGCTCCACTGTCAAACCCATGTGTAGGTAGGGTTCGTAGAAAAGTACATTTAACAAGTTGCCCCCGTCAACGAGGACCTTCGTGACGTTCCATACATGTATTGGAAGAGTGATCACAAGTGGATCATTGTGCATCACGACCTCCTGATTGACGTCTTTTGTTGAGAATGTTAATGGCGTAGCCATCCATTCTTCCCAAGTGCTAGTAGGTGGTCCGCTTAGCTTGAACACTTCGTGGGCATCTAGCTTTCTCCTGTTTCGAGCTAACTCGAAGATGTCTTCGAGTAGCTCCTCCTGACCTCCGCTGGAGAAGGTAATCATGTTGATGTATTTGTCGTCCTGAGGTAGTTCTACCCTTTTCTTGGGGGCTACCTCAGTATCAGCTGGTTGTATCTGCACGTACTCCATGAAATTGGCTTCGTCTATGAATCTCTGAATTACGTTCCGTAGATGGTAGCACGTATCAGTCGTATGCCCGTAGTACTGGTGGTATGCACAATACTCCTTGGCCTCCTTCGTTTTGTCTGGTTGCTTTCCCCTAGTATTAGAGTAACGAAAGCCCGGCTTTGCTCCTTCTTTGCTTAGAATGTGGGAGAATGTGGTATTTAACTTTGTGTAGATCTTATATACGAACTTGTATCTTCCTTTTCCTATGCCTTTGCCATCTATGTATTTTGATCTTTTGTCTCGAGAGCTGGTTCTGCCCCCGATCTCGTTTTGCCTCTTAGGTATCTCCGAAATTGGTTCCATAGAGTTAGTTCGTTGCGGACCTGTTGTTGTTTTTGCTTGTGCCATGGGGTTGTCCTTCTGGAGTTTTTCGAGTCTGATATAGCAGTCTTGGACAACCCTGATCTCTCCTTTGGAATCGAGGGCTCTGTTGTGAAGCTCCACGAAGATAGCTGAGTTTCTATCAAGTCCATACTTATAGCAATTAGTGTTAATTTCTGGATTGACTTTTCCAATTTCTTGGCATGTCTTCTGCCACCTATCCGTGTATTGCATCAATGTTTTGCGGGGTCTGATAGCTAAAGCAAACAACCTATCTAACCCATCCTTTATTGATTTGTTGTACATGTATGTCTCCTAGAACACCGTAGACAATTGCTCAAAAGAGTCATTTGAGTTTGCCGGTAAATTATCATACCAGGCCAATGTTGATCTCGTCAAGCTTGCAGGGAAGTACCTACACAATACTACCTCATCTCTTTCCCAATGGGCAAGGAGGCGAGTGTAATACCGTAGGTGGGATGAGGGATCCGAGGTACCGTTGTATGCCTGAAACGTAGGTACCGGGCATTTCGGAAGGATGGGTTCCCTCAAAATGCGAAAAAACAATGGATATGTGGTTGCCTCTTGTAGTACCTCTTCTAGTCTTGCACCTGTGTGGCCAGTTTTTAGGCTTTGTATCTCTGTCCGTATTTTTTCCATTTGCTCCATAACCATGCTCACGTTGTGAGCATCTCTGAAAAATGTCTCGTTGTAGTAGGACTGGGAAGGCTTGTATGTTGGATCCGTCTCATCTGGATCACAGCGTGTTCTTCTGGCTCCCCCTGCTGGGTTAGCCTTTGGTGGGTTGAGATCCACCCTTCGCCTTCCTGAGATAGCTCCGTTTTCACGCCTCTTTAGCGGAGGGTGAGTTTGGGAACCTTCGATTTGCACGTCTAGCATGTCCTTTAGGTTATGGTTTTCCTGAGCCATCACGTGTATTGCATCCTCATGCTCCTTGTTTCGTAGTAGCAAAGCTGCTACTTGTGCTGCTATTTGTTATTCGTTGTGGATTCCACCACCCTGAGGAGTGTTGTTGGCCGGATCCTCAGAGTTAGCCATTCCTTCTTCTATGACCGGTGCGTATGGATCTATCTGGATTGGAGTTAGGTTTCCCAACCCTTGTCCTGTAGGAACTAAGGTACTGGCTAGCCCTGCGTTGGTCGCAGGTGGCTGCATGGTATTGGGATGCTCCGGTAATGGCATATCGTAAAGTGGTTGAGCTCCCGATGTTTGCCCCATTCCTTCAGCATGAATAATTGGTTTGTTAGCAATCGTCCTTCGTGCTATTTCACTTTGCCCGTCCTCTGTTTCCGTTCGTTGATTTGCTTGAGACGGATTTTGGGATCTTCCTCTTGTGACTGCTGGTCGTGAGCTTGTTGGTGCATCACTTGGTTTCTGCATGCCTTTGGATTTTTCTATACTGTAGTCACAGAAAAAACGACAAATCTGCTACTTGGGTGCCTTCGCCAAAAGTGGCAATTAATGCTTTGACACAGAAGACGTCTAAGCAGCTTTTTCAGAACAAGGACTGAAATGACGTTTGGAAAGACGGGTATTAAATGGTTATGACACCCTTGGAAGAAACAACCTTAAACGTTAAAAACCAATAAAAAAAGGGTGTCAGATCTTCCCAAAAACAGGGTTATTAAATGCTTTAGAAGATCTTTATTCCTTAAACTTTTACTGAGATTTCTCTGCAGTCTGAGGTACTCAGATCTAAAGGATGCTTTGTCGGAAAAGGCAGTTTTAGTACAAAACAAAAGTTTTAGCGTTTTGTGGGTGGTTTTTTGTAAAAACTTTTGTAGATCTGTGAGATTGCTGGTCTTACAGGTTATGAACTCAAAGAACTTTCAAAAACAACGGACAAACCCATCACTAGAAAGTGAGATTCATCGCTGCTGAACTTAGATATCTTCGTTTAAAGAAGATGCATTAGTAAAATAAATGACGGGATATAAAAACTCAAGCTGGTGAGCAAAACCTTTCTAGCGCCAAACTGTGACTACTCGTTTTCCCGTAGTCTACCTAATGTGTACAGCTCAGAGAATCAAATACTAAGTAGTAATGATGCCTCTGTTCAACTGATAGTGCAAAGTAATAAAGGGTACTCAAGATCACAATAACAACTAAGAATGCAAAGATAATATAAAAGATGTTAAGTTATCATGAGACACAAGAGATTACGTGGTTCGACTTTCGTCTACGTCCACAGAGTAATGAGTGATTGTTTTGTATTAAGTTATGGTGGTTACAAAGATCTTAAATGCTTCCCAAAGTAATAGAGAGAACTCAAGTTGGGGTAAATACTTAAGTTCGAAACATTAAAGAGGTATAAGCTTAAGACTAGATCTTCTCTCCTAGATATTGAATGCCATTTGTTTGTTGGTGAGGCTTGGTATTTATAGCCCCTTCTGCTCCAGGTATATCTTTGCTGCCTCTGGGTCCATCGTTTGCTGATATACCTTTCGTACAAATGGTACCTTCGTTCTCCGCGTGCTTTATCCAGTCGAACCCTGCCACCTCAGCTGACCCACGTTCTTTCGGGAACTTCCCAACCTTAGATAGGTTGTACCTTCGTTCACCGCCAGCCTCTGCCAATCGGGTTATGCCACATCGTCTCTCTCCACGTGCCTTGATTATGCGTGTAGATAAGATATTTGTGAATTTAATGATGATTAGATATTCCATATACCTTTGTCCCTTCGCCAGCTGTCTCCTTATAGACTAGGCTTTTACTCTTCTCATCTCAGCCGTCGAGGCATCCTTTCTTGGGACGAGATAAAGTAGATTTGCGAAGGTATCCTCTGTCACTTGAGTTTCTCTACATAGAGAGGGCTACGCAGTTATCTTGTATGCGTCCACTAAGATCGTGATACGTGCTCCGCAGAATATTGATATTCACACTTTCATCAAACAAAATAGGGAAAGGTGTCACGAGACCGGGCCACCTAGCCGGACGGCCATGCTATAGCCGTGGTTGGTCACATACCTTACAATACCATATTTTCTCATATTATTATTTCCTTCATCTCATGGAACTCCATCGTTTGGGCGAAAACCCTAGTTTTTCAATATTTTCTTAAATATTGCTCAAACCATGAAAAGGCCAAAAAGTCAGACGGTCACATGACCGACTAGGCTTCTCACGTCAAAAATTAAAATATTATTACTTTAATATTCTCAAAATATCGGTCGCATGAGCAAAGTTCTACTTGCTCATTCGAGCAAAATTGAGAGTTTCAGTCAAGATCAAACTCTTCTGAAAATCCAAAATATTGCTCAAACGCGCACCAGAAATACCAAAACTCTCAGGACTGAGACACAGGCAGTATGGTGACACGGGCATGCCACCTTGACCGACCAAGGTCGGCCCTTAATCCTGGAAGGAGCCGGTTCCATACTCTTTCATAATTTTGACCTAATTATCTCTCAACTGTTCATATTGGGTCCAAAGTCTCTCCAACCAACTTGGGACTCGCTCAACCGACCGTCATCCGGTCCCACGACTAGCAAAGTCTGGTCCCATGACTCCTTGGTCGGTCCCTCATCTCTCCATAACTAGGTTTTACCACCTAACGCTCACACGTGCACTATTTTAATAAATGATTGAACCAACATTTGATCATCCTTTCACCAACTGGTCAACAAAGGACTTTGGTGCATGGTCACTCGAGCATTTGGGCGCTACATGGTCGACCATCATCCCATGTAGCCGGTACCTCCTTCACTCAGTGACTTATTTTCAGTAAATCATCAATTGATCAACAATTGATCAAAATTAGGGTTTCGAACGAATGCTCTGCAAATCATAATTCTGAGCGAGTTCAGACTCTAGTAATTTTATGTTGATCCAGCAATCAACACCAAATGAATTATATAATATTCGATCCAGTTACCAATATTTTAATTAATATTTTATTTGGTCATGCTACCAATAATTTATCGAATGAGCAATACTTGCTAAGATGCTCGAATATTGATTCAACTGTCAATATTCAGTAATTTATCGAATGAGCAATACTTGCTCAGATGCTCGAATATTGATTCAACTATCAATATCAATATCAGTAATTTATCGAATGAGCAATAATTGCTCAAATGCTCGAATATTGATCCAACTATCAATATTCAATAATTCATCATACAAGCAATATTTGCTCAGAGCAATATTCACTCAGACTATCAATATTCATTATGTTGACTCAACAGATCAACATCATTCATTCGAGAACTATATTTCCCAGCGGACATGTTCAATTCATGAATCCTAGAGCATTCAACAACTAGGCCCGACTGAATAATACTTAGACTCATCGTCTAATCAAGTCAACGACTGACTAATCAAATACATGGGGGATATTAATTAGGGTTTTGGTCTGGCGGCCTACGTCACGTGTGTTCATCCACGATGAGAAATGTGAGTAAGCCGTGCAAGCAGTTGAGGGAGTTAGCAAAGTAGTGGGTGTACAATCAACCAAGTCCCCGCACGATCTGGAACTAGTTAAACCACGATTTTCCATTTTCGTACTCTTTCACTCGAGCAACCGACATACTTACTGGAGATCAATGTGTCTACTATTCTGGAAATACAAATAAGTCTCTGAATCCACGATTGAACAACATAAGAATTCTGATCCGAGAAATCACTCTCAAGAATTCAATCAATCGACAAAAACTTATTCGAACTCAACACTTCACAAAAAACTTACAGAAACCTTAAACATATTCACAATCTTCGATCATCATTGATCTCGCACACTTCTCAGTTTCCTCCTACATATCAACCCTTTTCCCTCTTTGTAACCGAATTGACTCTGGAACAACCATTGTCTTGGTTTAGGCCGGAGTCCTACAGATTGATCTCTCGAACTCAAAGCACTCCCGTGCAGTGCATCTGTTTGAGGATAGGCAGTTTGCTCGGTTGAGGAGCCTCTATCCACACGATCGTCTCTCCACTTCCTGAAAAACCAGAAAATCGTTTTCCCCATCTACATTCTCGGAAGAGAATTGGATTGACTATTCTTTTGCAAGTTAGTCTTTCTCTAATTGGGAGCATCGGCTTTTGTCTTCTTATTTACGAAGTTATCCTTTTGATAACCATTGTGATTATGAAAAGGATTCGTATGACGTTTATAGGCAAATCTAGGTTTATCACAGCACTGATTCATTTGCCTAAAGGCTGGACATTTACAACCTGTAACGTTAAGGGGATTAGTCTTAACATATGATCTTGGTTTCACAACTTCTTGTGATGCCCAAACAAGAACATCATGAAGTTTCTCATTCCTTATATGGAAACGACATCTCCTTGTCAGGTGACCTTTATTTCCGCAATAGTGGCAAACATAAGGAATGTTCTTACCTCGATCTGTGTGTGCTGACTTTGGGGGTTGATATACTTTTCTCTTTCGATCCTTAACTTCCGGTGAAGGTATTTCACTTTTCCATCAGTGGAAACCTTTTGTTGAGAAGAATCACGAGCCTTGACAAATTTTACCTCTTTGTTATTCCCTTATAGACCAATCCCCGTGTATCACGATGAATTTTACTTGCTCCTAGCATAGTGGTTAATTTGCTAGAACTTTTTCAAGTCATCTTCCAACATCTTGATTTTATCAAGAGCAGCAGCTAAATCAGCCTTAAGGCGTTTTTCTCGAGTGAGATAAGCCCTTTCTCTGTCATCAAAACTTGCTTGCTGAGAGTTAATCCTTGCTTCAGTTTCTGCAAGTTTCTCTTCCAATAAGAAGTATTTTTGATAAAAATTATCACATTCAGGTGACTGTATATGTAGGTTTTCCTTGGAATCCTTGAGGTTCGATTCGTTAGAACGATTCGAAACATAAACACCTGCGTAACATCTTCTCAATTTCTTGTTTGTACGACAAAGATTAGTCAGAAAAGGCGTGACATGAGAATTTGTCATCTTTTTCTTTCCCAACGTATTCAAAAGCTTAACATACTCTGAGAATTCCTTATCAACATCTCTATCAGTATCTGAATCACCTTCATCAGAAAGTTCATCCAACTGTTCTTCTAGGCGTGTTTCCCAGACTTCAACAGGTTCTACATTAAGAGAATGTTTATATACTGACCTAGATGTGACAGTTCTCTCAGGTGAATCCAAGCTTTGAAACTCATCTGGTAATTTATGAACTGGTATGTTATTAGAGATAGACTCGTCCATGAAAATCAGATTGCTTCAAACACAGACTTATGAGGTCGTAGCATGTTTGCTTGCTCTGATACCAATTGAAAAACCGGGGGTCTAACAACTACACCCAATATTTCGTTTAGGCAATATGTATGGAATAACTCCAATATATTTCAAGAGAATCAACCAGTCAGTCAGACTCAATTAAGGAAAATACATCTAAGAGTTATATCTCTGTTAGAGCATTGCTCGGTCGAACTCGCAAGCGTTGCTATCTCAAGCTTGTTTGTCAAATTTAGTTGCCAAAACTATATGTCTTGATTTCTAGTCTACTTATAGCTAAGTCTCGGACTAGGATAGTTAAGTGTAGTTGAGCTCCAGACTCCACGACGATCATCTTACGAAGACGAAGAACTACTCAAGGAACAAGTGGAACTTCATCCGACTAAAAGGTATGTGGAGACTTGAACTTATCTATCACTCAAAAGTATATCTACTTGATAGACACATTTTTGTGTCTAATTTGTCTCGATTCTATATATTGATAGTTCTCATTTTTGTACTTATTATGGTGTTTTATGTGTGTGTAGGTATTTTTGGCTAATAAACATTTTTGGAAAAATCGGCTCGAAACGTTGTCTAAAGCACCCAGAGGAATTGTTATTTGGCATCCACAGTTTGGATAAGGGGCACCCCCAACCCCCCAACATAGTTGCTATTCGCACCCCTGCTCTAGATAGGGGGCGCCTCTTCTTCTTTACAATTCAAATGAGTTTTTTTTGGCCGGAATTAATGCAGCAGCGAAGCAAGAATTGGAGTTGGATTTCTGGGCGAGTTTTGACGAGATTCAAGGGCTTTTTCTGTTGGGCTGGACCTATTGGAGCATAACAGGCCTGATAGGTCTATTTTCATCGATCAAATTTGGCTAGATAAGCCGGGAGCAAGAAACAGAGGTGTGGAGTATCACATACTTTCTGATTCGGCAGTAGATGGATATTTGATCGGATTTTCTGCCTGAATTGGATTGGGATTACCCTGTTTCAGTTAAGCAGGGAATATATGTCGAGCAGATTCGAAAAAATGGGATTAAATCTTCGGTTTGAGCTAAACAGGAAAGAAAGATATTACAGGACTTTATGGTTGTATTTTTGGGAGTTACGTGCACAATAAAGAAGATATATTTCTCTAGGATTCGTGTCTATCGAGTTTTGGAATGTTTGAACGTACATAGACGTGTAGAGAGGCTTGGCAGGGAAAGAAATCCCGTAACTTTATGTTGAAGAAAAAGGGAGATAAATAAGGAATTCGATCGAGTTTTTGGGACCTGTTGGCTATATATAGAGTTTCTGAGAATCATGGAGAGGTTAAGTACTTTTTGGGGAAGTTTAGAAATAGAACAGAGCTAAGAAAAATTCACAGAGAAGAATAGCCGAGTTGCAGTCGAGAGGAAGAAGAAGAACAGAGAACCATCACCTTTTCTTTCAAACTGTAACAATTTGCCAACAACTATTACTGTTAGTGTTTCTCTGTAACACTGCTTTCTGTAACAGTGGATTCTGTAACAATTAAATATGTTATATACACGCTGCTCATATCTTCTTCTCTATTCAATCAACTTTTGAGCAACAAACATGTATTTTGAGCAAGTGGTTAATATGAGGAGCTAAACCCCATTGCTGAGGCGACGGAGGAAGCCATTTTTCCAATTAGTATGTGGTAATTTCTATTTAACTTAATTTTTGCAATTCTTTATGATTATTTGCACTGAACTGAAATTGAATATATGATTCTGATTAAGTGGTTGTGATTTCAATTGATGGGTCATGCTTAGGTTAAGTCTTTTGATGGTCCATGCTTTCAATTTACAGCTATTATTTTGAGAATCTACTTGTCTAGGAAATATTTAAGAATCAAATTGAATGTATGAGTTGCAGAATTATTGTTATTGATTGAATCACTGATAATTGGTTAATGGTGGAATCCATAGTCTCAGTCTTCTCTATAATCTTGAAATCTATCTTATTAAATTTGAGTCTAAAACGAATCTTCACAAGTCTAAGTGAACGATATTTTTCTTACCATTTTACGACAACAATTAAAATTACATAAATTTTAGCGCCGCCGATGCAGACTTGCTTTTAGGGTTTTAGATTTATTTTTCTTTTCTTTTTTAGGTTTTTATTATTTTTGTTCTATTTTAAGTTTTTTGGTATGTATCTTTTGTCTAAAGGTTTTGGATCATAAAGAAAATTGAGCCAAGGAGTTTGGTGATTTCGTGAAGACTTGGAGCTAAAAGCGTAAAGAATTGGATCTTTTCGAAAGATTAAAGCGAAAAGAACGGAAAAGAGACAGTTTTTTTTTTAGCTTTTTTTTAGGCTTTTGTTTATTTTTCCTTTTTTAGAAAAAAAAAACTGTATTAGGGTTAGTTATTATTTTTTTAATTTTTCCTTTCTTTTTGGACACTTTTGGACTTTGGACTTTGGACATTATTTTTATTTTTACCCTACAGAAGGGTACTTTAAAATATAAATTGTTTGCAGAGAAGGAGGACAATTACGTTATTGTCTCTGCACCTTGGGTTCGTACACTGACATCGGAGTCGGTGGCCCGAGTCGACTACAACCGATTCATCCCCCGTCTGGAACGGGAGGTAAGATTCTAAACACCCGCGAATCTCCTGTCAGCGGGTTTACTGTATTCCTTCGGTTGCATATATGTTGAGGACTGAATACGGACTTTAATTTCCTAGTAAAGGTCAAGGCCTTGCCATACAAGATTAGGGTTCGGATTTCATCACCGTTCTCTTCTTGCCCGCCTTAGGAAAACGATACCAAACGCGAACCTAAGATTAAAATTTTGACTAGAACGAGACCGATAAGGTAACGAGCTTGTAGGAAAGTCGTTCAAAAGGACCGTACTGGGTATCTTATTAGCTTAACTCGTTCTTCAGAGGTTTGCTAAAATTGTACCTAGTTGCCTTTCGGAAGATTAGAAGATGGTCTAGAAAGAATCTAAGTGGAGCCATCATGCTTTTTGTTTGCTAGAAATCAATAGGTTTGATTTGGTTGAGTCAGCCTTGTTTTGTGATTGCGTAGAATCCCCTTCCTTATTATTTTGCATGCCTGAACGTAAAAGAGACTCCCTAGGTAGATTTGTTAAAGAGAAACCTAGTAGTTCTAAGCGTCTAGATTACCTCAATTTGGAAAGTCCAATTTTTGAAGAGTCGTTTTTGAACGTCTGTTCGAGGAGACAATCCCTAATATTCCGATAGTGCCAGAAATGGCAACTTTGAAAGCTTTGTTGAACCCGACTAGGACTACTCGTCCCTCGTGTATCAGTTTAGATGAAACGAAAGCAAATTATGAACTTAAACCTGGGACCTTACAGCTTCTCCCAATCTTCTTAGGGAAAGAAAACGAAAACCCCTATTTCCATGTTAGGGACTTTGAGGAAATTTGTAATACCATAAAGACTAGAAACCTTGATGATGATGCTTTAAAACTTAGGTTGTTCCCTTTTTCCTTGAAAGATAAAGCTAAATTGTGGCTATATAGTTTGGCTTCTGGTTCAACTGAAACATATGAACAACTTACATCTGCCTTTTTGAACAAGTTTTTCCCTAGGCACAAAACATCGTCTATTAGGACGCAAATCTGCACGTTTTCTCAACAAGAGGGAGAATATTTGTATAGGTATTTGGAAAGGTTCAATGATCTATTAGCCCAATGTCCTCATCATGGTTTAGAAAAGGTTAGGTTAGTTCAGATCCTTTATGAGGGTTTAGATTATCTCACTACAACCAGAGTAGAATCTATGTGTACAGGTGGGTTTGAAAACCAAACGGTTGATGATGCGATGACATATTTGCATGAAATCGCCGAAAAGACCCAACAATGGGAAAGTAATAGGGGACCCCAGAAAAAAATTCTTCTAGGCATAGAAACGTTAATAGGATAGAAGGAAGCTTTGAATCAGATGCCAAAATTTCTGTTATAGAGAAAAGGTTAGAAGCTTTAGAAGTGGGTCACACTAGTGGTAGATTGGAGCCTTTTTGGGAAGGCCAGAACAATGAAGAGCAAGCCAATGCTCTTTATAATAACACTAGGTTTGATAACCGTCAGAAGTTTGACCCATATTCATAAACCTATAATCCTGGTTGGAGAAACCATCCGAACCTTTCATGGTCTAAGTCCCAGAGTCAAGGTCAGTTTAGTAATTCTAATGCTACCCCAGGTTTTGGTTACACTAAGAATTCTTCAGGCCTAGAAAATAAAACGACTAACTTAGAGGAATCTATTAAGATGTTAGTAAAAACTCAGGATATGTTAGCACATAGCCAAATTAGTTTTCAACAGGAAACCAAGCAGAACTTTCAAACTAATGCTCAGAGCCTTGCTAAGTTAGAACTTCAAGTCGGCCACATAGCTAAGACCTTAAGTGAGAGAGATAATGGTAGGTTCCCTAATCAAACTAGTCCAAATCCTAGAGGAGTTCATGAAGTAGGTGCAAAACCATCGAATCAATTAAATGCTATTAGAACTCTTAGGAGTGGAAGAGTAGTAGACAATCAGGTAACCATGCCCGATAGTGAACATACTGTAGTTCACCCCTCAGGATCTCACCCCTTAGGACCATCACTAGCTGAGGGGACTGATAAAATTTCTGATGATGCCAGTTCGGTTCCTGAGAGGTCTGATTCTGTGCCTAGAGCCCCATTTCCCCAGCTATTAGTACCAACGAATAAGGAATAGAACTTTAATGACATATTGGAGGTTTTTAAGAAAGTTACCATAAACCTTCCTTTATTAGATGCAATTAGGCAAATTCCTGCTTATGCCAAGTTCCTTAAGGATATGTGTGCGCGAAAGCAAAAACTTAGCGTCCATAAGAAAGCCTTTTTAGCTAGTCACATAAGTTCAATCATTCAAAACACCACAACTCCAAAGTACAAAGACCCAGGTTCCCCTACCATTGCTTGTACAATAGGTAAACATCGGGTAGAAAAAGCTTTACTTGACTTATGAGCCAGTGTGAACTTACTTTCGTACCAGGTGTACTTACAACTAGGACTTGGTGAAATGAAACCTACTCAGATGACATTGCAGTTAGCTGATAGGTCTGTTAAAATTCCTCGAGGTGTTATTGAGGATGTTCTTATTGAGGTCGACAAGTTTATTTATCCAGTGGATTTCGTGGTCCTAGATACCCAACCTGTCCCCGACCCAGAGAACCAGATACCTGTGATTTTAGGTCGCTCATTTTTAGCTACGTATAATGCGATCATTAACTGTCGAAATGGTGTGATGAATTTATCTTTTGGTAATATGACTATGGAGATAAACATTTTTAATGTCAGTAAGCTACCTTATGAGTTAGATGACACATGTGTTGAAGAGGTGAACATGATAGAATCCTTAGTTCAGGAGTCATTACTAAACATCTTGTCTGAAGACCCATTAGAAAGTTGTCTATCCCATTTTGGTTTAGACTTTGACGACGATAACACTATTGAACAAGTGAATGCTCTATTAGATTCTACCCCTGTGTTAGACTCTGATAAATGGAAAGCTAGGTTCGAACCATTACCAGTCTCTGAGACTACCCTAATTCCTTCTTTAGAAGAGCCCCCGAAGTTAGACCTTAAACCACTAACCGATACTCTAAAATATGTGTTTTTAGGCCCATCTGATACTTTACCTGTGATTGTAGCTTCCGATTTGGATAGTGATCTGGAAAGTAGGCTAGTGAATGTACTTCAAGATAATAAGGAAGCTTTAGGGTGGACTATAACAGACATTAAGGGTATAAGTCCTACTGTGTGTATGCATCATATTCATTTAGAGGAAGACTCCAAACCTTCTAGGGAGATGCAACGTCGACTAAACCCTAACATGAAAGAGGTGCTTAAGTTGTTAGATGCG
Organism: Papaver somniferum; assembly: GCF_003573695.1. NCBI lineage: Eukaryota > Viridiplantae > Streptophyta > Magnoliopsida > Ranunculales > Papaveraceae > Papaver > Papaver somniferum. Next base: position 68,969,268 of record NC_039364.1, on the reverse strand, counting down.
GGTATTATCTACCCAATTTCAGACAGTAAGTGGGTCAGCCCCGTTCAGGTTGTCCCCAAGAAATCAGGTATCACTGTAGTCCAGAATGATAATAATGAGTTAATCCCAACCCGAGTGACCACAGGATGGCGTGTCTGTATCGACTATAGGAAATTGAACAAGGTCACAAGGAAGGATCACTTTCCCCTTCCTTTTATCGACCAAATGCTAGAGAGATTAGCTGGACATAGTCATTATTGCTTCTTAGATGGCTACTCCGGATATAATCAGATCGTTATTTCCCCAAAAGACCAAGAGAAAACCACTTTTACCTGTCCCTTTGGTACCTTTGCATATAGACGCATGCCTTTCGGGCTATGTAATGCCCCTGCGACTTTTCAGCGTTGTATGATGAGCATATTTTCCAATATGGTAGAATGGTTTCTAGAGGTCTTTATGGATGATTTTTCAGTGTTTGGTTCATATTTTGATGAGTGCTTGCATCATTTGACATTAGTGTTGACTAGGTGTAAGGAAAAAAAATTTAGTGCTTAATTGGGAAAAACGCCATTTCATGGTTAAATCAGGAATTTTGTTAGGTCACATCGTTTATTCAAAGGGTATAGAGGTAGACAAAGCCAAAGTTGACCTTATTAAGACTTTACAGGTCCCTAAAACCGTAAAAGATATTAGGTCATTCCTAGGGCATGCAGGTTTTTACCCTCGATTCATTAAGGATTTTAGCTTGATTTCTAGACCTCTTTGCAATTTGCTTGTAAAAGATGTTAAGTTTGTCTTTGATGATGCTTGTTTAGAGGCTTTTGAAAATCTTAAGAATTTACTCACTACCGCCCCTATTGTAGTTGCAGGAAATCCTACACTACACCCCACACAAGATTTCATTAACATTCAACTCATTTTTGGATTAACAATCGTAATTTTATTGATGAATCTTTGAACAATATTACAAGAAAAGATAAAGGGATTAAGAACAACAACCACTCTTGATTTTCTCTCTCCTAATTGTTTTTTTTCTTTTACCACTCTCTAAAAAGATCTCCCTCCTCTTCCTTATAACTGAATGGCTATTTATAGGGAATTACATAGTGGATGACAGCTAATATGTCCTTTATTTTCGGATATGTCTTGCGATATTCTCGCAACCTTAAAAATATTAATCTCGCACACTTCCTAATTTTCGCAAGTCCATCATATTTTTCTCATGATTTAGCTGATGTCGTTTATTATGTCGTTTCTGAAATTGCTTTGTGACATTGTTGTGTTATGTTGTTAATAATTTCGCTGAAGTGTTGCAGCTGCGAGATTGTGATCCTACATCTTGCCTCTTCTCATGTCGTCTCTGCGAAGAAGAGAATGATATGAGAAATTCCGCAGTTATCCATCTCTTCGTATCTTGCATTTATTACACGTATTTTTTCTTCCATTTATTTCTTGACACGTCTTCTGTAACCGCTGTTTCTCAACCGTTCACGTCTTTTCGCCTTAATTGTTTTTATCTTCTCGAAAAAATTTCCTTTATATATACTCTTTCTTACTCTCCTTTTCTCTCTTTCTACTCTCTTTTTATCTTCTCTACAACTTCATCATTTTCTCTGTAAATTCCTCTACTGTAATTTTTCTTCTATCTTCTTTCTTTAATCTTCTTAATTCTTCATTCATTCCCATACTCTGTATTCAAATATGCCTCCAAGCGGTCAAAAGCATGAGAAAACCTTGAAGGAAGTTCAAAAAGATCTTGCCGAGAGAGGTTTCACACTTTCTACCATTCCTGGTGAAAGTGTGCCAAATCAATTCTTTCCATTAAACTTTTCTCTGATCATCACTTTGATGATCAGACAATCATAGTCTCGCTGGGTCAAATTCTCGCAGGTCTCCCTATTCCTCTTTATAACCCTGACATTCCTCTATTTTATGAAATTCTTGTTCATTCGAATTTTTCGCGAGCTATCTTCCAATTAAGTGGGGACTGCATCCGTCTGATATTGGAGTTTGCTAATCGCGGTGTTGGTAAAGGATCTCTTTATCCTAAAGAGCTTAGGGATCCTAAATTCGCAGACTTGGAGATAGTCGCTGAGAAGTACACAATAGCGAATTTCTTCGAAAATTATGAACAAATATCTATGAAGAAGGAGAATACTCGCTGGGGTGTTCGCTTGAAAAGGAAGGATGTTATTGCTGAAGATAAAATGCTCATGCATGACATTGATTGGCATTCTGGAATAAATAAAACCCCTTGCCAACCAAAGATGATAAATGGTGCGTCTTCCCCTTGATGCTGAAAGGACCTTATATTGCTGGTTCTAATGTCATTCCTGCGAATCTCACCGCTTATCGACCCTGGGTATTCTCTTGGCCTGATAAAGTGAAAGAGGTATATTTCTTCCAATTTCACCCACTTTATGTTTCTTTATTTATCTTTACTCTTTTGTTCGTTGATTCTTCTGACATTCTACAGATCCAGAAACTGAAAGATAGCTACTGCAGGATTGGGAAAGCCAATACCTTGATAGATCTTCGCTCATACACAGATGAGGTAATAAATATTCTTTTATGATTTTAAAAAATATATTGTTGCCTCTATTTCTTATCTTCATTTGTGTGTGAAGGTTATTGTTGAAGCAGAAGAACCCACCAAAGCTGCGACGGCTGGTGATAAGGGTAAAGATATTCTTCGCAAAGGAAAATCATTTGCATCCTCTTCAAAGAAAAGAAAGAGAGGGAATTATCCTCCTCCTTCAGATGTTCATTTCCCTGATGGTTCTGAAGATGATGATGACGACTCTGCTGCGAATAAAGATTCTCCACCTGAATCCTCTATGACACAATTATCTGGTATCTTCTCTGATTCTTGGAAAGGGATGGAAGATAATTGCCTCGCCAGTACATGCAAAGCTCTCGCAACTATTTGCGATACTCCCTTGTTGGATGGTGATAGTTCTCTTCGTGGGGTCTCCAAATCAGTGACTCCTAGCTTCCTAAATTCTCTCAATAGTTTGGTATGCCTTCGTCTTTTTACTTCTTCATTATTGTGACTCAAAATTTCTTTTTATTTTAATTATTTTTTGTATTTTCTTCGCAGGCTGGAAAAGCTTCTTTCGCTGTTGCCTCAGATTTGGAGAGGAGACGCTAAATTCTTGAAAAGAAGAATCTTCAATTTCGTACGAAGAATGAAGAACTGGAAACTGAAGCTAAGGGTCTTCGTGAGAAGAACGAACAATTAGAAACTGAAGTTAAAGGTCTTTGCGAGAAGAAAAAACAACTGGAAACCGACACTTCTTCGCAAAGGAACAAAATTTCTACTCTTCAAAAAACTTATGATCAGCTCTATGGTATGCAATTTTTATCCTTTCCTTTCATTCATTCATCCTATTGTCTTATCTTATTTGATTAATCCTTTTTGCAGAAATTTATGGTCTTTCTGATGAAGCCACTCTTCTTCGTTCATTTCCCGATGCCCTAGATAATGACACTCTTCTTGAACATCTTAATAAATCTTTGAATAGTTTCTCTAATGATAAAATTTCATCTCTGTCTTTGAATGAACTTAAATCCAAATTTCGCCTCTTAGAGATTGATCATAGATCTAGTTTAGGTTTAGCCAACCAATTTAAACGTTTTTATCTCAATTCTAAAGAGAAGATCAATAAATTAAGAACCAAGATTAGCAAACTTATAGATGATAAAGATCGTATCTCTGATCAAGGTGTTAAGGCTTTGGAGAAATTCCAAGAGATCCTTCTTGAGGTTCAACTTGAACGAGATGAAGCCAATCGTCAAAATGATGTGCTTAGCGAGAGAGAAAACCAAGTTCGTTCTCGTCTTCTCATAAATAATGGTGATGAGTTCGCTTGGGCTGCGAAAATCTTAGATGATGCCAGAAAGGATTTAGGCGTAAATATTAGTCTCCAAGATGAGCATACAGCCTTGATTAGAGATATGATTTCTGACAGAGAAGGTCACCAATTGTTCTTTTTTACTAGTCTTTTGTCTCTTTTGAGTTCTCACTAAATTATTAATTGATTGTCTTTTGTTCGCAGGTTCTGAGAGTAGATATCGCCACAGAATTGAAGAACTTGAAGCTGAGAAAGGGGAACTCGCAAAGAGTCTTTCTTCTCGCAACGATAAATATTCTAGATTGAAGAATCAATTCAAGATCACTGTTGCGAATTTTAAGAATGACGCTCTGCATTTTCACAATCAAACTATTCAAATGGTTTGCAATGAACATAGTATTCCTCACTCTGATTATCCTTGTCTCTCAGAGGAGATCCCAAAGAACACCCCTAGTCTGATCATCTCTGATAGTGAAGCTGATGATGAAGAATCTGATGGTGATGAAGATTCTAATGGAGGTAAAGGTTCTGATGAGGATGAAGAAGAGAGCAAATCTGATGAAGATGATGAAGAATCAACTAAGAAGTAGTCTTTGTTCTTTCTTTGATCTTCTGTAACACTTGTACATTTATTCCTTCTTTTCGTATACTTGCGAATTCTCTTGGTTCCCCATATTCCTTAATATATAAGTTTCTTTTATTTTGACCTGCATTCATTAAAACAATTCTTCCTTGCAATATAGTTAATCAATATAATCATCAATTCTTAACTTTCTGCGTAAATTTATCATGTGGAGACAAATAACATTTTTTGATTTCATTCATTCCCATACTTGCCTCTGTTATTTGTATTCAAATGAGAAATTTTGCAGATTTCTCTTATTTTGTGCCTCAACTTCGCAGTTGTTTTTGTATTATTTCGCAATCATATGCGAAGTGAAATTTGTTTCTTTTCAAAATTTCATTCTTGTGTGGTCTTATTTTGCCTTCCTAATTAAATGTCTTATTATGCCACCTCTTGTCATTGCGACAAAATCGCAGGACGTCCTTACATTTTCATGCGAAAACCCATTGATCTTGTCTTAACTTTTTCTTTTGTATTATTGCCTCTTCAAGATTGTTGCGACAATATGTCAGGCCTAAATATTCTTGCGAAAATAAATCCCCATGACATTGTCGTCGTGCGACGAAACCGCAGGACGTCTTCGCACTTTCATGCGAAAACCCATTGATCTCGTCTTATCTTTCTCTTTAGTATTATTTCCTCTTCAGGATTGTCGCACAAATATGACAAGCCTTAATACCCTTGCGAGTAAAAAGCCTCATGACATTTGCGTCTTAAGACACTTATCAGCTCCCTAATGGAGGGTGCCGCCCTTATCTCCCCCTGGTTTCCCCTTCAAGGAGGCGTACCTCTACCATACAAGGTTGGCTCCTCCAATCCGGTCTTAACAACAACCAGTTGTTTTCGCAGCCTTTTATCCCTTTTACCTATAGGGTTTATGGTTACGAGACTGCACCCTAAGTGGGGTTTTCTTCGGGCCGAGTGCAGTATAAGCCAAGACTTGTCAAGAATGGCAATGTACGCTCCAGACGCCCCTGGCACTCTTGACTCAACCGTGTACCTCGGCGCCTTGGTCAGATTTTGCACTCCTTGGGAGAGTCCTTATTACCTTAGTCACCCAACCTAAGTCATATGCTTAAGCTGAGAATCCAAGGTGCCTCTCCCGGATGGGCTTTATTGACCCCAAATCTCCATGACTCAGGTTCCAGTGGCGGTGTATCCTTTCCCTGAGCCATGCAACAGGTACCCCCTTATATGACGTACTTTAGGTCTTACATTTGCCTCTTGCAAAATTTTATTCACGAACTAGGGTGTACGCCATAAAGGTTCGCCCCTTTCTCTTTTGTCATTGTTCTCTGATTGTCTTTTGTAGAATTTATTATCTCTGCGAAGTTCTCGTATATCATCATATTGTATTTTCATTTTGCAATCTCAATTTTGTCATTCAATAAAATGTATTTTTGAGAATTTTATTTGTTGCGAGAGTGTCGCAACAAATCAATCATTCATACACTTATTATTTTTATTACTTTCGCCATTCTTTGCCTCTTTGTTATTCTCTGCTATTGCTTCATTGATGGTAAATTGTTCACAATTTCTTACTATGAACTAGCATCAGCCTCACAACATTTCTTCTTCTTTTTGTTCGATGGCATCCACCATCAACCTCTCACTTCTTTGTGTCTCTCTGATTTTGTGTCGCCAACTTTCCTTCTTGGTTGCTCTTCCTTCGCAGGATTCTACCTCAGTTTCGTAACATTTCTTTCCTTCAACCCAATCTCCCTTTATGATTCCTACACCGCTGGGGTGAGGGAACTTGATGCACTGGTGGAAAGTTGAAGCTACACTTAGAATCACATGTAGCCAAGGCCGTCCAATCAATGCAATTGTAGGGTGATCCTATGTCAACGACACAGAACAAGATTTCAGAAGATATCCCCTTCAATGTGATTCGCATAGTAACTTCCCCTTTAGGCTTGTTGGCAGTACCATCAAAACCATATATCTTATATGTTGATGGTATAAGATCATCATCTCTCCCTCCCATGGTTTTATAAGTATGATAGAATAAGATATTCACAGAGCTTCCAATATCGATCAGAATTTTATTAATTGCCCATGAATCTTCAGCTTCATCATCTTCATCTTCTTTAGGTTTTGGATTAATTTCTAATTTTACCACTAATGTATTGTCATGTACTTCTCCACCTTCAGGGACTTCTTCTGCGGTAAAAGAAATAGTTTGTTTCTGCCATTCCTCTGGCGGCGAGATTTTCGCAATATTCATAATTTCTCTTCCATCATTGTCTCTTGCGAACACTCTACTCAAAATATTGTCATGAAAATCTTCAATTGTCTTGTATGAATGTACGATAGAGTGACAGAATAAATTCTTTGCTTTTGCACCAACTTCTACGAAGAATGTTTCATTTTCTTTTACCGTGTTTACTCTGTGATGCTCTAGTGGTGGTGACAGCAATGGTTGATATTGTGGATGCCCTACCAGAAAGTGGTTTAGCTTTCCTTGATCTATCATTCTCAGGATAATTCTCTTTATATTTCTGCAATCATTTGTAGTATGTCCATGTTAAATAATGATAAGAACAGAACTCATGACTTCTGTTGCTTGGAGGTGGTTCAGTTCCCATGTTCCATGGTGTTGGTATATTCTCCATCAAAATTATAGCTTCCCATATTTTCTCCACGCTTGCATTTAGAGGTGGCATCTTGATCTCCTCCCACACTATCTTGTGGCTTCCCTGTCCTCTATGATAGTTTTGCCTCTGACCTCCATAAGTTTCTTGCGGCTGATCAAGTCTTTGAATCTTGTTATTTCCACCACGATTGTAGAAATTTCTTTCTCTTTCATACTCCTCTTGATCTCGGCTTCCCATAGCCACCAGTTTCTGTTGATTGTTGCCCGTCACCTTTTCTTGTTGTCCTTGCGAAGTGCTCGCCACTGTGTTTATTAGTTTGGGTAATAAGCTTGCATTCGCTGCTTGTGAACTGGTATTCGCAACTGGGTATGATTCCATCTCATTTTCCTTTCCTCTAGAGCAATATACTCTTCCTGAAGTTCTCGCAGTTCGGTCATTGTGATTGTGTTCTTGACTCTGAAAATTTGGACATACAATAGATTGGTTGCGAACATAGCATTGATAAATGACAAGATAAGATATCTCTCATCCACACGGCCAGCCATCTCACTACACATAGTCCTCCACCTTTTGGTTAGATGCTTCAAACTTTCGCCAATCCTTTGTTTTAATCCAAACACATCTTCAATACCAGGTCGCGAAGAATTGTTACTTATATATGCCCCCAAGAATGTGGTCTGCAAATGATTGAAAGATGTTATTGTATTTTTTGGTAGACCTTCGAACCATTTTAACGCCTCTCCTGTTAGACTGGATGCAAAATACTTGCACAATACGGCATCATGATTTTCCCACTGTAACATGCATCTCACATAGGCTTTGATGTGTTGAATTGCACAAGTTGTTCCATCAAAGATGTTGGTTAACGCAGGCAAATTGCATTTCGGGGGTATTCCTCCTAGTTGTACTTCTCTTGTAAATGGAGTTTTCGCAGCTTCTTCTATAGCTTCGTCTAATTGTCTTCTGCCTACTTCCCCTCTATTATTTAGCATTCCTCTCATTTCTTCCAATTCTTTTAAGATTTGTTCATTTACGCCTAAATTTTGATCCATTGGTCTTTTTAATTTCGCCTCCCTTCTTCTACGTTCATGTCTTTCTTCTCTCGCGAAATTTTGCATTTCTTCTTCATCCTCATCTCGTCTTCTCCTGCGATTCTCTTCCTCATATCTATCTTGAATTCGCATATGATGATGTCTCTCATTTTCCCTTCCATGATTTTGCTCATTTCTTATCAATTCCATTCGTTGTCTTTCATCCCTCCTCTGTACTCTATCATACTCTTCATTGGGATTACGTTATTCCGGTTTTGTGTACGCCTTCTTTCTCGATTGTCGTGATTATTCTGGCGAATCGCCTCCTGCAGCTCTTGTTCTTCCATTTCCGCTCTCAATCTTTCACGTTCGCGAGTTAAACGTGCTTTTTCAGCATAGTGTCTTTCAATTTCTTCTTCAATTTTTTGTTGATTTCTTTGAGCTTCTCTCTCATGTAAAATTCTCCTTCCTTCTTCTCGATTCCCTTTGCCATATTGATTATTTCGTCCCTGACGTTGTCCATTCTCTTGATTTCTATCATTTTGCCTATCATCAAAAGTTTCATTTTGTGGAACGTAACGATCATCAGTCCTTTCTCTATCTTCGCGATGTTCTTCATTAGGATTTGGTATTTCTTCTCGAATATTATTTCCAGCATTAACTGTGGGTGAGTTTCACCTCATCTCTCTTCTAGTCGATCTTGAATATGATCTTGTAGTACTTCTCGATCTTCTACTCTGTAGTCTCATATTTTCCATCCTCAATTCGTGATTTTTCCTTGTTAGATTTGCACGTTCTTCTGCCTCAACTCTTATTTCTTCATGTATTCTTCGTCTCAACGTTTCTAACGCTCCAATTTCCTCATCTCCATAAATTATTCCTTCATCTGATTCTTGATTTCTCTCTACCTGTCTATGGTTCCTGGTTTGCTGCTCTTCTTCTACTTCTTCTGCTGAATTTGATCGCCAAGTGTGTACATTCACTCTATCATAATCTATTGTTCCATTTTGTACCGGTGTTTGCTGAACTGGCGGTTGAACTTGATTTTCTCCATTATTTCTCCTTCTAGTAGATTCTCCCATTTCACTTCTCTCCCTTCCAGCAAGTCTTTTACTTCTTCTTCTAGAAGTTGTCGGTTTTTCCGATACATTTCTCCTTCTAGCCATTCTTTCAATACTAACAAATTATAAGAGATTATGTAAGTTTTTTCACCAATCACTTTCAATTCTAATATATCACAATATTAATCTTCAACTTTTTCTAGAACAATCTTCAATCTTCAATCCCTGTTTCTAGCGCCATTATGTAGTTGCAGGAAATCCTACACTACACCCCTCACAAGATTTCATTAACATTCAACTCATTTTTGGATTAACAATCTTAATTTTATTGATGAATCTTTGAACAATCTTACAAGAAAGTATAAAGGGATTAAGAACAACCACCACTCTTGATTTTCTCTCTCCTAATTGTTTTTTTCTTCTTTTACCACTCTCTAAAAAGATCTCCCTCCTCTTCCTTTACAACTGAATGGCTATTTATAGGGAATTACATAGTGGATGACAACTAATCTGTCCTTTATTTTCGGATATGGCTTGCGATATTCTCGCAACCTTAGAAATATTAATCTCGCACACTTCCTCATTTTCGCAAGTCCATCATATTTTTCTCATGATTTAGTTGATGTCGTTTATTACGTCGTTTCTGAAATTGCTTTGCGACATTGTTGTGTTATGTTGTTAATAATTTCGCTGAAGTGTTACAACTGCGAGATTCTGATCCTACACCCATAGTCCAAACACCTAACTGGAACCTACCATTTGAAATTATGTGTGATGCTTCAGATTATGCTATAGGCGTTGTGCTAGGTCAGCGAGAAAACAAATTACTTCGTGTGATTTACTATGCTAGCAAAACTCTGAATGATGCCCAAATGAACTACACAACTACCGAGAAGGAACTGTTAGCCATCGTGTTTGCTTTGGATAAGTTTAGATCCTATCTATTAGTTTCTAAGATCGTAATTTATACTGATCATGCTGCTTTGAAATACCTTTTGTCTAAGAAGGATACCAAACCTAGATTGATTAGATGGATCCTTTTATTACAAGAATTTTGTCCAGACATTAGAGACAAAAAGGGTGCAGAAAATGTAGTAGCAGACCACTTGTCTAGGCTAGTTGTTAGTTCCCCTAATGATTCCCTTCCTATAAGGGATAACTTTCCTGATGAACAATTGTTCTCTGTTTCCCAATCACCTTGGTATGCAAATATAGTGAATTATCTTGTTACTGGTCGAATGCCTCAACATTGGGGTAAACAAGATCGTTCTAGGTTTTTAGACGAGGTTAAGCATTTCTTTTGGGACGATCCTTATCTTTTTAAGTATTGTCCAGACTATATTATTAGGAGATGTGTACCTGAGAGTGGCCAGTCCAGTATTATCTCCTTTTGTCATGAACATGCATGCGAAGGTTATTTTAGTGCTAAGATATTGCAGTGTGGTTTTTACTGGCCTTTGTTGTTTAAAGACTCCCATAGTCATTGTGTTTCTTCTGAGCGTTGCCAGAGATTAAGAACCATTTCCCGTAGAAATATGATGCCTTTGAACCCTATTTTAGTGATTGAGGTCTTTGATGTGTGGGGCATTGATTTTATGGGTCCATTTCCTAATTCTTTTGGTTATCTTTACATAGTTGTCGTTGTAGACTATGTGCCTAAGTGGGTTGAGGCGGTTCCGTGTAAAACAAATGACCACAGGGTCGTAGTCCAGTTCTTGAAAAGAATATACTTATACGTTTTGGTACGCCGCGAGCTATAATTAGTGATGGAGGTTCACACTTTTGTAACAAACCGTTTGCTCTTTTAATGAAACAATATGGTATTACCCACAAAGTAGCTACCCCATATCACCCACTGACTAGTGGTCAGGTAGAGGTTTCCAATAGGGAAATTAAGCGTATTTTAGAGAAAACAGTTAATCCCAATAGGAAAGACTGGTCGTCGAGGATTACTGATGCCTTATGGGCTTACCGTACTGCGTTTAAGACACCCATTGGAATGTCACCTTATCGTTTGGTATTTGGCAAGGCATGTCACCTTCCTGTTGAGTTAGAGCATAGAGCCTATTGGGCTATTAAAAAGCTAAACTTTTCACTTGACAAGGAAGGAGCTCACAGAAAGCTCCAGCTCAATGAGTTGGACGAGATTCGTAGAGATGCATATGATAGTGCTAAGGAGTATAAGAACAAAATGAAACTTGTGCATGATAAGAATATTTTACGAAAGTCATTTTCTCCAGGTCAAAAAGTTCTTTTGTATGACACTCGTTTGTATCTATTTCCCGGGAAGTTGCGCTCCCGGTGGACCGGTCCTTTTGTGGTCCGTACTGTTTTTCCTCATGGCGCTATTGAGATTGAGACACCAGATGGTAGTAGTTCTTAAAATGTTAACGGTCAGCGATTGCAGCCCTTTTTAGAGCCTTTTCCTACAAGTGATATTGAGGAGGTCCCTCTGGAGGACCCCGTTTACCTTGATTGGCCATCGAGGCGGTTTGTATGTTGTATATTATTTTTGTAGGTTTTTGGTTACACTTCACCCGGGTACTATCTTTGCGACTTCTCTCTTTACTATTGCCTCATGTTATTTATACTTTTGGTACTGTTCTTTCATTAGAAACATTGAGGGCAATGTTAGATTTATGTTTGGGGGTGGGGTAGAAACTTTTTGTTGCCTTTTTGTTACAATAAATAAACTCCAGAGCCTAGAAATTTATGCTTATTAAGGATGGCACTAACCAATCTAAGTGGATGGAAGCATCTTGGTTGTAGGAGTTGAGGAACCAGTCTGATTAGATGGAAACATCTAAAGAGTCTATTCATAAAAGCACAGAGCTCAGGTGTTAGAAAAAAAAACATGGTAGTTTCGCCATATCTCGTTGAATCCTTTTCACTTCTGTTTTTATTTTGTTTTCTTTAAAAATATGTTTCTCTAAGTGATTAGGTGGGGCTCACGATTCAAGTTGTTACCACTGTTAGGGTGAAATAGAGTGACCGAGATACAAAAAAAAAAAAAAAAAAAAGTAAAAAAAAAAAGAAAAAAAAAAAAGAAATTGAGACCAGACCAGCAGACCAACCAGAATAAATTCAATAAAGTCAACCACTAGTACCCTTGTATATGCCAGCTGAGTTGACCTAGAGTTAGGATTATCGACCACTGGTTCCTTTGTATATGCCAGTGTGTTGATATTAGTCCAGACCAGTATCTCAGTCCATTAGGATAGGTTTATTTTGGCAGTGGCCTTCAGACAGATATGAGAAACACCGTTCACCTTAGTCAACATCAAAACCATCTACGTTTTTCTCTACATCCATCTTCTTAATCTATCCATGTGATTGGTGGACTCCGGTTATGATGTCCAGAAACTATCTGAGTAGAGCGCTGTCACTTATATATGAATTTTAGTATGCTTGAGTGCAAACTCGTGTACAACAATTGGAATTTCGCATCAGGGTACTTCCTCCTGTAGTCAATAAGTATGTCAACTAAGGAGATTCTTTAGTGCCTTCCAAGGTTCTGCATAGATAGCTAGGGTCTGGAGTAAAGGTTTTGTGGGTATATCTCTTGTATGCCCTCCCGAGACTATAACTCGGCCACTAGGGACACCTAGGGGTTTAAAGGCTTATTACATAAGCTAAATGCAATCGACGATGCCTGCGACAGTGAGTTAGGATTTTATTTTTATTTTTGCTCGAGGACTAGCAAATAATAAGTTTGGGGGTATTTGATAGACACATTTTTGTGTCTAATTTGTCTCGATTCTATATATTGATAATTCTCATTTTTGTACTTATTATGGTGTTTTATGTGTGTGTAGGTATTTTTGGCCAATAAACATTTTTGGAAAAATCGGCTCGAAAAGTTGTCTAAAGCACCCAGAGGAATTGTTATTTGGCATCCACAGTTTGGATAAGGGGCACCCCAGAAAACCCCCAAGACAGCTGCTATTCGCACCCCTACTCTGGATAGGGGCGCCTCTTCTTCTTCACAATTCAAAGGAGTTTTTTTTTGCGGGAATTAATGCAGCAGCGAAGCAAGAAATGGAGTTGGATTTCTGGGTGAGTTTTGACGAGATTCAAGGGTTGTTTTCTGTTGGGTTGGACCTATTGGAACATAACAGGCCTGATAGGTCTGTTTTCATCGATCAAATTTGGCTAAATAAGCCGGGAGCAAGAAACAGAGGTGTGGAGTATCACAGACTTTCTGATTCGGCAGTAAATGGATATTTGATCGGATTTTCTGCCTGAGTTGGACTGGGATTACCCTGTTTCGGTTAAACAGGGAATATATGTCGAGCAGATTCGAAAAAATGGGATTAAATCTTCGGTTTGAGCTAAACAGGAAAGGAAGATATTACGGGACTTTCTGGTTGTATTTTTGGGAGTTACGTGCATAAGAAATGAGATATATTCCTCTAGGATTCGTGTCTATTGAGTCTTGGATGGTTTGAACGTACATAGACGTGTAGAGAGGCTTGGCAGGGAAAGAAATCCCGTAACTTTCTGTTGAAGAAAAAGGGAGATAAACAAGGAATTCGATCGAGTTTTTGGGACCTATTGGCTATATATAGAGTTTCTGGGAATCATGGAGAGGTTAAGTACTTTTTGGGGAAGTTTAGAAATAAAACATAGCTAAGAAAAATTCACAGAGAACAATAGTCGAGTTGCAGTCGAGAGGAAGAAGAAGAACAGAGAACCGTCACCTTTTCTTTCAAACTGTAACAATTTGCCAACAACTATTACTGTTAGTGTTTCTCTGTAACACTGCTTTCTGTAACAGTGGGTTCTGTAACAATTAAATATGTTACAAACACGCTGCTTCATACCTTCTTCTCTATTCAATCAACTTTTGAGCAATAAACATGTATTTTGAGCAAGTGATTAATATGAGGAGCTAAACCCCATTGCTGAGGCGATGGAGGAAGCTATTTTTCCAATTAGTATGTGGTAATTTCTATTTAACTTAATTTTTGCAATTTTTTATGATTATTTGCACTGAACTGAAATTGAATATATGATTCTGATTAAGTGGTTGTGATTTCAATTGACGGGTCATGCTTAGGTTAAGTCTTTTGATGGTCCATGCTTTCGATTTACAACTATTGTTTTGAGAATCTACTTGTCTAGGAAATATTTAAGAATCAAATTGAATGTATGAGTTGCAGAATTATTATTATTGATTGAATCACTGATAATTGGTTAATGGTGGAACCCATAGTCTCAGTCTTCTCTATAATCTTGAAATCTATCTTATTAAATTTGAGTCTAAAACGAATCTTCACAAGTCTAAGTGAACGATATTTTTCTTACCATTTTACGACAACAATTGAAATTACATCACTACTCTATCTCATTCTCTTGAGACAAAAGTCGTATAAGTATCACTATTACACAGAGACCCTTTTGCCACGCCAAATTGGCGTGTCCATAGGGCTTTTTTCACGCCACTTCGGTTTGGACTAGGCGTGACTTCTGCTTGCGTGGCTTTAGGTAACATGGCGTGGTTTTAGGTAGCTTATAGCCACGCCTGACATGCGTGTCTATTTCTGCATGAAATAGACACGCCAGAGCCATATAGGCGTCGCTATATAGGGTCCCAAAAACTTAAGTACTAGTACTCTATAGACACACAATTTATTCTTTTGGCGTGGCTATTTGGTTCATTATAGACACGCAAATTCTTTTGGCGTGGATATTTGATTCACTATAGACACGCAAATTGCTTTTTGGCGTGGCTATTTGGTTCACTTTAGACACACAAATTGCTTGTTGGCGTGGCTATTTGGTTCACTTTTGACACGCAAATTGCTTTTGGCGTAGCTATTTGATTCACTATAGACACGCCAATTGCGTTTTGGCGTGCCTATTTGGTTCACTTTAAACATGCAAATTGCTTTTTGGCGTAGCCATTGGTTATCCGATAGACACGCCATATAGGTTTAACGTGGTTATATGTTATGATTTAGCCACGCCAATTTCACTTACTTTCATCCACGTGGCTGCATTAGGAACCGTTGAATACCATCCACATGTAACGTTGTGAGCCGTTCATTGGATATCCTATAGACACGCCCCATAGAGCGTGGCTATATGTGATATTTAGCCACGCCAATTTCCAATTACCTTGGTCCACTTAGCCGTATTACGAATCGTTGGATCTCATTTAAGATGATGCAATATTGACCATTAAATTATATGCATCCTTCACCGTCCACATGTAATTTTGTGAGCCGTTGATTGGATATCCTATAGACACACCCCATATAGCGTGGCTATATGTGCTATTTAGCCACGCCAATTTACAATTACCTTGATCCACGTGGACGTATTAGGAATCGTTGGATCTCATTTAAGATGATGCAATATTGACCGTTCAATTATATGCATCCTTCACCGTCCACATGTAACGTTGTGAGACGTTCACTGATTTCCTATAGATACGCCCCAAAGAGCGCGGCTATATGTGATATTTAGCCACGCCAATTTACAATTACCTTGATCCACGTGGCCGTATTAGGAATCGTTGGATCTCATTTTAGATGATGCAATATTGACCGTTAAATTATATGCATCATACGCCGTCCACATGTAACGTTGTGATCCGTTCATTGAAGAACCTATAGACACGCCATATAGCGTGGCTATATGTGATATTTTGCCACGCCAATTTACAATTACCTTCATCCACGTGGCTGTATTAGGTACCATTGGATCTCGTTTAAGATGATGCAATATTGATCGTTCAGATGTAACGTTGACCGTCCACATGTAACGTTGGGAGCCGTTCATCGGAGAACCTATAGACACGCCATATAGCGTGGCTTTATATGATATTTAGCCACGCCAATTTATATCTGCTTAATGTGTCTTTATGTTATGTTTAGCCACACCAATTAATCTCGAAGCGTGTATATTACGCGTGTGATGCCTCTAAGCCGTTCAGATATGGCGCATCTAAACCATCCACCTGGCACTATCCAAATTCTCTTATATACTTTATAAATTGTGGTTAAATCTGAAATTCATATATGCCAAAAATTCATATTATTATTAATAACACAGTAAAAAATGTTGAGCTTTGGTCTAACAGTTTGCAAAAAAAAATATTAAAGAGCATTTATCCAAAAATCATCAGTTTTTCTTCAACTTTTTTGATGGTGGTGTCTCTGCATGCAATGGATCAGGTTGAGACATTCTCGACGCGCCAAACCTTGTCTTCCTCTGTTTCCCATCTGAAAGTTGGTATGCCTTCTGCACAGTTGGTGCATATAACCTTCTTTGCGCCTTTTTAGTCTTCTGAGAAAGCTTTTCAGAGGCTTCATGCATGACTCCCCGAATGTGGATTGACTGCTAGGTGCTCCTCATTCAGTTTATCACTGTCCAATTTCTTCTCAAAATCTAAAACAGGTTCTAGTTGCTTATGAGGTTTTCCATGTTGTGGAGTTTCCTGCAGCAAGAGATTAAATGTATTATATATATATATATTCTAAATCCAAGGAGAATTCGTCTCTCATATGAATTATTCGTCTGTCATATGAATTCTCAACAAGAGACAGACAAAAGTCATTTTTCCAACAATGTGATAAAGCCAACTTCACTGAAGGCTGCGCCATTTTTCACAGCTGACGCCCATAATAAAATTCGTAACCAAATATCAATTTTATAATTTACACTGGCATTCATGTTCCATTAGGTGTTAATATATTTCTATCTCGTACTTATTCTTTAATCAAACTGAATACACGATTGATTTACGTAAAACAATTTATATACTTGATTAACAAAGCAAAAGAGATAAGAAACTAACCTTGTCATCAGAGATGGAACAATTATCTTTCGGCCATGCCACAAAACCATCTTTAGCTTCCCCTAATAACTTAAAATCACCACTTGGTTCCATTAACACGAATGATGGATCTATGACCTCCAGAATATTGGCAGCATAACAGTGTTCAGGAAGCTCTTGTCGATGTATTTTCTGGTTAGGCACCTTAGGAAAAATACTGCCTCTAGCAACGATGTTTCCCCTAGATCCATTCCAAAAGTCGTATTTTGCTTTCTGCGGAGATACATCATATGAACATCATATAAAAAGAAGATGCTAGGATTAGCAATATAGACTTACGAAGAAAAAAAATAATAAAAAAAAAAATACTCCATTAGATGTCTTAGCCATAGGTTCTGCCATAGATGTGCACGACTTCTCTAGAGATATTGAAGGATTTGGTTGGGAATTACTGGTAGAGTTCTGCATAAGATTATGAGACGGCTTCTTAGACCATGAATGCGAAGACACTGATGAACTGAATAGGTAACAAATATACAAGGTTCTACAAAATATATCCTAGCATCCGTGATTCATATAGTTGATATCATATTTCATACATATGGTTTAAGATCATGTAACTGGTTTAAGACAACAGACTTACTAATTTTAGTTTTAATCCCGAGTATCCTCCTCGTTCTGTCCGATGTGGGAACTTGGATTGTGATATTGCCTCTGTTCCCTTCTCTGAATTTTTCTTGCAGAGGAAATAAAAATATTTTCATTAGTATGATGGGATAGACAATAAGAACGAAACACAAGTTAGCAAAAGCAATGTGTATTCCATACCTTAAATATAGGCGATTCTAGTACATACTTAAGGTATTCGTCCCAGTCTTCTTGGTCCATTACCGTTTCGTACTTTCTGGGGAAAGTTTTTAGTTTGTCTGGTCTTTCCAGGAAGGGTTTTACATGATTATTGTATAATTTCCTTCTGAAGTCCCGCAGCTGAACAACTAGACGCTTCATGACCGCTTGATTATATTCATGGGGCACCTCATAATGAAACTGAAATAACAACTAATTTATGTTCATCACAGACTCACAGTTCGACAACAAAAACGACGAATTGATAACCGCATATGCATACCAGAATTTCCTCCCACATATTTTGTTTTGTTGTTGCAGGGACTTCCTTCCAACATAAATGTTTTATGCCAACCATATTACGGGCCAAATAGCCTAGGTAACTACTGAATTCAATTATATGGCCACCATCAGAATCTACCTCATCATCCCATTGGTCCTCCTCTGGGGGCACGTTGTAATCATCTTCTGCCATGACAAAAGATGTGTAGGTACGTGCATCTCAGTTAGGAATTTGAGCTTATTTTGGAAAATATTATATAAACCTAACAAGATAGGCTACATGTGACTTAAGGCTAAAACATCACTGCAACAGAAAAAATATCCTCATGAATATTGTGTTATCCACAAAGCGAAAGGTACCGGTTAAACGGTCTTATATAAATTTTTGTTACAAAATCCAAGAGTACTAAAGCAGCACATAATGATTATCCATTTTTAGCTTGAAGATGATAGTAAAATTGGCCAACTAGCAACATGGTATCATTAAAAGTGGCAACTTAAAATGCAGACGTTACAGGCTCGCCAAGTAACAAAGACTCAAATGATTAAATCTTGAGAAGCCTTATATATATATATGATTGACACAACATCGTCCATCAAAGTAGAGTTATATCTAAATCAAACCCAAACAATAACAAAAACCCGAGAAAACAATTAGCATCGTTAAGTTTTGTAAAACCTAACTAACTAGTAAAGCCTAACTAAGTAACATGAAAGAAAGATCCTTACCTAAATCTTATAATAGTTCATGCATGTAACTGAAGCCTAAAACAGTATTGTTGTAACAAAATAAAATCACCTCTCATCGTCATTAACTTTTTCTTTGATACAGCCGAATAAAAACCCTAGTCATGCTTTAACTAGTAAACCTATAAGATCTAACATCTGATTCCATGAAATCGAACAAAAAATCTAACATCAGTTTAATATTCATTCGATAATGGGTTGTATAAATAATACCAACAACAAAGATCGAATCTGAAAAGGTAGGTTCCTTGTAAAGATTAGAGATAGTAAAAATAGAATAAAAACCCTAATCATGCTTTAACTAGAAAACATATAAGAAGTAATAGAATAAAAATCCTAATCATGCTTTAACTAGTAAACCTATAAGATCTAACATCTGATTCCATGAGATCGAATAAAAAATTTAACATCAATTTAATATTCGGTTGTAGAAATAATACCAACAACAAATATCGAGTCTGAAGAGGTAGGTTCCTTGTAAAGATTAGAGATAGTAGCAGAATTATGATTTCAAAGAGAGAATGAATCGAGTAATAAAAACTGAAAAAGTAGATCGAAATCATCTTTCTTTTTCTTTTTGGAGTTTAACCAAACCATCAAGCGGGAATTGATTTTCCTTTTGAAATCATCCCGCCCAGTGAAATTCATTTTCATCGCACGCCAAACAAAATATTTTTGGTGTTTTTCTTTTTTTATTTCCAAATTTTTGATGTGCGACCAATATGGTTAGTTTCATTTATTTTATGAGAGAATATATCTTAGACAGTTATGATAAAATTGTTTCCCGAAATTTTCGAAATTTAGTTTCCTATCTCTAACCAACTCGAGAAAAGGCCATAGAAAAAAATTACTTTCCTATTTCGAATAATATTTTCCTTAAAAATTTTAACCTGGGTTGTATCCTGTATTATTCTTGGTTTAGGGAGGAAACGTATGAATTATTAGTGGCACCTATGTAGGAAACGTATTCTTCTAATCATACAGTATTTTTTTTAATAGGAAAGAATAAATATATTGATAAGCAAGCTTACATATTATTTTTATCCTGTTGAATCAGAATATTGATCCATACAGACAGATTATTAAACCAACAAAAGCAAATTGTTTGAGTTCTTGCATACTTTGTTATAGAGTCTGCAATATGATTTGCATCCCTATGGTCATATGTGCAAACCCAATAATCAAAATAACATAATATAACTAATGCATCATGGATTAAATTATATGTTGTCCATTTAACTGTTGTAGCCTTCCCATTCACAGCTGCTATAACATTCTGACAATCTCCTTCCAAGTGAATTTTTCGCCATCCCTTACAATCAAAGAACATATGTTGAATAGTTTCAGTATTACCACTACAAATAACACATCTACTATCTTTATCTTTAGTTTAGTAGTAATGCAACCATGTAGGAATTTTCATATAAAATACTGAATTCTGGGAGGTAGCTTATATCTCCAAAAGGATTTCCAGCAGATGTCTAAGTTGTTCTTAGTTGGCTTAGTAGCTAAGTTTTCATTCAAGATGTCATTGTAAGCAGATTTTATAGTAAACATTTCATTGCTGGAAGGCTCCCATCTCAGCTTATCTTTACCTGCAATAGGAATTCTTATGTCAGTAATCCTTTTAACAGTATCTTCATTAAACAAAGCATTCAAAATATCAGAATTCCAAGACTTAGAGTCTTGGTCAATGAGCTGATTCACAGTTTTCATATTAAAAGAGCTAAAATGACTATCTGGAAGTCTGTGCATATTTGAAATCCAACTATCTTTCCAAATTTGCACAGAAGTACCATCACCTATCTCCCATATGTAGTTTCTTTTAATTATATTCAAACCCATGCATATGCCTTGCCAAATCCAAGACCCCTGTTTGTTCGCAATATCAGTTAAAGGATTAACAACATGAAAATATTTTCCTTCATAATAACATCCCATGGTTCATCTGGATTGGTAATCAATCATACAGTAAGCTACTAAAGATAAATAAACTAAACCCATCCATTTTCATGTTCATCATTTCCAGAAAACATAAAAATTCAGTATGAATCATTCATCACATAAATGTCAACCTATCTATCAGCGTAAAAAGCATGCATCTAGTGCAGTACTTAAAAAATACGTAAACTAAAAGTTCACGCATCAAAAACCCTGTTTAAAAAAGAAAAGAACTTGTTAGATGAGCATTTATCCAAAAATCATCAGTTTTTCTTCAACTTTTTTGATGGTGGTGTCTCTGCATGCAATGGATCAGGTTGTGACATTCTCGACGTGCCAAACCTTGTCTTCCTCTGGTGCGCAGCTGAAAGTTGCAATGCCTTCTGCACAGTTGGTACATATAACCTTCTCTGCGCCTTTTAGTCTTCTGAGAAATCTTTTCAGAGGCTGCATGACTCCCCGAATGTGGATTGACTGCTAGGTGCTCCTCATTCAGTTTTTCACTGTCCAATTTCTTCTCATAATCTAAAACTGGTTCTGGTTGCTCATGATGTTTTCAATGTTGTGGAGTTTCGTGCAACAAGAGATTAAATGTATTATATATATATATATATATATATATTCTAAATCCAAGGCGAATTCGTCTGTCATGTGAAATTTCAACAAGAGACAGACAAAAGTCATTTTTCCAACAATGTAATAAAGCCAACTTCACTGAAGGCCGCGACATTTTTCACAGCTGACGCCCATAATAAAATCCGTAACCAAATATCAATTTTCAAATTTACAGTGGCATTCATGTTCCACTTAGGTATTAATATATTTCTATCTCGTACTTATTCTTTAATCAAACTGAATACACGATTTATGTAAAACTATTTATATACTTGATTAACAAAGCAAAAGAGCTAAGAAACTAACCTTGTCATCAGAGATGGAACAATTATCTTTCGGCCATGCCACAAAACCATCTTTAGCTTCCCCTAATAACTTAAACTCACCACTTGGTTCGGTTAACACGAACGATGGAACTATAACCTCCTGAATATTGACAGCATAACAGTTACTAGGAAGATCTTGTCCATGTATTTTATGGTTAGGCACCATAGGTAAAATACTGCCTCTAGCAACGACGTTTCCCCTAGATACATTCCAAAAGTCGTATTTTGCTTTCTACGGAGATACGACATATGAACATCATATAAAAAGAAGATGCTATAATTAACAATATAGATTTATGAAGAAAAAAAATCAAAAAAAAAAACATACTCCATTAGATATCTTATCCAGATGTATAGCCGTAGATTTGCACGAATTATCTAGAGATATTGAAAGATTTGGTTGGGAATTACTGGTAGAGTTCTGCATAAGATTAGGAGACTGCTTCTTAGATCCATCAGAAGGGTTGCTACGTGAAGGAGACTTCCGCAGAGAAGTAGTTGGTTGTGAATTACTGGTAGGGTTCTACATAAGATTAAAAGAGTTATTAGTTACTTTTGAAAGTTACACATGTTTCTATTTTTCTAGGTTCTCTAATTTACACTTGGATCGGTGATTCATATAATTGATAGACTGGTTTATGTATATTCGACTTACAAATCAAACAAGCCAAGCAACTAACCTTCTTAGCAGGCTCGGTAAACTGAACACCATACTTTGGCCAAGGAATCGCTTTTCCAAAAGTTTGCCCTAATGTTTCCATACCAGCAAATCGTACTGGTAGACAGAAATTCGGTTTTATTACTTCATCAATCAGGATTTTGTGGCAATCAACCTCCAACCCATCCTTTCCATGTAATTGTTGTTTTCCTGTTAACAGAAAAGCTCTACCTCTAGCAAGGACATTTGCCTTAGACAGCTCGTCAAAAAGGTTGCACCTTCTACCCTGTGGAAATATATGGCATATGAACATCTTCAAGCGAAAACTTCAAACAAATTGAGATTTAAAATGCATGTAAAAATAAAACAGATACCGGAGAAACTGCTTTAGTTGTCGTGATCTCAGATTGGCTCCGACTAGGTGGATCTTTTGATGTCACATCCAGAGTATGTTTCCCCGAATTTTGTTGACTTACCTGCAGCAGTAGAGTGATATTCCATATTCGGGTGACAAATATGCCAAATTCCACCGTGAATGGGAAGACACGGATGAATAGGTAACAAATATACAAGGTTCTCCAAAATACACCCTAGCATCCGTGATTGATACAGTAGTTGATAGCATATTTCAGACTCATATGGTCTTAAGATCATGTAACTGGTTTAAAACACATACCTTCGTAACTTTTTCAGATATTGCGATACGAGATTGGCTTCCGTTGAGTAAATCCGGTGATTTCACAGCCTCAGAATGTTTTGGTTGACTTACCTGCATCAGAAAATTGAAATAAAAGTTGTACCTTGTTTTTGCAGTGAAACCATTTAAGCAAAATGCACAACTGACTCACAATCAAATATCTAACCACATATCTCGTTCTATAAGGTTCTCTAAAATATACACTAACGTCCGTGATTCATATAGCTGATAACATATTCGTCTCTTATATCAAACAAGATATATATATAAAACTGGTTTGTGTAAAAACATATCCAACGAGTTAATAAAGCAAACAAGCATAGAAACCAACCTTTTGATCCAAGATGGTTTGATTTGATGGCCAACAAATTTCAGCATCACCAACATCTATTAAAGTTTTTATCCCAGAAGATGTACCAAAGGGTAATTTGATGGTTTCATTTAGTACTTCACTAACCATGACGCTATAGCATTTAACCTCACTCGTCATTCCTGACTTCATTTTATAAGATACCTTATTTGAAGAGTAAGATATACCAATGGCAACAATGTTGTCCTTTTCTCCAAACCAAAGTTTGCATCATGTGCCCTGCAGAAACACGAGGCGCATGAGAGATAGTAAATGGAAGATTCAAAATTTAAACGCGTTGGAAAACCATACATCAATGGTAACTTTTTTCAGATGACACATTCTGAGATTCCCCAGTGGATGAAGGAGACGAAGACTTCTTTGTTGATACTAAAGACGGCTGGGATTCAGTAGAAACGGTCGGCGTTTTAGTACAAGGAGAGACCCGCTTCGCGGACCCTTTGGTGCTTTCAGATGACTTCTACGGATCGGATTTCCCATGTTTTTTTTGAAGTTGCTTAACTGATTCTGGACCTATGTTATTCTTAGATCGATTGGAGGCGTTGATAGGTCCTGCATCCTGTGACTGTAGTTGAACACATTGTTTGAAAAAATAAGAATATGTTTTTACACAATATAATCAAAACTCGGTTCACTTACCTCTCCTCCAGACTTGCTGATACTGTTGCCCACAATTTCGCAATGTCGACTCCTTGAGATAACAAGTTATCTGTCAATCTCTGATACGCATTTTTAGTAGACTCTAATTCTTTCTCCTTAGCTTTCATCTTTTCACATAATTCATCGTTCTCTTTCGAGTGTCTTGGTTTTCTTCCATTTGGAAAGTAAAGGGTTGCCGTCACGCCAAAGCCAGCCCCCTTGACACGTACACCCTTATCCGGGCTGATCGCAAATGTTAGGGCATCCTCGTTATGACCAACCGTTAGAGTTACCTCTCGAATCATCTTCCACTTCTCTTCATGTTCAAATAATGTGTTAAATTCTGATTTAAACCTTGCGCAATTACTTTGCACTTACTTTGGTTAAAAACATGAGGACTGTAAAGTTTCTGTTTTCTCACAATTTCAGATGTCTTCTTCCTGACAAACTCGTCTGGAACAATTCCGTCTTTGTTTTCGCGTGCTCTTGCCCACATAAAGCACCGGTCTTCAAGATCTTCTTCGGAAACATTTCCGCTTTGGACCTAGTAGTTACCAGAAACAAGTAAGGATTTACATCCGCACAAATATTAACTGTGTAAAACAGAAAACCTATTCCAAAGCGTCTAATGTGACAAAATTACAGATTGATGTAAGAGGACACATCCCTATACCGTTTTAAGTTTCTGCATATATGAGACACGCAACACGACATACAAAACAGAAGTATCTGATATGGTCGGTTTTACTGTGCAGTGTATAATAAATAAGATAACAGACTTACTAATTTTAGTTTTAATCCCAAGTATCCTCCTTGTCCCGTCCGATGTGTGAACTTGGATTGTGATATTTCCTTTTCCCCCCTCTCCGAATTTTTCTTGCAGAGGAAATAAAAATAATTTCATTAGTATGCTGGGATAGACAATAAGAACGAAACACAAAATCAGAAAAAGCAATGTGTATTCCATACCTTAAATATAGCCGATTTTAGTACATGATTAAGGTAATTGTCCCAGTTCTCTTGGTCCATTACCGTTTCGTACTTTTTGGTGAAAGTTCTTAGTTTGTGCGACATTTCCAGGAAGGGTTTTACATGATTGTTGTACAATTTCCTTCTAAAGTCCCGCAGCTGAACAGGTAGACGCTTCATGACCACTCGCTTCAGCTCATGGGGCACCTCATAATGAAGCTGCAATAACATCTAATGTATGTTAATCACAGACTCACAGTTAGACAACAAAAAAGACAAATTGGTAACCGCATATGCATACCAGAATTTTCTCCCACATATTTTCTTTTGTTGTTGAAGGGACTTCCTTCCAACATAAATGTTTTATACCAACCATATCACAGACCAAATATCCTAGGTAACTACTGAATTCAATTCTATGGTTACCAATAGGCCGGAACATTTTGTCAAATTCAATATCCCTTCTTTTGGAATCTTTTATCGAGAAGTATCTATGTAGCTTCAACATTCTTGTCATTCCCCTCTCTTTTATGATCACTTCTGTAGAGTCTTCTTGTTGTGGCTGCTTTTCTGCTTCTGGAGCATTTTCCAATTCTTTTTCTTCTAACACCTCCAAATCATCATTTTCAGAATCTTTTGACTCTGGAAATAACCGAGGCAACATATGAAACCATGTGATGTTTAAGTAGAAACAAGTAAGTACAAGGTTTCACACATTACCTGTTAAGTCTTCAAATCTAGCAGTGTGGAGCATATCTCCACCATCATCGTCATATTATTGTACAATGTCATCATGACTCTTATCTAAATCCACCGTTTCTTCATCAGAATCCCCCTCAACATCTGATTCCCCCATTGGTTGTAATCATCATCTTCTGCCATGACAAAAGCTGTGTAGGTACGAACATCTCAGTTAGGAATTTGAGCTTATTTTGGAAAATATTATCTAAACCTAACAAGATAGGCTACATGTGACTTAAGGCTAAAACATCACTGCAACAGACAAAATATCCTCATGAATATTGTGTTATCCACAAAGCAAAAGGTACCGGTTAAACGGTCTTATATAAATTTTTGTTACAAAATCCAAGAGTACTAAAGCACCACATAATGATTATCCATTTTTAGCTTGAAGATATAGTCGAATTGGCCAACCAGCAACATGGTATTATTAAAAGTGCAACTTAAAATGCAGACGTTACAGGCTCGCCAAGTAACAGAGACTCAAATGATTAAATCTTGAGAAGCCTTATATATATATATATAATTGACACAACATCGTCCATCAAAGTAGAGTTATTAACTCTCAATCAAAATCCAACCCAAACAATAACAAAAACCCTAGAAAAAAATTAGCATCGTTAAGTTTTTTATTTTTTTTATTTTGTAAAACCTAACTAACGAGTAAAGCCTAACTAAGTAACATGAAAGAAAGATACTTACCTAAATCTTATAATAGTGCATGCATGTAACTTAAGCTTAAAATATTATTATTGTAACAAAACGAAATCACATCTCATCGTACAACCCGTGATTGTCATTAACATACAGCCGAATAAAAACCCTAATCATGCTTTAACAAGTAAACTGGCACCTATGTAGGAAACGTATTATTCTAATCATATAGTAAGCTAATAAAGATAAATAAACTAAACCCATCCATTTCAGTTCATCATTCCCAGAAAACATAAATTTCAACGTGAATCATTCATCACATAAATGTCAACCTATCTATCAGCGTAAAAAGGCTCCATCTAGTGCAGTACTTAAAAATAAATAAAACCACCACTGAAAACAAAATGTTCATCGAAACCCCTGTTTAAAAAGCAAAGAACTTGTTAGATGAGTCTGGTTCTTTGTCAGATTAGTCTGGTTCCTCATTCTCATCCAATTCACCAAAGTCATTATCATTAACATCGTCGTATAGCAATACTTTACTTTCAATAGCACTTTACTTGTTCAAACTCGTATTTTGTTAAAAGTATTGGCAAGGAGATAATAAGATCAGACCTAAAGTGATAATTGATTCTTAGTTTACGGGGGGGGGGGGGGGGGGGGGGGACTGTATTTTTCTTTCTACATTTCCTCCGTTCTTTCAGCTAATTATATTTATTTTCCAAAAGAATGCACACCTCATAAATAAAATAATTTGCAAGAGTATATTGCATTCTGTAAACTCTATGAACTTGTAAATAATTATATGATTTATTTCATGATTCCAATACCTAAATAATAAAAGAATTCATAAACATCACCTTCTTCTAAATGACAAAATTAGCAAACAAAACAAGAAACGAAAACAACTTTCAAAGCGTCCACAAAATGAAATCGATAAATCAAACCATATCATCAAAAAAATAATATATCAAATGAACCATCCCCCATCTTCAAACAATTCTTCTTGCAATGCTGAGGTGAACCTGATCACTCCAACCAGCAGGCTTGGGCGCCTTGTCATCCTCAGATTTGTCATTTTCTGCTTCATCAGGCTCCACATGCTTGTTAACTTTTGGATTATCTACCATATCCGGAACATCGGGACGATCTTCATTAATAATTTCAATAATATAAGCAGGAGCATCATCATTTACAGTAGGAACATCAACATAAGCAGGAACATCAGCATCCTCAACGCTACTGATTACAGCGTCCAGAGGAACACCAGGAATAACTCAGCATAAATAGGAACATCATCATTGTCAACACTACTGACAACATAACTAATTACAACGTCGAGAGGAACACCAGGAACAGTAGTTATTCCGTCCACAGTAATGATAATCCTCAATTTACGAGGACCAGCCATAAGTCGAGGACATTTTTGGATCCTCTCTTCAGTTTCATCTTTACAGTCCCTCTTAGCAGAACTCATTTTTTCCTCTTAATACTCTATGTTAATTTTTTCTATGCTTGGTGTAATTTATATATATTTCTAAGGAAAACCCTAATTTCTTAGGTTTTCCATCATTATCTTAAATCACCTATTCTTTGGTATTTACATCGAATATTCTATCAATATAAGGAGATATGGAATGAATATTTTCATGTTTATCTAATTTCCTTTTTAATCTAATATACATAACGAACATGACAAACTAAAATAAATTATGATCTCATGAGATATATGGAATGAATATTTTCATATTTATCTAATTTCCTTTTTAATTTAATTACCTAGGTCGGTTGGGGTGCCCCGGCCGGCTGGATCATAGGTATAACGCAAAAAAAGGAAAAAACCAAATGTTGGCTAGTTAAACAATGACCCAACATTTAGCGGCAACACTTTCATGTTGATGCACGAAATTGAACATTTCAACATAGAAAAAAATCCAAACACCAAAACAAAAACAAAAAAAATACAAGGAAAAAAAAGCAACATAAATAACCCAAGGAATAAATTGTATATTTCAGCATAGAAAAATATCCAAATACCAAAAAAAAAAAAAACACAACTGCAAGAAAAAAAGCTACATAGATAAGCCTAGGAATGTGTTAGTGGCATGGACATCATGAGTACACGTTTCCGATTGTCCACCAAAATTCTTCAACGAGACAGCGCTCCTCATGTGAGGAATAATTGCAACCCTTGTTTCCCACGGTAGTGCCCCCCAAATTTCCGTCCAAGTTCCGGTGAGTGTATTGTAACGCAATAAACACCTATTCTGCCAAAATAAGAGTTCCTTGTTATTTATAAAGGCTATCGGGTTATGAGTCGGCCATTCATCCTCTTTAAAGAAAATGCTTATCTCATAATTCCAATTCCATTCCCCGCCAGGTGCCCATGTATGAATATTTTCTTTGGAAATGGGAGCCCAAAAATCTATCCGGGGCCGATCAATTCCCTCATGGATGTAGTAAAATAAAATGCGAACTCCGAACATGACCATCCCAAGTGATGGGTAAGTATTTATCCAAAATTCACTCCCAGGAATATGATGCGGGGGTGGCAAATGTTGATGGAACGTCTCGGTGTCCAAATTGAAAGATATTATGCCAATATCTTGCTGACAACAATCTATCCAAAAAATACAACCGTGTGCGTACACTCCTGAACTCCAAAAAGTATAAGGAATCTCCCAAGCTATGTTCCTCCATCCCCTCTTGTCTCCTAAAGTGTGTATTTGGACTTTACCATCCATGTGAATTCGAACTACCTTGTACTTATTGGTACATTGACAGTATCTGAAACCCCCAATTACGTTGTATCGTGGATACCACGAAAGTACTTGATCCGTTGTAATTGGGATGCATAGTTGTGGAAGATGGAGGTGGTCACCAGTTTCTGGATTCATAATATATACATGATCTTGTATTGACAAAAGCAGTAGCGTTGTGATTGACAGAACACTTCTTTTGAAGGAGAGAATAAACTCCAGATGGTCACAGAATACATGCTCTTGTTATAATACTTCTCTTTCAGTCACACATAACAAGAAATCCCAAAGTACAACTACCATATGAATGTACCCCTCAAAGCCAAAAATCAATCATAGGAATGTTCCATATATATACTCCTAGTATTTAGTGATGGGTCTGGTATTTAGGACAGGGTCCCACTAGAATATTCTACACAGATTGTTAAAGTAGAAAAGATCAAAGATCAAAAAATACCATTGTAAACTGGAGTACTTAAGTTATTGTTGGAGTACTAGCTAATTCCTTTGTTACTAGTGACTTGGATAGAGTACTATCTATTCCTTACTACTGAGTCAACTGCATTACACTATTTTGTTCACAATTCACATATTCTTAGAAGTAAAATAATAAATTATTAATATAGTACTAACTAGTGCCTTGGAAGATCATAAATGCTTTTTTGGTGCAATTTTTTTTGATTAAAATCCCAATTCATAATCTTAGAAGCAATTCTAGCTAGCTCTTATAATTAAATTTGTATTAAAAGAACCGAGATCAATATTCATTTTTTTAAAATACTGGTCGGTAATATAGGATTTTATCATGTATGTGCCTTTAATCTGGACGAAACATGAAATATCAGCGATACATATATATGAATATCCGATAATATCGCATTATTGGTCGTATCAGACCGATCTGCTGATAATATTGGCAAGGATGTTTGGGGATGTTAGGTTATCAGGTGAAACTAGTTTATTTGATTGGTCAGAATTATGAATTCACGAACGACTATGATTGGCTTCATCGACAAGACTCGATATCCAAGTTTTTTACCAATGTCACTCTTGGACATGGCTTATTCAGCTAAACCAAATTTTATTTCGATGTCACGATCTTAGAGAGTATAGTTCATCCAAATCTATGTTTCCGAGAGTATTTCCACCAAGATAAATTGATTGATGGTAATTTTCCATTTTTTACCGATGTCACTCATGGACGAGCTTGTAAACCAATTTATATTTCGATGTCACGATCTTAGAAAGTATTTATCGTCCAAATCTAAGTTTACGGGGAATACCTCCACCAAGATAAATTGATTGATGGTAATTTTCAATTTTTACCGATGTCACTCGTCGGGAATATGCTTCTAAACCAATTTTTAATTTTATGACAGTTATCAGCGATAACTGGATGAAACATGATATATCAGCGATACATATGAATATCTGATGATATCGCATTATTGGTCGTATCCGACCGATCAGCCGATAATATTGGCAAGGATGTTTGGGGATGTTAGGTTATCAGGTGAAACTAGTTTATTTGATTGGTTAGCATTATGAATTCACGAACGACTATGATTGGCTTCATCGACAAGACTCGATGTCACGCTTGGAGGAGCTTCTAAACCAATTATTATTTATTTCGATGTCACAATCATAGCAAGAATTTTTCGTCCAAATCTAAGTTTCCGGGGAGTATTTCCACCGAGACAAATTGCTTAATGGTAATTTTCCATTTTTACCTATGTCACTCTTACACGATCTTGTAAGCCAATTTGTATTTCGATGTCACGATCTTAGCAAGTATTACCGTCCAAATCTAAGTTCACGCGGAGTATCTCCACCAAGATAAATTGATTGATGGTAATTTTCCATTTTTAACGATGTCACTCTTGGACGAGCTTCTAAACCAATTTTTATTTATTTCCATGTCATGATCTTAGCAAGAATTTTTCGTCCAAATCTAAGTTTCCGGGGGAGTATTTCCACCGAGACAAATTTCTTAATGGTAATTTTCCATTTTTACCGATGTCACTCTTGGACGAGCTTGTAAACCAATTTATATTTCGATGTCATGATTCTTAGCAAGTATTTATCGTCCAAATCTAAATTTACGGGGAGTATCTCCCTCCAGATAAATTCCTTGATTTTAATTTTCCATCCAATTTTTTTTATATTACTTTTTATTTATTTTCCAAAGCCGCATACTTGTTCACTAGCCAAGTTTGCACGTGGCTAAGCTAGAGGTAAAATGAAAACGTCTGTCACGGTATAAAACACGAGCAAGGAAGGGAGACTGGACAGTACCGCTTTTTCGTTTCCAAGTCTCTCTCTAAACTAGGGTTTCAGTATCAAAAAATAAAAGTTTTAGTATCAAACCAGACAAAATGACTGCTCTTCTAGTAACTTCCTTCCGATTTCTTCTTCTTGATGGAGACAAGGAGATTGTTGGTTATTTTGGTTGTGAGGTTGTTCCTTGTTTTGGAGATGTTGATGATTATGATGATGTTGACGATGAAGAAGAGGAGGACGATGAAGAAGAGGAAGATGATGAAGAGGATGATGAGTATGATTTTGAGGATGATGGTGATGATGATGATGAGGATGAGGATGATGATTTAGATGATCCAAAACACTTATTTTGGTTTGGGCCAGCGCTTGAGGATGAAGATGAAGACGATGATGTTGATGATGACGATGATGATTGGCCATACAAAGATGTGGTTACGATTGTCGACAGCAGCAGTGAAGAAGAAGGGGATTATAACTGATCTAGTCCTCTGTTTTCATGGTTCTGCTATGCAAGAATGGTATTCAATCACATCTTGATCCATCATCTTTTGTTTAGTTAAATATCTTTTTAGTTTTTGTGTTATTTGTGTAATTTTTTTTTTTTTGATTTCAATTAGTCTGTTTGTAAAGCTGCTTGGAAGTATAGTTTTTGTGAATGTTTAATATTTACGGATGCAATATTTTCTTTAGATTCCAAGTGCATATGTTGTTTAATTTCTGTCCATTGTTCATCTGTTGGAGTATCAATCGTTTGACAAAACAGAATGAACGAGTAATGTGTTTAAGGGGGCTTGGTGTAGAGATTTGGATGTTAGGGTTAACCATGATTTTGTTGTGGGTTTGTTGTTAAAGTGATAGGATCATGAATATTATAGGGGTTGTATATTGAGTCTTGTATCCGAGAAAACAACCAAATTTTTCATAAATTGCAGTGCCAAATCTGACAAACTTTACCAAAAAAAAATAAATCAGAATTGAGAGCACAATTGAACAGTAGGCCTAGGACTGCTACATAATTGTGCTTACACATTAATAAAATTAGCATACTAAAAATAATGTAAAAAACTTGAATTTAGTCAATGCCGAGTGCTCAGCCATAAATTTGTTTGTCTTGGTGGCTTCCCATGTTCTTATTCATTGTAATCATTATCCAAATGTTCACCATAGCTTTTCTCAAATGCATCCCAAGAAGAAAAACCCTTAGGAGGAGGATCATTTTCAACATGGATAATTTTCTTATTATGAAGTAATTCCCATTCTTCATCGAAAATTTTTTCTAGTATATCACCAATGCTTTCCACAAAGTCATCCCATGAAGCAAAGCCCTTCGAGGAGGAGGATCGTTATTAATAATACCATTGGCAGGAACAACACATTTCTCATTAGAACTCATCCTCTCAATTCCTTCTTTCTTTTACTTACGAACGAGGTATCTAATTTCTTATTTCTAGGATCCAAATCTAGCTAAATATAGTGTTTTTTTTTCCTATACATATCTAGTAAGCAAATCTAAATATATTGGGTGGGTTATGTTTACCATGAATATAACAAACGAAAATAAAGGTGATATATGTAAAGTGGGATTTTGCGGATTTTGCGAGACCGAGCAGGAAAATATTGCATTTAGGATTGTAGGATTAGAATACTGATTGTCAGTTCTAATTAGACGCCTATAATCTTGTCATAACCCTAAAGATATCTCTAAATATCCTGACACGTTGAGCATTCATGTCAATGAGATAGATAGTACACTTGTTAAAATTAAAATTTTACATTCCTTATTTAACAAAATACTCCTTCCTTATTGAATTTCAGACGCAACTTTTCCTACTACATTATTACTACAATAATAATTGATTTTTTGCAAAATTCATAAACACCAGCATTTGTTGATCATGCACGGTTTACCAGGGTTTACGCATTTTTCATAGAGCCAACACCTGTTGACATGCATTATGTGATGCTGGTTTATTGCAATATATTGAACTGCAGCATGGTTTGGCTCATGTCTCATGGTTTATTTTTATGTTGCTGTGAATTGTACCCTGATTTGAGAATCTTTTGGTGATTATGAACATCTCAATTGCATGCATTATGAACATCTCAGATTGTAGATTCAAACTGTAGCTGATTTAAGATTATGAACATCTTTTGGTGATTATGAACATCTCAGATTGTAGATTCATACTAGGTGTGTATATGCCTCTCCATCAAGTGAATTAGACTGGATAGAGAATAATGCTTATTTTGTTTCAACATACCACGGTTGAAATCACAAAGAGAAACCGAAAAAATATAATTGCAATTTCATTAACCACATTTACAAACACCATCACCATTGCAGATCAGACCACTAATTACTAAGTAGTTCCATTTACAATCAAATAATAAGAAAAAGAACTAGACACACTACCAATTCCAGTTCGACTTACACCTGAACAACCAACTCCGATGCCGTCCGATAAGCAAAATTCCCATAACCTCCATAACAAGTACCAGCAAAATACCTACCACTACTACCGAGTTTGATCTTTGTCAACACCAAAACAACACCTTTACAAGATCAAACCTTGTGCCTAAATAAAAACCCAAAAATAAAAAACACTTACCATGCATTAGAAGATGTACCATGTATTACAGAAGACTGGACCTCTCCTTCAGTTCCAACAGCACCAGCAACTACAAGCATTAGGAAAATCTTTGTGAATTTTCACGAAGATGATCTGAAGACTTCAAGGAATGCAATCCTCCTAAGTCTTCCTCAAAATATTTTACCAATGCTCTTCAGATGATCACCACTGATCATCGTCATCGTCGGTGTTAAAGCCCTCTTCTTCATAGGAGAAGTCTACGTCGCTATCAGTGCTGGTAGAAGCTGCAGGACCATAACCTCCACCCTCATCATCTTCATCATCTTCACCATATTCTGATCCTTCATTTTCTTGTTGCTGAACCTCTGCAGCAATAGGATTGCCATCTACATCCTTCATATGTCTGGCGAAACTTGGGCCAACCCGAGGAACCCGACGAACATAACTTGGGCGGACTTGGGAGATGGGTTTTTATTATCAGATTAAATTCGAACTTACTTATTTAATTTCATGAATGGGGGATGGGTTTTTCTTAATTTAAAATCACTATCGCTAAGGTTTCAGGCAGGGCCATCCCTGTAGTATAAGCAGAGCAAGCACCGCTTGAGGCCACAAACAAGAGGAGGCCACACAAAAAAATTACTCGTGATAAATTATTATTTTTACTTTTAATATAAAATATTATACGAGGATTTGTTTCCCTAAGGCAACTGGGAATACCGAACACGTTCTGAAAATAAAATCAAAGGGAAAGTGAAAAAAACACCGGCGAAAAAGTTTCTTAGGGTTCATAAATCTCAATCAGAGTTACTACCTGGTAAGAGAGATTACTTTGTTTTCTTGTTTCAACTTGAAATATTGAATAGATTGATATTAATTTTATAATTTTTATTGAAATCTGTTTGGAAATTGATCTTGATTTGTTTTGTTTTGATTGATGTGTGTGATTTCTTTTAGTTTCTTCTGTTGATTAGTTTTGATTGATGTTAATTTGGTGACAGTTTGAATTTCGTATTGACGATTGATCCGATTGTTTCTCATCTTGAATTGATTATTTTGCACATTTATTAATTCAATTGTGTATGACTAAAATGCATTATGTGGTCACAATATGATCAGAGTAATTTGGAAGAAAAAAACAAGATCCACAGCCTTCACTCACAGAAACCCTAATTTTGTTTGTTCAAATCATCCTCTTTTTGGACCACGTCCCACACTAGCAGGCTAGAAGCAGCAACCTTTAAATGTGGGCATTGGGCATTTACGGTGAGTCATGGAACACAATCATCGTTAAGCAATTAAGGAGCTCTTTATTTACAGTAACGGAAACGTATATGATACCTTAGACCATATCATAATGGACTCGGGGAGTATAAATAATGACTCTTGATTCATAGAAGACCATCATTATAAAGTGAGAAGACACCTTTTAACGTTGACCAGATAGATATTAAGCACATAATCATTGAATAGTTAAGGTAATTACATAGTGACTACTGACAACCTTGCATTGTGTTTCTCTTCTAGACCTTAGATAATTCAGCACATAACTTGCCTTCCGCAATCCTTAGATGGTTCAAGCATATGAATATATAGTTCGCTCATATCCTTTTGGTGCTAGATAGAGGATAATTTGATGAAACCTATTGTTCAACATTCCCAAGTAATTCCTTAAATATTTAAGAATCTGACATGTTAAATGTCCAATTCCTTATTGAAATTGTTGCAGACTAATTGTGGTGGTGAAATTTGGGTTGAGGTTGATAATCTAGTTGGTGTGCTGATTCTGAACCTAGGCTAGGAGTTTGATGTATCAGTCTGCTGGTACAACCGCATGAATTAAGAACATAGCCTCATTAGTCAAGAGTTGATTGCAGATCTTTATCTGTTGGTTTTTAGTTTCGTGCTTGATGTTTTCCTTGGCTTTTTCTTTTTTGTTCAAATATGCTGTTCATTTATCTCATTCACAACCATTTCTTCTGCTTTCTGGTATAGTGTTTTGGGAGAGGCTCTCTATTATCTTTTCTGATAAGTTTGAGATGTTTGATGTTTTTTTTGCTTTTATTCCATTACAATTACCCTGCCCATCCTCCTTTAAAATCTTGGATGTCTCTTTTTCTGTAAGTGAGATCACTAATTTGGGTTATCTTTTCATATATGTATGGCTGGGGTAATAAATCAATGAATCCAAGTGACATAGTTTTCTAGTAACAAAATTTGCAAACTCAATACCATATGCACTCCACTTGTATCCTATTAGAGAACCTACTCATTCCCTACCTCCACATACAACAAATGGCATCGTTTGACTCCGCAGAAGATTTGGCAATCACCAAAGCACGGGCAGACGAAAGTCGAGTTGTAGATCGCTCCTCGGCCGAGACCTTTTGGGCGAAGATACATAACAAATTTAGCCAAGATTATGGGAACCCGAAAAGAAGAAGTGTTCAACAAATCGAGGATAGGCACAACATCATCCTAGATGCGGTAGCTGGGTTTTTTAAAATCAAACACCGGATATCCCACGCAAGCCACCATATCTTGTCCCCTCTACAACTTGTAAGTATCTTTATGGTTTATTCGGCACAATACTTTTTTCAACTTATATGTAACCAAATAAGTTTGTTTGTTGTTTTTGTAGCACGAAGCCGTGAAAGCGCGCTACTTAGAGGAAAAGGGGGAAGCATTCACATTTGATGAAATCGTTTACTTCATAATATTCATATTTTCGGAGTACCACCAGCTACGGAGTACCACCAGAACTCGATGGTGGGTGAATCGGACTTCATACTCTTATTTGGCATTGCAATCGTTTACTTCATTGCATTGCAGTTTGTGTAATCATCATGTGGAATCCAGTAATCACCTATTCCTTGAATGTGGTTATGCTAGATCTATTTGGTTGGTTTTAAATATCAATATTACCTTTGGTGCAGGAATTACTAGACATGAGATTAATAAATTGCTAATGGTTTCAGTTTGGAATTTTTTTTGTTTTTAAGCATCAGTTTGGATTATTTAATGTTCAAAGATTTTTCAGAACATAACTCCAAATAGGACAATGTCAATAGATGGCATTAATAAACTTGTGTCTCCTGGAACTAATCTTGTTTCTTCTACATTTTTGATGCTTCTTTAAGTCAGATTCATTACAAGGTGGAATAGGGCTAATAGTGAGGAATTGTGCAGGTAGTTGCTTTCGTGTGCAAGGACAATGCTTCAATGGAGGAATGAAGATAGGAGTTGAAGCTGAGGAGATGGAATGTAAGGCTATGATGAAAGTTGTTACTCTGGCACCCTCTAAGAACTCTAATTATGTTATTTATGAATCAGATTGTGAGACTTTAATGAAATCCATCAATGATCAAACCTATTATGTTAATTGGATGAATCAAGCTTTGGTTAATATTGATTCTAATTGGACAAAACACACAATTATTAGAATAATGTGTTTTAGTTTACTTAATTCTAATTGGGGCCATAGCTTCTTCCAGTTCTTACGATTTTATTTTTCAACTGTACCCACACGTACTCCACTTTTTACAAGGTTAGTTTTTTACTTTAGTACCGTTATAACAACTGCAGCAACACGTACTCCGCTTTTTAGTCGCATCGCACTCCGGTCTTTTAGAGCCGTCAAAGCAGAAAACTATGCAGCAGGATAACAATATTTGACTGAGAAAATTCTTAACATATAAAGTGCAGCATGCAAATTGTAGGATCTTTACCTTCCTATTTTACCAAATTATTTACGATATACACTTAAATATTTTGCCAAATTATTTATTAGTAAAAATATTTCCAAATTTCCATTTACCCTTTGTGTTCATTTCTCTCGTCTTAAATCATTTCATGTTTCTACTCTTAAATCTTCTAACCCCCCTAGAAATCTAAACAAGTGGCTTACTTTGATCATCTGATTCATCTCCTGGATAAACCATATATTCCCCTGTCAGTTTTGCTTTGCGGAATATTAGGATCGACCATGTAAGTAATTATTTTTAGTACTGCTTTGTTAACTGAGATTGTAACTCTAATGGTCATAGTAGGGTAAATATTGTATTCACATGCAACTGTATGTAGGTAGCTAACCTCTGATTATTTGTACGATTCATATATGATAACTGAACTCACATTGTGATTTGTGATTACTCTTTGTGTACGTATTATTCTTTGGAATGATATTTCGTAGTTTTATTCGGACCACAATAGCATTTTCACAAGATGTTCACAAGTTTTTTCTCCGTTCAGGTATCTGAGAATTCATAATGGATCCTAGAGTAATGGATAAATCTTGGATGTATACCGATAGAACCAAACCGCGTTATCAAGACGGAGTCGATGCATTTATAAAGTTTGCTATGCATACATACCAACAGGATATTGCGAATGGGAAACGGAAACCATTCCACAAGGGAAAAGTTAAGTTTCTATGTCCATGTGTGAAATGTCTCAACCTCTACGCGCACAAGGCAAGTAAAGTTGAGTATCATTTATTTTCTTCTGGATTCATTCAAAATTATGCGGTATGGACTAATCACGGAGAAGGATATGAGTCATCAAGGTGGACACTTCTGGATGGTAATGGCAGCGACGGTCCGCACTCTGATGAACCAACACATGCTGCATAGACTAGAGAAATGGTTAGTGCTTTATTAGGAGACAACTTTTCAAAGGATTCTGAGAAGATGCAACGGATACTCGAAATGGGAAACCCCTATACGAAGGATGTGTCGATTTTACAAAGATATCTGCAATGTGTGAACTGTTTAACCTGAAGAGCAAGCACAAAGCTTCCGACAAGTTATTTAATGAACTTCTACCGCTGTTAAAATCCATTCTCCCTCCAGGAAATGAGATGATGAAAAGTACATATGAAGCTAAGAAGGTGATGAGAGATTTAGGTTCAGGTTACGAAAAGATACATGTATGCATCAATGACTGCATTCTCTATATGAAGAATTACGAGGATCACATCAAGTGTCCCACCTGTAGGGAATCAAGATGGAAAGTTGACGACACCACCCACGAGGTTTATGAAAAAATTCCGGCAAAAGTCTTGTGGTATTTCCCAATTATCCCAAGACTGAAACGGCTGTTTCAATCAAAGAGAATTGTCGAATATTTATTGTGGCACGACACCAGAAGAAAGAAGAGGGTGTTTTACGGCATCCGACAGACTCACCAGCATAGAAAAATATAGATGAAAGATATCCCGTAATTCGTGATGATCCTCGAAATCTGCGGCTAGGCATTTCGGCTGACGGGGTTGACGTAAACAAAGGCATGCAAAAACAGCACAGTGTGTGGCCAATTCTGACAGTGATTTACAACCTTCCGCCAGAGTTTTGTATGAAGAGAAAGTTCACCATGTTGTCATTAATTATCGTGGGGGTCCTTGTAAGGACATTGATGTTATGTTACAACCGTTTGTCAAGGATCTCAAGGAATTGTTTGAGGGAGTCCAATGTTTTGATGCGCTGAAACAAGAGATGTTTACTCTACGTGCGGTTGTTTTATGGACAATAAATGATTACCCTGCTCTCGGTACACTGTGTGGTTGCCCCTACCAGGGACGAGACGCCTGTAAGGTGTGTGGGAGAAATACTTACTACGTCAGGCTAAAACATTGTAGAAAAGAGGTTTATACCGGGCATAGAAGATACCTACCATACGATCATCCATTCAGACATCAGAAGGGGTTCAACGGAAAAGAAGAAACTGAAAAGTATCCGGAACTTATGACCCCGTCACAAATATACAATGAGGTAAAGATTATAAAGAATAAATGGGAAAAGGGACGGAAGAACATTGTGGTGGAATTCATGCAGGATAACCCTGCAAGAGGTGGAAAGATGAAGAGAATCGAAAATACCATCGACCCAAAAAAGGGTAAGGGGAAGGAGAAGGAGACCGAAAGGCGCTATTGAAAAAAGTTCAATATATGGTTCCGGCTCCTCCTCTACTGGCGGTATCATGTTGTCCACCATTGCATAGATTTCATGCACGTCGAAAAGAATGTATGCGAGAGTATCGTTGGAACATTGTTGAACAATGAATTTAAGTCGAAAGACCACCTTGCTGCTCGAATGGACCTGAAGGAGATGGGTTTTAGAGACGAGTTGCAACCTCGGGAAAATAGCAAAGGGGGATATATACTAAAGGCAGCATGTCACTCATTAAGCCCGGAGGAAAAGGACAAGTTCTGCGCAACATTATCCGAGATAAAGGTTCCACAAGGGTATTGTTCAAACTTTTCAACACTGGTGAATCGAAAAGATCGAAAGCTTATCGGACTAAAATCGCATGATTATCACATACTAATGCAACATTTTTTGCCCATTGCGATTAAATCAATTATGTCGCAGCCAACAAGATATGCTATTATCAGGTTTTGTTTCTTTTTCAGGGCAATATCTAGCAAAGAAATCAAGGTGGCAGAGCTAGAAAAATTGCAGTCGGATCTCGTTGTGATGTTGTGCTTGCTCGAGAAATACTTTCCTCCATCCTTTTTCGACATCATGGTTCATTTAACTGTGCATCTTACCAGGGAAATGCAAATTTGTGGTCCTGTATTCTTTCGATGGATGTATCCGTTTGAAAGGTGCATAAAGGTCATAAAAGGGCATGTGCGAAACAGAAACAGACCTGGAGGAAGTATTGCTGAAGGGAACCTTGCGGAAGAGACAATTGAGGTTATCAATGAGCACCCACAAAGCATGAATGATACGGTCGGAATTCCACCAGACAAACTCAACACATCTGACACTGGCGAAGATTCTTATTATTTCAGGGGAAAACCAGTGTCAGATATTAAGTTTCCTCGTGTTGATAAGGATCTATTTGCGCGCATTTCTATGTATTGCGGAATTTGCCTGAAGTTGCTCCTTACGTTGAGTAAGTATAACTAGATCTAACCAGATAACCTCATTTTTTATTTAGTTTTTGATTCTGTGTCCGAATTTCTGTAAAGATAATAACAGTAATCATTGCATTGTCCAGCCGACACCAGAATTTTTTGAAGGATAAATATCTTGGTATGAGTGATAGACAGCTAGATCAAAAACATCGTGAATAGTTCGCCAAATGGTTACAAAAAGTGGTAAGAGTTTGCAGAAAATGTCACTCTTTCTATGTAACTTTTGCATTGAGACGGAGGCTAATCCTTATAATGTATTTCAGGTTGACAATGAGTGGGAAGACTCTAGGGAAAACTTCAATCAGGACTTAAGGTGGCTATCAATCCCACCGAATGCACAAGTAGAGACATACGAAGCATATCACATCAATGGATACCTGTTTCGCACAAAATCTCATGATGGTTCTGTTAACCAGAATAGCGGGGTTTACGTAGAGACAACTGACACGCACATTAGACAAGCAGGGATTACCCTTAATCTGGCGAATTATTATGGTGTTTTACAAGAGATATGGGTGCTGACATATCATTCGTTGAAAGTGCCACTTTTCAGGTGTAAATGGGTTACCAAAGCAGGGGTCTCAAAATACAAACTTGGCTACATTTTGGTTGAGCTTGATAAGTTGGGACTCCAGGATGATCCTTTCGTTGTAGCCTCCCAAGCTAAGCAGGTATTTTATGTGCCAGACCAGGAAAATAAAAGAAAGTCTATTATGTTAGGTGCACCTACCCAAATCTGGAAATATGTTGGTGATGAAGTCGACGAGGAATTCAGTACGACAGTTATTTGTCGGAATGGGTATAAATTGCCAAAGGTAGATAAACTTGACCTGCAAAGGACATCCAGGGATGATTACTGTCGGGACAACATTAAGGGTAGAACAACAAGGAAACCACCAGCACCAACATCAGTCCCTGCTTCT
Organism: Papaver somniferum; assembly: GCF_003573695.1. Classification (NCBI taxonomy): domain Eukaryota; kingdom Viridiplantae; phylum Streptophyta; class Magnoliopsida; order Ranunculales; family Papaveraceae; genus Papaver; species Papaver somniferum. The sequence continues at coordinate 68,927,381 of NC_039364.1, read as the reverse complement.
CAAACGACTGCATCTGAGCAACCATTTTCAAAGACTAAGCGACAAGCCAGGTGATAGAATGTAGTTGTTTGGATTTTTCTGTTAACTAGAGAATGAATGTATGGATTGTTGAAAAAAAATGATTCTTAAATCATGGTGGGGTTTTGTATGCAGATGGGTTTTAGCAATGTTGGATGAGTTTGGATTTGGCTAGGATTAGTAGTAATAGTACTAGGCTTGCACATAGATTTTTTTTTGGAATCGGGTCTAAAATAGTCTTTGAATTAATCTTACTCCAACAACATTTTATAAACTGGAGTAATATCCATCATCTTAAACAGCATTTTATATACCTTATTGATTCATTAATTCAGTCATTCCTACCCATCTCTGCTTAACAATCATTGGAATTTTAGAATCATTCACCAAGAACATTGCTTGTTTGTACATTTACAAAAACAAGAAGACAATAACAAAAACAAGTCCAATACTACAAACATTCCTTTAATATTTATCAGCTCATTGAGCATTATATCAAGTTTTTTCAATTTCCGCATCAGCACCACAAGTTCACACAACTATCAAACCCTCAAAAGATCAAAGCTTTAAACTACCATTACATATTCTCAAAATACCTTCACCAAAAGGCCATAACCCAAACCCCTTTCATTACAAACCATTACTACAAACTTGAAACAACGACTACGCCTTTCAACTTTACAATCCAAACACAAGAAAATTCCCTGTATCTTACTACTTTCCCACAAAATCAAAATAAAAGGAAATCCAAAACCGTCCGCATCAACTTTCAAAATACAAAGAAACTTACCATCTTTCGCACCAACATCAGGAAGAGTAGAAGGAAGCAAAATTACCAGAAAAGTTGTTTTGCAAAAAACTTGTTGATCGTTTTCAGGATTTATGCAATGCTTGAAAATCTAGCCTTTCCTGGTAACTATGATGAGCTTACCACCGTTCATCCTCATCAGTATCCAGACCCTCTTCACCATAGTCCTTGCTATCAGATGGTGCAGGAGAATTCCCACTGGATGATGATTCATCATCACTATCCTCATCCACTTCTTCCCTTTCTTCCTCACTTGACTCATCATCGAGATCAGTGATTCGACGGCTCACCTTCACGACAACAGGTTCACCCTCACTCATGGTGCGAGCAAAAATCTTGGGATTGGCAAGTTCATATTCAAATCGCCTTCTCGCCTTCTCATCATGATAATAAGAAATACTTTGCTTGTCCTCCACAGCATCCGAATCTAGGTCACTGGTATCCACTTCCTTCACTTCATACCCATACCCTTCTGAGGCCTCGGAATCACTTTCTGTTGAACTGCCAAACTTTGGGGTCTTGGCCTGCTTCTCAGCCTTTTCCCCATCCTTCCGTTCTTGCCATTCTAAGAACTTGGGTAGACATGCATTGTAGAGAGCCTCAAATCTCCTTTTCTTCCGCTCCTGAACAACCTCTTCTGCCTCTCTCTGACGAGTTTGCTCTTGAATCCGATGATCAATTTCAGACTGTGCATCTTCTCTTAACTGCTGCAATTCCTCTATGCTCAAATAAGGGAGAATTGACTTGGCTTGTGCAAATTCAGGTGTTACCGGTGGTGCATTTGGAAGATTTTCGATGGAATTGGTTGAATTCTGGGCAGGATCAGCCATAGTCTCAATTTAGTTTGCTAAACCTAAACCTTTCCTCTTTTGTTAAATATCTCTCTGAAAATAGTAATCTCTCTGCTAATTAACCCCTCAAATACCCCATTGTTCCAATTCAATTCCATTTATGGCGCTTAGTTAGCCGTCATGTCACTTTGTTAACTACGCCCATTCAAAGCCATTCGTGTCCCCTTCACTCTAATAACCATCATTACCCTATCAAGACCTATTTTCAACACCTAATTCCCATTAAGACTTTTACCCTCTTTGGAACTGCCATTAAGGGAGTATCTGGTGGGTCACCAAACTTTGATGTTTATCTTTGGGGTCTAATTAACTCTTTATGTTTTATGCATACTAGGAGATGGCAGCACCAGTTGGGAGGCTTCATTGCAACCTGCTAAAAATGCCCTTCCTGCTAGAACAGTCCTTCATATAATAACGTGTCCAAAAAAGGAAAATTTTGGCCATATTACGTTTCCAAAGTAATATTAACAATAATTAAAGCAAATACTAATTAACCACTAAACTCAAAATGGATATTAAGAGAAGTAATAAGGGAGAAGGAAGAATTTCTTATTCACTTAAGAAATTGGGATACAAAATACAATAGCCTAACGGAGCTATTTATATAAGTCTTAAGGTGTTAGCTTGTATACACCACCTAGTAGTACATGTCACAGTACATGTAGGATGTTATGTAGCAATAACACCTCTAGCTTGCAAACCATGCAATTCAACACCCACTAGCTTTAGGTGTTAATCTCATCCAACAAAGTAGCTTACTAATGCTTAAGTAGCTTATACAAGTTGCTTATGCAAGGTGCTTGGTGTAACTAATGGTGCTAAGTGGATAGCCACCATATCCTATGCATATTATAACAGGCCACACTTTGATTTGGCGTGTTTATTAAAATGTTGAGTAGCTGAACCAGTTTAGTTTTTTCAAAACACCCTATAGACACGTCTAAAGATGGGCAGCTTGGCGGATTGATATGTTACCTAACTTCTTTGAGGTCATGCGTTCGAATATTGCGTTCGAAAGCTTTTTATTATTTTTTTCAGAAGGATGGGCTTGTTCAGAAGGATGACAACGTCTTCTTCTAGAAGTTTTAAGGTAATTGGGCTTCTACTTGCCACTTCAAGCCCGTCTCTGACGAAAATAGTTGAGGGCAGCTTCGGTTCGGTACTAGGTTTCGACTTCGGGTCACGGGTAGCCCGCTTAGAGAGTCCGCTTGCCAAATAGCTGCCAAGTGTTTGCTGCCACCTCTTAACGGCCAATAAGTTGGGGTGGCGTTCAATAGGTCTTTGCATGCACTTAGTAGGCATGTGCCTCCACGATATCTCAACTTATTGATCTTGAGGATTGAAAAAGGATGGGTGAGATGTGTTAACTGTTGGTCTTCTCGTCCATAAGGCCTGTTTGGAAGAAATCAATTTTAATTTCCAATTCTGTAACTCTGTAACTTCCACATTCCATCTCCGCAAAATCCCTTCAGTGTTCCAATTGTTGAAGCTATGTCTAAGCGAGATCATAATGTATATCTAAATCTGAATGATCGCCCATCCATGTCTACAAATCAGGAATCCATGGGTAGACCAGAGGAAAAGAAGGCTAAGATGAATATGCAAGAAAACCAGTATTTATTTTTGATAATCATGGAAGAATCGTTGGGTTCAATGTGTTGAAAGTGAATTTCATAGTTTTAATTGGATTTATAAGTAACTGTGATGGTATTATTGATTGGGATTCCCCCATTTCTCCAATTTGACAGGTAATAGAGATAAGCAGTAGCAGCAGTGAGGACCCAAAGCCAAACATGCAAGTTGGTACTGGAGGTGTTGGAGAAGTAAAAGAGGATAGGGTTGTTATGCATGATAGTGCCAGTGTTTATGCGTTGGATCCTCAACTTCCTCAACTCCAAGGGGGTGATGAAGGGTGGGTGGTGTATGCCGTTCATCCTGACAAAGGCCGGTTTGTGATTAATGAAGGTGTGTTGCTTGTAGGGGAGCAGCAGGTGGTTTGTGGTGGTGCTAGACAGGGGTTCTATTCTGCACCAGTTCCAGTTGCATGCAAAGCTAAGATTCGGGAGAATGACACTCATGATCTCCCCAATGATGTGGTGGTATTCCCCAAATTTTCATGATGGTACTAGTGATGCGACAGTTGGCAGAGGATGCTTATGATATTGCAATCTTCGGACCAGGGGAGATAACTGATTCTAATGAGATTCCTGAGGATGTAGTAGTGCCTATGCCTCCTCCTAGGGGAAACTGTTATGTGCCAAGGAGGAGGGATGCACCAGAAAGGAATGGAGCTAACAAGAAGGTTGTTGGAAGTGGTGTGGGGACCTCTGGGGTTGCACCAGGAGCTTGACCAGTATTCAACCATCCCCTTCCAGATGGTAAAGTAAGTAATCCTGTAAATGTTTTTTGGCTGAATATTGCATATGTTTCTCATGGATAAACAGTTAATGCTAGTGGTGCTGATTTTGGATTTGATAATGTTGGTTTTAAAGACAATGATGTTCAATTGAATGTATATGTGGTTCTGGGTTATTGTATTATGCTTGGTTGAGTGGTTGTTGTGTTTAATTTTGGTTTTGAGCTTGATATGGTGACTATAGTAAATAGCAGGGGGAATTTGAAATGGGGTTATGCCCAAAAGTGTTTTCTACAGAAAGTTATTTACTAAAAATGTCTAGTTTTTTAAAAATTCCGAAAAAGGTATAATGTGCACACATTATAGGTGCAGATTCTTGATATTGTGTACACAATATCAAGCAATGTGTACATATTCAAACATTTTTGGGAACTAGACACCATTGGAAATTTTCTCGTTATCATGAAGGTTTGAAATTGTTTTATGGGGTTAATAGTTTTATTTGGGCATTCGTATGAACTACTCCAACTGGTAGCATAGGCAACTTTGAAGTTATAGAGATAGAATAACATATTAGTACAAGAATGCTTGAGAGAGCAATGAAAAATCTTACCAGAAATGCAGTGTGGTAGCTGAGAGGAAATTTCGAAATCACACATAGTCCAGGAGTAGGATCTTTTAGAAACCAAATTGCAGACTCCCAAGTTATTTATGGCATTCCAATGCAACAGATTACCAAAGAAATTTTGATTATAGGTGTTTAGAAGATTTGCAGAAATAGTTTTGGAGAACCCAATAACTTGCAGAACATGCAAGTCAGAATCTGTTCCAGAGAAAGCTAGGGAATTAGTCTTGAGGATTTTGGGTGTACTTTTTGGCCACACTTTCAACTTGGCGTGTTTATTTAAATGTTGAGTAGTTCAACCAATCTAGTATTTTCAAAACACTAATCAAAAACATCTAAAGATGGGCATCTTGGTGGATTCGTACGTTATCTAAATCTTCGAGGTCATGCGTTCGAATATGGGCGAATTTTTTTTATTAATTTTTTTAAAACGAACTTTTTAGCCACGTTATAAAACCGGTGTGTCTTTAGAACGCACACTATGGACACACATATACTAGCGTGTCCAAAGAAGAACTTTTTGGCCACACTTTCAACTTGGCGTGTCTATATATCCTACACTATGGACACGATATACTGGCGTGTCTATAAATCATACATTATGGACACACATATATCGGCGTGTCCAAAGAAGAACTTTTTGGCCACACTTTGCATTTGGTGTACACTATGGACACGCATATATTGGCGTGTCTAATGAACCAACTTTAAAACCACACCTTAAATTGTGTGACTAAGCTTTTGGACACGCTACAACTCCCTAATGTGTCCATAAACTGGTCTATAAACACGCCCAATACCTAATGTGGCCATAGACTGGTCTATAAACACGTCCAATCAAAAATTTGAAGTTAACGTGACTAAACGGTTGAAATTTTGACACGCTAGTAGCCCTGGCGTGGCTGAAAGCACTTATATGAACACGCCCATTGAACATTGCGTGTCTATACGGTAGAAGTATACCCTATAGACACGCCAAAACCAAAAAGGCGTGACAGGAAAATTTATATTTGGCGTGGATAAAGGCCATTTCTGTACTAGTGTATGATAGTTTTCATACATACACATTTGCTATTTCGAGCCGAGTTTATCTCGCCTATCTATTTCTCGAAATATGTGTTGGTAAGCTTTCGCTTTAACCATTTTCATCTTCACCCATGACGAAAGTCATGATGACGTTTCAATCTCTTGAAAATTGCTTTGATGACGATAGTTGTGGATAACGACTATTATAACATTATAGAAGAATGTTTCAATGATTGGAATGTAGAGCTGAGATTATGTAACCATCTATGGATAAAAGCATATATAGTGTGTTCACACATTAGTGTATAAATCCATGTACCGGAAACCAAGTGTGTGCATATGTGTGCATACGGAATTGGTAAAGGAGACAGGTTGGGTACGCGTACCCCTATGCGTACTGGCGGAACTTTTCCTCCCGGAAAATTCTGCTGAGTTTGTAGTTTACAAACTAGTAAACGAGTCACCTTAGGTACACGTACTAGCGGAACTTTTTTACCCGAAAAATTCTGCTGAGTTTGGAAACCAAAATCAACTCAATCTGGTTGCTAAGGTACGCATACCCGTACGCGTACCCAAGCTGGTTATTTTCTCAAATCAGTAGTTCATGAACTTAAACAATAAATTATAAGGAATGAAATCTTTGCAAACCGTGGCTATATTGTTCATGAATTGATTCAAATGAATCAAACCGATTTTGTTTCAATTGTGTCTATGTATAAAGACCTAAGCAATTGAACAACTCTTCAACTAGTTATTTTGAAGTCATTTGAACTAGATATGAAGAAGATGGATACGGTTAATATGGAAGTGCTCTTATGGCTAACCATTGGTTAACTATTTGTGAACCAACTAAGTGTACACGTTTAGGTATGGTTACTCAAACCTAAATGAAATACATTTCATTTATGTATGACAAGCTAAGTTTCAATCTAGCGGTTGAAAGATATTAGTTTGTATCTAATCGGGTTTTTATCTAACGGTGAATATTGAATGCTTTGTTACTAAGATAACATTGATTGCAAACCCTGATTTGAAAACTATATAAAGGAAAACTCTAGCAACTGGAAAAGCTAATCCCCACACTTTCTGTGTGATACTAGTAGGTTTAGCTAGAGTCGATTCTTCTTTAACCTTAGGTTTCTTCTCGAGACCCTGTAGGTTAACGACTTAAAAGACTTCATTGGGATTGTGAAGCCAGACGAAACTACTTCTCTTGTAGTTGAGCGATCTGATCTTGCCATTTCTATCGTACGAGTTCAATTGAAAGAATTTACTTGAGATTGTATCTCCGATAGGAAATATAAAAAGAAATCACAAACATCTTCGTCTCATCGTTTGTGATTCCGCAATATCTTGTTTCGCCACCATACGATTAAGATTATTGTGAGGTGATTGATAATTCTAGGATGTTCTTCGGGAATATAAGTCCGAGTTATCGATTAGTTCCTGTTCACCTTGATTTTATCAAAAGACGGAACAAACTCGTAGGTTTATCTGTGGGAGACAAATTTATCTATTACCGTAGACTTTTTTGTGTGATACAGATTTGTTTGTTCAAGTCTTCGACTTTGGGTCGTAGGTACTCTTGGTTGTGGGTGAGATCAACTAAGGGAATCAAGTGCGTAGCATCCTGCTGGGATTAGAGATTTAAGGAGCGCAACTGTACCTTGAATCAGTGTGAGATTGATTAGGGTTCAACTACAGTCCATACCGAAGTTAGTGTGTAGTAGGCTAGTGTCTGTAGCGGCTTAATACAGTGTGGTGTTCAATCTGGACTAGGTCCCGGGGTTTTTCTGCATTTGCGGTTTCCTCGTTAACAAAACTTCTGGTGTTTGTTTTATTTCTATTCCACATTATATTTTGTTATATAATTGAAATATCACAGGTTGTGCGTTGTATCGATCAATTGTGAAATCCAACCTTTGGTTGTTGATTGGAAATTGATTGATACTTGGATATTGGTCTTTGGTACCATCCAAGTTTATATCTCTTGTATTTAATAAAGACTCGCAGATTTCTATTTACTTGAGTATAGATTAAATCAAGAGATCGAGATATTAACTCCTTGATATACTTTTTATTAAGATTGAGTCTGACTGTCTAGTTGATTCTCTTAAAAGTATATTAGAGTTAGTCCATACAGATTGCTAATCGAAATATTGGGTGAGGTTGTTAGACCCCCGCATTTTCAATTGGTATCAGAGCAGGCAAACACGTTCAAGACCTCAAAAGTCCGTGTTTGTAGCGATCTGACTATATGGACAGGGGTGTTATCTCAATTAACTTACCACCAGTCTTCGATGGCTCAAACTAATTATGGTTGAAAATTTCTATGCGAGATTTTCTTCAATCGCGTGATTTTGAATCATGGGTATATGTAGTTAATGGCTATGATGCTCCCGTTGTCGCAATAGGTAATGCTATTGTTCCAAAGAATATTGGTGAATACGATGCTGCAGAGATACTTGCTGCAAAGCAAAACTCCGATGGTTTGAATGCCATCATACATGCCATTACCCCTAATCTTCAGCACCATGTGTCTAATTGCACTCGGTCTAAAAATGCTTGGGATATCTTAGAAACCGTATTTGAAGGGAATACTAGTGAAAAGGAAGCCAGGCTTCAAAACCTAAATTCCGATTGGGAAAACCTTTGCATGACAGATGAATATTCATTTGATGAGTTTAATCACAAAGTGTCTGAAATTGTTAATGCATCTTTTGCATTGGGTAAGACTATTCCTGAAAAGGACATTGTGATGAAAATTCTCAGATCGTTGCCATCTAGATACGATTCTAAGAAGCATGCCATCGTTGAGGCAAATAACCTTGATACCCTTTCCAGAAATACTTTGGTTGGGAAGCTAAAGATCTTTGATCATGAGCATACATCCAAATTTAGCAAGGATATTGTGTTCAAAGTACAAAAAGACACAAAATTACTTGGTAAAAGTAAAAATGTGTATATCTATGAAGTTGATCACTCTGAGACTGATTCATCAGATGAAAATCTTGACAAATCAGTCTCGATGATCACAAGACAGTTTAGAGATCTTCTTTTGAAGAGAAGTAAACGGTTCTCCAGAGATAAACCAAAAGCATCAGTAAAACCTCATAATCGTATTCCTCCTGAAAACAGGGACACAGATGAATATGATGACGAGGATATTCCTCAGTGCTTTAAGTGTAAGGGTTTTGGTCATTTTGCAAACGAGTGTCCAAATCGCAGAAAATACACTGGGAATAAAGGTCTTGCTGCAACGCTTGATGAGATGTATGACAATTATGATTCTGATGAAGAAAAAAAATCAAGTGTTGCTCTTCTATGTGAAAATATTGATTTTGATAATTGTAGCAATACATACATCAATCTTGATAATCTTTTAGAAGAGAACCCAATCAAGATGGAAGAATCAATTGACCCCTCTATTGGAAACTCTTTGTCTAATGTTTCAGGATCTACCATGTGCCTTGCAGCTTGCATATCACAAGCACCTGAATCAGCTTATGCGTTGACATGATCTTATTGTTCACTCAAGGGTCATGAACTTTCAAAGTGTTTCAAGTACAAACACAAGATGAGATATCTCAACAAGCTTCAACAAAGAGCGGATCGTCTAGCAAACAAGCTTAAACTCGCGCAGAAAACCACTGAGGTATGCAAGATTTTATCTTCTTCAAAGAAGATAGTTTTCAAAGAGAAGTCTAGACCACTAAAGTAAAGGGTATGGTCTAAACCAGTTGATAGAGAGGGAACCATGAATTCCTCTCAAAAAGGTTATGGTGGACAAATCGTTGTTCACCAAAACACAACTTGATTGTGTTGTCCTCGTGCATCTTGTCTCATGTGCCTGATTAAAAGAGACAAGATCATGCACACCTCAGGCTTTGAAAAATTTGTGTTTTGTTTTTCTTAGTTTTTGTTTTTTAGTATGGAATTCTTTCATGTTGAAAGGGATTTTCCTGTTTAATCAAAAAGAAAGGGTTATTATCGATAATTTCACTCTTTATAGGGCTGCGAGCTGTGCGTACACAAACCTTTTAAAGGTTTAGAAAACCTACATTCCTTTTCCTTCTCTGACACTCTTTATATCTTAAGACTGCTTGTTGAGTTTTGATTGTTATTTCCTCTCACAAAACCGTGCGTATATGGATACTTCAAGCATCATTTCTTCTGATGGAAAAGATGTCAATATGATTGTTAAGCCATCAATCACTAAGGAAAAGAGAGATTTCCATTGTCTCCAACTTTGAAAATAAAAAGAAGGAATGTGAGGAAGCCAAGAGATGTTCCTTCAAACTCTCAGAAGTTTTCTGATGTTCTTAAAGAGTTGAAGCAGACAAGGAAAGAGATTCATCAAATAAAGGCTTCTCTTTTAAGATCACTGGAAATTCAGAAGGCCATGGTTCGACAACTTCAACCAAGAAGGTTCATTGGTATTTTTCAAAGATCTTAATGTCTAAGAAACTTCTTAGGAGAATTTTTAATGTTTTTTTTGTTTAAGAAGGATAATTAGGGTTTGAAATAGCCATTATTGTGAGTAGACATAGCTATGTCCAACGTTTTCATCTTGCAATTTTTTTAGATTTATTTATTTAAATTCTAAAGTTGATTTGGAAGTGTTTATGGGTGAAAACTATTTTTGCTGTTGTTGGTAATTTTGGGGTGTGTGTGGATGAGAAATGAATCTAAACCCTAAACAAATGCACTGCACGAGAGTGATTTCTGATTCGAGAGATCAATCTGTACAATTCTGGCCTAAACCAAGAAATGGCCGTTCCAAACTTGCTTCGGTCACAAAGTGAAGGAGATGGGGTTGATCTTAGGGAGGGAAGCGAAGAAGGTGTTGAGATTGTGAAGGTGTTGGCTGCTTATGACTTGTATCAGAATACTGAACTGGCTTGCAGGATGTAAGCAATCAGCGTTGTGTGTTTGAATACGTTGTATTAACACTTGGTTTCTCTCTTTTTTTGGAAATAGGGAGGAGAACTTATTTATACAAGTCATTGAGCCTAACCCACATCTCTCGTGGGAGGTGGAGTGATGGAGTAGTGGAGTCGTGCTAGTGATTGTCACACGATCAGGTATAAGCCTACTTCTGCCATCCTCACTAACCGTTCATGTCTTCCTGACACGTTCTTGTGATGGCGCGTTGCACGCTGCACGTTGTAAACCGCCAGACCAATATCCCAGTAAGTATCCCCCAGTTTGTGACACGATTAATGTCTCGAGTGTGTGAATCGTGGGACCCACAAAAGGTAGCATACGGTGCTAGGTTAAATAACTAAGTTATTTGGAAAGTCGATATTCATAAAATATCACGTGTATTCCACGCATTTTATGCATCGAATATATTCAATATGCATGAAGCATCGCTGTTTTAAAGCTTAACGGAGTAAGTCACGAATTAAGCGTCTTAAAACAGCATCACGTCCAGCCATGTTCGAGTGACCGTTTGGAGGCTGCATGGGCGAGTCATGCCTTGGCCGATCACTCTACAGGGAAGAGTGGCGGACGGTGATCATGGCGATGCCTCACTGGTCGCCTAACTCCTACCCTAGGTCGTCCGTCCAAGCTAGCAAAGTTGGACGGACGAGATTCCTTGCGACCGTTGGATTAGGGTTTGGGAGGTGCGCAAGCACCCACTTTCAGCTCAATCGAATTTGAGATTAGGGGAAGATTTTGGAGGGACCGATTGGTCATGCATGGAGGTGGCCCGCCGGTGCTCACGCCCATGCTAGCTTGTCTCGCGAAGGTGCGATCTAAACCACTCGATTCGATCGGCGAAGAGGAGTGGTTGAGATCTGTTTTCAATAGGAATCCTGTGTCGCAAAGGATTCCTTAAGGAGGCGTAACATGCCACCTTTGGGCACACGAATCGAGGCGTTTGGTCCTTCCTTGCTCTGGTCGGTCGGACATAGAGGTAGACGAGCCTATGGTGATTATGTAGATACTCTCGGGACCTCCTTAGTCTATTACTGCACCCTTCATCCAAGATGGCGAAGATGGACGCTCGTGATCGATTAACAACACATGTAATATGCCGCAAACCCTAATTAGGGTTTTATGTTGGTCGCACGCATGCTACTTTGGCCGGAGGAATTTGCATGCTATGCTCTTCATATGGACTGGCCGACCACGTGGGACCCACATTGGGTCGGTAGTGAACATGGTGATACCTGACCGACGATCCTGGGTATGATCTAAGCCATCCAACCATGCTTGAGAAGTTGGATGGTCGTGATCAATTTGGATTTCCACAGTTTCCTAAAGCATCACTCCAGCCATGTTTGGGCAATCGTTTATTGCTCCATAGCTTGGCTGTGGGAGAACCGATCAGGTAGGTGGAAAGTGGTCCCGCCAACGGGTGTGCCGACACTTCACCAATTGATCGCGTGACAATCCAAGCCGTCCAACTGTGCCTGCGAAGTTGGACGGTCGCGACTTATTTTGAGACCATTTTTTGACAGTCTTGCGCATGCTAGCCACTCCATGCCTGCTCGACCATCCTCTTCAAGGCTGGCGTTTGGCGGCTATTTGGGGATAAGGCATGCGTTCGACCATCCATGGCATAACCGGTCCCGCTGGTGGTCATTGTGGTGATAGCCTGCTCCTACTGAGGATCGTCTAGGCTATCGAATCATACGGCCAACCTGCGTGGTCATGATGATTTCTGAGACTACCACAGGAAGTCCAGATTATACTCAATCGGGCTAGTATAACACACCGAGAGGAATGCTCAATCGAGCTAGTATAACACACCGAGAGACTTTACTCAATCGGGCTAGTATAACACACCAAGAGGTAGCATGTACGGGAATTTCGTGCATGCCTCACTATTGACACTTGGAGATTCGTGTTACTCTGTTAGGAGCAACACTCAGTCCTCATGCCGCATCAACAGTGAGGGTTCCCGGGAACATCACAGGAAATACAAGGATAATAAAGCATTAATTAATAATGTTATAAGTTTACAGAAAATCGGGATTGTTGCTACATGCTCCGTTTGGGTGTATTTAATTCACAGAGATTGTTGCCACGTGCTCCATTCTAAGTGAATTAATAAAGTGAAGAAGTATTCATCACTCAAATGGCCTTATCCTTTACAGGATGTCAGCCTATTAAATTCGGCTTTTACAATTTTAGCCTTAAACGAAAATCCACCATCAACATTAAGTCCCCTGCCTAGCACATAATGATTACATCATTGTGGGGTAGGCATGAGATGGTGATAATTTACATATCGAAATGACCAAGCTAAAGTAAATACATATTTACCGCGTGAGAGAAGACTGTCGTATGCCCAAAACGTCCCGGAGTTGGTTGAGTCGTTCCTCCTCAACGGTCTTTTCTGATCTTAATTAGGGTTTGGAAGATAGCGTGACTTGGTTGGTGTTAAACCCTTGTCCATCGGGTATACTCCGCCGCAGCCGCCTCTAGTCTTCTTTTAGGTTTTTTCTTGACATATATGTATGTGCAGGGAGGGATCTTGAACCATCTTTACGTTTTAAGATAGGATTTTCTTGCAGAAACTTCATCATGTCAAACAGTAGCAGATCGTCTTCTTCATATCATACATGATCTTCTGTTAAGCGTGCGCGATCTGTGTCTCAGTGTGGTCCTGAGCCTCGTGATGAACCTCCTGCTCGTGTTCTTCGAGTTAAGAAGATTATACCGGTTCATTTCCTTTTTTCTTTCCTTTTCTGAACAGTTATTCTTGCTTCATGGCGAATAATCCTCCTTTTTTTGCAGAGATACCCTTCTGGAACATGCGTGACGGTCATCGACGACGATGACTTAACTAGTCCGCTTTCTTCAAATTCCAACATGCCTACGCCAGCGGACCTTGAAGATGCTGATTTGGGTATCTCATCTTATGAATACCCCAACGCAGGCCTCTTATTCGATACTCGCATGAAATGCCTATCTTCCAGCTACAGGGTTGTTGGTGGATTCTTAGTGCGAAAAGAGTTTGTTCCCTTATACACAAAGGTGTGGATAAAGTATGGCCACATCGCAACCAGGAATGTGGTCCGGCACTGTTTGTATGCTTTGGTCACTACGATAAAATGCCTTCTTCCTATGATTGTTGAGGTGGAGGATGTCTCTATCCACAACGTTGTTGAATCAAACCTTGAAAAGTGGGAGAACATGATATCTACCTGCGAATCCATGGAGTTAAACTTGGGTTGGTTGCGGCGACGTCTTGACATCATTAAAGTTGATCGGGCTGGTATCCTCGTGAATGTAGTTCCCACTGCGAAAGCTATCTTGGAGGAGGAAAAGGCTCTGGCTGCCGAATCAGAGAAGGTGGAGCAGGCGGTCCAAAGCTTGAGGAACAGAACGAAGAAGTATCAAACTAGGTTGAAGATGATGCTTTCAAGAGACTACAATCTGCTGGATGGCTTCTTCTAAGCTGCGCCTCCTTACTGTTAGTGTCATTGTCATCATTTTTCTTTGAACATTCCTGAGCTAGTAATTGCACTGAGAAATGAATTGTATTGGCTTTTCGGTAGATGGATGAAGTTTTTCCATTAATATTTTCTGAATAAATCGATAATTCAAATATGTAATGAAAATGCCTGTATTGTCATGTCATGGGACAGTTGCGGGACAATGATCAAGCATGGAATGCCTTGAGCCATTTTCCATTGATGACTGCTTCTAACTTGCCTCCATCCACCTTGATGATCTTGTAGTAGCCAGTACTGTAAGCCTTGGTAATCACGTAGGGACCTTCCCATTTCGGAGAGAACTTTGGTGCATACATGTCTTGTTGGATGTGCTTGGCCGTCTTCAAGACTAGATCTCCTACTTTAAAAACTCGTGGCTTCACAGTTTTGTCATATCTCTGGAGATTCTACTTATTTACACCTGAGCACGTTCCTCTGCCTTGCTTCTCCTGAAATCCAGAGTATCTAAATCGTCGATTCTGGAGTTAGATGCTTCGGACTCGTTCCAGTGGACCCCACTTGCTGGTGCAATCCTGGCTGATGGGATCTTGATTTCTGCTGGGAGAATAACATCCGCACCATAAATAAGTGAGTATGGGGAAACCCCAATGGAACTTCTAGGTGTCGTCTGATACGCCCATAGCGCCATCGGCAGTTGTTCATGCCACTCTCTGGGATTGTCGTGTACTGTCCGACTGAGAATCCGGATTAACGTTTTGTTGGTGCTCTCGGCCTGTCCGTTCCCTTGAGGATAATAGATGGTGGAGAAGACCTGTTTAATTCCATATTCTTCAAGAAACTCTCGTACCTGTTTGTTGGCGAAGGGGGTGTCGTTATCAGTGATAATATGTTTAGGCACGCCAAAGCGACAAATGATGTACTCCTTAATGAAGGCTGCAACCGTCGCCCCTGTAGTCCCCCGTAGGGGAATAGCTTCAACCCATTTGGTGAAGTACTCCGTTGTGGTTCTGATATACTCATGTTGCTTTGATGATGGCGGATTTATCTTCCCAACAATGTCAAGTCCCCAGCTATAAAACGACAATGGACTGCTTATCGAGTGTAAAGGAGTGGAAGGTGCGTGAACAAGGTTCCCATGAATTTGACACTTGTGGCAGTTTTGGACAAAGGCAGTTGCGTCGTCCTCCATGGTTGGCCAATAATATTTCTCGTGTATTTGGAGAAACAATTTCTTCTTTCCTTGATGCTCCCCTTTATGCATCTCTTTTAACATGGTTGGAATTTCCTCCTCAGCCAAGCATCGTAACAGATCGCCTCCAAAGATCTTGCGATATAGGATCCCTTCGTGAAATATGAACCGTTTCGACCTTTGCTTCACCTTGACAGCCTCCTTTGTATTAGCGGGAATTACTCCATCGCTAAGATAGCTAATATACGACTCTCACCAGTCCCCGGCATGACTTATGCTGCAAACCTCCAGTTGGTGTGGCGGCGCTTGACAGTTCAAACAAGAATTTTGGAGTAGCCGAGATTGCGTCTCCATTTCTGTCCAACAATAGCCTAAGCGTTAAAGACGTCGATAGAGCGTTACCACCAACGTTTGTCCACAAATTTCATTGTGAACATGGTTAAGCTGCAGATGTGCTTCATCATCTCCGAGACATCTTGATAGGGAACCGTCCGAGTTTCGATGATATAACATACTATGGACCATGAAGAAGCTTTGCAAGGTTTTGAGACTAACCTTTCCTTGAGAAAGCGAGCTGCTAAGCTCCTGGATGATCGGAGTCCGCCAGTCGCAGGTTTCAGTGTCTTTGCATTGTGAAAGCCACGTTGATTCTACCGTTCTTCTCTTCACTGTTAGGGTTTCTTCTATACCTTCTAAATGTAATTTAGAATCCAACATCGCTAAACAATCGGCGTGTCTGTTGTTGATGCTGCCGACATGAGTTATGGTTGCATCAGCAAAGTAGTTTAGTAACCTCTGCGCTTCGGATCGATATGGAGCTAGGGTTACTTCCTTCAGTGCATATACTCAATTCATCTGATTAAATAGTAGTTTAGAATCACCTCTTATTTCCAGACGTGTGGCGCCTGCTTGCTTGGCTAATAACAGTCCTATGAGGAAGGCTTCATATTCTGCTGAATTGTTAGTGCATTGAAAATCCATCTTGAAGGAGTGTGAAAAGACTTCGCCGGTCGGAGATACGAGGACTATGACTGCTCCTCCGATGTTGTTTCTAGGAGTGCAAGAACCGTCGAAATATAACATCCAGGCTTCTTCTTCGACAACGGAGATATCTGGAAATTCTCCAGGAAGGTCTTCACGTAATGCAGTAGTGCCTTCTCCTGGGAACGCTGCTAGAAAATATGCAACTGCTTGTCCCTTGATGGCTCTAGGTGATGAACATGTTATGTCTAACTCCCACATTTGGAGAAGCACTTAGCCGATCTTCCCATCAGGACTGGTTTCGAAAGAAAAAACTTCGCAGGATCATATTTAGATATGAGTATCACCTTGTTGGAAAACAGGTAATGCCTGAACTTCTGAATGGAATGAATCAGTGCCAAGCATGCCTTCTCCGCTCTGGGATATCTGAGTTCAGCATCTCTCAATATTCGGCTGAAGTAGTATATAGGACGTTCGACTCCCTTGTCATCTTCTTGAACGAGCAAGGCACCGACGACAGTATCACTGAAAGCGGTGTAGAGACATAGCGGCCTTCCTTGGGCTGGAGACTTCATGATAGTTGGAGATGACAATATTCGCTGAATCTTTCGAAAGGCTTCTTGTTGTACAGCGGTCCAGATGAAGCTTGCTCCTTTCTTTAGCAAGGGAGTGAATGAAGCGACAAGCTGGGCTAGGCCAGGTATAAAACGTCGAATGTAGTTCACCTTGCCCATGAAGCTTTGGAGTTCTTTCACATTTCGTGGTGGCGGCATCGTGAGGATATCTTGAGTCTTGGATGGGTCCACCTTGATCCCCTCAGCGGTCACCTGGAATCCCAGAAATTTCCCTGAAGAAACGCCAAAAGCGCATTTCAAAGGATTCATCTTCAATTTGTATTCGCTGCATCTCTCGAACACTTGTCGCAGGACTCCTGTGTGATCTTCCCGAGCTTTCGATTTGACTACCATGTCATCCACGTATTCTTCAACTTGTTTATGCATCATGTCATGGAAGATTATCGTTATAGCGCGTTGATATGTTGCACCGGCGTTCTTCAAACCGAAAAGGCATAACAGTATAGTAAAAATTTCCGAGAGGAGTTCGAAAAGATGTCTTAATTGCGTCATGCTCATACATCCTTATTTTATTATAACCGTTGTATCCATCCATGAAGGAAAACATGCCATGCCCGCTGGTGGCATCTACCAACATGTCAATGTTAAGTAGAGTAAAATCGTCCTTGGGGCAACACTTTCTTAAGTCCCTGAAATCCACACAACACCGGATTTTTCCATTTTTCTTCTTTACTGGAACCACATTAGCCAACCAGGTCGGATGGGTTTAATAAAGCCAGCAACTAGCAGCTTATGAATCTCAGGCTTGATTTGATCTTCTACCTCGTGCCTGAATTGCCTCGGAGACTGCTTGATCGGCTTGGATCCAGGTATGACATGTAGATGATGGGTGACCATTTCTCATCTAAACCAAGCATTTCGTCATACGTCCAAGCGAATATGTCTTGGTATTCTTTGAGAAGTTGCACAAGCTTCATTCGCTCATTCTTGGAGAAAGTCGAGTTGATGGAGATAGTCCTGGGAGATTCTTCATTACCGATGTTAACGATTTCGAGCTCGTCTGTTGTGGAGTTGGTGTCATCTTGAACCTGTCGGGGATCATCCAGCACCTCTTCCCGTGGCTCGCCGTTTTGGTAACATTCTATTGGGCGGAGAGATTGGGTATCAGTCTCCCCTGCTAAATGCTAACAACGACGGCGTTATAAAGTTTTCCCTTTTTGATCATGGCTCTCCACGAAAGTTCGCCCCCTCTTCGTGTGAATGTGGGTCACTGCTTCACTAGATGAAGGAGATTGCCTTGTTAGCAAAGATGCATCGTGGGTGTCGACCCTCAATGCAAGTCGGTCCTCTTCCTGGATCGACGCCCATGTGGGGAGTGGGATGCAATGACCTTTGTCTGATTCCTCCCGAGGGGTCTCTCTTGGTTCGAATAACTCCATTCCACATATTGGTGCGTAAGGAGACAGTGATGCAGGAATACGAATGACTTCTTTATTCATCATAGTCTTCATGCATTGGTAATATGTCGAAGGGACAATCCGATTGTCATGAAGCCATGGCCTCCCCGGTATCATATGGTAGTCTGTCTCCTTCTCTATAACTTCAAACTTCACCTTTGACTGAACGGGTCCTACAGATAAATTCAGATTGACGTACCTGTATGTGTTAGTTTGATTTCCTTCAAAGTCCGTCATTGTGGTAGGCCGTCGCACGATCTTCCTTGATCCGACCTTAGCTGTCTTGAGTGTTTTGAGAGTAATCATATTCGAAGATGCTCCTGTGTCGATGAGGGCCCGCTTGAACTCTGAATCCTTGATGCGCGCAGTAACGTGTAGATCTCGGTTGTGGCCCTCCTCCGCCATCATGTCTTCCTCTATAAATGTAACATTGTTCACAGACGTCTCTGCTGTGTTTGAGACTTCTGGGCGCAAGGGAGTTAAATGCACGTCCAGGGATATCTGGTTGATTGCAGCAAACGTCTCCGCCCGCTGATTCTTCGAGAGGTGCAAAAGTTCGCACAAACTTTCCACTAGAGAACCTTCTTCCTGATCCACTGGCCTCCGATTCATAGTGAAACTGTTGATTTGAGGATGATCAGTCCCCAATGTCGAAGTCTCCATGATAGGACCGCTCATCTCTGACGTCCTCTTGATGAGGAGATCGAGTATGTCGTTTATCGTTTCTTTGATTAGGTTCATGTTCTTCGTGTGAACCTCCTGCACCCGTGCTAACTCGATCAACGTTGGGATTCTTCCGGCCACACCATCAGATATACCATGGGAGGAACTTCGACCAGGATCTGAAGCCGTTGCGGTATCCCTAAGACTGACCATTCTGAAATCCGCCAAATGGAATTGGGTATTGAAGAAATTGACTTCACAACCGAGAGATTAATCTCCCACTGTGGTCGCCAATTATTTATGGGTGAAAACTATTTCTGCTGTTTTTGGTAATTTTGGGGTGTGTGTGGATGAGAAATGAATCTAAACCCTAAACAAATGCACTGCACGGGAGTGCTTTCTGATTCGAGAGATCAATCTGTACAATTCTGGCCTAAACCAAGAAATGGTCGTTCCAGACTTGCTTCGGTCACAAAGTGAAGTAGATGGGGTTGATCTTAGGGAGGGAAGCGAAGAAGGTGTTGAGATTGTGAAGGTGTTGGCTGCTTATGACTTGTATCAGAATACCGAATTGGCTTGCAGGATGTAAGCAATCAGCTTTGTGTGTTTGAATACGTTGTATTAACACTTGGTTTCTCTCTTGTTTTGGAAATAGGGAGGAGAACCTATTTATACAAGTCATTGAGCCTAACCCACATATCTCGTGGGAATTGGAGGAAGTGGAATGATGGAGTAATGGACTCGTGCTAGTGATTGTCAGACGATCAGGTATAAGCCCACTTCTCCCATCATCACTAACCGTCCATGTCTTCCTAATACGTTCTTGTGATGGCGCGTTGCACGCTGCTCGCTTTAAACCGCCAGACCAATACCCCAGTAAGTATCCCCCAGTTTGTGACACGATTAATGTCTCGAGTGTGTGGATTGTGGGACCCACAAAAGGTAGCATACAGTGCTAGGTTAAATAACTAAGTTATTTGGAAAGTCGATATTCATAAAATATCGTGTGTATTCTACGCATGTTATTGTAGATGGGGAAAAATGATTTTCTGGTTTTTAAGGAATTGAGGACACGACCATACGGAGGAGACTCCTCGAACCGAGCGAAATGTTAAACCTCACACAGATGCACCGCTGCAAAGGGGGTGCTTTAGATTCGAGAGATCAATCTGTAGTACTCCGGCCTAAATCAAGACAATGACCGTTCCAGAGTAAATTCGGTCACAAGAGAGGATGGGTTGATCTGTAGGAGGGAAGCTGAGAAATATGTGGAATCAATGATAATCAAAGATTGTGGGTGTGTGAATTCTGAATATGATAAGCTCTGAATGATTGAAATTCCTCAATTGAGAGTAGTTGCTCAATTGATGAGTTGATGATCTCGTGTTGTCAGTTTGACGTGAGATTGATGATACTGATGATGCTGATGATTCAATCATGATTCAGAGACTTATTTATATTACTGGAATTTTAGACACCATGACCCCATGAAGTGTGATAGTTTATGGAATCAAGGAGTGGGGAAGTGGAGATCGTGTTTGAAACCAATTGTTCAACGTGTGGAGACTTGGTCGATTTTCCACCCACTACCTCGTGAATTCCTTCAACTGATTGCACGACTTGCTCACATTCCATCGTGTGTTTGAACACACGTGCCGTAGACTGCCAGACCAAAACCCTAAGTGATATCCCCCCAAAGTGACACGATTGACGTCTCGTGGTATGTTAGTCAATTGATGACTTCTTGGTTTGATGGGACGATGAGTCCATGTAGTTGTTGAGGTTAACATGATGTTCTGAAACTCATGAGTTGAACATGTCATGAGACAGAGGTATAGTTCTTACGATGAAGTGAGAAAGTATTGCTCATTTGATGGATCGTTGAATATTAATTGTTGAACCAATATTCCTTGGTTTGAGAAATATTTATCATCTGAGCAAGTGTTGCTCATGTGATGAATTGTTGAATATTTGATCGTCTGAGCATGTGTTGCTCGTCTGATGGATTATTGGCAGCGTACCAAAAATATTAATTAGAATACTGGTCGTTGAACCGAGCATAATTAATAAAATTAATGACCACGAGGCCGTCATAAAATTATTAAGGTTGGAATCTGGAATGATGATCCTTGGATTCAGAAACCCTAATTTGATCAATTGATGATCAATTCATGGTTCGTCAGAAGTTTAACCATAGGACGAAGGAGAGAGCGACTATATGGGACCGTGGATCAACCATGTAGTGTCCATATGCTCACGTGAGCAAATACGAAGAACTCCTGAAGAGTTGACGATTTGTTGGTGGAAGAATGATTAAATGCTGGCTTAATCATTTATTCAAAAATGGTCGTCTGAGCCTTAGGTGAGAAAACCTAATTAATTATGACGAGGTGAGAGACCGACCATGGAGTCATGAAACCGGCCCTGGGTTGTCATGTGACCGCCTGACGATCACTTCATGAAAATCCAAAGTGTTTGGAAGAGTTTTGGACCTAATACAAGCAATTGTGCAAATTAGGTCAAAACTGTGAAAATTGATGGGACCGGCTTCCGTGAGCCAAAGATCCAATCTTGGTCGGTCAAGTTAGCGTGCTCGTGTCCCCAAGGCGTCCGCGTCCCAGTCCTGAGAATTTTTATATTTTCTGGCGTGCAATTGAGTATCCATTCGAGAAAATATGCCAAAATTAGGGTTTCGACGAAACTGAGGAAAACACCATGAGATGATGAAAAATAGTTATAAAATAAGGAATGAGGAGGCGTGGGACCACCGTGGTCAAAGCATGGTCGGCCGGTCGTGACCACGGTCACGTGGTGCCTTTTCCTTAATTTTATAATATTTTGATGATTTTATGAAAAATTCATGAATTTTGAGAAATTTGATGAATTTAGGGAGTTTCCATGAATTGAAGGAGTTTTCATGAGTTCATGGAAGCAAAAAATTAAAATAATAAAAAACACGGGCGTGTGGGACCATGGAGGCATGGCCGGCCGGCTATGGACCGGTCCCACGAGTTTTTCATAATTTTTTAATATTTTTAGGTATTTTTGATGATTTGAGGGAATTTTTCCTAATTTGAGAGAAATACCATAAAATCAAGGAATTTGATGAATTCAAGGAAAAATAGGAAAAATAATAATAAAATAATAAAGCAAAGGGCATGTGGGACCGGCTAGTGGTCCGGTCCCACAAGTTTTCATAATTTTATTTTATTTTATTATTATATGATGATTTGTGCAAAAAATACCATGAAATCAAGGAGTTTTTTCATGAAATTAGAGAAATAATAATAATAAAATAATGAGGAACCGTGAGGTGTGGGGCCGGCTGGGACCAAGGCATGGCCGGTTGGCCAACGGTCACGCCCCACACTTCTTTCCTTAACTTTATATTATTTTTTACGAATTTATGAAAATATCATGAAACCGAGGAGTTTCCTCGAGACGAAGGAGATTTGATAAAATGAGAGAATTTTCATCAAATCATGGAAAATAAGAAAAATGCATTAAAAATATAAAACTGGCGTGGGATTGCCCACGACACGGTCGGTATGACGTGTGACCGTGCTCCCAGCACCCTGGTCAATATTTTTAATTATTTATTATTTTCTTCCCTATTTTGCATAGGTTCATCGTTTCGTTGTATTTTGAAATACTCGTTCGTACGGTGACTGTTAGTGCATCGTCGTTGAACACACTTTCACCATTTGGATCGGGGCTTACTTAGAGGTAGCTCAGATGCCCGGTTGTTGATTATTTATTACTAATTGTCGAATTCATTGGAGAATAATTCACAAAACTGAGTAATAAGATGTTTATTATTAATTCATAGGATCAACTGAGGATTCGACTACGAATTCTGAATAATAAAGTGAGCATTACCATTCCATGGGATCGTAGATTCGACCACAGAATCGGAGTAATTAAGTTTTATCGATTACCATTTATGAGACCAGTTGTGGATTCGATCATGAAATCGGAGTAATGAGATAATATATTTATTGTTATTCTATGAGATCAAGCCGTGGATTCGATCATAGAATCAGAACAATTGTTTATTGCCATTCCATGGGACCAGTCGTGAATTCGACCATGGAATAGGAGCAATTGTTATTGCCATTCCATGGGACCAGTCATGGATTCGACCATGGAATAGGAGCAATAATAGATTATTCTGGGAATTCAGTAGTGAATGTCACGACAGAATTAATCTTAATTAGGAATAATTAACTTTGTGGCTCTATACTAGCAAAGCAAGCTGTCTAGGAGCATTAATTATCCCGATATAAGCTTGTCGGTAAGTCATATCCTTTATATAGTCAAGGTAAACTCGTTGTTTGTTCCTGAAGACGTTATCGCTCTATACTAGCAGAGCAAGCTGTCTAGGAGCCGTCCATATCGTGATACTATATAGAAATAATCACTGAAAGTGTTCAGTGTTCATGAGATATGTCGTTGTCCAGTCGTGAGAGTACATATCTACATGTACTCTGAGAGAAAGTACTCTCCGTTCAGAATTCGATGAGAGACCCCTGTCTCAATACTCACGTCTGATTGCTGGATCAGAGCTTCGTATAATTATGCGTTCATGATTTTAGCCCTTGCCGAAAATCCACCATCTACATTAAGTCCCCTGCTTACTGAGGAAAGTTGTGTTCCTCAGTCAGCATTAAATGGTGATTTTCCGGCCATAAATAACAATACCAGTAATTGAACTTAGTCATAAGTTGAGACGTTACCAGATTTAGAGAGCATGAGCGAACCACGACTTGATGAAGGCTTCAATGTCATGATTGGAGTGTCGTTTGATGAGCATAAATTGGTGTTGAACCGCTGGTTTGGACGACAAGTCCGTGGTTGGTCAGGATTCGCGGGACGGGCCCATGAAAACAAATCCTTGTTTTATGAATAGACGCTCGTTCGTTCGTTAGTTTAAGGAACAAACAAAATAGACCTGAGTCTAATGATATAAAATTCGTCTATGAGCTTTCACGAAAACCGGAATTTCATATTTTAAATATGTGAAATTTCACAAAGTGGAATAAACTCTCGTTTCAAAGGTGGATGCTCGTACGAGAGAAAAGTTTTTTTTTTGATAGACGTGCGTCTGTTAGTAATAAAATTTTGTTTATGAGCCTTCATGAAAAATTTTATCTTCAAGCTTTCGGAAATCTTTGAAAATATACTCTCGCTTCAAAAACAGATGCTCGTGCGAGGGAGCAAAAATATATAGATATATTTTTCAAATTTACGTGAGTTTCACGTTAAAATATATTTTGTAAAATCAATGTTTTGATTTTGAACAATTGTTGAAAGTAGACAACCATACATTGTGAAAGAATGTCTATATGTGAGTTTTCACAATCGTAGAATGGACGTCTGTCCAGATTTTGAGAAACCAGTGAATGTTCACATTGTAAAATTTACGTGGGTTGTTCACGGTTTTGTGAAAATCATGTCAGAATTTTGCTCGTCTTAGCAGGTTTGAAGGAACGAGCAAGATTTGAAGTATTAACTCATGTATTGTTAGTGGAATCGTAAACAAGTAAGAGTTGAAAGTTACCATTTTTGCAGACGCTGATGTGAGCATCTTTATTCCATGATTCATTGTTTTGCTTAATCCTGCGCTTTGTATAAATGATGCGCTGAGTGTTATGCATCTGTCACAGCCACTTTGCAAGAATGACTGACTCCCATGATGACACTTTCAAAGACGATGTTTCCAGGGATGACATCTCCGCGGGTGTAACTTCAAGAAATGGTACTTCTGGGACCTCTGAGTGATGGTGAGAGATCCTTCATACTGAGTTGTACTCCTGGTTATTTCATCAACTATACCACATGATGATCATGTAGTGAGGTTTCAGATCAATGTAGACTCCTCGGAAATGGAAGAAAGTCTTCGGGGCGGAGCACCCAGAAGTAAGAACTACAGGATATTAGCAAATGACGTGCAGTCCCCAGCCGTTTCTTTGGTGAGTTGTTAGCGCTCCTTGTGTCATGACTTTTTCCTGCTCGTGCAATTAGGATCACGAGACCAAGGTTTTGTTATTTCTTTTCAGACCTTTTCTCCATCGATTGACGGTCTTCAACTTGTTCCAAGGCGAACAATTCAGGAATCCAGTACTGATGAAGAAGTCGATGTAAATATCTCTTTCGTGCAGGTGATCGCGGCATCTCCTTGAATGAAGTAATAATAATTTTTGTTGATGAATCCAGGAAGAAATCATTGTAGATAAGAATCATGTTGATGAAGCGCACTCTTCTTTGGGAGATGGGAATATGGAGAATTCCCGAAATCCCGAACCGAATGGAGATAGCGATGTTGTCAACGGAGATTCTGGCATCGTCGAGCCTTCAAATGATTTAGAGACTCCCTTAGTAAGTATATATCCTGTAATTTATTTAAAGAAGTATGATATCGCTGATTCGTGAATGAATGAATGAATGAAAATCCATGTGAATTTATGGATAACTTTGCCGAAATACGTCACCGGAAAATTTCAGACTTCAGATTTTACTAGAAACGCTGTAGAATCTTCGTCCGAAGTCGGATTTTCGCGGTCTGCATATGTATCTTCAAGCCCGGGAAATTTACAAGCTTTATGAAAGAAGATATTTGAAGTTTGAGCATGTTTAGGGCCTGAAAAAGACGAAATAGTGAACTTCCAGGAGACCTTCAGAACTTTTTCAGATCGCATGTTGCTCCATATTTTAGCCACATCTCTTTGCTCGTTCATCCGATTGTCATGCAATTTTGAGACGTTGTATAGGACATTCATACGAAGAGAATGGTATATAAAACATCTTCAGATTTATTGTAGATTGCTCCCAGTTCGTATTTTAGTACAAGGCAGAGTACAGTTTCTTCAGACGAGGTTACGGTAAAACGCATTTTCATGACTTTCATGCTATTTGCTCGTGCCTTGAGTGTATAATGATTAATCTTGATAATATTGTATTGCTTGTATGATGTATTTTATGATCTCATTTGGTTTCATGCTTAAATGACTCTAATCCTCATGTAATCTTCGTATTAGGTGCCAAATAACGAAGTTGAGGATATTGAAACCAATGAGGATAAATCAAACTTCCATGGATTTATTGATGAAGATACAACCATATCTGCACTTCAAGTACATGATAAGGTTGTCATTGAAGTCTTGGAAACTAAGATTGTTGTTGCTTCAGTGATAGAAGAAACCGAAACACCAGTAGAGAATACTGAAGAAACTGTTGCCCTGGAGGCTGCTCCAGTAATTGAGAACCGTATAGTGGTGCATGAATATCCAAGTGCAGGAGTTGCTTTTGATCCTCCGTTCGATGCTTCACTCCTGTATCATGAACTAGTTGGCGGATTCAGCATTCCCATTGGATATGCAGGCTTGTACGAGAAACCGTGGAAGATGTATGGTCACATCGTCGTTACCAAGGATCTGGAGCATAGTTATTTCTTGACGAGGCAAGTAGAATCCATATTGCGTGTTATAAATGATATCCGCATCACAACTGGAAATACTGTCACCCGGGATGTACTCTTTGATTGAGAGTACAACTTGAAGAAAGCTGAAGAACTTGGCTTCAATCTGAAGTGGCTTCGTCAAAAGATTGATGCTCTAAGGAAAGCGGTGGAAGGTGACACTTCTTTCACCACCAGTGATGCCGTGTTGAAGAAGAAGAAAAGCAGAAATCTTATTTTGCTGACTTTCTTTAGTTTTCTTTCCATGATATCTTGAACCTTGGACTTCTGAGAGATGTGAAGTTTTATTCTGGTCTTGATTTCTTGATCGGTTTTGGATTGTGGAATCGATCGTCTTGACAAGTGGACCGTCAGTCCCCAGTATTTTGTTAAGTCTCTCCCTTTCGTTTTACCTTCTTCTGGTGAGACCTAGATAGAGGACCCAGGTAGAAAAATTGATGTAAAGACCTAGGTGGTCGAAGTTGGAGGTACCTTGATGAAGGATTTAGCGGAAGGACCTGGTGGACACCGATCGACTGTGGAAGTTATGAATCCCGTCTAAAAATTGTTGTTTGCATGTTGTACGCTCAGGAAGCTGTAGGAACCTAATACGACGTCGGAATCTGACGATTGACCCCAAATTTCGAAGCTAAGAGACGGAGGAATCATATGCAACCAGAATGCTTAAGTTTGGAGATGTCTAGGGAAATCAATAAAGTATGCACTTTCATAACTTGTAATCCCATAGACCTGACAGTAAATGACGTATCTTTCAGCTCGTATGTCCGATTGATGCTCCCTTTTGGTATGTTGTAGAAGAGACATAGACGAACATCTTTCGTTGAGGAAGCATTGTCTCATTCCTCACCCATTAGTACGTTTTTGCAAACCCATGGCCCGGAGTGTGTTGTATCTCATTTATAAAGGTGATAAGAACATCTTGTAGAAGACTTTGGATTATGCCCACCAGTCGTGCCAGCTTTGGGAAGACTTTCATGTGAGCATGTTATCAGGTCCACACATCTTGATATGAATCATTGGTCTTAGAGAAGTCCGCTTCATGTGTAACACTTCAGAGAATGATTAGTTGATGAAGCCCTGAGACCGTTGTTGGTGATGAAACCATGAATGATTACGCTCCGGAGATCCTTGTCGATGTTGAGATCATGGATGGTGTTCCTCTAGAGATTATTGTTGATGCTGATACCATGGTTGAAGTTTCTCCAAAGATCGAAAAGGCTAGAACCATGATTATAGATATAAACTTTGCTCCTTCATCCAGTGGGCCTTTTACATTCATGAACTAGTTGATGAGTTGGGCGTCCGTAAGATGAAGGTGTACTGAGAGTTCAACCTAAATGCTCCTGAAAGCATAACTTTACCACGATCTTTCTTTGTCAGTGAGTCAATTGTTGCGGTAGATAGCATCAACAGTTTTCATACTGGATGTGATTGGTGAAGAGAGAAAGTTCCTCAATCATGCAGGGGCTTGTGATGTAGAGAAAACCCGTTAATGAAGTTTCACGGAATCACCTCAGGTTGCCCAGTATATATTGAAGGAGTTAGTGCCATCCATGTGTGAATGATGTTGCATATGCTTCAGAAGTCTTATCATGGGAAAATGAAGACTTATTGTTTAGTTACACTTTGATCGTGCTGGTGTTGAATCAATGTGTCATCATCGAGATATTTGTGCTGAAGCTGTACTCTTTGATTGGGAGTACAATTTGATAGCTTTTTAGATGCTTGAGTGTTTAAGCGTATATTCCTTAAGCATCGAATATCTTAGGGGTTTGATCGTCTCGTCCCTGGAGTATCTTCTGTTGATTCAACATCCATTTCGTTGCAGTAGTGGGATTCGACACTTGTGCAGATATTAGAGCTTTCTGATTTTTTGGAACACATGAACTAGCAGGAGAAACGCCCGAAGTGTTCTTTGCCATGTTTGGACATCATCTCGGTAATGAATGTTTCAGTGCTTGATTCGGAGGAGCGTCAGATTCAACCACTTGGTAAAATACTAATGTGGTGAAGTTACCATTCATAACTTCTTGCAGAGTTGCTAGCAGAATTGAGTCTCCATGCTAGGATAGCATGTGAGGAAATAAATGACATAGACATGGGATGAGACTTGCCTGAGTGCGGAACCTTTTAATGGATGTATATGCATCTTTTGCAGGTTCTTTCTTCAACCTCGTCAAAGTTTGAAATTCCTCCAAGTACTCTGATGATGGAATGTCCGTCAAATCTTCTGGATCAGAACTTTCTTCGTTGGAGAGACGTGTAACCAAAGGCGCTCTGTAAGTACCCATATTTTCAGCGTGGATCCACGCTCGTCTGAAGGACATGTCATATCCTGGATCTTCCTGATTATGTGAAACTTGGTTTCTGTCCAGTGTTGAACTTATGTTCACTTTGAGAGTGATGTAGCCATAAGTATTCCGAGCGCTCCTTCAAGGTCTCTGATTGAGATGGGAGCATGAGTAGCTTCTTGTCGACTGATGCCTGCGGCTCTGAGGTTTTCAGTGGAATGATGTTGATGGCGGTGCCGGCATCGATCAACGTTCTTCCAAATTCGTTTCTTCGACTGTGGTAAGCAGTCCCCAGTCGTACATCTCTTGGTTTGTGGCTGGAGGCTCAAGAAGTATTTCCGGAATGGACTTCTTGACACGATGTGGTTCAGTGCTGTGAACATGTCTCTCTTTTGTGCCTTCGACAGATAGAGCAATTCACGTTCGACCAAGGATTGAACTGCCTCTTTGATAGGTTGTTCAGAGAGTGTAAAGGTTATGATTGGGAGAGGATTCTTGTGTACTCCTCCAGTGCCCAGTTGAAGCTATTTGGATCAACCTTCTCTTTGGTGACGTGCTTCAAAATATTGCAGTTACTTGTCGAATGATTGATAAATCTATGAAGGTGACAGTACCTTGGATTCTTCATGTTGGCTCTCTATGATGAGCAACAGTTTGATTGCACCGTCTTGAACCCAGACTTCCAGTAACTCGATCACTCCTTCATGAGAAGTTTAGTCTGTCCGATCATTTTCCCGTTCGTTGATGCCAGGTCGAGGTTTGTGCAAGATTGGTTATCCTTCGTGATGCTTTTGTAGGAAGAGGTGTTGGATGTCGCATGTTTGAGCAGAAGCTTTCCTTTTTCTTCCTTGAGCAACAACGTTCATGGAAGGTTGGACATCGTACTGTTTGTTGATCAGGCGTCGGCTGCTCCGAGGTTCCTCGACCTTGTAGACTTTGCTCAGTAAAGCAGGTGTAGTAGTCGCTGATCGTTTTGGCTGCTTCATGAAGTTCTGAGAAAGTGTGGAACCGGAGGTTTTCCAGCAAGGCTCTGTAGATAGGGATCATTTTGTTGACGCACAAGTCTACAAGTTGTTGTTATGTGACGTTTGGGTCGTGGAAGTCCAAGGCTTGAATTCTGAACCTTTTAACATAATCATCATGATGTTCGCTGCTCCTTCGAAACATCCTTCCTATATCAGAGAGAGTGACTTGCTCTGACACGAAGAAGTATTTTCTGTAGAAAGCATTAATCATCTCTCCCCAATCGGTGATACTTCACGATGCGATGTTGTTGTACCAGGTGTATGCCCTGCCTTTCAAGGATTTTGAAAATTTCTCCAGACGGATGACATGGTTGTGCTCGTGTTCGCCCAATAATTCCAGAAACCGAGAAATATGTTTTTGAGTGTTGCATGTTCCATCATAAAGAATGAATGTTGGAGCGGTATAACCTTTTGAAAGAGGAATCCTCTGTATGGCAGTATGGAGGTTGGTGACGATGGACGGATGATGTCTTGTCTTTTCATCGATCCTCAAAAAATCACTCCATATCTTCACGAGTGATGAAACTTGCAGGTTCCGTTGCTGGAGAGTCATCTGCAGCTTTGCGAAATTCTTCATCATGTACAACATGGATTGGAGAGATTTCAGGATCAACGGTTGAAGATGTTTCTTTAGCTTTTCCTTTCTCGCGCTGAGGATGAGTTCGTTCAGACGCAAGCTTGTCTGTGAGAGTTTTAATATAAACACACAACTGCTTCTGTGTTGCAGCCACGTCAGTCTGAACCTTCGTGAGATCAACTATGGTAGGCTGATTTCCTCTGGTTTCTTCAGGAGACCGACCGAAGAGTGGATTGTTGATGGCGCCAGTTGATGAGTGCCAAATATTGTATATATTTATCCCTTTTTGTTGGCATTTTAACTCATCTTTTATGCATTAATTCTACATTTTATCCCATATTCTGTATTTTCATTGTTTTCAAGAATAAATATTTTTCTTACTTAATTTTGAATTTTTAGGTAATAAATAAAGTTCGGATGAGTCGCGGAGCGAAAAGAGCAGAAAAGTAGTGAAAAGCCGGGAGAAATCACGCAAGGAAGCCGCGAAGAATGGTGCGCACAACCTCATTTTCTACACACAAAAGCGCCTCCGTTCTCAGCCGTCAGATCAGTTCCCAGAAGCATCCGATGGTCGCTCCTTCATAGAGCATCAAAATCTGAAGTCTCTGCCAAGCACCACAGCGCTGAAATTCCAAGCCTTCAGATTAGATGGTAGTTGAATCCAACGGTCGCTCCCTTTATGTTCATCAACGTTTGATATCTCCGCCTTACACTACAGTACCTAACCCCATCAAGTACCGTTCATTTTGTTGTATCATATAATCCAACGGTCGATCATCGCTTGCCTCCGCATCACCGTCCGATCTACCTACCAGCTTCGCATCCAATGACTCAGCGTCGCAGAACATCAAATTTGATGAAGCCGCCTCACACCCTAGTGACCGAGCACCATCCACCTAACCAAACAACCCCTTCTCCCAACCAGTCGACCTTCTCCTCCACCCACCCCTCTGCAGAACCATCTCCCTGCAACCATGTCCTGCCACCACCTTCTCCACCTCTGTCACCACCTGCTCCGCCACCCACCTCTGTCACCACGTCAAACAATGATAACCCATCATTGTTCCCATCCCCCTAGTCCATCTAATTCACTTATTTCACACATTTTCAACCGAAACCCTAAAGTGTGAAATAGGTAAATTGGGTTGAGCTAGAGTGAAATTGAAGGCATGGAGAGGTAGAGAAGGACAAGTAGAGTAATGGGTTGCGTTCAATTTGATGTTGCTACATCAAATTAGGTAAGAATTCACCAACCCTAGCTCTGTCAGTTTGGGAATTTTTTTTGTAGAACCCTAATGTGTTGTGGGTATATATAAGACTGTGGGTATGTTGTAATAGTTATGCTTGGAATAGCCAGCATCCAGGACTTTCATGTCCTGTTAATGTTTTTAATTTCAGCTCAAACTCATTTCTGTTCATGTGTGTTAGTTTTAATTTCATTTATTTTCATATCCTGTTAATGTTGTTCACTGTTAATGTTTGGATTAGCCGACATCCAGGACTTTCATGTCCTGTTAATTGTTATGTTTGTGTTCATTGTTAATGTTTGTGTTAATGTTTGTGTTCATTGTTAATGTTTGTGTTAATTGTTATGTATGTTTGGACTAGCCTACATCCAGGACTCTCATGTCCTGTTAATTTTCAGTTTACAACTCAATTTCAATTTCATGTTCATTATGTTCTGTTAATGTTGTTTTCTTTTTCAATTAGCTGCTTTGTTTGATGTTCATTGTTCCATGTTAGACTTTTCATATCCTGTTTGTTTCCTGATTAATGTTAATGTGTGATGTTCCTGTTGTTAGTTATCCTCATTGTTTTGTCATGTTAGTTCAATGCAAATGTATCTGTTAGTTGCTGCTCACTATGAAATAATGGAGTGTTAGATTGAACTTTGCTGCATAGTGTTAATTGAGTAGTGGGGAGAAACTAGTGCTCACTAGTGACAATGAGCAAGCTAGCTCTCTTCCCACTCTAAAAGAGTGCCTTAGTTTAGCTCCATGTTAGCTTAACCATCTTCCCCTGCCTTAGGCTAACTGCCTTTGTGTCATTTTCACTTTGCTCCTTTGTGTTTTGTTTTGTTTTTGCAGTTTAGTTTTTCCATTGCTTTTGCCTTGTTGTTTCTTCCCTGCCCTGCAACTCTGTTGCTTTTCTCTGGTTTGCTTCCAATTTGGCCTAGAGCCACTGTTTACCACCCCTTGTGCTGTTGTGCACTGCTTGTGCAGCTGCTGCTGCTTTCCTTCCCTTGCAGCTGCTGCTGCTGCCTTTCTGCATTCTTCTGCTGCAGCTCCACTCTCCTGCTACAACTCTGCTGCCACTTCTGCTGCACTGCTGCTGTAGCTGCTGTTGCTTGTTCTGCTGCAGTTGCTGTTGCTGTTGGCCTTGCTGTGCAGCTCTTGCTCCTGCTGCTGCCCTGCCACTTCTTCTCCTGCTGCCTTCCAAGGCCAACTGAGTCCAAAGTCCAACTGAGCCCAAGTTCAAATCAGTGAAGCCCAAAGGCCCAGATTCTTGACTGAAACAAAAGCCCAAGGTTTAGTTCACTAAGGCCCATTTCATTAAAACCAAAGCCCAAATTCATTAAGGCCCAATCCAATTCAGGCTTAATCAAAAGCCTAAGTTTAAGACCAAAGCCCATTTGCATTTCAAAGACCAACTGAGCCCAAACTCAGTTCATTTTATTGTGAACAAACCCATTAGTACTCAAAGCCCAATTTGAGCCAAAAGGCTTCATAGCCCAATAGCAATTTAGGAACCCAATTAGCTAAAACACTTCCAAAACACACCCGATCTCTGTGGATCGACCCGTACTTGCACGAGCTATAACTGACGACCGTGCACTTGCGGTATTACTGTAGGCCCCCGTTTTCATTGCGCTTAATTTCTATACCCTTTTCGGGACTACCAAGTTTTTGGCGCCGCTGCCGGGGATTGGTGTTGTGTTTTTCTTGTTGTTTTTTTAGCTATTTTTGCATTTCACTGCGTAGCATTTGCATCTGCATCTGCTTCACTTCATTTGCTGTTGGACCTGCTGTTCTGAGCCTGTTTTTCCTCTGCTGGGACGCCACCAAGGAAAAGAACCAAAACCCAACTGGGTTTTTGCAACAATATCAGAGCAGCTGGGCTGTGCTAAAAAGGTAAGCCTAAACCCATTCCATTGAGAGAACCCAACCTGTGGGCTTCCAAATTTCTTTAATTGTGGGCTTGTAATAATTAACCCAATTTTTTGGGCTTTTTTATTTTTCTATTTTGGGTTTGTAATAATTTATTTGTGGGCTTGTTGTTTAATTTGTGGGCTTGTTTAAATTCTTCCATTGGACTTGTATTTTGTATTCTGGGTTTAAACCCAGCTGAGCTTATAACCGATGTGGACTTGTTTCACTCAAGAGTGACCTCGAAAACCAAAGTTTAAAACAAAAGTCGGGCCTTAACAACTGGGCCAAAATTAAACTTTCAAAATTAAAAAACTTAGTGTTTCTTGGGCCGCAGACTTCATTCCATTAGAGGACAAACCGTGGGCTTGCTCCCAATTCAAAAACAAATTTTATTTTCTTAAAAAAAAAAAACAAAAAAAAAAAAAAAATACTTTACTCTTTTTCCTGTTTAAAAACCAAAAAAAAAAAAAATGTTTTATTTTTCTCCCATTAAGTCCAAGTTAGTGTTTGAAACTTTCCATGTCTCTACACTTTTTCTTTTGGGTTGATCCTCAACTCTTTAGACTTTTGGGTATGGTGATTTTGTTGTATATAATCCAGTAGATAAATTTCTTTTAAAAACCCTTTTGTTCCTTTTGATATTTTGCTAATCCAATATGATCTCGGCTGAAATATGTTGGATTTTGTGCCTTGAATACGGAGTTTAATTCTGCTTTCGCCGAAATCGGGTATATCTCTCTCCTTTACTCTACTCAGCCCATGTCCCTTTCCATATGTTGCATTTTTAATATGTCTTTATATTTTGAAACATTGAGGACAATGTTAGTTTAGGTTTGGGGGTATAGAGTAGATACCATGATAATATGCTATAATTGAAAACGAACTCCTTCTTTTGAAAAATTGAAAAATTCCAAAAAAAAATTGAAAAATCAAATTCTAAAAAAAAATTAGAAAATTAGAAAAATCATAAAAATGGAGCTCATTTACCTTGAATGTTGACTCTTGTGCAAATATGTATTTTTATTAGGAGTCTTAGTCTAGATATTTAGGCACCCTGATTCTAGCATAATTCACATAGTGATAAGAAATTTGCACGCGCACAATCTACCAATACATGTATGGCCTCGATCTTCAAGGTGTTTGATAGGAAGTTACGATTGCCAATCACTTTAGAATAATGAACGAAACTTGACTACTTGTTCTTTGGTTGGTTGGGATAGAAGGTGGAGGTTACATTAAGAAAAACAACCATCGAATTTAACTGGGTGCATCAAAAGGGCTACCTCTTGCAAAGTGTCATGTAATCTTTTGTTTCCTTTTGTATATGTATCAAAGTGTTTCCTTATTCAAAAAAAAAAAAAAAAAAAAAAAAGAAAAAAAAAGAAGAAAAAAAAACACAAAAAAAAAATAAAAAAAAAAAAAATAAAAAAAAAAAAATAAAAAAAAAAAAAAAAAATCAAGTATTTATCATTCCATCATCTCTTGTTCCAAAAATAAAAAGAATAGTCAATGTAAATAAGAGTCATGTAAAGAGTCATCTTTTGTGTTTTATTGTAATAAGCAAGGAAGGGTGTATGCCATTGATGTACAACGCGAGTAATTGTGAAATACCTCCAACTCATTCACAATTCTCGTAAAGTCCGGACAGCTAGCTAGATTTCGACCTCAGTTCTTAGCCTGAGAAACTATCTCTTGATTAGTAGTCATAACTTCAGATCTTTCTTTACACATGTGTAGATACACTTTACACTCTTATCACATGTCTTTTTTTTGTTATCAGTGCTAGGATTGTGCCTTCGATAGCTAGATGACATCTCCATTTTGCTGTGAGCTTAACTGTTTTGCACATGTCACATTTGATGGAATCTGAGCTTATATTTTGTCCTTAGGTTTTGTAGGCACACCTCTGGTAAACCTTCACGAGACTTCAACTCGTCCACTAGGGACACTTAGTGGTTTAAAAGGCTTAGTGCATACGCTAAATGCATTCGAGAGACCAGCGACAGTGGTATAGTTAGGATTTCCTTAGTTTTGTTTACTTGAGGACAAGTAAAATTCAGGTTTGGGGGTATTTGATGAGTGCCAAATATTGTATATTTTATCCCTTTTTGTTGGCATTTTAACTCATCTTTTATGCATTAATTCTACATTTTATCCCATATTCTGTATTTTCATTGTTTTCAAGAATAAATATTTTTCTTACTTAATTTTGAATTTTTAGGTAATAAATAAAGTTCGGATGAGTCGCGGAGCGAAAAGACCAGAAAAGTAGTGAAAAGCCGGGAGAAATCACGCAAGGAAGCCGCGAAGAATGGTGCGCACAACCTCATTTCTACACACAAAGCGCCTCCGTTCTCAGCCGTCAGATCAGTTCCCAGAAGCATCCGATGGTCGCTCCTTCATAGAGCATCAAAATCTGAAGTCTCTGCCAAGCACCACAGCGCTGAAATTCCAAGCCTTCAGATTAGATGGTAGTTGAATCCAACGGTCGCTCCCTTTCTGTTCATCAACGTTTGATATCTCCGCCTTACACTACAGTACCTAACCCCATCAAGTACCGTTCATTTTGTTGTATCATATAATCCAACGGTCGATCATCGCTTGCCTCCGCATCACCGTCCGATCTACCTACCAGCTTCGCATCCAATGACTCAGCGTCGCAGAACATCAAATTTGATGAAGCCGCCTCACACCCTAGTGACCGAGCACCATCCCCTAACCAAACAACCCCTTCTCCCAACCAGTCGACCTCTCCTCCACCCACCCCTCTGCAGAACCATCTCCCTGCAACCATGTCCTGCCACCACCTTCTCCACCTCTGTCACCACCTGCTCCGCCACCCACCTCTGTCACCACGTCAAACAATGATAACCCATCATTGTTCCCATCCCCCTAGTCCATCTAATTCACTTATTTCACACATTTTCAACCGAAACCCTAAAGTGTGAAATAGGTAAATTGGGTTGAGCTAGAGTGAAATTGAAGGCATGGAGAGGTAGAGAAGGACAAGTAGAGTAATGGGTTGCGTTCAATTTGATGTTGCTACATCAAATTAGGTAAGAATTCACCAACCCTAGCTCTGTCAGTTTGGGAATTTTTTTTGTAGAACCCTAATGTGTTGTGGGTATATATAAGACTGTGGGTATGTTGTAATAGTTATGCTTGGAATAGCCAGCATCCAGGACTTTCATGTCCTGTTAATGTTTTTAATTTCAGCTCAAACTCATTTCTGTTCATGTGTGTTAGTTTTAATTTCATTTATTTTCATATCCTGTTAATGTTGTTCACTGTTAATGTTTGGATTAGCCGACATCCAGGACTTTCATGTCCTGTTAATTGTTATGTTTGTGTTCATTGTTAATGTTTGTGTTAATGTTTGTGTTCATTGTTAATGTTTGTGTTAATTGTTATGTATGTTTGGACTAGCCTACATCCAGGACTCTCATGTCCTGTTAATTTTCAGTTTACAACTCAATTTCAATTTCATGTTCATTATGTTCTGTTAATGTTGTTTTCTTTTTCAATTAGCTGCTTTGTTTGATGTTCATTGTTCCATGTTAGACTTTTCATATCCTGTTTGTTTCCTGATTAATGTTAATGTGTGATGTTCCTGTTGTTAGTTATCCTCATTGTTTTGTCATGTTAGTTCAATGCAAATGTATCTGTTAGTTGCTGCTCACTATGAAATAATGGAGTGTTAGATTGAACTTTGCTGCATAGTGTTAATTGAGTAGTGGGGAGAAACTAGTGCTCACTAGTGACAATGAGCAAGCTAGCTCTCTTCCCACTCTAAAAGAGTGACTTAGTTTAGCTCCATGTTAGCTTAACCATCTTCCCCTGCCTTAGGCTAACTGCCTTTGTGTCATTTTCACTTTGCTCCTTTGTGTTTTGTTTTGTTTTTGCAGTTTAGTTTTTCCATTGCTTTTGCCTTGTTGTTTCTTCCCTGCCCTGCAACTCTGTTGCTTTTCTCTGGTTTGCTTCCAATTTGGCCTAGAGCCACTGTTTACCACCCCTTGTGCTGTTGTGCACTGCTTGTGCAGCTGCTGCTGCTTTCCTTCCCTTGCAGCTGCTGCTGCTGCCTTTCTGCATTCTTCTGCTGCAGCTCCACTCTCCTGCTACAACTCTGCTGCCACTTCTGTTGCACTGCTGCTGTAGCTGCTGTTGCTTGTTCTGCTGCAGTTGCTGTTGCTGTTGGCCTTGCTGTGCAGCTCTTGCTCCTGCTGCTGCCCTGCCACTTCTTCTCCTGCTGCCTTCCAAGGCCAACTGAGTCCAAAGTCCAACTGAGCCCAAGTTCAAATCAGTGAAGCCCAAAGGCCCAGATTCTTGACTGAAACAAAAGCCCAAGGTTTAGTTCACTAAGGCCCATTTCATTAAAACCAAAGCCCAAATTCATTAAGGCCCAATCCAATTCAGGCTTAATCAAAAGCCTAAGTTTAAGACCAAAGCCCATTTGCATTTCAAAGACCAACTGAGCCCAAACTCAGTTCATTTTATTGTGAACAAACCCATTAGTACTCAAAGCCCAATTTGAGCCAAAAGGCTTCATAGCCCAATAGCAATTTAGGAACCCAATTAGCTAAAACACTTCCAAAACACACCCGATCTCTGTGGATCGACCCGTACTTGCACGAGCTACAACTGACGACCGTGCACTTGCGGTATTACTGTAGGCCCCCGTTTTCATTGCGCTTAATTTCTATACCCTTTTCGGGACTACCACCAGTGCCGTCACTTGCAGGGGTGATCACTGGAGCACCAGTACTTGGAGGAGTAGTAGTAACATGTGGCATGACATTGATGGCTGGAGGAGTGGTATTAGCAGTACCACTGAAGCCTGCAATGTTGAGAGGAGTAGTACTTGCGATTGCAGTATCACTAGAAATTTCGATGCGAGAGTCGGGTGTTGAACCCGGATTGGTAACTGAACCGGACCTAAGATCAACCATCTTTGTGAGATTGCAACCGAGATAATGATCTCCCACTGTGGTCGCCAATCTGTAGATGGGAAAAAACGATTTGCTGGTTTTAAAGAATTGAGGAGACGACCGTACGGAGGAGACTCCTCGAACCGAGCGAAATGTTAAACCTCACACGGATGCACCGTTGCAAAGGGGGTGCTTTAGATTCGAGAGATCAATCTGTAGTACTCCGTCCTAAATCAAGACAATGACCGTTCCAGAGTAAATTCAGTCACAAGAGAGGATGGGTTGATCTGTAGGAGGGAAGCTGAGAAATGCGTGGAATCAATGGTAATCAAAGATTGTGGGTGTGTGAATTCTGAATATGATAAGCTCTAAATGATTTAAATTCCTCAATTGAGAGTAGTTGCTCAATTGATGAGTTGATGATCTCGTGTTGTCAGTTTGACGTGAGATTGATGATACTGATGATGTTGATGATTCAATCATGATTCATATACTTATTTATATTACTGGAATTTTAGACACCATGACCCCATGAAGTGTGATAGTTGATGGAATCAAGGAGTGGGGAAGTGGAGATCGTGTTTGAAACCAATTGTTCAATGTGTGGAGACTTGGTCGATTTTCCACCCACTACCTCTTGAATTCCTTCAACTGATTGCACGACTTGCTCACATTCCATCGTGTGTTTAAACACACGTGTCGTAGACTGCCAGACCAAAACCCTAAGTGATATCCCCCCAAAGTGACACGATTGACGTCTCGTGGTATGTTAGTCAATTGATGACTTCGTGGTTTGATGGGACGATGAGTCCATGTAGTTGCTGAGTTGAACATGATGTTCTGAAACTCATGAGTTGAATATGTCATGAGACAGAGGTATAGTTCTTACGATGAAGTGAGCAAGTATTTCTCATTCGATGGATCGTTGAATATTGATTGTTGAACCAATATTCCTTGGTTTGAGCAAATATTTATCATCTGATCAAGTGTTGCTCATGTGATGAATTGTTGAATATTTGATCGTCTGAGCATGTGTTGCTCGTCTGATGGATTATTGGCAGCGTACCAAAAATATTAATTAGAATACTGGTCGTTGAACCGAGCATAATTAATAAAATTTATGACCACGAGGCCGTCGTAAAATTGTTAAGGTTGGAATCTGGAATGATGATCCTTGGATTCAGAAACCCTAATTTGATCAATTAATGATCAATTCATGGTTCGTCAGAAGTTTAACCATAGGACGAAGGAGGGAGCGACTATATGTCGTGGATCAACCATGTAGTGTCCATATGCTCACGTGAGTAAATACGAAGAACTCCTGAAGAGTTGACGATTTATTGGTGGAAGAATGATTAAATGCTGGCTTAATCATTTATTCAAAAATGCTCGTCTGAGCCTTAGGTGAGAAAACCTAATTAATTATGATGAGGTGAGGGACCGACCATGGAGTCATGAAACCGGCCTTGGGTTGTCACGTGACCGCCTTACGATCACTTCATGAAAATCCAAAGTGTTTGGAAGAGTTTTGGACCTAATACGAGCAATTGTGCAAATTAGGTTAAAACTGTGAAAATTGATGGGACCGGCTTCCGTGATCCAAAGAGCCAATCTTGTTCGGTCAAGATAGCGTGCTCGTGTCCCCAAGGCGTCCGCGTCCCAGTTCAGAGAATTTTGATATTTTCTGGCGTGCAATTGAGCATCCATTCGAGAAAATATGCCAAAATTAGGGTTTCGACGAAACTGAGGAAAACACCATGGGATGATGAAAAATAATTATAAAATAAGGAATGAGGAGGCGTGGG
The DNA here is from genome assembly GCF_003573695.1 of Papaver somniferum. Lineage (NCBI taxonomy): Eukaryota > Viridiplantae > Streptophyta > Magnoliopsida > Ranunculales > Papaveraceae > Papaver > Papaver somniferum. Next base: position 68,887,169 of record NC_039364.1, on the reverse strand, counting down.
ACCGCCGTGGTCAAGGCATGGTCGGCCGATCGTGACCACGGTCCCGTGGTGCCTTTTTCTTAATTTTATAATATTTTGATGATTTTTATGAAAAATTCATGAATTTGGAGAAATTTGATGAATTTAGGGAGTTTCCATGAATTGAAGGAGTTTTCATGAGTTCATGGAAGCAAATTATTAAAATAATAAAAAACACGGGTGTGTGGGATCATGGAGGCATGGCCGGCCGGCTATGGACCGGTCCCACGAGTTTTTCATAGCTTTTTAATATTTTTAGGTATTTTTGATGGTTTGAGGGAATTTTTCCTGATTTGAGAGAAATACCATAAAATCAAGGAATTTGATGAATTCAAGGAAAAATAGGATAAATAATAATAAAATAATAAATCAAAGGGAGTGTGGGACCGGCTAGGACATGACCGGCCGGCTAGTGGCCCGGTCCCACAAGTTTTCATAATTTTATTTTATTTTATCATTATATGATGATTTGTGCAAAAAATACCATGAAATCAAGGAGTTTTTTCATGAAATTAGACAAATAATAATAATAAAATAATGAGGATCCGTGAGGTGTGGGGCCGGCTGGGTCCAAGGCATGGCCGGTTGGCCAACGGTCACGCCCCACACTTCTTTTCTTAATTTTATATTATTTTTTACGAATTTATGAAAATATCATGAAACCGAGGAGTTTCCTCGAGACGAAGGAGATTTGATAAAATGAGAGAATTTCCATCAAATCATGGGAAATAATAAAAATGAATTAAAAATATAAAACTGGCGTGGGATTGACCACGACACGGTCGGTCTGACGTGTGTCCGTGCATAGGTTCATCGTTTCGTTGTATTTTGAAATACTCGTTCGTGCGGTGACTGTTAGTGCATCTTCTCTGAACACACTTTCACCATTTGGATCAGGGATTACTTAGAGGTAGCTCAGACGCCCGGTTGTTGATTATTTATTACTAATTGTGGAATTCAATGGAGAATAATTCACAAAACTGAGTAATAAGATGTTTATTATTAATTCATAGGATCAGCTGAGGATTCGACTACGAATTCAGAATAATAAAGTGAACATTACCATTCCATGGGATCGTAGATTCGACCATAGAATCGGAGTAATTAAGTTTTGTCTATTACCATTTATGAGACCAGTTGTGGATTCGATCATGAAATCGGAGTAATGAGATAATATAGTTATTGTTATTCTATGAGATCAAGTCGTGGATTCGATCATAGAATCAGAACAATTTTCTATTGCCTTTCCATGGGACCAGTCATGGATTCGACCATAGAATAGGAGAAATTGTTATTGCCATTCCATGGGACCAGTCGTGGATTCGACCATGGAATAGGAGCAATAATAGATTATTCTGGGAATTCAGTAGTGAATGTCACGACAGAATTAATCTTAATTAGGAATAATTAACTTTGTGGCTCTACACTAGCAGAGCAAGCTGTCTAGGAGCATTAATTATCCCGATATGAGCTTGTCGGTAAGTCATATCCTTTATATAGTCAGGGTAAAATCGTTGTTTGTTCCTGAAGACGTTATCGCTCTATACTAGCAGAGCAAGCTGTCTGGGAGCCGTCCATCTCGTGATACTATACAGAAATAATCACTGAAAGTGTTCAGTGTTCATGAGATATGTCGTTGTCCAGTCGTGAGACTACATATCTACATGTACTCTGAGAGAAAGTACTCTCCGTTCATAATTCGATGAGAGACCCGTGTCTCAATACTCACGTCTGATTGCTGGATCAGAGCTTCATATAGTTATCATTTCACGATTTTATCCCTTGTCTAAAATCCACCATCTACAGTTATGCATCGAATATATTCAATATGCATGAAGCATCGCTGTTTTAAAGCTTAACGGAGTAAGTCACGAATTAAGCGTCTTAAAACAGCATCACGTCCAACCATGTTCGAGTGACCGTTTGGAGGCTGCATGGGCGGGTCATTCCTTGGCCGATCACTCTACAGGGAAGAGTGGCGGACGGTGATCATGGTGATGCCTCACTGGTCGCCCAACTCCTACCCTAGGCCGTTCGTCCAAGCTAGCGAAGTTGGATGAACGAGATGGCTTGTGACCGTTGGATTAGGGTTTGGGAGTGCGCAAGCACCCACTTTCAGCTGAATCGAATTTGAGCTTAAGGAACGATTTTGGAGGGACCGATTGGTCATGCATGGAGGTGGCCCACCGGTGCTCACGTCCATGCTAGCTCGTCTCGCGAAGGTGCGATCTAAACCACTCGATTCGACCGGCGAAGAGGAGTATTCGATATCTGTTTCCAATAGGAATCCTGTGTCGCAAGGGATTCCTTAAGGAGGCGTGACATGCCACCTTTGGGCGCACGAATCGAGGCTTCTGGTCCTGCCTTGCTCTGGTTGGTCGGACATAGAGGTATACGGTCCCACGGTGATCATGTAGATACTCTCTGGACCTCCTTAGTCTATTCCTGCACCCTTCATCCAGGCTGGCGAAGATGGACGCTCGTGATCGATTTACGACACATGTAATATGCCGCAAACCCTAATTAGGGTTTTATGTTGGTCGCGCGCATGCTACTTTGGCCGGACGAATTGGCATGCTATGCTCTTCGTATGGACTGGCTGATCAATTTGGATTTCCACGGTTTCCTAAAGCATCACTCCAGCCATGTTTGGGAAATCGTTTATTGCTCCATATCTTGGATGTGGGAGAACCGATCAGGTAGGTGGAAAGTGGTCCCGGCAATGGGTGTGACAACACTTCACCAATTGATCGAGGGACAATCCAATCCGTCCAACCGTGCCTGCGAAGTTGGACGGTCGCGACTTATTTTGAGACCATTTTTTGACAGTCTTGCGCATGCTAGCCACTCCATGCCTGCTCGACCATCCTCTTCAAGGTTGGCGTTTGGCGGATATTTGGGGGTAAGGCATGCGTTCGACCAGCCAGGGCATGACCGGGCCCGCTGGTGGTCATTATGGTGATAGTCTGCTCCTACAGAGGATCGTCTAGGCTATCGAATCATGCGGCCAACCTGCGTGGTCATGATTATTTCTGAGACTAGCACGGGAAGTCCAGATTATACTCAATCGGGCTAGTATAACACACCGATAGGAATGCTCAATCGGGCTAGTATAACACACTGAGAGACTTTACTCAATCGGGCTAGTATAACGCACCGAGAGATAGCCTGTACGGGAATTTCGTGCATGCCTCACTATTGACACTCAGAGATTCGTGTTACTCTGTTAGGAGCAACACTCAGTTCTCATGCCGCATCAACGGTGAGGGTTCCCGGGAACAGCACAGGAAATACAAGGCTAATAAAGCATTAATTAATTATGCTATAAATCCACAGAAAATCGGGATTGTTGCTACATGCTCTGTTCTGGGTGTATTTAATTCACAAGGATTGTTGCCACATGCTCCATTCTAGGTGAATTAATAAAGTGAAGAAGTATCCATCACTCAAATGGCCTTATCCTTTACAGGATGTCAGCCTATTATATTCGGCTTTTACAATTTTAGCCTTAAACGAAAATCCACCATCAACAGGAAGATGATTTTTGCAGTATTAATCTTTATGGTTTTATATATTGCAATATGTTATGGGATATATGTGTTTGCATCTGTGAACTATAATGTCCCATACGATGTCAAAAGTTATCTCCTTCATATGTCGATATGCATGTATTGATAAAAGATCGATGAACTTTTGACTAAAACAAAAATTGAACCTATTATGTCGTTATGCAAATAATTGATGGAAGATGGGATGAATTTTTGTCTATAAAGATTATGTCTATTATATGTCGTTATGCAAATAGTGATGAAAATAGAATGAATCTTTGTCCATTCCGCAGTATTGATCTTCTCTGATCCATAGTTTATGTATATATACTGTGCGGCTCCATGAGTATTCTTATGTGAGCATTTCCAACTAAACTAATCATGAATTCGTTTATGGTTAACTTGGTTGAGTATTCCGATTATATAGTCTTCAAATCAGGTTTGCAATCAATGCTACCTTGGTAAAAAAGCATTCAATATTCGCCGTTAGATGAAAAGCTGGTTAGATTCAAGCTAATATATTTCAACCGTTATATTAAACTTAGCTTGCTATACACAAATGAAATGTGACTTCATTTAGATATGGGTAACCGTACATAAACGTGTACACATGGTTGGCTCAACAATAGTTAATCGAAGTTAGCCGTATGAACACTTTCATATCAACCTTGTTCATCTTAATCATTACTAGTTCAAATGAATCAAATGAAACTAGTTATAGAGTTTTTCAATTGTTTATATTCTCATAGAAGTATACAAGACACAATTGAAGCAAAATCGTTATTGATTCACTCGAATCAATTCATGAACATTATAGCCACGGTTTGCAAAATATTGCATTCCTTATTATATAAATGTATTTTTCATGAACAAACTGTTTTTAGAACTTATCCCACTCAAGTATGCAAACAGGTACGCATACCTAAGTAGCCGGACTTGGTCTGGGTTCGCCAGTATGTGAATGGGTACGCATACTGTCGTACACAACCAAATTTAGTTGAATTCCCGGACTTGAACTGTTAAGCCGGTACGCATACGGGTATGCATACTAAGTTCCCGGATTTCAACTATCAAACCAGTACGCATACGGGTATGCATACTATGGTTCCCGGACTTGGAATAACTTGCAACAGTTAGCATACAAGTACGCATAATGTGTTATATCCAATAAATGGTTACTCATTCTAAACTCCATGTTAATCATTGAAACATTCTTGGAAGACGGGAGTATCTGTCTCACACAAACTATTAGCTTCAAAGCAATTTTCAAGTGATCAACAGATCAATACGAAACATTCTGAGTCTACATCAAATGACTGTCTCAAATCATGTAAGATGTTACCAGGCGATTTTCACATGATCATATTTTGACTTTCGTCAAGAATAAAGAACTTGGTTAAAGTGAAAGCTTACCAACACATATTTCGAGAAATATATAAGCGAGTTAAACTCGCTCGAAATATCAAATGTGTATAATATAAAGTCTATATAGCTATACGACTTTTTTTATCAATATGAGATAGAATAGAAATAGACTTATGAGTGGTAGATGAGTTCAAGTCTCCACATACCTTTTGTTGATGAAGTTCCACAAGCTCCCCTTAGTATGTAGTGAACTCACTACAAATTGGATTATCAGGAACAACTTTGATCTCTAAGGATAGAGATGATTTTGGATATTTAGAGGGATATAGAAGATTAGGAGAAGAAATAGACGAATTATGGGGATAATAAGAAGACATTGTTAAAGACAGAAGTTGCAGAAGGATTTAAGAAAGAAGGTAAGGTTTACATTTTCATTAACTAAACTTCTCAGGTACAGACTCTAGAATATAAAGGACAACTACATAGCCCACATGAGATACTCGTGACAGAGGTTAACCGCATCCAACAAGAGGGTGCCCCTGACGGGTGGCCCATATCAAGACACGCTAACAATACATCTAAGGGACATGACAAATACCCACCCCTCCAAATCATCCTTGTCCTCAAGGATGGAGGATGAGAATTTAGCTCGGCTAGATAAGAGGCACCATTGCCGAAACTGCTTCTCCAAACTATTAGTACATATGAATGCGACCCTGGCATACTTAAAGTAAAAACTCACAACCCGTTGATCTTTTTCAAGTGAACTGCTAGACCCATCTTGGTCATGATTCCATCATAGCCACAATCATCGTCAAAATGATAGTGTTACTGGTTGTATAAGCCCCCTTAACCAGACTTTCTTCATTACCAGTTGAGGGTTGAATATTAATCTTCATGTTTATTCTCTTGTAATGACCTGGCGACATGTGGAGTTGTAGTCGCAACTTGATCCTCACTGGTAAAAGACTAAGCTCCTTATTGCTGGCAAGTAACTCAAACTTGGATATCGAATTGTAGCTTGTGAGGGTATACTTCCTTTTCCGAGGGTCCACAGAAGCATTCAATGAATTATCAAGGTAATAGAACAAATCCAAATTTCATGAGATGCATTTGTTAACTGTATGCGATTTGCAGACTCTTCTATTTCTATAAAATTCCCAACTGAAGTATTGCATCTCTTATCAAAAATACCAATACCGGCAAATTTTCTCTCACTGTTCAGATCAGCTGCAGTTTGAGGACATATCTCGTAACTCCAAATCAATTGAAGAAGAACATAACAAGACTGGCTAAGAGTGTTCCCATTATCATCACATCAAGTGTTGCGAAGCCCTGTACAACTAGCTTTACTTTTCTTATTCTGACCTCATAACCAACTTCAAATCCCCAACTAGAGGTGATAATTTTCGAAACGAATGTTGATCCTGTCCATCCACTAGCTGAGAAAGCTCTTGCAAGATTATGCCAAAACTCAACTAACTCGACTACTCATTGTACTATGATCATACCAAGAAGAAGACCATAAGGAACTCCAGTGATTTCGCCGAACACGAATTCCCATTCTGCCAAAACCCCTATTTGGTTGATATGAGATTCCAACGGTACATTTCTTGACAGTGGAAAGCAAGGTTATACTGTCGTTAAACCATCTTGAGTTTCCCACCAGTTCGAGACAAGATTGTGCTGCAAAATAGTCTTTACTCTATACTGCACAAGACACTCTTCCATGCTATGATACTCCAACCCATGCATAACTGATGCTTTTCGACTGCCAGTAAGGATATAAATGAAAACTTCTTCAATTATCCTTTTACGTTTTAGTGCTTCGACTATTAGACCTGCAGTAACAAATTCTTTCTCGCATCGCTTAGGTAAAAGTAGTACCAAGGGATGTTGCTGGCCGCAGTGAAAATGTAGCTTAAAAACCTTGCAACAATAATAACTCTGACGTTGTTCTCTCCTTGTCTCCATCTTCACAGGCAAAGCATTCTGAAGTTGTAATAGAGAATGGTTCAGATCCCGAGTTAAACTCCAATCACTATTACCACACACGGTAAGATCAGATAATCCAACTGGCTCTAAGAAAACAAAAATATAATAACAAGAATTCCCCGTGCTCTTTAAACTGAAAGAGAACCAAGTGAATACAAACACATATAAGAATACCAAAAGGTTAAACCCCTTTTTCTTTGTCCCTTGTATAACCAATTTAGTGCAAAGACCAATAACAAGCTGCAACATTTCTTCAAGGAACTTGTAATTAACGTGCCTCGTGCTCCTAGAAGTATAACATCGCCTTTTGAGAGTTTTTTTATCTTCATGAATACCTTCCAAGCCACTGTCATATGTACAGGAGAACTGCAATTGTTCACCTTGCCGTGAAAATTCATCAAACAACTTACTACAACCACCTGTTGCACCTTCTACATTAAGAACCTTAAGCACCTGGAAATATACTTTTCCACCTTGCCATGGCATTTGAAGACTCAAGTTAGTAGTCCAGAGAACATCAACTTGGAGTTGCAGTTTTTCAGATAGCTTTCTAGCATCACCACAATCACCATTTTTAACAAACCAAACCACATTCATGTAGTTGAATAAGAATTCAAAACAGAGCCCAAGTTCCAGAATTAGATCATACACTGAATACCCACTTTTAAGTACGTCACATGCTTTACCACGATTAAATAACCTTTGAGCAAAATCAAGGCTATAGCCAATACACTTTACACTTGAATATTGGTTGTTGGTGACAGTGAACATCTTCGAATTGTAAAGCTGCTCATAAACAATATTCACATTATACTCATTCATCAGGGTTAACCCCATAAGAAAAAACACACCATAAATAAGAGTATTCAAGCATAATTTAGAACTATTCCCAATCGATTATAGCAGCCTTCCTCTATCAAATACCCTTACAGCAATCAATGTGTCACAAGCTTCACTATCTCCTTGAGATGTTTTCACAAGTACTGCAACTTCACCAATCGTATAACTACTTGCATTCGAAAGAACCAGCTCATTGCAATGTATTTAAGTAATCTCTGAGATGAATCTGAACTTATTGCAACTAACATCTTCGAATAGGAATTCCTCAAACTGGTCTCACACATTTTACCACGATCGAACAATATACAACCATAATCAAAACTAGGTAAAATAGAATCGAACTCCGAGACAAGGTCATCGAACTCTCTTCCTTTACCAATTATCATTCGGGTATAATTAATACTAGATGAAACATCACTGGCTCCATCGATTGTTGAGAATTTAAGTATCAGACAGGAATTACAATCATCTATTGCTAGAGAAGTAGAATAATTTCGAGTGACACCCTTAATAGAATTGTAATCTTTAGCTCTCCTAACTTCAAAATACATACCATCATTACAAAATTTATTACCAAAAGTGAATGGTTTACCTTCTTGGTAGTCCATAAACATTGTAGACGCCTTGCATTTCCGAACCCTATTAACATCACTAGATCCATTGACACCATAGAATTCAACTATGGGTATAGATTGAAAATTACCTTCATCTGTTGCATTAGGAGTTGAAGGATTTGGTGAGAATTATGTTTCTGAACTTGAATAGAATCGAGTGGAATTGACTTCAAATTGACATCAACTTTGTCCCCAGTCAGCTTCGACTCAATAAACTCGGATTCAACTAAACCAGTGTCTTCAGATCCAGACTTCAATTTTCCAGCATCAGTTATCAATTGTGAATCGGTAACCGTACTCTCAATTTTATCAGTAAAGCTTAGTCTGTTGTTGAAAACCCTTTTCAAGTCAGCTTGAGAGTCAGAACCTGGCGGTGTTACCAGTAATTCGTCACCGGATCCAAGTTCCTTCTTCAACAAACGTTCTCTGAAATCTTTAAACTCAGTAGCTATCATCGTTTTCAAGGAAGATAGGAGTGCAATTTCAAACTTACTCATGCCAGCAGTCTCAGAATCGACTGCTCTGATAACACTTGTAATGAACCCACTACAAATTGGATTATCAGGAACAACTTGGATCTCTAAGGATAGAGATGATTTGGGATAGATAGAGGGATATAGAGGATTAGGAGAAGAAATAGACGAATTAGGGGGATAATAAGAAGACATTGTTAGAGACAGAAGTTTCAGAAGGATTTAAGAAAGAAGGTAAGGTTTACATTTTCATTAACTGAACTTCTCAGGTACAGACTCTAGAATATAAAGGACAACTACATAGCTTACATGAGATACTCGTGACAAAGGTTAACCGCATCCAACAAGAGGGTGCCCCTAACGGGTGGCCCATATCAAGACACGCTAACAATACAACTAAGGGACATGACATAGTAGTTCTTCGTCTTCAATTGATGAGCGGTCTGAAGTCTAAATCTCAACTACACATTCTATCCTAATCCAAGACATAACTATAAGTAGACTAGAAATCAAGACTTATAGTTTTGACAACTAAACTTGACAAACAGGCTTGAGATAGCAACGCTTGCGAGTTCGACCGAGCAGTGCTCTAACATCTGGTACTGGGAGTAATACCAGCAGGAATGATTGGTGTAATACTATTACTAGCACCACTAGTATTCGTAGGAACATGCTTGAGATTTGAAGTTACCGAACCTGACCTAATATCGACCATTTTTATTTGATTTTTTGACATCGACTTCACAACCGAGAGATTGATCTCTCGTTGTGGTAACCAACATGTTTTAAGTGCAAAACAAATAAAGTGAAAGTAGGTTAGTAACAATATTTTTATGACTTATAGATATCACAATCGTATGGAACTTGCATATATCAAGAAATGATCGTACAAACACCACTTCAGTCATAAAGAGATGAGATAGGGTTGATCTTAGGGAGGTATGTAGAGAAAGAGCGAGAGATCAGTGTGGTGATGTGATTATGGGTGATGTTTTCGAACTGTAGATATCAAGTTCTTAGACTTTGATGTAAACTACTTCTATGAGAACTCTCTGATCTTTTTGAGAGATTACTTGGTATTTTTGAGATGATTTTTGAATAGGTTGAGCTGCCTATTTATCTTTGGAGTAGCACACTGTCTCTCTTGAGAAGTGGAAAACATGTTGAAAATAGAAGAATCGAGAAGATTCGAGAATATTGTACATGCGTAGTAAAATCCTTTCTGCATTGTTGGGAAGACTGATTTTTACATGTTCACTTATCCCTCATTTCTTTCCACATTTATCACGACTTAGTCTCTTTCTGTTATGAATATGAGCTGACACATCGTATCTGTCGTAGACCGCTATAACAAAAAGCTAACGAATACCCCCCCCCCCCCATATGACATGTTTGATGTCTCTAAGAAATCAACAAGTAGAGTTAACATGCTACTAATATTGAGTTGACAGAGTCGTATAAGACTACTTCGTCAAGTACATGGTTGATGGGTCTTGTAGAGACTCAATGATTTTTAGCAAATCGAGTAGAATAAACTACTTTAATGAGCAATGGGTTACAAGAAATAATAGGCGAGCGATGAACTCTACGCAATAAGAAGCGAGTGACAATCTTTACGTAATAGGTTGTGAGCGATGATTTATAAATGATATGATGTGAACGATGAGATGTAAGTAGTGTACTGTGAGAAAGAATCTCTAGTAATGCCAGTTGTGGGCAGTTGAGTATGCATACTCAGTGGTATAACACTTCATGTCACTAACACATGGATATGAAGGAGTAATAAGTAATGATGTCAAATATTGACATATATAGTTGAAATTTTTTGTCGTTGAATGCTCGTCTCCCGAGGTGTTGTATTAGAGTACCAATAGCTTACGACCTCGACTGTAAACGGTTTGATGCGCAAATGAGGCGTCGGGATAAGTAAGGCACTTGTGCACATCGTCGAGAGGTGCTAGGGCTAAAGGAAGTAACACTTATTAACCAACGACGAGATGGTTCTCCATCACTGGCATGGGAAACACTAGTACGTATAACACCGGCGATAGGATAATGCTCTTTCCACGACTGCGAAAAGTGAAACGTTTGTTCCATAACCACCAACGATGAAGAATGGAAGCGCTAGAGGTTTGGTAATGTTTGCAATATGCACCAGCATAATTCTAGTTTTTGGGTTTATCAAAGATAGCACAAGGTGCGAGGTAGGGGATGATGCCTATACCCTGGCCATGCCCATGCCCATGCGATTGGCACTTGGATTTTCGTTTTGTCCTATATTTCATAGTATATACCCTCGTATTGCATAAGTAACATTTATATTTAATCATAGACATTGTTATATACCATCAAGGAATTATTTTGCAGGATTTCTGTACCGTGGTATATACCCTCAAGTTGTTGTATCCTAGAGGTCAATATGTTTACAAGCTTAATAATTATTTAAGGACAAAGATAAGGAAAGAGTAATACAAGAGCTTGTTCAGAATATATATACTATGCATAGCCAGATGTTTTGGAAGAATCGCAACAAACACCAATAGTTTTCTGGTGTTTGTTATTATATAAATAATTTTAAGAACAGATACTTGTGTTACATGACATATATAATTTTATGATTTTGGCCTGCAAAAACCCATAATCAGAATTGCCAGCGTGAATCTGGTCGATTATAAAAGCAAAACAAAAAAGTCAACGGATATTGGAGCATCATATTTCCATTTCATTTAAGTAAATTTTTTATTGGATCTTTCTGAAGCGGAGGTAGTAAAATAATTGTTTCACATTTCAACTAATCTCTCGATTAGTAAAAAAAACAATACAAATTTAGGGATATGTTTCTTTTAGATATTTTTCATTTTAATGAATGAATCGATCAAATCAAAATCATCTGACTTTATTAATCATTTAACGCTTTTGTTTTTCTTGGAGTTCAACATCACATATTCATAAATAAGAACATCAATCTTAAATGATATTGTATTGTTAAAGAATATTACTCAATAAATACTTTTATAGACTTGTGGAGATTTCGAAAGAGTAACAAAAATTATTAAATTTCCTAGAGTTCAGCAGAATTGAGGAAAATCTTGCGGAGTTATGTAGAGTTATCTAATGTCTTATACAGATCTGTAAAGTCACGAAGAGTTGTAAAAATAAATTTCATATAGAAATTTACGAAATCCAAAGAATGTATAAAAATCTGACATAATAAAATACAAATATCATAGCTTATTTATTATAGTAACTTCAACTGGAAACAAAATATATTAAAGAAAAAACTAAAATTAAACATAAATAATATTATTATTATCTGACATCTTTTATTTATATTCAATATAAAATGCAATAAGTAGTAATGATAAAAATAATTACTATTACACATTTTTAATTAACAGTTAGATAGTGCCAAATCATATCATATAATTATTATGCATCTGTGACAGGGGTTTTACATACTGTATATTTATGAAATGATATAAAACAAAAGAATAAAGATACATTTAAATTTTTCGAAAGTTTTCTAGAAACTTACATATTTTGCAAGACTTTTATTTCGGCAAATATATAGACAAAAATCACTCAAAGTATTCAAAACAGGTAAGTATGCAAAGCCTTTGAATTTTCAAGTTTACAACAAATAATACAAATTTTAGAAGACCTTTTTACAAGCTATTACCAATAACATACACTTTGACAGAGATTCAAAAAGTAGACAACCAATAACACAATACTTTAGTTTAGAGATCCATTAAAGTCTTTGAGAATCACTGAAAGTATTTATTGAGTAAACCTATGTTAATAATAAGAAAAGTTGGGAGATTTATTCGTTAAAACATGCAAATATAAAATATTGACGTAAAGTATTTTAATTCTAAGAGAAAAGATTTAGAATATATTTTTACGTGGAATAATTTTTTATCTATTAACACATCAATTTCAAAAGCTTCTTACAATATTGCAAAGTTTTTTCTAGTAATACCTTCACTATAAAGGCATATATGAAGAAGATAAAAAAATGATTTGTTTATGGGGTCTATGGGCAATCAATTGCTCGACTCACTGTTTCACATACATTTAATGGCTTGATTACCTAGATTTTGGGTTATGAATATGATTTAAAAATGGTTAAGTTTATGGTAATAATCAATATCTACAAACCAAAGATAAATAGATCACAAAGGTACGAGTTGAAATAAATAAAGCCTTTTGAAAAATCACATATACTTTCTTTATGTAAGGATAGCATGGAGATAAGAAATACAAATAAACAATTAAGTAGACGATCTGGTTAGAAATTATCATCCATATTCATAAAAACATTTGTACAATCAATATTCAATTCTTATTCAATTTATGGATCAAATGTTTAAAATATTGAGCGAAGCCTTCTCCCGATAAAAAACTATAATCTTCGTAACTAGCTGATATGAATTGAGAATAATATTAAGTTTCTTAAAATAATTTGGGCTACAAAACTCATGAAATTTAAGTGCAACATCAATTAACAACTATAAGGCCTTTACACGAGGAAGAAGATGAACCAACTTTTAAATTTGAAAACACTTGGAAAATCATCCTAAAAATACACATGGAAACTATATTCGCCTCTTTCCTCACTCTGATTTCTCGCATGCATATGCATGTCTCTCAGTCTAAAGGACCTTCTATCAATGTGTCCCTATCTATTTATATGACAACAATTGTTTCCCAAAATCATAGACTGCTAGATGATGATGAAGTGATGCTACTTTGAATTTCGTAATCATGATGAACATATCCCTGCGACAGTATATCTACTAATCATTTTTGTTGTTTCAAAATGAGAATTAATGATCTAATTAATTTATTATATATATATAATCACATAGAGAATGCTAATGGCAATTCAGATTCATGAGAACCAACAGATAAAGAAGATCCTTCACCATTACTAGACGAGGACCTTGTTGGGCCAATACGTGACGATAATCCACCATCACCTTCGTGATCTAAATCTGAATCCCGATCGTCATCATCAAGCGATTCAACCCCATCGTCATGATTATCGTCCTCTTCGTCACCAACTACAGTTGCACCACCAAATCGAACATGTCCAGCACCACCATTATCGGCCCCGAGATTAGACTCCGTCGATGATCTCGTAGATGTTGATGCACCACTTTTTCTTCCCCCATTACCATTTGAAACTACTGGTGCAACCTTGTTATTGTTATTATTGTTGTTATTTTTGTCGGAATTTATGGATCCTAATACAAGTTTCTTTAAACAAGCATAAATTAAGGTAAGAAGCCAAAAAATCCAAGGGATACCAACTAAAATCATCCCAGCAGCAGGATACCATGCAGAAGATTCAGATTCAGGAAGATGTATATACAACGCAAGAAAGAAACCTCCAGCTACTATACAAAAAAATAGTACACATGACACCAAATAAATTCTTACATCTCCTTGTTTTTTTTCTTGTTGTTGTTTTGTTAATGCCATTAATGGAGACCTTGATCAAAACAAAATTCCTTCTTTCTCTGTCTCTTTTTTTTTCCCCTAACTTTGGGTTTGAGTTGCAGAGAGGTGGTGTATGCGTATTGTGAGGTATCAAATGGTGGGGAGTAAGAAGCGTTTAAGGTTGTTAATAATTTGTTTGTTTGGTCATTCAACTCTTGACACATATCTTACCTTGTTTAACCATAACTAACCTAATATATTCCTTTCATATTTCATCTTTGCTAATTAAGGAAAGCAAATAGTTAAATATCTAAAAAAAACTAAAAAGGAAGAGAGAATTAAGGATGTGATCGTTGATTTTACCTCTTAAAATATATTATCACATGTAATAATAATTAAATAATTATAATCCTTTGGTACTGATGAGGGGATGATAAGAATGTACCCCAATTATGTACTTATGTTATTAAGTTGATGGAAATATTCTGAAGAGCTTAGTCAACATATTTTCTTTTTATTATTTTTAGGATTTATTACTTTTCATTTACAAAATTCACTTTGGATTTTATCTGCATTTTTCAAATATGTAAAATGCAAACATATATGCCAAGACTTATCAGTTTATGTAATAATGATGTTATAGGTGTTGCGATACCAAGACTTGTTAGTTTTAGTTTTGTTTAGTCTCGTTTCATGAGTCCGTCTTATAAAAAAATAATGCAAACATATATGCCAAAAATAGTAATTCAGATTGTGCAAAAAATATTACGTAAAATATTAATATAAAATAAAGATTTAACTTATCTTTAAACATTTTAGGTATTTTATTTTTCAATTATTAAAAATGAAATATGAAAGAAATATATGAAGTTAATTATGGTTAAATGATGTAAGACATGTGTCAAGCGCTGATACAAAACACAAGAATTGATTATATGGTACAAACGATCAGCACCCTCTTAGACACTTTGTGGGAAAATTACTGATGTCCAAATTTCTAGGTATTATTTGTCGAATAGTTAAAAATTTCCAGGTATATGCTCACCAAATTTGCAATACTGAGAGTACGCTTTAACACTGTGGATGAACATTGTTTCGCATTTGATTGATGAAGATACTAAGTCTTGGAACCTACAAACTTGAATGCTCGTTTTGATATTAACACTGTGGATGTTATTCCTAAAATTAGAAGTCCTTTTAAATGGGAAGGATTGTCTTAGATGGCAACCAAGCTCAAATGGTGAATTTTTAGTCAAACCAGCCCATAGAGCTATTCTTAATAGTAGGAACCAAGAAAATTGATTTAGTAACTCAGTTCCTATCTCTTGGGACCATTTTTGGAAATTTAAACTTCCTAATTATATCCTTCACTTTCTGTGGAGGTGTTTACAAAAATGTCTCCCATTGGGAGATAATGTGTCTTTTTTGTAATTTCCACATTGAAAGCATGCAACGTATTTTTCTGGACTGTACTTTCTCTAAAATTGTGTGGAATGCTATTGATCCTACTCTTATTCCTGTTATTACTAATGTTGATATTCATGAATGTCTTTGCAACTTGTTCCAAGTAAGTAATCAACTTGTTAATATTGAATGTGTTCTCAAATGGTTTGCTTTTATTACGTGGAATATTTGGAAATGCAGGTGCAAGAAAGTATTTGAGGTTCAGCAGGAAAATCTTAGTCAAGTTGTCCACTTAATTAAATCTGACTATGCGGAATAGAATAGAGTGGCTATTTCAAACAGTACAAATGTTATCCCTAGTATCATGCAAACCACTAGAGAATGGCAGAAGCCTAATAATCTATTTATGAAGATAAACTGTGATGTTGCTTTTGATGATCTTCCTAAGTCTGTAGGTATTGGACTAATAGGTAGGTCTTTTACGGGTAGTGCGGATGGAGCTAGATGTTGCAGTACTAAAGCATTAGATCAAGAACAGACTGAAGTAAAAGCACTGCTGGAAGCTGCATTAAGGGCGAGGCAAAAATGATATCGATATGTTCATCTAGAGGGCGACTGTTTGAATGTTATTAGTGCTTTAAATGATAGATCAAAATCAATAACATGGACCACAAGAAACTTGATAACTGATTGTGGAAAATTCTTTTGATAGTTGGAAATGCACTCATGTGCTTAGGGATGTTAACCATGTTACACACAAGCTTGCAAAACATGGAAAATAAATAATCTATGAGGAAGAATGGTCGAACTCCTTCCCTGCTTGGATACTATAGTGCATCCATATGGATGATTCTGTGTAACCTTTATTTGATCAATAAAATTCCTACTTTATATTAAAAATAATTAAATACACTTAAAGTTTCAAAATTATGTGTAACCTTCTTTTATCACATTTTAAATTTATTTTCTACCTTATTTGTTCTTTTTCTTTCGCAAACTTATTTATACAAGTTCCTAATCCAATGCGTATAAAACACATAAAGTGTGGCTTGTTAATTATATATTCGTTATTATATATTGTGGTTTCGTTAGTCGCGTACGTGGTTCATGAGAAATATAACAATTTGCATAGGTTTTTTGGCCGAATCACTTTGGGTTGTTAAGAAAGGCAGGCCGATAATGAAATTAAATTTGGCTCATAGTTTAATATGTGATTTTGAAAAGTTTTAAGAATTGGTTTCTTCAAATTGATTTTTTTTTCTAAATTATTTCATATGAAGATACCGTGTTTAGTACCTCACAAGGTTTTAGATGTTTGTTGATGGGTTAAGAAGGAATCATTGTTGCAGTTGAAACCCTTATTAATTCAGGAATGATGGATGAATACAGGAGTTGTGTACATGGAACAGATTATGGCCTGAGCATGAACCGATTGAGGAACTGTGTTGCACCATGATGGTGCAAAGAACTGAAGGCCTAAGCAAATCAGTTGGTTAGATGACTAGCTCTTTGACTCAACCTGACATGGCTGAGTTGACTCACTGGTCTGAACATTGGCCGATGACCAAGTTTGACCGGTGACCGGCTTGACTTTCCCGGTCACCTTGGGTGTTTTCCGGATGGATTCCTGCAGTTTTCGGCCACCAATTTTGACCCAAAATACCAGAGAAGGTATTTTGACACTTGAGCTTGGTGGACCCCTTGGAGATATACTTTGAGAAGACTTGACCTAATTTGAGGTGTTGGAAAGTATCCTTTTGGGAGAAACATATAAAAGATAAGATTTTTCTCTTTCTCTAGAGATCTAGCCACCTGTCCCTTAGAGAGAAACATATAATTTTTCACATGATTTTCTTCTTTTATTTTGATATGATTTCCAAAAACATGTGTAGCTAGTTTTCTTCTTACTGGTTAAAAATTAGTTTGTTTTCATAAAACATGATTTGGTTTAATGAATTAGTTTTGTCTCAACTTTATTGTTCATGATTCTCTATAAACTGATTACGGGTTGATGTAATGCCCACTTTTCTGGATTTTTTTATGACATAATCGGTCTTTATTTGCCTCATATACAAACCGATTATGATAAGGTAGTTGTTTCCAAGAATTCTAAGTTCACAATCAGATTATACGTGCCTACATATACTCCGATTTTTGCCGCAAACGACTATTTTTCTTTTTTTGAAATTATAGTTGTTGGTCCCTTGTGTATATACAGATGATAACATATTATCTATCATACACTACTTTATTCATATAAATCTTTCTTCATTATTCATTTTTTTCATTCAAAAATGTCAAATCCATCATCATCAACTACCAATTTATTTGTACATACTTAGAAGATGCAAACGAACTACTCCATCATCATCAACTATCAATTCATTTGAAGACATACTTAAAAGAAGCAAACGAACTACCACAACATCGTCAAATACTGCGATGGAAGAAGAAGACGTACTCAAGGCAAACAAACAAGGTCAAGTCCAATTCTTACTAATGCATAGGTTAAAGGATGTTGAGGAAGAAACCGAATGGGTTAAAAATTATTACATTGTCAAGGATATTCCCGAAGAACATCGGCATAAGAGTATATTTTGGATCCAAGTTACAACTGGTCCTTTCGTTCCAAATATGGACGGTAACTACAAGAAACCATGACATAGTTATGAGCCAGACCACGTTTGTTCAAGGACTATTCACGTTAAGAAACTATGTTATAAGTATAACGAGTTTCTCTCTAGGCATAAAGGAGACAGGTTTGGGGCACATGATGCTTATACCAAATGGAGAGGAGAGAAGTTTTATCATTTCGAAGCCGCATTGATAGTTGAATCTCGCACTAAGAAATAGAGAAATTTTATTTTGTGCAGTTACAAGATCAATGTGGTAGTCTAGTACCATGCTAGTTTATCATCGCAATGTACTAAGTTTGAAATTTAAGAGTTTATGCAAAGTGGGAATAGACCACAAGCAAGGCATGTTAGATTAAATGTAGTCTAATTGTAGAATTAAAAGTTATTTATTTTCCAGTAACTTATTTCATCCGAAATCGGATTACATTTTCAACAACATAAACTGATTCCGAATAAATCCCCAGGCAGGATTTTTTCAGAATCAGTTTATAGGAACATCAACGTAGTCGATTCGTGTTTGAATTCAGAATGGGTTTATAGTTCATGACATACAAACCGATTATGAAAAATCTGCAAGAATACTAGCTTCAGAATCAAACTTTAATAACATATAAGTAAACCGATTATCGTAGAACTTTCATGAATTTAACATAACCAAAAAAGACAAATCACTTTTATTTATTAAGCTTGGTTCAATTTGCAATATACAATATACGAAAGCGACAAAATATAAGCATCTGATAGTTCACGTTCTTAACAAAAATCAAATACTTATACCTACACTTGGAGACCCTTGATTTGATCCGGACCGACCAATTCTTCCCGGAGCTTCATGTTGGGCTCGTATTTTTTCAGTCATTCCTTTGTGAGCTCCGAGTCCTCATAAAATTTACACACTGGTGATAATGAACAATCTTCGCGTAGCCTAAGACCAATATAATGTATGTTGTTATGGTTGAATAAAACAATGCTTCGATCCTTAAGTGATTCATCCCAAATGGTGTATCATCCGTTACTACGATCATCAAACTTTGATCACCACGGCATATCTCCTTCAAACATCCAAATAAAACTCACACCATTCTCCTGATCCATAAATCCCCATGCCACCGTGAAAGTTTGCTTATCGGAAGTGTGGCAAGCAATATTTAGCAACCACATATTGTACTTGTTTGTCTTGTATATACAATCTATTAACAAAATAGAAGCATTGAGCCAACTTGATCATCTCCGGATGCGCGAAGAAAATACGAGTCACTTTGCTTTCCACTACTTGATTCCTCATAAGTGTTACTATATCAAGCTTGTTATCAAATTTAGTTGATCAAAATTATGTCTTGATTTCTAGTCTACATTTAGTCAAGTTTTGGATTAGGATAAAAGTGTGTAGTTGAGTACCAAACATCATTGCGTTCTACCATTTGAAGGCGAAGATCAACCAAAGCTTTTGGAGAACTTCATCAACAAAAGGTAAGTGAAGACTGAACCACCCATTACTCAAGTTTTCACCTTTCTATCTCTGAGACTATGTTGCATGACTAAAGTGGACTTTATATGCACAACAGAAATTTCGAGTCAAGTTTATCTTGCTAATTATTCTCGAAATATGTTGACTAAGCTTAAGGACAGTTGTTCAAAACTTGATGAATTTGGTTGAAAACAATTTATTTTTTATGAACTAAATCGTGATTCAAGTTAATCATTTGAAAATAGCCTGTAACATTGATATGTGTCATTGATGTTATTCAGGAATGTTTCAAATTGATTATTAGAGAGATATAGAACTACTGTAAATCTGGATACAAGATAGTACACATACCATATTAGATACTGGCGTAACTGTTATAGGTCCGGAGCCGCAGTACATGTACCCAGTTTACGTATCGCCGTAGCTATAGTTCGGCAACGACTTTTGGTACACATACCGAGTATGCAAGCCCAAAAAAAATATGTTGACTCGTGAACTCAGGATGGTACACATACCTAGTATGCATACCGAAAAATTTCTGTAGACTCATGAACTTGTTTTCTTTTAAGGGTTTACAAACCCAGTACACGTACCATGAAAAAATAACTCACAAACTGGAAAGTAAGTACACGTACCAAGTATACGTACTTACCCAGTCGAATATTTTCAGATGCATCAGAATTATTTCTATGAGATAATCGGCATTTGAACAACACTCTAAAAACACATCTACACATATTTGATCACATTATAACCTATGGTTGTGACTCAAGATTAAAGTTTAAAGTCTTATATAAAAATGGTTAAGCTTATAGTTCGCCTGGCTAGTTTCGGCTAACCTTTCATGAACAAGTCATGATACGCGGTTCGTTTATGGTTCATCCTAACCAGAGTATATATTTTGTTGTGGTAATCTCAAATCAAAGATTAATCTAACGATGGATATTGATTGCTTGATTCCAAATATTCCTTAGCTTAAACCTAAAGCAACCTTTGACTTTGAAAGTCTATAAAAGGAAAACCTCAAGCAACTGGGATCTTCGAATCCCCGACACTTTTCTTGTGTGTCCTAGTTGTAAACTATAGCCGTCATGTCCTTTAAACCTTTTTAGGTTTAGCGACTAAAAAGAGTTCGCTTAGGGATTTGTGAAGCCAGATCCGACTATCTTTATCTTGATAGTTCGTGTATCTTGATCTTGGTATTGATTATTGAGTCTCACTCCGATTAGGCAAGATAGATAGAAATCACAAATTTTATTCGTCTTAGACTTTCTGATTCCACAAGTATATTCCTCTATACCGATTCTTTGTTGAAATCAGAGTAGGTTTTACTTGTGAGGTGAATAATAATCTAGGTTGCTCTTCGGGAGTTATACGTACCGGATTTTGAGGTTTGCTAGACTTTGTCTATTTCAAACGATTTCCTATATCACCTTGATCTTTTGTTCAAAACAGAAATCACATATAGGCTTATCCGTGGGAGGCAGATTGGTTTAAAGTCTTCAATTGAGTTGAAGAAACTATTAGGCTGTAAAGGACGTCGGCTAAGGGAATAAATTGCGCAGAGTCTTGTGAGATTCAAGAGGTGTAAGGAGCGCGAATGTAACTGAATTACTGTGACGGTGGATTCGGTCTCAACTACATTCCAGTCCGAAATATTGATAATAGGCTAGAGTCTGTAGCGGCTTAATACAGTTTGGTGTTCAAGTCTGGACAAGGTCTCGGGGTTTTTCTGCAATTGCGGTTTCCTCGTTAACAAAATTTCTGGTGTCCGTGTTATTTGTTTTTCCGTATTATATTGTTCATCTTTACCATTAAAATATCACAGGTTGTATGTAAATCAATCAAAGTAGATATGTCCATCGAAATTATTGGATACAACTTGATTGCTCTTGGATATTGATATTTGGAATCGTCCAAGTACTCTCATAGTATAATCAGGTTCATGGACTTGTCTCCGTTTACATATTGATTGTGAAAGAAAGATATATAACCTCTTCATTTAATTCCTAATTGAGATTCATTAATTAAGTTGTAACTCTCAGAATTGTATTTGAGTTTAGTCCATACAAGTTGCCTAAGAAATAGTTGGTGGTGTATTTTGGTGCCCCCCGCATTTTCACTTTTCATCCTCCTTAGTCTTCCTAAGGATGTCACTTGGTTTACACGCTTTCATCGACTTTATTGTTTCCAATTGATGTGGTTTCAACCTACAGACGACAGAGTGTCCAATAAGAGATTCCAGATCATCATGGTTATGACAACCATTCACCACTTTAGAGAGCTTGTATACATTGTTGGGTCTATTGACTACAATCTTAAATGGGAAGCCATACATCTTTGATTTAGTCATGTATTCCCTAGTCGTCTTCTTCACATACGACATGTCCTTTTCCTTGTGAATTTCTTGCTTTTCACCTCTCCCGCAAACAAAATCTAAACGACCACGACTTGAATGACGACCTATAACTAATGCGCATTTGATCTCTGTGCCCTTGTCCACAAACCATTGCTTTGCATCGTCCCTCTTTTCCCATTCCAAATCAGTGTGATAGTGGCAGAGGTATTAGGACCCAGCTGAGATACGGGTTCGGATTGATCTTCGTCGAACGCTGCAACAATCTACAACATATATCAATAAGTTAAGGATACAAAACCAATATATGTGTAATAGTCGAGAAAATCGATCTTAAACAATCGGTATATATGTATAAGTATATCAACCGATTAAAGACGTCATTATTTTAAAGAAAAATTCCTCAATTCACATTGCGTAACATGTAATTCGATTTATGTTCGCATTTTCTTGTACAATTTTGCCTTCACAATCAGATTACATATATTCGTACATAAATCGATTGTAAACTTTGTTTTTTTTTTTTTTTTAAATATCCAAGTGAAGGAATCGGCATAAGTACATCACCAACAAAAACTGATTTTTCACCTACCAATCCCGCCAAAAATGTACTACAATCGGTTTAACCAACATCTTTTTTGTTTTTTGGGGTTATATTTATACATATGTACCACATAAATCAAAAAAGATAGAGAAACGGATTAAACTTGATTCCTCGGATATCTTTACGTTTTTCCGTTTTTAATAACATATTATAAGAAGAAAAGAGAAACAAATTCACCCATGTACTCTTTGGAAAGAGTAGTTCTATATGAATCGCATTAAAAACCAACCCAAAACCGTATGTCCCAAAAAGTAAATTAGCGTACCTTTGGAGAATAATGGGTCCCGTCTAAATGCCATGACACCCAGCATAAAGTTATGTGTAGACGTTTTGGTTATGTTTGTTCTAACGGTTCACATAGAATTTTTGCTTTGGAAATACTCCTCAGCTGGTAGGTTTTTAACTTTGGGAAAGCTTTATAGAAGTGAAGGAAGATTAAAGGGTTATAGAGAGAAAACCAGGAAATGGAGAAGCTGATGATGGGACTAACTGGGGAAAGCGAAACGCTAAATCGAATGGACCTCATCTCTGCAAATCGTCGTATAAATCCAGGAGATTTTCCAACTACTTCAAGTTCAATGATTACGATAAAGAAAGAGGAAAGAATACCTCAATGGAGTAATCAAGAAACTAAGGATTTCATCTCAATTCGAGCCGAATGAGAGAGAGACTTCACAGTTGCTAAAAGAAATAAAGTTCTTTGGGGAATTGTTTCAACAAAAATGAAAGAAAATGGTTATAAAAGAAATCATGGTCAATGTAAATGTAAATGTAAAAGTCTTGACAATCGTTATCAGGTAATATAATTCGATTTAGAAACCAGTGGATTATTTCAAATTTTCCCTTTTCCTGAAATTTATTAGTTTTGTGATTGAATTTGTGTATGTTTTGTAACTTATCGGCTTTGAAATTTATTAGTTTCACTTGGGTTTTTTTACAGGGAAAAGACATGTCGGAGCCATAGAATGGTTGACAAAGCTCATACTTTTGTTGCGTCAAAGCCTGCGGAAGCGTTAAGTTTGCACTACTACGAGGTATCTCAATATCGCCAAGAACACATTCACACACACAAGAAGAACAAGTATTTAACGTGGTTGAATCCTCGGGAAGGAATAACAATTTTATATATCACCGTATAGGTTGGAATATACAAAGCTCAAGCAGAGAAGAATAGAACTCTTACTAGTTCTGGTGTGTTTTCTCTAGTTCTCTCTATGGCTATTTATACACATCAATAGGACCGGACACATTCCTTAACAAGGATTACTTTCCTACAAGTATAGGGTTTCCTAACTTATCTCTAAGAGACAAACCTCTTAAGTTGTTGTACTTAGGACACAAGTACTTGGTTTCCTTAACCAACAAGATTTCCTAATCTAGACCTTGACCGTCTTACCAACAATTCTCCACCTCAGATCATGCATTCATGCATGAGACGATCAATAGATAAATCACCTCCATCTTCCAACGTCGATTGAACCATCACTGGATGCCTACGTCCTCAATAGGATCAAACCCGACCGTAGTTCTCTTAAATGGCCTTGTTAGAAGGCCTCCACCTGGTTCCTAAGAACCTCTACCCCAAAAGGGTCTCTTACCAAACTGGAAGGATGTGGATCAATTTCGAACAATGTCGAAACTTGATCCCAGATACTACTTTAGTCAACATATCAGCTGGATTGTCCTTGGTATCGATCTTCACAAGTAGAATGTCTTCTTATTCAAGAATTTCTCTCACAAAGTGAAATCGTACGTCTATATGTTTGGTTCTAGCATGATGCACTTGATTTTTAGCCAAATAAATTGCACTTAGACTATCACAATGCACATGCAGATCGTCTTGCACAACTCCTAAGTCATCTAGCAAACCTTGTAACCATATAGCCTCCTTAAATGCCTCTGTCACTACCATATTGTATATGGTGGATTTTCGACAAGGTCTAAAATCGTAAACTCATAATTATACGAAGCTCTGATCCAGCAATCAGACGTGATTATTGAGACACGGGTCTCTCATCGAATTCTTAACGGAGAGTACTTTCTCTCATAGTACATGTAGATATGTAGTCTCACGAATGGACAACGGCATATCTCATGAATACTGAACACATTCAGTGATTATTTCTATATAGTATCACGAGATGGACGGCTCCTAGACAGCTTGCTCTGCTAGTATAGAGCGATAACGTCTTCAGGAACAAACAACGAGTTTACCCTGACTATATAAAGGATATGACTTACCGACAAGCTCATATCAGGATAATTAATGCTCCTAGACAGCTTGCGCTGCTAGTATAGAGCCACAAAGTTAATTATTCCTAATTAAGATTAATTCTTCCGTGACATTCACTACTGAATTCCCATAATAATCTATTATTGCTCCTATTCCATGGTCGAATCCACGACTGGTCCCATGTAATGGCAATAACAATTGCTCCTATTCCATGGTCGAATCCACGACTGGTCCCATGGAATGGAAATAAACAATTGTTCTGATTCTATGATCGAATCCACGGCTTGATTTCATAGAATAGTAATAACTATATTATCTCATTACTCTGATTTCATGATCGAATCCACAACTGGTCTCATAAATGGTAATAGATAAAACTTAATTACTCTAATTCTATGGTCGAATCTACGATCCCATGGAATGGTAATGCTCACTTTATTATTCTGAATTCGTAGTAGAATCCTCAGTTGATCCTATGAATTAATAATAAACATCTTATTACTCAATTTTGTGAATTATTCTCCACTGAATTCCACAATTAGTAATAAATAATCAACAACCGGGCGTCTGAGCTACCTCTAAGTAAGTCCCGATTCAAGTGGTGAAAGTGTATTCAACGACCGGGCGTCTGAGCTACCTCTAAGTAAATCCCGATTCAAGTGGTGAAAGTGTATTCAACGACGATACACTAACAGTCACCGCACGAACGAGTATTTCAAAATACAACGAAACGATGAACCTATGCAAAATAGGGAAGAAAATAATAAATAATTAAAAATATTGACCAGGGTGCTGAGAGCACAGACACACGACGGACTGACCGTGTCGTGGTCAATCCCACGCCAGTTTTATATTTTTAATGCATTTTTATTATTTTCCATGATTTGATGAAAATTCTCTCATTTTATCAAATCTCCTTCGTCTCGAGGAAACTCCTCGGTTTCATGATATTTTCATAAATTCGTAAAAAATAATATAAAATTAAGGAAAGCAGTGTGGGGCGTGACCATTGGCCAACCGGCCATGCCTTGGTCCCAGCCGTCCTCACACCCCACAGTTCCTTATTATTTTATTATTATTATTACTATTTCTCTAATTTCATGAAAAAACTCCTTAATTTCATGGTATTTTTTGCACAAATCATCATATAATAATAAAATAAAATTATGAATACTTGTGGGACCGGACCACTAGCCGGTCCCACACGCCCTTTGCTTTATTTTTTATTATTATTTATCTTATTTTTCCTTGAATTCATCAAATTCCTTGATTTTATGGTATTTCTCTCAAATTAGGAAAAATTCCATCAAATCATCAAAAATACCTAAAAATATTAAATTTTTTTGAAAAACTTGTGGGATCGGGCCATAGCCGGCCGGCCATGCCTCCATGGTCCCACACGCCTGTGTTTTTATTATTTTAATATTTTTCTTCCATGAACTCATGAAAACTCCTTCAATTCATGGAGACTCCCTAAATTCATCAAATTTCTCAAAATTCATGAATTTTTCATAAAATCATCAAAATATTATAAAATTAAGGAAAATGCACCACGGGACCGTGTTCACGACCGGCCGACCATGCCTTTACCACGGCGGTCCCACGCCTCCTCATTCATTATTTTATAATTATTTTTCATCATCTCATGGTGTTTTCCTCAGTTTCGTCGAAACCCTAATTTTGGCATATTTTCTCGAATGGATGCCCAATTGCACGCCATAAAATATCAAAATTCTCAGGACTGAGACGCGGATGCCTTGGGGACACGAGCACGCTATCTTGACCGACCAAGATTGGCTCTTTGGCTCACGGAAGTCGGTCCCATCAATTTTCACAGTTTTGACCTAATTTGCACAATTGCTCGTATTAGGTCCAAAACTCTTCCAAACATTTTGGATTTTCATGAAGTGATCGTCAGGCGGTCACGTGACAACCTAGGGCCAGTTTCATGACTCCATGGTCGGTCCCTCGCCTCGTCATAATTAATTAGGTTTTCTCACCTAAGGCTCAGACGAGCATTTTGAATAAATGATTAAGCCAGCATTTAATCATTCTTCCACCAACAAATCGTCAACTCTTCAGGAGTTCTTCGTATTTGCTCACGTGAGCATATGGACACTACATGGTTGATCCACGGTCCCATGTAGTTGCTCCCTCCTTCCTCCCATGGTTAAACTTCTGACGAACCATGAATTGATCATCAATTGATCAAATTAGGATTTCTGAATCCAAGGATCATCATTCCAGATTCCAACCTTAATAATTTTACGACGGCCTCATGGTCATTAATTTTATTAATTATGCTCGGATCAAAGATCAGTATTCTAATTAATATTTTTGGTACGCTGCCAACAATCCATCAGATGAGCAACACATGCTCAGACGATCAAATATTCAACAATTCATCACATGAGCAACACTTGCTCAGATGATAAATATTTGCTCAAACCAAGGAATATTGGTTCAACAATCTATATTCAACGATCCATCGAATGAGCAATACTTGCTCACTTCATCGTAAGAATTATACCTCTGTCTCATGACATGTTCAATTCATGAGTTTCAGAACATCATGTTCGACACTCAGCAACTACATGGACTCATCGTCCCATCAAACCACGAAGTCATCAATTGACTAACAAACCACGAGACGTCAATCGTGTCACTTAGGGGGATATCACTTAGGGTTTTGGTCTGGCGGTCTACGGCACGTGTGTTCAAACACACGATGGAATGTGAGCAAGTCGTGCAATCAGTTGAAGGAATTCACGAAGTAGTGGGTGGAAAATCGACCAAGTCTCCACATGTTGAGCAACTGGTTTCAAACACGATCTCCACTTTCCCACTCCTTGATTCCATCAACTGTCACTCTTCATGGGATCATGGTGTCTAAAATTCCAGCAATATAAATAAGTCTCTGAATCATGATTAAAGCATCAACAGTATCATCAATCTCACGTCTCATCGACAACACGAGATCATCAACTCATCAATTGAGCAACTACTCTCAATTGAGCAATTTCAATCATTCGGAGCTTATCATATTCAGAATTCACACACCCACAATCTTTGATTACCATTGATTCCACACATTTCCCAGCTTCCCTCCTACAGATCAACCCATCCTCTTTTGTGACCGAATTTACTCTGGAACGGTCATTGTCTTGATTTAGGCCGGAGTACTACAAATTGATCTCTCGAATCTAAAGCACCCCCTTTGCAGCGGTGCATCTGTGTGAGGTTTAATATTTCGCTCGGTTCGAGGAGTCTCCTCCGTACGGTCGTCTCCTCAATTCCTTAAAAACCAGCAAATCGTTTTTCCCCATCTACACATATACTCTGCCTCCGTAGTTGAAAGCGCTACAGTAGACTGCAAGATTGATCTCCAACTAACTGGTGCCCCTGCTACGGTAAATACATAACCTGTAGTTGAACGTCTCTTGTCCAAATCACCAGCATAGTCAGAATCCACATACCCAACACACAACTGATTGTTACTTCTATCCTTCACAAACTCCAGGCCAACATCAACCGTACCATAAAGATACCTCAAAATCCACTTCACAGCTTGCCAATGTCCCTTACCAGGACAATGCATATAACGGCTGACCATACTAACTGCATGTGAAATGTTCGGCCTTGTACATACCATCATATACATCAATCTACCAACAACCTCAGCATATGGGACTTGGGCCATATACCTTCGCTCTTCTTCTGTAGTGGGAGACATACGAGCATTCAACTTAAAATGAGCATCAAGGGGAGTACTTGCAGATTTAGTTCCTTCGTAGACACCAAACTAACACTTTCTTCAAATATTCCTTTTGAGACAAACAAACCTTACCCTTCTCTCTGTCACGTTGAATCTCCATACTAAGAATCTTCTTAGCCTCTCCTAGATCTTTCATCTCAAACTCAGATGACAACTTGCACTTCAAATTATCGATCTCTTTCTTGTTATTTGATGCAATCAGCATATCATCGACATAAAAGAGCAAATATATGAAAGACCCATCATGTAGCTTCTTGAAGTATACACAATGGTCATAGTGACTTCTTGTGTATGTTTGGCCCATCATAAACTGGTCAAATCGCTTGTACCATTGTTTTGGAGACTTCTTCAGCCCGTACAATGATCTCTTCACTTTACATACACACTCTTCTTTTCCAGCAACCTTGAACCCACTCGGCTGAGTCATATAGATCT
Source organism: Papaver somniferum (assembly GCF_003573695.1). Classification (NCBI taxonomy): domain Eukaryota; kingdom Viridiplantae; phylum Streptophyta; class Magnoliopsida; order Ranunculales; family Papaveraceae; genus Papaver; species Papaver somniferum. Next base: position 68,857,960 of record NC_039364.1, on the reverse strand, counting down.
TCTCTTCTAGATCACCATGTAAGAACGTCGTCTTAACATCTAGCTGAACTAGGTCTAAATCATATTGTGCTACCAAGGCCAACAAAATACAGATTGATGAGTGTTTTACCACCTAAGAGAACACCTCATTGTAGTCAATACCTTCTCTTTGGGCATAAGCTTTTGCAACTAACCTTACCTTGTAGCGTACTTGATTCACCATCCTTCTTTCTTAGCATATACCCACTTGCACCCTATGGCCTTCTTACCGTTCGTAAGCTTCATAAGAATCCATGTGTCATTCTTGTAAAGAGACTCCATCTCGTCCTGCATTGCTCCTTCCCATTCTTTACACTATGCACTGCGTACAACTTCTAAATAGGAAGTAGGAGTACCATCTTCAATAACTGGTAATGCATAAGCAATGTAATCATTCATCCAACCAGGCTTCCTGGTTGATCTTCTCGGTTTGCTGGTTGATATGGTCTCCGTGACCGCAACTTATGTATCTTCTACTGACTCTTGTTCCTCTTCCTCAACAGTGTCACTATCATTTGGAACTTCAGTAGTTACCTCTCTTGCAGACCCAATGTCTTCATAAGTATTCTGAATAGATACAGACTTAAATGGAATTGGTGGAGTTGCATCAATCTCCACCTGCTGCAAAGGCTCACTAGTACTGGTGCTTCTGTCCTCCACCTGCCGAGAACCCCAAGACTTTACCATAGACATCTCATCAAATGTGACATCTCTACTCATGACTATCTTCTTCTCAACTGGATTCCAAATCTTGAACCCTTTTACTCCACTCTTCTACCCACAAAGATTCCTTTCACAGCACGACTATCAAGCTTATTTTCACTAACATGATACCAAGAAGGACAACCAAAGATATGAAGTGAGTTATAGTCATAAGATGGTTACCAAACCATTTCTCCATAGGAGTTTTACCTTCTAATGCAGCTGATGGCAACCTATTAATGAGGAAGCACGCATACGTAACTGCCTCAGCCCAAAATGCTTTACCTAATCCAGCATTAGATAACACACATCGTACCTTCTCCAACAAAGTACGATTCATGTGTTCAGCTACCCCATTATGTTGCGGTGTCTTCTTAACTGTGAATTGCCTCTTTATCCCCTCATCCTGACATACTTGCAAGAACGGATCACTCTTGTACTCTCCACCATTGTCCGAACGTAGTACTTTGATCTTTCTGCCAGTTTGAGTCTCAGTTGCCTTTTTCCACCTCAGAAAGATTTCTAGGACTTCATCCTTATGCCTCATGGTGTACACACATACGCGCCTAGAATAGTCATCAATGAACGACACAAACCAATATTTCCCTCCCAATGATGCATTCTTGGAAGGACCCCAAACATCTGAGTGAACATAGTCAAGAACTTCACTAGTATTGTGGATAGCTGTGCCAAAGCTTGTTCTTGTTTTCTTTCCCTTTACACAATGTTCACAAAATGTTAACTTGCAGGCAATAGCACCTTTCAACAAGTCTTGTTGAATCAACCTATGCAACGACTTCTCACCTGGATGTGCAAGTCTCATGTGCCATAACTTCGGCTTATCGGTAGTTGCACTTTCGATGTGTTCAGAAATAGACACATCCCCTGTTGTTGTACTCCCAATCAAGTAGTACAAATTATAATGACGTGTGCCCTTCATGATTACCAAAGATCCAGAGATTACCTTTAGAACACCATTTTAAGCGATTATCTTATAGACCTTGGCTTCCAAAGTTCCGAGTGAAATCAGATTATTCTTTATGGCAGGTAAAACTCTTACCTCCTTCAGCTCTCTAACCATACCATCATGCATCTTGATACGAACACTACCAATCCCAATCACCCTGCAGGTATGATTGTTTCCCATACGTACTTCTCCATCAAGCTCTTCAAAACTTGAGAACCAGTCCCAATATGGACATATATGATATGTTTCTCCAGTATCTAATACCCATGTACCATCTGTAATAGCACAAGCTGATGGTGTCACAGTCAACGAGAAATCAGAAGCATCATCTGATTCTTCATTACCTTTAGCAATGTTCACCTCGGTATTACTATTATCTCCTTCTCTTGCCTTACGCTTGATACAATCCTTAGCCCAATGACCAAAGTCACGGCACCAAGCACACTCATCTTTCTGCAGTCGCGTCCTACTCTTAAAACGTCCTCTACCTTTACCATAAATACCAGTTTTCTTTGTCCTATCTGTTGAACGACCTCTTGAAAGAAGCAAGTCATTGTTAGCTTCACTTGCAAGGTCTTCACGATCTATCTTCCTGAACTCCTCACTACGTAATGTTGTAGTGACCTCTGCATATGTCATCTTGTCCTTGCCGTGCATTAATGCTTTAATCACGAGTTCATACTTTTCAGGAAGAGAGTTTATCAGACACAAAGCTTGTTCCTCGTCGTTGATCTTCTCATCGTAGTTAACCAACTCAGCAAGAAGTTTAGAATATGAATCTAGGTGCTCGGTTAGGGTTGCACCTCTCTTCATGTTATAGCGATACAAATTCCTTTTAAGATGTATCCTATTGGCCACGTTCTTCACAAGGTATTCCTTATCTAGCTTTTCCCATAGATCCTTAGATGAAGTCTCGTGCTGATAATTAACTCTTACTGCAGTTGCTAAACACCCTCGTATCGAAGCAAGACATCATTTATTCATCTTGTTCCACTGCTTTTCAGACATCTCCACTGGCTGACCTTCTAGAGCTTCTTCTAGGTCAAGATAAACAAGAGCATCCATTACGTCCGTTCTCCATAAACCAAAGTTATTGGTTCCTGTAAACTCTTCTACCTTGAGTTGTGATCTATGTGAATGAAGTATTTCTTCTTTTGTTTCTTTATCTTTATTTGTGGATTCTGAATGTTCTCCTAAAGGATTTTTCGGATCTTCGTCCCCGTCAACCATTGTTCACAAACAACCAAATATAGACAAAAAACAAAAAAACAAAACCTTTGAGATTTATATTACCTCAAGCAATCTTCAGAAAAATACCTTCACTTCAACTGCAATTCGAGTACCCGTATCCAAGAGCGTCTCCTTGCTCTGATACCAATTGTTGCGCCAAAGCCTGCAGAAGCGTTAGGTTTGCTCTACTACGAGGTATCTCAATATCGCCAAGAACACAATCACACACACAAGAAGAACAAGTATTTAACGAGGTTGAATCCTCGGGAAGGAATAACAATTTTAAATATCACCGTATAGGTTGGAATATACAAAGCTCAAGCAGAGAAGAAGAGAAAGCTCTGGTGTGTTTTCTCTAGTTCTCTCTATGGCTATTTATACACATCAATAGAACTGGACACATTCCTTAACAAGGATTACTTTCCTACAAGTATAGGGTTTCCTAACTTAGCTCTAAGAGACAAACCTCTTAAGCTGCTATACTTAGGATACAAGTACTTGGTTGGGAAAATAATCGTTTGGTCCTTTTTTAGGTGGGCCCATGTCAGTTTAGTCCTTTAGTCAAACGCCTTTACTGTTTGGTCCATAATTATTTAAAAATATTAAATGGACAAAAGTACCCTTCCGGGTTAATTTCTACTTATTTTTTGTAGCAGTTCATTCGTCAAAATGAACTCCTGTTAATTTCTACTTATTTTTTCAGAAATCACCTAAAAACCAGAGTTCACTCCAGAAATGAACTCCATATAAAAACCTAAGAAAACCAGAGTTCATTCCAGAAATGAACTCCATATAAAATCATAAGAAAACAGAGTTCATTCCAGAAATGAACTCCATATAAAATATAAAAAAACCAGAGTTCATTCCAGAAATGAACTCCATATAAAAACTTAAGAAAACAGAGTTCATTCCAGAAATGAACTCCATATAAAACATAAAAAAAACAGAGTTCATTCCAGAAATGAACTCCATATAAAAAACCTAAAAAACCAGAGTTCATTCCAGAAATGAACTCCGTATAATCACCTAAGAAAACAGAGTTCATTCCAGAAATGAACTCCATATAAAAACCTAAAAAAACAGAGTTCATTCTTTACATGAACACACACAAAAAAATCCATAAAATTCAGAGTTCATTCGTAGAAATGAACTGCAGTAGCATCATCTTCATCATCTTCGTTGTCTTCAAACAGCAGCAGCAACAGATCCATGAAATCGTCGTCATCGTTTTCTTCTTCTTCATCATCAACAACAACATCAAATTCAAGATCTTCAACACGAGCAGCAAACATAAAAAAATCAAGATCTATCGTCTTCATCGTCATCTTCAACATAAATCTATCGTCGTCTTCATCATCTTCATCATTTTCATCATCTTCTTCAAAAGAAAACAGAGTTCATTTCAAGAATGAACTTCATCAAATTCATCATCTTCAACAATAGCAGCAACAGCGATGAAGAAAAACATAAATCTATCTTCATCAAGAAAAAACATCAAAATCTTCATCACAAACCAGAGTTCATTCCTGAAATGAACTCCATCATCTTCATCTTCTTCATCATCATCATCAGCAGCAACAACAACTCATCTTCATCATCTTCATCCTCTCCATCATCAGCAGCAACAACGGACGGAAAAACATCAAAATCTTCATCACAAACCAGAGTTCATTCCAGAAATGAACTCCGTCATCTTCATCTTCTTTTGTAGATCCTAAACTTACCCAAGCATGTAAGATGATAAAGGTTCATCATCATCATAAATAGCAGCAGAATCTTCAACCTCACCGTCTTCATCATCAAAACAGAAGCAAAACATCAAAAAAAAATGCAAAACTTCATCGTATTCGTCATCGTCATCGTTCATCGTTCATCTTCTTCATCACTAGCAGAGAAAAAAATAGAGAGAAGAGAGAATCGTTCATCATCATCTTCGTCTTCTCATCACTAGCAGGAAGAAAATAAAAAAAGAAAAAGAGAGAGAGAAATTCAAGATCCGAAAATATAGGAAAGAGAAAGTAAATCTGAGAATGATTCTTTTTCTCTTACTCTTTGACTATATATATTGCCCTTATCCAAAAGGGTATTTCTGCCACTACAAGATGACATTTACATCATCCATGACATCACCCTAGGCCCGAACTATAATTTTTAGGACCAAACTATAATTTGTATTACCAAATAGGACCAAACAGACAATTGACTAGGTCAATTGGACTAGACTCTTTCTAATATATTATTTGGAGGACCAATTGGTATTTCCTACTACTTGGTTTTCCTTAACCAACTAGATTTCCTAATCTAGACCTTGACCGTCCTACCAACAACTTTGATGAACTCCCTGCGGTGTTTACCGAATGGGCAATGAATAGATTACTACTCGAATCGGAGTCAGGAACAGTGCAAACAAAGAAGAAATCGCAGAAGATTAATGAGAGATATAGAATTTTGGAAGAATTTTCAGAAGAAGATGATGCGGAGGAAGATAGTTTTCAAGAAGAAAGAATTACAAACGGAGGCAGTAGTAAAAGAAAAAGAAAAACATTAACAGGTAGGAATCCAAGGAATACTAGTACGATAAATATGAATAATAGTGGAGCAATTGGAGCTCAAGAAATGCTTCGAGAATTTTTACAACAACAACAAAGGACGGAAATGCAATGGAGAGAAATGAGGGAGACAAGAGCAATGGAGAGAAGAATGTTTGAACTAGAATGGAGAGCATCGTTGGAGAAATCGGAGAGAGAGATTAATAGGTGAACAAGCTTGGAGAGAAGGAGAAGAACAAAGAAGAGTTAGAGAGGAAACCAAAGCTGAAAAAAGAGATGCTCTGTTAACTACTCTTTTTAACAAACTCATCCATCATCAAGATTAAACAAAGAGAATGCAATTGTATCCGGAATGTTCAAGTTTCTAAATTCTTTACAGAGAGTGAAAATACTGTAGTTTTCTTTTGTCCCCTGTTCTGTTTGAGCTTAAATTTCAACCATGGATGTGAAAGAGAAATGTGAATGCTAACTAAAAGTTGATAATTGACATAGGAAACGGAATCAGCCCAATGATTTTTACGGCTTCATAGCCCTTCCTATCACAACACCAAGCTTCACAAACTAAAATAAAAACAACTAGTTGATGTAAATACTTTGACGAAAACAAGAAAAAGGGTCATGGACAAAGTGGGTTGCAAATATTTTTGCAGCAAATTATTCATATGGTTTTTATCTCCGTCAGCAACTTAGCATGAGTATCCTCATGTGCAAAATTGGAAAAGCTACCGTAGCGGGGACATCTGCAGTTGCAAATGCAGACAATTTATGCATAACAATAACAGGCAAATATCAAACTCTCTCATCTTTGAAATATATAGATTTGTTATTTATCTCCACAAGTACAGACATGGGTTACACATTCAGATGTTTGATGGCTTAAATTTATATATTCCAGATTTTAAATGAGTACAGATGACATATTAAAATGGTTTGTAGTTCTTCTCTCTTTGTTGCTAAGGCTTTGTAGTGCTTCTCTCTTTGTTGCTAACGCGTAATCACTCAGGTAGAGTCACTTGGAGGCTTTTCCTTTGGATGTTTGGACGAGTAGTGATCGCCAAGTTGATTTGCATTAGCTAGTTGCACCTGAAAAACAAAATATGACAGATAGTTATACAGAAACTCAACAACATAGATGCACATTACTGCCTTCACAAAGGGCGAAATGCAGAGAATAATGCACATGTCTAAATGCTTCTTTAATTAATAAGCACCAAATGTGATGCAGCAGCCCTGGTGTATATTATATGGAAACAACTAGATTTTCATGTTTCTTTATTTCTTAATGCTTCCATCCCACACATCAATGGGGAATACTTTGGCTCAAGAATCACATTGAGCAAGGATACTAACTCGAAATAAAGCTCCAGGAATGTGTTTGTACTTTCCCCACTATAGGACTCACAGCAAGGGCTTGGTTAAAAGGTGCCAATTACTAATGTCTACTGCTGCCTCCACTGTCAGAAAACTAGATTGAAAGAAGAAACAGTGAATTGTGAAACCTTCATCCTTTCTATAAATCATAATTTGTTGTCTTTGGTGTCATAACTGCTCTAGATAGAAGCGACTGTTAAACATATGAAACAAGAGAAAAAGAATTCACCATCCCAAAATGGTTCAGGTGGAGGACTGAAAATGATCATCCCTGAAACACATATCCACTCGGATCACCCCTTTCTTCTGATTTTAGTAATAAAACTTGACGTCTATACGAAACTCATCTAAGTTAACCTACCCAGGGTCCAGGTCAACTAAAAACAAATTCAATTGATGACTTTGTGGAATGGGTCTAGTTGATCATTTTGTATCCTAATCTTGATCTTTGACTGATCGTCTTTTTAGGTATCAGAACACTGTGGAACTGTTAACTTAGTATTCCACTACTGTTAACTTAGTATTCCACTATCCCATACTTTGTTGGGATATTAGATGGTTGCTGGGTAAAGTAAATATATCAAGTTAATTATGAAAAAATATAGAATGTTGATTTTTCTTCGACAGAGTTTTAAAAGTTTGAAACTAGAGAAACATCATCATCAAGTTTGCTAGAATTCTGATTTGGAGTGCTAATTATCTGACTAGAAAGATACAACGGCGAAACATAGATACGCACTCCAAATCAGAATTCTAATGGACCTTGAAGATGGTGTTTCACTGGTTTCCAACTCTTTAAACTTTGCTGAAGAGAAAATCTTCTCTCTACCCTTTCTCAGGCTCTGCTCGAAAAGTTTTTTCTTAGGCCTTGTACTGATATCTTTCAAGTTCAGTAGCATAACACCACCTAACCTCTCATACTAAGTAGGAGATAGTGGATTATTAAGTCCATCATTCCACAACGTTTTGAAACTAAAGAAGAGAATCAGTTGCTCCTGCATCATGAAGACCAAGATAAGATAAGTCCTTCAAATTTAGTTTCCTAGGTAGTGAATTCTTGAATCCCCATGATGGGCAAGCAGCATTAACTACTTTTCTTAGTCAGTACCATCATTTTACCATAGTCCTACTCCTACCTGCCGTATGCTTATCTCTCTTTGTTCACCTTCCCTAACATTCTATTATTTATAGTCTTCCATCCAGTATAAATTAAACAGATCGGACATCTACAAGATCACAAAAATCTACTGCTCTTTTTACCTTTAGATCTTATTTTAAGCCCTACAATATCTTTTGCGAATTTACTATGTCCCTCATATTTTTTACTTGTACCCACTAAAATCCTACTGCACCAAGGGTATCTCCTAATTTCAGGTTTTCTAAACACACTAAAAGCAATACATATCTATAATCCAAAGCATAAGCAGTCTCCAATATTCCTTGATCCAGCACAAAACTATATCATCCCACCCAAAATTCAAAAATCCAGAGAAAAAGGAACTGAAATATCTATATTTCAGAAATAATCTGATGCCGAGATCATTGATCTATTCATATGTAAACTGAAACAAGATTAGATTTATATGAGAATTTGAAATTCTGAGGAAAATTTTCTAGCGTTTGGGGTGTATGAGATGGAAGAAAATTAAAATACCTTGCAAATAGGGCAAACGACTTTCAGAGCAGCAGCCCTAGCTTCAAATTGAGATCCTTTATTTTTTTGATTCTTCTCTGCATTTTTTTTCTGAGCTTCGATCTTCTGCTTTCCTCTCGTCATCTCTCTTTTTCTGTCTCAAGTTTTCTTCTAAACATCAAAATCAGACGTGAGGTTCATCCAGATTTTATAATAGACTAGTGAATAAAGGGAGAGATTACCTTCTTCTTTCCAAGTCCCACTTTTGGAATCAGCCTATCGGGTTAACCTGAGTTAGCCAGCTTACCCATATTTGACTAAGAGCTTCTACAATGGTCATGTGATCAATCTTTTATCCTATATTTTACCCATTTTTCTAAAATATAAGGAATTATTATAGGACCTATGGACCATAGATGTGCGGTCCATTAGACCACTAGAATTTTTCCTTCTACTTGTATAAATAAAACACTAAACTTATGTAATGAGTTCCTCTTTCTATTTAACGATAAGCCTTTCTCTCCTTTCTTTATCACTCCAAAACGTTATCATGCACGATCTCTTTTCCACTAAGATTCTTTTTCCGACATCCAATCACAGTACATTTTTGGGAATCTGCGTTTGTACGCCTTGTTTCTTTTCTACGGCGTTTGAAAGGTATATCGCGGATCTAAAGGTGGATTTGGATTTTTTGTTCTTCTCTTGCGAACAAGAAGCAGGTCGTTCCACTTTCTTCTCCTCATAAGGTACATTTTTCCATTTTTTTTAGTTATTATAAGTTGGAAATCTACCTAAATCGGTGATATTTGAAACTATGATTCTACTTTGTCTTGATATTGATGATTTTTATAATAACAGATCTCTCTTATTTTTGTCTTGATATTACTATAATATACATTTAATAATATACTATCAGGCTATGCATCTATATTTTTGTACTTGTCTATTAGTATATCCATTGATCTGTTTTGTCCTAATCTGTGTATCTATATATGTATGATTTTTTTTGTCCTTGGTGAGGGATTTTATCCTAGGCTGTGTTTACTACTTCCACTGTTTTAAATTGAATGATATCACGTGTCTAAAATTTTATTTTATTTTTTTCTACACTTTTGATGTATGATTGATTGCTTTGTACGCGTCATGTGATAACCAATTTTTTTTTCTTATTATTTTATTATCCATCAAATCTGTTTTTCTTTGTCTGCCATACCCCTTTGTTTGTAATCATGATATGATAATATGATAATTATGTGTTTATGTGAAGAATTATGTAGTATAACTCTGTTCACATGCTACCTCCTGTTTCGTCTTTATGTGTCAAATGCTTTTGTCCGATTGTAATTACAAATTTTACCGCATGTCTGTTTGTCCTTCAATTTTTATTTTTTTTATTTTTCCTTTGTCTGCATTAAATATTTTCATTGATTTTGGAAATAAATAATGAAATACCTGTTTTTATTCTTAGAGCTATATAACGTATGTCTTTATTATCTGTCTGTTTACATTCCTTTAAATCATTTAACGGTAACCTGTGAGTCCATGATGTCTATGGTGTCCACATTTTATGAGTGTATAAATGCCGTGCGTTCGTGTTTAGTACCGTTATTTGTCTTCTTATTTGTTTTCGTATGCTTTATGTGTAAATGTATGCTTTCTTTGTGAATTTTAGGATAAACTTGTTGATATCATAATGGGTAGCGTTGACGCTAGTCAGTCGATCGTTGACTGGGTCACCAATATAAACCATAATGAGATTTGGTTTCCCAATCCATAAAGAATCTTGTTTTTTGGGATATAGTATTGGAGCGGGTCATATTAATGTCTTTTAACCTTGCCTTATGTAGATGAGCAAGAAGGAATATATCCGACAAGAATTCGTATAGTTGGGCATAGATGGGCTTGAGTATCACCGTTGGATGGCTGATGTGAAGATCGCTTTTGTGGAAAAAGAATGCACCCACACCATCATACCCTCTACTGACAAAGATGTTGTCCCAGCAACTGAACAAGAAAAGGCTGAAGCCCTTCGATATTTGAAGGTCCACATTGACCCTATTCTCCTTTGGGGATACCAACACATGATGTGTCCTAAAGAACTGTGGGATGCATTAGCAAGCCGTTTTGGGAGCATTGAGGATTGTATTCTCCCATAGTTGAATGAACAGTGGAACGACATCCGTTTTCTTGATTATGTGAAGGTAGGTGATTTTCAAAGAGATATGCTTAATCTACAAGGACAACTCAATTTCTGTGGGATAAAACTCACATATAAAGATTTGATTCAAAAGACATTGTCTATTTTCCCTTTGTCATCTGTTATTATATCCAACCAATACCGCATAGAAGTTGATAATAAAAGAATAACAACTTTCAGCAAGTTGATCAACCTATTGCGGGTGGCCGAAAGGCACAATGAAGTTCTAGCAAACAACAATGCTAGAGCCCCCGGAAAAAAGAAAATTCTTGAGGCTAACTATGGCAAGGATAACAAAGGAAAACACCCCAAAGAAAAGAGGGTTAAAATGCTGATTCATATTCTCATGCTCCATACTCACGTGGGGATAATAACCCACGTGGAAGAGGACAAAGGGGTCATCGTGGAAATGACCATTGGCGTGGAGGCCATTCAAATACCTGGTCTAGAGAATTTACTTCTGGACCAAGTGGTAGGGGAAATACTGTTGAAAAAACACATAAGAACTCCATGTCCAAGAAGGTCGAAAATGACAATGCACCTTGTTACAGGTGTGGAATCTCCGGACATTGGTACCAACAATGCAAAGCTAGTTCCAAAGTAGCAGCCAACTACAAAAAGTACCGGGAATCTATAGATCAAGAAGCTCACTGTGTAAAAGAACATGATAATGCCCCAGATGTCAACTTCACCATCCCAGACTTCCAGGGCAAAAAGAACCATGCCCTTATGGAAACACCTGACTTTGATTGATTGTTATTTTTTTTTTAATTAGCCTTGGATCCTAAAAACTTGTTTACTTTCTTGCTTTGTGGTTTAGCAGACTTTGGTTAAAATATTTGCTTTGATGACTTAAACTATGTTAGGTAGTCTTAAAGTATCATTTTTTGTTGATGGATCAGTGGTTTTTATGCTTTGGATTATTATGGGTACTTAATTATTATGCTTTGGATTTAATTTTTACTGTGATAATCTATTGCATGATTGAGTTATGTGACCGAATTATCTGAAGTACCATTTACTTGTAGGAATGTCATCCTCAGAAGAGATTGAGTGCCCTAGCTGATAGTGGCACCACACACACTATTTTAAGAAATAGGCAATTATTTGTTGATTTAATTCCGTATAAATCCTCTGTGACTACGATGATTGGATCGTCACAAGTGATCATTGGGCGAGGTAATGCTCAATTTTTGTTGCCAAACGGCACGATGATCAAAGTCACAGAAGCCCTATATGCACCAAGAGCTAATCGTACCTTGTTGAGCTTCAAAGATATCCGTGCAAATGGTTATCACTTGGAAACTCACTGTGAAAATGAAATTGAATATATTAATATTATCTCTAATACATGTGGAAGAAAACGCATTTTAGAGAAATTAATGAGTCACTCTAGTGGTTTGTACACTACTACTATCCGGATTATCGAATCACATGTTGTTACCAACGATGAACTGTTGAAAAGTGACTTATACAAGCTTTGGCACGACCGCTTGGGGCACCCAGGTCGTGATATGATGATCCGTGTTTTAAAGAACTCACACGGACAACCTTTCTTTCGAGAAAAAAGTAAATGAGACAAAAGACAATTACAATGCAAAGTAACGTCTGCCAGCCACTGCCATCTAAAGAAAGTTATGTGCAACCTCTCTCTCATTCTACTTCGTGGACTTTGTCAAAAGCACACCAATCATTTTGCAAAGCTTGTTCTTTAGCAAATACAGGAGCGAGAACATCCTATGCTAAAGATACAAAACAAAACATTCCATTTTTACAAAGAAAACAAGGTGATATTTGTGGACCTATACATCCAGAGTGCGGACCATTCGGGTATTTTATGGTTCTGGTAGATGCTTCGACCCGCTGGTCACACGTTGCATTATTGTCCACAAGAAATGCTGCCTTTGCAAAGCTCCTAGCACAAATTATACGTTTGAGGGCTCACCACCCCGATTATCCAATCAAGTCTATCAGACTTGATAATGCTGTAGAATTTACATCTAAAGGATTTGATGATTTCTGTATGTCTATCAGAATTGACGTAGAGCACCCTGTACCCCACATACACACTCAAAATGGTCTTGCAGAAGCTACCATCAAAAGGTTACAGATGATAGCTAGGGCATTGGTTATGCGTTCCAACCTGCCTATTACTGCCTGGGGGTACGCCATATTGCATGCAACATTACTTATTCGCTTTATACCCACTATTAGCCAACCATTTTCTGCGTACCAGTTGGTAACTGGATATGAGACTGATATTTCACATCTACGCATTTTTGGTTGTGCTGTATATGTGCCTATTACGCCCCCACAACGTACTAAAATGGGTCCCCAAAGACGATTAAGTATTTATGTTGGATATGAATCCCCAACAATTATCCGTTATTTGGAACCTTTGACAGGCGATCTCTTTACCGTTAGATTTGCGGATTGTCACTTTGATGAGATAACCTTTCCGTCCTTAGGGGGAGGTACGGAAAAGGATTTCCTAAGGGAACGACAGGAATTGTCATGGTGTGTCCCCACCTTGTCTCATCTTGATCCCCGCACCTCACAATGTGAAAGTGAAGTGCAAAGAATTATTGATCTTCAGAATGTGGCGAACTCAATGCCTGATGCATTCACTGATATTGCTAAAGTGACGATATCACACATACCAGCTGAAAACGTGCCTGCAAGGTTAGAAATCCCTAATACGGGAAAAGGCACCTTATATAGAGGTGTCAAACCTACACTTGGTGGAAGTGTAGCTGAGGCCGTGGCCCCCCAAAGGAAGAGGGGAAGACCACCTGGTTCGATGGATACCCACCCAAGGAAGAAAAGAGTGAGTAAGGCACAATCCGATCCATACATCATCAATATAGATAATCCCTCTCATGAAATTGTCTCTGATTATAGTTATGTCCATGAATCAATACTATAGGACGCTCCGATGTTTGAAATGATTCCAGAGAACAAAGAAATCTCTATAGATTATGAGAGTGCATACTTGTTGATGGAAAGATCCTCCACGCAGATTGATGATGCATTTGCATACACCGTTGCTCAAGAGATCATTGAGCACGATGACATCGAACCACGCTCTACTGCAGAATGTCAAAAAAGAGCAGACTGGCCTAAATGGGAAGTTGCAATCTATGAAGAATTAAATTTCACTGGCAAAGATACGGGTATTTGGTGCGGTAGTGCTAACCCCACTAGGCGTAAAGCCCGTAGGACATAAATGGGTATTTGTCAGAAAGCGAAATGAGAAGAATGAAGTCTTGAGGTATAAGGCTCGCCTTGTGGCGCAAGGTTTCTCACAACGCCCTGGAATTGTTTATGAGGAAACATAGTCTCCCGTAATGGACGTCATAACGTTCCGCTACTTATTTAGCTTGGTAGTTTCAGAAGGACTTGAAATGCAGCTTATGGATGTGGTTACATCATATCTCTATGGGGATCTAGATTCAGAGATATACATGAAAGTGCCTGATGGCCTTCCATTGCCCGAATCAAGTAACTCTAAACCACGGAGTGCGTTTTCAATTAAGTTGAAACGCCCACTTTACGGATTAAAGCAACCCGACGGATGTGGTATACCCGTCTAAGTGATTATTTGATTGGGAAGGGATATACAAATAATGAGTTATGCCTCTGCGTATTTATAAAGAAAACGAGTTCCGGATTTGCAATTATAGCTGTTTATGTTGATGATATGAACATAATAGGTACTCTTGATGAAATAAGAGAAACCGCAAGCTACTTGAAATCTGAATTTGAGATGAAAGATCTTGGGAAAACTCGGCTTTGTCTAGGACTTGATCTAGAACACCGAGCCTGTGGAATACTAATCCACCAGTCTGCATATGTCCATAAGATACTCAGGAAATTCAATATGGACAAGGTGCATCCTGATAGCACTCCCATGATTGGTCGAAGTTTAGATGTACAAAAAGATACTCGACCTGATATATCATTCTCAGTGAACTTGTTAGCTAGATATAGCTCAGCGCCAACGCAGCGTCATTGGAATGGTATAAAGAATGTATTCAGATACCTTAAAGGAACCATTGACATGGGTCTATTTTATCCCTATGAGGACGAAAGGAAGATTGCTAAAGCAAACCCCTACACCGAAACCCCAGATAATGTTTTGGTTGGTTTTGATGATGCTGGGTACCTCTCTGACCCACATAAAGCTCGATCCCAAACTGGTTATGTATTCACCATAGGGAACACAGCGATATCCTGGAGATCGACCAAGCAAACTCTTGTAGATACCTCCACGAACCACTCGGAGATCATTTCCCTACATGAAGCGGTTCGTGAGTGTATATGGTTAAGGTCTATCATTACACATATTCGAGGTACTAGTGGTTTGAATTCTACCACTAAAGAGCCAACATGCATTTATGAAGATAATGCAGCTTGTATCGAACAAATGAAGCAAGGATATATCAAGGGTGATAATACTAAAAATATTTCACCAAAGTTCTTTTACAATCAGCAACAACAGTGCCTCTTAAACATTCGAATCAACAAAGTACCGTCTGATGAGAATGTGGCAGACTTATTTACTAAGTCACTTCCTAAGTCCTTATTTGAAAAGGACGTAAAGAGTATTGGACCAAGGAAATTGTCTGAACTCCCTTGATTGCAATCAGGGGGAGATGGCGACACCAAGGGGAGTATCTAACGATATGATGTCGACATCAGGGGGAGCGAGTGTCTGTTGAACTATTTTTACCTTCACCGAGTTTTATTTTGTCCCAATGTGTTTTGTTACTCGGAAAGGTTTTTAATGAGACAATAACAACACCAGGTTCATGACTCTCCGATTGAAACTATCTTTTTCCCACAGGGTTTTTATATTTTAGGTTTTTCTGAAGAGAAGTGGCCAGCTTTATCAACACGTTGTACTCTTTTCCCTTCGTCAAGGTTTTGTTCCATTGGATTTTCCTTGTCAAGGTTTTAATGAGGCAACACATTTGAAGTTCCGCTTTTGAACCGCACAAGGGGGAGTGTTATAGGACCTATGGACCATAGATGTGCAGTCCACTAGACCACTAGGGTTTTTCCTTCTACTTGTATAAATAGAACACTAAACTTATGTAATGGGTTCCTCTCTATGTTTAATGAAAATCCTTTCTCTCCTTTCTTTGTCACTCCAAAAGGAATCAAAAAAATCTTTCTCCAACCCTCTTGCATTTTGACCCTTTCTTTGAGGAGCCGTAATATTATTAATTTGGGATATTTAACGTTTGGTAGCCAGTAAATGTCCAACACCTAGCTTTGGCACCCAATATTCGAAATATTAAGGGTTGGTACCTTGACCCGTCAAAGACTGTCAAGTCAAAATGTTGACTTAACTGAAATAAAGTTTTTGTAACAGAACATGTCTTATTACCGTAGTAACCTTGAAAACTAAAACAATGACTATATGTCCTAACGTCAGTTGGTGTACGTGTCGGAATCTGAACATGGCACCCGAATATATGGCCATGATTAAATCATCTTAGGTCAATTCCTAAACCCAAAATAATTTCCATTTCCGTTTCATCTTCTTTTTTCTGTCTCTCTGTAACCGCGAGAATAGAAATTAGAAAAATACACCCTCATCCCTTCGTGAACCAGACAACATTAGGAATGCCCTTATTTCCATTTCCGTTTATTTCTCACTTAATCCTAGAAATCTTAATTTGATTATTACTCTGATATTTGATTTTTCAATAGTCAATTAGATCTCTAATTTGAACAGGAAGAAGAACAACAAGAATTTTGAACAGGTAGGCTTTGGGAAATATTATTTAATTTTATTCCTTTTGTATGCGTCTAACTGTATATTGATTTTGATTAATTATTAATAGTGATAGTGATTTTCTTAGGGTTTGGATTATTGATTTCGTGAATCTTCCCCAGGATTTAATTGAGAAGGAAATTAGGTTTTGAAGAGTTTGGATTTTTTATTTGATTGTTGATTTATTGATGGGGTTTGAAAAGGGGATGTTGGTGGGGATATTGATCGATGTAATCAAATTGATTCAAGTCTGGTTGGATTTGATTTGTGTGAACACGTAAATCACGAAGGCATCTATATGTTCACAAACAATGTTCACACTCTATGTGCCCACTCGAACTGATGAAATGACTGTACTGATTCCTTGGCTCAAAACCTTCGGGTTTATCATAGCCTCATCTAATATCATCACTAGAGGCGTTCACATAGAGGAAGATAAATAAAACGTAGTACAAAAGTAAAATCCCTGGAGTATCAAATGAACGTATAGTACTGAAATGTAAATAAGACTCGGATTTACGTGGTTCAGCACTAAGGCCTACATCCACGGGGTTGTCGTTTTCACTATGCATTGATGATTACAGAGGTAGTCGAATGACTTTGGAGTTTACATAGGTTTGTGAATTGTAAAAGATAAACTTACACTTACAATTCTTCTCTCTCTCCTCTCTCCACTCTTTTCTCCGATCCCCCTTACTCTCGGTGGAGAGGGGGTATTTATAGGGTTAGATTGTGGGACCCGTTTCTGAGGGCCGTTGGAACCTTATCTTCTTGTGCTTTGTGTCCATCACGCGGAGGTCTTCGTTCATTACTTAATTACGCAGAGTAATCCTCGTTCGTTCCACGGGTTGATCGACACGTATACTGCTCAGAGTATTTAATGTGGGTAGTTGAGACGCATGCTCGTGTCAGACAAGTGTCTTCTGCCCCTGTCACATCCTTGTCAGTTAACCTTCTCTTCACTGTTGATCTTAGCTTCTTTTGGGGATGAGATAAAGTAACTCTTCGGGAGTTATTTGGTGCTCCGCAGTACATCGTGTTTTCGATACATCTTTTAACTTCTGCCCTTAGATTTGTTCGGGCAAAGATACGACGTCGACGGGACGGGCTTCTTGGCTGTGGGCGTGTGTCATCATGTGTTTGATGACTTTGTCCACATATTCTCCACGTGTCTTCCTGTATACACGTGTTTGATGATGAAATATGTACACACAATTTGCCCCTTTTCTTCGGGCTTGAGTGTTTAGTGGGAGCATTGAAGAAAACAGACGTTACATATTCTTCCTCTCTCCTAATAACTTCTCCTAGATACTTGGGCATGTTTCTTACTTGTGCATTAACTGCTCATTTAATGGGCACGTTTCCCCTTCCTCCTTTAATTTCCTTCTCTTTCTTTCGAGTATATTAAGGAGAGAAGAAAAATTAATTTCATTCAACGCTCCACAAAATTAATTTCATTCTCCCTGTCAGTCTTCATTCTTTGTTCTTCAACCATTAAATTCTCTCTGCCCTAGCATTAATCACGCTCGTTTCTTCTTTGTTTCTGGTTTGTTGTCTTCTTTCGGGATTTTGTTTGTGGTGGTAAGGTTTCTTTTCTTCGATTCTGTTGTTTTAAGTTGTGTTGATTGTAAATTTTCTACTGCTGTCGTCCCTTGTTTGTGATGAAGAACATCTTTTGATACATGTATGTTAGTTTTCCCATGTTCTTCTTCTCAAGTCGAGGAGGCCATTGTTTTGTTTTGATTGGATTTTTAAGGTTAAGGTTTTAGGGTTTTGGGGAATTCAAGCATGTATGCTAGTTTTAGGGTTTCTGGGTTATATTGAGATGAACTGCTAATTTTGTGGTTTTTTTATCTTTGGTGATGTCCTCGTGTTTGGTTCTAACTTGTTTATGTTGTACATCTTCGCAGCCATGTCTGACCGTCCGCGACTTCCTTATCCAACTCCGGCATCCAGTCTACCGAGATCCCCTCCTCGTAGAGAGTCTGATACATATTCACCTGGGGGAGATCTCTCTAGATCGTCTCAAATGGATCCCCGTGGAAGTAAAGTTTCGTCTTCTTCTGGGGCGAAGGCCTCTCCTCCTAGGAAAGGGGATCCATCGAAGAGTCCTTCCGGGTCTCGATATGCTGCTGGTCATGTTGCTTCTCGTCCTCGTGATGACTCTAGGTGTACGCAGACACCTCCTCGTGGTGGCGCCTTCGATATTCCTCCTCTTCGTTCTGTAGCGCCCGTGCAGCACCCTCTGACGCCGCCTCCAGTACATTCTTTCAAAGGGAAGAACTCCAAAGGTGGTGTGCCGAGAACTGAATCGTCTAAGAATCCTCCTTTGAAAAGAAGAGCTTCCGAAGCTTTTGTTGGTTCGTCCGATCCCGCGTAAGAGGATGACGCTGCCCCGGTGATACGCAGCGTTTCGGTCAGCAAGAAGAAAGTCACGTTCAAGCACATTGACCTTGAAGTTTTCAAGGAAAAGCATGAGCTTCAAGCCTTCGAGGTTCGTTTCTATGCCCCTGAGGATGATATTACTTACGAGCTCATCTCGAAGTATCAATTTGATGAGTTTCACCTGTTGACTACGGTTGGAGCCTTCGAGGCGGGTCTTATGCTGTCGTTGTATAAGTCTGGTGATTCTTTTTATTACGATGTGTTATCTGGTCGTGAAGACTCTTCCACCAATACTCACAGTCGTTCCGTGTCGCAATTATCGGGGAATTATCTCCGTGCACTGAGGGAATGTTATCTGCGGAGTAAGGGGGAGACGACGATGACATGTTATGTTCCAAATCCCGCTGAGAGGGAATGGTATACTCCTGAAAAGTTCAACAACTCCTTTGGGTATTATGTCAATAGTAGGAACCGTAATCGTGGAGTGTTAGCCTTCGGAACCTCGCTGCTCCTCGGGGCGAAATTCGTCTATTAAGTGAGGTGAGCGATGCCAAACTTAAATATATGTTCCAGGCACCGAGGGGTCGAGTCAGCGGAAACTTTTTCCCGCGCGCGAAAGGATCAAGCGTGACCATGATTATGAGTGGCACGCCACTGTTATTGAAATTGTTGGTCCTTGGGCGTATGGCTGGATTTCTGGTCCGCGCGGTTGGCGTCCTTCTGAGAGCAGCAGGCCTCGTGAATCTCCTGCTCGTTATGGAGATTTCTGTCCTGGCGTTTAAATTTCGAAGGCATGAACTTTCCTTATGCTCTCGACGTCGTTGAAGGAGACGAGGAGGAAGGTTCTGGTGCTATACTTCCATCGAAGAGTGCCACTGCCAAGGTATGGTTATTGTAGATTCTGGCCGCGCCCCTCCTTTTTTGAAAATCAAACTATGAAAAATAACTCTTTTTGTGGAACGTGTTGGTTTGCAGGTGTCGAAGAAGAAAAAGATTGGGCCCAAGCAGTCTTCTACCATTGTACGGGTGAGGCTGAGGTTCATGAAGAAGTTACCAGTCCGGTGAACGAAGAGTTTGCCGAGGATGAAAATGTCTGATGGGGAAGAACGCACTGATACTTCCCCTCCTGATGTCGAGGAAGAGGTTGGTGCGGGTGTGATGGTGTTGTAGGAGAAAACCGCGTGGTGGCGACGAGTGTTATCGCGGACATGTCTGCTCCTGCTGGTGAGGCTGCGGAAACTCTCCCCACCATTTCTCAAGAGTTCTCTTTGACAGGATATATTCCGCGGGGAACTCTTTGACGATGCCCTGATTTTCCCGAAGACTTTTCTTTGCTTTCCCCCAATGATGATTGGGATGTGCTCGGGGGTTCTGGTAAGGAAGATGCTGTTCAGAATGAGGGCGCGGATGATCATAATGCGCGTGGTGCCGAAACTTGTGCCGATGGGGCAATGTCAGCAAGGGGAAGTCTGTGGTTGACTCGCCGTCCGAGGATTTCCCTCATTCGCTGATGTTTGAGGGTGAGGATGCCATAATGGATTGGCTCAAGAAAAAAGTCTGTGTTTGTTCCTCACCCTGCCCCGGTGGTTGCTGGTGAGAAAGATTCCGATGCTTATACCCGTCGGATGATGGAACTATCTCCAGGCGCGTGTTGCTGAGATGTGGGGGAAAAGCTTGAGTGTTCCAGAGGCTACCCTCGTATCGGACCCTCCCTCTTCTGTTGCTGACATGATGGCCATAGCCGATGGGTACCAATATGGTTTTCCCCAGCAGCGTGTCTTGGAGGTAAGTCTCGTACATATCTCTTCGTGACAATTGAATCCTTCGGTGTAATAATGTTTGCCGTTTGACGTGTAGATGATGAGGAGTGAGCATTGTAACCATGTGTATCAATTCTTTAAAGCGAAATCTTTGAAGCTGGAGGCTAAGCTTCGTCACAGAGAAAAGGCATTATCTGCGGCTGAGGTAGATAGAAGAACTGAAGAAAAGCCTTAAAGAGAAAGAAAGGTGGGTGAAGCGGAGGCTGGTCTTCGTTCAGAGCTTGCCGCCGTTCGTGCTGAGTTAGAGCAAACTCGCGGCCAAGTTTCAGCTTTCACAGGTTTGGTTCTTCTTCATCTTTTATCCCTCGTAATTCCTCTCTACTACTTAGTTGTTCTGTCTGAGTCTCCCCCCTATCTTCAGTGGGTGGCGTCCCCGAGCTGATATGGCTTCGAAACGAAAGGGCCGGCAAAAATCTCGTATCAAAGAGCTGGTCGAAAAAATTAAGAGCGAAGCCAAAAAGTGGGACGCTCGAGCTGAGGGATGGCGCGCAAGGCATGTTCAGATGGTTGATATGCAGAATCTGTATAATCATGACCGTACTTTGTTCAATGGTACGCTGCTGTGGACACGTGAGAATCTGCGGGAATCCCGTGAGCGTACTTCGTTGTTGGAGTCTAGAATACATCTTCTGGAAGAGGAATTACAAAAGGCTCGCTCCCTTCCTTTTCCGGGAATTAAGGAGAGTATGTGTGCTTACTAGAGAAAGGGACGATGCCAGAGCCGAAGTTGGGGCTCTCAGCAAAGCCCTTGCTGCGTCTCGCGCTGAAATAGCCCGCCAGGCTGAGTCTGAGAGGAATCTCGAAGTATGTATGTACAGACTTAGCAAAGGGGTAACAGAGATAAACAACGAAGTCAACCACCTTCGTCACATGGATTCGATGAAGCAGGTAGAATTAGATGCCAGTCAATTTACTCTCACCAACCTTCAACTAGATTATAAGAAATTATCCGAGGAATATGACTATCTTGATGAAGCGCGAGATGCGGTTGTTAATGAGTATGAAGAGGCTTCGGCTTGTGTCGAAGGTATAACCTATTTCGTCGAGTGTGATTGTGTCTTTTCTGTGCTAACTCCCTTGTGTTGTCTTTTTCAGAGCTCGAGGGACAACTCCGCGTTGCAAATGAAAAATTTGAAAAGGCTCAATCTTCCTTAGCGCAGCAGGAAGAACAGACTAATCATTTTAAGAGTTTGGCGGCATCCCGCGAGGAGGCCGTTGGTGCTGCTTCTAAAGAAGTGAATCGTCTATCTCGTTGTTATCCAAGCCCACCAGCGGACGACAGTTATTATGCATAAGGCTCGGTGTCAATTGGCTGAGGAGACAAACAAGATGCTGGAGAAGATTGAGCTTGGCCTTAAGACCGAGCATGGCCTCGTGAAGAGCTATCCGCGTCGTCCGTACCTGCCTCCTTGCCTGGCTCCTCGGGACCCTCATCTGGTGGGAGCGTCCCTTCAACTCTTCGGAACAACCCTGCTGATGGGGCGGCATCATCTAAGTAGAGACCGCGGCATCATTAGCCTTCCGTTAGATTTTGCTAGTATTTTGTAAAAAGAATATTTTTGATGTGTTTTCCTTGTATTGGCCTTGCCGCTTTTTGTAACCAACCTTTATGAAATGGATCATTCTTTTGATATACCTGCAATATCAGTTTGTTGTTTATTTTAAGCATTGTGAGGAAGGACACTAAAAACAAAAGAAGTGTTTTAAGTGTTTGGGTGCGATACCGAAGGGAGGTACCTTCGTGATCGTCTTGAGACCTGTCACCCCGCTGGCGAACCCTTGGCCAGAGGATTCCCAGACGGTGGGGGCGAGGCAACGTTCTAGGATATGGGGTTAAAATATTTACATACACCCATTCCGTCGACCCGTTGCCTTAAGATTGGTTGGGTATCTCTTTCTGCTGGGTGCCTTCCCCCGGTCTTACACTTATGGACACTGATGGGAGCCCTGAGAGATTGTAGATTAACTACTTTCCCCAATATTGTTGATAGTTTTGTTTACTCGAATTTCAGAAAGCTTGTTTGATTGATAGGTTGAGGCCTGCTACTCCTCGTCCAGAGATAGAAACATGTAGAGCGGTTACGCTGCCTTCTTCTTCTGGTATTCTTCACGCAGATGCAAAGCTGCGTTGCTCCTATGGGTAGTATGGTTTGAGCCACTTAGCATTCCAAGGATGCGGAGAACCTCGCCTTTCAGATTGCGAAGATGTAGGAACCGTTTCCCGCAATGTCGTGTATTATAAAAGGTCCTCCCACGTAGGTGCTAGCTTTCCCCATTTCTTTTCTCGTTGATACTGTGGGATTGTTCTTAGCACATACTGCCCCTCTACAAAATTTCGAAGTTTTACCTTTTTGTTGTACTCCCTTGCTAGTCTTCGTTGATAATTTTCCATCTTCTGCAATGCTGCTGCTTCCCTTCTTCCTTCCAGGTCGTCCAATCTCTAACATCATGTCTGTTGTGAGATTTTTCTCCCATGCTTCGGTCTTTGTGGTTGGCATGAGGATCTCTGTTGGGATGACTGCTTCAGCTCCATAAGTGAGGAGAAACGGGGATTCCCCAGTGGCAGATCTTCGTGTTGTCCTGTATGCCCATAACATTGTGCAACTGTTCACACCATCGCCCCTTATGTTCGTCTAATTGCTTTTTGAGGATAAGGGCGAGGGTCTTGTTAGTGGCTTCCGCTTGTCCGTTGCTTTGAGGGTATATGGGGGTGGATTTGTTCTTCCTTATTTTGAAAGTATCGAAGAGCATGTCTATATTTTTCCCTGTAGCTGCTTACCATTATCGGACACGATTTCTGCTGGTATGCCGAACCTGCAAATGATGTTTTGGAATATGAAAGTAAACACATCCACGTCTCTGATCCTGGCTAAGGCTTTAGCTTCCACCCATTTACTGAAGTAGTCCGTGGCTACTATCAAAAATCGTCTTTTCCCTGATCCTTCGATGAAAGGCCCGACGATATCTATGCCCCATTTTGCAAATGGCCACGGGCTACTACAGAATTTAACGTTGTTGCTGGCGCGTGTATCTTTTTGGCGAAACGCTGACATTCTTCACATCGTCGGGACATTCTTGCGGCATCCTGTATCATTGTGGGCCAGTAATATCCTTGCATTTTTGCTTTGTCGGCTAGTGATCTCATGCCGCTATGATTCCCTGCGTCACCATAATGGATGTCGTTTAGAATTCGATGCCCCTCTTTCCTGGACAAGCAGCGTAGTAACGGTCCGAGGAAGGATTTCTTGTACAGGATTCCATCCCGAAGGTCATATCTTCCTACTTTGGAGAGTATTTTCCTGGCTTGTTTATGATCCGCGGGTAAGTTCCTTCAGAAACGCATGGATCACCATTCTCCAATCATCTTCGTTGCTGAAATCTTCGTCTTGATTTGCTCTTGACAGGATATCTCTCTTCGTCAAAATCGTTATGGATGTCTTCTCCTACCTGGTCTTCGATATTTTCTTCCACTGTATCTTGATTGGTAGCGAAGGAGAATTGTGATGCAATCGAAGGCTCGTATACCCTTGTTATTTAATAGCTTCGACGCTTTTGTCCTTCAGCATGGATGATATATATGCTAGGGCATCCGCGTGCCTGAGATCCCTTCTGCATAAGTGCCGGAACTTGATGTTCGGAATTTGTGATGCCAATGTTTGGACCAAGGCCATGTAAGCTGAGAGGGTGTCGTCGTACACATTGTACTCGAGCCCTATTTGCCGTATGACAAGCTGCGAATCACTTGTCAGTCTTACATCGGTTACCCCCATTCTATTATTAAACGGAGGGCATGTACGACTGCCTCGTATTCGACGATGTTGTTAGTATGCTCTTTGAATTCTAACCTGAGTGCCTGTACGATCCTTTATCCGGTTGGGGTGGTGATGACGATGCCTATTCCTGCTCCTTTCTTATTTTTGGAACCATCGACGAAGACTTCCCATTGTCTTTGACTCGCGGGTTCGAGGATATCCATTGGATCCTTGCTTTCTTCCTCGGCTTCTGGTATTCCCTCAATCTCCTCGTCGTTGTCCAGGAGGAGGTCTGCTAAGAAGTCCGCCAAAACTTGGGATTTTCGGGAATGTTGAATTTCATGGATGATGTTGAATTGATCCAGGTGGGTGTTCCACTTGGCTATTCTGCCCACTTTTCCTGCGCTTTTAAGGACTTCTTCTAGTGGTGCTTTGCATGGGACCCGAATAAAGTGAGTTAGGAAGTAGGTTCTCAGCTTTTGAGTAGCCCATACCAATGCTAGGATAAGTTGTTCGATCTTCGTGTAGTTCCTTTCTGTCGAATTCAGGGTCTTACTGACATAGTATATAGGTTGTTCTATCTTCGTATTGGTTTTGACCAAAACTGCGCTAACTGCGTCTTCCGTCGCTGCTATGTACAATGCCAAAACCTCATCAGGATCAGGCTTCTACAGGATTGGAATTGAAGCGAGGTGTTCTTTGATTTTCTGGAAGGCCTCTTCGCATTCTGCGGTCCATTCAAACTTACTCCCTTTTTTGAGAATATTGAAAAAACGTTTGCATTTGTCCGAGGATCGGGCAATAAATCTGCCCAAGGCTGCTATGGACCCATTGAGATTCTGCACTTCTTGTAAATTCTTCGGGGACGACATTTCTACTATGGCTTGAATCTTCGCTGGGTCTACCTCAATGCCCCTTTTTGTTACCAGATATCTGAGGAATTTCCCTGAAGTGACACCGAAGGTGCATTTATCTGGGTTTACTTTCATGTGATGCTTACTTATTGCTTCGAATATATCTCTCAGATCCTGATGGTGATCTTTGCGCAGCTTACTTTTGACGAGCATGTCATCAACGTAGACTTCTAAGGTACTACCAATCCATGGCCTGAAGATAGCATCGACCATTCTTTGGTATGTTGCCCCTGCGTTTCGAAGTCCAAAGGGAATTCTAGTATAGCAATAAAGGCCATGTGGGGTGTAGAATGTTGTGTGTAGTTGATCTTCTTCTGCCAGGGCTACCTGGTTGTAACCAGAATATCCATCCATGAAAGACAGCTCTTCGTATCCTTCTACTGCTTCAACCAGCTGATCTATGCTTGGAAGGGGATAGTTGTCCTTTGGACATGCCTTGTTGAGGTTAGTAAAATCGATGCATATCCTAACCCCTCTATTTTTCTTAGGAACAACGAACATGTTGGAGATCCATGTAGGGTACTTGACTTCTTTGATGAATCCCGCTTCTAGTAGTTTCCGAAGTTCTTTTTCCACTGCCTTATGGTACTCCGGTGCAACTTTTCTTATTTTCTGCCTGAAAGGTGGCGTGCCTGGTTTGATGCGCAGCTCGTGTTGGATTATTTTCGGGTCAATCCTCGGCATATCTCCTAGCTTCCAGGCGAATACATCCGCGTATTCTTTAAGTAATTTGGTTAAGGAATCTTCTCTTCTTCGTCCATTATGGTCCCTACTTTGATCATCTTCGGGTTTGTTTCCGTTCCTATGTTGATTTCTTTCACGGGCTCTACTGGTGTGAACACCGGTTTCGGATCCCCGAGGACTGGGACGTTATTTGATTGCTATTTGGTATGCTTCTGTCCTTTGTTGGCTGCTGAAGTACCTGTTTCTGTGTTTAGGGAATTATCATCCTTTGTCAAACCCCTCCCTGTGGTTTCCTTGAGGAACAGGTCTATGGCCTTTTCTTTCGCGGCTTCTTTCTTTCGCGGCCGTAGCAAAAGTTTTGCTGGCTTCTGCAGCCTTCAGGGTTGCCGCTGCCGTACTGTACTTTGTCGCCGCTTCTCTGAGAGCCGCGGCTGCAACGGAGTTAGCATTCATCGACGAAGTGATCTCCGCGGTATCCTGCCTCTGACTAGTCATTTTGGATTTGTCCCCTTTCTGCTTGCTTCGAGTGATGACCGGGGTTTTTCTTGTTGCTTCCTTTGATGAGGCTTTGGACTTTCCTGCTTCCTGCATCTTTTCCATAGTGGGTCCTTTTGTCGCTTTCTTTCTGCACAAGGGAATTTCAAACAGCGGGAAACAGAAATGTCTGTGCGGATCGGGTTAGTTTGAGAAATACCTTACTCCAAGACAGGGAAAAACTGCCC
Organism: Papaver somniferum; assembly: GCF_003573695.1. Lineage (NCBI taxonomy): Eukaryota > Viridiplantae > Streptophyta > Magnoliopsida > Ranunculales > Papaveraceae > Papaver > Papaver somniferum. The sequence goes on along the minus strand of NC_039364.1, from coordinate 68,831,234 downwards.
GATGGCCACAGAGAAAACTCTTAGGGGGGCTCATTCGATTAAAACACATGAGTTAAAATACACGTGCTAAAGTCTTATTAAAGTGTGGATTCATTGAAAGTACGTGGAAACGCGAGAAGATCCCTTTTAAAAATGCATGTAGATCCTTTGAAGATTTACGAAAACCCACCGGAAAGACATGTCCCTACGAGATAAAAAAAATGTAAATTCATGGATCTAGGTAGTAAATCTTTTAACCAATAAACGAAGATACTGCCGGAGCTAACGAAGATAACGGGTGCGTTTTTTTAAATATGGTAAAATAAATACTGTCAGAGCTAATGAAGCAGAGCAATCATATGCTAGTTTAAGATGAAATCACAGGATAAGATAAATCTTTTACCGGGACGAACTCCCTGTTTCTAGCGCCAAATTTTGAACACGTAAATCACGAAGGCATCTATATGTTCACAAACAATGTTCGCACTCTATGTGCCCACTCGAACTGATGAAATGACTGTACTGATTCCTTGGCTCAAAACCTTCGGGTTTATCATAGCCTCATCTAATATCATCACTAGAGGCGTTCACATAGAGGAAGATAAAGAAAACATAGTACAAAAGTAAAATCCGTGGAGTATCAAATGAACGTATAGTACTGAAATGTAAATAAGACTCGGATTTACGTGGTTCAGCACTAAGGCCTACATCCACGGGGTTGTCGTTTTCACTATGCATTGATGATTACAGAGGTAGTCGAATGACTTTGAAGTTTACATAGGTTTGTGAATTGTAAAAGATAAACTTACACTTACAATTCTTCTCTCTCTCCTCTCTCCACTCTTTTTTCTGATCCCCCTTACTCTCGGTGGAGAGGGGGTATTTATAGGGTTAGATTGTGGGACCCGTTTCTGAGGGCCGTTGGAACCTTATCTTCTTGTGCTTTGTGTCCATCACGCGGAGGTCTTCGTTCATTACTTAGTCACGCAGAGTAATCCTCGTTCGTTCCACGGGTTGATCGACACGTATACTTCTCAGAGTGTTTAATGCGGGTAGTTGAGACGCATGCTCGTGTCAGACAAGTTTCTTCTGCCCTGTCACATCCATGTCAGTTAACCTTCTCTTCACCGTTGATCTTAGCTTCTTTTGGGGATGAGATAAAGTAACTCTTCGGGAGTTATTTGGTGCTCCGCAGTACATCGTGTTTTCGATACATCTTTTAACTTCTGCCCTTAGATTTGTTCGGACAAAGATCCGACGTCGACGGGACGGGCTTCTTGGCTGTGGGCGTGTGTCATCATGTTTTGATGACTTTGTCCGCATGCTCTCCACGTGTCTTCCTGTATACACGTGTTTGATGATGAAATATGTACACACAATTTTCTTGTTAATTCATTGATTGGGTTTATAATTATGTATGCTTATGTGAAATTATGGATGGGTTTTCACTGGGTCTCATTTGCTTGATTGTGGTGGTGATCATGATGGTGGTGGTGAGTGTTTCTGGTTCTAATGCATGTTAGTGGTGGTGGTGGTGGAGATATATAGTGGAAGTTCACGTGAGGATTTCCTCTTGGTTCCTTCAAGGTTTGTTGTTGAATGAGTTTGGGACGACTTCAATTTTCAATTATATGTATACGAGCATGGTGCTGATGATCGTAGGAAGTTGCTTGTATTGCTGCCTTTGGTATGGGCTGAAGAAAATTTTCAGGATGCAACTGTTGTACGTGATTCACTCGAGAGACAAGAAAGAAAATCGTGGTAGAGAAATTGTGAAAGTGGTGTGAGGAAAAAAAAAATTCCCTTTTGCTGATTTTTTTTATTTTTCAACGGTGAGTTAACGGCATTAAGAAATTAATATTAGTTTTAATTTTAATTATTTAACTAACAGAAAGTTACGTCGGTGGTTTGACTTGACAGTCTTTGACGGATCAAGGTACCAGCCCTTAATATTTCAAATGTTGGGTACCAAATAGGGGTGCACATACCCTACCCATACCCGCCAACCCTACCTTACCCGCCAGTTTTTTAACCGTATCCTATCCTATCCACTATTTGGCGGGTAGGGTGGCGGGTAAAGATTTTCTTAACCGCCAGTAAACGGGTAGGGTGGCGGGTATAGGCCATATCCTACCCACCCTACCTAGAAGTGCACATACCCTACTCCTACCCGCCAACCCTACCCTACCCGCCAGTTTTTTAACCGTATCCTACCCTATCCATTATTTGGCGGGTAGGGTGGTGGGTAAAGATTTTCTTAACCGCCGGTAAACGGGTAGGGTGGCGGGTATAGGCCATATCCTACCCACCCTACCCGTTGTGCAGCCCTAGTACCAAAGCTAGGTGTTGGACATTTGTTGGGTACCAAACGTTAAATAGCCCTATTATTTTTTCATTAAAAATTTTATTTGACAATAAAAAAAAAAATTATCCATTACTCCTTTTTTTATGGGAAAAGATCATATATTAACTAGCAAATATAATACAAAAGATTTACAAAATCATTTTTATCAAAAACATTAGAATCTATGCTAATTCTTAGAACTTTTAGTCCACAGTTTAGTTCTTATTTTGGCGGCATAATAAATTTGGTAAACAGAATTCCCTCCAAGTACTAGGTCATGAGCTATCTTGATTTTCCTATAAATAGATGAGAATAGGAAAACCCTATTTCATCTTTTCTTCTTTATTCAATCGCTTGATAGAAATTAAGATATAGAGAAAAGTTTGGTGAGGTTCAATCTTCTGTTTTTCTGTCGTTCTTTTCTTCGATTATCATATATTTTCGTTCAGATCCGTTAGATCTAATTATCATCCAAGGTGAGATGTAGTTAACCTATATTGTCTCAACAAATGTCCAATATCTAACTTTGTTACCCAATATATGAAATATTAAGGGTTGGTACCTTGACCAACCGTTGACTGTTTAACTCTTTCTTTGACCATTTTATTTTCAAATTTTTATTAAAAATATATTTGAAGTTACCAATTTATCCCTAATGAAAACCTAGAGTATTTCAAAAGAACGCTTTAACAGAGAGAATACTCGTTCAGCGTAATTTTATTTGAAGATCTTTGTGCACGGCCATTTATTGATCCACCTCTTCCGAGGGACAGGGAGAATGGTGGATTTTGCAGAATGGGAGATGAAGCTTCAGAAACCGGGGCAGTTGGATTCAACCATCGATCAAAAAAAAATGTTTGTCTGAATACGGTGTTGATTGTCCGTCAATGGGAGATATATTATGGAATATGGAGTATCTTCTTCAGCTGTAAGATGCAGTCCAATCCCAAGCCGCCATTGAAGCAAAGACAATCAAGTTGAAGTAGTTTGGTGTTAAATATCCGGTGAATGATTGAAGCTATTGCTGCTACAAAAAAATCCAAATCAAAAAGAAGTTAAAAAAGAAGTAGAATCTAAAAAACGGGTTTCATTGATGTATTTGTTAGAAAGACAGTGGATAAAGATTTCCTGTCAACTCTTTAATCTCTAATCACACCATTCACAACGGGCATCTTTATCTCTACTTCCACCTCATCGTCCTCATCCACATTTCAATTCAAATTAGTTTGTATTGCATACAGTTGAGGTTCAATCTATTATACTTCTTTAAAATTCATTGAATAAAAAAAAATTGTAAATTATTATTAGAATTGTCATGAAAATCAGAATGTGCTAAAATGGGTTCTTTATGGTGGCTAATTGAGAATTGTTTCAGAATTTTTAATGGATTGAGAATGATGTGTTTAATTGGAATTGAAAATTGCAGGGAAGGAGCTTTAAAAAAGCCAAGCATATACTGTGGAAGCTCACAATCTCCATCACCATTTTTCACCTATCACTTGTTCGACGAAAAACCCGAAAGAAAGTCACCCCCTTCATGATCTATTTTGAACCAGTCTCCAAATCCGTCGAGAACGTTAATTTTCTTTAACATTAATGAAGCAAGTCAAAGCAGTTACAAGCTTCATAATATCCCGTTTCAATGATTTAGAAAATGAATGAAAATTGCAGCTTTGATTTGGTCCATCATTGTAGCAGCAAGATACATATCTTGGTGGATCTGAAAAAGAAAAAGGATTAGGAGGAATAAGTACTGAAGAATACCAATAATGTGTATATATGAGTAGAATCTTTTTTCTTCTTGATTTGGCTTTACAATGACGGGTGTTGCAGAGGGAACAGAAGATGAGGAAGAAGACAACCGTTTTTCTTTTCGCGTAATTTTTGTTTGTTTTGAAAGAGGTTTCCCACGTAAATTCGTAAGATTAAATGATAATTTTTTAATATAAATTAGGAAAAAGTAAATAAAGATCATTCAAGTGTTAACTTTAACAGTCAACAGCCGGTCAAGATACCAACCCTTAATATTTCAAATATTAGGTACCGAAACTAGGTGTTGGACATTTGCTGAGTACCAAACGTTAAATAGCCCGTTAAAGTTTTGTTACGTATTCAAAGTAACAAAGTTGTACATATCAATATATTTTTCACAATATTTTTAGTTTTAGTTTGTTTTCCTGGTTGGTTTTTGTGTTCTCTTAAGGAAAAACTCATTAGAATCAAATATCAGGGTGTATATCATGATTTAGAGTAATCATATAGTTAATAAAAACAAATTATTTGGTTGATATATGTTTGTATGCTGGGGTTTGTTTGTACTATGCATGAATCTAATATTTTAATTTTTGTGCAGTTGTTGGTGAAGTATGTCAGACCCTATGCCAATCGAGTGTCAACAAGCAAACAAGGAAAATGAAAATGTTCATATTCCTGCAACTTCTCCCGATTCGGCTGTTGTGTTTGTAACCCGACAAACCCACTATCATCATTCCAGTCAAAAACCACAAATCCAGCCAAACCAGTTCGCCTCACCACAATTTCCTATACAATACCCTCATTTTGGTATGAATCAATTCAGTGGTCCGTTTTCATCGACTGTTGAATAACCATATGGGGTTGGGTATTCCTTCCAAAGTCATATGAATGCCATTTCCCCCTTCGAAACTCAATCGTTGAGAATTTCAGTAACAAAAAAGAAAGGAAAAGGAAAGAATCCTTCACCAAGAAACCTCTCTGTCTGTAATTGATCTTTGTATAACTAAGCATTTTGTAAGACTTGTAGTTCTTTCATTGATTCCATATCCAGGTACACTGAAAACAAGCACGACACAAGACTAAGGAGCAGGTACCCGTAAGGCAGAAGCATATTTCATATCCTCCAGCATATTATTATGAAATGCAACCGTATCTTCTTTGCCTGCAACAAATTCAGTCACTTGCAAACAAATAACTAGAATTTCAGTCCTACAAAACTACTAACTCTGCAGCAATGCTGACAGTAAAAAAACTTGAATAAAAACCTTAATAATCACCTGAATCATATAAATGTAACAATATAAAACTTCAACATCCTGTATACGATAAAAAATTACCGCTTCAACATAAATTTGTGAAAAAAATTTGCACCCATTTAAAACAATACTGATTATCCATAAATAAAATAAGGGAAAAAACGCAATAGCAATACTTAATAAGGTTCTCTCAATAATAATTCTAACCTGGGATGTAACCAATTAACATCTTTATTCCAAACAAAGAAAACACCAGCAACTCCTATGCTGCAAATAAAGGAACCCTATGACTAATTTTCTGAATCTCCAAATTTATCCTATAAGTGGTTAATGAGATCGATCTTAAGCTCGATGTGCACTTCTTTGTCTCGAACCTGCCTTATTCGATTAATCATGTTATCAACTAAAAATGCGCAATCATATTGTGGAACAACAAGTTCAACATTTTCGTCCGGAAGTGGCCTCCAACTTTCAGGGTCGACTCCTTGTTGATGTTCATGCTCAATGATCATATTATGAAAAATGATACACGTGTCTTCATGATCTTCTCAATATCTTTTAAATTCCACATACGTGCATTCTCTTTAATAATATTCCACCTTGATTGAAGTACCCCGAATGCTCGTTCCACATCTTTACGTACAACTTCTTGGCGTTTGGCAAAAGACTTATCTTTGGAAGTATTAGGACTTGAGATAGTTTGGATTAGAGTTGTATACTGAGGGTAAATTTCATTGGATAAATAATATCCCATATCATATTGATGGCCTTGAACAACAAAGTTACACGGTGGAGCAACACCATTAACTATGTCATCAAATAAAGGAGATATGTCTAAAAAAAAACATCATTATTTGAACCAGCCATGCCAAAGAGCATGCCATATCCACAGACTTTTGGATGCCACTGCCTCTAAAATTAGATTGGGAACCTTCTTAAAACCATTTGTGTGTGTATCATGCCATCCACATGGCAATTCCTCCAATGCCAATGCATACAATCAAGAATATCAAGCATTCCGAGAAAACCACGATATTATCCTTCTTTAAGCAACTTTTTGATGTCATCTTCATTTGGTTTTCTCAAGTATTGCTCCTCGAAAACACCAATTATAGCATCACAAAAGCGTTTCAGGCATTCAAATGCAGTACTTTCACCAATCTGAATGTATTCGGCAATAAAATCAGCTGGACAACCATATGCAAGCATTTTTGCTGAGGCCATCATCTTTTGCAAACCATACTTCATAACAGCATCAACCCTTTGTGTAAAGTATTCGTCATGGTAATAAATTCCACGTAGAATACGCTTGAATAAATCAATATCCATCTGATAGCAATGACGAAAATAACTTGGTGGATATTTCGACTCCACGCCACTGAAATAATCTTTGATGATTAAATTATGACGAACCTTTCTATCATGTTCGATGTATCTTCTACCCAAAACTGATCCACCATGAGGCCTCTTGACGTTTATCATCGTAGTTGCAACCATGGATGGAACAATAGAGGTGATAATTCCAGTTGATTTCTTCATTGTAGTAGTACTGTATAAGTTTTCGCCAAACCGTTGTTCTTTCTAAAGCTCCGGACAACATATAATGAATCATCCCCATCTGATTCACTACCAGAAGACGAATTATCATTGTCATATGGAAGTTTTGATGATGCCATCACGGATATTCAACCTAAAAAATGTTGTATATGCTCAAAGATCAATAAATACTATACAACGAAATCAAATATAAACATATTACATATCAACATTATAGTATGTGACATCATGTACTTATTATTCTACTATTAAAAAGAAACATCAAACATATAAATCAAATCGGTATAACTCTATCTCTAAACTTTGAGACAAAGTCGGTAACAACGAAGGTTGGTAGACAGTTCAATGGTATTATACTATTACACTAACTCTAATTTTTGAAAGAAATAGAATACTGTAACAAGCTATAATATTGATCTGGATATCATCATGGAGATTTAATTAATCTATAAAAGAAGAGTTGTTGATAAAAAGAAGAAAACATAGTTACCCGATTGATACACAACACGAGATAGTTTTCTGGCTTTGGTTGAAAAAACAAGGGAGAAAGAAAGAAAAGGGGAAGAAAACCTTCGTTCAGGAAAGGAAGGAGAAGGATATATAAATATTTTTAGTCTATTTTTTTTATTAATAATTATTTTTAATAATAAAAATGCTGATTAGGATTGATACAAATCCTCTTGGTGAACCTCTAAAACAAGAGGTCGAGCTAGAGGATGTTTATAAAAAAATATTCCATGTTTGTTGAAGAGGTTAGGGTTGGAGAAAGATTTTAGAAAATATGGATTTGTATCCTACGTGGATGAAGACTTTTCTCCCCACACACATTCCATTGGAGAATCTCTAAGGGCAACTCCTATAGAGAGCAGAAATGTATCAGTATCTTTTTAATGATTTGTTTTGCAATAATGCCAAGTGTACCGGGAGAAAATCCCGTTGTTTCTCCCAGGAGAGATAAAAATTTGGTGGTCTCCACCACTAAACCTGGCCTCCTGTTAATCTCCGGTGGGGCTCACCAAAAATTTTGTTTCACCGGGAGAAGCGACGGGATTTTCACCCGGTATATGTAGCATCACTCTTTGTTTTGCATGTTATGGATCAAAAAATGGCCCACTTTTGGTATCAGCCTATCAGGTTAACCTGAGTTAGCCAGCTTACCTAGATTTGACTAACGAAAACTCCTATAAATAGCAGAAATATATCCGTATCTTTTTAATGATTTATTTTGCATGTTATGGATCAAAAAATGTGTCTATCGTCATAGAAATCAAAACACTTCGGTCAACCCAACAATCCGGACAACTTTTAATTGATCCTAAGTTGACGGACAACTGAGTTTGTCCGTTCTCTTTTGATAAGTTTGCTAGAAAAATTCCATGTTTACCACTTAACCATAGTTAATAATCCAACCTTAGTTACTCCTAAGTAACAGTATATGGTATAAAACCAGAATTGATTGTGGGTAATGTGGAGACGATAAACATATTCAAGAACCCTTGACCTAGGATTCCAGACACCAACAGTTCAATCCCGGAGAAGCCTCATACTATGAATCTATGATCAGTGTATCCAAAGTTAAAAGACTTGTGGCTATACAATCCAACCCTTTCCTTTTCATATTATTTCCAAAAGTCTTAGTATCTTTTTTTAAAAGGAAAAAATTCAAAGTATCTATATATAGCTGGCGAAAAGGAAGAAGTGAAAGGCAAACTTCTGTGGACACCTCATCCTTGTGGGTATTTCTCTATAAAGTCATTCATGAAGACCTTGCAATGCAGCAGACCCTCAAGTTCAGAAAGCAATAGTGAATCCTAGCTGTCAATCCAACCTACTTGAAACAAAAAATAATAGTTTTTGCGGATTTTTCTTCGGTTGTAGTCATTGTGTTATGTCATACAACTCTTTTGTTCATGGAAATATATTGTCAAAACTAGCTCAGTTTTGATCTTTATTGCCTGCACAAGTATGTAAACGTCATTCCTTAGCAATACTTGTTTCTTATACTTTCTAGCTATACTTGTTTGGCTTGCCTCCATGTAAAATGATTTTTCATAAATCTTTGGCAGACTCAACTAAACAAATAAGCTGTAGAATAGAAAAACACTATAGGACATGGTACTATTGGAAACCTCAACCAAACTTGAAGTCTAACTCCAAATGCTACAATCTAACTTTACTCCAACTGCAACAATCAAACTTCTTGATATAGGTACAAGTAAGTGTAATGTTTTACCTTCTCTATTACTTATTTTATTATCAGTGGGACTACGTCGCCTTCTCATATATCTTCCCACTGTGGGAATATCAGCTTTAAAGTCAGGTGGAAAGTTGCCTTCTCATTTGAAAATGGTGTCACCAAGCTATTATTGATACTGGCCATGAGGTTTATAAGAAATTTGGGTTCCTCTAACCAGTGGTTTCTCTATACCTAAATTTTTTTATACGACTGTTTAAATAGTTACCCAATTTAATTTATACGGCCGTTTGAAATAGTTACCCATTTCAATTTATATGACGATAGAGAATCATACTCAACTTGTTTTATATGATAATAAATTTTATGAAGAAACGTTATGATCGGCCAATACTTAGACTAACCAACTGTGCGATGTTTCAGTTCCATAATTGACAGATGGTTGAAGCATAAATCTTTCTTTCTTTCATTTAGAGAAATTCTTTATGTAATTGCAATGGGAAAGACGAAAACACAATGGTGATATGGAATTTGATTTTGAATAATAAGAATGGTGGATAAGTGAAAGATGTTGTGATTTACACTAAAGATACTTTACACTAAATATTTCTTGGTGAGCAAAACAGAATAAATAGGAAAAGGGGATATAACCTGAAGTCCCTTGTTGATGTGGTACACAAGTAGTACAAAAACTTAAATCCCATAAATATGTCTGTAGACTGCAGGTGAACCTCTTCCCTCATGGTTTCTCTGAGACTAATATTGAATTTTCTGAGACATGCCCCACATATAGAGCTGGATCTTTGAAAGGACTAATAATGATAAAGTTGTGGCTCTTTTAGGTTTCCTGTTTCCTTCTGTGGTTCATTTACATTACCATTGACGATGACGTCTTACAAAACCTATGATAATGAATCCAATACTCCATCTTGGACCACTAGCTTCCCAAAGTTAATTAAGTACATTATGCTTAACATGGAAACGATGTAAGTATCATCCTGAAACATACAAATGCAGTGGTTTCCTAGAAACTCATCAAGACGCAAAAAATAAAACTCTTGATATTTAATAGGCACGTAATAGACTAATAAAAATAGGTAACCAACATGTGAATGAGTAGTTTTTACCATTGTGGTACAAATGATGCCATCCAAATTGGATCACCTCATTGGACTGGATACTTGTATCAAGAAATAGAGAACAATACCATTTATATAGCAATGGTAATTAGAGATGCCTGACGAAATGAAAGTTCACACAGTAGGTGGGACTGGCATAGTTCTAAGTAATTCATCGTGGGCAGAATTATTAACTGCATATTCATCTCATCCAACATAATTTTTAGTGAGATTGGGAAACTAGAAGAGCTGTTAACTTTGTGGATATTCAGTTTAACTCTCTAGAAAAATAAGTTATTCAAACTAAAACAAAAGAAAAATGACACGGTAAAGAATTAAAACGAACAGTAATGTCAGTACATAAATGGACAAATATAAATATACTTTGAATTTCCAGACACCATCCATACTTGGTAAGTTCAAAATAAGGAATTAATAATCGAGAAACTCAAAAACTAGTCTGATGGTCATGTGGCTTAAATAAAAACTAAGATACTGTAATTAGAACGAACCTACAATGTTAATTCAAAGGAGTATACATTAACAAGAAAAGGAAAAAACAAACGAACCATCTCAAATTGTTTTGAATCAACATTTGGACTAAAGCACTGTCAGTGGCCCGCGCTTGACATTTAATGATCTTATAAAGTTTCATATATATATCACAAACAAAAAGGTACGTTTATTCCTAATGCTGACCAGTAAGCCTATGCACACATGCTTAGATGCAAAACGGATTGGGAATTTGGGAAAATCTGATTCAGTGGAACTGTGGAAAGCAACTAAATCTTCTAGAGAAAGACGACATACGTACATACATTATAATTCAATAACTTCAATGAAAGAAACATGTTTGTACTTTCTTTACATTTTCAAGCTCGTTGTTTGTAAGAAATATGACATGCCTTACATATTTGTGCAATGGAGTAGCAATGTTTTCTGAAACTAAAAGTAAGTAATGGAATGATAATCAAACCCACATAAACTCCAGGAGATACATCACAGGATTATGAAATAAGCATCAACTACGAACATGAAAGAAGACCAATGGTTTAAACAAAGACCACTGCCTGTTGACCAGTACATCCGATAATATTTTTTTCGATAAACACATCCAACTCATTATGGATACAACCAACAATTCATAGCTTAGTTTAACAATTTTAATGCAGCAAGCAAAAATCTGAGATTTACATATCGAACATTTACCAGAGACCTCCTGCAATTTAGATGCCCATGTGTTACAAACCCACCTATTGACTAACACATAATAGGTTCAAAGCTACCAGTACTACCATCCTTCCAGGTTCCAACCAATTACATCTCAATTCAACTGAAAATACCAAGTAGGTATTCTTTTATAATTCTATTGTTACATCAAAGTTTAAAAGCTAAAAAATATACCAAGTAAAATCAACACCCGGGTAAACTGGTGGTAGTGGTGGTGCGAGGTACTTGTTGGAATTATGAAGTTTGTATTATATAAATACTCTAACTCATTAACACCCTTCTCTCAAATAGAGATAATAGAGTTCACTAAACAAAGAGAACAACCTAGATCGATCATTTCTGATCAATCATCTACAGGGAACGTCGCTTCATTTACCACTATCTTATTAAAAAAAACCTATATTAGGTTTCAATTAGAAAATAACAATGGGTATTTCACTTCAATAACAACGGGTATCTCACTTCCCCGGCAGAGGCGCCAAAATTTTATGGGTTGTAATAGGCACAACAAATTAATAAATATATTTCCCACTAATTAACTGGTAATATAGCGGTAGTAAGAGATCGTTCCCACAGAAAGCTGTGAAATTGATAGGGATAAAGTATTTGATCAGCAAGATAAAGTAAATAACAAAGGGGGTTTGATTGTAAGATAAATAGAAAGACAATGAAGAAAAGAGATGATTAAGGAATCATTCGCCGTTACCAAGCGATAGCTGGATTAATATACTTATCTATTGTTCGTAAGAACCATTCATCACCAACCGTAGAATAACAACTAGCTCAGTGTTATCCCCTCCTTTTACCACGAATACGGAAGCTCTTCAATATCAGATTCTATTCAGCTGAACCACCAACTAGTAGCTCACTCAAGGTGTAATCCAAAATAGAACGCTTTAAGCTTTGTGAATTAGGTTAATCCCAGTAGTTAAACTCTTAGCTCAAGGTTTACTTGCTGGTGTTGTTTTCACACACGATTTCTCCACATAATCCCTCTATAAGGTCTCGCGATATCTACTTGTGTAGAGAGTTATTCAACGATTACTTATCTCCTAACTTCTACTAGAAATAGAACGATCAATAGATAAATCTAGCGTGCACTCCAAATCATTCTAAGAACCATTCATAAACCCTAGATATTGTAAAAACAAATGATGAGGATAAAAAACCTCAATAGATTTGTATTATTAATAAAGCTTCACGCTTAGAACGTTGAATTCATCCTTAATCAACAAAGGATTTAGCTACTCATATTACAAAGAAGATTAACAATGGTGGTTTTCACCATAAAGGGGTAAACCCTAGGTTTTGATGTAGAACTTGTGATATGAGATTGATCGATTATATGTGAAAGGCTTAATACCCGTTTTTACAGGTTTACATTGCTTGGCCATCAAGTATCCAGTTCGGTTCAAGAACCCGACCCCAAACTATGAAATAAAGACCTTAACCGTGAGTTTTGTCCTTTTATGGTATGCATACCCGTTTTTATACTTGGTAAGTATGCGTACCGGTAATTCCAGCAGAAATTTTCGGAACTAAGGTATGCGTACCCGTTTGCATACTTTACTGTCTTCGGTATTCGATAAAGTGGTAATTGAATTAATTGATAAACGATTTGGTGGTTCTATTCGATTAAGAAAAGGGGATCTGAGAGATGCTACGATAAAATTGATTTGGAGATGGTTTTGGTGTGTGAATCAATAGGATATGTTGGAGATAATGAACTTGTTGTTGCTGAGAAGTAATAGGTGTGTTCGAATCTGAAGTTGTTGATGCTTCTAATTGATTGTGATTAAAATGAATAGATGAATGTGTAGTAATTACAGTGAATATATATAGAATTATGAAGAGAGAAGTAATGATGATAATGGTAGCGACGGTGGTGGTTCTGGTGGCGATGGTGGTGGTGGTTCAAATTGGTGTTGAAGCTTCATAGAAAACAGTGACGGTTACTGCTATGGATTATAAATGGTGGTTGATGGTTTTGTTGGTGTCTGAAACTGCAGCTGGTGAAATGGTAGCATTTTTCCATCAGCATGGATAAACATCCATTGTTGATCCAACTAAAATGGATAAACTTATACTTTTGATCCAACTGCAATGGATAAACTTCCATTGTTGATCCAACTGAAATGTATCAATTTCAGTTTTACGCCACTTAATGTTGATCCATCATCATGGATAAACATCCATTGTTGATCCAACTGAAATGGATAAACATCCATTGTTGATCCAACTGAAATGGATAAAATACTGTTATTGATACAAAATTATTTGAACCGATGGTGGCGGCCGCGACGGTGGCGATGGTAGCTTCTATGGATTATTAATGGTGGTTGATGGTTTTGTTGGTGGATCTGAAACTGCAGCTGATGAAATGGTAGCATTTTTCGATCAGCATGGATAAACATCCATTGTTGATCCAACTAAAATGGATAAACTTATAATGTTGATCCAACTGCAATGGATAAACTTCTACTGTTGATTCAACTGAAATGTATCAATTTCAGTTTTACGCCACTTAACGTTGATCCATCATCATGGATAAACATCCACTGTTGATCCAACTGAATTGGATCAACTACTATTGTTGATACAAAATTATCTGAACCAGCGGCGGCAGACTAGTGGTGGTGGCGGGGATGGACTAGTGGTGGTGGAGGACTGTTGGTGGTGTAATGGTGGTGGTGAAGGAGTGGTGGTGGAATATTGGTGGTGGTGGCGGTTGGTAGGTGGTGGTTGCTGAACGGTGGTGGTGGAATGGTAGTTGAATGTTGGTGGTGGTGGTGCTAGTGGTAGAGGAAGAAATTTGTTCCATTTTGAAATAAAGAAAAATATTATATGGGTGAGGGTATTAAGGTAATGTAATGTTAAATGGATAAGGTTATAAAAAAGTAGGGACGCATTTATTGTTGAATAAGGATATATTTATTGGGTGTCAAAAGTAGGGACATATAATTAATATACCCTTCGATAAAAAGCTTATTTTGGCCACAACTTCTTCGTCCGAACTCGGAATGACCTCATTCTTTTTGCATTTTTTTTATCTTTCAATTCTATTCAAGATGGTGATGAGAAATCCTTAATTTTAATGAGTTAATCTCCGTATTTGGCCCGTCTCTTGATTTTGAGCATTTTGCTCCTTTTCATCGCACTTCTTTAACTTCTCTTGGACTTGGGCGCTTGGATTCTTGGAATACTTCTCTTCCTAGCTCTTTTCAGAACTTTGTAGATCCTTTTTAGATGATTCACCTAATAGAGGCAAATAAGAGAAAACAAGAGTAATAATACGAAAATATGCAAAAATAATAGCTAAAACAAGTATGGAATAGACCCTAAAATCATATGAATTATGCACTTATCAAATTCCCCCACACTTAAATTTTGATAGTCCTCGAGCAAACTAAATAAAACTAATCCTAAATACAACAACTCCATGTCGTTGAGAAACCGGTTGCAGTTAGCTAATGCAACATGCCTTTAAACCCCTAGGTGTCCCTAGTGGACGAGTTATAGTCTCGTGAGGGTTTACAAGAGGTATACCCATAAAACCTACTCCAATTTCTCGCCTTGGAAGAACCACTATAAGGATAGACACAAAGTAATAGCTAAATAATTAGCTTGCAAAAGTTCTTTAGCTGCACACATCCCACATACATTCCAATCATCACACACAAGCAATTACTTACGTGTGACATTCAACCTGATTGAAAAACTCTACTAAGATAGTCATCGTACTTGTTGCAACGTTTTCCACAACACTTGAATGCTGAAATCACATGGATAGATAAGAAAATGGAAATATAAAAGTGAAGTGTGCAAATGTTGACTAAAGTGAAAGATGTTACCCACAATACTTGTATGAATGTCGTCAAATGATTCTTATTTATAGCGCAATAGTTGAGAGAGGCACCCATTTAACTCGACCACATGATTAGATACTCTAAGCGCACTCAACAAGTATGTGATAGTTTCCTTGGATCCTGCGTTCCACGCTTGTTTAGGCGACGGAGATAGGGACAACGTTTCACACATACTGCTATCCAAGTGTCGAGAACCTCATCAATAGTCTTTTTGACTTGTTATATACTGATGATAGGTTTTTGTTTTCATCGACTACATGATTAGATACTCTAAGAGCATGTTCCTTTTCAGCAAATACGTGATAGTTGCCTTGGATCCTGCATTCCACGCTTGTTTAGGCGACGGAGACAGGGACAACGTTTCACACGTATTGCTATCCAAGTGTCGATAAATGAAGAGGAGCCTTAAATATATATGTTTCTTTCTTTTCCCTTTTGGGCTTTTTACAAAAATAGGCATGTTTTTTTGGTGCTTTTCAAACCTAGGCCACTTTTTTTATTTATTGCTAAACTAGGCAAGTTTTGATCAAAAGTGATGGATGGAAAGTTAGCACTGTTAGGTGCACTTAAAATGACAAGATAGTCCTTTGAATCGGTTATTTCGACCCAACCAGCTATTGTGACTCTTTATACGTCATCACCCAGTGCGTATGTGGCACAGGTTACGTGGCAAGGCCCACGTGGCACTGCTTACATGGCACTGCTTACGTGGCACTCGTATCTTCTTCTCCATAAATTATAAATGAACATCTCCACAACCACATACTTCTGCTTCTCTTCATTTTCAGATCTGAAAAATGGGTGGTGGTATGAATGATAAAGCAAGTTCTTCAACTAGTATGCTAGTGTGTTTAACGTGTGAAATGGAAGAAGATCATGAAACAAAAGCATGTCATGGGTTTATTCAAGGTGCAAACATGTACCTTGTAATGAAGTAAGAGCTTTGTTGAGGTCTAAAACAGATGTAAGTAATGAAAGTTGTTCTTGAAATGCTTGAATCCTACCTGCAACTACTTTGAGTAGTTTTCTCAAGCTTCTACCCATTCTTCAGCACTTCCAATCAAGCTTCCATCAGGTCATGGTTGTATTTCCTGTGGAGAAGACAATCACAGTGTTACAAGTTGTCCACTGAAGGTTCAAAAATGCTTTAAAGACAACTGCAACTCTCAATTAGAACTGAAGATATGCAAAAATCAACATAATTTCAACATAGATTACCTTGTGTGCAAGAAGAAATCCTGTGATGCATTCAGATGGGCTTCAGATGCTCTTGTCATTGAAATCAAAGACACAATGAAGGGTAAAGTGTATGAAATATGCAAGGAATTTAATAAAAATCTGAAAATGTAGCCTGCAACAATTTTATAATAAAATTTATCCCATTTCAGAACTTGCATTGTCTTACAAAAGCATCCATTCACAAAAGATAACCAAATTGAAACATAAATAGTATCAACCATATTGTTCAGATCCAGTCACAGAACAAAAACAAAAGAGACAAACACAAACATAGAATCCATCAGACTTTCATGTACTTCTTTGGTTTCTTCTTTCCCTCTGGATCTGCAACTGTGAAGGTGACTTTGTTGTTGACAGATCCAACATGTTGATTAGTCTGATTGAAAGCAGGTTGAGAAGAAGCCTTTCTCTTTCTCCCTTTTACAGCACCTTGTTTAGAAGATTCACCAACACATGCTTTGGAATTTTTTTGGTTCTTCATTCCATCCTTAGCAGTAGTAGATGCACCTGCACAAGCACTAACAACCGGTTTCTTTCTATTTTACTTCCTTTTTGGTGGTTCAGGGACATAAGTAGATGATGTTGAGACATCGACATAGGTTCTAGGTTTTTCTCCCTTTGGATTATTTCCAACCTCTACACCAGCACAAGTTATTGCATAGTGACCATAAACTCCACACTTCTTACACTTTCTCATTTTCTTCACACTTCCAGCTTCATCATAAGAAGGAATCCTCTTCTTCCTTGGACTTCCAGTTTTCCTTATGATAACAGGAGGATTAATGAACTCTACCAGTGTATTCTACACAAAGAGAGGAAGAAAGAGAAGATATTTGTTAAGATATGAAACCCTTAAAGGTTGTGTACTATATAAAGCATGTATGAAACCCTAAAAGAATCCAAGAATCTTTGTTATTATTAAATATTTATTGCACAATAATCAATATATTTTTCTTTAATAAAACTAACGGTCTTACCCAGTCAATTTCAGCTGACAGTGGTTCAAACTCTGGAGCATATGTCTTTTTGCAGTATTCCACACTGTATACAGGGTCACAGTAGCTACAATATGAAATCAGACAAGCATATCCACAAATTATCAGTTTACAATCAAGCTTGAGCAAGGAAAAATAAATGGAACATAACAAATCAAAACATTGGAGTGAAAAGAGAGTGTGACTTACTCAACCCAGTTTGGTCTCAATGGTGTTAAAGAAACTACAACATGTTGACAGGGAAATCCCCTCAGCTGCCACTGCAAACAACTACAACTCTTTTTTGGAAGATCCACAACAAACACAACATCATGAACACTCCTGACCTCATACACCCTTCCCTTTACAGCTCCAGTTAACTCAAACAGATGATTTAAGTCCTGCATCTTTGTAATCACCTTCATTACCTTTGGAACTATCTCACCATCCTGCCAGTTTTCACTTTCATTCCTCCTCTTGAAGAAAAGACCCATCACCAGTTTATTATACATTTGTGCAAGTGTAATGATTGGCTTATCTCTAAAGGGCTTGGCCATGTTGTTGAAAGACTCTGAGAAATTATTGTTGATGTGCTCACACTTGCTGTCATTTGAGAAATGAGACCTAGACCAGCTTTCAGGTTTTTGATCTATGAGATACAATGCAACTTTTTCATCCTCAGCAACCATGTGTTGCTAAAAACAAACATGACATAAATAGTATCAAACTCATGTATGTAATACTTGAAATTACATTATATTGTTTTGAGAAATGAGCATACCTGATAGTGTCTCTTCTTGTAACATTTGGCAGCATTTCAGAAATGAACATGTAAGCTGTATGACTTGAAATACTTCTTGAACTTATTCATCAAATGTTTGTCAATTTATCAATAAGAAACAGTTAGTCATTGAACTTATATTATTAGGAAATATTAAGGATATAAAAAAAGGAAATGCTGAAATGTATGTCAAGTAAAAGTTAACCTGAAACATAATCTGTGCGCATCCAAGCAGAAGTATTTGTCACAAGCTTCACTAATCCCCTTCTGCTTGTCTGATATAATGGTGAAATGAAAGTATTCACCCAGTATAGCTTTCAAGTCTTTGAGAAATATCTTCCAGTTCTCAATGGTTTCATTCCTACACACCATTATACCAAGAGGTACTAAACCATTCTGACCATCTAGACCTGTTGCGACCAGTAACACACCACCATACTTCCCATACAAATGGAAAGAATCCAATCCAATGATTTTCCTACATCCAGCCAAGAATCCTTCTATAGCATGCTTGAAGCAGAGTGTCATTGACAAGAATGTGTTGTCTGTGCTTCCATATGAGAAACTAGCTACACTGCCAGACATTTTTTCCTGCAATTACAACAAAGTAATGTTAATGCCATATAATTTGTAATATCAAGTCATGTTGCTCTAACTAAAGACAAACATTAACAAACAAACAACAAAACAATTAATGTCACCTTCACCATTTCACAGAATGCAGGAATTTTCTTGTACTGCTCCTCATAGCTGCCATGAAGATTCTGCAACACAATATTTCTTGCTCTCCATGTTTTATGGTACTTAATGTTCACTTTCATTGTTTTGTTGAACTCATTTTCCAATGACTCAGGATCAGGGATTTTGTTTTTGTTACCAAGAGTCTCCAACCTTTGCATGTACCAGTCAGCTACAAATTCTGGATTTGCACATCTGTTCTCCCCTTTAACATTTCCATTGCATGTGTGCTTCACATTCCAAATTCTCAGAGTAAATGTAGTTCCTTCACCCTTAAAAACTCTTCCATAAATGAACATAGGACACTTGGTCTTCTCATGATGAATGCACTTCACCGTAATCTTGTAGTTGTTTGAATCTTTAAACTTGACCTGATGTTTATGCTTCACACAGTAGGCCCTCAAATGCTTCTTGAATGCTTTCTTGCTGACAAACTTGCTTCCCTTCACTAGGCTGTAAGGATCCACTTGTTCAAAAGTAATTCCCTCAGGGAACATCTCCTCATCTTCCTCATCCTTAAAATGTTTTGCATGCTATTCCTCAAACTGTGTGTTATCATGAGGATTTGAACATTTAGGCTTTGAACAATTAGGCCCATCAGTCTTGTTGCTTTCTGATACTATAAGTTCAAGCCCATCAGTCTTGTTGGTTTCTGATACAAATTCCCAAAAACAAATGATTCAGTTAGAGCCCTTCAAACAAACATAACAAACAAACAAAGAATAAGAAAAACAAAAGACTACAAAACAAATGACAATTTACATTCTTCTTCTCTGTCAGAGACCAAGTCCCCATAATGGTCCTCTACAAAACCACAGAGACAAGGGCATTAGTACTAAATAAATGGAACAAATCTACAATCAAACACAACAAAGTTTAAAAAGAGACAGAAGCAATCACATACCTTCCTTGTCATTCTCAACCTCCACCTCCTCAAAGTTTGGATCACCAGAATCACTATCAACATTATCACCATCACTTTGCAGCATCATTATCAACATGATCACCATCACTTCTCTCACTTGCAGTACCATCTGAAAGATACCCATTCTCAAATTATTGTAGAAACTTATTGTAACTCTTGATATCTTTTTCTTCACTGTCATTGTCATTCATCTTCAGGACATCCTCATCATCATGGTTACATTCATCTTCTTCTACATTTTTCAAGTGCATGACATACTCATCACTTTTCTTGTACTCTTGGGCAACTGCAAACAAATCTTCCACCACTTCTGCCTGTGTTGTAGCTTCAACCCAAAAGTCATGATTGAAATACTCATCAAATCCAGGTATCTCATTACCTTGTTTATCTCTACTAGCCTCCAAAACAGGATTATTCTCAGCTACACTTTCTTGTGTTTGTTGAGTAAACTGTGGAATATAAACATCTCCATCATCATTCTCAGCTACACTTGCTTGTGTTTGTTGAGTAAACTGTGGAACTGATACACCTCCATCATCAACATATTCATCAGAAACATCTTCTTCACTACCAGCTAAATCAACAAACACTTTAGTAGGATTCTTCTTCTTCATCCTTGGTATTCTTTGACTTCTTCTAACTGACTTGCCATGCCATCTCTTAGGTGATGAACCACTAGTAAAAACTGGTTTAGGTGGAGTCTTAGAGACTGGCTTCTTTGGAGTCACATTCTTTTTGGGTGTCATATGTGGTGGAGGAGGCATTGAACCTACAGTAACCTGAGATACATCTATCTCACCATTCTCATCTAGTGGCATCACTTGCAAATACAATGTAATCAAACCATGTTCATCTTGAGTTGCATTTTCCCAGAAAAACCAAAACTCTTCATCATTAATGATGTTTGATGGTAGGCATGGATCAAAAAACCATAAAAGGTCCAATGTCTCCCTACTGGTTAATCTCAACATATGACTAATCCTAGACTTTAACTGATTTATACCCATACCTTCTCTGGACAAACCCTTAAACTCAAAACACATAGCAGTGTTGATTGTATCCTTGACCTTAATATCTCTGTTTGGAAATATTCCCAGTTGAACCTCATTTATAACCTCTTGAACCACTTGCTTTCTACAATTAAGAACAACAAAATATGTATCAGGCAAATTATGGAAAACCCATTTCAGATAAATCGTGAAAAACCCATCCTAATCTAGAACCATAAAAACCCTAGAAATCAATTGTCACAGAAACCATAAAAACCCTAGAAATCAATTTCAATTTTGAAATCAATCATCAGAACCCAATTTTGAAATTAAAAAACCCTAGAAAATTATCAGTACAACTTCATTATCAACAGAACACATTCGAACTTCATAAAAATTTTATAAACAGAGGAAACCCTAGAAATCTAAACACCCACAAACCCAAATAAATCAACCTTACAAACAAAACCCATAGTATGTTCATCACTGAAACGTTAAAAACAACCATGAAAACAGATTAGGGTTTTTTTGTTACCTCTCTTTAGAATGCTTCTTCCGTCTCGTCATCTTCACCAGCAGGAAATCTTCAATTTGTTCTTCAAATCTTAACTAACAAAACACTATTTCACTGATTAATCTCTCTACTAGAAACAAATGAATCAATGTTTTTATCTGTCTTCTCTTATTCCTTCACATTCCCGCGCTGTCGATAATAACAATGAAGAACTATCTTGGCCATTCAATTAATCCTCGAGATGTCGTGTTAGTTAGATTAGGCTCTCAGATAGCAACACGTGGAGATCTTATCGAGACAGGTGGACATCTTATCTAATGTGACTTACACACACGTGTGAAGGACATTTCAGTAATCTTACCACATGTATGAGATCTCCCTATGTGATATTTTGGCGAGATATTGACAAGTCAACGCGATAAATTGAACGAGATGGTTAAAGTGGATGGAATCCGTTTAACTTGCCTAGTTTTGCAAGAAATAAAAAAAGTGGCCTAGAAATGAAAGTGAGGGTCCAGACCAGGCCTACTTCTGCATATAATCCTTCCCTTTTTTTATTTTTTTTTCATCTCACTCTTTCTGAGTGTAAGACAATTGTATATGGGGATTTTATATACTCAACCAATGATTACATTGCTACAACATCCACGGTAGTATCAGGATCCCACCAAATCATTTTAGAGAAACATAAAACTACAAAAATAAAAAGAAAGTGATTCAGTAATAACTAATTGCGAGGATGAATCTTTCAAATGACTACCATATATGAGTTTAGCATTCAATTACGAACGTATATATTTAAAGATCTTAGAATGACAAAGTGGAACTCAATATGTAGCTGTAAGAACTGTTTCAACCTAAAAAGGTTTAAAGTGTCATCCTAAATAGCTCATAATTAACTCCAAAAGATGAAGTCTCAAGAATGCAAGAAATCAAAGAGTATTTTTTTTTTGTATATATGCATATAATATGATACTAAATGCTCCCCCACACTTAAACTCAACATTGTCCTCAATGTTCAAAACCGAAAATTCTGATTTCTGACATAACAGCCCCGAAAAACTTGAATATTATACCAATGGGTAGGGAACTAGGAAAAACATCCTAAACGAAAGTTGTTATCCTGAATCTTTTCTATAAAGTGTCAAAAGGGAACAGTGTTTCGATAAACGGTCTGACTTTTACGGCCTTCGGACTGATTGACATGCAATCTCAAAAAGTTCTGTAAAAATACCGAAACTCAAATGTCCAGGCCAATCGGTCCAACTTAAAAGACTCCATATTCATATTTTATTTTTGGAAAAGAAAGGTATGTCTGTCATCTTTAAAATTCGGGGAACCACTCAGATCGGACTCCGTATGAAGTCTCGAGAGTTATTTACGTGACAATTGCGCGGTCAAAATTTTCTGACGAGAATTCGTCAAAACTTTCAATATAGATATAGGACTTTGTAAAATCTAAGATAGGAATGCAAAATATGATATGCAAAATTAATAAAACTAAAAACAAAAAGGATAGAGATACAAAACCGATGGGTTGCCTCCCATATAGCGCGTTGTTTAACGTCCTCAGCCCGACTTGGCATTCCAATTATGCTACTCCTCCAGAGGGAGTGAATCTTGATGTCTCATCACTTCTACATTCTCTTTAGAGAAGTTTTCATAATAAGGCTTCAATCTATGGCCGTTGACTTTGAAAATTATTCCAGTTTTCGTACTAGTAATGTCAACTGCACCATAAGAAAAAAAATTAGTAACAACATACGGTCCAATCCATCTGGACCTTAGCTTCCCAGGAAATAATCGAAGACGAATATTAAATAAAAAAACTT
The DNA here is from genome assembly GCF_003573695.1 of Papaver somniferum. Taxonomy (NCBI): domain Eukaryota; kingdom Viridiplantae; phylum Streptophyta; class Magnoliopsida; order Ranunculales; family Papaveraceae; genus Papaver; species Papaver somniferum. The sequence continues at coordinate 68,807,943 of NC_039364.1, read as the reverse complement.
TTTGACCCACAACAAAACTCTTTCGAGAAATAATCTTGTCATGGAAAAGTTTTGTCTTCTCCTTGTATATATGTGAACTCTCGTAAGCATCATTACGTATCTCCTCTAGCTCGTTAAGTTGTAACTTCTTTTGTTTACCCGCATTGTCATGATCCATGTTGCACATATTTATCCCAATAAGCCTTTTGTTCAAGTTCAACCGGAAGATGACAAGCTTTTCCATAAACCAACCGATATGGAGACATACCAATCGATGTTTTGTACGCCGTTCTATATGCCCAAAGTGCATCATTAAGCCTATAACTCCAATATTTCCGTGTAGTGTTTACGGTTTTCTCAAGAATGGATTTAATCTCTCGATTTGAGATTTCGTCTTGCTCACTAGTTTATGGGTGATACGGCGTACCAACCTTGTGTGTTATGTTGTACTTCTTGAGTAAAGCATGGAAGGATTTCTGAAAATGTGAGCCTCCGTCACTGATAACCACTCTTGGTGTACCATGTCTAGAAAAAATATATTCCTTCACAAACTCACAAACAACTTGAGAATCATTAGTAGGGGTGTCTTTAGCTTCCACATGTTAGAGCATAGCTCGGTCAACCTCGCATGCGTTGTTATATCAAGCATGTTTGTCAATGTTAGTGATCAAAACTATGAGTCTTGATAGCTAAGTCTCGTACTAGGATAGAAAAGTGTAGTTGAGCTCAAGGACTTCATGGAGATTCATCATACAACGACGAAGATCTACTCAAGGAACCGTGGAACTTCATCAACAAAAAGGTATGTGGAGACTTGAACTTATCTATTACTCAAAATTCTATCTATTCTATCTCCTACTTCTTATGAGACAAAAAGTCGTATGCTATATAGACTGGATCATACACATTTGACATTTCGAGCTGAGTATTCACTACTTATCTTTTTCTCGAAATCGTGTGTTGGTAAAGCGTTTCGCTTTGATCAAGTTTATCTTCACCTAGTGACGAAAGTCATGAAAAGTTTCAATTACTTTGAGAATTGCTCTGACGTGAAACGGTCTGTGAATAACGGCTATATAACATCCTCTGAGAATGTCTCAATGATTGGAATGAGATTTTAGATTACATAACCATGTATTCCTTAATCCGAAGTTTTCAAACTTTTATGATTGAGAGAAACCGGAGGAATTGGCTTTGCCAAGTCCGCGAACTCAGTTTGCGAACTCAGACCGCGAACTGACGGAAGTTCTCTTGCCGACAATTTCTGCTGGAATTTTCCAAAAAATCGTTTGCGTGTTTAGTCCGCGAACTGGCGGAAGTCTCTTTGCCGAGATTTTCTGCTGAGTTTGGAAAACTCTGCCAGTTGCCTTAAGTCCACGAACTTGTTTGTGAGCTTAAGTGGTTATGATCTAAAGATGTGCTCTGAACATGAAACTTAAATTACTAAGGAATGCTTTATGCAAACCATGGCTATAAAGTTCATGAGCCGATTCAATCGAATCGAATCATCTTTGTTTCAATTGTGTCTTGTGTAGTTACATAAGATCTCATAGAAATTGAACAACTCTCTAACTAGTTCATTTGAATCAATTGAACTAGTTATGGTGAAGAAGAACTAGGTAAATATGAATTTCTCATATGGTTAACCTTTTGGGTTACTATGTTGAACCAACATACACGTACATGTTTGGGCATGGTTTTCACAAACCCAGTAAACGTCTACCCAAGTATGTGTGACAAGCTAAGTTTTCGATCTAACGGTTGAGAAATATTAGCTTGAATCTAAATCAGGTTTTCATCTAATGGTGAATATGGTTTGCTTTGTAACTAAGGCAAAACCCTGATTTGAAGGCTATATAAAGGAGACATCTAGCATTGTGCAAAACTAATCCCCACACGTCTGTGTGATACTAGTGCGCTCGCTAGAGTCGATTCTCCTTTAACCTTTGGTTTTATTCTCTAAAACCAAGTTAACGACTTAAAGACTTCATTGGGATTGTGAAGCCAGACCGATACTACTTTTATCGTAGTTGTGTGATCTGATCTTGCATCTTCTATCGTACGAGTTCAATCTATTGATTGGATTGATATCGTGAGCGTTCTCTGATAGGCAAGATAAAGAAGTCACAAACATCTTCGTCTCACTGTTTGTGATTCCTCGACAAACCGCTTGTGTAGTCAAGAAGGATTGTTGAGAGGTGATTGATTAATCTAGGCTGTTCTTCGGGAATATAAAACCGGATTATCAATTGGTTCATGTTCACCTTGATTTTATATCTTAAGACGGAACAAAAACCTAGGATTTTTCTGTGGGAGACAGATTTATCCTTTGATAGACTTTTGTGTGTGAGACAGATTTGTTTATTATCAAGTCTGCGATTTTGGGTTGCAGCAACTCTTAGTTGTGGGTGAGATCAGCTAAGGGAATCAAGTGCGCAGTATCCTGCTGGGATCAGAGGCGTAGGAGTACAACTGTACCTTGAATTAGTGGGAGACTGATTGGGGTTCAACTATAGTCCAGTCCGAAGTTAGCTTGTAGTAGGATAGTGTTTGTAGCGGCTTAACACAGTGTTTATTCAATCTGGACTAGGTCCCGGGGTTTTTCTGCATTTGTGGTTTCCTCGTTAACAAAACTTCTGGTGTCTGTGTTATTTCTTTTCCGCATTGTATTTTATATAATTGAAATAATAAAGGTTGTGCGTTAAGATCATCAATTGGAAATCCAACCTTTGGTTGTTGATTGATCCTTGGATATTGGTCTTTGGTACCGTCCAAGTTATTCCTTGTATTTGATAAAGACTTGCTATTGTTTTTAGCTTGAGTAAAAATCAAATCAAGAGAGAGATATTAACTCCTTGAGATACTTTAATATAGATTGAGTCTGACTGTCTAGTTGATTCTCTAGCAAAGTATTTCGGAGTTAGTCCATACAGATTTTTAAGCGAAATATTGGGTGGTTTTGTTAGACCCCTGCTTTTCACCACCCATTTAGAAACATAATCCACAACAAGAAGTATATAAAATTTCCCATTAGAATTGAAAAAAGAACCCATAAAATCAGTTCCCCACTGTTTGAGGGCAAAAATTGATTCTACTGTTTTTGGTAAATTTGGGTGTGTTGATGAGAAACGAATTCAAACCCTAAACAAATGCACTGCACGTGAGTACTTTTATATTCGAGAGATCAATCTGTAAGACTCTAGACTAAACCAAGAAATGGTCGTTCCAGATTCAATTCGCTCACAAGGTGAAGGAGAAGGGTTGATCTTAGGGAGGGAAGCGAAGAAGGTGTTCGAGATAAGAATGTTGAATTATCAAGGTATGGTTGTTTATGACTTGTGTATCAGAAAATGGTGTCTGGCTACTTGTGTTGATAACACTTATGTTATTGTTTTCAAAATAGATTGAAAACCTATTTATACAAGTCATATTGGGCGCACCCTGATCTCTTAGGAAGTTGAGGAAGTTAATTAGTGGAGAGGTGGTTTTGTGCGGAAGGTGGGGATCATCATGTTTTCGTTATGAGAGAAAACCGATCACACGTTCACCCACTAGTCTCATTACTGTTAACCGTCCGTTTTTCCTGACACTTTCTCGTAATGGGCGCGTTGCACACCGCACGCTGTAAACCGCCAGACCAATGCCCCAGTGAGTATCCCCCAGTTTGTGACATGTCTGATGTCTCGAGTGAATGTATCAAGTCATGTGACTTTCCTTTAGAATCAGTACATAGTTCTTTTAGGTTAAATGATAATAAATTATTTGTGAAACCGATTGTTATAAAGCATCGCTTATAATCGATGTACGTAAAGTATCGCTTTCGAATAAGCAGCTGAAAGTAATCGATGTGTTGGAAGCATCGTTGTTTTTGAGTTCAATCGAATCAGTCACGGATCGAGTGTCTTAAAGGGGTAGCGCGATCGACCACTTTGGGTGATCATTCGAGTGCCCTATGGGCGAACTACCACCTGGTCGATCACTCCCTGTGGAGGAGTGATGGCCGACGGTCATAACGCTACTTTGTTAATTTTCTGTGAATAAATCTACACCGTCTGACTAAGCTGGCAAAGTTGGATGGTCGTGATCGATTTGCGGCAGTTGTTCAATGCTGTTGACGCAATTTTTAGGGTTTGGAGGCCGATCGACCAACACTCTTTTGAGCGAGCGATTCGAGGCGCTGCTTTTGGGTTTGAGTAGGTCGATCGACCATGTACAAAGGTGGGTTGCCAGCGAGCATGCTGACATCCCCTGGGTACCTAAAATTAAACTAAGCCACTCAATTCGGCTGGAGAAGTTGGATGGTCGTGATTGATTTGGGGCAGTTGTTCAATGACGCAAAGTGATTTTAGGGTTTCTTAAAACAGGTCGTTCACGCTACTTTGAGAAAACGATTTGATATGCCCTGGCTTTGTTGTGGACAGGTCGATCGACCAAAGGAGGAGTTGGGCCGACGGTGAACACGTTGGCACCTCTTTGATTGCTCGAGATGCGATCCAAGCCGTCCAACTAGGCCGGCTAAGTTAGACGGACGCGATACATTCTTGAGACCCTTTTTGTCAGTATCAGCTCGTTTGAGCTATTATATGCGGCGTGAACTCCCATGTTTGGGTCGGCATTCGAATCACTTGTGAATGAGCTACATAGGGCTCGATCGACTGGGACATTAGTGGGCCCGCCGGTGGTTACTAAGGTGATTACCTAGTTCTTCTAGGAGTAAACCAAGCTTGTTAAATCGCGCGGCCAAATATTGTGGTCACGATTATTTTTGAGACTGATATTAACAGTCTAGATTTTCTTTAGAGAATAAATACGTGTTCGATCGCGCTAACTTTAATTAAAAAAGGTGTGTGAGCGTGTTGATCTTTTTGTCAAAGAGAGATGTAGCATGTACGAGTATTTTTGTGCAGATCCTAATACTGGCACTTCGGGAGATTCATGCTACTCTACTGAGAGTGAGCATTGATCGTCATGTCATGTCAATATTGAGAGTTCGACTGGGAACATATCACATGCAAATACTAGGAAAGTCATGCATTAGTTAATAATGATGGTATAAAATAGAATTCACAGAATATTTGGGATTGCTACTACGCGCACCATTCTGAGTGAATTTCATATATGTTGAATTGCTCAACGAACGAGGAGGTTTCTTGCACTCGTCATATTTGCAGGGTGATAGCATTAAATACTGGTTTCAAAATTTTATCCATGAATTAAAAACCACCATCAACATTAAGTCCCCTGCTTAGCACGTAATGATAGTGCCATTGCGGGGTAAGCATTAGATGGTGACATACAAGATAGGACCGAGACGAAGAGAACATGCTTACCAGGAGAAATCGACCGTTGGAAACATGCGGGAGGCGCGTCCATGGGTAATAATCGTTCGGCCCGGCCGCTATTCCCTCGTCCGAAACCAATAAGGTTTCCTTCTTGTTGATGGTGGTTTTTAGCTTAAGGTTAAAATCATAAAACCTTGCATCTGATGTGACGTCACTCTGTAAGGAAATGGTTCCGTGAGTGTTAACCTCTCCACTGTCATATTTATTGAGCCGTTCAATACATCCACATGCAATTTATCCAGACTGGCGAATGTAGCAACCATCCCAGACGTTCTGTAAATTTCGGCGCCTTGCCTATATTCACTTAATATGAGTTCCTTTGAATGCCTTCTATGCTATGTTCCTCATCTGAACCCTTAGTGTTGATATGGCATGAAGATTTATTTCACTCGCAGCAGAGTAGCACGAATTTCCAAATATCAAGGATAAGGTCTTCGCATAAGGTATTCAATCAGAAAAACATGCTGCTCTCTGGCAATGAACTTAAAAGAACTTTGTGTCAACACATAGAATTCAATCAATTGCCCTGAATAACTTGCAAAAGTTATGGTTTTGCGCCTCGCGCAGTATATCAGACCTTGCTTGTCGAAATTAAGCCTAGGAAAGCTAGGTAATTAATCCGCCATGGATTAGCAGGTGCAAAACCTTGCCCAGAATCAGAAAACAGGGAGCCGCAGCGGCAAAGGGAGGCGTGGACGTGCCTTGGGACAACTGGCACCACTTGCCGTTGGCCACGCCCCTTCCTAAACCGGCCCTATTTCCCTTGACCAATCGTGTCGCCTCAAATTAGCCACGCACACATAAGTTTTGGTTGGGCCCACACTTGCTGGCCCCACTTCCCATCGATCAAACAGGTCGATTTAAATCCGCCACACTCACACCAGAAGTTTAGCCAATCCCATGCTTGGTCGGCCCTCTTTTAATCGACCAATCAAGCCGCTCAAAATCCGCCACACTCTCACCAGAAGTGTAGCCGTGCCTTATGTTTGGCCAACCCCTTTTTTTGGCCAATCAAGTCGCTCTAAACTTGCCACCACTCGTTGAAGGCCAAATGTACCCTGCCGCGCCACCATACTAATTGGCAAGCCAAACACGCCCTTCCACAACAACATATTGATCGGCATGCCAACATGCCAAACATGCCATAAATAACGCCCTATGTGCTAACCTACCTCCTGTTCGTGGCCAACGCCATGAAAAGCTTAAGATTAGGGTTTTTGGGTCAAAAATACGCCTATGCATTTAACAAATCCCTAATTTCCAGTCGTGGCACAAATCATGTCACTTCGACCCCACAACATGCCACGAGTCGTGTGGGACCCGGGAAGCCCTAGGGTTGGCGCCATATCATAACTCCTTTGGCATAGCCATGGCGCCATTTGCACAAAAGTATCGCCATGCCGCGGCCGCATGCCACACGCACTAATTAGGTTTTCGACATGCCAAACCCTAATTTGGGCAAAGTTGCTACGCCAACCAAAACCAAATAACGTTTCCCAGAGCGATGGGATTGATGTGGCAACATGGCCAATGTTTCCACGCCACATGTGGGTCCAACACCATGGTGCCAAACCCTAGCCTTGGCTATGCCGCCAAGCCCTAACTTTTGCCGCGGAGCCGAATCTTAGCTTTGGCCATGCTATAACGCCACAGGCGTGGCAATGCCACAACATCACTGGCATGCCGCTATTCCACAGATACTAGCATGTCGCCATGCCACGGCTACTAGCATGCCACTATGCCACGGCTACAAGCATGTCGCCATGCCACGGCTACGCCACTGACATGCCGCTATGCCATGGCTACTAGCATGCCGCCATGCCACGGCTACGCCACAGGCATGCCGCTATGCCAATGGCGCCACTCCGCTATACAACAAGATGCGGCCATAATCAATGGACACCCTTCCTCATGAGATGCAATCTCAGCCATCGAAGTGCGCCACTGAACTGAAGGACTTGCGGAAAGTCCCAGGGACCCAGCTAGTGTCCATGGTTGCGCCAGGCGCCACTTACACCACCGTCCCACTGGCGTGCACGAGAAATGCCAGTTATGCTGCGATGCCACTGGCGTACACCAAAACCGCCATTGTGACATTACCAGACGCCAACAGAAGGTAGCCATAATCAACGACTACCCTTCTTCATTAGATGCAATCTCAGCCATTCAAGTTCGCCACCAAACTGACGGACTTGTAAAAAGTTTTAGGCGGCCGACCAAGGCAAGCCTAATAGCATCACATGCTATTTTCCTATGGAAAAGTCTCTTGACTTTGAATTGCCACACATGGCAACCTGCTACACGTTTTCCACGAAAACACTCGAGACATCAAACATGTCACAAACTGAGGGATACTCATCAGGGTATTGGTCTGGCGGTTTACAGCGTGCGGCGTGCAATGCTCCCGTTACAATAAAGTGTCATGAAGTGGGACAATTAGTGGTGGTGAAAAGTAACGGTGTAAACAATTCATTTCCTTCATCATGGAAGCGTAATTACTGATGGTTACACGAATTCACTTCCCTCATCATGAAAGCATAACGTCTGACAGTTACACGTTACTCTATTCTTCCACCACTCAATCGTTTCCACTTCCTACGAGACTAGGATACGTTTCAATATGACTTGTATAAATAGGCTTCACCTATTTTCACCAAACAACAAGTTTGGGTCGGCAACAACACAGTATCTAGAAATCACATGGTAGCTTTACATACTGCTAGGCAGTTCTACTTTCAGATACGAGTCATAAGAAACCACACCTTCAGAATCAACTACTCTGGTATCAACACTCTCTTCGCTTCCCTCCCTAAGACCAACTCTTCTCATTCACTTTGTGACCGAAGCAAGACTGGAACGGACATTTCTTGGTTTAGGACAGGATTGTACAGATTGATCTCTCGAATTAAAAGTACTCCCGTGCAGTGCATTGTTTAGGCTTTAGATTTGTTTCTCATCCACACACCCTAAATTACCAAAATCAACAGAAACGGTTTTCACCCACAAACAATTGGCGACCACAGTGGGAGATTAAATCTATCGGTTACAACTCCAATTCCCAGAAGATGGTCGGTCTTAGAATAGATTCCACAAATCAAAGTTCCGTTCAGAACCTGGCGAATGGTGACATCCCTCCTCCCAACGCTATACCTAATGGTGCAGCCAATGAAGAAATTCCAAGGTTGGTCGAAAGGTTGGCTGAATGGGCACGGGTTCAGGAGATCCGCACAAGGAACATGGACCTGATGAAGGAGGCGATAAACATCATACTCAACTTTCTTGTCAGATTTACATCAGATTTGAGTGGTTCACCCGCCCCGGAAATTCCAACACTGGGGACTGATGTCCCGGATGATCGTTCTCAGGTCAACAGCGTCACCACCAATCAGAAACCGGTGAACCAGGAAGAAGCCGCATTGGTGGAGAGTTTATGTGAACTTCTGCACCTCTCAAAGGACCAGCGAGCGGAGACATTTACCGCGATTAATCAAATAGCCCTAGACGCGTGTTTGGTTCCTTTACGCTCGGAGACTTCAAGAATATCAGATATGTCCGTCAACAATGTTACATTTACTAAAGACGACATGATGGCAGAAGAAGGACATAACCGGGCCCTACAGGTCACTGCTCGCATCAAGGATTCGGAGTTCAAAATGGCCCTCATCGACACGGGGGCGTCCTCCAATGTTATTACTCTCAGAACGCTCAGGACAGCCAAGGTGCGGCCAAGAAAAATTATACGACATCCTACCATGATAACAGATTTTGAAGGCAACCAAACCAGCACGTATGGATACATCAACTTGAATCTGTCAGTAGGACCGATCCAGTCGAAGGTAAAATTCGAGGTAATCGAAAAGGAGCCAGACTACCACATGATACTGGGAATATCGTGTCTCCACGATAACAAGATCATTCCTTCAACTATCACCAGTGACTACAGACCATGTTGAATGAAGAAGTTATTCGCATTCCCGCGTCATTATCTCCTTACGCACCGATCTATGGAGATATTCGAACCGAAGGAAAATTCGCGGGACTTGTCAGGCAAATTTCACTGCACTCCACTCCCGACATGGACATCAATCGAAGAAGAGGACAGGCTCGCATCACTGCACGAAGGGACCCATTCTCGCGCCACCCCTCCAAAGGAGAAGCACGCCGATTTCCCCTCATCAAATGTGAGGATGGCTCATACTCATACCAAGCGGGAGCGGGCTTTTATTGCAAGTCGTGACGAAAAAGGGAAAACCGTATATCGGCGCGCTCTTAGCAATTAGCAGGGGAGACTACCACCCATTCTCTCCGCCCAGTGGAATGCAATCACAGCAGCGAGCCACATGAGGAGGTGCCAGACGCACCACGACAACTGCAGGATAGAACCAACTCCACCACGGATGAACTCGAAGTTGTCAACATTGGAAGTGAGGAATCTCTAGGATCTGTCTCCATCAGCTCAACTCTATGTGTCGACGAACGTGCGAAACTTTTGGACCTTCTTAAGGAATATCAATATGTGTTCGTGTGGAAATACGAGGAAATGCCTGGCTTGGATGAGAAACTGGTCACTCACCATCTACATATAATACCCGGATCCAAACCGGTCAAACAATCTCCGAGACAGTTCAGACATGATGTGGAGGAACATAGCAAGACAGAGATTCAAAATTACTAGCCGCTGGTTTCATCAAACCCATCCACCATCCCACCTAGTTGGCCAATGTGGTTCTAGTAAAGAAGAAGAGCGGCCAAATCAGGTGTTGTGTTGATTTTAGGGATCTGAACAAATGCTGCCCCAAGGACGATTTTCCTCTTCCTAACATTGATATGCTGGTAGACGCCACCAGTAGACACGATATGTTCTCTTTCATGTATGGGTACAACGGATACAATCAAATAAAAATGTACGAGCACGACGCAAGTAAGACAGCTTTTCGAACTCTTCTCAGAAACTTTTACTATACCATGATGCCTTTCGGTTTGAAAAATGCTGGCGCCACCTACCAACGCGCCATGACTGCAATTTTCCATGATATGATGCATAAACAAGTTGAAGATTATGTGGATGACATAGTGGTTAAATCAATAAACCGGGCGACCCATACAGAGGTTCTGCGATAGGTGTTTGAAAGGTGTCGTGAATACAAACTAAAGATGAATCCTTTGAAGTGTGCCTTTGGCGTATTTTCGGGCAAATTTCTAGGTTTCCAGGTGACTGCTGAGGGAATCAAAGTCGACCCAGCCAGAACCCAAGCCGTCCTCACGATGCCACCTCCACAAACTGTAAAAGAACTACAGAGCTTCATGGTTAAGGTAAACTACATCCGGCGTTTTATACCGGGTTTAGCTCAGCTTGTTGCTGCATTCACCCCCTTGTTGAAGAAGGGGGAGAGTTTTGTTTGGACGACGCTACAACAAGAGGCTTTTCGGAAGATTCAACATATACTGTCATCCCCAACCGTCATGAAATCTCCTGTACAAGGAATACCGCAATGTCTGTACACTGCTTTTAGTGATACTGCTGTCGGAGCTCTTCTCGCTCAAGAAGATGATGAAGGAATTGAGCACCCTACATACTACTTCAGTCGGACATTGAGGGATGCAAAACTCAGATATCCTAAGGCATAAAAAGCGTGTCTAGCTCTGATTCACTCCATTGAGAAGTTTAGGCATTATCTGCTCTCAAACAAAGTGGTGTTGATATCTGGATCCGATCTTGTGAAGTTCTTGCTTTCAAAACCAGCCCTGATAGGAAGGCCAGCCAAATGGCTCCTCCAGATTTACTAACAGCTTTCCCAGGAGAGGGTACCACAGCACTGCACGAAGACCTTTCTGGAGAGTTTCCGAAAATCTCTTTTGTCAAAGAAGAAGCGTGGCTACTATTTTTCGATGGATCCGCCACCCCTAGCAATGACACCGGAGGAGCGGGTGTGGTTTTAGTATCCCCAACCGGTGAAGTTTTCTCACATTCCTTCAAGCTAGACTTTCATTGCACCAACAATTCAGCAGAATATGAAGCCTTTCTCATAGGGTTATCATTAGCCAAGCAAGCTGGAGCCACACGCCTGGAAATAAGGGGTGATTCTAAATTACTGTTTGACCAGATGAACGGCGTATACGCACTACACTGGCCCCATATAGATCTGAGGCGCAAAAGCTGTTGAATTACTTTGCTGACGCGACCATAACATATGTTGGCCGTAGCAACAACAGACATGTTAATTTCCTAGCCACATTAGCATCAAATCTGCAATTCGAAGGTTTGAAAGAAACCCTGACAGTGAAAAGACGAACCGTGACATCAACATGGCTTTCGCAATCTAAGGGGACTGAAGTCAACGACTGGAGAACACCGATTATTCTAGAACTTAACATCTCGCTTTCCCAAGGAAAGGTCAGTCTCAAAACCATGCAAAACTTATTCACGCTTCACAGGATGTTATACCACCGGAACCCAGATGGTTCCCTGTTAAGATCCCTCGGAGATGAAGAGGCACAACAACAGCTAAACCATATTCATAGTGAAATTTGCGGGCAAACGTTGGTGGTAACACTATCGTCGTCTACAACGCCTTGGCTACTACTGGCTGGAAATGGAGGCTCAATCTCGATTGCTCTAAGGATCTTGCTCCAATTGCCAAGCACCACCGCATCAATTGGAAGTTTTCAACGTCGACCCCGCTGGGGACTGGAAAAAGCCGTACATTACTCCCTACCAGCAAGAAAGACGCAACCAAGGTGAAGCAAATATCCAAGAGATTCATACTCCATGAAGGAATCCTGTATCGTAAAAGTTTTCGAGGAGATTTATTACGATGCCTGGGCGAGGCAGAAATCCCCATGATGATGAAAGAAATGCACGAAGGCGAGCAACAAGGAAAAAAGAAGTTGTTTCTCCAAATACATGAGCGATACTACTGGATGACCATGGAGGATGATGCGGCTACTTTTGTTCAAAGGTGCCACAAATGTCAAATTCATGGAAATCTTATCCACGCACCCTCTACTCCCCTGCATTGGGTAAGTAGTCCGTGGTTGTTTTATAGCTGGGGAATCGACATCATTGGGAAGATTAACTCATCATCGTCGAAGCAGCATGAGTATATAATAACCACAACGGAGTATTTCACCAAATGGGTCAAAGCCATCCCTCTACGAGGGACACTGGAGCCACAATTGCAGCGTTTATTAAGGAATATATCATTTGTCGTTTCGGTGTGCCTAAACACATCATCACCGACAACGGCACTCCTTTCGCCAACAAGCAAGTACGAGAGTTACTTGAAGAATATGGGATTAAACAAGTCTTCTCCAGCATTTACTACCCCCAAGGGAATGGGCAGGCCGAAAGCATTAACAAGACTCTAATTCGAATCCTCAGCCGGACAGTGCACGATAACCCTCGGACATGGCATGAATAACTGCCAATGGCGCTTTGGGAATATCGGTCATCACCAAAGAGCTCTATTGGAGCCTCTCCCTATTCTCTCATCTACGGCGCAGACGCCATTCTCCCATCAGAAATTAAAATCCCATCGACTAGGATTGCCGAGGCAAGTGGAGTTTAATGGAATGAAGCCGAAACATCGAATGCCAGGGTGGCGGAGCTAGACACTTTGGACTCTAGAAGAGCTAAAGCAGAAGATCACGCGCGAGCATACAGAAATAGAATCTCCCGAGCATATGAAAAAGTTGTGAAACCTCGAGTTTTTCAAGTAGGGGATTTGGTGTTGAAGACCGCCAAACACATCCAACAAGACATGTCCGCACCAAAATTCTCCCCAAAATGGGAAGGGCCTTATGTGGTCACCAAAGCCTATAACAGTGGATACTACAAGGTCATCAAGGAAGATGGAGGCAAACTGGAAACAGTCATCAATGGAAAATGGCTCAAGGCATACTACGCCTAACCATTACCCCCACCCCTTGTCGTCTCATAGCACGGCTAGCCAGGCATTTTTCCGTTTCCTTCACATCCCAGTTATCAAATTTCATTCGGTCAAAGCATATTAATGAAAATTATCTTATTTCTCCAAAACCAATACACAATATATATATATTCGAGATCCGGAAAGAAAACCAGGTGTCTCACAACTACATAACTCAGAAAAGACCATTCAATAGATTGTAGTTCCTTGAAAGCATCATCTTCAACCTGTTTTGATATCTTTCAGTCTTACTCTTCAAGTCTCGGATTGCCTTTTCCACCTTTTGGGATTCCACGGTCAGAGCCTCCTCCTCTTCCAACATGGCTTTTGTGGCAGGAACGACGTTGGCAAGGATACCGTCTCTATCAACCTTCACAATGTCAAGGAGATGCCGCAGCCAACTTACGTTAAACTCAAGGGATTCACAAGTAGACACCATGTTTTCCCACTTTTCAATAGTTGATTCCCATTTCAACAATCATGGGCAGGAGACAGTTCACTGTGGTAACCAAAGCAGACTAGAAATGCTTCACCACGTTCCTGGTAGCCATATGACCATATCTTCTCCATATCTTCGTGTACAGAGTCACGAATTCCTTTCGCACTAGGAATTTACCAACGTTTCGGTAGCTAGAAGATAAACACTTCATGCGGATTTCGAATGACAAACCTGCATTGGGATATTCATGGCAAGAAATACCCAAATCAGCATTTTCTAGATCTGCAGCGGTTGGCGTGCTCGGATTCAAAGGAAGGGGGGTGGTCAGATCATCATCATCGACAACGGTCACACATGTTCCAGATGGATATCTCTGCACAAAGAAACTATCTCTTTCTCACTTGCTGGTGGTAACAAATAAATATCTATTGGTCAATAAAAAAATGTACCGGTATGATCTTCTAAACTCGGATGACCCGGACGGGGGAGCTGTCGCCAGAATCAGGTATGTGGCCACACTAAGAAAAGAAGAGAGAAGGAATGTTATGGGATAAAGAAGATTCATCATTTTAAAAATTAAGAGATTGTCAGAGACATACTCTGGATGCAAGCCGACTGCATTTGACTGAAGAATCTGGCTGACTCGAAGACGTTTCTCTTCTACTCGACATGATGAAGGAAGTATGGATTCAACAGAGAAAGTCCTTGCCTTGAACTAAGAAGGACAACCTAATTGCACCAGCATAAATGTACTGTAGAACCCTAAAGAGAAACGAATGCTCAACAAACACAATGAGTTTACACGGTAGCCGAAAATCAGCCTCAACCAGATGAAGTCTCTCGTCGAAACCCTAATGAAGATCGGGAGAAAACGGTCAGATAGCCAAAGGAGCGCCACTTTCACCGCTCAAACAGTGCCATGACTCCATCTTCATTGTTTGGTGGCCAAAGTTCAAAGTGCTATCCACCATTCCACGGACGTAGCCAAGTTAGCCGCGCTATCCACCGTTCCAAGCAAGCGGCGCCATTCCACAACGCCATCTCCGCACGACCAAGATTGAAGCGCCATCTCCGCCGTTCAAAGACGCGCCATCCACCGCTCCACGAGTCAGGAGCCAGCCGTGTTATCTCTGCTTCTCCGTGATCTAGCCATCCAAGTGCCACCCACCGCTTCACAGGCCTAGCCGACAGCGCCGCTCCACGGATCTAGCCAGCAACACCATTCTATGGATATAGTCAAAGTTGCAGCGCTGATGCCAATACCCCATGGCCAAGCCGAATTTATGCAAAACCGCCAACACAGGGATCACAAATTCCTCATACCTTCCTCTAAAGGTTAGTTGAATTTCCTCGGCAATATCTTCACGTCTTTCCCTTTCGATTTTACTCTTGTCTGTCACCGTCTCATGCTTACCCCGCAACAAAGCCGTTGTTACGTGCTAAGCATGGGACTTAGTGTTGATGGTGGTTTTTAGCTTAGGATTAAAATCTTAAAACCTTACATATGATATGACGTCACTCTGTAAGGAAACAGTAGCGTGAGTGTTAACCTCTCCACTGGCATATTTATTGAGTCGTGCAATACATCCATATGAAATTTATCCAGACTGGCGAATGTAGCAACCATCCCAGACGTTCTGTAAATTTCGGCGCCTTGCCTATATTCACTTAATATGAGTTCATTTGAATGCCTTCTATGCTATATTCCTCGGGTAAACCCTTAATGTTGATATGGCATGACGATTTGTGTTCACTCGCAGCAGAGTAACACGAATTTCCAAATATCAAGGATAAGGTCTTCGCATAAGGTATTCAATCAGAAAAGCATGCTGCTCTCTGGAAATGAACTTAAAATAACTCTTTGTCAACACATAGAATTCAATCAATTTCCCTGACTAACTTGAAAAAGTTAGGGTTTTGCGCCTCGCGCAGTATATCAGACCTTACATGTCGAAATTAAGCCTAGGCAATCTAGGTAATTAATCCGCATGGATTAGCAGGTGCAAAACCTTGCCCAGAATTAGAAAACAGGGAGCCGCAGCGGGAAAGGGAGGCGTGGTCGTGCCTTGGGCCAACTGGCGCCACTTTCCATTGGCCACGCCCCTTCCTAAACCGGCTCTATTTCCCTCGACCAATCGTGTCGCCTCAAATTAGCCACGCACACATAAGTTATGGCTGGGCCCACAATTGCTGGCCCCACTTCCCATCGACCAATCAGGTCGCTTTAAAGCCGCCACACTCACATCAGAAGTGTAGCCACGCCCATGCTTGGCCCGCCCTCTTTTAATCGACCAATCAAGTCGCTCAAAAGCCGCCACACTCTCACCAGAAGTGTAGCCGCGCCTTATGTTTGGCCGGCCCCTTTTCTTGGCCAATCAAGTCGCTTTAAACTTGCCACCATACGTTGAAGGCCAAATGCACCCTGCCGCGCCACCATACTAATTGGAAAGCCAAACACGCCCTGCCATAATAAAATATTGATCGGCATTGCCAACATGCCAAACATGCCACCTCGTGGCAACATGCCATAAATAGCTCCCTATGTGCTAACCTACCTCCTATTCGTGGCCAACGCCATGAAAAGCTTAAGATTAAGTTTTTCGGGTCAAAAACACGCCTATGCATTTACCGAATCCCTAATTTCCAGTCGTGGCACAAATCATGTCACTTCGACCCCACAACATGCCACGAGCCGTGTGGGACCCGGGAAGCCCTAGGGTTGGCGCCGTATCATAGCCACCCACAGCAATCCCTACTCCAGTGGTTGTTTCCACACTATGGCCTTGCCATAACTCTTTTGGCATATCTATGGCGCCATTTGCACAAAAGTATCTCCATGCCGCAACCGCATGCCACACACACTAATTAGGGTTTCGACATGCCAAACCCTAATTTGGGCAAAGTTTCTACGCCAACCAAAGCCAAATAATGTTTCCCAAAACGATGGGATTGATGTGGCAACAGGGCAAACGTTTCCACGCCACATGTGGGTCCAACACCATGGTGCCAAACCCTAGCCTTGGCCATGCCGCCAAGCCCTAAATTTGGCCGTGGAGCCTAATCTTAGCTTTGGCCATGCTACAACGCCACAGGCGTGTCCATGCCACTGGCATGCCGCTATGACATGGCTACTAGCATGCCTCCATGCCACGGCTACGCCACTGGCATGCCACTATGCCTCGGCTACTAGCATGCCGCCATGTCACGGCTACGCCACTGGCATGCCGCTATGCCATGGCTACTAGCATGCCGCCATGCCATGGATACCCCACTGACATGCCTCTATGCCACGGCTACTAGCATGCCGCAATGCCACGGCTACGCCACTGGCATGCCGCTATGCCAATGGCGCCACTCCACTATACAACAAGATGCGGCCATAATCAATGGACACCCTTCCTCATGAGATGCAATCTCTGCCATCCAAGTTCGCCACTGAACTGGCGGACTTGCGGCAAGTCCCAGGTAACCAGCAAGTGGCCATGGTTGCGCCAGGCGCCACTTACACCACTGTGCCACTGGCGTGCACGAGAAATGCCAGTCATGCTGCGATGCCACTGGCGTACACCAAAAACGCCATTGTGACATTACCAGACGCCAACAGAAGGTAGCCATAATCAACGACTACCCTTCTTCATGAGATGCAATCTCAGCCATTCAAGTTCGCCACCAAACTGACGGACTTGTGGCAAGTTTTAGGCGGCCGACCAAGGCAAGCCTAATAGCATCACATGCTATTTTCCTATGGCAAAGTCTCTTGACTTTGACTTTCCACACATGGAAACCTGCTACACCTTTTCCACGAAAACACTCGAGACATCAAACATGTCACAAATTGGGGGATATTCATCAGGGTATTGGTCTGGCGGTTTACATCGTGCGGCGTGCAATGCGCCCGTTACAAGAAAGTGTCATGAAGTGGGACAATTAGTGGTTTTGAAAAGTAACGGTGTAAACAATTCATTTCCTTCATCATGGAAGTGTAATGACTGACGGTTACACGAATGCACTTCCCTCATCATGGAAGCATAACGTCTGATAGTTACACGTTATTCTATTCTTCCACCACTCAAACGTTTCCACTTCCTACGAGACCAGGGTACGTTTCAATATGACTTGTATAAATAGGCTTATTTTCACCAAACAACAAGTTTGGGTCGGCAACAACACAATATCTAGAAATCACCTGGTAGCTTTCCATTCTGCTAGGCAATTCTACTGTCAGATACGAGTCATAAGCAACCACACCTTCAGAATCAACTATTCTGGTCTCAACACTCTCTTCGCTTCCCTCCCTAAGACCAACCCTTCTCCTTCACTTTGTGACCGAAGCAAGCCTAGAACGGCCATTTCTTGGTTTAGGACAGGATTGTACAGATTGATCTCTCGAATCAAAAGTACTCCCGTGCAGTGCATTGTCTAGGGTTTAGATTCGTTTCTCATCCACACACCCGAAATTACCAAAATCAGCAGAAACGGTTTTCACCCACAAACACTTCTTTTGTTAGAACTCCGCCAAGCTTGTCATGTATAAAAGAACGTCAACCCCCTTTCCTTTTATTTTTATTTTTTTTCGTTTGCTTCAACTCCCGTCTTTAGCATCCATTGCTCTCTTTCCACCGCTGTTAGCCGCCTCGCCGTCGCACGTCCGCCAACAGCAAGGTAGGTGCTTCATCTTCTCTTCCTCGTCTTCGTTTCTGTTGTTTCTCGTCCTCTTTTTTTTTTTTTTTGCGGACGTAAACCCTAGCTCTTAGGTATAGTCCTTGAACTTGAGAAAATCATCCCTATGTAGATGTGTTGTTTGCTCTTTTCCCTTTTTGCATGTAAAACCTAGCTTTAGGTTGCGATTGATACAAAACTAAGCTTATGTTTCGGAAGTGGACATAATACCCACGGCAAATCCGTTCGTCCAACCGTGCACCTAGTCGAGCATGAATCCCGCGGCTGATGCGGTTTCCCTGCGACCTCCTCCACTTAATTATTTTTTGCCTGAGCGGTGAGGATCCGATTGGGCCCGGCTATACACGTTCATCTGAGGCGAGTAGGATGTTCGAGAAAGTAATGACCATGAGGACGATCGAGCATGTGTAGTGACTTTACTCAATCCGTCCGTGGGCATATGTCCCTCGGCTTAATTTTTTATTTTTTTTGTCTGCGCACTTCTTCATCCATTAGCTTTGAGCATTAGCGCCCATGTTTAGTTTTGATAATACGCATGATTCTTCTTATAGCATGGAGTAATGACTCTTTTCTGTTTTGCTTCATTGTAGTTATTTGAAAGTGAACGTAAAGAGTCCTCGTTAAGATGTCACCTGGAGATACCTCTTCCGCCAATCCAGGAGGTGCTAGCAATGCTAAAGATATGCCAACTATAGATGATGAGCTCTTTGTTGTGACTTATCCGAACATTAGGACTCATCCTGGTCATAAGATAATCCTCCTTACAGATTCAGAGAATGAGATGGTTGTTGCATCAGTTTCCCCGGAGCGTGTGATGAGGTTATATCTCCAAAAGAAAGAGTATCCATCTTCTCCTATTGATTTCAGAATTTGCCACACTCTGTTGCGCTCTTATGAAGGGTGGATGAGGTATATATATGTTGGGTAATGAACGCATCAAAGATAACCTGACTAAAGCGTAAGTTGTTGAAGATATCATGATGTCTGCAACATTTCATATTAGGAAAGATGTTGTAGGTTTAATCACTTTCACTTCTCGATGGTGTCCTTCCACGCATAGGGCTGCACAGGAACCGTCCCGTACCGCGAAACCGTATCAGAACCGCAGGAACCGTACTGGTATTGTCCCGGAACCGCGGTCAGATGGGACAGGTACAAGTACCAAAAACTGGTATCGTGCCTAGAGTAGGTACAAGTAACGGTTCTAGGCTATTCCCTTCCCATCTCGTCCCATAATACCGAGCAACAATTAATAACGTCTAATAATAATTAGGGTTTTCGAAAACTAATTAGTTTTTGTTCATTTCTATTTAGTTTTTGTTCATTTCTTTAGATTTGAAACTGATTGTAATTTTTTGGTTTTTGATTTTAGGGTTTTGGTATTTTTGTTGTGGTTCATAACTTCATTTGAACTTAGAACTTAGAAGATTTTTTGCTTTACTTTCTTTTTTATAATTTTACATATGCTACGGGTAAAGAACTGGTACTGTCCCGTACCGAGTTAAAGAGGTACCAGTCTCGTCCCGTCCCGTACTGCACAAGTACAGGTACAGGTACCGGCCATAGGGAGGTACAGGTATCGAGCTAGGCAAAAACCCGTACCGTCCCGTATCATGTGCAGCCCTATCCACGCACACGGCTATATGTATATGGGGAGAGATGATTTCACTTTGGAAAGCGTAGCTAATTTGTTGAGTCTTTCAGTTACGGGAAGTTTTAACTATAAACTATCCACCGCAAAAGGCGTCACGCTTGATGCTTTAGTTCAGAAGGCAGAAGAATATAACCAACAGAAAAACGATGAGAAATGCTTTTATACTTGGTGGGTGTCTGAATGGTTTCCTACAAAACCGAGGCCGGGCCAAGTGCTGGATGATGAACTCAGCGTCGTCGCGTTTCTGTCCTTGTGGCTTTCTAGAGACGTCTTTGATCATGTCTCTGGTAAGAAGACCATAAGACGCAATCTTATCATGTTTGCTATTAAGTTGGCGCAGGGTGTGGTCCTCCCCTTAGACAACTTGTTCCTTGGATCGTTGTACTCTCATCTGGATTCCTTGGAAGCAGATATGCATGCTTCCAACGGGTATAAGAATGTGGAGTCGCATGTTCACATTGCTTTCCTCCAGGCGTGCTTATGGGAACACTTCAAGGGTTACGCTCCCATCCCAGCAGCTTCGTTTTTTAGTTTGTATGGAGGTTCGAGAATACTCCGTTGGAAAAATAGACGTCCAAAACCTGGATTAAAGCTTATTGATTTTTTCGATAACGTGTATCCCATAGACTTCCGCCCGTGGGGACCAGTTCATTCTTACGTAGTTCAACCAAAGACCTTTGCTACTGCTCTTGACACTGTATTGCACACCGATGGAAAGAATATGAGCACTAGAGAGATCATATTCCTGCGAAGTTGTATACCGGGATATATTCCATCTTTCTTTGATGAATCTCTTACTGCAGTTCCTTATAACATTGACAGAGCCGCTCGCCACATAGGATTTGATCAGGGAATCCCATTTTATCGTCCGCCAATGCCTTCAGCGGATCTTGTGCCATCGGTTCTCGATGCTAGCATCTTCGCAACAAAGCAAAACCTTCCATTTCTGCTCCTCGGAAGAAAACCAGTGGCGACTAGTAGGTATAAGGTTTTCTGGAGAGAAGAGATGCTAGCTTTTCAAAAGTTCTCGGAAGAAGTCGTAACAGTTCCTCGCGGCGAGCCTACCCCCGAAATTCTGAAGCAACATAAATTGTTAAAGCCACTTCCGAGCAAGCGAACTAGGGCCGACGCTTCTGATGACTGCAGTCCCCAGGATGCAAGAGCGAGGCCTAAGAAGCAGGCAGATGGACCGGTGGTTTTCAATTCTTCCCATATGCAGGTACTTATGTTTTTCCTCTTTTGATCCACTGATTTTATTCATATCGGAAAATCCTCGTTGAATGTGCTTCTTATTCAAAATCAGGGTCTCAGGAAGGAAATGCTTTTACGAGGCTGGCACGTAGACATAACGCAACTTTAGAGAAATCCGATGATAATAAACCTCTTGAGGGTGAAGACGAGGATGACGAAGGCTCGGTTGGCGACGAAGGAAGCGTCTCTAAACGTAGTAGGGATCCTGACCGTAGCAAACCGGGAGATGAGACTGTGGCATATACCAACCTTGAGGTTGAGGGAAATGATGATGCAGGGACCACTGGAGATGTTACATCTACGGTTGTATATGTGCTTCCCTTTAAAGAGCCTCCCGCGACCGACAAGGCATTAGTTGTGCATTTCGCCGCTGCTGGGGTCATTTTTGACCCTCCTTTCGACGCCCCTTTCGTAGATCATGTGCTGGTTGGAGGATTCAGTGTGCCAGCTAAGTATGAAGAGTTATACACCAAGATATGGAAGAAGCATGGTCACATCACCACTTCCAAGAAGCTTAAAAGTCGCTTTGCATTAGTCAAACGTGTCGAAGAAGCTTTATCCTCCATTTATGGCATGAGCATCGTGACTGGGCGCACCGTTTCTGAAGAGATAGTTTCAAATTGGGAGTTCCACCGAGATGTGTTCGTGAAGTATGAGTTTAACACCTCTTGGTTCTGTGAAGGATTTTCTGAAATCCAGAAGTTGCAAGGCGAAATGGAGAATGTTCCATCCATGGACTTCATTTCTCAGCAAGAGGCAGAAATCGAGAAATTGTCCCAGGAGTTGAAGCTGAAGCAGACTGCTCTCCAGAACATGAAAGTCGCCTTTTCCAAGAAGAACGATTTGTTGCTGGACGACTTCCCTTGAATAATTTATGTTTTTTATTTATTTTTAGGTGTCTTTGAGTGACATGAGGAATTCCTTTCATGGTTTTTTTTTTTGCTTAACAATGAAAATTTATTAATTACCAAAGAATTTTCAATTACATCACATAGTAATTAAAATGGAAAAGCAAAAGGGAACCACTCATAGCTCAAAAAAGATGGTTTTCTTTCATATACTCTTTGTTCACCTCTGCCTAAAAGTGCACCTCTCTTTGCAACTTTATCAGTAGAGAAATTTACTTCTCTGTAACTATGCTTAAAGCTCCAAGATATTAATTCAACACTGTAGGATCAGAATCTCGCAGCAATGATGTCTCAGCGAAATTATTAACAACACAACACGACAGTGTCGCAGAACAACTTCAGAAACGACATAATAAATGACATCAGCCAAATCATGAGAAAAGTGTGACGGTCCTGCGAAAATAAGGAAGTTTGCGATATTGATATTTATAAGGTTGCGATAATATCGCAAGTCATTTCCGAAAATAAAGGATGGATTAGCTGTCATCCACTATGAAAAATTCTATATAAAGAGCCGATCAGCTGTGACGAAGAGAGAGATCTTTTCTGAGTGAGAAGCAAGTAAATAGGAGAGAGAAAATCTAGAGCAATGGTTATTCTTGATTCCTTTATCTTTTCTTGTAAGATTGTTCAAAGATTCATCAAAAAAAATAAGATTGTTAATCCAAAAATGAGTTGAATGTTAATGAAATCTTGCAAGGGGTGTGTTGTGGGATTTCCTGCAACTACATAATGGCGCTAGAAACAGGGAGGGGGTTGAAGATTGAAGATTTTTCTAGAAAAAGTTGAAGATTAATATTGTGATTTATTAGAATTGAAAGTAATTGGTGAAAAAACTTACATAATCTCTTACAATTTGTTAGTATTGAAAGAATGGCTAGAAAGAGAAATGTATCGGAACAACCGACAACTGCTAGAAGAAGAAGTAAAAGACTTGCTGGAAGGGAGAGAAGTGAAATGGGAGAATCTACTAGAAGGACAAATAATGGAGAAAATCAAGTTCAACCGCCAGTTCAGCAAACACCGGTACAAAATGGAACAACAGATTATGATAGAGTGAGTGCACACACTTGGCGATCAAATTCAGCAGAAGAAGTAGAAGAAGAGCAGCAAACCAGGAACCATAGACAGGTAGAGAGAAATCAAGAAGCAAATGAAGGAATAATTCATGGAGATCAGGAAATTGGAGCGTTAGAAACGTTGAGACGAAGAATACATGAAGAAAGAAGATCTGAGGCAGAAGAACGTGCAAATCTAACAAGGCAAAATCACGAATTGATGATGGAAAATATGAGACTACAAAGTAGAAGATCGAGAAGTACTACAAGATCATATTCAAGATCGACTAGAAGAGAGATGAGGCGAAACTCACCCACAGTTAATGCTGGAAATAATATTCGAGAAGAAATACCAAATCATAATGAAGAACATCGCGAAGATAGAGAAAGGACTGATGATCGTTACGTTCCACAAAATGAAACTTTTGATGATAGGCAAAATAATAGAAATCAAGAGAATGGACAACGTCAGGGACGAAATAATCAAGATGGCGAAGGGAATCGAGAGGAAGGAAGGGGAATTTTACATGAGAGAGAAGCTCAAAGAAATCAACAAACGATTGAAGAAGAAATTGAAAGACACTATGCTGAACAAGCACGTTTAACTTGCGAACGTGAAAGATTGAGAGCGGAAATGGAAGAACAAGAGCTTCAGGAGACAATTCGCCAGAACAATCACGACAATCGAGAAAGAAGGCGTACACAAAACCGGAATAACGGTAATCTCAATGAAGAGTATGATAGAGTACAGAGGATGGATGAAAGACAGCGAATGGAATTGATAAGAAATGAACAAAATCATGGAGGGGAAAATGAGAGACATCATCATATGCGAATTCAAGATAGAGATGAGGAAGAGAATCGCAGGAGAAGACGAGATGGGGATGATGAAGAAGAAATGCAAAATTTCGCGAGAGAAGAAAGACATGAACGCTGAAGAAGGGAGGCGAAATTAAAAAGACCAATGGATCAAAATTCAGGCGTAAATAAACAAATCTTAAAAGAATTTGAAGAAATGAGAGGAATGCTAAATAATAGAGGAGAAGTAGGCAGAAGACAATTAGATGAAGCTATAGAAGAAGCTGCGAAAACTCCATTTACAAGGGAAGTACAACTAGGAGGAATACCTCCGAAATGCAATTTCCCCGCATTAACCATCATTTTTGATGGAACAACTTGTGCAATTCAACACATTAAAGCCTACGTGAGGTGCATGTTGCAATGGGAAAATCATGATGTCGTATTGTGCAAGTATTTTACGTCCAGTCTAACAGGAGAGGCGTTAAAATGGTTCGAAGGTCTACCAAAAAATACAATAACATCTTTCAATCACTTGCATACCACATTCTTGGGGGCATATATAAGTAACAATTCTTCGCGACCTGGTATTGAAGATATGTTTGGATTAAAGCAAAGGATTGGCGAAAGTTTGAAGCACCTAACTAAAAGGTGGAGAACTATGTGTAGTGAAATGGCTGGCCGTGTGGATGAGAGATATCTTATCTTATCTTATCATTTATCAATGTTATGTTCGCAACCAATCTATTGTATATCCAAATTTTCAGAGTCAAGAATACAATCACAATGACTGACTGCGAGAACTTCAGGAAGAGTATATTGCTCTAGAGGAAATAAAAAATGAAATGGAATCATAACCAGTTGCGAACACCAATTCACAAACAACTAATGCAATCTTATTACCTAAACTAATAAACACAGTGGCGAGCACTTCGCAAGTACAACAAGAAAAGGTTACGGGCAACAATCAACAGAAACTGGTGGCTATGGGAAGCCGAGATCAAGAGGAGTATGAAAGATAAAGAAATTTCTACAATCATGGTGGAAATAATAAGATTCAAATACTTGATCAGCCGCAAGAAACCTATGGAGGTCAAAGACAAAATTATAATAGAGGACAAGGAGGTCACAAGGTAGTATGGGAAGAAATCAAGATGCCACCTCTGAATGCAAGTATGGAGAAAATATGGGAAGCTATAATTTTGATGGAGGATATACCAACACCATGGAACATGGGAACGGAACCACCTCCAAGCCGCAGAAGTCATGAGTTCTGTTCTTATCATCATTTTCATGGACATACTACAAATGATTGCAGAAATATAAAGAGAATTATTCTGAGAATGATAGATCAAGGAAAACTAAACCACTTTCTGGTAAGGCACCCACAATCTCAACCATTACTACCACCACTACCAGAGCATCACAGAGTAAACACGGTGAAAAAGAAGGAAACGTTCTTCGTAGAAGTTGGTGCAAAAGCAAAGAATCTATTATGTCACTCTATCGTACATTCATACAAGACAATTGAAGATTTTCATGACAATGTTTTGAGTAGAGTGTTCGCAAGAGACAATGATGGAAGAGAAATTATGAACATTGCGAAAATCTCGCCACTAAAGGAGTGGCAGAAGCAGACTATTTCTTTTACCGCAGAAGAAGTCCCCGAAGGTGGAGAGGTACATGACAATCCATTGGTGGTAAAATTAGAAATTAATCCAAAACCGAAAGAAGATGGAGATGATGAAGCTGAAGCTGAAGACTCATGGGCAATAAATAGGATTCTAATCGATACCGGAAGCTCTGTGAACATCTTATTCTATCATACTTATAAAACCATGGGAGGGAGAGATGATGATCTTATACCATCAACATATAAGATATATGGTTTTAATGGTACTGCCAACAAGCCTAAAGGGGAGGTTACTATGCGAATTCCATTGAAGGGAATATCTTCTGAAATCCTGTTCTGTGTTGTTGACGTAGAGTCACCCTACAATGCATTAATTGGTCGACCTTGGCTACATGGGATTCTAGGTGTAGCTTCAACTTTCCACCAGTGCATCAAATTCCCTCACCCCAGCGGTGTAGGAATCATAAAAGGAGATTGGGTTGAAGGAAAGAAATGTTACGAAACTGAGGTAGAATCCTGCGAAGGAAGAGCAAACAAGAAGGAAAGTTGGCGACAAAATCAAAGAGACACAAAGAAGTGAGAGATTGATGGTGGATGCAATCGAACGAAAAGAAGAAGAAATGTTGCGAAACTAATGCTAGCTCAGAATAAGAAATGGTGAACATACCACTACCAAGGAAGCAGAGAAGTAGCAGAAAATAAGATGTGTATGAATGTTGATTTGTTGCAAAATTTCAAAAAATACATTTTACTGAATGATAAAAAAGAGATTGAGAAGTGCAAATACGATGTGATGATGTGCGAGAATCTCGCAGAGATAATGAATTCTACAAAAGACAATCAGAGAACAATGACAAAAGAGAAAGGGGCGAACCTTTATGGCGTACACCCTAGTTCGCGAATACAATTTCGCAAGAGGCAAATGTAAGACCTAAAGTACGTCATATAAGGGGGTACCTGTTGCATGGCTCAGGGAAAGGCTACACCGCCCCGGAACCTGAGTCATGGAGATTTGGGGTCAATAAAGCCCATCCGGGAGAGGCACCTTGGATTCTCACTTAAGCATATGACTTAGGTTGGGCGACTAAGGTAATAAGGACTCTCCCAAGGAGTGCAGAATCTGACCAAGGCGCCGAGGTACACGGTTGAGTCAAGAGTGCCAGGGGCGTCTGGAGCGTACCTTGCCATTCTTGACAAGTCTTGGCTTATACTGCACTCGGCCCGAAGAAAACCCCACTTAGGGTGCAGTCTCGTAACCATAAACCCTATAGGTAAAAGGGATAAGAGGCTGCGAAAACAACTGGTTGTTGTTAAGACCGGATGGGAGGAGCCAACCTTGTATGGTAGAGGTACGCCTCCTTGAAGGGGCAACCAGGGGGGAGATAAGGGCGGCACCCTCCATTAGGGAGCTGATAAGTGTCTTAAGACGCAAATGTCATGAGGCTTTTTACTCGCAAGGGTATTAAGGCTTGTCATATTTGTGCGACAATCCTGAAGATGCAATAATACTAAATAGAAAGATAAGATGAGATCAATGGGTTTTCGCATGAAAGTGCGAAGACGTCCTGCGATTTCGTCGCAAGACGACAATGTCATGGGGGTTTACTTTCGCAAGAAAATTTAGGCCTGTCATATTGTCGCAACTATCCTGGAGAGGCAATAATACAAAGAAAAAAGTTAAGGCAAGATCAATGGGTTTTTGCATGAAAGTGCAAGGACGTTTTGCGATTTTGTCGCAATGACAAGAGGTGGCATAATAAGACCTTTAACTAGGAAGGCAAAATAAGACCACACAGGAATGAGATTTTGAAAAGAATCAAAATTCACTTCGAATATGATTGCGAAATTATACATAAACAACTGCGAAGTTGAGGCACAAAATAAGAGAAATCTGCAAAATCTCTCATTTGGATACAAATAACAGAGGCAAGTATGGGAATGAATGAAATTAGAAAATGTTATTTGTCTCCACATGATAAATTTACGCAAAAATTCAAAAATTAATGATTATGTTGATTAACCGTATTGCAAGGAAGAATTGTTTTAATGAATGCAGGTCAAAATGAAAGAAACTCATATATTAAGGAATATGGGGAACCAAAAGAATTCGCAAATATACAAAAAGAAGGAATAAATGTACAATTATTACATAAGATCAAAGAAAGAAACAAAGACTACTTCTTAATTGATCCTTCATCATCTTCATCGGACTTGTTCCCTTCTTCGTATGCATCAGAACCTTTATCTCCATCAGAACCTTCATCACCATCAGATTCTTCATCATCAGCTTCTCTATCAGAGATGGTCAGACTAGGAATGTTCTTTGGGATCTCCTCCAAGAGACAAGGATAATCAGAGTGAGGAATACTATGGTTATCACAAACCATTTGAATAGTTTGATTGAGAAAATGCAGAGTGTCGTTCTTAAAGTTCGCAACAGTGATCTTGATTTGATTCTTTAATCTAGAATATTTGTCGTTGCGAGAAGAAAGATTCTTTGCGAGTTCCTCTTTTTCAGCTTCAAGTTCCTCAACTCTTTGGCGATATCTACTTTCAGATCCAGCGAAGCATATAGCAATTAATCAGTAACTTGATAAAAACTCGTGAAAAACCAAAGATTAATAAAGGAAAACAGTTAATGACCTTCTCTCTCAGAAATCATATCTCTAATCAAGGCTGTATGCTCAACTTGGAGACTAACATTTACACCTAAATCTTTTCTGGCGTTATCCATGATTGTTGCGGCCCAAGCGAACTCATCATCACTATTTATAAGGAGACGAGAACGGACTTGACTTTCTCTTTTGCAGAGCTCGGTATTCTTGCGGTTAGCTTCATCTCATTCAAGTTGAACCTCAAGAAGAGTCTCTTGGAATTTCGCCAAAGCCTTAATACCTTGATCATAGATACGATCTTTATCATCTATAAGTTTGCTAATCTTGGTTCTTCATTTATTGATCTTCTCTTTAGAATTGAGATAAAAACGTTTAAATTGGTTGGCTAAACCTAAACTAGATCTATGATCAATCTTTAAGAGGCGAAATTTGGATTTAAGTTCATTCAAAGACAGAGATGAAATTTTATCATTAGAGAAACTATTCAAAGATTTATTAAGATGTTCAAGAAGAGTGTCATTATCTAGGGCATCGGGAAATGAACGAAGAAGAATGGATTCATCAAAAAGACCATAAATGTCTGTAAAAAGGATTAATCAAATAAGATAATACAATAGGATGAATGAATGAAAGGAAAGGAGAAAAATTGCATACCATGGAGCTGATCATTAGCTTTTTGAAGAGTAGAAATTTTGTTCCTTTGCGAAGAAGTGTCGGTTTCCAGTTGTTTGTTCTTTTCGCGAAGACCCTTAACTTCAACTTCTAATTGTTCGTTCTTCTTACTAAGAACCTTAGCTTCAATTTCCAGTTCTTCATTCTTCGTACGAAATTGAAGATTCTTCTTTTCAAGAATTTCGCGTCTCCTCTCCAAATCGGAGGCAACAACGAAAGAAGCTTTTCCAGCCTGCGAGAAAATGTAAAAAATATTAAAATAAAAAGAGATTTTGAGTTAAAATAATGAAGAAGTAAAAAGACGAAAGCATACCAGACTATTAAGAGAATGCAGGAAGTTGGGAGTCACAGATCTAGAAACTCGGCGAAGAACTATCACCATCCAATAAAGAAACATCGCAAATAGTGGCGAGAGATTTGCAGGTATTAGCGAGTTGACTATCTCCCATTCCTTGCCAAGAATCATAAAAGATGCCATAGAGCTTAGCCATAGAAGATTCAGATGGAGAATCTTCATTTGCAGCAGGGTCATCATTATCCTCATCATCCTCATCACTCTCGGAGTTTTCATGAGAAGGAATATTTGAAGGATAGGAAGAAAGGATTTTTTTCTTCTTTGAAGGAGGAGTAGTTGGTTTTTCCCTGCGAAGAGCACCTTTGCCTTTATCACCAGTCTTAGCAACATTGGTAGGCTCTTCTATTTCAGCGATAACCTTCACACACAAATAGAAATAATAAATAGAGGAAACAATATATTGTTTAAAATCATAAGAGAATACTTCTTACCTCATGTGTGTATGAGCGAAGAGCTAACAAGGTATTAGCCTTCCCAGTCCTGTGGTAACTATCTTTCAGTTTCTGGATCTGTAGAATATCGCAAGAATCAACGAACAAAAGAATAAAGATAAATAAAGAAATGTAAAGTGGGTGAAACTGGAAGAAACATACCTCTTTCTTCTTCTCGGGCCAAGAGAATACCCAAGGTTGATAAGTAGCGAGATTCTCAGGAAGAACATTTGACCCAGCAATGTAAGGTCCTTTCAGCATCAAGGGTAAAACGCACCATTTATCATCTTTGGATTGGCGAGGGGTTGTGTTCTTACCAGAGTGCCAATCAATGTCTTGCATGAGTATTTTATCTTCATCAATATTATCTTTCCTTTTAAAGCGAATACCCCAGCGAGTATTCTCTTTCTTCATGGATATTAATTCATAATTTTCGAAGAAATTCGCTACTGTATACTTCTCAGCAACTATCTCTAGATCTACGAATTTAGGATCCCTAAGCTCTTTGGAATAAATAGATCCTTTACCAGAACCACGGTTAGCGAACTCCAACATCAGACGGATGCAATCCCCACTCAATTGGAAGATAGCTCGCGAAAATCCCGAGTGAGCGAGAATTTCATAGAACAGAGAATATCTGGGTCATAAAGAGGAATGGGGAGACCTGCGAGAATTTGACCCAGCGAAACTATGATTGATTGATCATTACAATGTTGATCAGAGAAAAGTCTGATAGAAAGAATTGATCTGGCACTTTCACCAGGAATGGTAGAAAGTGTGAAACCTTTCTCGGCAAGATCTTTTTGAACTTCCTTTAAGGTTTTCTCATGTTTTTGACCACTTGGAGGCATATCTGAATATAGAGTATGAGAATAGACGAAGAATTAAGAAGATTGAAGAAGGGAGATAGAAGAAAAATTACAGCAGAGGAATTTACGGAGAAAATGATGAAGTTGCAGAGAAGATGAAAAAGAGAGTAAAAAAGAAGAAAAGGGAGAGTAAGAAGAGTATATATAGAGGAGATTTTCGAGAAGATAGACACAATTAATGCGAAAAGATGTGAGCGGTTGAAAAGAGGAGATTTTCGAGAAGATAAAAACAATTAATGCGAAAATACGTGAGCGGTTGAAAAGCAGCAGTTACAGAAGACGTGTCAAGAAACAGATAGGAGAAAGGATAAGTGTGATAAATGCAGAATATGAAGTGATGGATAGTTGCGACATTTCTCACATCATTCTCTACTTCGCAGAGAAGATATGAGAAGAGGCAAGATGTAGGATCGGAATCTCGCAGTAATGATGTCTCAGCGAAATTATTAACAACACAACACGACAGTGTCGCAGAAAAACTTCAGAAACGACATCAGCCAAATCATGAGAAAAGTGTGACAGTCCTGCGAAAATAAGGAAGTTTGCGATATTGATATTTATAAGGTTGAGATAATGTCGCAAGTTATTTACGAAAATAAATGATGGATTAGCTGTCATCCACTATGAAAAATTCTAAATAAAGAGCCGATCAGCTGTGAGGAAGAGAGAGATCTTTTCTGAGTGAGAAGCAAGTAAATAGGAGAAAGAAAATCTAGAGCAGTGGTTATTCTTGATTCCTTTATATTTTCTTGTAAGATTGTTCAAAGATTCATCAATAAAATTAAGATTGTTAATCCAAAAATGAGTTGAATGTTAATGAAATCTTGCAAGGGGTGTGTTGTGGGATTTCCTGCAACTACAAACACATATCTTCTCCCATCTTGTGACTACAAACCATGAAATATTATTACTCTGGAATGCATTGATGACTGCTTGTGAATCTGTTTTTTTTTTTGAGAAGGAATATTCCATGCATCAAACCATGGAATATTCCTTTCATGGTTTGACGACTTTTTTTTTTTTTTGAACTAGCAAGTGATTGCTTTTTATGAAGATATTTGAATTTGATTTTGGGATAATTCATGAGTAGTTTTTCTGAGAGGAATTATGACTGGGTCGACTACTCAAACATAAATTCAATAAATTCTCATTTTTGAATGCAAGTAATGCAACCTAGAGAAATTGTGTAGCGTGAAAATTGCAAACGTTGCATGAAAGGAAAACATGTAAAGGGAAACATAAAATGGAGATTGAGAACACTAATGACTTCATTCCCAGAAATGGGACGTGTGTGTCGAGTCTCCAGCAAATTTCCAAAAGATCTCTCGTACAAATAATTGTTTTAACGAGACTTACTTGTTGACGAGGTTCCAACAAACGAAATTGGGTTTTCCCAGATAATTGTTTAAAATCTAAGTTGCAATCCAAGTTGTTGTAATACACCTCTGCTAATGATCTCTACTAATGAAAAGTCCCCAGCTGATCTGATTTCTCCTGTGAAACTGCGCATGTCAACTTGTGGAGAGAGGAAATATTCCCAGTTCATAGGCGCAACTCCCCTGAGTTAATTTTCTCCCAGATAATGCGTTTCAGGCCGTTGCATTCATCGGTAGGGTGATGGATGAATCTGTGGTAATGGCAATATCTCGGATCAATCATTTCTTGATCAGTTGGTGAATGCCATACAAGAGGTAGTTGAACTACTCCGTCTTGCACCCAAGCTTCCAACAGCTCCAGAACTTTCCTTATTGGAAATGGGAAGTGCGGGTACCCTGAGTTTAGCTTTTCTTGTGTTTGTAGCTGCTGTCGTGAGAATTCTTTAGAGCTTTGATACGAGGCTCGTTTCGAGAGTGTGGCTGAGATGTGCGTTGTCATAGACACGGATCGTTTAGCTTGGCGGTTCTTCTGAAGCGCAGCTTCTCTCGAGGGCCCTGCATCAATGGCGCTGCGACACGGTTGGACTGAGTACCGTTCATTAGTGAAGTTTTTGTCTTCGTGGTGGTCTTGGAAAATTTCCCCTTCTTCAGGCGCTTCTCTGTTTGGTAAAGTCGTTGTGGTTGGGGATGTGGATTGTTGAACAAATCTTTGAACTTCTGCAAGGGTCTTGAGATATATACTCTTCAACAGAGTTTCATAAGTCGGGCCTTTGTTCTTATTCTACAGGTATTGCGACACTCTTGGCGAGTCCCTTTCCCTGTGAAACTGCTTTGGACCTTTGTTGTTGGCTGAATTTTGTCGATCGTTCCCTTTCGGCTCATATCCGATGTGGTTACATATCTTGTCTGCATCACTGCTGGCAGAAGCTCGGACTTCAGAAACACATACTTCAGATAAAGATCTGACGTCATCTTTATCATTAATGGTGTCCTCCGGGAAAACGTTAGCAGACTCCTTCCGCAACCGATTTACCATACTTCTTAAAAGACAAAGTGTCTCGTTTTGCCGTTTAGAGATATCAGCCTGACTTGCGAGGATATATTTTAACACCCTAGCTATGTCTTCCACGGTGATTGCGCTTTGATCATTCATGATTTTCGGAGAGCTTGGCTTACGAGAATGCATTACAGAGTGGAAGTTGAGATTTGTGATTAAAATGAAATTGGGTTAACAAATGTGTTTAGACTTAAAGAACCACCCTCTTGAATTCGAGAAAATCGAAAATGAAATTGAAATTGATCTTGCAACTGAGAGATTAATCTCCCACTGTGGTCGCCAGTTGTTTCAGGGAAAAAACTGATTCTACTGTTTTTGGTAAATTTGGGTGTGTTGATGAGAAACGAATTCAAACCCTAAGCAAATGCACTGCACGGGAGTACTTTTAGATTCGAGAGATCAATCTGTAAAAATCTGGCCTAAACCAAAAAATGGTCGTTTTAGATTCAATTCGGTCACAAGGTGAAGGAGAAGGGTTGATATTAGGGAGGGAAGCGAAGAAATTGTTTGAGATCGGAATGTTGAATCATGAAGGTATGGATGTTTATGACTTGTGTATCAGAAAATGGTTTCTGTCTACTTGTGTTGATAACACTTATGTTGTTGTTTTCAAAATAGATTGCAAACCTATTTATGCAAGTCATATTGAGCGCACCCTGATCTCTTAGGAAGTGGAGGAAGTTAATTCGTGGAGAGGTGGGTTTGTGCGGGAGGTGGCGATCATCATGTTTCCGTTATGAGAGAAAACTAATCACACGTTCACCCACTACTCTCATTACTGTTAACCGTCCGTTTTTCCCGACAATTTCTCGTAATGGGCGCGTTGCACGCCGCTCGCTGTAAACCGCCAGACCAATACCCCAATGAGTATCCCCCAGTTTGTGACATGTCTGATGTCTCGAGTGAATGGATCAAGTCATGTGACTTGCCGCTAGAATCAGTACATAGTGCTTTTAGGTTAAATAATAATAAATTATTTGTGAAACCGATTGTTATAAAGCATCGCTTATAATCGATGTACGTAAAGTATCGCTTTCGAATAAGCAGCTGAAAGTAATCGATGTGTTGGAAGCATCATTGTTTTTGAGTTCGATCGAATCAGTCACGATTCGAGCGTCTTAAAGGGTTAGCGCGATCGATCACTTGGGGTGATCATTCGAGTGACCTATGGGCGAACTACCACCTGGTCGATCACTCCCTGTGGAGGAGTGATGGCCGACGGTCACAACGCTACTTTTTTAATTTTCTGAGAATAAATCTACACCGTCCAACTAAGCTGGCGAAGTTGGATGGTCGTGATCGATTTGCGGCATTTGCTCAATGTTGTTGACGTGATTTTTAGGGTTTGGAGGCCGATCGACCAACTCTCTTTTGAGCGAGCGATTCGAGGCGATGCGTTTGGGTTTGAGTAGGTCGTTCGACCATGTACAAAGGTGGGTTTCCAGCGAGCATGCTGACATCCCCTGGGTCACCTAAAATTAAATCTAAGCCACTCAATTCGGCTGGCGAAGTTGGATGGTCGTGATTGATTTGCGGCAGTTGTTCAATGCCGCAAAGTGATTTTAAGGTTTCTTAAAACAGCGCGTTCACGCTACTTTGAGCAAACGATTTGATATGCCCTGGCTTTGTCGTGGACAGGTCGATCGACCAAAGGAGGATTTGGACAGACGGTGAACACATTGGCACCTCTTTGATCGCTCGAGATGCGATCCAAGACGTCCAACTAGGCTGGCTAAGTTGGACGGACGCGATACATTCTTGAGACCCTTTTTGTCAGTCTCAGCTCGTTTGAGCCATTATATGCCCCGTGAACGCCCATGTTTGGGTCGGCGTTCGAAGCACTTATGAATGAGATACATAGGGCTCGATTGAATGGGACATTAGTGGGCCCGCCGGTGGTTAATAAGGTGATTACCTAGTTTTTCTAGGAGTAAACCAAGCTTGTTAAATCGCGCGGCCAAATCGTGTGGCCGCGATTATTTTTGAGATTGATATTAACAGTCTAGATTTTCTTTAGGAAATAAATACGTGTTTGATCGCGCTAACTTTAATTAAAAAAGGTGTGTGAGTGCGTTGATCTTTTTGTCAGAGAGATATGTAGCCTGTATGAGTAGTTTTGTGCAGATCCCAATATTGGCACTTCGGGAGATTCATGCTACTCTGCTGAGAGTGAGCATTGATCGTCATGTCATGTCAATATTGAGAGTTCGGCTAGGAACATAGCACATGCAAATACTAGGCAAGTCATGCATTAGTTAATAATGCTGGTATAAAATAGAATTCACAGAATATTTGGGATTGCTACTACGCGCACCATTCTGAGTGAATTTCATATATGTTGAATTGCTCAATGAACGAGGAGGTTTCTTGCACTCGTCATATTTGCAGGGTGATAGCGCATTAAATATTGGTTTCACAATTTTATCCCTGAACTAAAAACCACCATCAACACCCACATATCAGATACTTCAACAACAAGAATTGGTGTGAGTGGCATTTGATTTCGAGCACCTAGATTGCCCGTTCTTTGACATCTATCGCAAGATTTGCAAAAAATATATGCATACTTAAATAGGGTAGGCCAATAAAAACCACTTTCAAGTACTTTGAAAGCGGTATGTTTAGAACCAAAGTGACAACCACATGCATAAGTATGACAAAAATTAAGAATGGATTGAAATTCAGAATTAGGTACGCACATGCGAATGATTTGGTCAGAACTGTATTTCCACAAGTAGGGCTCATCCTACACATACTGCTTGGTTATTTTCTTAAGCTTAAGCTTTTGAAAATTAGACATCGTACTAGGTACTTGTCTTGTTACCAAGTAGTTCACTATATCCGCGTACCAAGGTGTTGAATCTTCAATTGAGAAAAGTTGTTCGTCTGGAAAACGATCTTGTAAAGGAAGTTCTTCTTCGTAAACAACAAGTCTACTAAGGTGATCAGCAACAGTATTTTCAACACCTCTTTTATCCTTGATTCCATAATCAAATTCTTGCAATAGTAGAATCTACCGTATAAGTCTTGGCTTAGCTTCTTTCTTCTTTAATAGGTACCTAAGTGTTGCATGATCAGAATACACAACGACTTTTGAACTCACCAAATAAGATCTAAATTTTTCTAGTGCAAGCACTATAGCAAAAAAATCTTTCTCGGTGGTAGAATAGTTGATTTGTGCATCGTTTAGGGTCCTAAATGCATAATAAATCACATGAGACAGCTTGTCCACTCTTTGACCCAAAACGGCTCCAACTGCGTAGTCACTTGCATCACACATTAATTCAAATGGCAAACTCCAATCCGGTGACTTGATAATTAGTGCAGTTGTTACAAATCTTTTAATCTATCAAAGGCATACTTTCACTCCTTGTTGAAGTCAAAAATAACCTCTTTTTTGCAATAATTTGCACATCGACATTGAGATTTTGGAGAAATCCTTGATAAACCGCCTGTAAAAACCTGCATGACCAAGAAAATAACGAATTTCCCTCACCGAAGTGGGATATTGTAAGTTCCTTATTAAGTCTATCTTTGCTTTGTCAACTTCAAGCCCTCGAGAGGACACAATGTGACCGAGCACTATTCCATGGTTTACCATAAAGTGGCATTTCTCCCAATTTAGAACAAGATTAGTGTCTATGCATCTTTTAAGCACAAGTTCAAGATTTTGTAGACAAATATCAAATGAATCACCATAAACACTAAAATCACCCATAAATACCTCAATAATGCGCTCCACATAGTCAGAAAATATACTAACCATACACCTTTGAAAAGTGGCAGGCGCATTGCAAAGACCAAACGACATTCGTCTATAGGCAAACGTACCAAAAGCACAAGTGAAAGTAGTCTTCTCTTGATCCTCTGGTGCAATAACAATCTGATTGTAACCCGAATAACCGTCCAAAAAGCAATAATTTGAGTGTCCCGCTAGCCTCTCTAACATATGATCAATGAAAGGCAAAGGATAGTGATCTTTTCGGGTCGCGACATTAAGCTTTCTGTAGTCTATGCACACTCTCCATCCTGTTTGAGATCTTCTAGGAACGAGTTCATCATCTTGATTTCTAACAACAGTGACACCTGTTTTTTTAGGTACCACCTGTACCGGACTAACCCATTTGTTGTCAGAAATTGGGTTAATCACCCCCGCATTTAGTAATTTGAGGATCTCTTTCTTCACGACCTCCATCGTTGGGGGGTTAAGCCTACGCTGAGCATCACGTACTGGCTTAAAATCATCTTCCATTAGGATTCTATGCATGCATATGGATGGACTAATGCCTTTGATATCAGCAATTGTCCAACCAATAGCCGTTTTGTGCTCTTTCAGAACCTAAGTAGACGTTCTTCTTGTATTGGTGTGAGGTTCTTTGCAAAACCGGAAGTTCTTTTTTATCACCCAAGTACGCGTACTTTAGGTGGTCTGGAAGCGGCTTCAATTCTAGTTTTGGTGCCTGCACAATAGAAGGCAATGAAACCTCATTAGTTACGGGTAAAGAAATATTACCCGTTTTTGCTTCTTGTAGTGCCGTTAAAGCACCACAAATCTCCACCATTTCTTTGTCTAATTCAACGTCCAGGTTCGGCTGTCCGTGAACGTCCAAAGAAATGCTATTCCGTAGCACAACTCCAAGTTCATCTTTACTATTCAAATCAAACATTTGTTGTGCCAATGAACCAATAACATCAATGGAGAAAGCAGAGTGCACATCACTAGGATAACACATGGTTTCAAAAATATTGAACCGTATGATCTCCTTATCAAATTCCATAGTGAGTGCACCACTATCAACATCAATCTTCGTCTTTGCAGTTTTCATCAACGATCTCCCAATAAGTAACGAAGTAGATGAACAATTATCTCCATTGTGCATATCCACAATGTAGAAATCAACCGGAAAAATTAACTGATTCACTTGAACTAACACGTCCTCCACGACTCCCTTAGGATATATATTGTACTTGTTAGCCAATTGAATAGTGATCTTTGCCTCTTTTAAAGGTCTG
Source organism: Papaver somniferum (assembly GCF_003573695.1). Taxonomy (NCBI): domain Eukaryota; kingdom Viridiplantae; phylum Streptophyta; class Magnoliopsida; order Ranunculales; family Papaveraceae; genus Papaver; species Papaver somniferum. Next base: position 68,769,885 of record NC_039364.1, on the reverse strand, counting down.
AAATTCAAAGAATCATAAACATCGGTTGACATAACACTTATGGATGCTCCTAAATCAAGCAAATCACGCTCGAATCGTCGGTTACCAATGGTAATGGGTACCGTGAAACTGCCAGGATCTTCACACTTTGTAGACATCTTCTTTAGTAACGCAGATGTAGCACTTTCGCCCACTTAAGTAATCTCATTAGAAATCAACCTATCCTTCCTTGTACACAACTCCTTCAAAATCTTGGCATACCTGGGTACGGTTATGATGGCCTCAATAAATGGAATGTTGGTGTGTATCTTGCTGAAAATGTCCATGATCTCATTGTCTTGAGCTTGCTTCTTCGACTTGGAAAAACGACTAGGGAAAGGAGATGGTATGGTAAAAGTGGGAACTGTGTCCTTAGGTTGGCCGTTTGATGTTGGATTTTCCTTTGGGACGGTTTCCTCTTCTACTTCCTTTTTGATGTCGTTACTAACCTCTTTTTGTTGATGTGTCTCTTCAGTTTGTCTCCCACTTCTTAGAGTCACTGCATTAATGTGCTCTCTTGGGTTCACAAAAGGTTGTGATGACAACTTTGTCGAAGCTTGTGCTTTCATTTGATTCATATCTGTCGCCATTTGCCCCATCTGAGTTTGTAAATCTCTAATAGTGTTATCAGTTTTCAACTGATTCTGATCCGATTTCTGTTGACTTTGTTGAAACATGGAGATGAACATGTCAATCTTAGATTCTTCGGTTGGAGGTTTTTGTTGTGGTTGGAATTTTTGTTGGAAACCACATTGTCTTGCACATGGATTAGGAGCTGCAGCTTGCTTATTCGCATAACTAAAATTTGGGTGATCTTTCTAACCAAGATTATAAGTATTTGAGTACGGATCATACCTTTGCCTTTGATTAGGAAATATAGCATTCACCTCAGCATCATCTTCATATGTAGGAATAACTGCAGAAGCTATCCGTTGAACCATCTTTTCCACATTACTCATTCGTTGCTCAGTATTCGAAGAATCTCCCATCTCACTAACTCTTCTAACCATCGATGAATATAAAATTGTTGCGTATTTGCAGCCATGCTCTCGATCAAACTAGTAGCCTCCTTGATGGTTTTATTAGCCAGTGCACCACTGCTAGCCGCATCAATCAAATGCCTCTCATGCGGTAGTAACCCCTCATAGAAGTGTGTGATAATAAGTCGTGGTGGTATCTGATGGTGTGGAAAACTCGCCAACAATCTCTTGTACCTCTCACAATAGTCGTACAAAGATTCTCCATTAATCTGCACAATTCCACTGATTTCCTTACGAATAGCCGCAGCTTTAGAAGCAGGAAAATACTTCTCTAAAAATAGATTTTTCATTCCGGTCCATGTAGTAATACTCTCGGAAAGGAGATAATATAACCATGATTCTACTTGGTCCGTTAATGAAAACGGAAAAGCTTGTATAAAAGCCGTATCATCATTATAATCATTCTTCTTCATACTTCTTATTGTATTCTGAAACTGCTGCAGGTGTCGATTAGGATCTTCACCCGGTAGTCCCTTGAACTTTGGAACCCAATGAAGAAGATTTGACTTAAGTTCCACTGTGTCATTCAGAGTAATACACAGTGGTTGAGAATCCAAACATGTGGATGTTAGATCTCTCAACGTCTTCCTCTCCGGAGGTGGAGGTGGAGGTGGAGGTGGTGCTCTGTCTACCATCTCTTCTGAAAGAGGTTCTTGTTGCAACTGCTGACGTGCTTGAAGTACCGTTCCTTTACGGGTTTGAATTCCGCACCTCAGATAATCCCAGTCTTTCGGTGCCAGAGATTAAGTATCTGAAACCAAAATCTAGAAAACAAAAATTAAAGACTAAAAAGAAATAACTAAAAACAAAATAAAACTAAAAGAAACAACTAAAAGCTACCGACTTCTCCCCGGCAGTGGCACCAAAATTTGAGTGGTTGACCCCAAATTTTAAAGAGGACATACTCACCTTTATTTTCCAAAAATAAAATATGAATTCGGAGTCTGTTAAGTTGGAGCGATAGGCCTGGACATTTGAGTTTCGGTATTTTTCCAGAACTTTTCAGATTGCATGTCTGTCAGTCCGGAGGCCATAAAAGTCGGACCGTTTATAGAAACACTGTGCCCTTTTGATACGTTATAGAAAAGACGTAGGTGAACAACTTTCTTTCAGGATGTTTTTCCTAGTTCACTACCCATTTGTACAGTTTTCGAGTTTTTCAGGGTTGTTATGTCAGAAATCAGAATTTTCGGTTTTGAACATTGAGGACAATGTTGAGTTTAAGTGTGGGGAAGTAGTTAAGCATGTTTTGCTCGCATGTAAAATAAATATAAAAAAAGTAATACTCTTTGATTTCTTGCATATTTGAGACTTCATGTTTTGGAGTTAATTATGAGTTGTTTAGGATGACACTCTAAACCTTTTTAAGGTTGAAACAGTTCTTACGGTTGTAGATTGAGTTCCACTTTATCGTTCTAAAATCCTTAAATATATACGTACATAATTGAATGCGAAACTCAGCTATGGTAGTCATTTGAAAGAGTCATCCTCGTAATTAATTATTACTGAATCACTTTCTTTTTATTTTTGCAGTTTTATATTTCTCCAAAGTGATTTGATGGGATCGTGTAGTGGTTCTAATATATATATATATAGTGTTAGAGCATTGCTCGGTCGAACTCGCATGCGTTGCTATCTCAAGCATGTTTGTCAATGTTAGTGATCAAAACTATAAGTCTTGATTTCTAGTCTATTATAGCTAAGTCTCGGACTAGGATAGAAAGTGTAGTTGAGCTCAAGGACTTCATGGCGATTCATCATACAAGTAGAAGAACTACTCAAGGAACCGGAGAAACTTCTCGACAAAAAGGTATGTGAAGACTTGAACTTATCTGTCACCCAAAAGTCTATCTACTCTATCTCCTACTTATTGAGACAAAAAGTCATATGATATATATAGACTTAGATTATACACATTTGGTATTTCGAGCCGAGTACACCTCGCCTATCTATATATCGAAATATGTGTTGGTAAGCTTTTCGCTTCGACCAAGTTTATCTTTACCTAATGACGAAAGTCATGATATGTTTGAATCATCTTGAAAATTTCTTTGACGAGAAATGGTGTAACAACTATATAACGTCGTCTAAGAATGTTTCAATGATTGGAATGAGAGTTTAGATTACATAACCAATGATGGACATAAGCATTGTTGTGGAAACACATTTATGTATAAGTCCTATTCCTTGAACCAAAGTTTGCGAACATTGTTGATCAAGAGAAACCGGAAGAATGGCTTGTTGTCAAGTCCGCGAACTCAGTCCGCGAATTGCCGAACTTCTCATCCCGAGAAATTCTGCCGGAGTTGACAAACTAGTTGCGTGAGTACCAGTCCGCGAACCGGCGGAAGGTCTCTTGCCGAGATTTTCTGCTGGAGTTTGTAAACTCTGTCGGTTGCTTAAGTCCGCGAACCTAGTGTGCGAACTTAAGAAGGTTATATATCTGAAGATGATTTCTGAACTTAAACTTTAAAAAGACTAAGGAATGCAGTTTGCAAACCGTGGCTATAAAAGTCCATAAACCGATTCAAGTGTCAAATCATCTTTGCTTCAATTGTGTCTTGTGTAGTTACATAAGATTTCCTTGCAATTGAAAAACTCTCTAACTAGTTCATTTGAACTAGTTATGGTGAAAAAGAACATTGTTGATATGAAATTCAGATGGCTAACCTTTTGGTTAACTATTGTTGAACCAACAATGTACACGTTTGGGTACGGTTAACAAACCTAGAAGGGTGCAGTTCATTTGTGTATAACAAGCTAAGTTTTCGATCTAACGGTTGAGAAATATTAGCTTGAATCCAAATCAGGTCTTCATCTAACAGTGTATATTGATTGCTTTGTTACCATAATAAAACCCTGATTTGAAAGACTATATAAAGGAGACATCTAGTATTGTGCAAAACTAATCCCCACACCTTACGTGTGATACTAGTTTGCGTACTAGAGTCGGTTCTCCTTTAACCTTTGGTTTTCTTCTTCTAAAACCATGTTAACGACTTAAGACTTCATTGGGATTGTGAAGCCAGACCGATACTACTTTTATCGTAGTTGTGTGATCTGATCTTGCATCTTCTATCGTACGAGTACAATCATATTGATTGGCTTGAGATTTGATATCTCCGATAGGCAAGATATAAAAAGTAATCACAAACATCTTCGTCTCATTGTTTGTGATTCCAGAACATCTTGTTTCGCTACCATACGATTAAGATTGTTGTGAGGTGATTGATTAATCTATGATGTTCTTCGGGAATATAAGACCGGATTATCAATTGGTTCCTGTTCACCTTGATTATTATCAAAAGACGGAACAAAAACTTTAGGGTTTTTCTGTGGTAGACAGATTGATCTTTTAATAGACTTGTATGTGTGAGACAGATTTGTTTATTGTCAAAGCCTGCGATTTTGGGTCGTAGCAACTCTTAGTTGTGGGTGAGATCAGCTAAGGGAATCAAGTGCGCAGTATCCTGATGGGATCAGAGGCGTAGGAGTACAACTGTACCTTGGATCAGTGGGAGACTGATTGGGGTTCAACTACAGTCCAGTCCGAAGTTATCTTGGAGTAGGCTAGTGTCTATAGCGGCTTAATACAGTGTGTGTTCAATCTGGACTAGGTCCCGGGGGTTTCTGCATTTGCGGTTTCCTCGTTAACAAAATTTCTGGTGTCTGTGTTATTTCAATTTCCGCATTATATTGTTTTATTTTTATAATTGAAATAATACAGGTTGTGTGTTAGATCATCAATTAGAGTAATCCAACCTTTGGTTGTTGATTGTCATTGATTGATCCTCGGATATTGGTCTTTGGTACCATCCGAGTTATTCCTTGTATTTGATTAGGACTCGCTGATTTCTATTAGATTGAGTAAATCAAAACAAGAGAGAGATATTAACTCCTTGAGATACTTTTACCTAGATTGAGTCTGACTGTCTAGTTGATTCTCTAGAAAGTATTTCGGAGTTAGTCCATACAGATTGCTAAGCAAAATATTGGGTGGTGTTGTTAGACCCCCGTTTTTTCATATATATATATATATATATATATATATGTATCCACGTCTTTACGAGCTCCAATATATATTAGCCCAAATTTAAGGGGGTCCTCCCCTTCAAAATGAACCCCTTGGATTTCTATGGCTTCAACCTATGGCCGTCGACTTTTTTTTTCTGCACTGGTTATTGATCGACCGACAGATAATTTTTTCTTAATTTTTTTAATATAACAAAAACAAAAAGAAATACATGTGGGTCATAATTTGTTGATGCTTATATAGGTTTCATAGTGAAATAAATTTCCATTGTGATCATCCCCATTTGTAGGGATTTTCCCTGAGTCGCGGATGTTTTAACATCCATACCATAGAAGTTTTCTTACTTGTAATTTTTGGATTTAACCATGCTTCCGCACGATTTATAAACCTGGTTTATTTTGGGACCTACAACAATTATTTGGGACTCATCACTAGAAGACAAAATAGGGTCATTTTGAAGTAAACTTAAAAACCCCTTAACCAATTATTTTCATTAATGACTAATTTACCCCTGATTAATTAGTGTTAATTTGGTAGATGAATTGATGTTTAATCTTGTTAACCTAGAAATCAATTAATGTTTAAGTGATCACGAAAACATGAAAAATTCAAAAAAACTTAAGAACATCAACCTAGAATTGGTGGATGTTCATGCCCTCGTAGACTGGTTACAGGTTGATGCTCTGCATTCACGAAGAACCCCAGAAATCTTGGATAATTCTAAACAAATAGACCATTTGCTAGAATCAGCGTGTGCATATGTACATATAAACTGATTACATTGTATTTTAATAAAGAAATAATTCATAGTATAGGAAATTAGTTACATAAGATAGTTTAGTATGTGTATTCTTGAATCACACATTAATACATCGCCAGTGAACCTTCAAGCATGTTTGTACAACACTCCATATTTCTTCGCGTGCATGAAAATTATTTCCCCATTTCTTATAAGCCATAGGATATTGAATCTTTCGAGCTGAAATTAAATAAATAACAAGTAGAAAGGGAAAAAGTTACATGATGAGATAGGTATAAACATGTCGAATTGCTCATATTTTCACTAAGAGGAGCTTGTGGATGATGGTCGTTCACCATTTTTCCAATTCTACAAAATTCTCAATATTCCTTTTGATGTATGTGAATCGAAACGTTAAGTGTCTCCATCTATGGTTTTTGGGATTGCTGGTACGCTCATAATAGAATTATTTGACTCTCTTCCAAATTATTGAATAAAGTTCATCCGGAATTGTGGAAGACTCCACGAACGATTTCACGAGCTCCATATCTTCTTCCGGTTCCCATGCCATTTTCCAAGCTCTATTTTAGTGATGGATGAAGTAGGGGTGGCTCACAGTTGCAAGTTTGGCGCAAAATGTGTTTGAAAAAGAGGTTATCCTTATGTAGATGTGTTTTGAGTTGAAAACGGTTTATAGGGGAAAAGGTAAAATAACGGAGTAGGCTGATGCTAGTCAGAGCAAATCGTCTAAACCCTTAAAAAAATGTACCGTATAAGTGCTTTTAAGTTCGAGAGATCAATCTGTCTGATCCTGGCCGAAACCAAGAAAAGACCGTTCCAGTCACGATTCGGTCACAATAGGAAGAAAAGGCTCGATTTGTAAGGAGGGAAGAAGAGAAGGTATTGATGTGTTTTACTGCCATGCAGATAATTTCTTTTTGTTAGAACCGAGAGAAAGCTTCTGTATGGTATTTTTGGGATATGTTGTCCTATCATGTTAATAGGTTGAAAAACCTATTTGTAGCAGTGGTAGTTAACACATTGATATCTTAAGTGGTGGAAGTTGCATAAAATTGGAAGAGTAAGGAAGTGGAAATCATGGTGAAACCACTAACTGCTTTGTTAGAAAAAATTGATGATTGTAACACCACTACTCCATTTACTCTTTCAACTGCCAGAACGACTTACTTAATTTCTCATCGAGGGTGCATTGCTATAACACATGTGTTGTAGGTCACCAGGCCAAAACTTTAATGAACAATCATTCCCCCATGTAACATAATTGATGTCTCGAGCATAGTTAAGTTCATTTTATAGAAGTGTATTTATTTGGTCAACTGGTTGACATGGATAGGCTATGAATGTTAGCTCTATCATATTGGTGAATCTAGCATGCTTTTCGGTGGTGGATTCTGGCATACTTCGTAGAGACTCGTTACTTTGCTGAATGAAGGATAAAGTGTCTGTTGAGATAAGCAGTGATGCTTTGTGAACCATAGATGTAGAGAGTCTGATGGAATTCCAGTAGTATTGGCATATAATAGTGTAGGTTGAGACATTAATGATATTTGGATGTTCTTAGTGGATTGGTAGACGCAAGTCTAATAGATTGCTAGGTCTAGAAGAGACCGACATATATACATATATATTTCACAATATTTGATATGTCAAGCATTTGATAAGAATTTATATGAAAATCAAAAATTATAATGCTAGCAATAAATATATGATATTTAATCTCGATCTACCATGTCGGGAATGGTACGAACAACAAAGTAAAGAGATTAAAATATTAATTGTGGTAACAAGACCAATCAAAGTCTTGGTGGCAAGGCCAATTTAAATATTGGTAGCAAGACCAATTGAAATATTGATAGAAAGACCAATATAAATTATTGGTAACATGACGAATTAAAATATTGGTAGCAGGACCAATTAAATTGTTGATAGCAAGATCAATTGAAAAGAAATTTGGAAGCAATACCTAATTAAATTCACGCTCATTAATTGATCTAGTAATAAACCCTAATATAGCAGAGGGACCAACCAAGGAGTGGCGGAAGGACCGACCAGAGTCGCCAAGAAGGACCGACTAAGTGGTGGTAGAAGGACCGACCACTTGGTGGTGATGGGACCACCCAATGGGAGCGACCATGGTGATAACGGGACCATTCCTGGTTATTTTTTGTATTTCTTCGTCTCTCTGGCAATATTTTGATATTTTTGACAATAAGACCATGGAAAGAGGGTTTGGTATAAAGACCAAATAAGATTTTGATATGAAGACCAACATTTAAGAAATATCATTATTTTAATATAGGTATAAATAAATGTCATGATGGTAGTGAGACCATCCCAGGTTTTCTTGTATATCATATGGTATTTGTAGCAAAAGAGATGGGAGAATCTTTGTGGAAATACCAAATCCTAGATAGAGGAATTTTCAATAAAATAATATTTAAAAAATATAAGGGCGGGGGAACGACCATGCGTCGGGCGGCATGGCCGGCCAGCCGGCGCCGGTCCCATAAGTTTCCCTTTTTTATTATTTATTTGTTTTATTGCTTTTATTACTCTTAGCACCATTATTTAATATGCTCTTAAGAGCGTAAGTTCATATGCTCTTGAGACCATTATTGTTATGCACATCCATGAGACTTACAAGTATTACGTGAAGACTTGATGAATGTGAAGAAGTAAAGAGCTACAACAACGACATCATCCTTCCACTTGAGGTTAGTAATATTTGACTTGAACTGTTTCATTCCTAACGTATCTTTCAAGTCGTGCATATTGAAAACATAACTTCGAAGATGTGAATGATTATACTCAAGTTAGACATAGTATTAAGTAATTACAATACGAAGTATAACGTCTATCTTTTGAACTTCGTTTATAAGACATCGACATAATCGTATGAATGCTATTGTGATTATGTATGGGTATGGGTGAAGATTTCGTCCTAGGAAACAATGTTTTACATTTGTTTAAAGGAAGTACAATTTATAAACTTGTTTTGTGAATCGAAAGGGAAATCGCTAGGCTTATTGGTATTGTTATTTATTGCAAATCTTTGGATTACCAATATGTGTGTTTAGTATAACTGCTCATAACTTGTTTATGTATCTTGGTAAAACTATTCACAATGCCTGACTTTTGTATTGGTATGACTTTTATTAGTGAAACCGATCTTAAGTAATGACCTGAGATGGTATGATCGATATGTTGTAATTGGTATAACCAACTCTAGACATTGGGGAACCGATCCTAGTAAGAGGTGCAACCGATCACAAGTATGTGGAATTGATCCTTGTAAGAGGTACAACAAGTCTTAGTAATTTGTAACCGATCCTATGACTTGTGCAACCGATCACAAGTAAAATACCATAATTATGTGGTAACCGATCCTACTACCTAGTTAACCAATTTTTGAAAAGCTAGTGTGACCGATCCTAGTACCCATATGGAGGTAGAATCGAAGCTTTGTGTTTTGATAGAATCGTGAAACCCATTAATGGTAATTTGATAGGATAATCAATCACATAGTTCTTGGAAAACAGGAACCAATTCTAAACTTGTTTGGAAGTGTGGCAAATCGGTTCCAAGATTGCGCGTAGCCTGTCAAGAGAGAGAGAGAGAGAGGTGCTAACTGCAAATCAAACTACAAGAAAGAGTTTTAATCTTTAGACGTCACCCTCATGATTGACAAAATTAGCACTCAAGAGATCAAAAATAATGCTGAAAGTGGTGCGAAGTTGGGCAGCTCACCATTCCTACCCGGAATTGACGTACGGTGACACACACTCTAAAAGAACTTTTTAGATAGTCACAAAAATGAAGGTTGGTGCCTCACTTGATGTAAAAATAGTTAGTATCCATTAAGGGTGATCACAACTCTGGTACCAAATATCTTTGTTGCACCTAATTTTCCCACCGGCATGGTTAAATCCAACTTTAACGCCCAGACAAACAAGAAACCGGATTGTGTTCTCCAGTGCTTCCAAGTTCAGTTATTTCGGTCAGACTCTCTATGTAAACATAGCTAGAATCATGCTAGTGACTCTGAAATCTCAAAAAGTTGGAGGTTTATGCAAATATTTTCAAATATTTTGATTTTTGATTTATTTTTTTAAGCAAAAGACTAAAAACTCTATATGCAAAATACTTCCCCAAACCTAAATCTAACATTGTCCTCAATGTTTAGACATATAATAAGATTTTAAACAACAACATACCATGAGAACCATGCTTATTAGAGAAAAGGGAAGAGACTGTCGGTATGTTGGCGAAAGCAAGATTAAAGTTTCATTATTCAAGGCTAGAATCCAACATGAATCAGCAGACGTCACATTGGATTAGCACACATATATACAAGAAGATCTAGAAAATATAATTACCTACTAGATTATACGGGAAAAATTCACCATACACCAACAATCGAAAGAGTTGAGGATCAACCCAAAAGACGGAGTACAAAAATTTTAACAACCTCACACAATTATAATATAGGATAGAAATGCAAGTGAAATTGGAAAACAAAATGAGCTACCCCCAAACCTGGATTTTTCAACGGATATACTTTTGGACACAAAATCTACCAGTTTCATGGGTGCATCATGCACAAGGTCTAATTCAAAGTGGACATGTTCAGGGTAGGGAAGAGGTACACATTCCAACCATGGCTCCTTAAAGACATTATACTTAGCTGCAAAGTAGTCTAAGAGGATTTGGGAGGCACACGGTTCCATTCCTAGATTAAGTACTCTTAGAAAAGTTGGTTTTACAATCTCTTTATAGACAAAATCTAGGTTGGGTGGAAGAGTTTCAGTCTGTGTGACTTAGGAAAGAAAGTATGCACATCTAAGTTGATTTCATGTATAAGACCACTAGTACCATCAAATACTCTCCCTGAGTTAGAAACAGGTATATCATGTTCATTTTCATAGAGCAAAAAATCATGCCCCAATTCATAATCATCATTATCCAAAATTTTCATCTCATGCATAGGATTTTCAGAAGAAACATCATATTGTGACCTAGGAAGGGAATTAGACACAAGAATTATATCATTATGCATAAGAACATTAGTGTCGACAGAAAATTCATCCTTCCCTTAGTCAAATACGAGTTGTACATCATGCTTACATTCACAGAACAATTGTTCAAGCCCCAATTCAGAATCAACATCACATGTATTTATGGATTGAATATTAGAAGAAGAATCATTCATAAAGGTTGCAGCTGAGAAGCCTAATGTCTTTGAACCCAAAGGTTCGATAACGAAATTTTCAGAATAAACATACTGTTCTAACATATCATCATCATCATAATAATAATAATAAGAATGCAATCCCCTATTCAAAATCATAGTGTCTCGAGTCAACTCGGCCACCTCTAGATTAGGTTCATATTCAGTATTAGTTACCTGAGTAGAAAGATAAACATTATTTTCAAAATTTACCTTATTAGGAATAACAAACATCTCATCATGAAATTCCTTCCTTTCTTCACTTTGTAAATGAATCAGGTTCATTTGAAGAATCATATTAAGTTGTTCAATGGAAGGAGAGTCTTCACTAGTGGGTATCCTCATTTCATATGGATATACATGGGTGTGCATGAGGTTCACTACAGAAGGGGAATTCAGAGGTGTTGCTATATGGATGATCATACAATGCTTTCAATTCAAATCTGGCATTATTTTGTTCAATGATTTTGATATTTTCCATCACAGATTGCATACAAGGGCTCAGGGAATACAAAATTGTTCAACATCCCCTGGTGGTGGCTGATACTTGTGTGGATAACAATTAGGGTCTATATATTGTAGCTCAGGACCTAGAAAAGGTCCATAATAATCCCTATAATTATCAACACCATGGTCTAATGGATACTCAAAATATGAAGCATGCTCATGTGCGAGTTCTCTAATAGATTTTTGCGACGATCTCTCATCCCCTGTTGCAGACCAAAATCCTGCCATGATATATTTTTGTTCCTTTTCTTACTGTAATCATAAAGTATCTGCCTGACAAAGCCTACCTGTCCTAAATGGTTGTTTCTATTTGATTTAGAAATGATGTTGTTGTTAACTTAACGAGTGGCCTGCTCGCATTTGGTGACAAATTATGAAGCTCTTTTCACTAAAACAAAATTCAAAACAACTTAGATCATGTACGTAGCAAGCGAAGGCGGACTCAAGCATACCGAGTATTTTTGAGAAACTTACCTCTGGAATGACACAGGGGGAAGACCAACAAATTTAATCTATTTTCTCAGCTCTTTCTTCCTTTTCTTGGTTCGCAGTGCAGTATCACGGGTACCTGGTGAGCTCAAAAAGTAATCTCAGTACCCAGAAGTGTGCAGGTACAACAAAGACAAGGAAATTTCACTATTGATTAAAACTGGTTGCAAAGAATCTACAGCATAACAATGATTTTGAACTATTCTGCTGAATTGTTAACCAGGGCATACTAAGCTTATAGAAACTACACAGTTACAATGGAACAGGTCCAGGTTAACACAGAATATAATGATGGACAAGAGATACCAGAATGCTTGCGCTGATATCTCACAGGGGGATGAAAAAATTTGAGTAGCAGTGGACTAACAAAACTACTACACACTTGCTGAGACGACAGACACAGGTTACAGACAATCCTAAACAAAAACTTGGTTATGCTGAATTGTTTAAAACCTTCAGAAATAGGCTACGCGCAAAAAGGATTAAACGTGAGATATTCCTTGACTAATATAGTTTTTCTAGAGATATGTTTTGATTGCTGGAAATCAAAACAAATAAGTTCAGAAATCTTAACTAAAAGATTCTCCAATATTTCGGTTTGGAATCACCTTGAGTATCAAGGAATATCTTTGAACAATCAATGATAAGAATTATGCATATGTTCAAATTATGTCAACATCTATAAATTTCCTACCTTAGCAAACCTTAATTCCAAACTCACACAAACCCTAAAGTAATATGTGAATATTGGAGATCTGTTTTTCTCTTGGGGACGGTTCTACCATGACTCCTAATATAGGCTAGGTTCGGCTCTACCAAATCTCCAATATAGGTAGGGATCTGTTTTACCTTGAATCCCCAAAAAAGTTAGGATCGGTTTTACCAAGTCTCCCAATATAGGTAGGGATAGGTTCTACCTTGACTCCCAACAAAAGTTAGGATCGGTTTTACAAGACTCCCAATATAGGTAGGGATCGGTTCTACCATGATTCCCAACACAACTTGGGTGTTTTTGTAAGTTGGGTGTAGATTTGATAAGATTTTACAAGACAAAATCATAGATAAAGTCCAAGCTAAATTGATAAATTGACAGAGATTTTGGGTTGAAAACAGAGATTTCTGAGAGAGCGGAGGATTGGTTTGGCGTGATTTTGAACATGATTGTAATTTTGTGAAGATTGTTATTGTTGTTACCGTTTTAAAAATGAGTGAGGATGCATCACCTGAGTATAACCTAAAAGAAGCAATTGACCATTTTCAGGATTCCGATGATCTAGAAATTAGGGAAATTGTAGTTAGTCTATCTAGAGACACCCAAAACTCTAAGTTTGGGGGTGATTATCATTCTCCCTGTGTTTTACCTTTAACTCTTAGAAAGTTCCCTCGTGTAGGACTTGACATTTGTGCCTCAACCATCTTACAAGATTATCTCCATACACGTTTTCCCGAACCTAATAATGTCCAAAAAGAAGCTCAGTTGTTAGAAACCCACCCTCTGGTTGATGTGGTTAACGCAGGCTATGATACCAAGATTGACTTTGTTTTCCCACCAAAATTTTTTCTTCCAATTGTGGGAACTTATGATTTTCATATGTGTCGGTTATTAAGTTTTGAGACTAAACCTAATTACTTTAGGAGAATAGGATCGACACATTTGCTTAAGGAAGACCACCTCTTTCATTATGGTCAGATGTGTGAGTCAAATCTAATTGACTTAGAGGATCCCCAGTTATCAGGTTATTGTTGTGCGCTTATAAGTTCTTAGTTGAGTATTTACAGACTCTTCAACCTGATCTTTAGAATACCTTTGAGGAAATCCAACCGATGAAAACCTTTTATTTGGACCCTTTTATAGAGCCTGATCCTGAACCACAACTAGATATAGTTGTTTTACTTAAAACATTCTGTTGCAATTTTCTCTTCTTTTGGGTAATAATTTTTGATCCAGATGACCCACAGTCATTCCGGTTACTGCTATATGATTCTGCAAGGTGATTAATCCTTTCCTAGTCTGGCTGAAGACTTTAAACTTAGCACTTCTTGGGAGGTAACCCATGCTCATGCAACGCGGTAATATCTTTCCTTAACTCTTTTGCTTCAAGTGGTAACAGTTTCTCCTTGTTCATGATTTTAAATTTTATCTTTAGAACATTGAGGACAATGTTAGATTTAAGTTTGGGGGTATGGGATAAACTTTTTAGTTGCAGTATAAAAAAATAAACTCCAGAGCCTAGAAATTTATGCTTATTAAGTATGGCACTAACCAATCTAAGTGGATGGGAACATATTGGTTGTGGGAGTTGAGGAACCAATCTGATTAGATGGAAACATCTAGAAGAGTCTATTCATAAAAGCACAGAGCTCAGGTGTTGGAAAAAAAGAAAACATGGTAGTTTCGCCATATCCTCGTGATGGAAACATCGAAAGAATCCTAATCACTTTTTTTTTTCCTTTTTACCATTGCTAGGGTGAAATAGAGTGACTGAGATACAAAAAAAAATAAAAAAAAATTGAGACCAGACCACTAGACCAACCGGAATAAATACAATAAAGTCGACCACTGGTACCCTTGTATATGCCAGCTGAGTTGACCTATAGTTAGGATTATCGACCAATGGTTCCATTGTATATGCCAGTGTGTTGATATTAGTCCAGACCAGTATCTCAGTCCATTAGGATAGGTTCACCTTAGTCAACATCATCCACGTTTTTCTCTACATCCATCTTCTTAATCTATCCATGTGATTGGTTGACTCCGGTTTATGATGTCCAGAAATATCTGAGTAGAGCTCTGTCATTTTATATGAATTTTAGTATGCTTGAGTGCAAACTCGTGTACAACAATTGGAATTTCGCATCAGGGTACTTCCTCCTGTAGTCAATAAGTATGCCAACCAAGGAGATTCTTTAGTGCCTTCCGAGGTTCTACGTAGATAGCTAGGGTATGGAGTAAAGGTTTTGTGGGTACACCTCTGGTAAACCCTCCCGAGATTAACTCGGTTTTATTTTTTTAGATTTAATTTGCTCGAGACTAGCAAATAATAAGTTTGGGGGTATTTGATAGACGCATTTATGTGTCTATTTTGTTCTCAATGTTCTGTATTGTTAGTGCTCGATATTGTACTAATTATGGTTTTTTGTGTGTTTGTATGTATTTTTGATCAATAATCATTTTTGGAGAAATCGGCTCGAAAAGTTGCTAAAGGCACCTCCGGAGGACACCTGCTATTCAGACCTTCATTTTGGATAAGGGGTACCCTAGTGATAAGGGGCATCCACCGCTATTTGCACCCTGGAGCTACTATTTCCACCCCGCGGCTAAGTGCACCCCTACTCTGGTTAGGGGGCGCACCTTCTTCATTTTCTGAAAACCAGAAAATGGCGGGAATAATTGGTTTGAAAAACGAGAACTTCTGAAAGAATTCGTAAGAGATTTTCTCGTGATTTTCTGTTGTACTTGGATATATTTCATCCTGTTGCATTCTAACAGGGTTGGTAATTGTCTTGGAATCGAAAAACCTGGGCTGTGTACGTGGATTTCACAAAACAGAGTTGTTGAGGAGTTCTCGGGTTTCTGAGAGTTATGTGTGAGATATTCACGTGGATATGGGTTAGAAACAGTCTGTTATGACATAACAGGGTTGTTTACGTGTGACAGAAACGATAAATAAGGAGTTTACAGGGGAGTTAGAAAGAATATCGAGACGTTGTTGATTATTTTTGGGAAGAATTCGTATGTTTGACTTAGTCTGTAGTAACTGGCAGTGTGCTGGAGTATGCTAGATTGAAGATGAGCAGACGAAGGAGATAAAAAAATAGAATACAACAGTTGCATGAGCGTGTACAAGTCAAAAAGAGAAGGAAATCTCGGTGATTCCCGTAGGAGTAAAGTGAAAATATTCTTGCACTCAACCGAGAAAATTTGGAGATTATACGAGAGATTTTCTCCCCTGTTGACTATATAAAGAGGTTACGTCACTCATAGAGGGGGATGGAGAGTTAGGGGACGAAAAAGGGTGAGAAATAGAGTTGCAGAGCTTGTCTCTGCTGCTGCCATTGAAGGAGAGAACGAAGAACATAAGACCCTAAAGAACTGTCGTT
Source organism: Papaver somniferum (assembly GCF_003573695.1). Lineage (NCBI taxonomy): Eukaryota > Viridiplantae > Streptophyta > Magnoliopsida > Ranunculales > Papaveraceae > Papaver > Papaver somniferum. The sequence continues at coordinate 68,753,710 of NC_039364.1, read as the reverse complement.
CATTTACAGTGACAACAACACAACACTGGAGGGTCGTAGTGCTACAGTGACAGTCACAGTTATCATTTATCGTTCTCTGTAATAGTTTGGTTTGTAACAATTATATTTGTTACAAACCCGGTTTTAATCATTTTCTCCCATTTTCATCATTTGTAAACACCTTTTTGAGCAATAAATTATCCTTTGAGCGTGTCTACAATATGAGGAGCTAAAACCCAACATTGGGACAACGGAGGAAGCTGGATTTCACCATTGGGGTAACTTAATTGATTGTTTGTTTACTATTTTCTTTGATTTTGAATGAATTATGATTTCTATTAATTACTAGTGACTTTGTTTGATGGAGCATGCTTAGTTCTAGGTAATTTTGATGCGCCATGCTTATGACCTACGCGTAACATTTTATGAAATCTACTTTGGCAAAGATTAGAGTTGGTATTTCCTTTGTGTTGAGCTATAAATGTCTACAATTAATTTCTGAACCCCATGAACATGAAAAACAGTGAAATCCTGAGTCCCAATAAATTCTTCATCCTGTGACATTTTTTTGTATATATTTTTCTTTTATTTTAATTTATTAATTCTTAAAATCAATCTCATCAAGTCCGAGTGAACGACAACTCTATTTACCACTATAAAAATTCGATCAAACACATTTTAACTACACGATCCTCATATGAATGCTTTAAAAATGCAGTACCATTATTGCTAGCGAACTATATATATTTTTGTAATTGTTAGTGGACAAGGCCAGGCAGCGACTCAATTTGGTTCGCAGCCTAAACTTGTCCGTGTGATTCACTCTGAGCCGCCAGATACCTCTTACCATAGCGTGAAAACTGATTTGATATGCTATTTGGATCATTAAATACTTTATTTTGATAGTCACCGTAGGAATCATCTGAGACTCGATAGTCGATCCCCAAAATAAACTAATAGCATGTTTGGATACCTTAAGCAGAAGGAGAAATCAGAAACAAAATGTTTTTGCTTCTCTTTAAAATCTACTAACTTTTTTGCTTCTTGAAGTCAATATGAAATTGTATAACCAAAATAACTTCTGATTATTTTGCTTTCAGAAATCAAAAAACAACTTTTAAAATAGTATCCAAACATACTATATTACACGCCGACAACAATTACTTATACTTAAGAATTATCTATCTAATCTCAAGAGGAACTCCCTCATAGCATCTCCACTAGTAGGTCATAAAAATCCTACATGGAGGTCCTATTTAGACCTCCATTTGTCGGGGTTTTCATATGTAGGCCTAGTTAAGACTCTTTTCCTAAAACTCATCTCCAACAATCAAGGTTATACCATGTATTTTAAATTTAGACAAAAATAAATTATTTTAATATGATTTTGTATTAAATATTATTTTTTTAAGACGATAAGGAATTAGTTAGGGGTCATACCAAAGGTGTAATTAAGACTTTTTTATATTTAGAATTTCATTCTTCATGGTTTGTAGGACGGTCCTAGTAGGACCTTAGGCTAACCCTTATGGGATAGATATCTAGCTGCTAGATTGGTCATCCACGTCAGCTAAGGCAATGATCAATTAACAACGATCGATTAACAATGCCTTTTTGGCTATATTCTTAGAGTTCTTGTGTGATTAACAATTAGTCTATATTAACAACGATCGATAAAGGATAAACCAGTGGATCGTGGACCTCGAAGTAGGCGTGGCTTGTCATCAAAAGAGGTGGGAATACATTTGACTCTTTTGTAACCATTATTGTTTCTTTTACAAAAGTCTTTGTTTATTAAACTCATGCATTGTCAGTTTATGCATTCCATGCATTGTTTAACTTGTATTATGATAATTGTGTTGATTCTGTTAATCTTTCCATGGTTTGGAAAGGACCTGTAATGTTTTGTTGTCAATATGAATTGTTATGGGAAATGAGAATTTCCACGTGTGGTATATAGGATACGCTCCTTCACATTTATATCTACATGAATTCAACTTTTATGCTTACTATGGGTCAATAGGGGTGATATCAATAGCTATTAGGTGTGTAACTGGTTGACACCATATTATACATTGTTTGAAGAAGGAGTTTGTCCATATACATGTTTGTTTATTTCAGTGACTTGGTCATTCTTTAATGCTTGGGAAAACATGTATTGTTTTCCAACTCTTGCTTTTGATTACTTGAAAGTTAAATGTTATTCCTACAGGGCACCCCTTTTAGGGATGATGTGCTCACCCATTCCCACTTTCAGTTTCAGAGACAGATCAGAGTTGTGCGGCGAAAGCTTCAGGTGTTGAATTCGCCAGTTGAATAACATTTGTTATGTTTATTATGTTGTATATTTTGTTTGTAAACCAAATGACTATTGTATATGTATCATTTGAGAGGAGTTCTTATTTATATATTTCTGAGCGGGGTTAGTTATTGGGTTTTAAGTTTTGTAGCAGATTTTTTAATTGAATGTTTAAATAAATGATTTAGATTGTTAATGACTCTTTATTTAGTTAATCACTTGGATTAATCAGCTGCTAGTTTTGGGACGCTATAGTGTTGCTCATGGCTTGTAGGACGGTCTTACTAGGACCTTACTCTTGGAGACGTTGGAGGTCTAAAATCCCATGTATCATTCCAAACAAATGTTTTCACCCTCATAGTTTGTCAGGAGCCTACAACTAAACCGATCCATCGGCGAGACTTTAAAATATCTCTCTCCTCCCCTAGAGCAGGTTTGTCTCTCAAGTCTCGACTGGGAGAGCCACATAGAAAATCCTAGAAAACTTTTGGGATCTCGTCGGGTTCTTTAGGGTTTTGATTATACAGACAGAAACGGTATCAGGGTACTTTTCTTTTTCCTTGTCTCAAATTTCAAGCTTTTTCGTATCTGAAATTAACGTAATTTGGTTGAGATAGTTTGGGCGAAACAATGGCGGAAGGTAGTAGAGTTCATCCTGATTGTAGAAACGCATCAAATCCTTATCACGAATGTGTTGAGTTTTGCTTTCTTAGAATCGCTGAAGTGAAGGAACGATTAGAACGATCACAATCAGGTAAAATTTTCACCTCAAAACCCTAATTTCTATTGGAAAATTTATTGATACACGTGAAAATCTGAACCGAATTTAAACATTCTACTTAAAATTTTATTGAAATTGAAGTTTTCTATCTTCAGTGTTAGTGATATATGCGAATCCCTAGATGAGAATTAAGAGAAGGGATAGTTTTAGAAGTGTTGGGGAGGATAGTTAGGGCTTATTTATAAATTTGATATAACCATGTTCATACTGCATTAAATATGCGATTTTTCTGATAATACGAATGTTTAAGTGAGATGGGTTTGTGGAATACAAAAAGATTGACATAAGGTTTGTCTACAATTTGTGAAGCTTAGGATTTAGAGGCATTAGTGTTATATAGGGCATATACATAAATTGCACTTCAATGGGATTGTACTGATGATTCAGAAATTGCCATGACTTAGAATTGTGTATTTGAATAATTTGTTTTACTCATGTTCCAATATTTCAATGTTGGATTCCATGTTTCAGAGCTTAAACAAGCTGGTAGCCATACCCATCAGGACAAGGATCTTGATGACCAGGGAATCAGTCAGGAAGAACATGCTGACAAGGATGATGATGATCATCCCGCTGAGGAAAATGTTGAGGTAGATTATGCCAGCCTCAGCGAAAGGCAGAAAAAGTTGTTCAACCTGAGGCTAAAGATGGTAATTACAACATATAAACTTATGATGTTGATGTAAATATATTGTGATTTTCGTAATGTCATTACTGTGAGTTCCTTTCCAATTTTTGGTTTGTTTTTACTAATTTTCGTACTTATGTTGCATTCTGCTCGCAGAATGAGGCAAGAAAAGCAAACCAGACTGCCATGGTAGCTGAGAAGAAGAAAATCGAAGCTCCTCAGGAGACGAGGGGTATTTCTAAACAAAAATGGATGGAGGATAGGAAGAAAAAAATTGGAAAACTACTAGATTCTAATGGCTTGGATATGACAAAGGCATACATGCTTGATACACAGGAGGCGGCAGAGGCGAAATATAAAAAGTGGGAAAAGGAACCTGCTCCTTTTGGTTGGGATGGTAAGCTTCTATCATGCAAATACTTGTTTCTGTTATCTTTGCATAGTCTTCGATAATATTATTGTGCATCCTTCATGGGGTTATTAGTTAGAGAAGGATGACTGCTACTCATCCTCAGTTGCTCTGTTTTCTTCTCTTAGTACGATTTCTTAAAGAGAAGCTTGGGTATGAAGGACACATGGGTAAAACTTTCATTTACAGGTCAAGCTTCAACGCAGAATTTGTCCTTCATATATCTTTGCCGATGCTATCAAAACCATATTTGAACTCATTTTTGGCTGAGGAGAACCTCAGATAATTTGAACAATTTTGTTATCGCGCTTACTGTTAAGCAATATGAACTAAACTCAGACTAGAGGTCAAAAGGAAAATCAACCTTATAATCAATAGTTATAAGTTATTTAATTACTGTCTTTTGCGCTTGGGGGTTGCGACAATAGCTTTCTGGGAAATGTGGTGGTTTCTTCGTCCTTTACAGCTTAGCTGTACAATTTCCGGTTTTCAATCATTTTGGAACCTGGTTCAAGGTAAAGCTGACATATTCCTCTTTGAACAGTTTTCAACCAGAAAACGTTGTATAATGCTTATAAGAAGCGTACGAAAAACATAGACTGCAACCTAGAAGAATATAATAAGATGAAAGAAGCTGATCTGGAGTTCTACCGTGAGGCTTCCAGTCTTCAATACGGGAAGGTATGTTGAATAGTATATCAAGTAAATTTTACTTTCCTGAAGTTGTTCTTTTTGTTATCTACTTCAATCTGATTGAGAAAAGGTGATGAATCATTATTTATTTAATGGGATCCTGATTCGTTTACTGTTCGATGTAGACACCAAAAATCTCGGAGGATAAAATTGACAAGATGGTGAAGGAGCTCAATGACAGGGATGGCAAGCGCAAAGAATTTAGCAGGAGGAGGAAATTCCATGAAGAGAAAGATATTGATTCTATCAATGACCGTAATGAGCATTTCAACAAGAAAATTGAGAGAGCCTTGGGTAAATACACGTTGGAAATCAAGAATAATCTTGAGCGAGGAACGGCTCTGCCAGACTAAGTTATTATAGTGTTCGAATTTACAAGTACTACGTTGTAATAACTAAAAAACTACCGGATGCACGCCATAAGTTGTTGATTATATCGAAGTTGTAAAACTGGTCAAAATGTTGAGATGAGAATTTGTGGTTGATTTCCAAGACCAATCGTCACAATTGTTTAGTATGCAAGGACTTTTGCAGCAAACTGTCCTTATTTGTAGAAGTTGATCAAAGTAAAAACGCAACTCTGTTTCGGAGCGGACTACTTTTTTGTCATTTTTGAGCGACAGCTGTAATGAACTCTTCAGTAAAAGAGACCAAGTTTTAAACAAAAAGAAACTGATTTTTTTTTTAGCTTCTTGCTTCCCATTTTCAGGTAGATAGCAAAGAAAACATGAAAGATCATCATTCCAATTAATCTAATAGTCTTTGATTTTTTGTTTGATTTTACTTTTTCATTCTTGTTTTCGACTGAATAGGAGAGGTTCCGGAGGATCTCGACTGAATAGAAGAGGTTCCCCACTCTTCTTTGATCCGTCTTAGGGCCGAGTGGCAGCCTCGACCCGAGCGGAAGTGCGATGTGTACTAAACATTGTTCGGCTGTATAATTCCATCCAGTACTAAACATTGTGCGGCTGTATAATTCCATCCAATACGGCTCATATGTGCGATTTACTTTTTTTTATTTGGATCGGTAAAAGAAGGTGCTGGCGTGTTTCGAGTTCAGGTCACTGATATCATCACCCACCCAATGATTTTATTATTGACACTCCGTAAAAAAAAGTGCTGGCGAGTTTCGAGCTCAGGTCACTGATATCATTACCCAACGATTTTATTATTGTATTACAATGATACTGAAATATGTGATTTTACTTGAAGTAGTAATTAGATAAATATCTTCCACTTTGATGGTGTTTGGAATTACAATACAAATTAACCCAAGTAATCCCCGTATAATTCTGCAGTTGAAATGAGAAATTATCTATCTTTTTTCTCATTTTCAAATTGCCGAGTCAATTCATGGTACATAATGTTGGGTGCAATAATCAAAATAAGGTTATTGATACTTAGCTCGTTTGTAATGGAAGTGATTGATTCGATAAAACGGACGAGCTCCCCAAATCTCCGCGACAGCAACGAAGAAATTTTTTGGAAAAACAGAGTGAGTCACGTGTTTAACGCGCTTCCTTTAAGACATTAGCGCCCGGCTATACTCAAGAGTGATGCTATAGCCCTTACAGGACGGATATCTTCAGGATAAAACACCCTACTACACCTACTACTAGCATATGGAGTAAATGCTCGACTTGAGCTAGGCAATTCCGAAAAAACACTTAAGGAAAATTGTGAACGTTAAAGAAATCACTATAAAATATTTTCTCTTGGGGGTCTCTCTAAAAAAATAGAGAATCCTCTTTCCCATTGATTTTACAAAAGTAGTGAATTTCTTTATATAATGGAATAATACAACTTAAAAAGATGAACTCCCCGATGTGGGACTAAAAAACTTATATAGTCTCTTAAAACAACTAAAAAGTGAAAACTCCACTGTGTGGGACTAATAAGTTTTTCATTCACAAAAGAAAACAATAAATTATAATTTTTATTAAAACTTTAAAAATCATATTTTATTAATTGTTTTCCAACAATCCCCCACAATAAAACATGAAAAACACAGATAGATCTTGGTAAATCAACACCCCAATCCCACTACCAAACTGACTGAACAGACAGACGGACCGTGCATGTAGAAGTCATACTAGCCATTCCAACGTCCTCTCTCTCACACTAAATTGTGTTGACTCCATGGTCATGCTATGGATTGCAAAATCATATAGTATAAAGAGCTTTCATCTTTAGTTCCTCACAGGTGAGACTAAAGGTTTCTTTCACCAAAGTGAAAAAGCATGAACTAGTGAACCCTTAGGTCCTAAGTTCCAGTAATACCAAAACCATCAAAACAAAAATCACATAAAAAACGCAGGAAATACCATTTTAGGCAGAGGTGTCCACGAGGTCTTGAACCTTTTTTTAGTGAGATATTACCGAAATTACTTGCTAGAGACAGTGAACTATGTCTTGAACTGCTAGCGTTTGATGTGATTCGCAATAACGACCACGGGTGATATCTCCAAGGTTGCTGCCAAGCTCGTGTCGTTTTGTCCAATTTGGCCATGGACATATCCTGTTTCTCATAATGCTCTAGAGAATCAAAACTCATATTCTCATAGGAAGCGGCCCCACTTCCTCATTCAGATAGGTGAGTTTCCATAAAGAGTGTTAATGCTACACCCCACTTAAATCTTAAATTGAAACTATGGAACTCATTAAGACTTCTTAAAAGTCATCCTTCACATGCAGTCACACTATCACGTCTACACCATAGGGAAGGAACATAGAATGAAATTCTCTGATATTGTTTTCCTTTACCCACCACAAATTAGTTGGCTCATTCGAAACCTTGATCTTGGGATCTCCAGTCAGCAAGGTTGAGTATCCTTCGTGGCAAGTTTAATTTATGAGCTTAAGCCCCATCCCCCTCGATGCATTTTTAACTATCTCTTTGTACAAACCTTTCGTCAAAGGTTGTGCGATATTCTCCTTGGACTTTATCCAATGTATGGAAATAACGCCAAATGAGATTAATTATTTTTAGCTTTAGCTATTATAGCTTGGCTAACACAATGTATAGATATAGCTGGCACATGCCTATGCCAGAGAGGAACGTCTTCTAAAAAGCATCTTAGGCACTCGACCCCCTCTCGTGCTTTATCTAACACAATACTCTTAGATTCCATAATGAATTGAGAAATATAAGTATGTTTGGAAATCTTCCAAAAATAAACCCTCCTGCTAGAGTGAAAACATATCCACTCGTAGACTTAAACTCTTCTGAGTCAACTATCCAGTTTGCATCACAAAGTCCCTCAAGGACAACAAGATACCTTTCATAAATCAAACAAAAGGTAATAAAGTATTTTAGGTACCATAATACTCTACTAAGTGCGTACAAATGCTCTTGCTCTGGACTACAAGTATATATACTTAACTCACTCACAATATAGGCAATGTCTGGACTCTTACAGTTCATTAAATTCATCAGACATCCTATAACTCTTGAGTATTCAAGTTAAGATACTCCATTACTCTTACTTTTCTTGAGTCTACAAGAAGAATCGTACCGAGTACAAGCAGGCTTACAATCAGACCGATTGTATCTCATAAGCACAAATTCAACATAATGAGAATGACTAAGACTATAAATGTTTGATTATCTTCTAATCCCCATCCCTAAGATTACATCAAAAGGGCCTAAGTCTTTCAAGTCAACGTCCTCATACAGTGCATGTTTTTAGTGGAATTAATCACATCTATGTTTGTATCAAGTATAAGCATATCATCAACATACAATCATACAATCACACAGGCATCCTTAACAAGTTACTTGTAAATATACTTGTCAGATTCATTAAATTAAATCCACAACACATTATCACATGATTAAATTTTCCATGTCACTGTTTACGTGCTTATTTTAAAATCCATATAAAGATTTGTTCAACTTACAAACTTTGTCTTCATAACCTTTCACTACAAAGTCCTCATCAGGTTGGTCTATGTAAATTTCTTTATCTAATTCACGGTTTTCGAAAAGTTGTCTTAACATCCATCTGATGTATCTCCAAATTTTTTTATGGCAGCAATATCAATTAGCATCTTGACAGAAGTAATTCTCGTCACAAGTGAATACAAATCAAGAAAATTTACACCTTATTATAGTTTATAGCCTTTAGCTACCAACTTAGCCTAATATTTTTACACAATTCCATCTACCTAACGTTTCCTCTTAGAAACTCATTTACATCCCATGGTCAAGTCTGGTTCCGACGGATTGAGTCCATTTCACTAAATGAGGCTTCTTACCAGAATGGAGTTTCAGTAGATGTCAAGGATTCTTTACAAGTCTAGGCTCAGACTAAGCTAGGTATGTTATGAAGTCGGCTTCATAAGAAGTGTCAAGTCTAATTGTTTTACTTCTCTTAGGCTCAACCTCAGCTTCATCTTCCTTTAAGATAAGTTCTGACTATTTGAAAATAAATCTAGGGGATCAACATCACATCTCTAATGAGGTACATGATTAAGAATAAACATGTTCAAAGAACTCAGCATCCCTAGATTCCGTAATAATATATGTAGAAGTGTACTCAGCATACCCTATATGAAGGCACAATCAACATTTTTGGTTTCTATCTATTTCTTTTAGGAAGAGGAATGACATTCTTAGTTAAACACCCCCACATTTTGACGCATTCATATGAAGGTCATCTACCTTCCCATAAATTATATGGAGTTTCATCTGATCCTTAAAAGGGTACTCTATTCAGGATATACTAGTTAAGAGGACTGCCTCCCCCGGTCCCCCCACAAGGCCGCAGGTAATCCTAAACTAACCAACATGTAAATTTCATCTCCTTAAGAATACGGTTGTTATGTTCAAGGCTTCTAATTGGTTTTGAACTTCAAGTTTATACATCTTAAGGCTTCTAAGGCATCATCCTTATCCCTAAGCAAGTATACAAGATAGTACCTCGTACAATCATCTACGAAAGTTATAAACCATCTTTTACCATAGTGGTTTTGGGTTGAACTCATGTCAACTAGGCCTAACTGAATTAATTCTAAGGGCTTAGAATTACTCTGAAAATTTGTGCTAAAAGATTTTATAGCATATTTTGATTCTACACAGATTTCACTTTTGTGTTCAAAATCCAAACTAAATTTGGGTACGCAACCTATGCTGGACAGTTTAAGCATTGACTTATAAGTTTATGGTTCCAAATGTACCACGCAAAACATTCAATCACACAAAGAAAGCACAAGAATCAACTATGTTCACTTCATCAGTTTTTCCGTTAAGCTTATATAGACCCCAAAGTCCTATAACTCTTGCCTAAAAAAAATCACTGCCTAGTTACAACAAGTTTTCCAGATTCAATTAAAATTTTAAATCTTTTACCATCTACAATAGAACAAGATACAAAATTCTTGCATATGCTCGGAACATGAAAACTTCATTCAATGTGAGAATATTACAGATATGAGCTTCTGCTCGATCTTTTCCTTTTATGCAACCTTGTAGACGGGGAAAACCGATTTGCAGGTTTTTAAGGAATTGAGGAGACGACCGTACGGAGGAGACTCCTCGAACCGAGCGAAATGTTAAACCTCACACAGATGCACCGCTGCAAAGGGGGGTGCTTTAGATTCGAGATGTCAATCTGTAGTACTCCGGCCTAAATCAAGACAATGACCGTTCCAGAGTAAATTCGGTCACAAGAGAGGATGGGTTGATTTGTAGGAGGGAAGTTGAGAAATGCGTGGAATCAATGGTAATTAAAGATTGTGGGTGTGTGAATTCTGAATATAATAAGCTCTGAATGATTGAAATTGCTCAATTGAGAGTAGTTGCTCAATTGATGAGTTGATGATCTCGTGTTGTCAGTTTGACGTGAGATTGATGATACTGATGATGCTGATGATTCAATCATTCAAAGACTTATTTATATTGCTGGAATTTTAGACACCATGACCCCATGAAGTGTGACAGTTGATGGAATCAAGGAGTGGGGAAGTGGAGATCGTGTTTGAAACCAGTTGTTCAACGTGTGGAGACTTGGTCGATTTTCCACCCACTACCTCGTGAATTCCTTCAACTGATTGCACGACTTGCTCACATTCCATCGTGTGTTTGAACACACGTGCCGTAGACCGCCAGACCAAAACCCTAAGTGATATCCCCCCAAAGTGACATGATTGACGTCTCGTGGTATGTTAGTCCATTGATGACTTTGTGGTTTGATGGTATGATGAGTCCATGTAGTTGCTGAGTTGAAGATGATGTTCTGAAACTCATGAGTTGAACATGTCATGAGACAGAGGTATAGTTCTTACGATGAAGTGAGCAAGTATTGCTCATTCGATGGATCGTTGAATATTGATTGTTGAACCAATATTCCTTGGTTTGAGAAAATATTTATCATCTGAGCAAGTGTTGCTCATGTGATGAATTGTTGAATATTTGATCGTCTGAGCATGTGTTGCTCATTTGATGGATTATTGGCAGCGTACCAAAAAAATTAATTAGAATACTGGTCGTTGAACCGAGCATAATTAATAAAATTAATGACCACGAGGCCGTCGTAAAATTATTAAGGTTGGAATCTGGAATGATGATCCTTGGATTCAGAAACCCTAATTTGATCAATTGATGATCAATTCATGGTTCGTCAGAAGTTTAACCATATGACGAATGAGGGAGCGACTATACGGGACCGTGGATCAACCATGTAGTTTCCATATGCTCACGTGAGCAAATACGAAGAACTCCTGAAGAGTTGATGATTTGTTGGTGGAAGAATGATTAAATGCTGGCTTAATCATTTATTCAAAAATGCTCGTCTGAGCCTTAGGTGAGAAAACCTAATTAATTATGACGAGGTGAGGGACCGACCATGGAGTCATGAAACCGGCCCTGGGTTGTCACGTGACTGACTGACGATCACTTCATGAAAATCCAAAGTGTTTGGAAGAGTTTTGGACCTAATACGAGCAATTGTGCAAATTAGGTCAAAACTGTGAAAATTGATGGGACCGGCTTCCGTGAGCCAAAGAGCCAATCTTGGTCGGTAAAGATAGCGTGCTCGTGTCCCCAAGGCGTCCGCATCTCAGTCCTGAGAATTTTGATATTTTCTGGCGTGCAATTGAGCATCCATTCGAGAAAATATGCCAAAATTAGGGTTTCGACGAAACTGAGGAAAACACCATGAGATGATGAAAAATAATTATAAAATAAGGAATGAGGATGCGTGGGACCGTCGTGGTCAAGGCATGGTCGGACGGTCGTGACCACGGTCCCGTGGCGCCTTTTCCTTAATTTTATAATATTTTGATGATTTTATGAAAAATTCATGAATTTTGAGAAATTTGATGAATTTAGGGAGTTTCCATGAATTGAAGGAGTTTTCATGAGTTCATGGAAGCAAAATATTAAAATAATAAAAAACACGGGCGTGTGGGACCATGGAGGCATAGTCGGCCGTCTATGGACCGGTCCCACGTGTTTTTCATAATTTTTTAATATTTTTAAGTATTTTTGATGATTTGAGGGAATTTTTCCTAATTTGAGAGAAATACCATAAAATCAAGGAATTTGATGAATTCAAGGAAAAATAGGATAAATAATAATAAAATAATAAAGCAAAGGGCGTGTGAGACCGGCTTGGGCATGGCCGGCCGGCTAGTTGCCCGGTCCCACAAGTTTTCATAATTTTATTTTATTATTATATGATGATTTGTGCAAAAAATACCATGAAATCAAGGAGTTTTTTCATGAAATTAGAGAAATAATAATAATAATAAAATAATGAGGAACCGTGAGGTGTGGGTCCGGCTGGGACCAAGGCATGGACGGTTGGCCAATGGTCATGCCCCACACTTCTTTCCTTAATTTTATATTATTTTTTACGAATTTATGAAAATATCATGAAACCGAGGAGTTTCCTCGAGACGAAGGAGATTTGATAAAATGAGAGAATTTTCATCAAATCATGGAAAATAATAAAAATGCATTAAAAATATAAAACTAGCGTGGGATTGACCACGACACGGTCGGTCTGATGTGTGTCCGTGCTCCCAGCACCCTGATCAATATTTTTAATTATTTATTATTTTCTTCCCTATTTTGCATAGGTTCATCGTTTCGTTGTATTTTGAAATACTCGTTCGTGCGGTGACTGTTAGTGCATCGTCGTTGAACACACTTTCACCATTTGGATCGGGGCTTACTTAGAGGTAGCTCAGACGCCCAGTTATTGATTATTTATTACTAATTGTGGAATTCAGTGGAGAATAATTCACAAAACTGAGTAATAAGATGTTTATTATTAATTCATAGGATCAGCTGAGGATTCGACTACGAATTCAGAATAATAAAGTGAGCATTACCATTCCATGGGATCGTAGATTCGACCATAGAATCAGAGTAATTAAGTTTTATCTATTACCATTTATGAGACCAATTGTGGATCTGATCATGAAATCGGAGTAATGAGATAATATAGTTATTGCTATTCTATGAGATCAAACTGTGGATTCGATCATAGAATCAGAACAATTGTTTATTGCCATTCCACGGGACCAGTCGTGGATTCGACCATGGAATAGGAGCAATTGTTATTGCCATTCCATGGGACCAGTCGTGGATTCGACCATGGAATAGGAGCAATAATAGATTATTCTGGGAATTCAGTAGTGAATGTCACGATAGAATTAATCTTAATTAGGAATAATTAACTTTGTGGATTTATACTAGCAGAGCAAGCTGTCTAGGAGCATTAATTATCCCGATATGAGCTTGTCGGTAAGTCATATCCTTTATATAGTCAGGGTAAACTCGTTATTTGTTCCTAAAGACGTTATCGCTCTATACTAGCAGAGCAAGCTGTCTAGGAGCCGTCCATCTCGTGATACTATATAGAAATAATCACTGAAAGTGTTCAGTGTTCATGAGATATGTCGTTGTCCAGTCGTGAGACTACATATCTACATGTACTCTGAGAGAAAGTACTCTCCGTTCAGAATTCGATGAGAGACCCGTGTATCAATACTCACGTATGATTGCTGGATCAGAGCTTCGTATAATTATGAGTTCACGATTTTATCCCTTGTCGAAAATCCACCATCTACATTAAGTCCCCTGCTTACTGCGGAAAACTGTGTTCCTCAGTCAGCATTAAATGGTGATTTTCCGACCATAAATAACAATACCAGTAATTGAACTTAGTCGTAAGTTGAGACGTTACCAGATTTAGAGAGCATGAGCAAACCACGACTTGATGAAGGCTTCAATGTCATGATTGGAGTGTCGTTTGATGAGCATAAATTGGTGTTGAACCGCTGGTTTGGACGACGAGTCCGTGGTTGGTCAGGATTCGCGGGACGGGCCCATGAAAACAAATCCTTGTTTTATGAATAAACGCTCGTTCGTTCGTTAGTTTAAGGAACAAACAAAATAGACCCGAGTCTAATGATATAAAATTCGTCTATGATCTTTCACGACAACCGGAATTTTATATTTTAAATATATGAGATTTCACAAAGTGGAATAAACTCTCGTTTCAAAGGTGGATGCTCGTACGAGAGAAGTTTTTTTTTTATAGACGTGCGTCTGTTAGTAATAAAATTTTGTTTATGAGCCTTCATGAAATTTTTTATCTTCGAGCTTTCGGAAATCTTTGAAAATATACTCTCGCTTCAAAGACAGATGCTCGTGCGAGGGAGCAAAAATATATAGATATATTTTTCAAATTTACGTGAGTTTCACGTTAAAATATATTTTGTAAAATCAATGTTTTGATTTTGAACAATTGTTGAAAGTAAACAACCATACATGGTGAAAGAATGTCTATATGTGAGTTTTCACAATCGTAGAATGGACGTTTGTCCATATTTTGAGAAACCAGTGAATGTTCACATTGTAAAATTTACGTGGGTTGTTCACGGTTTTGTGAAAATCATGTCAGAATTTTGCTCGTCTTAGCAGGTTTGAAGGAACGAGCAAGATTTGAAGTATTAACTCATGTACTGTTAGTGGAATCATAAACAGGTAAGAGTTCAAAGTTACCATTTTTGCAGACGCTGATGTGAGCATCTTTATTCCATGATTCGTTGTTTTGCTGAATCCTGCGCTTTGTATAAATGATGCGCTGAATGTTATGCATCTGTCACAGCCACTTTGCAAGAATGACTGACTCCCATGATGACACTTTCAAAGACGATGTTTCCAGGGATGACATCTCCGCGGGTGTAACTTCAAGAAATGGTACTTTTGGGACCTCTGAGTGATGGTGAGAGATCCTTCATACTGAGTTGTACTCCTGGTTATTTCATCAACTATACCACTGGATGATCATGTAGTGAGGTTTCAGATCAATGTAGACTCCTCGGAAATGGAAGAAAGTCTTCGGGGCGGAGCACCCAGAAGTAAGGACTACAGGATGTTAGCAAATGACGTGCAGTCCCCAGCCGTTTCTTTGGTGAGTTGTTAGCGCTCCTTGTGTCATGACTTTTTCCTGCCCGTGCAATTAGGATCACGAGACCAAGGTTTTGTTATTTCTTTTCAGACCTTTTCTCCATCGATTGACGGTCTTCAACTTGTTCCCATGCGAACAATTCAGTAATCCAGTATTGATGAAGAAGTCGATGTAAATATCTCTTTCGTGCAGGTGATCGCGGCATCTCCTTGAATGAAGTAATAATAATTGTTGTTGATAAATCCAGGAAGAAATAATTGTAGATAAGAATCATGTTGATGAAGCGCACTCTTCTTTGGGAGATGGGAATATGGAGAATTTCCGAAATCCCGAACCGAATGGAGATAGCGGTGTTGTCAACGGAGATTCTGGCATCGTCGAGCCTTCAAATGATTTAGAGACTCCCTTATTAAGTATATCTCCTGTAATTTCTTTAAATAAGTATGATATCGCTGATTCGTGAATGAATGAATGAAAATCCATGTGAATTTATGGATAACTTTGCCGAAATACGTCACCGGAAAATTTCAGACTTCAGATTTTACTAGAAACGCTGTAGAATCTTCGTCCGAAGTCGGATTTTCGCGGTATGCATATGTATCTTCAAGCCCTGGAAATTTACAAGCTTTAGGTAAGAAGATATTTGAAGTTTGAGCATGTTTAGGGCCTGAAAAAGGCGAAATAGTGAACTTCCAGGAGACCTTCAGAACTTTTTCAGATGGCATGTTGCTCCATATTTTAGCCACATCTCTTTGCTCGTTCATCGGATTGTCATGAAATTTTGAGAAGTTGTAGAGGACATCCATACAAAGAGAATGGTATATAACCCATTTTCATATTACTCGTAGATTGCTCCCAGTTCGTATTTTAGTACAGGGCAGAGTACAGTTTCTTTAGACGAGGTTACGGTAAAACGTATTTTCATGACTTTCATGCTATTTGCTCGTGCCTTGAGTGTATAATGATTAATCTTGATAATGTTGGATTTCTTGTATGATTTATTTTATGATCTCATTTGGTTTCAAGCTTAAATGACTCTAATCCTCATGTAATCTTCGTATTAGGTGTCAAATACCGAAGTTGAGGATATTGAAACCAATGAGGATAACTCAAACTGCCCTGGAGTTATTGATGAAGAGACAACCATATCTGCACTTCAAGGCCATGAGAAGGTTGTCATTGTAGTCTTGCAAACTCAGATTGCTGCTGCTTCAGTGATAGAAGAAACCGAAACATCAGTAGAGAATACTGAAGAAACTGTTGCCCCGGAGGCTGCTCCAGTAATTGAGAACCGTATAGTGGTGCATGAATATCCAAGTGCAGGAGTTGATTTTGATCCTCCGTTCGATGCTTCACTCCCATATCATGAACTAGCTGGCGGATTCAGCATTCCCATTGGATATGCAGGCTTGTACGAGAAACCGTGGAAGATGTATGGGCACATCGTCGTTACCAAGGATCCGGAGCATAGTTATTTCTTGACGAGGCAAGTAGAAGCCATATTGCGTGTTATAAATGATATCCACATCACAACTAAAAATACTGTCACCCGGGATGTACTCTTTGATTGGGAGTACAACTTGAAGAAAGCTGAAGAAATTGGCTTCAATCTGAAGTGGCTTCGTCAAAAGATTGATGCTATAAGGAAAGCGGTGGAAGGTGACACTTCTTTCACCACCAGTGATGCCGTGTTGAAGAAGAAGAAAAGCAGAAATCTTATTTTGCTGACTTTCTTTAGTTTTCTTTCCATGATATCTTGAACCTTGGACTTCTGAGAGATGTGAAGTTTTATTCTGGTCTTGATTTCTTGATCGGTTTTGGATTGTGAAATCGATCGTCTTGACAAGTGGACCGTCAGTCCCCAGTATTTTGTTAAGTCTCTCCCTTTCGTTTTCCCTTCTTCTGATGAGACCTAGATAGAAGACCCAGGTAGAAAAATTGATGTAAAGACCTAGGTGGTCGAAGTTGGAGGTACCTTGATGAAGGATTTAGGGGAAGGACCTGGTGGACACCGATCGACTGTGGAAGTTATGAATCCCGTCTAAAAATTGTTGTTTGCATGTTGTACGCTCAGGAAGCTGTAGGAACCTCATACAACGTCGGAATCTGACGATTGACCCCAACTTTCGAAGCTAAGAGACGGAGGAATCATATGCAACCAGAATGTTTAAGTTTGGAGATGTCTAGGGCAATCAATAAAGTATGCACTTTCATAACTTGTAATCCCGTGCAAATTTTCAGATTTCATGGACCTGACAGTAAATGCCGTATCTTTCAGCTCGTATGTCCGATTGATGCGCCCTTTTGGTATGTTGTAGAAGAGACATAGACGAACATCTTTCATTGAGGAAGCATTGTCCCATTCCTCACCCATTAGTACGTTTTTGCAAAACCATGGCCTGGAGTGTGTTGTGTCTTATTTATAGAGGTGATGAGAACATCTTGTAGAAGACTTTGGATTATGCCCACCAGTCGTGCCAGCTTTGGGAAGACTTTCATGTGAGCATGTTATCAGGTCGCACATCTTGATATGAATCATTGGTCTTAGAGAAGTCCGCTTCATGTGTAACACTTCAGAGAATGATTAGTTGATGAAGCCCTGAGACCGTTGTTGGTGCTGAAACCATGAATGATTACGCTCCGGAGATCCTTGTCGATGCTGAGATCATGGATGGTGTTCCTCTAGAGATTATTGTTGATGCTGATACCATGGTTGAAGTTGCTCCAAAGACCGAAAAGGCTAGAACCATGATTATAGATATAAACTTTGCTCCTTCATCCAGTGAGCCTTTTACATTCATGAACTAGTTGATGAGTTGGGCGTCCGTAAGATAAAGGTGTACTGAGAGTTCAACCTGAATGCTCCTGAAAGCATAACTTTACCACGATCTGGATTTGTCAGTGAGTCAACATTGTTGCGTTAGATAGCATCAGCAGTTTTCATACTGGATGTGATTGGTGAAGAGAGAAAGGTCCTCAATCATGCAGGGGCTTGTGATGTAGAGAAAACCCGTTGATGAAGTTTCACGGAATCACCTCAGGTTGCCCAGTATATATTGAAGGAGTTAGTGCCATCTATGTATGAATGATGTTGCATCTGGTTCGGAAGTTTTATCATGGGATAATGAAGACTTATCGATTGTATTTTAGTTACACTTTGATCATGCTGGCGTTGAATCAATGTGTCATCGTCGAGATATTTGTGCTGAAGTTGTACTCTTTGATTGGGAGTACAATTTGATGGATTCTTAGATGCTTGAGCGTTGAAGCGTATATTCCTTAAGCATTGAATGTTTGATCATCTCGGCCCTGGAGTATCTTCCATTGATTCATCATCCCTTTCATTGCGATAGTGGGATTCGACACTTGTGCAGATATTAGAGCTTTCTGATTTTGTGGAACACATGGACTAGCAGGAGAAACGCCCAAAGTGTTCTTTACCATGTTTGGACATCATCTCGGTAATGAATGTTTCAGTGCTTGATTCGGAGGAGCGTCAGATTCAACCACTTGGTAAAATACTAATGTGGTGAAGCTACCATTCATAACGTCTTGCAGAGTTGCTAACAGAATTGAGTCCCCATGCTAGGATAGCATGTGAGGAAATAAATGACATAGACATGGGATGAGACTTGCCTGAGTGAGGAACCTCTTAATGGATGTATATGCATCTTTTGCAGGTTCTTTCTTCAACCTCGTCAAAGTTTGAAATTCCTCCAAGTACTCTGATGATGGAATGTCCGTCAAATCTTCTGGATCAGAACTTTCTTCGTTGGAGAGACGTGTAACCAAAGGCGCTCTGTAAGTACCCATATTTTCACTGTGGATCCACGCTCGTCTGAAGGACATGTCATATCCTGGATCTTCCTGATTATGTGAAACTTGGTTTCTGTCCAGTGTTGAACTTATGTTCACTTTGAGAGTGATGTAGCCATAAGTATTCCGAGCGCTCCTTCAAGGTCTCTGATTGAGATGGGAGCATGAGTATCTTCTTTTCGACTGATGCCTGCGGCTCTGAGTTTTTAAGTGGAATGATGTTGATGGCGGTGCCGACATCGATCAACGTTCTTCCAAATTCGTTTCTTCGACTGTGGTAAGCAGTCCCCAGTCGTACATCTCTTGGTTTATGGCTGGAGGCTCAAGAAGTATTTTCGGAATGGACTTCTCGACACGATGTGGTTCAGTGGTGTGAACATGTCTCTCTTTTGTGCCTTCGACAGATAGAGCAATTCACGTTCGATCAAGGATTGAACTGCCTCTTTGATAGGTTGTTTAGAGAGTGTAAAGGTTATGATTTGGAGAGGATTCTTGTGTACTCCTCCAGTGCCCAGTTGAATCTATTGTGGATCAACCTTCTCTTTGGTGATGTGCTTAAAAATATTGCAGTTAATTGTCGAATGATTGATAAATCTATGAAGGTGACAGTACCTTGGATTCTTCATGTTGGCTCTCTATGATGAGCAACAGTTTGATTGCACCGTCTTGAACCCAGACTTCCAGTAACTCGATCACTCCTTCATGAGAAGTTTAGTCTATCCGATCATTTTCCCGTTCGATGATGCCAGGTCGAGGTTTGTGCAAGATTGTTATTCTTCCGTGATGCTTTTGCAGGAAGAGGTGTTGGATGTCGCATGTTTGAGCAGAAGATTTCCTTTTTCTTCCTTGAGCAACAACGTTCATGGAAGGTTGGACATCGTACTGTTTGTTGATCAGGCATCGGCTGCTCCGAGGTTCCTCGACCTTGTAGACTTTGCTCAGTAAAGCAGGTGTAGTAGTCGCTGATCGTTTTGGATGCTTCATGAAGTTCTGACAAAGTGTGGAACCGGAGGTTTCCAGCAAGGCTCTGTAGATCGGGATCATTTTTTTGACGCACAAGTCTACAAGTTGTTGCTATGTGACGTTTGGGTCGTGGCAGTCCAAGGCTTGAATTCTGAACCTTTTCACATAATCATCAGGATGTTCGGTGCTCCTTCGAAACATCCTTCCTAGATCAGAGAGAGTGACTTGCTCTGACATGAAGAAGTATTTTCGGTAGAAAGCATTAATCATCTCTCCCCAATCGGTGATACTTCACGATGCGATGTTGTTGTACCAGGTGTATGCCCTGCCTTTCAAGGATTTTGAAAATTTCTCCAGACGGACGACATGGTTGTGCTCGTGTTCGCCCAATAATTCCAGAAACCGAGAAATATGTTTTTGAGTATTGCATGTTCCATCATAAAGAATGAATGTTGGAGCGGTATAACCTTTTGAAAGAGGAATCCTCTGTATGGCAGTATGGAGGTTGGTGACGATGGATGGATGATGTCTTGTCTTTTCATCGATCCTCAAAAAATCACTCCATATCTTCACGAGTGATGAAACTTGCAGGTTCCGTTGCTGGAGAGTCATCTGCAGCTTTGCGGAATTCTTCATCATGTACATTATGGATTGGAGAGATTTCAGGATCAGCGGTTGAAGATGTTTCTTTAGCTTTTCCTTTCTCGCGCTGAGGCTGAGTTCGTTCAGACGCAAGCTTGTCTGTGAGAGTTTTAATATAAACACACAACTGCTTCTGTTTTGCAGCCACGTCAGTCTGAACCTTCGTGAGATCAACTATGGTAGCCTGATTTCCTCTGGTTTCTTCAGGAGACCGACCGAAGAGTGGATTGTTGATGGCGCTAGTGCCGTCACTTTCAGGGGTGATCACTGGAGCACCAGTACTTGGAGGAGTAGTAGTAACATGTGGCATGACATTGTTGGCTAGAGGAGTGGTATTAGCGGTACCACTGAAGCCTGCAATGTTGAGAGGATTAGTACTTGCGATTGTAGTATCACTAGAAATTGCGATGCGAGAGTCGGGTGTTGAACCCGGATTGGTAACTGAACCGGACCTAAGATCAACCATCTTTGTGATATTGTGAGATTGCAACCGAGAGAATGATCTCCCACTGTGGTCGCCAATCAGTAGATGGGGAAAAACGATTTGCTGGTTTTTAAGGAATTGATGAGACGACCGTACGGAGGAGTCTCCTCGAACCGAGCGAAATGTTAAACCTCACACAGATGCACCGCTGCAAAGGGGGTGCTTTAGATTCGAGAGATCAATCTGTAGTACTCCGGCCTAAATCAAGACAATGACCGTTCCAGAGTAAATTCGGTCACAAGAGAGGATGGGTTGATCTCTAGGAGGGAAGCTGAAAAATGCGTGGAATCAATGGTAATCAAAGATTGTGGGTGTGTGAATTCTGAATATGATAAGCTCCGAATGATTGAAATTTCTCAATTGATGAGTTGATGATCTCATGTTGTCAGTTTGACGTGAGATTGATGATGCTGATGATTCAATCATGATTCAGTGACTTATTTATATTGCTGGAATTTTAGACACCATGACCCCATGAAGTGTGACAGTTGATGGAATCGAGGAGTGGGGAAGTGGAGATCGTGTTTGAAACCAGTTGCTCAACGTGTGGAGACTTGGTCGATTTTCCACCCACTACCTCGTGAATTCCTTCAACTGATTGCACGACTTGCTCACATTCCATCGTGTGTTTGAACACACGTGCCGTAGACCGCCAGACCAAAACCCTAAGTGATATCCCCCAAGTGACACGATTGACGTCTCGTGGTTTGTTAGTCAATTGATGACTTCGTGGTTTGATGGGACGATGAGTCCATGTAGTTGCTGAGTTGAACATGATGTTCTGAAACTCATGAATTGAACATGTCATGAGACAGAGGTATAGTTCTTACGATGAAGTGAGCAAGTATTGCTCATTCGATGGATCGTTGAATATTGATTGTTGAACCAATATTCCTTGGTTTGAGCAAATATTTATCATCTGAGCAAGTGTTGCTCATGTGATGAATTGTTGAATATTTGATCGTCTGAGCATGTGTTGCTCATCTGATGGATTATTGGCAGCGTAAAAAATATTAATTAGAATACTGGTCGTTGAACCGAGCATAATTAATAAAATTAATGACCATGAGGTCGTCGTAAAATTATTAAGGTTGGAATCTGGAATGATGATCCTTGGATTCAGAAACCCTAATTTGATCAATTGATGATCAATTCATGGTTCGTCAGAAGTTTAACCATGGGACGAAGGAGGGAGCGACTACATGGGACCGTGGATCAACCATGTAGTGTCCATATGCTCACGTGAGCAAATACAAAGAACTCCTGAAGAGTTGACGATTTTGTTGTGTGAAGAATGATTAAATGCTGGCTTAATCATTTATTCAAAAATGCTCGTCTGAGCCTTAGGTGAGAAAACCTAATTAATTATGACGAGGCGAGGGACCGACCATGGAGTCATGAAACCGGCCCTGGGTTGTCACGTGACCGCCTGACGATCACTTCATGAAAATCCAAAGTGTTTGGAAGAGTTTTGGACCTAATACGAGCAATTGTGCAAATTAGGTCAAAACTGTGAAAATTGATGGGACCGGCTTCCGTGAGCCAAAGAGCCAATCTTGGTCGGTCAAGATAGCGCTCGTGTCCCCAAGGCGTCGCGTCTCAGTCCTGAGAATTTTGATATTTTCTGGCGTGCAATTGAGCATCCATTCGAGAAAATATGCCAAAATTAGGGTTTCGACGAAACTGAGGAAAACACCATGAGATGATGAAAATAATTATAAAATAAGGAATGAGGAGGCGTGGGACCGCCGTGGTCAAGGCATGGTCGGCCGGTCGTGACCACGGTCCCGTGGTGCCTTTTCCTTAATTTTATAATATTTTGATGATTTTATGAAAAATTCATGAATTTTGAGAAATTTGATGAATTTAGGGAGTTTCCATGAATTGAAGGAGTTTTCATGAGTTCATGGAAGCAAAATATTAAAATAATAAAAAAGGGCGTGTGGGACCATGGAGGCATGGCCGGCCGGCTATGGCCGGTCCCACGAGTTTTCATAATTTTTTAATATTTTTAGGTATTTTTGATGATTTGAGGGAATTTTTCCTAATTTGAGAGAAATACCATAAATCAAGGAATTTGATGAATTCAAGGAAAAATAGGATAAATAATAATAAAATAATAAAGCAAAGGGCGTGTGGGACCGGCTAGGGCATGGCGGCCGGCTAGTGGCCCGGTCCCACAAGTTTTCATATTTTATTTTATTATTATATGATGATTTGTGCAAAAAATACCATGAAATCAAGGAGTTTTTTCATGAAATTAGAGAATAATAATAATAATAAAATAATAAGGAACCGTGGGGTGTGGGGCCGGCTGGGACCAAGGCATGGCCGGTTGGCCAATGGTCACCCCCACACTCCTTTCCTTAATTTTATATTATTTTTTATGGATTTATGGAAGTACCATGAAACCGAGGAGTTTCCTCGAGACGAAGGAGATTTGATAAATGAGAGAATTTTCATCAAATCATGGAAATAATAAAAATGCATTAAAAATATAAAACTGGCGTGGGATTGACCACGACACGGTCGGTCGTGTGTCCGTGCTCCCAGCACCTGGTCAATATTTTTAATTATTTATTATTTTCTTCCCTATTTTGCATAGGTTCATCGTTTCGTTGTATTTTGAAATACTCGTTCGTGCGGTGACTGTTAGTGCATCGTCGTTGAACACACTTTCACCATTTGAATCGGGGCTTACTTAGAGGTAGCTCAGACGCCCGGTTGTTGATTATTTATTACTAATTGTGGAATTCAGTGGAGAATAATTCAAAACTGAGTAATAAGATGTTTATTATTAATTCATAGGATCAGCTGAGGATTCGACTACGAATTCAGAATAATAAAGTGAGCATTACCATTCCATGGGATCGTAGATTCGACCATAGAATCGGAGTAATTAAGATTTATCTATTACCATTTATGAGACCAGTTGTGGATTCGATCATGAAATCGGAGTAATGAGATAATATAGTTATTGCTATTCTATGAGATCAAGCCGTGGATTCGATCATAGAATCAGAACAATTGTTTATTGCCATTCCATGGGACCAGTCGTGGATTCGACCATGGAATAGGAGCAATTGTTATTGCCATTCCATGGGACCAGTCGTGGATTCGACCATGGAATAGGAGCAATAATAGATTATTCTGGGAATTCAGTAGTGAATGTCACGCAGAATTAATCTTAATTAGGAATAATTAACTTTGTGGCTCTATACTAGCAGAAAGCTGTCTAGGAGCATTAATTATCCCGATATGAGCTTGTCGGTAAGTCATATCCTTTATATAGTCAGGGTAAACTCGTTGTTTGTTCCTGAAGACGTTATCGCTCTATACTAGCAGAGCAAGTTGTCTAGGAGCCGTCCATCTCGTGATACTATATAGAAATAATCACTGAAAGTGTTCAGTGTTCATGAGATATGTCGTTGTCCAGTCGTGAGACTACATATCTACATGTACTCTGAGAGAAAGTACTCTCCGTTCAGAATTCAATGAGAGACCCGTGTCTCAATACTCACGTCTGATTGTTGTATCAGAGCTTCGTATAGTTATGAGTTCACGATTTTAGCCCTTGTCGAAAATCCACCATCTACAAACCTCTGTCACAGATGAGTTACTCATAAAGAGTTTCTCGACATCCCTTATCCTCTGATAAGAGGTGAACAGGTCTCTGATTCAACAAACATGCTTAATGGCTCCAGAGTCCACCCCAGTCTCTCACATTGGTTATTAAAATAACTTTCGACATCATGCCACCGAAATCGTTCTAGTTTGTTTCAACTAAATTAACGTTAACTTCCTACTTATTAAGGTTTTTATGTTGTCTACACTTTACTGCCGTGTGGCCAGGAACTTTACAAACATAACAATCACCCTTAATTAAAGTAATGCTGGATTCAGTTTTACAAAACATACCTTTCATATGAAGACTACGCTTAGAGTTGTGTTTGATGTTCTTTCTTTTGTTTTCTTTGGAAGACTTGTGTTCATCCACATACGCCTGGTAGCCATGTCCCTTTTCAATTTCATGTCACAATCTTCGTTTATACTCTGACCACAGACACGGTAATTTCCCAATCACCTAATACACCACATCTCACAAACCTTAGTTCCGAATCGGAAAATAAAATATAAGTTTTGAAGATAACATCTAGATCTACAAACTTCGTTTGAATCACCATTTCAAAAAACTCATGGTTACCCCATAAAAACTAATTTAGTTAACAACAAATTTCTGCTCGTCAGAATTTTTCAGGAACATTTTTCTATTTTGTAAAATATCAAAAAAATACTTTTACGACTCCAAAAATTTTGAAATTTGGTGTGGGTAACTATCAGGATGTCTACCACATTAGGTCAAAAGGGTTCATAGAAATTTCTTCTAGGTTAAGAGATAAATACGAAACTCTACATCTAACCAAAAATTCGTTTTTTATTTTTCACTTCACAATTAATATCCATGATTATTACGAACTCTAATGTCTTAAGATTGTTGAGTGCAATAATAAAAATAAGAAAAAATCAAATAAGCAAAAGTTGTTGATACTTAGCTCGTTTATAATGGAAGTGATCGATTCGATAAAACGGACGAGCTCCCCAAATCTCCGCGACAGCAACAAAGAAAAACTTTGGAAAAACAGAGTGAGTCACGTGTTCAACACGCTGCCCTTAAGACATTAGCGCCCGGCTACACTCAAGAGTGATGCTATAGCCCTCGCAGGACGGATATCTCCAGGATAAAACACCCTACTACACCTACTACTAGCATATGCAGTAGATGCTCAACTTGAGCTTGGCAACTCCGGAAAAACACTTAAGGAAAATCGTGAACGTTAAAGAAATCACTATAAAACATTTTCCCTTGGGGGTCTCTCTAAAAAAATAGAGAATCCCCTTTCCCGTTGATTTTAAAAAAATAGTAAATTTCTTTATATAATGGAATAATACAACTTAAAAAGATGAACTCCCCGATGTGGGACTAAAACGCTTATATAGTCTCTTAAAACAACTAAAAAGTAGAAACTTCACAGTGTGGGACTAATAAGTTTTTCATTCACAAAAAAAAATAATAAATTATATTTTTTATTAAAACTTTAAAAATCATATTTTATTAATTGTTTTCCAACTCATAAAACATTGTAAACTCTAGTTAATGTATAAAGATATTCAAGTTCTTATTCGGATTCCTTTCGGTCTACACTTTTGTTGATTTTAAGATTCAAAGACTTTCAAGATTCAAAAGTTATTTATGAGTTTAAGCTTTGCATGTTAGATCGATTAAAGGGGATACCAAGAGTGGCAAGGGATACCATTTAATCAGACAATCGAAATATGTTAGTATTTGTTTGTCCAGTATATATGGTATCATTGCCGCTAATAATGGAAGTGATCGATTCGATAAAACAGACGAGTTTGGGGCCTAGGGCATTTATTTGGGGCCTATCAAAATTTGGTTCCCAACTATATGGGGATAAAGGGTGACTAAATTGGAGACAATTACCAAATTATCCTCCATTAATTCATAATAATAAAACCTAAAATTCTAATCTTTTCATTTCCTTTTCATTTTCAAAAAACGATTAATAGTTTTTTTTCTTCTATAAAATGTAGAAGCCAACAAGATTCAAACATGCCACTGGATCCTAGCGGGAGTAATCCAAGAATTGTTCAAGCAATTCGAAATAAACCATCGAATAACAAAGCGGTTAAGAAAAACGAAGAATCTCAGATCGTAGTACAAACAGAAGAAATGACCCAATTCAGGTACTTTTCTATCAATATAATCCTTTAAATTGAAAATTTTGAAATCAAAGTTTTTTGGGTTTATCAAAATCGGTCTATGTTCATGTTCGCGTAGACCGAGTCCTTCATAAAATGGTCGATGTCCATCCCACATCGACCGATTATTCCGTATGTGTTTTCTGGTTGGAGTTCCCAGTATGGAAGAAATAATAGTGTTTCTGCTGGGTTTCTTTTTTGATAGAATCGGTTTATGTGGATGTCCACATAAACCGATCATATAGCGT
Source organism: Papaver somniferum (assembly GCF_003573695.1). Taxonomy (NCBI): domain Eukaryota; kingdom Viridiplantae; phylum Streptophyta; class Magnoliopsida; order Ranunculales; family Papaveraceae; genus Papaver; species Papaver somniferum. The sequence continues at coordinate 68,726,563 of NC_039364.1, read as the reverse complement.
TTGATTTCTTAATTGTCAAGCATATAATCCACTTATGTGAATGTCCACATAGATCGATTCTTAGTGGATAAAATGCCCCAAATTATTTGTATAATTTTTTACCTAAAATCGTTTTCTATAAGCACCTATATAGAATGATTTAAAGAAGAAATTACAATACAAATTAACCCAAGTAACCCACGTATATTTCTGCAGTTGAAATGAGAAATTATCCATCCTTTTTATCATTTTCAAACTGTCAAGTCAATTCATGGTACATAAAACATTGGAAACTCTAGTTAATGTATAAAGATATTCAAGTTCTTATTCGGATTTCTTTTAGGTCTACACTTTTGTTGATTTTAAGATTCAAAGACTTTCAAGATTCAAAAAAAAAATGTTTAGGTTTTTCTTTTACAGTTATTTATGAGTTTAAGATTTGCATGTTAGATCGATTAAAGGGGATACTAAGAGTGGCAGGGGATACCATTTGAGCAATCAGACAATCAGAATATGTTAGTATTTGTTTGTCCTATATATATGGTATCATTGACGCTAATAATGGTACCCTTTTATATACGCGACTAGTTTGGGGCCTAGGACATTTATTTAGGGCCTATCAAAATTTGGTTCCCAACTAGATGGGGATAAGGGGTGTCTAAATTGGAGACAACTACCAAATTATCCTCCATTGAATCATAATAATAAAACCTAAAACTCTAATCTTTTCATTTCCTTTTCATTTTCAAAAAACTATTAATAGTTTTTTTTTCTTTTATTAAATGTAGAAGCCAACAAGATTCAAACATGCCACTGGATCCTAACGGGAGTAATCCAAGAATTGTTCAAGCAATTCGAAGTAAACCATCGAATAACAAAGCGGTTAAGAAATACGAAGAATCTCAGAGCGCAATACAAGCAGAAGAAATGACCCAAATCAGGTACTTTTCTATCAACATAATCCTCTAAATTGAAAATTGTGAAATCAAAGTTTTTTGGGTTTACCAGAATCGGTTTATGTTCATGTTCGCGCAGACCGAGTCCTTCATAAAATGGTCGATGTCCATCCCCACATTGACTGATTATTCTTTATGTGTTTACTGGTTGGAGTTTCCGGTATGGAAGAAATAACAGTGTTTCTGCTGGGTTTCTTTTTTGGTAGAATCGGTTTATGTGGATGTCCACATAAACCGATTATATAACGTTTGATTTCTTAATTGTCAAGCATATAATCCATTTATGTGAATGTCCATATAGATCGATTCTTAGTGGATAAAATTCCCCAAATTTTATGTATAATTTTTTTACCTAAAATCGTTTTCTATAAGCACTTATATAGAATGATTGTGTGTCGGAGTTATTAGGAATCCGCTTTGTGTGAGTATCGTTCTGATCTATTATATACTTGGAATTCGTAAATTTACTGAATTTGATTTTTGTTTATTTTGAATCCCCAAAAGCAAACTAAAAAGAGAGTGAAGAAGAAACATGATCTTGCTTCTCCTAAGAGTTTGGAAACTCGTCAAAAAGACGGTAAAAATTGGAAACTTCGCACCGTAGGGGCTCGGGTGGTAAAGCTAATGGGATCCAAATCAATGAACCAACTCAAGTGGAGCTACTAATACATGAATCACCCGATGATAAGGGAGAGCTATTATGAGGGTAAAAACACAGGTGGCCTGCTCTTGTCTGGGCAATCTTAGTAATTATCTCAAACCTATGTCGTGCCTCGAAGTTTTGTTGACTTTATCACCTTTTATTCATTTAGTGGTTTGATTATTGTCTGCAAGTATATTTTTTAAGATCACGCTGATGTCGTGCGTCTCCTTAGGCCAGAAACGTCACATGTTAAAATGGACTTATGAACACTGGAAAAAGAAGCCAAATAAGCCTTTGATCTAATAGATGCTATAGGGTCGTTGGTCACGGTTGGTGATTGGATATAAGAAACCTCTTGTTTCTGCCTTCTCCGAGAGATACTACGGGAAAACGGATATTTTCCATATTTTGGTTGGCGAAATTACAATAACTCTAAATGATATGCAACTGATTACTGGTCTAAGCGTAAGAAGTAAAGCCTTGAGGGGGCACGATTACATCAATGATCTTGTACGGATGAAGATTTACAGTTTCACTAAGATGATGTACAGTTGGGATGAGGAGAAGTCTAAGTCGGAGATGCTAGTAGGTAAAACGAAGCAGAGAATATTCCATCTCGCGAGCTTGAGGGAACGATTCTTGGAAACAAATGAGCTTCGTAAAAAGAGAGACTTGACTCCAGAGTGTGTCAACACTACTACCAAGACATATAACCTCTAAATCTTGGGAGATGTTATCTTCCCCGATGTTTGCAGTTCTCGTGTGAATACCAACTCTATATAGTTATTGGAACCACTACACAAGGTCCGCGAATACTCAAGGGACTCTGGGTGCTTGCACACTTAAGAACTTGTTACGGTTGCTTAAGAGTAAGAAGACAATGAGCGAGCATAACTGCATTTTGGATAGTTGCTTGGTAGCTGGTGGAGTTGCCTAAGGTTAAGAAAACGACTAGGTGTATTTTGGGTCTTTATATGTTATGAAGGATGATTGCCATATCTTATTTGGAACAATTACATACTGGTACACGTTTTGGGGTAAAGTTGACTAAAGGATATGCACAAGACAGAGTGTGATTGTTATGAAGTTTTTCCTCTGTGATTAATCACATTTATATTTGAATCCTGTTAGTTTTAATGTGGCGGTTTGACTTAGTCGACGAAGTCGAAACTGCATTCTTGCCTAGAGATTTGGTGGAAGACATTAGGTTGCCACAACCCATTTTATTTGAGGTTACTGGTTTAGTTTAGAAGTTTGGTATGTCATCTTTTGGAGCCTATGGTTTGTTTTTTCACCAAGTTAGTAATTTTGTGAAGATTGACATGTTTGGTTTCTTCTTATCTCGTTATTCATTTTGGGGATATGCTCATGGAAAAGAGCAAGTTCAGTTTTATTGCTTGAAGAAGCAATTGAATTTAGAGTTTTGAGATGGAGGAGTTTGGTTTTGCTAAGAAAACACTTGAGCATAAATTTGGACGAGATTTGTTGACTTCGGTCGTTTGGTGGTTAAGTTGTCACTTGATCCAGTTTGCTCTTCGTTGAGGTCCTTTTGGGTGATGAGGTGATTTTTGTGATTTTGAAGATCTGCTCAGATTAGTGGAATCTTTACCGAGGTGGAAATTTGTTAAAACATCGATAAGGTGGAGATTGTTGATAATTGTTGGTATTTTTGGGAGGTTCCGGAAAGTTCCGGAACACACTAGAAATCTCTAGTGTACAGAAATATAAGGTTTCCTAGTTTAGGTTGATTTCCATATTTAGACAGGTTACCAAAATAACATTAAGTTTCCTAGTTGGTTTGGGTTTCCTTTCCAAGGAGACTCATACTTTGGAATCAAGTTTATGAATACTATATAAGGAGGTTTATAAGGTCTTTAGGGATTCCATCCCACCTCTTGGGGTGGAGTTTAGTAAGAAAAGAGAAGAACCATTCTCTGGTATTGAGAGATATACCATTGGTGTTGAGAGAGTATATCGTTATGGTTTCACGAAGATGCGGAAGACATCATTTAGTGAAGAGAAGATCGCCTTTTTCGTTGATGGTGGAAGATCATCAATGGTATTAGAACAGACATCGTTTAGAAGGAGATCATCTCGGTTATGCGAGATAAGTATTATCTTGTTTGGTTAGACATTATTAGGTAATATTGGAACGTTTTGGTGTAGAGAATTATTTTGGTATTTGTGAACAACATCTTGCTGGTCATATTTGTTGATTGATTCATCAATCGTTAAGTGTGTAGTTCTCTATTTAGTGGTTCCATAATAACGAAGAAGTCATAACTGTTTTGGTGGATGTAGGCATATTTCCGAACCACGCTAAATCTTGTGTGATTTACTTATTGGTTCTTATGTGTGTTTGCATCGTCTATCTTTCATTCTACGTCGATCCAAATACATAGTGTCTTGTGGGTTTATTTAAGTTGGATTTCCCTAACAAGTGGTGCGGTTAAGTGGTAATTTCCCCAACACTTTGGACTTGAATTTTGAGGATGCTTTAATGGGTCAAGTTGGTACCCGTAGATGTGGTGCACCACCACACAGTGCGTCGTTTCCTGTTAATGATTGAATTGTCAAAATTTGAAAAAGTCCCACCCCTAGGAATTTCTCCTTGGAGCTTATTGAAAGATAGGTTAAGATGTCTGAGATTTACAAAGGCCTTGAAGTGTTAGAGCACTTCTCGGTCGAAATCGCATGCGTTGCTATCTCAAGCATGTTTTTCAATGTTAGTGATCAAAACTATAAGTCTTGATTTCCAGTCTGCTATAGCTAAGTCTCGGACTATGATAGAAAGTGTAGTTGAGCTCAAGAACTCCATGGCGATCATCATACAAGACGAAGAACTACTCAAGGAACTGGTGGAACTTCATCGACTAAAAGGTATGTGGAGACTTGAACTTATCTATCACTCAAAAGTCTATCTACTTTATCTCCTATCTTGAGACAAAAGTTGTTTTACTGTATAGACTTTGATCATACACATTTGCTATTTCGAGCCGAGTTCATCTCGCTTATCTATTTCTCGAAATATGTGTTGGTAAGCTTTCGCTTTGGCCAAGTTCATCTTTACCTAGCTACGAAAGTCATATTATGTTTCAATTACTTGAAAATGGCTTTGACGAAAAATGGTTTGTGAATAACAACTATATAACATCCTCTAAGAATGTTTCAATGATTGAAATGAGAGTTTAGATTATATAACCATTGTTGGATATAAGCATTGTGTGGTAACACATATATGTATAAGTCCTTATTACTTGAACCAAATTTCGTGTACTTTGCTGCTCAGGAAACCGGAACAGAGTCCGCGAACCCAGTCCACGAACCCGGTCCGCGTACTGTCGGAGGTTCTCTTCCCGAGAAAATCTGCTGGAGTTTGTGAACTATTTACAAACTTATTCCGGGTACTTAAGTCCGCGTACCCAGTCCGCGTACTTAGGTTGGTTATTTGCTAAAAACGATTATTCATGAACTTATAATTACATCAACTAAGGAATGCAAGTTTGCGAACCGTGGCTATAAAGTTCATGAATCGATTCGAGTGAATCAAATCGTTTTTGCTTCAATTGTGTCTTGTATACTTCTATAAGATCTAAGCAATTGAACATCTCTCTAACTAGTTCATTTGAACTAGTTAATATGGAAATGCTCATATGGCTAACCATTTGGTTAACTACTGTTGAACCAACGAATGTACATGTTTGGGTACGGTTACACAAACCTAAAACGTACATTTCGTTTGTGTGTAACAAGCTAAGTTTCGATCTAACGGTTGAAAGATATTAGCTTGAATCTAATCAGGTTTTCATCTAACGATGAATATTGAATGCTTTGTTACTAAGCTAACATTGATTGCAAACCTTGATTTGAAAGACTATATAAAGGAGAACTCTAGCATCTGGGAAACCTAATCCCCACACCTCCTATGTGATACTAGTTGTATAAGCTAGAGTCGATTCTCCTTTAACCTTAGGTTTCTACCGAGACCCTATAGGTTAACGAATTGAAGACTTCATTGGGATTGTGAAGCCAGACCGATACTACTTTCTTGTAGTTGTGTGATCTGATCTTGTTGTTTCTATCGTATTGAGTACAATCGTAACGATTGGCTTGAGATTGATATCTCCGATAGGCAAGATATAAAAGTAATCACAAACATCTTCGTCTAATCGTTTGTGATTCCATAATATCTTCATTCTCCGCATCGATTAAGATTATTGTGAGGTGATTGATAATACTAGGTTGTTCTTCAGGAATATAAGTCTGGTTTATCAATTGGTTCTTGTTCACCTTGATTTATCTAAAGACGGAACAAAACTCGTAGGTATTTCTGTGGGAGACATATTTATCTATTACTGTAGACTTTTCTGTGTGATACAGATTTGTTTATTAAAGTCTTCAACTTTGGGTCGTAGCAACTCTTAGTTGTGGGTGAGATCAGCTAAGGGAACCAAGTGCGTAGTATCCTGCTGGGATCAGAGACGTAAGGAGCGCAACTGTACCTTGGATCAGTGTGAGATTGATTGGGGTTCAATTACAGACCGAAGTTAGTTTGTAGTAGTCTAGTGTCTGTAGCGGCTTAATACAATGTGTGTTCAATCTGGACTAGATCCCGGGGTTTTTCTGCGTTTGCGATTTCCTCGTTAACAAAATTTCTGGTATCCGTGTTATTTCTTTTCCGCGTTATATTGTTTATCTTTATAATTGAAATATCACAGGTTGTGCGTTTGAATCAATCAATTGGGAAATCCGACCTTTGGTTGTTGATTGAAATTGATTGATCCTTGAACATTGGTCTTTGGTACCGTTCAAGTGATTTCTCTTGTATTCAATTAGACTCGCAGATTTCTATTTTCTTGAGTAAGAATTGAATCGAGAAAGAGAGATATAACTCTTTGATATACTTTATTAAGATTGAGTCTAGTTGATTCTCTTGAAAGTATATTGGAGTTAGTCCATACAGATTGCTAATCGAAATATTGGGTGTGGTTGTTGTACCCCCGCTTTTTCATGAAGAACTAAAAATCAGGACATGAAGTTATTATAAAATATATCCATGTTTTCTAAGCTTTTAGTTCAGCAAATGATTCTGGAATAGAACCTTGAGACGATTTTTTTGACAAGCGTAGGTATCCTATACTGCTAGAAATATTACCTGACAACTTATTCATTCTTGGATCCCATTCTTCCAAAGTAATCAACTTCCCCACTTCTTATTGTAGAGTTCCATTAAGAGAGCTAGTCGATGTGTTTAGAAATACGAGATTTTAGAGACCGAGCAAACTGATGGAATTAGTCCAGATAATGAATTGGATTGTAAGGAAGACGCTTGTGGCCGATTGAGATTTTTCATGCAGTTCGGTATCGAGCCTGTGAGCTTGTTTTCATGAAGATCTAATTCTGCCAATTGACTTAGAGTGCAGTACTTACTTGGGACTTAGAGTGCACTATTCACTTGGATCTAATCCTTGTCACTCGTTACCTTTTATTTTTTTGGAAGCATGTTTCCATATTTGTGTAGCTTTTGTGATCCTTTAAGTGTTGATAGAATTTCTCCAGTCAAGTTATCTTCTAACCCTGTTATTATAAATCAATCAAATTACCAATCCCCCTAGGCATTCTCCCTGGATTTTTGATCTAGTGGCCATGAAAATATGAGGAGTTGCTGAGAGATTTCCAATAAAATTAGGAAAGAAACTAATGATATATCCTACTGAAAACCATCTCCAAGTGCAATAGAAATATGAAGATTACCTTTGGTACTTCAATGGTTAAGCGAAACCCGTCTAGACTAAGTATCTGCAGGAATTGCAAATTACCTAGAGACATCTAGACTAAGTATCTGCATGAATTGCAAATTACCTAGAGACATTGCTATTGGCCCAGTAATTAAGTTTACGCTAAAATATATCAATGCGAGCTTAGAAGAGTTGGAAAGTGAAACTTGAATTTCTCCGGCAAGTCTATTATTTGACATAAATAGTATTTTAAGATTAGGACTACCACTAGCAGAAATTTCCCCTTCAACAAGCGCCCAAAAAACAAGTCCCGTTTCATCAGGAATATATCCAAGATTTTGTTTCTTCTAACAGAAATGAATGTCAATGTGGAAATATAGCTAATGAAGCATGAATTTGACTGGTTGATTTGTTAGCAGTCAGGCATATAACCATAAGCTTCAGTAAAACAACATATGGAAAGATAAATTTTATATATACGGTAAAGTACGCCTTCAAGACCCATCTTAGATTCAAGGTGGTTAATCTATGTGTTACTTTTGCTGCAAAAGACCCCAATCCAAGTCACTAGGAAGTTCCGATAGTCCAGTTATAGTTAACGTGTTATTTGAATCAAATGTCAAATGTGTTGATTGGTCAGTAAAGTTGTTTGTCAAACTTGAAACAAAACCGGCCATGAATACAACATAAACTCAGCAAAAAATAGCACATGGTATGTGAACACAAATTGGGTTTTGCAGTGAGAAATACAGAAGATATTGTGATTGCTCATTCTTCAGTAATAAGAGCACGCATTTGTATTGTTAAACTTAAACTCATGATTATGTTTTCGTAAGAAAGAGTACTATTAGTAGTTTCTTCCTGCAAGTTTCCTCCATGATTTAAATGTTCCTGACTCCTTTTTTATGATGTTCTTATTAAATGTAGGTATCTTCGTAGATAGTCAAAGAAAGACTGTCCTTTATAGTACTTGAAACAAAAGGAAAAGTTTGTACCATCATATAACAATGGGTTTTTGTGTACTGTATTTCCACGTGTTTTTTGTTGTTTCTCCAATTTTACGTCAACTATGAAAATGAACTTGTTCAAAGTATGAGACCTTATGTTTGATTGAGAGCAGCGTTAAAATTCTGCAACTTCTGTTAAGACCCATCCATTGATCAAGAGTCTGCTTTAATCCCATGAACGATGGATTGATGGTTGACGAATGTTATCAATCATATATTACTTTTTCCTTCTAGCCAATACCCATGCCTAATGATGCTTTTGCTGCTGATGCTGGTCTTATAATTAGAAGTGATAACACAGCTGCCGGTGGTGAAATCAATAGTTGTGGGTTTAGGACTTCGCATAAATTGTATGGCTTAAATGTCTGTGATACTCATAGAGCTGGAGTGGGATAAAAATAAGGGGTATTTGAAGAATAATCGTAACTTCAGACTCCCATAGTGATGTGCTATATATTGCAAATGGTAAGCTTCCTTTGACTCTTATGCACCATGTGACGAGAGATGCATTTCTCTGTAGATAGAAAAAAAGGAGATACTGAAATAATTACTAGTAGACTTAGTTTTTTTTTTCCAATATTGTTTAATGTAGTGGCGGGGTGTACTACAGGCTTTCTTGAGTTTAGCTTATCTTGTTACTCCTTTGTACTTTAGGTTTCAGCTTTACGGCGTTGCATCAAGAATGTTGAATGTGTTTTTTTCTTGTTCATCAAGAATGTTGAATGTGTTTATTTTCTTGTTTTCTTGGTTGCTTTGTCACTTTTGATGTAAAGGTTTTTTCAGGGAAGTAGACAATACGCCAGTGTCTTCCGCTTTATTAATAAAATATTGATGTATAAAGAAAACTAAAAAAAAGAAAGGCTTTTAAGGCCTATTCCAATGCGTGTAGTATTTCAATTGGTTTGTAATTTACCCACTATGGGTATGGCAAAGTGGCAAACATAAGTGGATAAGTGGAAAATATACCACTTAGGAATACACGACAGAGTGTCTACCGAGCGATACAATATCCATCGCTATCTGGTCATCAGAATGCTCGCTGATTTGTCTAGCGTCAGCCACAATCATGATGTCGCTCGGTGAGTAGATCATCGTTCAGTTGTTCCTCATCCAACAACTAAAATTCCCCCCCCCCCCCCCCCCCCCCCCCCCATAAATACCCCCAAGTTCAAACTTTCATTTCAACTCGCGCCAGAATTTCTAAATCTTTCTAGAATTTATCAATCTCTAATACTTTTCATCATTCTTCCAATTTTCCAAAGCGCATAGCTGAGTTCATAGAAAACTAACATGCTATCGAAAATCAAAGAGCTGGTAATCGAGCCAATGTGGAAAATCGAATTAGGAAGCGATTACCAAAATTTACTACTGAGGAAGATGAATGTGTTTGCAGGAATTATGTTGTTTTTTTACTGAGACTATATTATCAGATACATTCCATCCTCAAACATTTTACGAAAGAATATTTGGAAAATTTCAAGAACAGACAATAAACCCCAGCAATCGTGATGCTTCAGGATTGTCTCATAGCTTCACTGTAATGGATAAGGAAATTAGTATGTATCTTGTTCTACTTCAGCAAGCAGGTCCAATCATGAGGGATGGTGAAATCATGATGGAACTTGAACAAAGATGTCGTGCGAAATATCGTCGCATCAACGTAAAAGACTTCCAATTTGGAAGTTGTTTCGAGATTTTAAGAGGGTTACCCAAATATAACCCCATGTTTATATTTTAGTTCCTTAATTGAAAACTTGAATCAAAGTATTAAGTTTTGATTAGATGGGGAAGTCTCACGGAAAATTACCTAGAACATTATGCATAAAATATATAAAACTCATTTTAAGTCCCTAACATAGCGGATAAATAGACCTCATGCTGGTGCCACTGATTATTTATATGATAAGAGCTCCGACAACAACGACTGGGTTAGCATCCATCTTTTTGGAGCGGGCACCTTCAAACTAATATTTGTCTTACTTGAGTTTAAAATAAAATGTAACTTTAATTAAAATGTAAAATTGAAAGAATAGAATTAAGCTTAATTTTCAATAATACAATGCAAATTTTCAAATTCATTAAACTTCGAATTAATCATTAATAATCATTTTACATGACATAAAACTAGACAATAATAATTTGAAATATAGACTTTAAAAATAAAAATTTGGGACAATTTTCTTCATCTCTGTTTATCTTCTTCATTTCACAAAACTTCCAATCAATATTGCATTCATGAACAAAGTTTTCTTTCTTTATATTCTTCTTTGTATTTAAATTTGTTTTCCCTTGATTTTTCTTGCCTTGAAATTTTCTTTGCCTTTTCTTAGTTGCAGTTTTCCTTGGTTACTATCCAAAATTTGAAGACTTCTTTACTTTTTACCTATATTTCTATAACTATCACATATCTTCTCAACGACACCTTCAAGCACTACTCCAGAAAAATCAAGTTGCGTTGCCGAATCAACTTGGGTTTGAAATTGTGCCATTTGGGAAAGATTGAAAAAGTAAATTATATTGAGAAAAAAGGAAATAAAAAAACTAAGATTGAAAAAGAGAGAAATAATTAGAAAAAATTGTGTAAAATGTTGGTGCAATTTTTTAGTTTGAAAATTACCTATTTATAGGCGACAAAAAACTTGTTGTTGGCGCTAGACTTTATACCGAGCGATATTCTTGGTAGCGCTAGCGATAAAGACTCCATCGTTGGCGTTATTATCTATTTTGTTCGATAGAAACTCTACCACTCAGTGGTTTTCCCATAGTGGCGCAACTCATTTGCATGCCACCTGGTATGTCCAACAGGTTTTTTTAACCTTGTGCATATGAATAGGCCTAAGAGAACACGTTAAATATTCCCCTCATATTATTTTAAAGGTCTTAGTTACAGGTTAAAACTTTCATTTTGTTACACAAGTACGATACACCGCATTCCCTAACTAATTACCCAAAGTAAAAGATAAAGATTAAAAATCAAACAATGGTTTTTCATTAAAAATTGAACAATTCCAAAAAGATTTCATCTTTGTGAAGAGTTCATATTCCGTAGCTGGTAATATTATATGTTAGAGCATTGCTCGGTCGAACTCACAAGTGTTGTTATCTCAAGCTTGTTGTCAAATTTAGTTTTCAAAACTATATCTTGATTTCTAGTCTAGAATTTGTTAAGTCTCGGAATAGGATAGAAGTGTAGTTGAGAAACGGAAATCACGACAGTCATCATTGACCGTTTGAAGGAGAAGATCAACCGAAGCTTTGGAGAACTTCTTCAACAAAAGGTAAGTGAAGACTGAACCACCTATTTCTCAAGTTATATTCATATTTCTATCTATGAGACGATGTCGCACAGCTAATTATATTATCATAAGCATATCAAGAATTTCGAGTCAAGATTCATCTTGTAATTAGTCCTCCAAATATGACTAAGTAAGAATTATCATTCGAAAATAGTCTGGAACAGTGATATGTGTCATTGATGGTATTTTGGAATGTTTTCAAATCGATTTAGAGAAATATATAACTACTGTAGATTCGGATATAAAACAGTGTGTACACACCGGTCTTACAAACTTGAAAAACTGTTATAAGTCTGAAGTCGTAATACATGTACTCGTACATGTAACGTAGTAGCTATATGTCGACAAACATATATTTGGTACACATATTAGTATGCACACCTTTAAAAGTCTGCGAACTCGTGAATCCGGATCGGTACGTAAACCAGTGTGTGTACTAGAAAAGAATTGTTGGTTACGGAACCGGTTTGGTATGCACACCGGTACACATACCAGAAATGTTATGTGGACTCCGGAACGTGGCTATGTTTAAATGGTATTTGTACCCGTACGCATACCAAAAAAGTTTTGTGGAATCCGGAACTTGTTATATTTAAATGGTATCCATATCAATATGCATACCGAAAATTTTCTATGAACTCTGGAGCTCAGTTATATCTTAAGGTTTACATACCAGTACACGTGCCATGACATAATTGTTCACAAACCGGGTAAGTAATTGTATCTTGTAAACCTACTTACCATGTCGATTAAATTCATATGCATATAAAATTATTTGTCTGAAATAATTAGAATTTGAATAATCTCTAAAAACACCATAAACATATTTGATCACATTATTGTGTTTCGAGTTAAGCGTTAAGGGTTTATGATCAAGCTTATAGTTCAATTGGATAGCTTCGGCTAATCATTCATGAGTGTGGTCTTATACACGGTTCGGTTACTGTTCATCCTAACCAGAGTTTATATCTTGATTATGTTAATCAGATTCAAAGATTCATCTAACAGTGGATATTGTTTGCTTGGTTCCAAAGCTATCTTGGCTTAAACCTAAAGCAACATATGCTTTGAATGTCTTATAAGGGGAACCTCAAACAACTGGGATCTTTGAATCCCGACACTATTTTTCTTGGTATGTCCTAGTTGTAACTAGAGTCGTCCTCTTCCTAAAACCCCTTTAGAGTTTAGCGACTACAAAGACTTCATAGGGATTCGTGAAGTCAGGTCCAACTATTGTTTATCTGATAGCTCGAGTATCCTGATCTTGTTTGATTGTTGAGCTGCTCACTTGAACAAGATAGATAGAAATCATCAAAGTTCTCTTCATCTCAGATTTTGTTTATTCCACAAGTTTTATACTTGTGATGAGGTGAATAATAATCTAGGTTGCACTTCGGGTTGCGTGAGTTCGGATTTTGTGGTTCGCTAGACTTTGTCTATCACTATCGATTTCCATTAACTTGATCTACGATCAAAAAAAATATCACATATATATATATATGCTTATCTGTGGGAGGCAGATTCATTTAAAGTCTTCAATTGAGTTGAATAAGCAACTCTTAGTTGGTGCGACGTCAGCTAAGGGAATCAATTGCGCGCAGTCCTGCTGGAATTCAAGAGGCGTAAGGAGCGCGACTGTAACTGAATTGATGTGAGGATTTAATTCGGTCTCAACTACATTCCAGTCCGAAGTTATTTGGTAGTGGGCTAGTGTCTGTAGCGGCCTAATACAGTTTGGTGTTCTATCTGGACTAGGTCCCGGGATTTTTCAGCATTTGCGGTTTCCTCGTTAACAAAACTTCTGGTGTCTGTATTATTTCTTTTCTGCATTATATTATTTATCTTTATAATTGAAATATCACAGGTTGTGTGTTAATCAATCAAAGTAGGCACATCTATCCTTGTTTGTTGGATACGACTTGATTGATACGTGGAAATTGATCTTTGGAATCATCGAGTACTCTCACCCTCAAATCATGTTCACCTTCAATAGATTTTTTGATTGTGAGAGAAAGAGATAAACTCTGAATATTCTTTCTTGATTGAGATTTATTAAGTTGAAAACTCTCGGAATTGAATTTGGGTTTGTCCATACAGGTTACCTTTGGCCCCCCCGTATTTTCATTATACATTACAGTTCACCAGATTTGGGAGCTCATGAACCTTCAAACCATTTACAGTACTTTCTGGCAGATTCATGGAAACCAATACAGATAGTAAAGGAAAATATCCCGGTACTTCAACTGCATATCAGGACTATCCATCTCCAAATACACATATAAAACCTAGCTTAATTGGGGGCCATAACTTCTAATTGGGGGCCATGCACTACGGGATAAAAAATGTCACCCAATCCTAATTTGGGTCACCACTTAAAAAAATATTTTCTAAATGGCAAAACTTCCCTTATATGATTAGTATTGGGAATTAATTAGTTTGATTAGTGTGGTAAGTGTATTTAGATTAAAATCTGATTTTAGGAAAAAAAATTGTGGAAAATGTGTTTTATGTGTTGAGAAGAAGAGGAGGAGTTTTGAGAGGAAAACCTAGGGTTTTTACAAATGAGTGATTCAAGTGGAGGGAATGAGATTGGTGAAGCTTCAAATAACAACAATGATTGTGTTGATGGTAAGATTGTCTCAACTAATGATATGGGTTGGATGTTTGATGAGGAGATGTTGATAGAGGAAGGTCACCATTGAAACATCCAGTGTTAGGGTCGTTATAGTCGGGTGTAGGATAAACTAACGACTCTCTGTAGTCGTCAGCCTTTTTGAGATTATTTTGACGACTTTCACCTGCAACTTTTACATGTTATGAAAAATCGTTAGCGTTGTTTGATGAACATTGACGACTCTTTCAGCTAGGTCACGCAGAGTCGTTAGTATTTTTTCTTTTAATGTTGCCGACTCTAGTCTAGTGATTATATATTACTGACGACTCTATCGTTTTCTCGAACAGAAGGCAGTTCAAGTTCAACCCAGAGTCGTTACGCACTAATTTGGGGTCGTCAAACTACAGTCGTCATCTTCAACCTAATATGGCGATGACTCTATTCTAACAGGTTAACGATTTGGGGTCGTCAAACTACAGTCGTCATCTTCAACCTAATATTTACACTAACAGGTTAACGATTTTTCATAGAAAAAGCATGCAATGTAAGAGTCGTTAGGGTATTATTTCTTCGATACTAACGACTCTCACTCTGTAACTTCTATTTTTCAGTTACCAATCTCGATTACACAATAAAAAAACAACCAAAACATCGAATAGGAGGTGGTCGAGTTCACGTACCCTCTAATTGGAGGTGGAGAAGAAAAAGGGAGGAGAGGAAGATGAAGATGAAAAGAGAAACTGATTTTCTCTTTGATTTAATTAGGATATATAGATTAGGGGTCTTAATTAGGGTAGTTAATTAGTGAAACTGATTTTCAATTAATGAAGGGTAAAATAATATATTCATATTGCGATATTTACACCCCTACAAACAAAATTCCATGGCCCCGAATTAGAAATTATGGCCCCCAATTAAACTAGGATATAAAAGGTACACGATAATCCGCCTCAAAAAAAAATATAAAAAATAAGAAAAGGTTCACGGTAATGTATACCTAAGAGTTATATGTGCGCCAATAGTAGATTCTTCATCGTGAAAGTTGGCCCTTGTGTCTCAGACAAGTAACATCATCTCCAGTCATAGCGATTCATTTGAAATCTATTGACTAAATTAGAGACACAATACTCTAAATGAAGCAATGATATACATACCTCAGCACCAAAGAAATCCTTCTCTCAGCACCAAATGATATCATCTCAATCTGCCTACTCCCCTCTTATATCAACAACTTCCTCATCATCACTTAAAAATCTCTCTGGTTTGAACTACATTGGAACTTTCCTCAGCTATCATAAAATTCATTGCAGCACCTTGTATCCAGTTTCTTCAGGAACTGGATGACGAAGACAAGATGAGCTGGTGAGCATCTTCTTAGTCCTTCTAACCACTGCTTTCAAATATGGCATCCTTTGTAATTACACCTCTTGGATCTCCCTTCTGATTTCAGAACACTTCTGATTTCATCCAATAAATTTGATTGCATATTTTGAGAGTATTAGCGCACCATGATCCATCTAATGCAGATGATGCTGACTCTGTACCTCCATCCAAAATCTCAGAACAGAAACAATTTCATGGTCATTCAAATTTCTACCACCACCTTCTTCAGGTGAGACATTAGGCGTGGATTTAAAACCAATTAGCCATGGGAGGGTGCTTAATATCAGTATATTTATTGGACCTGG
Source organism: Papaver somniferum (assembly GCF_003573695.1). NCBI lineage: Eukaryota > Viridiplantae > Streptophyta > Magnoliopsida > Ranunculales > Papaveraceae > Papaver > Papaver somniferum. The sequence goes on along the minus strand of NC_039364.1, from coordinate 68,710,642 downwards.
TGGAAGTTTTATGGAGTTGTTGGAGAATACTAAAGAGTGACTTTAAGGGCGGGATGAATAAACAGGGTGAGCAATATGACTGTCAAGATGAACTCCATAAGTGACTCCATAAGTGAACAAAGAAGAAGAAGAGACTGGATATGAGGTTGTAAAACTACATATAGAGATAGCGTAAGCCGGCCAATTACAACAAAGGGCGAATTGTAATTGTCTGGCTTTACATATTCAACAAACAAATAACTGGAATAGCAACGATTTGTTTTATTTAATTAAAGGATGCTATATAATCATAAAACAAGTTCCTTAAGAATTTCACCAACTGTGACAACATCAACAACTATGTCGAATTCCTTTCTCCTTACTGTAGATTAACAACAACTAGTTTATCAAAATGGACTAAATATTTCAGGCTTAACAAGTGTTTTCTTTTACTATTCAACATTCAATCAAGAATGCTGACTTTTCGTTTATGTAATATATGTTAAAAAGTATTTATGATGTTTCCTTTCAACCAAAGTTCAAGACTCACAATTCAGAAATTCTATATGATTTCCTAGTTACCTTCGGTTTCCATCAATAGCTATTGTGGCATAAGTCATGAGTAAACTACATCAGATTTTGAGTTCTGCTAAGAAAGTGTGTGGTTTTGGTCCTTAATCATGGATAGTGAGACACAATCGACAACATTCATAACTACGAATTCAAGCGTTCATCGTCACAAACATAAAACTTTCATACGATGAAACAAGCACAACATAATGAGACCCTAACATCACATCTATACTCAACAAATAGGAGATAAGAATTAACAAATTGGTGTTTGCTGCAGAAATGAAAACTTAAGATATGCAATTTCTTAAGAAGAAGAACTACAATATCAAGATTAAATTGGTAGAACTGCTGAATGAGATTCCCATGTTGACACTAGTTCTTATTACAGTATAACATTTGTATATCGATGTATATAATTTCATCTATCTATATCTATGCAAATTCAATAAACCAAGATGAAAGCTGATTGTAATAGATTCATGGCAACCCTGAAACACATAATATAGAAAATGATTATAAGAGATTACCAACATTTTTCATCACTTGAACCTGCCACAGTCACCATCAAAATCATCATCAGTTAGTAAATCTTCAATTTCAGAAACTTCAATCCTAGAAGAAGCTTGTTTAGCCCATTCGACAATTTTCTCCGCTTCTCTATTAATCTTCTCTTGTTCTCTCATCACTTTTTTTAACTTCTTTTTCTGTTCTTTCAATGAAAATGAAGTTAAATCAGAAATCAATTCATTATCTTTATCCCATTCAAATGGGTCCATTTCAATTCCTCTTGAAACCCTAGTTTCTTTTCCTTGTTTCCGTATTACCTTTTTCGGAGAACACCAAAAGAAACAATTTTGCTTTGCTGAAGATGAAGATGAATTTTCTCGAGAAGAATCAGAAGAACTAGAACAAGATCTAATAAACGCTTGTTTTGATTTAGGTTTAGAACCAAAACTGGAACTCTTTTTCACCTGATTTGAGATTGACGGTGAAGAAGCAATTTCTTTATTTGGGGATAACACTTGGCTTTGAGGGATTTCAGTCTTAGGATTAGTTCCTGGAAATGATTTGAGTTTGGAAAATCGCTTTTCGATATCAGTAGTAGGACCAAAACTAGGATTTGGATTTGATGGAGACCCAATTTTTTGATTTGGGGATAAACTTTGTGTATCTTCTACTGATTTAGAAACTGGGTTTTGAGGGATTTCTAGTTTACGATTGGTTCCTGGAAATGATTTGAGCTTGGAGAAACGACTTTCAAGATCAGTAGGAAGGGAAGTGTCTGAAATACCTGATAAATTGATGGATGCAATCTGTTCAAGAACACATTGATCCATTGCTTGTGAGATGATGTCTTCGACTGTGGATTCATCGCTTTCAGAAAAGCATGAGAAATCAGCCATGGCTAGACAAACAAACTACAGAAGGAGAGAGGCCCTAGAGGAGGAAAAAGAGTGTGAGAACAGGGAAGTAGGTAGTTCAGACTTTTTGACTGATTGTCACTAGTACCAACGGCTAACTCAAGTCTTTAGAGTTTAGACTTTTTGACCGTTGGGGCCCAGTTTCTTTGGCCTGGAACCCACTTTTGGTACTTGCTATCCCTTTCGGCTTTGAAGCGGTACTGCACTAGTGGGAAAAACCCACTGTGGAGAAGTAACTGGAAGTGGAGGGAGATGTGTCGTTTTTTTCCCTTTCTTATTAATCCACTGTGGCTAAAAGCAACTTCAGTCGTATGTAAGGGTGCACACGGTACGGTTCGGCTCGGTTCTTGTCGAGGCCGAGTACCTGTACCTCCAGATGTCGGTACTGAACTTTTGGGACCGGTACCGGTACCGTGTACCTCGGTTCCGGTACCATCCGGTTCCGGTCCGGGACCGGTACGGGACCGGTACCAGTCGGTACCTTGTTTGGCTTGGATTTTATTGGTCAGGTTTGGGCTGAAACATCTGGAACCCTAACATCCAAAATTTCCTTGGACCTCAACTTGTTTGGCTTCATATTCTTCTTCTTCATCAGCACTAGCCTCACCATCTCTTAAGTGCTGCCTCATTTTCCATTTCACAATCCAAGATGCCCATGATTCTTGCAGCTGCCTTCTTTATCCTGCTCGCTCAGTTGAGCACTGACATCTTGGTCCTCGATCACTTCTTCCTGTATATCTTAAGGTTTTTAGCAATCTCTTCTTCCTTTTCAGCAGTCAAGCAAGATGGTGGCCTTGGGCGCCACAAAAACTGTGAGACTGAAAAGTTTATACATAGTTAGGTTTCAGGTTTCAGCAATTGAAGAGAATAAACAATAAAGATGTTTCTTACCTCATAGACGTGTGATCCCTTGGGGGGGCTGTACAGCAACTTTCCATTGAAAGACGATGTTGAACCCTTTTTTCATTTCATGAATGGAAGTAACAGCAGTTGCAACATATCTGCACATATGACATAATCCAAGAGGTAATTACATTTCTCATCTAATATATGTACCAAATAGAGGATAAAGGATTATGCCCTAATACTCACTAAAGAAATAATCCACATACTATGGTCGGTTCTTTCGGTCCGGACGGTACGGGACTTATACAGGACCGTGTACCTGTACCTCATCAGCCTCGGTTCCTATTTTATGGACTGGTACCTGTACCCCGTTCCTCGGTTCGGGACAAATATCGGCTCGGTTCCGCCGGTTCCGGGACGGTTCCTCGGTCCAGGTCGGTTCCTGTGCACCCTTAGTCGTATGGGTTTCTATATTCCCAAATATAGTTTTTTCTTCTAGGCAATTTCGTATGTGATGCAGTGGGAGACAAATTCCCAGTATTCCCCCCCCCCCCCCCGAAGCATGCATTTTATTAATCAGTCCTTCTAAACAGACCGCATATTTGACCAACGTGAAAACCGCCCCCTCACATGGGGCGGGCCCCGCCCCACAGAAGATTAGCAGGGGGTCCCATTATAGGAAATCTGTGAGGGAATGGTTTTTCCGGTGTCCATTTGTGCGGTCTGTTAATACCTTTTGTTTATTAATAGAAGATTAGGTCACAATATAACGTGGGTATGTGGTACCTACAGAGAGTCGTAGAAGATAACTTGACTAATACAAACCGGGATTGTCTGGTCCCAAATTTTGGTTGAAAAGTTTCCCATTTGACTTCCGTCTGCCGCATGGTTGGCCAAGCCATCATTTCATTCTTTGTAGTTGTGTTGGATAGGGGCCTGCGGAATCTGCCGTATTCTATATTTTATTTCTTCAATCATCCCTGAGATGTGCCACTGGGGTTCAGTAGCGGATGTGACGAAAAGCATAAGGTTTTCTGAGTCCGTCTCGAAGAGAACTTTTGGCCATTGCCTTTCTATTGTTGTTCTTGATGCCAAAAGCAGAGCCCAAGTTTCTGCAGTTAAGGTTGTTGTAATTCCTAGAGGTTGAGCTAAAGCCATAATTATTCGTGCTTCAGAATCTCTGCAAATGAAACCCGCACCTCAAAACCCGGATGCCCCCTGGTCGTCCCATCTGTGTTAATATTAATCCAATTTAAGTTTGGCATGGACCATCCTACCGAAATTGTTGAGATCCTTTTGGCATTTCTTGAGTGGTTAACTACCGGCGAATCTCCTGGTAACACAGGAGGTAAGGATTCTATTGCCACCGAATATTCTTGTTGTTGTTTTTTCGCCCAAGCTAGGATTTCTTCTGATGTTGTTTGCTTTTGGCAGTAAATTAGTTCATTTCTAGCCAACCATAAGGTCCAGAATAGAAAGCAGACAGGAGTGATGACATATATTGGTGTTGATTGTTGTAGAATTTGGGAAATGGTTGTTTGAGGCGTTAAAGGACATGTGGGGTTATAGTTGGAGTTTGGTAATGCTGATAGCTGAGTGAATAAGGTGTTCCAAGCTGAAGTCGTTGTTGGGCAGTGAATTAGCAGGTGTGACGCTGATTCTTGATTAGCGTTGCATATGGGGTAAATGTCGGAGTTGGTCGGTTGGATGTGATGTAGGAGAGAGAAGGTTGGTAGACCATCATTGATTACTTATCACAAGAAAAGCTGAATATTTGGTGGACACGGTAAAGTCCACGAGAATTGTGTGTGTGTGTGGGGGTGGGGGGGGGGTGAGTAGGTTGACCTTGGGTTAGACATTTGTATCCCGATGAAGTAGTGTATTTTCCAGATTTTGAGTGAGGCCAGATTATTTTGTCCTGGGGGCTATCTTGGGGTAGATGGATGTTTATTATTTTTTGAGTTGTAAGATTGGGTAGGGTGTTTAATTTTTCCTGGTTCCATTTATGAGAGATCAGATCAATGATATCAGCTACTTTCTGGATAGGGTAAGATTGGGCTGGGTCCAGGTTTGGGGAGTGTGGAATCCAATTGGCTTCTATTGGTGTTGATAACCCATTTCCAATACGATGAAAAATCAATTGTTGCATGAGAGGGACGAGTGAAGCTAATTTTCTCCATTGAGCACTGGAGGAAGACGGTATGGTATCAATGCCCTGTAGAATTCGTTGCTGGTTGAGATATTTTTCACTGCAGAGACTTCCACAGATGGAGTTAGGTTGTCCATGTAAATTCCAGATTATTTTCATGATAAGTGCCTTGTTATGATCACTGCTTTTTCTTATGCCTAGCCCTCCTTCAGATATTGGTTTTGTTACTTTATCCCAGCCAATAAGATGAAGCTTTTTAACTGACGAATCATGTCCCCAGAAAAAATTCCTGGTCATATGATTTATTTGTTTGTGGACATTGATGGGTTGTGTTTGCATTAGGTGGTTTGATGTGGGGGTTAGAGAGGTTTTAATGAGAACTAATCTTCCAGATGGAGTCAGACATTTTGTCATCCACCATTTAGCTTTTCGAGCTAATATTTGAAGAAGAGGCGCAAAGGTGTGATTAGATGCTCTTCCTTGTTTGAATTAGACTCCAAGATAGATTAGAGGTTTTGATGTGGACGACATATCGAAAAATTGTTGCAGATTACTTATCTCAACCGGATTCAATCTCGGATGATGAATAATTACTGATTTGGAAGTATTAATTACCTGGCCCGCCGAAGTGTCATAAGAGTGAAGCAGGTTCTTGAGATGGAGATTACACCGAGAAAAGGCTTTATAAGTGATTAGCAGGTCATCAGCATACATTAAGTGAATAATGGGTGGTGCTTTTCTTGAAATGCCAAGTCCTTGAACAAACTTTTGATTTTGAAGGTTTCCCAAATTTGTAGACATGACCTGCGCACATATTATGAATATATAGGAAGGTAGTGGGTCTCCTTGTCTGATACCTCTAGTTGGGCTGATATATCCGTGAGGTATATCAGTGCAGTTAATATCAGCGTTTCACCAGAAACGTAATTAAAAAATCCGTCCAAGTAAAACGTGCTTTATAAAAGCGTGTGATATGAAATGCAATTATAAATTGTGTTTGGTATACAACGGGATTTAAGATTCCGTCTGACTGTCAAATGTTTTTTATAATTACGTTTTACGAAACGGCTTTTAAAACTGCGTCTGATCTAGACGCTTTTTATAATACGTTCAGTGTCAAACGTGGTTTATAAACCTGTTTAGTTTTTTACATGAATTTAAGGTGTTATCATCGAATCCAAGAACTGGATTAAAGTGTGAATTTGCATTTGCTATGAATGCACAATCTGAATGTTCTGGGTTTTTAGGTAGAACTAGGGCTGGAAAAGCAGAAGAATTTAATTTTGTTGTTGATTTTGGGGAATCTAGTTAAAAAAAAAAGCTAAAATTTGTGTCCCTAATTTCAAAGGAGGGTGAAGTTGAGAATGGGAATTTACATGGTAACATTAAAAATGGGGATCAACCGAAGAATGTTCAGTTAAAATGTGTTGATGATGAGGAAATAATGAAGACTGATTTGTTAGAATCGAAACAGGAGATCAATGGTGATGGGTTAAATGGGGATAGTAGTGGAGAAAACACCAAGGAGATTCACATGTTCAGCTCTGAAAGCTACAGAAGTTATCAGCTGCAAAAAACGTAATGCGTCTCTTGGGAAAATTAAAACTCGATTTACTCGTTCTTCTTTGGACTCGATGACGGTGGAGACTGTAATGGATGGCAATAAGGTTCTAGGTAAGGATTCAGTAGAGGCACCTGAAAAGGAGGCTCCAAAATTTTCTAGGCTGGCACCGGCGAAACTTGTAGAAAAGGGTTTCAAGGATACACCTGAGAATGGCATAGAAAATACTGTAACTGGCACATCCGATAAGCTGTTAACTTGTTTATCTTAGGATCAAAAAGAAGATGAGATGGTAACCGATGACAATAAGGAGGTAGAAATAACTTCAGCTGGGAAACCAAGTTTAGATAGTACAGAACATCTAGCAGTTATCCCTGAAAATCTGACCCTCAACTTCTTTCATTGGACAAACATGGGAACTGCTTTCCTGATTCAGCTTTGGAACTAAGGTAGATGATCTGATAATGGATGACAATAACATCTTCATGAGACGCCATTAGCAACCACGCTGACCAAACGTAATTTTAAATTACGTTGGAAGGAGACGATGTTATAAGTCGCGCCTAGTATCAGACGCATTTTATAATACTGTTTTGATAGACGCTGTTTTAAAACCGTCCCAGCCAGATGGGTTTATAAACAACGTTATATTTAGCGAACGAATGTAAACTAAAATAGTGTTTAGTGTTCCACGGCCTTTAAAATTGCGTTTGGCGTTCCAGGGCTTTATAATAGCGCGTAGCTATATATGAGAATTGCCAAAAAAAAAATTCTCATATTTAGACACTTCTTTGACATTATAGGAATACGACACTTATAGCAACCCAGACTGTGCCTGGTTTTGTTGACATATACAACTTTTGGAAACAACGTTGCGTTTGCTCTAAGGTTTACCTAGTTTTAGAAAACTCTAAACGTCAAATAAAAATATATTTTCAATGATTCTACACACTGGAACTTATCCCCTATGTTTCCTCAAGGGGAGGAGATCGACAAGACGAGAGGAATGTTTCTCTGTTGTGAAGGTGGAGGTGGGTCCCACCATCACTCTCACACGGTGATAACCACAGAATAATCTCTCAGTGTACGAATCAGTTTTTAAATGTCGTCGAATCATTTTTGAAATATCGTCCACATCCAAGTCCAACGCCACTTCGTATGTCGTATAGTAGGGACCTTTAAACACTATCTTACTCGGAGTGGTGTTCAATTGAGTTTGACTGGTCTAGGGCTTTTAGTACTCCTATAAGAGAAAATTTTATGGATAGTGTCATTCTTTCATTTTGAAAGAGTGACTACCAATTAGATCTAATTAGAGGTGATGTAATTTTGATTGTTGAAGAAAAGCGGTAAAAAAGATTCGTTCAACTCAGACTTGTGGAGATTGATTTTAGACCTAATTCTAAATTAAACTAGAAAATATATAGAAGATGATAACAATATTATGAGAGATTGGGACTCAGGATTCCACCAAATTTCATATTCATATGATTCATGTATTTATTTTTGACAATTATAGGTCAAGTAATAAAAGTATGGACTCTGATTCTTTGCCAAAAGTAGATTTTCGAAACAATGATTGTAAATTGAAAGCATGAGACATCAAAAGTCTTAACCTAAGTATGACCCATTAATTGAAATCAAAATCATTCAATAAAAACTATAAATTGATTAAGAATTAATGCAAAAAGTCATAAAAGAATTAAATATAATTACCACGCGCATGAAATATGGCTTCCTCTATCATCCTGGTGTTGGGGTTTGGCTCCTCATGTCGAAAACACACTCAAGATAATTATTCATATCTCAAAAGGTGTTTCCAATGAAGAGGAGGATCAAAAAGAATAAAACAGTAGTTGCAGAAAGCTTTTTGCAGAGAATCTGACGTTAGTCGCTAAAAGTCTTTTACAAGCAGATGAAAAACGATAAGTCTCTTTTGTCGCTAAATAAACGACTGCTTCTACCACTGACTCTATAAGCCCAATTTTCTTCAACTTCTTATTCTTGCAACCTTTCTGTTCTTCAATTCTACCCTCTGTCAGGTCCCCAAACTCTCGGGTTCTCCTTTTGTGACCTCTGAGCACCTTGTTTATACAGTACATCCACCAAGAATCTCGAGAAATCTTTGGAATAATTCTCTTTTTATTTCACATGAAGTCATGGGATTTTGGTTTCCTTATTCTTCTTCACGCTTTCCCTGAGAGATATGCATCCTAGAAGATTTTATCTTCCCATATACTGCATGTAACTTCTTTAAATATTCAAACTATCCCGAAACAGAAACCCGAGATATCCTATAACCTGTTTTGTAGGAATCGTGTTTTCTTTCGAATGTATACTCTTTACCAGATCTGTTTGGCCCTAAAGGATTTTCTCAATCATAGCATGCAAGAAAATCCGTGAAAATATCTCTTAAATCCTCTCCAGACAATCACGTAGTTGCTGGCCAGTTTTCCCGCCAAAAATGTTCAAACAATGGTGAAGAAAAGGGTTGCCCATATCCGACATATGAGTGCCTTTATCAACTGGGATGGAAATAGTATTTATGGGTGGAAATAGTAATTTTTGGGAACCTTTAGTACTTCTTCAGGGTGCCTTCAACACTAATCTGGGGTGCCTTTAGTAATTTCTCATTGTGTTTATTTCTCCAAAAATACTTACAAAGACATAAAATACTAAAATAAGTACAAAATTGGGTACTAACAATATAGAAAATCGAAATCAAAATAGACACATAATTAAGTGCGTCTATTAAGAGGCTACTATGGGGGTCTTTCACCCCACTTTCATCCCCAACTCGTTCATACACTCGTTCATGTAAACAAGTGGTTGATAGTGTGACACTAGATGGGGGACTGTCCCTCTTCTGAGAAAAGAAAGCTTCACGGGAGATGGACCCGGTGTAGAGTTTTTTTTTTTTTGACTTATATGGGGGAATGTCTCCCATGTAGAAAGAAAATTTGCAATGGACGGGGGATGGTCCCCCTTCTGGAAGTTTTTTTAGTTTTAGACGGGAGACAGTCTCTCATCTGGATGATTTTTTTTTAATGTGGACGGGGGACAGTCCCCTGTCTAGTTTCAATTTTTTTTACTACACGTGAGACTGTCTTCCGTGTAGTGCTTCTTTTATATTTGCCCATAGGGGGTTCGCTCGTTCATCTGAGAAAGTCCTCCTTCAAAATGAAGGATTTAGTCTCATTTGCTCACTACTCATGCTCTAATGACCTCAAGTTTGCCTAGTTATTATTTCCTCTATATTGCATTTGGTTCCACCTATTTGCCACCCACACATTTCCTATTTGTCACCCATATTAATTGCCATCATCGTTTATACTGTTACCACCCATATTTTTTTTTGATATATCCTAAACACCACATCTTGACTTTTGATTTACATTCAACAACAAAACCACCCAATAACTGCCCAAAAAAAACAAAATATATTCATCCACCTTCAAAGCTCTAAGATCAGAAACAAAATAAAAAAAGTTCACGTGTATTCCTTGGAAAGAATAATAATAACCCTCTCGGAATTGAATGTTTAGCTCATAATGTTATTTTAACTCATCTAGGTTTTCGATCTTGCTTCCGTCGCTGACCAGCCACCTTCTATCATTTCCACTCACCAATCTCTACAACCACTCATATACATTGTTAGTGTAATAATAGGATACTCCTCGATTAACTATTACTAATGTATTTTACAGTACCGTGGAAATAATACTATATACGAACCACTATAAGAAAAAGGGATATGAAGGTGGTAGGAAGAGTTTATTATTTCTGTTTTCTCTCAAATTTTCGTATATTTCCAACCATCAAGTGGTCTGATGATTGGCATGCTCCCTCCCACTTCGTAGGTAGGGGTTCGAATTTCGTAATTATCAGAAATAACTTATATAAGGAGTTAAGGATGTACCCTAAGACCACTGTTCCAAACCATCAAAAAAGAAAAGAAAAAAAAGATCGTACACATTACAGAAGTGGCGTATGTCGTATTTATAAGGGGACTTACATGGTAAAACTTAACATTACAAGGACACATGTTGCTTGACGTGTTATAATACTTAGAGCAACTGTAGTGGTGCGATCAAAACCAAAGAGCAAATACCAAGAAAAAGACCAAATTTTGGGTTTAGCCCGTGTTGCTACGCTACGATAGTGGACTATATTTGATCGAGCGGAAATATTACGTTCGTTTGCTGAGGGGCGTAGATATTATGCACGTCTGGATGGAGCGTATGTATATTGTTTGCTCGTTGTGGAGCGTGGACTTTATGCATGCCGCATGTGGAGCGGATATATAATCAACGCCCCCATCGTGGAACAAAGCTAATATGTACGCCTGATGGCGCGTTATTAATACGTTCGCTTGTAGTCAGACGTATATTATATGTCCGCCCGCCTTTCAAACTTTCAATTGAAGGTATTTATTGTGATTTGTGATATTTTTATTGTTGTAAACTCGTAATTTTATTCAACAGCTCACAATTTTGTCTGACCTGAAAAATTGTCTCAACTGCTTTTTTAGTGAGTTGGAGATTTTTTTATTATATGAACACTATAATCGCGATAATTGGTTGAATCATCTACAACATATTTTGAGATTGGCTGAAATAAACTGTTTATTAGTACTTACATTGATATTATTTAACTCACACATGCTATTCAATTTCCATGTCAACATATTTTGAGATTGGGACGAACCTATTACCACCGCATGCAATGAGGCGTGAACTATACTAACACCTTAATTGGGCGAATGTATATTGTTCGTTTAACTGGGAAGAACCTAATACCAATGCTTGTCATGAGGCGTACATTTTACTTACGCCTAATCGGGCGTACATTTTACCAACGCTCTGTCGAAGCGTACTTTATAACTTCGCCTCACCATGGAACGGGGAATATACAACCGCTTCACATGAAACGTACTTTATAACTTCGCCTATTAACAAACATACATAATACGTTTGCTCGACTATATTTGGTTTTGGTCTTGGTCTCATACCAAATATAGTCTTGGATTTGGTTTTGGTCCAGCTTTTACTCTTTAGTCCGTCCCACTGTGTCTCGTTTCTGGACCATATTTATGGGTTTGATCGTCCACTGTGGTTTCTCTTAGAGTTTAATTAATTTCCTTTTAGCTTAAGTAAAGCAAGATTATTCTTATCTAATAAGATAATGAGGCAGTTCCCATTTGATAAACCCAAAAAGGTGGGTCAACCACTACCAAAAAATTCCGTAACACTCCCCCTTGGATGATGCACTATTTCAAGACTGTTACCTCGTTAAAACCTTATCGGTAAAATCCAATGGGACAAAACCCGGACAAAGAAAAAAAAGTACAATATAAAACTTAGAACGTTGTTGAACATGCATATGTTGCCTCGTTAAAACCTTGACAAGGAAACCTCAGTGGGACAGAACCTTGGCGAAGGAAAAAGAGTACAGCGCGTTAAAGTCTAACAAAAAAAAAATCTCCCGAACGAAGCCTCCGTTAATTTGTTTGCTTGTACATATAGCACATTCTAATTCCATAAACCATCTTCTGGGATACCTTTGTTGGTAACGACTTGGTGAATAAATCAGCATAATTCTCACAGGATTGTATCTTTTGGATATTAATCTCGTTGTTCTTTTAGAGGTGGTGTGAATAAAATAATTTCGGCGAAATATGCTCGTTCTATCACCCTTGATGTAGCCTTATTTTATTTATATTGTTCATGTTGAATTGTCTTCACAAATAGTCGTTGGCACACCAGTTATGGAAGCTAGACTGCAAGAGCTTCTGATGTGCTTGATTAATGACTGCAGCCACACACATTATCTACTTGTTACGTGGAGGAAAATTATTTCGGAGTGATTTGAGGAAGTAGCCTCCATGCTCTGCTTACAAGAACACCATGAAATAGCATAACCACCGGTAGTAAAAACTACCATGTTCGCGAGATTCATCTATACGGGTCTGATATATACCCAACATCCATAAATCATGTTATCTGCGAACATGCTAAAGAATCTTTCGAGTAAAACAAACCCATGTCAGTATTACCACGAAGGTAACTGAATATTTGTTTTACTCATGTCCAATGTCGTTTCGTTGGCGCAGAACTATACCGGGCTAGCAAATTTACTGCAAAAGAAATGTCAAGCCTAATATGTTGAGCTAATATAACAAAGCCCAAATACCACTTGAATATGGTACTTCTGTACCAAGCAGTGCTTCTTCCTCTTTTTAGAACGAAATGAAACTCTTTTAGGGTCAATAGGTCTTACAACCATTGGGGTACTAATATGATATGCTTCGTCTATCTTAAATCGCTTCAGGATTTTCTCTGTGTAAGTGGATTGAACAATAATTACACTCTCAAAATGCTCAAGTTGTAGGCGAATACAAAACTTTGTTTTACCGAGATCTTTCATCTCAAACTCCTTCTTTAAGCATCACATTGCTTTTGAGAGCTCATCAGGAATTCCAATTAAATCGATGTCATCTACATATACATCTGTTATTGTAATTCCAGATTCTGTCTTTTTAATGAACACACAAGGGCAAATAGGATTATTTAATATTCCTGTTTTATTAAGTATTCACTGAGGCTATTATACCATATTCGCCCGGAATGTTTTAATTCGTATAACCCTGTTTAATTGTAGTGAATATATATGACGTGGTTTCCCTTCAGGTAACTTGAATCCTTCCGGAAGTTTCATGTAGTATATGTATCTAGATTTCTATATAGACGCGCAATGACCACGTACCCATCAGATGCATGTTGAAACTTTCAGAGACTGCCATACTTATTAAATATCCAAAAGGTAATTGCATCCATAACAGGAGATTATGTCTCTTCACAGTCAATCCTAGGTTTCTGCAGGAAACCCTTTTCCATTAGTCGCGCTTTTATATCGAACTACTCTATTTCTATCATTACGTTTTCTTACAAACACCCATCTACAGGATTCACATTTTCTGGTGTTTGTATTAAGGGCCCGAAAATATTGAGTTTAGCGAGAGATTCCAATTCAATTTGGATTGCCACTTTCCATTTAGGCCAATCGTGTCTTTGTCAACATTCCTCTATAGAGTGTGGTTCAATACCATCATTATCTGTGGAAATTACAGTATCTACTGAGAATGAAAATAAATAAACGACAATAAATGTGTTATGATCCCATATTTTTCCGTTGCATGCATAAATTATGAAAATTTCCTCATTCACAGATACTTGTGTATCAGCTGAGGCGATATCCTCTTCAGGAGGTTCACCAAAGAAAGTGGGTCGTTTCTTGATAATATCTTCAGGAGCACTATTTGTAGCCTCTTCAGGATTGAATTCACCTCTAAGCAATTTAGCTACAGTCATGCTCCTTACGTATCTTGAACCTCGTAAGGCTCTACGCAATTGATTCCCTTAGCTGACGTCCTTTATAGCATAAAAGTTGGTTCAACTTATGTGAATACTTTTGATACCAATCTACCTTTAATAGATAAGCCTATTTGATTTCTCTTTATATCAAGGATTGTAAATATGTTTGCAATAGACAAATCTAGCAAACCTCACAAATCTGGAATACTTATACTCAGTTAGCTGAGAAGCCTGGATTATTAACTACCTCTCAAGAACAATCGTGAACTAATCAATTGAGAATAGTTTTCAAATATCTTTCTCGAGGAATCACAATGTCTGAGACGAAGGAAACTTTGTAATTTCTATTTATCTCGCTCTTGAAAGAGATTACTAGAACCTCGATTACATAAATAACAAGATCAGGATACACGAACTATCAAGGTAAAGACTGTTAGAGCACTGCTCGGTCGAACTCGCAAGCGTTGCTATCTTAAGCTTGTTTGTCAAGTTTAGTTGTCAAAACTATAAGTCCTGATTTCTAGTCTACTTATAGATATGTCTCGTATTAGGATATAATGTGTAGTTGAGCTTTAGACTTCACGGCGTTCATCGATTGAAGACGAAGAACTACTAAGGGGATCTTGTGGAACTTCATCAACAAAAGGTATGAGGAGACTTGAACTCATTTATCACTCAGAAGTCTATTTATATTCTATCTCTAATTGAGATAAAAGTCGTATAACTATATAGACTTTACATTATACACATTTGATATTTAGAGTTGAGTTTAACTCGCTTACATATTTCTCGAAATATGTGTTGGTAAGCTTTCGCTTTAACCAAGTTCATCTTTTATTCTTGACGAAAGTCAAAAGATGATCATGTAAAAATCGCCTGGTAACATCTTACATGATTTGTGTGAGACAGTCATTTGATGTAGACTCGGAATGTTTCGTATTGATCATTTGATCACTTGAAAATTGCTTTGAATCTAATAGTTTGTGTGAGACAGCTATTCTCGTCTTCCAAGAATGTTCCAATGATTAAAATGGGAGTTTAGAACAATTAACCTTCGATTGGATATAACATGTACTTGTATGCTAACTGTTGCAAATGAATTCTAAGTCCGGGAATTTAGTATACATACCCGTATGCGTACTGATTTAACTGAGTTCGGTCATGAACGACAGTATGCGTACCCGTTTATATACTGGCGAACAAGACCAAGTCCGGGAACTTAGGTATGCGTACCCGTTTGCATACATGAGTGGGTTAAGTTCTAAAATTGGTTATCTATGCTTACATACTCATGAAAAAATACATTTATATAATAAGGAATGCAATCTTTGCAAACCGTGGCTATAATGTTCATGAATTGATTCAGGTAAATCAAACCAGATTTTGCTTCAATTATGTCTTGTATACTTCTATGAGAATATAAGCAATTGAACAACTCTATAACTAGTTTCATTTGAGTCATTTGAACTAGTTGTGATTAAGATGAACAAGGTTGACATGAAAGTGTTCATATGACTAACTTCGGTTAACTATTGTTGAGCCAACCAAGCGTACACGTTTAGGTACGGTTACCCATATCTAAATGAAGGTGTATTTCATTTGTGTGTGTAAAAAGGTAAGACAATCTAAAAGTTGAAAGATATTATCTTGAATCTAATCAGGTTTTCATCTAACGGTGAATATTGAATGCTTTTTTACCAAGGTAGCATTGATTGCAAACCCTGATTTGAAGACTATATAAGGGATAACTCTAGAAATTGGGAAACCTAATCCCCACACTTCATGTGTGATACTAGTTGCGACTAGAGTCGATTCTCCTTTAACCTAGGTTTTTCCTAAAACCATTATAGGTTAACGACTTAAAGACTTCATTGGGATTTTGAAGCCAGTCCCAACTATTTTCTCTGTAGTTGCGTGTTCTGATCTTACTTTGTTCTATTGTATTGAGTACTATCTTATCTAAGATTTGATCGAGATTTAATCTCCGATACGTAAGATAAAAAGTAATCACAAAGCTTTTCGTCTCGTTCTTTGTGATTCCATAATATCTTGTTCGCTACCATACGGTTAAGATTATTGTGAGGTGCTTTAAATTACTAGACTGTTCTTCGGGAATATAAGTCCGGTGTATCAATTGATTCTTGTTTACCTTGATTTATCAAAAGACGAAACAAAAACTCGTAGTATTTATGTGGGAGACAAATTTATCTATTCAATAGACTTTTCTGTGTGAGACATGTTTGTTTATCAAGTCTTCGACTTTGGATCGTAGCAACTCTTAGTTGTGGGTGAGATCAGCTAAGGGAATCAAGTGTGTAGAGTCTTTCTGAGATTCAGAGGCGCAAGGAACGCGACTGTACCATAATCAATGTGAGATTGGTAGGGCTCAACTACATTCCAGTCTGTAGTTAACTTGTAGTAGGCTAGAATCTGTAGCGGCTTAATACAGTGTGCTGTTCAAATCTGGACTAGGTCGCGAGGTTTTTATGCATTTGCGGTTTCCTCGTTAACAAAGCTTCTGGTGTCTGTGTTATTTATTTTCTGCATTATATTTTTTATATACTTGAAATATCACAGGTTGTGCGTAGTTTAATCAATTGGTGAATCCAACCTTTGGTTGTTGATTGAAATTGATTGATGCTTGGATATTGATCTTTGGTACCATCCAAGTTATTTCTCATATTAATCCGGCTCACAGGTTTCTATATGTTCGATTGCAGATTGATTTGAGAAATTGAGATATAACTCTTGGATATATTTTCCTTGATTGAGTCTGACTGTCTAGTTGATTCTCTTGGAAATATATTGGGGTTAGTCCATACAGATTGCCTAAACGAAATATTGGGTGTGGTTGTTAGACCCCCGCTTTTTCAAAGACAGTCGAACCTGGCTTCAAGAATCCCTAAGTGCATTCTTTCAGTCGTAGACCTAATTATGTTTCTCAGAGGAAACCTAAGTCAATAGAGGACGACTCTAGCAATCAACTAGGACACATAAGTGTTAGGGATTAAATTTCCAACTTGAATAAATGTCTCTATTTATAGATTTTCAAGATTGAGGGTTGCTTAGAAATTCAAGCTAAGATAACTTGAGATTCAAGCAAACACTTTATCTGTTTAGATGAAACTCTAGCTAGGGTTTCAAGTAAGCATGTGAGAAGTTTGTCTTGAAATCACATAGAAGAATATACATGGTGGTTAGGTCACCATAACCGTGTACAATGATAGTTTTTGGAAAATATGCCTATCGAACTAGTAAGCAATATTCATTTAAACATTTGAGACTTGAATCATGATGCACATATACCAGGTGTTTTAATGATCATGGATGCCTTAGAGATATTTATGAGAGTCATAGCAATGCTAAACATATTTTAAAAATAAGATTTTGAGCATCTGCTAATACGTACTAGGACAGTTTGTGAAACTGTTCGTGAACCGTTAGCCAATTCATGAATTGCGAGCGCTACGATTCGTGAACCGTTCAGTTATTTCCGAACTCAGGTGTCTACGGTTCGTGAACTGGATTCGTGAACCGTTGGTTATTTTACAAATTCATATCACCACAGTTCGTGAACTGTCCCATTCAGAACTCTACGGTTCGCGAGCTGGGTTCATGAACCTACCTACATTCTGAACGTTAGATATCCATGGTTCACGAAATGGTTCACCAACCTACCATGATTCTAAATATCGGTAGTTCTCAAAAACACTCTTTTGATGTTGAAACATTCCCATTTGTCGTAGATATAATTATCATTGCTTGGGCAAATTTCAAATGATCCATATGACACAAAAATAGTTCTTGAATAATAAATTGTGTCGAACTAAGATTCCTAAGGACTAATGATAATTATATCATTGGTCCGATCAAGATGACATAGTCTACTAGAAGTTACAAGATGACGTAGTTCTACTAGAAATCATATGACATAGTCTCATAAAGATAGAATGGTAATGCATGTGAGTAAATAGAATGGTTCAGTCTTCACATGCCTTTTTGTTGATGAAGTTCTCCAAATTTCTTCGTCGATCTCCAGTCTTCGAGGGTTATTCAGTGATGTATGACACTCATCTACCAACTTCTATACCAAGTCTGAGACTTGACTTTAATAGACCAGAAATCTATATAGTTTTGTGCAACTTACATTGACAACAAGCTTGAGATAACAACAAATGTGAGTTCAACCGAGCAGTGTTCTAGTATCATGATTGTAAAAAAATTGTCGTAGTTAAACAAAAGTGGTGCAACAATATAGAAATAGGTGTACCACAAATACTGAAAGTAAATTCATCGATTTTATATACGTTACCATTTTATCAGAAAACTAAAAACATGCAACACAAATGAGTTGTGGTAGTTACCTCCATAGTTTCCCTTCCTACCAATCGTTAAATTTTTCATGTACTATAACACGTATAGATGGCTATGTATAGTTTCACTAAAATTGTAGACTACCAATCAAGATGTAGCGTCGTGTTCAAATCTTCAAACAATTTGAGCCATCCAACTTTCGAGCGTTGGTTAAAAAACACATTAGACAAGTACCCATAATAGAAATACTCTTTCGATTTCTTCAAAATAGTTTCGGTTCGTCCAGCCTCGTTTGTGAGGTAAAAAATCATTTCAATTTTAGATGATTTTTTTGCGATTCAGTATTATTCATATATGATTGAAGACGATCTCATTTCTTTTCGTGACAAAACTTTATTTGGTTGAATAAAAGCATATTTTTCTCACATGGTATTTCAGTAAGCATGTACAAATCTAGCAGTGTAATACCTATAACAACATTTACACATTAAAAGTTGTTACATTCTTAAATGCATGTGAAAAATAAAATAAAATTAAAAAATAAACAAACTTACCGATTTCGAAATCTTTGAAATACCCTTGTAGTACCCCCAAAAACGTTCAATTACTACCTGAACACATCAAGTCTTATGGTATAATAGAACGGGACCAAGGATATACCCGGACGCGCTTTACCACCGCATTAGGTAATTGCACGAACGCGTCAATGAAATCTAACCATCCACCCCTCAATTTGTGGTAGTGATCTTGCTTTTGATTATATATGAAAATGACTAAAAGTTACACCAAGGCCAGACATAACTCGTGTCTGAATGAACTCAACCCCTTGATTCAAATTCTAAAATGTCATCAACGCTGTGAATGGAAACTTTAAAATAATAAAATGGACAACTAGGAACACCATCATGGATGTTCTAATTTTTTTTATCTTTCTTTTGGTAGTTGGAAATGCACTTATGTGCAAATAGGGGTGTGCAACGGACGGACGGATGCGGATTAGGGGTCACCCGCGTCCAAACCGTCAACGTATTTGGAAAATCCAACCGTGTCCGGCCCAATCACCTGCGGATTTGACATCTACGGATCCGCGGATGATACGGGCCGGATGCGGATTAACCGCAGATTTATTCAAACAAACAAAAAGAAAAAGGAAAAAAACTTCTGAAGTCTAAAATAGTATGGGTAACACTCTGGTGGAAGAGTGATATAGTAAGAATGGAAAGAAAAGATGGCGTTTGGTATGTCTCTTCCATGGTGGTCAGACCTGCAAGTTGTACTAACAATGCAGGTATGACACTTGAAGGACTGCCTTTACTGTTTGGGATCTCAAGTCGTTTGCAATTCAGTATATTCAAAGAGGTCTTTGCTTTACTAAACCTCGCGTTTTTAGGGGCCACTCGAAAGGATTTAGGGGCCAACAATAAAACAAAAAAGGTCACCCAAAGGGAAAATGTAGCCAGCCCTTATCTCGCGTAATTCGTAATGGAGAAATTACCCTTATATATTCGGAGGATATGATAACATTGTTATCCTCCGATTGCAATCGGAAGCCAAAATATTTCCCAGACTTCCGATTGTAGTCGGTGCAGTATTAGAATGATTTGTGTTCATTAATCGGGAGTGTACACAGCCAGCCATAACCACTTGGTTCGTGTTTTGGATGCAGCGTTAATCGGGAGTTAAATATATTACAAAACCTACCGATTATAAGTTGCCCCAAATTCAAATTTTGAAAGCTACCATAATCGGTAGATATGCTAAATACAATACCTATCGATTATTGGTTTCTCCACGTTCAACTTTCGTCAAATTAGCCGTTGGAGTTTTTGGGAAAAACAAAAAGAGTCGTTGGACCCTAAACCTATATGAAGAAACTCATATCTATCACCCCAATTGCACCAAACTCTTTCCTCTCTTCAATTTTAATTTTCATAACAAAAAATATGGATATTTCTTTTGCCGAAGAAGAAGATTGTGCTATTTATAGAGCGTAGGTTGTGGTAACTGCTCATGATCGTGTTCACAAGCTCCACAAATCGGAATCCGAAGAGCAGATATGGAACCGTATCTTAATGGTATTTGAGGCCTTAGATGGTAATCGAATTCGAAGATCATCCAATGACATTAAGATGAGAAAGAATGCGCTCGATAAGGAGATTGACAAACTTGAAGATGAGGAACGGTTTGTTAGGAACACTTTTCCTTGGTGGACGTATGAAAAACGAGTAAGTATCTCTGTAAATCCAACTCATATTAACAAAAGTTAGTACTAACTTGTTACTCATTCGTAATTTCAGAGAAATCTTGCGGATCGCCGGTATGTGGATCTCTACGGGAAATGATTTGAACATGAAGGATGCTACAAAATCAAGAGGGTCAATTTCTATGGTCACTGGAAGTTATGATCTGTTTTAATACTTTTATGGTCAATTAGGAGTATGGATTTAGGTGCTTTTGACGAAATTGTAAGGTTAAGGCCGTTTGAACTTTATGTAATGGATGTAATCGGAGTATTATTAATATAAAAACTAGCCGATTATACGAAATCGGTAGATTATTTTGTTAAACAACCTACCGATTGTAATATTCGGTTATGTTATGAGTCAACTTTCTTTCCGATTATGGTGTTGTTTGGTTCCAGGAAATAGTTTTTTTTGTACTTGTAATATTCGGAGGATAATTTTTTTGTAAAGTTCCGAATGTACGATGGCCCAAAAATCAGAATTTGGAAAAACTTATACTTTTCAAATTTTGTCTTTGAAATAATCGGAAGTTAAATTAGTTACCAAAACTTCCGAATATGGGCTGTCTAACCTTCAATATTGGCCCTTGGAACCACCTGGAGCCATGGCTTGGTTTGTTTTGAACTTGTAATATTCGGAGGATAATTTTTTTGTAAAGTTCTGAATGTACGATGGCTCAAAAATCAGAATTTGGAAAAACTTATACTTTTCAAATTTTGTCTTTGAAATAATCGGAAGTTAAATTAGTTACCAAAACTTGCGAATATGGGATGTCTAACCTTCAATATTGGCCCTTGGAACCACCTGGAGCCATGGCGTGGTTTTTTTTGAACTTGTAATATTCGAAGGATAATTTTTTTGTAAAGTTCCGAATGTACGATGGCCCAAAAATCAGAATTTGGAAAAACTTATACTTTTCAAATTTTGTCTTTCAAATAATCGGAAGTTAAATTAGTTACCAAAACTTGCGAATATGGCTTGTCTAACCTTCAATATTGGCCCTTGGAACCACCTGGATCCATGGCGTGGTTTGTTTTGAACTTGTAATATTCGAAGGATAATTTTTTTATAAAGTTCCGAATGTACGATGGCCCAAAAATCAGAATTTGGAAAATCTTATACTTTTCAAATTTTGTCTTTGAAATAATCGGAAGTTAAATTAGTTACTAAAACTTCCGAATATGGGCTGTCTAACCTTCAATATTGGACCTTGGAACCACCTGGAGCCATGGCGTGGTTTGTTTTGAACTTGTAATATTCGGAGGATAGGTTTTTTGTAAAGTTCCGAATGTACGATGGCCAAAAATCAGAATTTGGAAAAACTTATACTTTTCAAATTTTGTCTTTGAAATAATCGGAAGTTAAGTTAGTTACCAAAACTTCCGAATATGGGATGTCTAACCTTCAATGTTGGCCCTTGGAACCACCTCGAGCCATGGCGTGGTTTGTTTTGAACTTGTAATATTCGGAGGATAGGTTTTTTGTAAAGTTCTGAATATACGATGGCCCAAAAATCAGAATTTGGAAAAACTTATACTTTTCAAATTTTGTCTTTGAAATAATCGTAAGTTAAATTAGTTACCAAAACTTCCGAATATGGGCTGTCTAACCTTCAATATTGGCCCTTGGAACCACCTGGAGCCATGGCGTGGTTTGTTTTGAACTTGTAATATTCGGAGGATAGGTTTTTTGCAAAGTTCCGAATGTACGATGGCCCAAAAATCAGAATTTGGAAAAACTTATACTTTTCAAATTTTGTCTTTGAAATAATCGGAAGTTAAATTAGTTACCAAAACTTCTGAATATGGGTTGTCTAACCTTCAATATTGGCCCTTGGAACCACCTGGAGCCATGGCGTGGTTTGTTTTGAACTTGTGATATTCGGAGGATAGGTTTTTTGTAAAGTTTCGAATGTACTATGGCCCAAAAATCAGAATTTGGAAAAACTTATACTTTTCAAATTTTGTCTTTGAAATAATCGGAAGTTAAATTAGTTACCAAAACTTCCGAATATACCACACAAATCATTGTCATTTGAACTTGTCTAACTTAGTTACCCAAACAAATTTCCGAATGTACAACAAAAATCATTGTCATTTATCTGCTCTTCATTACTTTACGACCGTGACTACCTCCCAGTCCTGCACGACCACGGGTTTGAGCACCTTCAGTTGGAGCAGCTTCAGTTGGAGCAGCTTCAGCGCTCGATGAAGCTCGAGTTATTTTACCCGTCTTTGATACTGCCACCTTGGGTTGATGCCTCTTCGTGACTTTCTCCCCAAACTGGGCAGCATAATCTTCGTTATCCATATTATCAACTAGATCTCTAGCATCTTTGATCTTCTCAGCTGGCATGGGATCTCCGCTCTTCAGGCATGCAGTTAACATTTTGGAAACACGCTTGAACCTATTCACCTGTTTTTATACGTAATGACATAACATCAAACGGTAATTACCTAAGATTTATAGGAATAATATAAAATGAACAAATATATAAGAACACGCACCAGTCTATCATAACCAGCTGGTTTGTCTTTGATGATACAATTATAACTTGAACCCGCCGCAGTAGTGTTGGATTTGATTTCACGGATAACCAAAGGATGTGATACCTTGTTATACCAACTCATATAGTCTGGAGAATTTTCATCACCTCGGATGGTTCGTCTACCAGTGTCGATAATAAAGTCATTCCTCTTATCCCAGTTATCAAGAACAGTAGGTGGGCTTGTGTGAACAATTGTGAGATTATCACCACTAGAAGAGCACAACTCCAACTCCAATTTGTAGTAATCCCCCATTTTCTCCACAGGTTGCTGTTGTATATACACGTGTTGTCGCATCACCCTAGAGGGGTTATACATCACATATCCTGTGGGGTGCCACAACGGTCCAAAATAAAGGGACAAGTCCGACCGAACATTTATATGCCCACTGGATCGATCTTCCTTGTATGGATCAAAGAATACGTCCGAGGCCTTCAATTGGTCCAAAATCTCCCTCATGCGAATCAACTGCTGCTCTTTTGTCCTAGAACGGTTGTCTTCAAATATATACTTTGTTCCTCTAGGAGTACCTTTGCACCACCCCGGGTTCTCTCCGGCCAACTTCAGGATAGGGAAGTGGTCATAGATCCATGCCTATATACATAAGAAACCAAGTTTTAGTAAATAGATTGTGTATATTCGGTAGTAATTTCCAAACTTTATTTTCGATTATATATAATCGGAAATAAAACTGAATACCTATCCTCCGAATACCAAACATTCGGAAATAGAGATGGATCATTTCCTACCGAATATGCGTCATTTGGAGTTCAGTAACCTATAGTTTTTCTGGCCTGTATATTCGGTAGTAATTTCCAAACTTTATTTCCGATTATATATAATCGGAAACTAAAACTGAATACCTATCCACCGAATACCAAACATTCGGAAATAGAGGTGGATCATTTCCTAACGAATATGCGTCATTTGGATTTCAGTAACCTATAGTTTTTCTGGCCTGTGTATTCGGTTCTAATATCAAAAGAATATTTCCGATTGTATATAATCGGAAAACAAAGTAAGTACCTAACCACCGAATATCAAACATTCGGAAATAGAGATGGATAATTTCATACCGAATATGCGTCATTTGGAGTTCAGTAACCTATAACTTTTCTGGCCTGTATATTCGGTTCTAATATCAAAAGAATATTTCCGATTGTATATAAACGGAAAACAAAGTAAGTACCTAACCACCGAATAACCAACATTCGGGAAAAGAGATGGATAATTTCCTACCGAATGTGCGTCATTTGGAGTTATGGATATGCATCATATGTATTGTCTACGGAATAACTATAGAGTGAGTTATAGATTTAAAGAAAAAACCTGCAATAGGGCCACATTCCCGGCAACTTGGCAGGTTCCTAGCCTCGAAGCCTTTCTCAACTCTTCCATCAAGAATGCTAGGCATGTCGTGCCCCAAGAATAGTCACCGACTTCATGGAGAGGATCCAAAAGTTGTATAAGGTTGGCGTCGATCCAGTTGCCAGAAGTATTGGGGAATATGACACATCCCAATACACAAAGGAGATATGCGGTGGCAGCGTGGTTCACTTGCTCATCAGTTAACGTTCCATTCTTTTCCTTCTCCAAGGTGCCTCGAAACATATTCATCAAAGCTGTAATGTTGATCTGTCTTGTTCTGTAACTTGCATGCCTCCTAAACTCTGCTGTTGTTGTCTCTTCATCCCAACCTAAGCACTTTTTAGTTAGAGCATAAAGTTGTGCCCAACTTAACTGCTTTGTGTAGTTAAACTTCACAGCCGTGCCTTGGTCGGGAAGGTTAAGAATCTGCACAACATCATCCGGAGTAATCGTCATCTCCCCAAACGGCATATGGAAAGTATCGGTCTCAGGATACATTCTCTCCACGAACGCCGATATGGCCACACGATCATGTTCCAACAATGAATTCTCGGCGGCATTAGCTAACCCCGAGTTGGAAACAATTGACTTGAACCTTTCACATTCACCGGATAAAGGCCACGCAAGCATTTTTGTTGGTGCAGCGGTAGGTTTGAGTAGGCGGACCGCATCTTGATGATCCTATTAAAGTACATAAAAAAATCTTAATACAAATATTACGATATAACACATAGACAATACATTAATAAAAAATAGTAATTTTATTACCTCGGTTTCGTATATTTCTCTGGCCCATGAGTCTTTGTATCCAAATAGCAATTTTCCTCCATCCGCCGGTAGCCCAAGGATTGTGCCTGCTAGAATACCCTTCTTCTTCAAGTGCTGAGGGACAAGATGTGATGCTTTCTTAGCAATATCCTTCTTTACACCATCTTTTCCTTTTTTGGCTTTTTGGGTACCACTTGGTTGTCCTTCTTCTTCTACTCTTGGCACTGGATCAACTGGTTCAATTTCATGGTGGGTGTAACTTGTGGAGCAGTTGGTTCTGCACTTTGTTGAGCGGCTTGTTCAACACTTGGTTGCACCCCTTGTTCACTGCCTTGTTGTTCTACACTTTGTTCAGCACTTGGTTGCACTCCTTGTTGACTGCTTTGTTCTTGTAAGCTTTGTTGAGCACTTGAATTATCTTTGGCGCTCCTTTCCCTCCTAGCACTAGCTGTCACTTTCTTCCTCCTTTCTCGACTTTGTCTAAACAACAAAGAAAGGAACAATATTTACAAACTATACAATCGGAAGACAAAGTATGGAAATATAACCCGAATGACACATTCGGAAGTAAAAGACACATACTGTTCCCGAATACAAAACAATCGAAATATAACTAAACATGTTTACAACCGAATATGCATCAATTGGAGTTCAGAAGCTGTAAATTTTTCATCCTACACAATCGGAAGACAAAGTGCACATCTATAACCCGAATGTACAAATTCGGAAGTAAGAAGACACATATTTTTTCGAATGAAAAACAATCGGAATATAACTAAACATGTTTACAACCGAATATTCATCAACTGGAGTTCAGAAACTCTAAAATTTTATCCTACACAATCGGAGGTATAAAACATTATATTGTCTTCCGAATAAATACTGGCCCCAAAATGGGATTTTTCCTATATCAGAAATTTTGAGATTTTTTCAATATATACATTCGGTAGTGAGTGTTCTTCCGAATACTCTGTGTCTACTTAAATATATTCGGTAGCCAGAAAATTCACTAAACTACCGATTATTAGCAGTTTGTATCCAGGAAGATATGGCCACCAATATTCGGCAGATAATCATCAAATCTTTCTCCCGAATACTGTCGATGTTCTTGAGAAATGAAGAACACGACTACATTCGGAAGTAAATGAGCATGAATATCGTCCGAATCTGGATAAATAACTGAAAACCCTAGAAATTTTTTTTCTCGATTCGACGAATTAAAGCGAAATAAACACCAAAAATGATAGATTCTTACCTAATTGGGGCCATTTGAAGTTGACGAAGTGTTTGACTATCGGAATCGCCACCACCGACTACATTGCCGGGTACTTGTTCTTCGCGTTCTTCTTCATTTGCAGCAAGAATTTCTTTATTTCTTGCTAAAATCCCAATCTTTGGATCGATACCCCGAGCAACATTTTTGGTTCTAGGTCTGTGGGTTTCATTTCCCTTATCCATTGTTTTATAAACGAATCGACTATGTTTTGATTTTACGATTCGCGGCGATGTTTCGGTTGAACGAGGAAAGTTTTTTTTCTTCCACAATCGGAAGATATGAAACTGGAAGAAGAAGAGTTGAAATGAGTAGAATTTTTTTTGATTTGGTTTTTATACGGTTTTACCAGAAGGGCATTTATGTAACTTCAATATCATATAGGGTACCCCTTAACTAGAGTCTTTGGATGGGTATAAATTGATGACCCCTAAATCCTTTTGAGTCGCCCCTAAAAACGCGAGGTTACTAAACCTAAACTAGAGGATAATACAACAACAACATGGAGCTTGTACGAATGATGTGTTAGTTCTTTGAATCATTAGTTCCAGGTTTTGCAGAGCTGACACGCACAACTTTGGAATTTTAAAATCCAAAGCAAAATGGAAGAGTTATCTGCATGTACTTTCGTCCTTTTTCCCATTATATTTAGCACGGTTTTGGTCACTTCATGCGAAAGTGTGACCAACTGAAGCACTCCCGTTTAGCAAAAGGAGAACTAAACTAAACTTTGTTGCCAGATTACAAGAGTAATTTGTACTTTAACGTTCTGATTATAGTGTGAGATCTATAATTTCCCTTACTCTTCTACGGTGCGGATGAATCCGCGGATTTCAAAATACAACCGTAACCAAACCGTTAAAAATGTGGATTTGAGAATCCCACCCGTGTCCGGCCCATAAATCTTGCGGATTGAGTTTCACCCGTAATTTTACGGACGAATATGGGTGAAATCCGCGATTACCAATTTTTTGCTCACCCCCATGCGCAAAGAGATATTAGATATTAACCATGTGGCACATGCCTTAGGAAAACTTGGTATTTTAGTTTCTCAAACTTTGGAAATGTCTTTCATATTACCCTGCTTGGATAGCTGATTGTATCCACAAGGATGAACAATTCATTAATGCATCTCCTTTCGTACTAGAGAAAAAAAAGAAGAAAAAAAACTTTAGGGAGTAGGAGTTGTTGCTTAGGTGTCAATATAACTGAACCGCCAATCCAGCATTATAGGGCTGGACCGGTGTAAAGCTAATCAAACCATAACTGTATATATTCGACATATTCTTCCGACACTGAACAAGTTCAGACAGTTTTTACTTTTTCACACACTCTCTCTCTCTATCTACCAATTGCTTCGCTGTTATTTGATCCTTACGCGAAATCATTCATCCTCTCTCTCTCTCTAAACAACCTAAAATCAGTGAGACAATCGATTTCCTGTCCTCTTAATTAAATTTTACCATCACAACTTACGGAAAGTTTAACCTGAAATTCAAGATTTTCTGTTCTTCTTCTATTGATTGATCAACTAGGAGAGACTTTCCTCTTGTTTTGTTTTGTATTGACTCTATGGAATCAATTAGAAAGCAAGCAAGTAAACTGAGAGAACAAGTAGCAAGACAACAACAGGTAATTCTGGTTTATTCCATTCTCTTCTGTTGTGTTGTTTTATGGGATGTGTAGTACTCGTTTGTTTAGGACATTACAACCTAGAATTTTGACTTCGAGAGCATTTTCTATAATTAAAATGATTTTGATTGATTGCTCAATTTGAGTTCTTAAGTTTGTCAATTTTGTGGTATTGTTCCTTTTCTTACTTCAAAATTAAAAGGTATAATCTTTATCATTAAATTATCGTTTCATTTTTATTTATCTTTAGCAACCAAAGGATTTTGGATTAGTTGGTAGGGTCATGATTGGTGTTCAGGAAAATAGTTGGAAAAGGATTAGTATTAACTGTATATCGTTTACAATTGTGTATTACATGGTTATGAGCTGGGGAAGATATTTTGGAAACTGGGCACATATTAAAATGAGTACTCTAATATGTACTTTCTCTTTACTTTGACAGGCAGTCTTGAGGCAATTAGGGCATTTTGCTAGTGATTTTGGTATTGCTGATGAAGCTGAAATTGAATGCCACGAACAACTTCAACATCTTTACAACTCTACCAGAGTCGCAAAGGTTTGACCTTATCAACCCGTTTTGTATAATATTTGTTATTTCTAAGTTTCCAATTTGATGCCGTTTAAAAAAAAAAAAAAACCACCCGCAGCATGATAGTAAGCAACAATATTCTAGGAGAACACAATCACCCTGACATTATGATGGTATGTTATATTATGCAGCATTTTCAGAGGAACATAGTTCGAAATGTCGAAAGTTTTGTTTCTATCAGCACGAAACAATTGGAATTAGGTGCGGCTTCTTTTTCCATTTACTATTAGTTGTTTGTGTCAAATTGAAGCTCTCGTTTCTTTTCTGGCATGTCCAATGCCAGCATCTCCTGTCCATTCTCAGCTGCGCTAAGGCATTAAATGATGTTATTTTTGGGATTTGTAGTAAAAAAGCTAGCCGAAGATTGTTGCAGATACGGGAATGAGAATCAAAGCTCTAATGCTCTTGCAAATGCAGCATTTGAGTTTGGTGCCTCGCACAAGTCAATGGAGGAAGAGATGGAGAATTTTGTTAAGATTCTTGATTCTCAGGTTATGTCCTTACCGTTTTCATTGTTTGAAAAGCATTACATTGATATTCAAGACTTAACACTTCATTCTAAAATTCATCCTCCATCAGAAGTCTTTAGGATAAATAGTCCTGCTATGTGCTTATTATTTGGTTTTATGAATCCCCATTTAATGTTACAGAGAAACTTCTTTGCATTGTTCTTTGAGCTACCCCTAAAATATGTTACTCGGAGTAGTGAAGGTCCTTCATTCTCATGAAGTTTTCCGTAAAAGCGATACTCTTTCTGCCTCTTCATATGCAGCAATGAAGTCATAAAATATATTATGAAGCTTATGGAACTGTTCTGTAAATCTATCATACGCTTTGTTTTTTCTGTTCCCTAATTCCTTTGCATTTCATTGTGTTATTCCACCACTCATATTCTTGGGCTATTTCCTTTCCTAATTTATTTCAGTCTTGATAAGTTATATATTTTCCTCTAGGTTTCAGAGCCACTACGGGCGTCAATAGTTGGAGCTCCTTTAGACGATGCTCGGCATTTGACTCACCGGTATGACAGAATCCGCCAGGAGGTGGACGCTCAGGTACTATCTGTTAGCAAATGTATTGTTTTGGACGTAAAAGAGATGAAGCCTAGTCAATATGTAGTGAATGCAGGCAGCAGAGGTCAGGAGACGCCAACTAAAATCCGTGGAGCCTGGATCTACATCAGAGGTTAATGCTATAAAGCTAAAAAATGCTGAGATGAAATTAGAGGAGCTGAAATCTACTATGATAGCACTGGGAAAGGAAGCAACGGCTGCTATGCTTTCAGTTGAAGATCAGCAACAACGGCTTACTTTTCAAAGGATTCTCACTATGGTATTGCATTTTTATGCTGGTAACCAATTCTTTTAAGCATGTACTCCAAAAAAAAAAAAAAAAAAAAATACAAACAAAAGAAAACCCCAAAATTATTGAAATTTAAACGAATTGAACTAGGTGTTACTGACATCAGGTAAATGCTGAAAGGTCTTATCATCGTAGTGCTGTTGACAGTTTAGAGCAGCTCTACACAGAGGTGCTGTATTCCTTCTTCCTTCGTCCCTCGTATCCTGGTGCTGTTAACATGTACCATTTGCTTCAAGTTTTTGCTCCTGATAACAGATGATCATATCGAAGCAGCAGATCGAGACTGCATCTGAACCAGCTCCAGCTACGACTGATGTATATGTTCCACCTGCAGATAGTAACTCTGATAAATTTGATGATGTCGAGCCTGGTATTCACAGCAGCACCAGTTTCATAGCAGAAGTATGGATTCATCAATTTTAAGAGAATCGTAATCTGTACGGGAATAGGAACTTCTTCAGTTTGATGTAACCACGAGGCTCGTTTTAACTGTATTTTGAAATTCATGCAGGTTATACATCCATTTGATGCTCAAGCAGATGGAGAACTTGGTCTCTGTATTGGTGACTACATTGTGGTTCGCCAGGTACTTACTGTCCCCAATATAAGCCGCCAGCACCTAATTCCATAAACCAACCCTCCTGTGATTAATCAATTTTTCGTATTCCATAATCAATTTGAGCTATAGAGTAGAGATGGTCAAGAGTCCGGGTTGGTAACCTGAATGAATAGATGGGGTTGTTGGCCTAGATATCATGCGCAGGCAGTACAATCTCTCAAAGCATTAAAATTCCCTGTCTTTGGATCACGTATGAAGCAGAATATATCACATCTTTTTATCTCTTGGGAAACATGTGGATTGTACTTTACAATTGACAAAGCAGTTTTCACTGCTTCTTCCTTTCTTAATTTATATGTCAGTCGGTCTGCGTTTCTTTCTTTCAATTGTATCAACTTTCCCCAGAATTATGTTTACTTTCTTAGAAGCTTCTTACTGGTATCATTTTCTTTTCATGTGTTGGTAAATAGGTCACTCCATACGGATGGTCTGAAGGAGAGCACATGGGTAAAGCAGGATGGTTTCCTTCTGCATATGTCGAAAAGCGGGATATAGCTCCAGTGAGCAAAGTGACCGAACTGGCAAGTTAATTGCCTTAATAATCAGCAAATCCCAGTTCCTCCTCAAAACTCCATCTGACTGGTTTTGTAAGTGTAGTTATTTGTGAATTTCTACTCTTTTTTCCCCATCGTATTTGTATGAGCCTGTCTTATGGATGTAATTTTTTGGGTTCACTCAAGGTGTGGTTTATATCTAGCGTGTAATAATCTGATATTCATATACAGCTTGTATTTCTATTTGTAAATCATCTGTCTATTTTAATGGAAAAGAGTTCTCTCATTGATTATAATTATAAACCTCCTGTAGAACAACACAAAGACCTCTCATTCAATCTGCTGATTCTGCTCTCACTTAGGTTGATAATATTCTAAATCTTTCTGTGAAGGATAATAGTCTCACATTGCTAATATCCTTTTTCATAGGAATTGGTTTTGAGTTGTGTTAGAGCATTGCTCGGTCGAACTCGCATGCGTTGCTATTTCAAGCATGTTTGTCAATGTTAATGATCAAAATTATAAGTCCTGATTTCTAGTCTACTATAGCTAAGTCTCAGACTAGGATAGAAAGTGTAGTTGAGCTCAAGAACTCCATGGAAATCATCATATAAGACGAAGGACTACTCAAGGAACTGGTGGAACTTCATCGACTAAAAGGTATGTGGAGACTTGAACTTATCTATCACTCAAAAGTCTATCTACTCTATCTCCTATTTTGCGACAAAAGTCGTTTTGATATATAGACTTTGATTATACACATTTGCTATTTCGAGCCGAGTTTATCTCGCCTATCTATTTCTCGAAATATGTGTTGGTAAGCTTTTGCTTTGGCCAAGTTCATCTTTACCTAGTGACGAAAGTCATGATACGTTTCAATCACTTTGAAAATTGCTTACTTTGACGAAAAATAGTTTGTGAATAACAACTATATAATAACGTCCTCTAAGAATGTTTCAGTGATTGAAATGAGAGTTTAGATTATATAACCAATGATGGATATAAGCATTGTGTGGCAACACATATATGTATAGGTCCTCTTTCCTTGAACCGAAGTTTGCGAACTTTGTTGATCAAGAGAACCGGAACAAGAGCCGTGAACTCAGTCCGCGAACTCAGTCCACGAACCCAGTCCGCGAACTGGCGGAAGTTCTCGACCCGAGAAAATCTGCTGGAGTTTGAGAACTCCTTCAGGGAACTTAAGTCCGCGATCTAAGTCTGCGAACTTAAGTTGGTTATATCTAAAGACGATTGTTTCTGAACTTATTTATATTAACTAAGGAATGCAAAATGAAAATCGTGGCTATAAATTTCATGAACCGATTCGAGTGAATCAAATCGTTTTTGCTTCGATTGTGTCTTGTGTAGTTACATAAGATTTCCTTGCAATTGAACAACTCTCTAACTAGTTCATTTGAGTCATTTGAACTAGTTATGGTGAAGAAGAATATGGTTGATATGAAAGTGCTCATATGGCTAACCATTTGGTTAACTATTGTTGAACCAACAAATGTACATGTTTGGGTACGGTTACACAAACCTAAAATCGTGCATTTCATTTGTGTGTAACAAGCTAAGTTTTCGATCCAACGGTTGAAATATATTAGCTTGAATCTAATCAGGTTTTCATCTAACGGTGAATATTGAATGCTTTGTTACCAAGCTAACATTTGCAAACCCTGATTTGAAAGACTATATAAGGGAGAACTCTAACAACTGGGAAACCTAATCCCCACACCTCCTGTGTGATACTAGTTGTATTAGCTAGAGTTGATTCTCCTTTAACCTTAGGTTTCTTCTTGAAAACCAGGTTAACGACTTAAAGACTTCATTGGGATTGTGAAGCCAGACCGATACTACTTTCTCGTAGTCGTGTGATCTGATCTTGCTGATTCTATCGTTTTGAGTACAATCGTAACGATTGGCTTGAGATTTATATCTCCGATAGGCAAGATAGAAAGTAGTCACAAACATCTTCGTCTCATCGTTTGTGATTCCACAATATCTTCTTTCGCCGCGTCGATTAAGATTATTGTGAGGTGATTGATAATACTAGGCTGTTCTTCGGGAATATAAGTCCGGGTTATCAATTGGTTCTTGATCACCTTGATTTATCAAAACATGGAACAAAACTCGTAGGTATATTCGTGGGAGACGGATTTATCTATTACCGTAGACTTTTCTGTGTGATACAGATTTGTTTATTAAAGTCTTCGACTTTGGGTCGTAGCAACTCTTAGTTGTGGGTGAGATCAGCTAAGGGAATCAAGTGCGTAGTATTCTCCTGGGATCAGAGACGTAAGGAGCGCAACTGTACCTTGAACTAGTGTGAGATTGATTAAGGTTCAACTACAGTCCAGACCGAAGTTAGTTTGTAGTAGGCTAGTGTCTGTAGCGGCTTAATACAGTGTGGTGTTCAATCTGGACTAGGTCCCGTGGTTTTTCTGCATTTGCGTTTTCCTCGTTAACAAAATTCTGGTGTCGGTGTTATCTCTATTCCGCATTATATTTTGTTATATAATTGAAATATCACAGGTTGTGCGTTTGAATCAATCAATTGAAAATCCGACCTTTGGTTGTTGATTGAAATTGATTGATCCTTGAACATTGGTCTTTGGTACCGTTCAAGTGATTTCTCTTGTATTCAATTAGACTCGCAAATTTTTATTTGCTTGAGAAATAATTGAATCAAGAAAGAGAGATATAACTCTTTGATATACTTTATTAAGATTGAGTCTAGTTGATTCTCTTGAAAGTATATTGGTGTTTGTCCATATATATTGCTAATCGAAATATTGGGTGAGGTTGTTGTACCCCCGCTTTTTCAATTGGTATCTGATTATTGATTTAATGGGGGTTGTAGAAATGAAGGTTCGAACTCTAAGACTTGTGAAGGTGAAGGATTTTTAGATTTATAAAAATTATATACAAAAATATTGACAAATTGGTAGAGAGGTACTGGGACTAATGATTCGGCCAATCTTCATAAAATATGGCTCAATGAATTATTCTCGACAATAATCGCTCAAAACATAAGTTATATGGACTCTTATTTTGCCAAAGTAGATTCTCAAAAAATTGATTGTAAATGTTAAGCATGGAACATCAAATCACCTAAGCTAAGCATGACCCATCTAATCAAATAACACCCAATTTAATCAAATCATATTTCAATTAATTTTTAATGCAAAAGTCTTAAAAAGAATTAATTAAATTACCCATGTATGAAGCTCGGCCTCCTCCGCCGTCCCAGTGTTGGGGTTTAACTCATAATAGTAAAAACACGCTCAAAGTATTTATTTATTGCTCAAAGAGTGTTTACAAGGATGAAAATGGAGATGAAATAATAAAACAGTGAATGTGCGACCCACAGAAAGCGTCCAAAATGAACGACACAGAAGAAGTGCTATTGTTACTGTAGCTCTAAGACCCACACCTACGACCCGCGCCTGTGAGTCTATTTCACTGTTGAAAAACGACTGCTGATGCAGGTCCGTTCTTCGTGTTCTTGGTGTTCTTCATCATCAGCAGCAGCAGCAACAGAGTTTCATCAACTCTTTTATTTCTGCTTCTCTGGACCTCCTCTCGACCCCAAACTCTCGATAACCTTTCTCTGACCTCCAAGGACTCTATTTAAACCCGAAGCATGCATCGAATCTCCTCCATAACTCCACAAATCCTCGGCAGTGAAAGAAAATATTTTCAGATATTTTCTTTCCTGTTTTAGCTTTTCACGCGTTTTCTCTGGTCCAGCACGCTCCAATTCGACTTATTCACGCCTCAACACTCTTCCAACGCCAGCAGAACTCCCCCATGCACACAAGAACTTTAATTTTGCTCGTGTTACAGTCCACGTGCTCTGTTTTGGGTGTGTGAATCATACCGAAAATTCCAGCCAAATTTGATCAATCATGTCACCCATACTATGTTCCTTAACCTATATCACATCTCTATACCAAATTTCAGCCATTGAATCGACCCATAACCCCTTCATTTTGACGATCGAAATTCTGCCAGAACTGTTTAGAAATTTCCCGCCAAAATCGTTTCAAATGGGGAAGAAACTGGTAGCCCCCTATCCAGAGTAGGGGTGCGAATAGTAGCTGCCTTGGGGGTGACCTGGGGGTGCCCCTTAGTAATTAGGTTACCCCTTATCCAAAAGCGAGAGTCCGAATAACACTTGTCCTTCGGGTGCCAAAATCAACTTTTCGAGCCGAATTTTCCAAAAATGTTTATTTCCTAAAAATACATAAAAACACAATATTAGTACAAAAATAGAGTTCCAACGATACGGACATTGAGGACAAATTAGACACAAAAATGTGTCTATCAAATACCCCCAAACTTATTATTTGCTAGTCCTCGAGCAAATTTATTCTAGAAAGGAAAATCATTTGAACCCCTAGGTGGCCCTAGTGGCGGAGTGTTGTCTCCGGAGGGTTTACCAGAGGTGTACCCACAAAACCTTTACTCCAGACCCTAGCTATGTACGCAGAACCTTGGAAGGCACTAAAGAATCTCCTTGGTTGGCATACTTATTGACTACACAAGGAAGTACCCTGGTGCGAAATTCCAATTGATGTACACGAGTTTGCGCTCAAGCATACTAAAATTCATATATAAGTGACAGAGCTCTACTCAGATAGTTGCACTATGGACATCATATTCGGAGTCAAACTAATCACATGGAAAGATTAAGAGATGGATATAGAAAAACATAGATAGTTTTGATGTTTACTAAGTGAACGGCGTTTCCCATATCTGTCTGAAGGCCTCCGCCAAAATGAACCTATCCTAATGGATTGAGATACTAGTCTGACTAATATCAACACACTGGCATATACAAGGGAACCAGTGGTCGATAACCTAACTCTAGGTCAACACAACTGGCATATACAAGGGTACCAGTGGTCGACTTTATTGAATTTATTCCTTTTGGTCAAATGGTCTGGTCTCAATATATATTTATTTTTTATTTTTTATTTTTTTTTTCAACTTTTTGGTAACTACCATTTTTTTTATTTTTTTTCATGGTATCTCAATCACTCTAATTCACCCTAGCATTGGTAACAACTTGAATCGTGGGCCCCACCTAATCACTTAGAGTACATAGTTTAAAAACAAAATAAAAATAGAAGTGAAAAGGACTCAACGAGATATGGTGCAACTATCATGTTATTTCTAACACCTAAGCTTTGTGCTTTTATGAATAGACTCTTTAGATGTTTCCATCTATTCAGATTGGTTCCTCAACTCCTACAACCAAAATGCTTCCATCCACTTAGATTGGTTAGTGCCATCCTAAATACGCATAAATTTCTAGGATCTGGAGTTTATTTATTACAACTAAAAAGTTTCTCCCATACCCCCAAACTTAAATCTAACATTGTCCTCAATGTTCTAAAGATGAAACTAAAAGCATGAACAAGGAGAAATTGTTACCATTTGAAGCAAAAAGAGTTAAGGAAGGATATTACCGTGTTGCATGAGATTGGGTTACCTCCCAAGAAGTGCTAAGTTTAAAGTCTTCAGCCAGACGTAGGAAAGGTTTAGTCAACTCGAACCGTATAACAGTAGCCGGAATAACTGTGGGTCTTTAAAACCAAAAAGAGCTGACAAAAGGAAACTGCAGTGAACCAACGAAATGAACAACACTAGCATGCCCTTACCTAGTTTCCTGATAACTATTGCTAATTGTGGTTCAGGTTCAGGTTCTATGAAAGGGTCTAAATATAATATTTTCATTGGCTGCGTTTCTTCATAGGTTGGATCCAAATTATTAGGTCCTAGAGTCTGGAAAAACTCAAATATGATCTTAGAAGCGCACAATAATAACCTAAATAACTGAGGATCCTCTAAGTCAATAAGATTTGAATTACATAATTGACCAAAATGAGAGTAGTGGTCATTCTTAAGCAAATGTGTCGATTCTAATTTCCTAAAGCATTTAGGTTTAGTCTCACAACTTAATATTCGACACATTTGGAATATAAACGTTCCCACAGTTGGAAGAAAACTATTTGGTGGGAAAACAAAGTCAATCTGGGGATCATAGCCTGGGCAAACCACATCAACCAGAGGATGGGTTTCTAACGACTGAACTCCTTCATGGACATCATTAGGCTCGGGAAAACGAGTATGAAGGTAATCTTGTAAAATGGTCGAGGCACAGATATCAAGTCCTAAGTGTGGGGACTTTCTGAGAGTTAAAGGTAAGGCACTAGGGAAGTGATAATCACCCCCAAACTTAGAGTTTTCAGTGTCTCTAGATAGACCTATAATTATTTCTTGAATTTACGTATCTTCAGAGTCCTTAAAATATTCAAGAGATTCTTCTAAGTTATTATCAGGTAGTGCATCTTTACTCATCTCTACGGGTCTATCTTCTTCTTCCAGGACTATTGTTTCTAAGTCGCGAGACTCTAAAACAGTATTTTCGAAATGAACCCGTTCCTCTAAACCACTATCGTCTTCGTAATCAAAAGGAAAATATACATCGTCTAAAACGGTGGTATCCCTAATCAAATCCTCGTCCTTTTGAATAGTTGAATAATCATAAAAATTATTTGGATTTGAATTAGAAATAATATAATCACTATACAGCTCAATTGGATTACTAGACTCCTGATCACTATGCCTACATATTTCAGATTCTTCATCAATACTATCCTCATCACAGTCCTCATTATAATAACATGAAAAAGGTCGAACCTCATCAAAACAAGTAGTGTTACCAATTCTAACCTCGTCATCTTGATTATGTGAATAACTATCTTCATTCTCAAGGGTATTATTGGATACACTATATTGGCAATTCAAGTAATTTCGAGCAATTCTTTCGTACGTCTCAGCTATCCGCTTGAGGTGGTCTTCTAAATAAGGTTCACTCATTATTGTAGTTCTTTCGTCTATAATTATACTATATCTCAGCTAACTTACGCGTCGACTCAGCTAACTTCCTGAGGGACTCTTCTAAAGGAGGAATAGGAACATATGGATCATAAAAAGGACTACTTTTCAATAGTTTGATTGTATCCTCTAGAGATAAAGAACTCGTACTATAATCTTCTTGCTCGTAAGACTGATGCATGTGTGGATAGTAATTGGGCTCACCAGGGTATGACCCATATCCTTCCAAAGGATGGCGTTCCCAACCACTATTCCCAACATGGTCATAAAAAGGATGATGTCCATATTCAAATTCAGTTCGATACTCATTGTATTGACTTCTATCATACCAGTTCGACATTCTTAATTGCAAGGGAATTCTACACAATCACAAACAAGGCTGACTCGACCAAATCAAACCTATAAAATCTAGCAAACAAAAAGCATGATGGCTCCACTTAGATTGTTTCTAGACCAGCTTCTATCTTTCGAAAGGGAATTCGTTGCAATTTGAGCAAACCCCTCTGGAATCAATCCGAGCTAATGTAAGTTGAATCGAGGCGAGGGAAGCTTAGTAGAGCTTTGATACCCAAGGCCTCGCCGCATTAGAAGGCGGCGCAGTCACGCATTCAACTCACAGAAACCATCATGAACTTTGAAGTGTGCTTAAAGAGCAACCAATATTTTTCGAACGAGTTTCCTATTAAGCTCGTTACCCTATCGGTCTCGTTCTATTCCAAATTTTAAAGCTTGGGTTCGCGTTAGGTTTCGTTTTCCTAAGGCGGGCAAGAAGGGAGCGGTGATGAAATCCGAACCCTTATCTTGTATTGGCCAGGCCTTGCCCTTTACTAGGAATTTAAAAACAGTCCAAATTCGTCCTCAATCAATGAATCACCTTAAGGAATACAGTAAACCCGCTGACAGGAGATTCGCGAGTGTTTCGATGGACTTACCTCCCGTACCAGACGGGGGATGAACCCTTGAAGTCGACTCGGGCCACGACTCCTATGTCATGTACGAACCCGAGGGGCCGAGACGATATAGTAATCGCCGTCCTTCCCTGCACACAGTTTATATAAAAAAAAAAATTCTTTTTTTTTAATAATACCCTTCTGTAGGGTTAAAAAAAAGAATAAAGTCCAATTGTCCAGAATAAAGTCCAAATAAAAAGTCCAAAAAATTATGAAAAATAAAGCCTATTTACAAATCCTAAAAAAAAAATTATGTCTTTTTTTTCTTCTCTTTTAGCTTTTAGCTTTAAGCTTTTTGTTCCCAAGTCCTTAGTATTCCACTTCGAACCTGTAAATCAAAGACACAAAAAGAAACGTAAAAAGGAACAAATAATAGTAAAAATAAATAAATAATAAACCTAAAAATTCTACCTAAGCACAAATCCGCGTCGGCGGCGCCAAAATGATTATTGATTTAATGGGGGTTGTAGAAATGAATGTTCGAACTCTAAGACTTGTGAAGGTGAAGGATTTTTAGATTTATAAAAATTATATACAAAAATATTGACAAATTGGTAGAGAGGTACTGGGACTAATGATTCGGCCAATCTTCATAAAATAGGGCTCAATGAATTATTCTCGACAATAATCGCTCAAAACATAAGTTATATGGACTCTTATTTTGCCAAAGTAGATTCTCAAAAAATTGATTGTAAATGTTAAGCATGGAACATCAAATCACCTAAGCTAAGCATGACCCATCTAATCAAATAACACCCAATTTAATCAAATTATATTTCAATTAATTGTTAATGCAAAAGTCTTAAAAAGAATTAATTAAATTACCCATGTATGAAGCTCGGCCTCCTCCGTCGTCCCAGTGTTGGGGTTTAACTCATCATAGTAAAAACACGCTCAAAGTATTTATTTATTGCTCAAAGGGTGTTTACAAGGATGAAAATGGAGATGAAATAATAAAACAGTGAATGTGCGACCCACAGAAAGCGTCCAAAATGAACGACACAGAAGAAGTGCTATTGTTACTGTAGCTCTAAGACCCACACCTACGACACGCGCCTGTGAGTCTATTTCACTGTTGAAAAACGACTGCTGATGCAGGTCCGTTCTTCGTGTTCTTGGTGTTCTTCATCATCAGCAGCAGCAACAGAGTTTCTCAACTCTTGATTTCTGCTTCTCTGGACCTACTCTCGACCCCAAACTCTCGATAACCTTTCTCTGACCTCCAAGGACTCTATTTAAACCCGAAGCATGCATCGAATCTCCTCCATAACTCCACAAATCCTCGGCAGTGAAAGAAAATATTTTCAGATATTTTCTTTCCTGTTTTAGCTTTTCACGCGTTTTCTCTGGTCCAGCACGCTCCAATTCGACTTATTCACGCCTCAACACTCTTCCAACGCCAGCAGAACTCCCCCATGCACACAAGAACTTCAATTTTGCTCGTGTTACAGTCCACGTGCTCTGTTTTGGGTGTGTGAATCATACCGAAAATTCCAGCCAAATTTGATCGATCATGTCACCCATACTATGTTCCTTAACCTATATCACATCTCTATACCAAATTTCAGCCATTTAATCGACCCATAACCCCTTCATTTTGACGATCGAAATTCTGCCAGAACTGTTTAGAAATTTCCCGCCAAAATCGTTTCAAACGGGGAAGAAACTGGTAGCCCCCTATCCAGAGTAGGGGTGCGAATAGCAGCTGCCTTGGGGGTGACTTGGGGGTGCCCCTTAGTAATTAGGTTACCCCTTATCCAAAAGCGAGAGTCCGAATAACACTTGTCCTCCGGGTGCCAAAATCAACTTTTCGAGCCGAATTTTCCAAAAATGTTTATTTCCTAAAAATACATAAAAACACAATATTAGTAAAAAAATAGAGTTCCAACAATACGGACATTGAGGACAAATTAGACACAAAAATGTGTCTATCAGTATCATAGCAGGCAAACACGTTTAAAGACCTTACAAGTCTGTGTTTGTATGGATCTGACTATGTGGACAGAGGTGCTATCTCTATCAACACACCACCAGTCTTCGATGGCTCTAATTACTTATGGTGGAAAATTGATATGCGAGCTTTTCTTCAAGCACGTGCTTTTCAATCATGGGTATATGTTGTTAATGGCTATGATGCTCTCGTTGTGGCAGTTGGAAATTTAAACGTTCCCAAGAATATTGGGGAATACAGCCCTGCTGAGATACTTGTTGCAAAGCAAAATTCCGACGGTTTGAATGCCATCATACATGCCATTACCCCGAATCTTCAGCACCATGTGTCAAATTGCACTAAGTCTAAAGAAGCGTGAGATATATTAGAATCTGTATTCGAAGGTAATACCAGTGAAAAGGAAGCTAGGCTTCAAAACCTTAATTCCGACTGGGAAAACCTTCGTATGGAAGATGAAGAAACATTTGATGAGTTTAATCACAAAGTGTCTGAAATTGTTAATGCATCTTTTGCATTGGGTAAGACTATTCTTGAAAAGGACATTGTGATGAAAATTCTCAGATCGCTGCCATCTAGATACGATTCAAAGAAGCATGTCATCGTTGAAGGAAATAACCTTGATACACTATCCAAAAATTCCCTAGATGGAAAGTTGAAAATTTTCGATCTTGAACTTGAACAAAGAGAGAAACATCATTTGCTTAACAACCTTGTTGTTGCATCTGATCGTAAGTCTCGGCGTTCTAAATTGACTGACAAAAGAAATGAGAATTGCTTTAATTCAACTCTGGCACTGTTTATACGACAGCTTAAGAAATCCCTTAGACAGAGAAAAAGAAAGTCTCAAAAGAAAGCTCAGTCAATCAATAAAAAGGTTCAGAAAAACTATGTTAACAATTCTAGTTTCAAGTGCTATAGAAGTATTCACAATACTTCTAATTGTCCTGATACAGAGACGAGCGAGATAACTAAAGCATGGATGGCTACTCTTGACTGCTATCCTGAGGATGATACAAGAAAACTGGACATTAGCGACTACCTGGATTCAGTTGGTACAGGGTAGTTTCTAGTGGATGGAGCTGTGTAGCAACCCACTTGGTAACTGATATGCTCTGTGGGTGAAGGCTTATTTGCTAAAGATGTGTACCAACCATGCTGCTGGAACAAATATCTGTCGACTGCAACGAAGCGACTCAAGTCATAGTTAGCGCAATTTCTTAGTGACTATGGACTATTGTTGATGGAGTACGTAAAGCATTGTTGCTGAAATAGTTGACCCACAAAAGAATTTGCTGCTGAAGACTTATATATTGTTGATAGAGGTGGTCAATTATAAAATGTAGTCAGCAGCTAAAGGATCTGTCCCACTGAGTTTTAGTTGTTGAACGCCTCGATTAGGGATTATACCCACTACATAACGGTTGGATAAGAATTTCATCCTCTCATTTTTCAGTTGGTTGAAGGGTATTACCAGCCCTTTCAAGCTGGTCAAGGTCTCTAACCGCTGTTTCTTCAGTTGGTTCAAGGGTGTAACCACCCCCTCCTTGGCTGGACAAGGTGTCCACGCACCAGATTCGCGGTTGGTTAAGGTGTTGGTTCTGATGTTGATGGAAAGCTCTTCCAGCACAAGATCCAATTGTTTGAGGTATTTTTTGTGTTGTTGGTCGAGGTTTCCACTGATTGTGATTCTGTTAATAAAGGTTTTAATCCTTCGCTGTTAGTCTGCATATTAAGGGCTCAAACTACAAGCAATCCCGTCACTAGTGTTGTCGCTCAAAACCTCATCCCTCTATAAATATAGTTACGTAAGGTGCTTTCAGCGCAGTACTAGTAATTATAATTAAGCATGGTAATAAATCATATAATTTATATATCATTAGTATCCAAAATATTCCCAACAGATGACTGCTTTTCATCCTAACATTGTCCCCAAGAGACATTTACACCCCAAAATATGACTTCATAACTTCACATCCCAAAATAGGATACGACTCCAACATACTTTATACCCAAAACAAAATCCCAAAAAAGCTTCATTCCCTAAACGTTAGTTATGTTTGATTAATGTAATTTGTGAACCACATTCATATGAAAACATGAACGATTAAGTGAGTACTCACACTGACATCCAGGAGTTGTCAATCAAAAAGTTGATCCTCCTCCATGTACTCATCATCCTCCATGTTACCATTCACAAGTTCTTCATCAGCATCTTCCCTATCCCCATCCTCATAAACACCTTCCTCTTCCTCATCTAGTGCATCTTCTGATAAGGGCTCACGACCCAAACTAACATAAACCTCGTTTAAGAACTGCATCACTTTAGTACCTTTGTTTTGGACTGTTTCTTCAATCGTTCAATCTCCCTTGATTGTCTTGCACTTTCAGAGTTAGCGGCATCCATCTTTGCATGCATTTCACACGGAACTAACCTTATCACGACGCCTTTTTCTGCTAGAGCTCAAGGAAGGAAGGTTTGCGTGATATATTTCTTCGACTGACATGTCAAGTTCTCCCCTTTCTACTTGCTCTTGCATTGCTTTCATTTTTCCCCATCAGTCATCAAATAAATCAGTCACCAAACAGCAAAGCAACTAAGGGAACAAAATGTACATACTAAAGATCCAAACACTAATTCAGTCCTTATACACATTTCTCCGAGCAAACCCACCTCATCTACAAAATTTTCGGGTACGTTTTGCAAAAAACTTAAATTCATTTGCAAGCCCATGTTTCACAGATGTTCTGCAATTAGATTATGCTAATTATACGTCTAGCCAGTCTAGTGCATGAAACATTTCCTATGTGCAATTCAAGTAATAGTCTTCCACATGGAAGAGACGTCAAAACAGGCCGTATACAAGAATATAAAAAGCAACCCGAGTTCACTGTGGAACAACAAATATTGTATGGACAATAGCACAATACAGACTATCGCTGCTCCAAATCATATTTTCTATTATAATAATCAATACATTCTATGAAAACATAAAACTCTACCTTAATAGTTTCACAAGTGGGATTGGTAGACTTCTTAAACTTATGGGTCACGTAAAACATCATGATTGGATCAGTGGGTTCTCCATTCAACGACTAAAAAAACATAACATAAGATAAGAACATCGTGAAACACATAATACGAACTATAAGAAAACAGACAGCTACTTGGCTAAACGCAGACAGTTGAAGATGATAAGTTTACCCTGCTATGTTTGACTGGGAAAAACTCGTCAGGCCATTAGAATGCTTCAAAACTTGACTCTTTCTGGCTGTGATTGCTTGATCAGATTTAGTCTGTTACTCCAAATATGAATATTGCAAGTTAATTAAGCAGTTTAAACTTTATGAAATAATGAAATCTTAACCAGAGATTATATTTACCTGAAACTCCTCCATTTCGAACATGCTGCACATAGCTGTCCAGTCCTCCATGTTAGTACAGTTCTTGGGCGGGTTTGCCAGTGCCTTGTCATAATCATTGCCACGTGCCAACCTGTAGTGTGCACTCAAGCCAGATCTGTATCCATTGTACGTAATCCTCATTTTCTTCC
The DNA here is from genome assembly GCF_003573695.1 of Papaver somniferum. Lineage (NCBI taxonomy): Eukaryota > Viridiplantae > Streptophyta > Magnoliopsida > Ranunculales > Papaveraceae > Papaver > Papaver somniferum. The sequence goes on along the minus strand of NC_039364.1, from coordinate 68,666,171 downwards.
TTAACAATTGTTCTGTTAAGGCATAATCAGGCACAAGTTTGAAGTGATCCTACAAAATTAAGGAAATTTATTGTTATGATATCAAATCAACACTTTAAAACAGAGAAGAAGACGCAAAATAACTTATGTTGCTTTATTGCCCTCACAAGTTGAACCACCCTGTTGACGTTCTTTTCAGGCACGTCTTTGAAAAAATGCGCTGTAAGGAGGGGGAAGTTCTCCCGCTGCCTTACCCATATACCAATAGCCAAGCTAAACTCACGAATACGCAAACCCACGAACTGCTTATTGGGATTAACAAGAATTACAGGTTTACCATCACCAAACTTTTTTCTATTACAGGCATTTCAATAACCTTGTAGCAAAGGTGGAATCTTATCATCCTTTCTGATTGTTTTTAATAAGCTTAACACAGACATATTCATAACGATCATAAAAATCAAACCCAAAATAGGCAACAGTATGAAATCAAAGGAAAAAAATTTGAAATCCTCATTTTTCAACTCAGGATTGACCGTCACAGTTGGATCCTGCATATAAACAAACAAGGAGTAGTAACATATATGAGCAGAACTCTTTTGCCTAATATGTTATAGTGTACTGTCTACATAATTAGATTCATTACTTATGTACAAACCTTGAAATTGTCTTCGTCTGCATGGAATGTTATTCCTGGGAACTCCTTCAGCCAGTATGGGAATCCTCTGCACAGAGCAACAATACACCTCAATTATAAGAAAATTGAAGGAGAACTTAAGAACCAATACCGATCAGAAGTCGGAAAACATAATGAAGCAAAAGATGAAAAAGAAATATACCCGATGTTCCATTCGGCTTCAATGAATGGTCCGCTCCTGAGGGATTACATACATACCAGTTTTGGATAAGACTGATGAATTTAACTATATCATACTTCCCTTCAAAATTAAACTGCACTGCGGAGATAATTCCATATTAGTTATCAACCCAAGACATAGAGCATATGGACAAGATGAAAAACATCAAAAAATAAATGCCAAAATTGAAGCACATATGTATTGCATTACCTGTCCTTGTACAGGTTCATGGATGTTCCAGAAGATGCATGTCTGGATCACATTTAGTCCTCCGTGTTTGGATTTATTTAAGATCTCAAGCCACTCCTCCGGAGAACTACGTGGTTAACGAATAGAACCAGAGAAGAAAAGCTTTCTCCTATCACATTTAGCCCTCCGTGTTTGTAATTCTTCTACCACTAAAATTGCGAACTAAAGAGTTCATAACAACCAGCACCGGAGCATCCATTTCCTTCTCCCTCGTGTTTTCTAAACACTTCAAGACCCAGATAACAAAGTATTCAATATCTCAGTATCTTAGGAACAAATTAAGCTCTTGTAATCAGAACTAAAGCTTTTGCTAATGCTAATCAGTGAGACGTACACAGATCAGTTATCCTAGATAAACACCAATAACTGCAAATACCCATCAAAAATCTAAACCCTAACAGCTGATTAAAATTAAGAAAACCCTAAACAATTAATCTTTTAACCAAAATAGAAACGAATTCAACAAAGATAAAATCCAAACTTTTACTTGAATAAATCAATGAAAAAAACAAGAGAAAATTAAGCATAACGCTTCAAACCCTACATTTCAACTCAGATACATCATCATAGTTGAATATATTTAAAAAAAAAACAAAAAAAACATAAAATTGAAATTGAAATTGTTCTTCAATAGCCCATTATTCCAATACTAAAATTGAAAGTAAAATTGAAATTGTTCCTCAATAACCCAAAATAATTTTGAAACAAAAACCAATTTAACCCTTCAAAAATCATTAGAGTAATCTCAGTTGACAGTTGACTGAACCCCAACTGAGAAAAAAAAAAACCCTTATTTCAGTAAAAAAAAAAATCTCGAACAATTCACAGATCTGATATCAGTCAGATGTTCACAACTTTCTCCCCTCTTCAATCCTCCAAACGAGTAATCAAATTTCTTATAATGAAAACATTAATATCAGCCTAACGCAAAAGATCTAAAGAGAAAAGGGAAACAAACTCATCTTGGATGAGGGAACCAAGAGGAAAACCAGAGAAAAGATTGATTTTCCAGCAGTCTGCCTGTCTGAAACCTGAAAAATGAAGAGAACGGATCCACCGGTGGTAGTGAGTTAGTGAAGGTGGCGGCAGTTAGGGTTTTTTCATTTGCTAGAGGCGGACGATTTGAGGAGAGAGAGACGAGAAGGAAAGTGACGAGGAAGTAGATAAGTTCAAGGTTTTATCTAAAAGTTTCCGAACGGTGATGAGGCTATTCATACACATTGTGGAAATTTTTGGACGGTATAGATTTAATTTGGACGGTACAGATTTAATTTGAGAACTTCATGCGGATCAAGATAGGTGTTCAAAAAGAATACGATTGTTTTTGTGCTAATATTGTGTATGGATACCGGAAGCAAAAATCAGAAACAAAAATATTTTGCTACACAAAAATCGAGTTTTTTACTTCTAAAAGTCGTTCTGAAATTTTACACCCAAACTAACTTCTTGCTTTCTGACCTCTAGAAATCAAAAAGTTATTTCTGGATGTGTATTTAAACGCGCTATAAAATAAATACATGTGTTCGGTTTATTATCAACCTTCCATGCGATAGAAATTCAAATTAGAATAGATACGAGAAGAAAAAAGTAATCTTAGAAATTATAATGTTCGAGAATTTAGAATTATAATTGATGTTTGGTTAGACATAATTCTCGAGTTGGTTGAGTCACAGAGGTTATTAAGCATACTTGAATTTCTACTGGTAGCTTTATAGGTCTTGTTATGGATAAGAGAATGACTCGTGACGATTTTTGGCTCATACAGGGAGATTCAGGATTCCGGTGTAGATTTCGACTAGTTAGAGAGGTATGAAGCAAATTTTAATTATGAACATAATCCTAATTTTTACCTACAGTTGTTAGTTGATGGCTGATACAACTCCAATAAAAAAAAAGCTAAGTTCAAAAAAATGCAAATTTGTATTTTAAACCCCAACATCTCATAGATTTTAAGATATAATTGAAACCCTATTCAACAATCGTTAAGGATAAAAAATCCAATTAAAAAAAATCAATACTTCTTTTGTATTTAACAATTAATTTGAAAAAGAATTCAACCCTTCACTTGTCATGAAGGTTGAAATTTCAGTTCATCATTGAGAAACCCTAACTGTGATATTTTTTTTATAAATTCCGTGAATAACAATAAATAATAATAATAAGTAAGAGATGGAGGCGGAAGTTGAGAGAGATAAGAATAAAGTGAGAGATTTCTTTTCTTCTTAGGATTTATACAAATTAAATATTTTGGATGATGATTAAGTGTGGTGATATGGATTAGGGAAATCTATAGACGACAGAGAATGAGAATGAATCCGAAGAATTAGAAATGAATTTCAGTGAATCAGAAGTCGACTTTCACCTAGACACGAATCCGTAGTATGTATAAGAATGAGAATGAATCTGAAGAATATGAAATTAATCTCACAGAACATTTCTAGATATTGACCTCTGGTATGTATTTGGATCAACCAAATTAATATATATGGAAACATAATAGGTTTTGTAGTTTATTGCTAGACTTAGAGTTCACGTATACATATTCAGATTAATCAAAGATGAGACGAGGCACATTTTTGTTCAAATGGTTAGATAATTGACAACCAGCGCGCATACATTCCAACCAACCAGATATGAAACAAAACCGAGTCGTTAATTGGTTTATTTCTAAATATAGATTCCCATATCGATATTCGGGCTAATCAGAGATATGACGAGACATAGTTTGGTTCACATTGCTAGATATTGACCTCTTGCATATATATTCCAATCAACCGGATACAAAACAAAGCAGATAGATTTTGTTGTGTTGAAGGACTAATGATTTTTCCTAAATACTCATATTGGCGTGTAATGTTATTTGGTTCTTCAAAAAAAAATAAGGTGACATACTTAGATCACCTAGTTGCTCTTGCGATAAACTCGTCAAGAACAAGCTTCTTAACAAAAAATAAATGAAACCTTTCGAACGATAATGTCTTTGCAGGCTTAATAAACCATCAGACTCTGGTTGTTGCCATATCATGGTGGCTGAAACTTATTAACCACACCAAGGATCTAATGGGTTGGTATACATTTCTACCAACATACTGATTTGGTGGATACACATGGTGGCTTAAAATATTCACCTTCTACTGCACTTTGTAGTTGACAAATTCTTGTGGATGAAAGATACCTACAACGCCAACAACTTGGTGGTTGGTTAAGGTATCTACCCACATACTGTTCTGGTGAGCAAGAAGAGTCACAAAAAACATATACCTTGTAGGGTACAACTTAGTTGCTCAATCATGGCGATTAGAGGTGATAGACGCATTTATGTGTCTATTTCCATCTCTATTGTGTATATTGTTAGTACCCATTTTTGTACTTATTTCGGTATTTTATCTCTTTGTAGGTGTTTTTGGAGAAATAAGCTTTTGCGGCGAAATTGGCTCGAAAAGTTGTTAAAGGCACCTGTGAGGACATTTGTTATTCGGACTCTCGCTTTGGATAAGGGGTAACCCATTTTTAGGCATGTGCTAAAGGGACACCGGAACTGGATAGGGGGACATCTTTCTTCTTCACGTTTAAAACGGTTTTTGGCGGGAAAAGAGACTTCACGTCTGCAGATTTTGGACGTGAAGCTTTGGGCAGTTTTAAAGTGATTCAACGCTGGAAATCGATTGGGCTGGACTTGATAGAGCAAAACAGGTTTAATACATGCGTTTGGATCGATCGAATTGGGCTGGAATTGCCGGAAAAAGGAAACAGAGTAAAAAAGGAAACACGGTCCCTGTCGAGTTTGTTTTTGGACATTCAGAGAGATTAAAGGAAAGAAATTCGTTCCAAAGATACATATTCTATCTAAGGAGGAGTTTGATATAATTGGGAGAGCTCAGAAACGCGTGAAACGAATTAGGGAAGAGATTATTGCCGTGACTGCCAAGGAAGGAAAAAAGAGATTTCGAAGCGATTTGGGAGAGATTTAATCGTCCTTTGATGTATAAATAGGTTTCTTAGGGTACCAAGAAGGGGGACGAAGAGTTTGGAGTAGTTTAGAGCACTACAGAGCTGAGAAGATCGAGTTGCAGGAAGATACGTGTTTCTGCTGTTGCTGAAGAACAAACGTTGTAAGGAAGAACAACGTCTCAAATTCGCAACATCACTTCTCTGTAACAGCTGAACTGTCTGTCACCTTTTCTTTCACTGTAACAATTGAACAACGCCTTTGGAACAGTTATTTCTGTTGCAATTTTTCTGTTTTATTGCTTCACCTCTTGTAAACACTTTTTGAGCTATAAACATATATTTTGAGCAAGTGATTAATATGAGGAGTTAAACCCCTTAGCCGAGGCAACGGAGGAAGGCATTGTTCCATTAAAAGTGGTAAATTCTATTTAATTATTTATTGTAATTATTTTACATGATTATTTGCATAGAGTGGTTATAGAAAATTGATTTTTATTGAGTAGTTGTGAATCGTTTTGATGGAGCATGCTTGGTTCTAAAACTTTTGATGTTTCATGCTTTGTGATTACAACTATTACTTCAAAAATCTATTAGAGGCAAAATATTAGATCACTTTAAAAGAAAGAATTGCATGAATATTTATTAGAATTTATCACTTAATTGATTAATGGTGGAATCCAGGGTCTCGGTATTTTCTTATTATCTTTGAAACAACTTTATTTAATTTTCGAAAACCCTTCACAAGTTCGAGTTGAACGAATCTTATTACCACTTTTTCTACAACAATTAAAATCTTATCAAATTTTGGCGCCGCTGCCGGGGATAGGGGCGTGATAGACGCATTTATGTGTCTAATATATCTCAATTGTATATAGTGTTAGTGCTCGATCCTATACTTATTTGGTTATTTTATTTATTTGTAGGTGTTTTTAGAAGAATAAGGTTTTGCGGCGAAATTGGCTAAGAATGCGGCGTTTGGACCTCCGTTGATAGAGTACCGGAAGCGCCCCAGAAATACCCCGGAGGAACCCCGAAAAGTGCGGAAAATATCCCAGAAAAATCACTATACGGACCCTCGATTTTGGATAAGGGGTAACCTAATTACTAAGGGGTGAACTATTTCCAGGCAGCTGCTAAAAGGAGAACAACACAGGATAGGGGACACCCACCTTCTTCACGATTTGAATCAAAAATATTTGGCGGGAAAAGATACCTCACGTCTGCAGATTTTGGACGTGAAGCTTTGGGCAGTTTTAAAGAGATTCAACACCGGAAATTGATTGGGATGGACTTGATGTGACTTAACAAGTTCATTAGAAGCAATTGGACCGATCAACTTGGGCTAGAATAGCCGGGAATTGGAATCAAAGTCAAATAGGGAAACACGGCTTCATGGGTTCAAAATCTGTTATTCAAGGAGATTAAAGGCAAGTAAACTCTTTCCAAAGATACATATATATCCAAGGAATAGTTTGAGATAAGTGGGAAAGCTCAGAATCGCGTAAAACAAATTTGGGAAGCGATTATTGTCGTGAATACCAAGAAAGGAAAAAGGGAATTTTGATGCGATTTGGGAAAGATTCAATGACCCTTTTGTGTATAAATAGGATGCTTAGGTCCCCTAGAAGAAGTAACGAGGAGTTTGGGGTCGAGAGGAGATCTCAGGAGGCGTGAATCAAGAGATTTCTGTACACTGCTGCTGCTGCCATTGAAGAGCACGAAGAACAGACTTCTACAGACAGTCGTTCTTCAACCGTGACAAGGACAGACGCCTGTCAGTCTTAAACAACAGCAACAAACGCACTTATTTTCTATCGTTCTTCTCTGGACGCTTTTTGTGGGTCGCAGAATCACTGATTTTATTATTTTCACTCTTTTAATCAACTTTTTGAGCTATAAACATGTATTTTGAGCAAGTGATTAATATGAGGAGCTAAACCCCAACACTGGGATGACGGAGAAGCCCTATTTCACGCATGTGGTAATTCTAATAATTCTTTTATGACTATTTACATTGATTTTTAATCGATTTATGATTTTTATTGAATGGGTGTGATTTCGTTTGATGGTGTATGCTTGGTCTATGTATTTTTGATACATCATGCTTTTGATTTACAATCATTACTTTTCAAAAATCTACTTTTTGGAAAAGAATAAGAGTCCATATTTTTAATATTTGATTTATAATTGATTGGAATTATTATTTGAATCACATGAATGGAATTTGGTGGAATCCTGAGTCTCAGTCTCTCTCGACATTGTGACAAACCTTTTGTATATATATTTTCTATTTTTATTTTAAGTATAGAACCCAATCTTATCAAGTCCGAGTTGAACGAACTTTACTACCACTTTCAAAATTTCAGCAATCTGTTGCTCAAGGTATAGAAGAAAATAAGAGAATAGGTCAGGCTAACTCTCAGGCTAACTCTCAGGCTATTTCCGAGTTGAAAACCCAGGTTAGTCATATAAATGAGTCTTTAAGAGAAAGAGGTAAGTTTCCTAGTCAAACTCAACCCAACCCTAGAGGATCTCATGAAGTAGGTGCACAACCACCGAATCAGTTGAATGCTGTCAGAACCCTCAGGAGTGGTAGAGTAGTAGACAATCAGGTAAACATGCCCGATAGTGAACATATTGTAGTTCACCCCTCAGGATCTCATCCCTCAGGACCGCTAACTGAGGGGACTAATAAAATTTCCAATGATGCTGACTCGGTTCCTGAGAGGTCTGATTCTGTGCCTATAGCCCCATTTCCCCAGCTATTAGCATCAACAAAGAAGGAATCGAACTTTAATGACATATTGGAGGTTTTTAAGCAAGTTACCTAAACCTTCCTTTATTAGATGCAATTAGGCAAATTCCTGCTTATGCCAAGTTCCTTAAGGATATGTGTACGCGAAAGCGAAAACTTAGCGTCCATAAGAAAGCCTTTTTAACTAGTCATGTAAGTTCAATCATTCAGAACACTACCACTCCAAAGTATAAATACCCAGGTTCCCCAACCATTGCTTGTACAATAGGTAAACACCGGGTAGAAAAAGCTTTACTTGACTTAGGAGACAGTGTGAACTTACTGCCGTACCATGTGTACTTACAGCTAGGACTTGGTGAAATGAAACCTACTCAGATAACACTGCAGTTAGCTGATAGGTCTGTCAAAATTCCTCGAGGAGTTATCGAGGATGTTCTTATTGAGGTCGACAAGTTTATTTATCCAGTGGATTTCATGGTCCTATATACCCAACCTGTCCCTGACCCAGAGAACCAGATACATGTGATTTTAGGTCGCCCATTCTTAGCTACGTCTAATGCGATCATAAACTGTCAAAATGGTGTGATGAATTTATCCTTTGGTAATATGACTATCGAAATGAACATTTTTAATGTCAGTAAGCTACCTTATGAGCTAGATGACACATGTGTTGAAGAAGTGAATATGATAGAATCCTTAGTTCAGGAGTCATTACCAAACATCTTGTCCGAAGACCCACTAGAGAGTTGTCTATCCCATTTTGGTTTAGATTTCGACGATGATAGTGTTATTGAACAAGTGAATGCTCTATTAGATTCTACCCATGTGTTAGACATTGATAGATGGAAAGCTAGGTTCGAACCATTACCAGCTTCTGAGACTACCTTAGTTCCTTCCTTAGAAGAGCCCCCTAAGTTGGACCTCAAACCACTACCAGATAACCTGAAGTATATGTTCTTAGGCCCATCTGAGAATTTACCTGTGCTTATTGCTGCCGACTTGGATAGTGATCAGGAAAGTAGGCTAGTAAAAGTACTTTAAGAGAATAAGGAAGCTTTAGGGTGGTCTATAACAGACATTAAGGGTATTAGTCCTACCGTTTGTATGCATCAGATTCATTTAGAGGAAGACTCCAAACCGTCTAGGGAGATGCAACGTCGACTGAACCCTAACATGAAATAAGTAGTTCGAAAAGACGTGCTTAAGTTGTTAGATGCGGGTATTATCTACCCAATTTCAGACAGTAAGTGGGTCAGCCCCGTTCAGGTTGTTCCCAAGAAATCAGGTATCACTGTAGTCCAGAATGAGGATAATGAGTTAATCCCAACCCGAGTGACCACGGGATGGCGTGTCTGTATCGACTATAAGAAATTGAACAAGGTCACATGTAAGGATCACTTTCCCCTTCCTTTTATCGACCAAATGCTAGAGAGATAAGCTGGATATAGTTTCTATTGCTTTTTAGATGGCTTTTCCGGATATAATCAGATCGTTATTTCCCCAGAAGACCAAGAGAAAACCACTTTTACCTGTCCCTTTGGTACTTTCGCGTATAGACGCATGCCTTTCGGGCTGTGTAATGCCCCTGCGACTTTTCAGCGTTGTATGATGAGCATATTTTCTGATATGGTAGAACGGTTTTTAGAGGTCTTTATGGATGATTTTTCAGTGTTTGGTTCATCTTTTGATGAGTGCTTGCATCATTTGACATTAGTGTTGACTAGGTGTAAGGAAAAGAATTTAGTGCTTAATTGGGAAAAATGTCATTTCATGGTTAAATCAGGAATTGTTTTAGGGCACATCATTTCTTCAAAGGGTATAGAGGTAGACAGAGCCAAAGTTGACCTTATTAAGACTTTACAGGTCCCAAAAACCGTAAAAGACATTAGGTCATTCCTAGGGCATGCAGGTTTTTACCGTCGATTCATTAAGGATTTTAGCTTGATTTCTAGACCTCTTTGCAATTTGCTTGCAAAAGATGTTAAGTTTGTCTTTGATGATGCTTGTTTAAAGGCTTTTGAGAAGCTTAAAAATTTACTTACTACCGCTCCCATAGTCCAGGCACCCAACTGGAACCTACCCTTTGAGATTATGTGTGATGCTTCAGATTATGCTATAGGCGTTGTGTTAGGTCAACGAGTAGGCAAATTACTTCATGTGATTTACTATGCCAGCAAAAATCTGAATGATGCCCAATTGAACTATACAACTACCGAGAAGGAACTGTTAGCCATCGTGTTTGCCTTGGATAAGTTTAGATCCTACCTTTTAGGTTCTAAGATCGTAATATATACTGATCATGCTGCTTTGAAATACCTTTTGTCTAAGAAGGACACGAAACCTAGACTAATTAGATGGATCCTATTGTTACAAGAATTTTCTCCAGACATTAGAGACAAAAAGGGTGCTGAAAATGTAGTAGCAGACCACTTATCCAGGTTAGTTGTTAGTTCCCCTAGTGATGCCCTTCCTATAAGGGATAACTTTCCTGATGAACAATTGTTCTCTGTTTCCCAATCACCTTGGTATGCAAATATAGTGAATTATCTTGTTACTGGCCGTACCCCTCAACATTGGGGTAAACAAGATCATTCTAGGTTTTTAGCCGAGGTTAAGCATTTCTTTTGGGACGATCCTTATTTGTTTAAGTATTGTCCCGACCAGATTATTAGGAGATGTGTACCTGAGAGTGACCAGTCCAGTATTCTCTCCTTTTGTCATGAACATGCTTGTGTGGGTCATTTTAGTGCTAAGATATTGCAGTGTGGATTTTACTGGCCTTCATTGTTTAAAGACTCCCATAGTCATTGTGTTTCTTGTGATCGTTGCCAGAGGTTAGGAACCATTTCCCGTCGAAATATGATGCCTTTGAACCCTATTTTAGTGATTGAGGTCTTTGATGTGTGGGGCATTGATTTTATGGGTCCATTTCCTAGTTCTTTGGGATATCTTTACATACTTGTCGCTGTAGACTATGTGTCTAAGTGGGTTGAGGCGGTTCCGTGTAAAACAAATGACCATAGGGTCGTAGTTCTGTTTTTGAAAGAGAATATACTTACACGTTTTGGTACACCGCGAGCCATAATTAGTGATGGAGGTTCACACTTTTGTAATAGACCGTTTGCTCTTTTAATGAAACAATATGGCATTACCCATAAAGTAGCTACCCCATATCACCCTCAAACTAGTGGTTAGGTAGAGGTATCCAATAGGGAAATTAAGCTAGCGTATATTAGAAAAAACAGTTAATCCCAATAGGAAAGACTGGTCTTCGAGGCTTACCGTACTGCGTTTAAGACACCAATTGGAATGTCCCCTTATCGTCTAGTATTTGGTAAGGCATGTCACCTACCTGTCGAGTTAGAGCATAGAGCTTATTGGGCTGTTAAGAGCTTAAACTTTTCACTTGACAAGGCAGGAGTTCATAGAAATCTCCAGCTCAATGAGTTGGATGAGATTCGTAGAGATGCATACGATAGTGCTAAGGAGTATAAGAACAAAATGAAACTTGTGCATGATAAGAATATTTTACGAAAGTCATTTTATCCAGGTCAAAAAGTTCTTATGTATGACAATCGTTTGCATCTATTCCCCGGGAAGTTGCGCTCTCGGTGGACCGGTCCTTTTGTGGTCCGTACTGTTTTTCCTCATGGCGCTATTGAGATTGAGACACCAGATGGTAGTAGTTATTCAAAGGTTAACGGTCAGCGATTGAAGCCCTTTTTAGAGCCTTTTCCTACGGGTGATGTTGAGGAGGTCCCTCTGGAGGACCCTGTTTACCTTGATTGACCATCAAGGCGGTTTGTATGTTGTATATTATTTTTGTAGGTTTTTGGTTACACTTCACCCAGGTACTATCTTTCCAACTTCTCTCTTTACAAATTCCTCATGTTATTTATACTTTATTGTGCTTTCACTAGAAACATTGAGGACAATGTTAGATTTAGGTTTGGGGGTGGGGATGAAACATTTTGTTATTTTTTTTTTCGTTTTTCGTTTTAGTTGCATTAATAAACTCCAGAGCCTAGAAATTTATGCCTATTTAGGATTGCACTAACTAATCTAAGTGGATGGAAGCATTTTGATTGTAGGAGTTGAGGAACCAATCTGATTAGATGGCAACATCTAGAAGAGTCTATTCATAAAAGCACAGAGCTCAGGTGTTAGAAATAACATGATAGTTTCACCATATCTCGTTGATTCCTTTTCACTTCTATTTTTATTTTATTTTGTTTTTAAACTATGTTTCTCTAAGTGATAGGTGGGGCCCACGATTCAAGTTGTTACCAATGCTAGGGTGAATTAGAGTGATTGAGATACCAAAAAAAAAAAAAAGTTGAAAAAGAAAAAGAAAAAGAGAAAAAAAAAGAGATGAAGAAAAAATGGTAGTTACCAAAAAGTTGAAAATAAATAATAATAAAAAATTGAGACCAGACCATTTGACCAAAAGGAATAAATTCAATAAAGTCGACCACTGGTACCCTTGTATATGCCAGTTGTGTTGACCTAGAGTTAGGTTATCGACCACTGGTTCCCTTGTATATGCCAGTGTGCTGATATTAGTCAGACTAATATATCAATCCATTAGGATAGGTTCATTTTGGCGGAGACCTTCAGACAGATATGGGAAACGCCGTTCACTTAGTAAACATCAAAACCATCTATGTTTTTCTATATCCATCTTCTTGATCTATCCATGTGATTAGTTTTGACTCCGAATATGATGTCCATAGTGAAACTATCTGAGTAGGGATCTGTCGCTTATATATGAATTTTAGTATGCTTGAGTGCAAACTCGTGTACATCAATTGGAATTTCGCATCAGGGTACTTCCTCCTGTAGTCAATAAGTATGCCAACCAAGGAGATTCTTTAGTGCCTTCCAAGGTTCTGCGTAGATAGCTAAGGTCTGGAGTAAAGGTTTTGTGGGTATATCTCTTGTAAGCCCTCCGGAGACAACACTCCGCCACTAGGGCCACCTAGGGGTTTAATGGCTTATTGCATACGCTAAATGCAATCGACGATGCCTGCGACAGTGAGTTAGGATTTTATTTTCTATTTGATTTGCTCGGGACTAGCAAATAATAAGTTTGGGGGTATTTGATAGACGCATTTATGTGTCTATTTTCATCTCTATTGTGTATATTGTTAGTACCCATTTTTGTACTTATTTCGGTATTTTATCTCTTTGTAGGTGTTTTTGGAGAAATAATTTGCGGCGAAATTGGCTCGAAAAGTTGTTAAAGGCACCTGGGAGGACATTTGTTATTCGCACTCTCGCTTTGGATAAGGGGTAACCCATTTTTAGGCATGTGCTAAAGGGACACCGGAACTGGATAGGGGGACACCTTTCTTCTTCACGTTTAAAACGGTTTTTGGCGGGAAAAGAGACTTCACGTCTGCAGATTTTGGACGTGAAGCTTTGGGCAGTTTTAAAGTGATTCAACGCTGGAAATCGATTGGGCTGGACTTGATAGAGCAAACATGTTTAATACATGCGTTTGGATCGATCGAATTGGGCTGGAATTGCCGGAAAAAGGAAACAGAGTAAAAAAGGAAACACGGTCCCTGTCGAGTTTGGACATTCAGAGAGATTAAAGGCAAGAAATTCGTTCCAAAGATACATATTCTATCTAAGGAGGAGTTTGATATAATTGGGAGAGATCAGAAACGCGTGAAACGAATTAGGGAAGAGATTATTGCCTTGACTGCCAAGGAAGGAAAGAAGAGATTTCGAAGCGATTTGGGAGAGATTTAATCGTCCTTTGATGTATAAATAGGTTTCTTAGGGTACCAAGAAGGGGGACGAAGAGTTTGGAGTAGTTTAGAGCACTACAGAGCTGAGAAGATCGAGTTGCAGGAAGATACGTGTTTCTGCTGCTGCTGAAGAACAAACGTTGCAAGGAAGAACAACGTCTCAAATTCGCAACATCACTTCTCTGTAACAGCTGAACTGTCTGTCACCTTTTATTTCACTGTAACAATTGAACAACGCCATTGCAACAGTTATTTCTGTTGCAATTTTTCTGTTTTATTGCTTCACCTCTTGTAAACACTTTTTGAGCTATAAACATATATTTTGAGCAAGTGATTAATATGAGGAGTTAAACCCCTTAGCCGAGGCAACGGAGGAAGCCATTGTTCCATTAAAAGTGGTAAATTCTATTTAATTATTTATTGCAATTATTTTACATGATTATTTGCATAGAGTGGTTATAGAAAATTGATTTTTATTGAGTAGTTGTGAATTGTTTTGATGGAGCATGCTTGGTTCTAAAACTTTTGATGTTTCATGCTTTGTGATTACAACTATTACTTCAAAAATCTATTAGAGGCAAAATATTAGATCACTTTAAAAGAAATAATTGCATGAATATTGATTAGAATTTATCACTTAATTGATTAATGGTGGAATCCAGGGTCTCGGTATTTTCTTATTATCTTTGAAACAACTTTATTTAATTTTCGAAAACCCTTCACAAGTTCGAGTTGAACGAATCTTATTACCAATTTTTCTACAACAATTAAAATCTTATCAAGAGGCTAACAAGAACAAACATAATATTTCAATTGTTAAGTCATAGTTGCTAACGAGTTCAACCTACTGTCGTTGCTGGAAAAATGGTGTTTAGAGGTTTCTACCAGCCGAAGTTGGTTCTAGTTACAAAAAAAATGTTGCTGAAGAGTTCCACCAACTGTTGTTGGTAAGAAAATAGTCGTTAAAGCCAAGTTTTCTTATAGTGTATATGTCTATGATGGTTCTCTTAATCTATTTGATGATAATCACGTATGTCCTCCTAACAATCCTGATTATTCCATGATAAACAATCGTACTTCCTCAGAAATACCTCAACTTGAAAAGGAAGGCTTAATTAAAAGGATTGAATATCTGGAATGCCAATTGTATAATTCAAAATTGGAGATGAGCAATCGTGATTCTTACAATACATATCGAACCTCTTCGACTATGAATTGTCAACAAATTCCTCCTTATTCTATATCATTCATAAGTCACCTTGACGACAAGAATCATACAAAAAATCACAAGGATTTATCTAATCTCATGATTTCCTCATGTGATCATCAGGATCATCCTAAAACCTGTGGCACTTTGAAACAGGAAAAGTTCTCCTCTGTCAAACGTTGCTTGCAGAAGAAGAAAAAGGAATCTCATACAAAACCCTCATATTTTGTAAAAAGAGATTTCCAATAGAATGCATAGTTTACGAAAATTAATAATCAAGGTATTCAAATCTGTGCTTAAAGAAATAAAGGATGAAGTACATAACTCTTCTTTCTTAAAGACAAGACAAAAACAAAGTATAAAAAATACTTCATCCCCTCGAAATAAGTTACCCAGTCCTGCGGAGGATTGGTACAACTACAGTTTGTAATACTGTATTGATGATTCTTGTATTGATGTCGTCAAGGTGACTTATAAATCCTTGTAATACTGTATTGATGATTCTTGTAATACTTCATCTTCGAGAGGGTTGTGATAAATTATTTATATTATTGTGTTAGCCTAGAGCTGTTTTTGTTTTCAAACGGTTTTCTACTTAAGACCGGTTCTGAGGATAATCCTTTTAGGGTTTTTTTTAGAGCACTACTCGGTCGAACTCGCATGCTTTGATATCTCAAGCATGTTTGTCAATGTTAGTGATCAAAACTATAAGTCTTGATTTCTAGTCTCTTATAGCTAAGTCTCGGACTAGGATAGTAAGTGTAGTTGAGCTCAAGGACTTCATGACGATTCATCATACAAGTAGAAGGACTACTCAAGGAACCGGTGGAACTTTTCGAAAAAAAGGTATGTGGAGACTTGAACTTATCTGTCACTCAAAAGTCTATCTATTTTATCTCCTACTCTTTGAGACAAAAGTAGCATGCTATACATATAGACTAGATCATACACATTTGGTATTTCGAGCCGAGTATACCTCGCCTATCTATATCTCGAAATATGTGTTGGTAAGCTTTTCGCTTCGACCAAGTTTATCTTACCTAGTGACGAAAGTCATGAATGTTTCAATCACTTTGGAAATTGCTTTGACGAGAAATGGTGTAACAACTATATAACGTCCTCTAATAATGTTTCAATGATTGGAATGAGAGTTTAGATTACATAACCAATGTATTGCTTGAACCGAAGTTCTCGAACTTTGTTGATTAAGAGAACCGGAAGTATGGCAAGTGCCAAGTCCGCGAACTGCCGAAGTTCTCAAACCCGAGAATTTCTGCTGGAGTTGACAAACTACTTGCGTGAGCCAAGTCCGCGAACCATAGAAGTTCTCAAACCCGAGAATTTCTGCTGGAGTTTGTAAACTCTGTCCGGTGTCTTAAGTCCGCGAACCTAGTCTGCGAACTTGAGAAGGTTATATATCTAAAGATGATCTCTGAACTTAATCTTAAAAGACTAAGGAATGCTTTTGCAAAGTTTGGATATTAAAGTTCATGAACCGATTCTTATGAATCAAATCATCTTTGCTTCAATTGTGTCTTGTGTAGTTACATAAGATTTCCTTGCAATTGAACAACTCTCTTAACTAGTTCATTTGAGTCATTTGAACTAGTTATGGTGAAGAAGAACATGGTTGGTATGAAATGATCTTATGGTTAACCTTTTTGGTAAACTATTGTTGAACCAACAATGTACACGTTTGGGTGCGGTTTACAATCCTAGAAGCGTACAGTCATTTGTGTATGACAAGCTAAGTTTTCGATCTAACAGTTGACAAATATTAGCTTGAATCTAAATCAGGTTTTCATCTAACGGTGGATATTGATTGCTTTGTAACCAAGGCAAAACCCTGATTTGAAAGACTATATAAGGGTACATCTAGCAACTATGCAAAACTAATCCCCACACCTTATGTGTGCTACTAGTTTGCGTGCTAGAGTCGGTTCTCCTTTAACCTTTGGTTTTCTTCTTCTAAAACCAGGTTAACGACTTGAAGACTTTATTGGAATTGTGAAGCCATACCGATACTACTTTTATCGTAGTTGTGTGATCTGATCTTGCATCTTCTATCGTAATAGTACAATCATATTGATTGGCTAGAAATTGTTTGATTTTTCCGATAGGCAAGATAGAAAAAGTAATGACAAACACCTTCGTCTCATTGTTTGTGATTCCACAACATCTTGTTCGCTACCATACGATTAAGATTGTTGTGAGGTGATTGATTAATCTAGGTTGTTCTTCGGGAATATAAGAACGGATTATCAATTGGTTCATGTTCACCTTGATTATTATCAAAAGACGGAACAAAAACTTTAGGGTTTTTCTGTGGGAGACAGATTGATCCTTTTATAGACTTGTCTGTGTGAGACAGATTTGTTTATTGTCAAAGCCTTCGATTTTGGGTCGTAGCAACTCTTAGTTGTGGGTGAGATCAGCTAAGGGAATCAAGTACGCAGTATCCTGCTAGGATCAGAGGCGTAGGGAGTACAACTGTACCTTGGATCAGCGGGAGACTGATTGGGGTTCAACTATAGTCAAGTCTGAAGTTAGCTTGGAGTAGGCTAGTGTCTGTAGCGGCTTAATACAGTGTGTATTCAATCTGTACTAGGTCCCAGGGTTTTTCTGCATTTGCGGTTTCCTCGTTAACAAAATTTCGGGTGTCTGTGTTATTTCAGTTTCCGTATTATATTGTTTTATCTTTATAATTGAAATAACACAGGTTGTGCGTTAGATCATCAATTAGCATAATCCAACCTTTGGTTGTTGATTATCATTGATTGATCCTTGGACATTGGTCTTTGGTACCGTCTAAGTTATTCCTTGTGTTTGATTAAAGACTCGTTGATTTCTTTTAGCTCGAGTAAATCAAAACAAAAGAGAGATATTAACTCCTTGAGATACTCTTACCTAGATTGAGTCTGACTGTCTAGTTGATTCTCTAGAAAGTGTTTCGGAGTTACTCCATACAGATTGCTAAGCGAAATATTGGGTGGTGTTGTTAGACCCCCGCTTTTTCAATTGATATCAGAGCTGGCAAACACGTTAAAGACCTTATAAGTCTGTGTTTCTGGCGATCTGATTATGGACGAGTCTATCTCTAATAACGTACCAGTTCAGAAACTACCAGATGATTCTAAAAGCTTGGATTCACCTGAGATAACTATCACATCTAAGTCAATATCTAAACATTCTCTTGATGTAAAAACTGTTGATTGGGAAACTCTCCTAGAAGAACAGTTGGATGAACTTTCTGATGAAGCTGATTCAGATATTGATAGAGATGTTGATGAGGAAGTGTCAGAGTATGTTAAGTTTTTGGATTCGTGGAATATGAAGAAGATTACAACGTCCCATATCTTACCTCTTCTGACTCCTCTTTGTCGGGAAAACAAGAAATTGAGAAGATGTTACGCAGGTGTTTATTTTTCGAATCGTTCTTGCGAATCGATCCTCAAGGATTTTAAGGAAAACCTACGTATGAAGTCACTTGAATGTGATAATCTTTATCAAAAGTAATTTTTGTTGGAAGACAAACTTGCAGAATCTGAAGCAAGGTTTAACTCTCAGCAAACAAGTTTTGATGACAGAGAAAGCGCTTATCTCGCTCGAGAAAAATGCCTTGAGGCTTATTTAGCTGTTGCTCGATAAAATCAAGATGTTGGAAGATGACTTGAAAAAGTTCAATACTAGTTCAAGCAAATTAAACGCTATGCTAGGAGAAGTAAAAATCATCGTGATACACGAGGATTAGGCTATAAGGGAATATATGCTCCAAGTATTAGCAAAGAGGTAAAATTTCTCAAGGCTAGTGATTATTCTCAACAAAAGGTTTCCACTGATGGCAAAAGTGAAATACCTTCACCGGCAGTTAAGGTTCAAAAGAGAAAAGTATATCAACCTCCAAAACCAGTGTTAGAGCATAGCTCGGTCGACCTCGCATGCGTTGCTATATCAAGCATGTTTGTCAATGTTAGTGATCAAAACTATGAGTCTTGATTTCTAGTCTATTATAGATAAGTCTCGGACTAGGATAGAAAAGTGTAGTTGAGGTCAAGGACTTCATGGCGATTCATCATACAACGACGGAGATCTACTCAAGGAACCGTGGAACTTCATCAACAAAAGGGTATGTGGAGACTTGAACTTATCTATCACTCAAAAGTCTATCTATTCTATCTCCTACTTCTTATGAGACAAAAAGTCGTATGCTATATAGACTGGATCATACACATTTGACATTTCGAGCTGAGTATTCACTACTTATCTTTTTCTCGAAATCGTGTGTTGGTAAAGCGTTTCGCTTTGATCAAGTTTATCTTCACCTAGTGACGAAAGTCATGAAAAGTTTCAATTACTTTGAGAATTGCTCTGACGTGACACGGTCTGTGAATAACGGCAATATAACACCCTTTGAGAATGTCTCAATGATTGGAATGAGAGTTTAGATTACATAACCATGTATTCCTTAATCCGAAGTTTTCGAACTTTGTTGATTGAGAGATACCGGAGGAATTGGCTTTTCCAAGTACGCGAACCCAGTCCGGGAACTGACGGAAGTTCTCTTACCGACAATTTCTGCTGGGATTTTCCAAAAACTCGTTTGCGTGTTTAGTCCGCGAACTGGCAGAAGTCTCTTTGCCGAGATTTTCTGCTGAGTTTGGAAAACTCTGTCGGTTGGCTTAATTCCGCGAACTTGTTTGTGAGCTTAAGTGGTTATGATCTAAAGATGTACTCTGAACATGAAACTTAAATTACTAAGGAATGCTTTATGCAAACCGTGGCTATAAAGTTCATGAGCCGATTCATCGAATCGAATCATCTTTGTTTTAATTATGTCTTGTGTAGTTACATAAGATCTCATAGCAATTGAACAACTCTCTAACTAGTTCATTTGATTCAATTGAACTAGTTATGGTGAAGAAGAACTAGGTTAATATGAAATGCTCATATGGTTAACCTTTTGGGTTACTATGTTGAACCAACATACACGTACACGTTTGGGCACGGTTTTCACAAACCCAGTAAACATCTACCCAAGTGTGTGTGACAAGCTAAGTTTTCGATCTAACGGTTGACAAATATTAGCTTGAATCTAAATCAGGTTTTCATCTAACGGTGAATATGGATTGCTTTGTAACTAAGGCAAAACCCTGATTTGAAGATTATATATAGGAGACATCTAGCATTGGGCAAAACTAATCCCCACACGTCTGTGTGATACTAGTGCGCTCGCTAGAGTCGATTCTCCTTTAACCTTTGGTTTTCTTCTCTAAAACCAGGTTAACGACTTAAAGACTTCATTGGGATTGTGAAGCCAGACCGATAATACTTTTATCGTAGTTGTGTGATCTTATCTTGCATCTTCTATCGTACGAGTACAATCTTTGATTGGCTTGAGATCGTGAGAGTTCTCCGATAGGCAAGATAAAGAAGTCACAAACATCTTCTTCTCACTGTTTGTGATTCCTCGACAAACCGCTTGTGTAGTCAAGAAGGATTGTTGAGAGGTGATTTATTAATCTAGGCTGTTCTTCAGGAATATAAGACCGGATTATCAATTGGTTCCTATTCACCTTGATTTTATATCTTAAGACGGAACAAAACCTAGGGTTTTTCTGTGGGAGACAGATTTATCCTTTGATAGACTTTTCTGTGTGAGACAGATTTGTTTATTATTAAATCTGGGATTTTGGGTTGCAACAACTCTTAGTTGTGGGTGAGATCAGCTAAGGGAATCAAGTGTGCAGTATCTTGGGATCAGAGGCGTAAGAGTACAACTGTACCTTGAATTAGTGGGAGACTGATTGGGGTTCAACTATAGTCCATTCCGAAGTTAGCTTGGAGTAGGCTAGTGTCTGTAGCGGCTTAATAAAGTGTGTATTCAATCTGGACTAGGTCCCGAGGTTTTTCTGCATTTGCGGTTTCCTCGTTAACAAAACTTCTAGTGTCTGTGTTATTTCTTTTCCGCGTTATATTTTTTATATAATTGAAATAATACAGGTTGTGCGTTAAAGATCATCAACTGGAAATCCAACCTTTGGTTGTTGATTGATATTGATTGATCCTTGGACATTGGTCTTTGGTACCATCCAAGTTATCTCTCTTTGATAAAGACTCGCAGATTTCCATGTCCTTGAGTAAAGATCAAATCGAGAGATTGAGATATAAACTCTTTGATATATCTTTTTATTGATTGAGTCTAACTGTCTAGTTGATTCTCATAAAAGTATATTGGAGTTTGTCCATACAGATTGCTAAGCGAAATATTGGGTGGTGTTGTTAGACCCCCGCTTTTTCAACCAGCACACATGAATCCGGGTAAGAACGTTCCTTATATTTGACATTATTGTGGAAACAAAGGTCACCTGGAAAGGAGATGTTGTTTTCGTATAAGGAATGAAAAACTTCATGATATTCTTGTTTGGGTGTCAAAAGAAGTTATTAAACCGGGATCATATGTTAAGGCTAACACTCTTGACATTACGGGTTGTAAAGTCCAACCTTTAGGCAAAGGAATCAGTGCTGTGATAATCCTAGATTTGCTTATAAACGTCATACGAAGTCTTTTCACAATTGTAATGATTATCGAAAGAATAACTTTGTAAAGACGAAGACAAGATCCGATGCTCCCAATTGGAGAAAGACTAGCTTGCAAAAGAATAGTCAATCCAATTCTCTTCCGAGAAATCTTCAAGAGAGTAATGGGAAGAAGGTTCTGGTTGTTCCTAAACGCACTCAGAAGTGGGTACCAAAGAAAGCCAATGATGCTTTGAGTGTGGAAAGGAATGATCTTCCAGAAAATTCCATGACTATGGAGAAGGCAGTATCTATGATGTTGGAACTTAACAAGTTTTTTGGAAAAATGGAATTGGATGTGAAAGGCTCTAAAAGTGATCCCTTTCATGATAATCCAAAGGTCAATTGTGGTGAACAAGACATTGTTCACCCCAACACAACTTGATTGTGTTGTAAGTGCATCCTCACCAAGAAATGCCCTGTTATGTATACGGTGAGGGAAACACGAAAATTGGGGCGCACAAATTATGTTCGGTAAGGCTGTAGAATTCAATTGGATTCATTTAAAAAGGTGTGTCTATAAACTTGAGAAAGATTTGTTCTTTTATTTGTTTAGATAACTTATAATGATTCACGTACCTTTCTTATTGTTCTTTTCTACCTAACTTGATCTGTGTTTAAAGTTCTTAAACGTTTAGGTTTGAAAATAGTAGTTCGGGATGTTTGGACTTCATGGTACACCTACCAGGTATGCATAACATCTTTTAAAATCAAAATCCAGGGGTTAAGTTCACGGACTTGAAAATTCGTTTGCAAACCCGTATGCATACTTGACGTCGATATTCAGTAAAGTTCACAATCATCATATGTGAACTATAGTGCATGGTCGTTATTGACTTTGTATGTTCTTCTTTGTTAAGAAAATCTTTTTATATGCCTCTGGTAGATATTCTTGGTATAAATCCGGGCGAAAAATATTGATTCTACCCTCTAAGGACAAATCATCTTGTATGTGCATTACGAGTTTGTCTTGTTGCCTAAGAAACTTCTTATGAGAATTTATTCTTATTTTTAAGAAGGATTACTAGAGTTTGGAATAGCCTTTATTGTGATTTCACATTTCTATGTCCAACGGTTTCATCTTCATGTTTTTAGATTTATTGGTTTAAATTTTAAAAATATTTGGAGGATGATGTTTTTGCAGTATTTAATCTTTATGATTCGTTATATTGCAATTTGATATGGGATATTGGTGTTTACGTCCGTGAACTATGTTGTCCCATATTTTGTCAAAAGTTAAGTCGTTCATGATCGATATTCATTTATTGGTTTAAGAATGAATAGACTTTTTACAAATACAAAAGTTAAGCCTATATTGTCAATCTTTGACGGAAGATAGGTTAAAATCTTTTGTATCCAAGGATTATTGATATTGTATATGCTTGTGCAAAAGAATGAATCCTTGTGTATTCCATGGTATTGACCTTCATTGATCCATCCTTTTTGTATTACCGTGAGGCTCCGTAATGTGTCTTATGCTGAGCACGATACGACAAAGTTGATTATTTTTTATTAGCCTTGTTGGTTGTTCCGTAAGATACTTTATGTTGAGCATATTAGAACTAAATTAATCATCTTGTTGGTTATGTAGTTATTACTCCACAAGTTTCTCTTGTGTTGAGCATATGAACGATTAAGCCAATCACTCTCTTGTATGGTTAACTTAGTCGTTGCTCCGTAAGTTTACTTATGTTGAGCATAATGAATTAAATTGATCACTTTTGTGTTTAATTTGATTATGTATTCCGATTAAATTAATCATGGGTTTACTTATGATTAATTTGATTGAGTTTTGGATATAAAAATCATTCTCATGGTATTGATGTCCAATAAAAATCCTTCCTTTCTCTTGAAATTAAGGTCGCTCGATGTTGTTCTTTCGGGAATGACATCAAATGGGGAGAGTTCTTTTGAACTTGTGCTTAATGGTCATATCTTGAGGGGTGTGCGGTTGTGGAATTTTAGAGGGGTTATCTTGTATCTTTCAACTCGTTGATGAATGTTGTTAGCTTCGGATATATGATTGCATCTAAATAAGATGATGTGTGTTTCTTTCTCTTAGTCATGAAATGTCTCTTACGAAAATTTAATTATGAACCCGTTCTTGTACCTTTGCCAATTTTATTGACAAAAAGGGGGAGAATTAATATGTAATTCACACTACAAATACATATGGTTTTCGGATCATTGTGTAAGGGGGAGTGGTTTTCATGTGAGATGGAGTATTGACTAAGGGGGAGTGATACATATCACCATAGTATTATTGTTGAAGTTGTGATACAATTGAGCTTTGACACGGTGTAATAATACTATGACATTGTATAACAATGATCGAGACCGATGCTTTCTCATTGTTATAGCTACAGATCTTCAACAACGATGGTGCTAAACTTACAACCTTTGGGATCATTGGAGTACTTGGAAGTGACGAAGATTTCGAGGAATGTTGAAGATTATACATGTGGAATATGAGCTACTAAAGTTCCATTATCTTTTTTGTATTCCATATGTATTGATAGTTTTGTCACTAAAATTGACAAAGGGGGAGATTGTTAGAGCACTGCTCGGTCGAACTCGCATGCGTTGCTATCTCAAGCATGTTTGTCAATGTTAGTGATCAAAACTATAAGTCTTGATTTCTAGTCTCTTATAACTAAGTCTCGGACTAGGATAATAAGTGTAGTTGAGCTCAAGGACTTCATGGCGATTCATCATACAAGTAGAAGGACTACTCAAGGAACTGGTGGAACTTCTCGACAAAAAGGTATGTGGAGACTTGAACTTATCTGTCACTCAAAAGTCTATATATTCTACCTCCTATTCTTTGAGACAAAATTCGTATGCTATATATATAGACTAGATCATACACATTTGGTATTTCGAGCCGAGTATATCTCGCCTATCTATATCTCGAAATATGTGTTGGTAAGCTTTTCGCTTCGACCAAGTTTATCTTTACTTAGTGACGAAAGTCATGAATGTTTCAATCACTTTGGAAATTTCTTTGACGAGAAATGGTGTAACAACTGTATAACGTCCTCTAAGAATGTTTCAATGATTGGAATGGTAGTTTAGATTACATAACCAATGTATTCTTTGAACCGAAGTTCTCGAAATTTGTTGATCAAGAGAACCGGAAGTATGGAAAGTGCCAAGTCCGCGAACTGCCGAAGTTCTCAAACCCGAGAATTTCTGCTGGATTTGACAAAATACTTGCGTTAGCCAAGTCCGGGAACCCAGTCCGCGAACCGGCGAAGTTCTCAAACCCGAGAATTTCTGCTGGAGTTTGTAAACTCTGTCTGGTGTCTTAAGTCCGCGAACCTAGTATGCGAACTTGAGAAGGTTATATATCTAAAGATGATCTCTGAACTTAATCTTAAAAGACTAAGGAATGCTTTTGCAAACCGTGGCTGTTAAAGTTCATGAACCGATTCGTGTGAATCAAATCATCTTTGCTTCAATTGTGTCTTGTGTAGTTACATAAGATTTCCTTGCAATTGAACAACTCTCTTAACTAGTTCATTTGAGTCATTTGAACTAGTTATGGTGAAGAAGAACATGGTTGGTATGAAATGCTCTTATGGTTAACCTTTTTGGTAAACTATTGTTGAACCAACAATGTACACGTTTGGGTGCGGTTTACAAACCTAGAAGCGTACAATCATTTGTGTATGACAAGCTAAGTTTTCGATCTAACGGTTGAGAAATATTAGCTTGAATCTAAATCAGGTTTTCATCTAACGGTGGATATTGATTGCTTTGTAACTAAGGCAAAACCCTGATTTGAAAGACTATATAAGGGGACATCTAGCAACTCTGCAAGACTAATACCCACACCTTAAGTGTGCTACTAGTTTGCGTACTAGAGTCGGTTCTCCTTTAACCTTTGGTTTTCTTCTTCTAAAACCAGGTTAACGACTTGAAGACTTCATTGGGATTGCGAAGCCAGACCGATACTACTTTTATCGTAGTTGTGTGATCTGATCTTGCATCTTCTATCATAATAGTACAATCATATTGATTGGCTAGAAATTGTTTGATTTCTCCGATAGGCAAGATATAAAAAGTAATCACAAACACCTTCGTCTCATTGTTTGCGATTCTACAACATCTTGTTTCGCTACCATACGATTAAGATTGTTGTGAGGTGATTGATTAATCTAGGCTGTTCTTCGGGAATATAAGGCCGGATTATGAATTGGTTCCTGTTCATCTTGATTATTATCAAAAGACGGAACAAAAACTTTAGGGTTTTTCTATAGGAGACAGATTGATCCTTTGATAGACTTGTCTGTGTGAGACAGATTTGTTTATTATCAAAGCCTGCGATTTTGGGTCGTAGCAACTCTTAGTTGTGGGTGAGATCGGACAAGGGAATCAAGTGCGCAATATCCTGCTGGGATCAGAGGCGTAGGGAGTACAAATGTACCTTGGATCAGTGGGAGACTGATTGGGGTTCAACTATTGTCCAGTCCGAAGTTAGCTTAGAGTAGGCTAGTGTATGTAGCGGCTTAATACAGTGTGTATTCAATCTGGACTAGGTCCCAGGGTTTTTCTGCATTTGCGGTTTCCTCGTTAACAAAATTTCTGGTGTCTGTGTTATTTCAGTTTTCGCATTATATTGGTTTATCTTTATAATTTAAATAATACATGTTGTGCGTTAGATCATCAATTAGCATAATCCAACCTTTGGTTGTTGATTGTCATTGATTGATCCTTGGACATTGGTCTTTGGTATCGTCCAAGTTATTCCTTGTGTTTGATTAAAGACTCGCTAATTTCTTTTAGCTTGAGTAAATCAAAACAAGAGAGAGATATTAACTCTTTGAGATACTCTTACCTAGATTGAGTCTGACTGTCTAGTTGATTCTCTAGAAAGTTTTTTGGAGTTAGTCCATACAGATTGCTAAGCGAAATATTGGGTGGTGTTTTTAGACCCCGCTTTTTCAGTTTTGGTCAAAGGCTATTTTGGATATTTGTCTCTTATCCTCAATTCCTCTTAAAATGAAGTTTTCTCCTTTGCATAAACATTTCATCTATCTCTTATATCATGTCCTCTTCAAGTCTTTCAAGCAAAGAAAGTGATGTTTGGACTGTTCTCTTTCCATCTAAGAAGATACATTTTGATTCTTCTGATAATGTGATGAGCGCTGACATTCACGGCTCTTCTCTGGACGGGAACATCTCTGTTTCTCATTTTGATAAGCTCTCTTTAACCATGAATCTCGTTTTGGAACAAGTTTGTGCCCTAAAAAATGAACTTGAAACCTCTTCCAAGAAACTTGAAGAAAAGATGGATCATCTGGAGTCTAGAATTGATCTGATCGAAGATGAGCTTGATGAATACAGATAATATGAGAAGACTATTCAAAGTAAGTGAAATGCTTTATAGGAGTTTATATGCCTAGTAAATATTCTATTTTCTTGTTTTGTTTAGAAGAATAACTAGAGTTTGGAATAGCCATTATTGTGATTACACATATCTATGTCCAACGTTTTCATCTTTATGTTTTTAGATTTATTGGTTTAAATTCTAAAATTGTTGGAAGATGATTTTTACAGTATTAATCGTTATGGTTGTATATATTGCAATTATTTATGGGATATGTGTGTTTGCATCCGTGAACTGTGATTGTCCCATACCTTGTCAAAAGTTAAGTCCTTTATATGTCGATATGCATGTGTTGATAAAAGAAGGAATGAACTTTTGACAAATACAAAAGTTAAGCCTATTATGTCAATTATTGATGGAAGATAGGTTAAAATCTTTTGTTTTCAAGGATTATGTCTATTGTATGTCATTGTGCAAATGGTGATGGAAAATAGAATGAATCCTTGCTTATTCCATAGTATTTGGTCGACCTCCGGTCTACTGTTTTTTGTGTATATATTGTGTTGTTCCATAAGGTGTATTATGTTGAGCACAATCGACTGAGTTATTATTAGCTTAGTTGTTGCTCCGTCAGGTACTTTATGTCGAGCATGATCAACTAAATTAATCATCCTTGTTTGGTTATTTAGTTGTTGGTCCGTAAGTTCTTTTATGTCGAGCATGACCAATTAAATTAATTACTTTTTGTGGTTAATTTGGTTGTGTATACCGATTAGATTAGTTATGGGTTCTCTTGTGATTAATCTAATTGAGTATTTTTGAGTCTCCATAAGTTCACTTATGTCGAGCATTTCCGATTAAATTAATCATGGGTTCTCTTGTACTTAATTTAATTGAGTATTTTGGATTCAAATTCATACTTGTATGTGATTTGTTATGTCCAAAGAAATCCTTCTTTTCTTTTGAAATTAAGGTCGCTCTTGTTGTTCTTTTTGGAATGACATATTATGGGGATAGTTCTTAATTGAACTTGTGCTTAATTGCCAAATCTTTGTGGGGAGTGCGGTTGTGGAATATTATAGGGGTTATCTTGTATCTTTATAAACTCCTTGATGAATGCATTTAGCTTCGGCTATATGATTGCATCTAAATAAGATGATATGTGCTTTATTTTGGTCATGAAATGTCTCTTTCGGAAATTTCATTAGGATCCCGTTTTCGTACCTTTGCCAATTTTATTGACAAAAAGGGGGAGAATTAATATGTAGTTCACACTACAAATACATATGGTTTTCGGATCATTATGTAAGGGGGAGTGGTTTCCATGTGAGATGGAGTATTGACTAATGGGGAGTGATACATATCACCATAGTATTATTGTCGAAGTTGTGATGCAATTGAACTTTGATACTATGTAATGATACTATGACACTGTATAACAATGATTAAGAACTCTTGTTTTCTCGTTGTTATAGCTACGGATTTTCAACAACGATGATGCTGAACTTATAACCTTTGGGATCTGTAGTTGCAGGAAATCCTACAACACACCCCTCATAAGAATTTATTAACATTCAACTCATTTTTGGATTAACAATCTTAATTTTATTGATGAATCTTTGAACAATCTTACAAGAAAAGATAAAGGAATCAAGAATAACCACTGCTCTAGATTTTCTCTCCCCTATTTACTTGCTTCTCACTCAGAAAAGATCTCCGTCTTCCTCACAGCTGATCGGCTCTTTATATAGAGTTTTTCATAGTGGATGACAGCTAATCCATCCTTTATTTTCGGAAATGGCTTACGACATTATCGCAACCTTATAAATATCAATCTCGCAAACTTCCTTATTTTCACAGGACCGTCACACTTTTCTCATGATTTGGCTGATGTCGTTTATTATGTCGTTTCTGAAGTTGTTCTGCGACACTGTCGTGTTGTGTTGTTA
The DNA here is from genome assembly GCF_003573695.1 of Papaver somniferum. Lineage (NCBI taxonomy): Eukaryota > Viridiplantae > Streptophyta > Magnoliopsida > Ranunculales > Papaveraceae > Papaver > Papaver somniferum. The sequence continues at coordinate 68,637,560 of NC_039364.1, read as the reverse complement.
ATAATTTCGCTGAGACATCATTGTTGCGAGATTCTGATCCTACATATTGCCTCTTCTCATATCTTCTCTGCGAAGTAGAGAATGATGTGAGAAATGCCGCAGCTATCCATCACTTCATATTCTGCATTTATCACACTTATCATTTCTCCCATCTGTTTCTTGACACGTCTTCTGTAACTGTTGTTTTTCAAACGCTCACGTCTTTTTGCATTAATTGTGTTTATCTTCTCGAAAATCTCCTTTTTTCAACCGCTCACATCTTTTCGCATTAATTGTGTTTATCTTCTTGAAAATCTCCTCTATATATACTCTTCTTACTCTCCCTTTTCTTCTTTTTTACTCTCCTTTTCATCTTCTCTGCAACTTCATCATTTTCTCCATAAATTCCTCTGCTGTAATTTTTCTTCTATCTTCCTTCTTCAATCTTCTTAATTCTTCGTCCATTCCCATACTTTATATTCAGATATGCCTCCAAGTGGTCAAAAACATGAGAAAACCTTAAGGGAAGTTCAAAAAGATTTTTTCGAAAAAGGTTTCACACTTTCTACCATTCCTGGTGAAAGTGCCAAATTAATTCTTTCTATCAGACTTTTCTCTGATCAACATTGTGATGATCAATCAATCATAGTTTCGCTGGGTCAAATTCTCGCAGGTCTCCCCATTCCTCTTTATGACCCAGATATTCCTTTGTTCTATGAAATTCTCGCTCACTCGGGATTTTCGCGAGATATCTTCCAATTGAGTGGGGATTGCATCCGTCTGATGCTGGAGTTCGCTAATCGTGGTGCTGGTAAAGGATCTCTTTATTCCAAAGAGCTTAGTGATCCTAAATTCGTAGATCTAGATATAGTCGCTGAGAAGTATACAATAGCGAATTTCTTCGAAAATTATGAATTAATATCCATGAAGAAAGAGAATACTCGCTGGGGTATTCGCTTGAAAAGGAAATATAATATTGATGAAGATAAAATACTCATGCAAGACATTGATTGGCACTTTGGTAAGAACACAACCCCTCTCCAATCCAAAGATGATAAATTGTGTGTTTTTCCCTTGATGCTGAAAGGACCTTACATTGCTGGGTCAAATGTTCTTCCTGAGAATCTCGCTACTTATCAACCTTGGGTATTCTCTTGGCCCGAGAAGAAGAAAGAGGTATGTTCCTTCCAGTTTCGCCCACTTTACATTTATTTATTTATCTTTATTCTTTTGTTCGTTGATTCTTGCGACATTCTACAGATCCAGAAACTGAAAGATAGCTACCACAGGACTGGGAAGGCTAATACCTTGTTAGATCTTCGCTCATACACAGATGAGGTAAGAAATATTCTATTATGATTTTAAACAATATATTGTTGCCTCTATTTCTTATCTCTATTTGTGTGTGAAGGTTATCGCTGAAATAGAAGAGCCTACCAATGTTGCGAAGACAGGTGATAAAGGCAAAGGTGCTCTTCGCAAGGAAAAACCAACTGCTCATCCTTCAAAGAAGAGAAAAATCCGTTCTTCCTCTCCTTCAAATATTCCTTCTCATGAAAACTCCGAGAGTGATGAGGATGATGAGGATAATGATGACCCTGCTGCAAATGAAGATTCTCCATCTGAATCTTCTATGGCTAAGCTCTCTGGCATCTTTTCTGATTCTTGGCAAGGAATGGGAGATAGTCAACTCGCTAATACCTGCAAAGCTCTTGCCACTATTTGCGATGTTTCTTTATTGGATGGTGATAGTTCTCTTCGCGGAGTTTCTAGATCGGTGACTCCCAACTTCCTGCATTCTCCTAATGGTCTGGTATGCTTTCGTCTTTTTACTTCTTCATTATTGTAACTCAAAATCTCTTTTTATTTTAATACTTTTTACATTTTCTCGCAGGCTGGAAAAGCTTTTTTCGCTGTTGCCTCAGATTTGGAGAGGAGACGCGAAATTCTTGAAAGAAGAATCTTCAATTTCGTACGAAGAATGAAGAACTGGAAACTGAAGTTAAGGGTCTTCGTGAGAAGAACGAACAATTAGAAGCTGAAGTTAAAGGTCTTCGCGAGAAGAACAAACAACTGGAAACCGACACTTCTTCGCAAAGGAAAAAAATTTCTACTCTTCAAAAAGCTAATGATCAGCTATATGGTATGCAATTTTTCTCCTTTCCTTTCATTCATTCATCCTATTGTATTATCTTATTTGATTAATCCTTTTTGCAGACATTTATGGTCTTTCTGATGAAGCCATTCTTCTTCGTTCATTTCCCGATGCCCTAGATAATGACACTCTTCTTGAACATCTTAATAAATCTTTGAATATTTTCTCTAATGATAAAATTTTATCTCTGTCTTTGAATGAACTTAAATCCAAATTTCGCCTCTTAGAGATTGATCATAGATCTAGTTTAGGTTTAGCCAACCAATTTAAACGTTTTTATCTCAATTCTAAAGAGAAGATCAATGAATTAAGAACTAAGATTAGCAAACTTATAGATGATAAAGATTGTATCTATGATCAAGGTGTTAAGGCTTTGGCGAAATTCCAAGAGACCCTTCTTGAGGTTCAACTTGAACGAGATGAAGCTAACCGCAAGAATACCGAGCTCTGCGAAAGAGAAAGTAAAATCCGTTCTCGTCTCCTTATAAATAGTGATGATGAGTTCGCTTGGGCCGCGACAATCTTGGATAACGCCAGAAAAGATTTAGGTGTAAATGTTAGTCTCCAAGTTGAGCATACAGCCTTGATTAAAGATATGATTTCTGAGAGAGAAGGTCATTAATTGTTTTCCTTTATTAATCTTTGGTTTTTTAAGAGTTTTTATCAAGTTATTGACTAATTTCTATATGCTTCGCAGGATATGAAAGTAGATATCGCCAAAGAGTTGAGGAACTTGAAGCTGAAAAAGAGGAACTCGCAAAGAATCTTTCTTCTCGCAACGACAAATATTCTAGATTAAAGAATCAAATCAAGATCACTGTTGCGAACTTTAAGAACGACGCTCTGAATTTTCGCAATCAAACTATTCAAATGGTTTGTGATGACCATAGTATTCCTCACTCTGATTATCCTTGTCTCTTAGAGGAGATCCCAAAGAACATTCCTAGTCTGACCATCTCTGATAGCGAAGATGATGATGAAGATTCTGATGGTGATGAAGGTTCTGATGGAGACAAAGGTTCTGATGCAGACGAAGAAGAGAACAAGTCTGATGAAGATGATGAAGGATCAACTAAGAAGTAGTCTTTGTTTCTTTCTATGATCTTCTGCAATACTTGTACATTTATTCCTTCTTTTTGTATATTTGCGAATTCTTTTGGTTCCTCATATACCTTAATATATGAGTTTCTTTCATTTCGACCTGCATTCATTAAAACAATTCTTCCTTGCAATACGGTTAATCGACATAATCATTAATTTTTGAAAATTTGCGTAAATCTATCATGTGGAGACAAGTAACATTTTCTAATTTCATTCATTCCCATACTTGCCTCTGTTATTTGTATCCAAATGAGAGATTTTGTAGATTTCTCTTATTTTGTGCCTCAACTTCGCAGTTGTTTATGTATAATTTCGCAATCATATGCGAAGTGAATTTTGATTCTTTTCAAAATCTCATTCCTGTGTGGTCTTATTTTGCCTTCCTAGTTAAAGGTCTTATTATGCCACCTCTTGTCATTGCGACAAAATCGCAGGACGTTCTTGCACTTTCATGCAAAAACCCATTGGTCTTTCCTTAACTTTTTTCTTTGTATTATTGCCTCTCCAGGATAGTTGCGACAATATGACAGGCCTAAATTTTCTTGCGAAAATAAACCCCCATCACATTGTCGTCTTGCGACGAAATCGCATGACGTCTTCGCACTTTCATGCGAATACCCATTGATCTCGTCTTATCTTTCTCTTTAGTATTATTGCCTCTTCAGGATTGTCGCACAAATATGACAAGCTTTAATACCCTTGCGAGTAAAAAGCCTCATGACATTTGCGTCTTAAGACACTTATCAGCTCCCTAATGGAGGGTGCCGCCTTATCTCCCCCTGGTTTCCCCTTCAAGGAGGCGTACCTTTACTATACAAGGTTGGCTCCTCCCATCCGGTCTTAACAACAACCAGTTGTTTTCGCACCCCCTTATCCCTTTTACCTATAGGGTTTATGGTTATGAGACTGCACCCTAAGTGGGGTTTTCTTCGGGACGAGTGCAGTATAAGCCAAGACTTGTCAAGAATGGAAAGGTACGCTCCAAACGCCCCTGGCACTCTTGACTCAACCGTGTACCTCGGCACCTTGGTCAGATTCTGCACTCCTTGGGAGAATCCTTATTACCTTAGTCGCCCAACCTAAGTCATATGATTAAGCTGAGAATCCAAGGTGCCTCTCCCGGATGGGCTTTATTGACCCCAAATATCCATGACTCAGGTTCTGGGGGAGGTGTAACCTTTTCCTGAGCCATGCAACAGGTACCCCCTTATATGACGTACTTTAGGTCTTACATTTTCCTCTTGCGAATTTGTATTCGCGAACTAGGGTGTACGCCATAAAGGTTCGCCCCTTTCTCTTTTGTCATTGTTCTTTGATTGTCTTTTGTAGAATTCATTATCTCTGCGAGATTCTCGCACATCATCACATCGTATTTGCACTTCTCAATCTCTTTTTTATCATTCAGTAAAATGTATTTTTTGGAAATCTTCGCAACAAATCAACTATTCATACACATCTTATTTTCTGCTACTGCTTCCTTGGTAGCGGTATGTTCACCATTTCTTATTCTGAGCTAGCATTAATTTCGCAACATTTCTTCTTCTTTTCGTTCGATTGCATCCACCATCAATCTCTCACTTATTTGTATCTCTTTGATTTTGCGTCGCCAACTTTCCTTCTTGTTTGCTCTTCCTACACAGGATTCTACCTCAGTTTCGTAACATTTCTTTCCTTCAACCCAATCTCCTTTTATGATTCCTACACCGCTGGGGTAAGGGAATTTGATGCACTGGTGGAAAGTTGAAGCTATACCTAGAATCCCATGTATCCAAGGTCGACCAATTAATGCATTGTAGGGTGACTCTACGTCAACAACACAGAATAGGATTTCAGAAGATATTCCCTTCAATGGAATTCGCATAGTAACCTCCCCTTTAGGCTTGTTGGAAGTACCATTAAAACCATATATCTTATATGTTGATGGTATAAGATCATCATCTCTCCCTCCCATGGTTTTATAAGTATGATAGAATAAGATGTTCACAGAGCTTTCGGTATCGATTAGAATCCTATTAATTGCCCATGAGTCTTCAGCTTCATCATCTCCATCTTCTTTCGGTTTTGGATTAATTTCTAATTTTACCACCAATGGATTGTCATGTACCTCTCCACCTTCGGGGACTTCCTCTGCGGTAAAAGAAATAATCTGCTTCTGCCACTCCTCTTATGGCGAGATTTTCGCAATGTTCATAATTTCTCTTCCATCACTGTCTCTTGCGAACACTCTACTCAAAACATTGTCATGAAAATCTTCAATTGTCTTGTATGAATGTACGATAGAGTTACACAATAGACTCTTTTATTTTGCACCAACTTCTACGAAGAACGTTTCCTTCTCTTTCACCGTGTTTACTCTGTGATGCTCTGGTGGTGGTGGTAGTAATGGTTGAGATGGTGGGTGCCCTACCAGAAAGTGGTTTAGTTTTCCTTGATCTATCATTATCAGAGTAATTCTCTTTATATTTATGCAATCATTTATAGTATGTCCATGAAAATGATAATAAGAACATAACTCATGACTTCTGCGGCTTGGAGGTGGTTCCGTTCCTATGTTCCATGGTGTTGGTATATTCTCCATAAAAATTATAGCTTCCTATATTTTCTCCACACTTGCATTCAGAGGTGGCATCTTGATTTCTTCCCATACTACCTTGTGACCTCCTTGTCCTCTATTATAATTTTGTCTTTGACCTCCATAGGTTTCTTGCGGCTGATCAAGTATTTGAATCTTATTATTTCCACTATGATTGTAGAAATTTCTTTCTCTTTCATACTCCTCTTGATATCGGCTCCCCATAGCCACCAGTTTCTGTTGATTGTTGCCCATAACCTTTTCTTGTTGTACTTGCGAAGTGTTCGCCACTGTGTTTATTAGTTTAGGTAATAAGCTTGCATTCGTTGTTTGTGAATAGGTGTTCGCAACTGGGTATGATTCCATTTCATTTTGTCTTTCCTCTACAGCAATATACTCTTCCTGAAGTTCTCGCAGTTCAGTCATTGTGATTGTATTCTTAACTCTGAAAATTTGGATATACAATAGATTGGTTGCGAACATAGCATTCATAAATGATAAGATAAGATATCTCGCATCCACACGGCCAGCCATTTCACTACACATAGTTCTCCACCTTTTAGTTAGGTGCTTCAAACTTTCGCCAATCCTTTGCTTTAATCCAAACACATCTTCAATACCAGGTCGCGAAGAATTGTTACTTATATATGCCCCCAAGAATGTGGTCTGCAAGTGATTGAAAGATGTTATTGTATTTTTGGTAGACCTTCGAACCATTTGAACGCCTCTCCTGTTAGACTGGACGCAAAATACTTGCACAATACGGCATCATGATTTTCCCACTGTAACATGCATCTCACATAGGCTTTAATGTGTTGAATTGCACAAGTTGTTCCATCAAAAATGTTGGTTAATGCGGGAAAATTGCATTTCGGAGGTATTCCTCCTAGTTGTACTTCTCTTGTAAATGGAGTTTTCGCAGCTTCTTCTATAGCTTTATCTAATTGTCTTCTGCCTACTTCTCCTCTATTATTTAGCATTCCTCTCATTTCTTCCAATTCTTTTAAGATTTTTTTATTTACGCCTGAATTTTGATCCATTGGTCTTTTTAATTTCGACTCCCTTCTTCTGCGTTCATGTCTTTCTTCTCTCGCGAAATTTTGCATTTCTTCTTCATCATCCCCATCTCGTCTTCTCCTGCGATTCTCTTCCTCATCTCTATCTTTAATTTGCATATGATGATGTCTCTCATTTTCCCCTCCATGATTTTGTTCATTTCTCATCAATTCCATTCGCTGTCTTTCAGCCATCCTCTATACTCTATCATACTCATCATTGAGATTACCGTTATTCCGGTTCTGTGTACGCCTTCTTTCTCGATTGTCGTGATTTTTCTGGCGAATTGTCTCCTGAAGATCTTGTTCTTCCATTTCCGCTCTCAATCTTTCACGTTCGCAAGTTAAACGTGCTTGTTCATCATAGTGTCTTTCAATTTCTTCTTCAATCGTTTGTTGATTTCTTTGAGCTTCTCTCTCATGTAAAATTCTCCTTCCTTCCTCTCGATTCCCTTCACCATCTTGATTATTTCGTCCCTGACGTTGTCCATTCTCTTGATTTCTATTATTTTGCCTATCATCAAAAGTTTCATTTTGTGGAATATAACGATCATCAATTCTTTCTCTATCTTCGCGATGTTCTTCATTAGGATTTGGTATTTCTTCTAGAATATTATTTCCAGCATTAACTGTGGGTGAGTTTCGCCTCATCTCTCTTCTAGTCGATCTTGAATATGATCTTGTAGTACTTCTCGATCTTCTACTCTGTAGTCTCATATTTTCCATCCTCAATTCGTGATTTTGCCTTGTTAGATTTGCACGTTCATCTGTCTCAGCTCTTATTTCTTCATGTATTCTTCGTCTCAACGTTTCTAACACTCCAATTTCCTCATCTCCATGGATTATTCCTTCATCTGCTTCTTGATTTCTCTCTACCTGTCTATGGTTCCTGGTTTGCTGCTCTTCTTCTACTTCTTCTGCTGAATTTGATTGCCAAGTGTATACACTCACTCTATCATAATTTGCTGTTCCATTTTGTACCGGTGTTTGCGGAACTGGCGGTTGAACTTGATTTTCTCCATTATTTCTCCTTCTAGTAGATTCTCCCATTTCACTTCTCTCCCTTCCATCAAGTATTTTACTTCTTCTTCTAGCAGTTGTTGGTTGTTCCGATACATTTCTCCTTCTAGCCATTCTTTTAATACTAACAAATTGTAAGAGATTATGTAAGTTTTTTCACCAATTACTTTCAATTCTAATAAATCACAATATTAGTCTTCAACTTTTTCTAGAACAATCTTCAATCTTCAACCCCCCCTGTTTCTAGCGCCATTATGTAGTTGCAGGAAATCCTACAACACACCCCTCATAAGAATTCATTAACATTCAACTCATTTTTGGATTAACAATCTTAATTTTATTGATGAATCTTTGAACAATCTTACAAGAAAATATAAAGGAATCAAGAATAACCACTGCTCTAGATTTTCTCTCGCGGACTTAGCTCACGCAAGTAGTTTGTCAACTCCAGCAGAAATTCTCGGGTTTGAGAACTTCAGCAGTTCGCGGACTGAGTTCGCGGACTTGGCAACAAGCCATTCTTCCGGTTTCTCTTGATCAACAAAGTTCGCAAACTTTAGTTTAAGGAATAGGACTTATACATAAATGTGTTTCCACAACAATGCTTATGTCCATCATTGGTTATGTAATCTAAACTCTCATTCCAATCAATGAAACATTCTTAGAGGACGTTATATAGTTGTTACACCATTTCTCGTCAAAGCAATTTTCAAGATGATTGAAACATATCATGACTTTCGTCACTAGGTAAAGATAAACTTGGTCGAAGCGAAAAACTTACCAACACATATTTCGAGATATAGATAGGCGAGGTATACTCGGCTCAAAATACCAAATGTATATAATCTAAGTCTATATATATAGCATACGACTTTTTGTCTCAAGAAGTAGGAGATAGAGTAGATAGACTTTTGAGTGACAGATAAGTTCAAGTCTTCACATACCTTTTTGTCGAGAAGTTCCACCGTTCCTTGAGTAGTTCTTATACTTGTATGATGAATCACCATGAAGTCCTTGAGCTCAACTACACTTTCTATCCTAGTCCGAGACTTAGCTATAATAGACTAGAAATAAAGACTTATAGTTTTGATCACTAACAGTGACAAACATGCTTGAGATAGCAACACATGCGATTTCGACCGAGCAATGCTCTAAAAATCTCCCCCTTTGTCAATTTTAGTGACAAAACTATCAATACATATGGAATACAAAAAAGATAAAGAAACTTAAGTAGATCCTATTCCACATGTCTAATCTTCAACATTCCTCGAAATCTTCGTCATTTCCAAGTACTCCAATGATCCCAAAGGTTGTAAGTTTAGCATCACCGTTGTTGAAGATTCGTAGCTATAACAATGAGAAAGCATCGGTCTCGATCATTGTTATATAGTGTCATAGTATTATTACACAGCGTCAAAGTTCAATTGTATCACAACTTCAACAATAATACTATGGTGATATGTATCACTCCCCCTTAGTCAATACTCCATCTCACATGGAAACCACTCCCCCTTACATAATGACCCGAAGACCATATGTATTTGTAGTGTGAACTACATATTAATTCTCCCCCTTTTTGTCAATAAAATTGGCAAAGGTACAAGAACGGGATCATAATGAATTTTCCGTAAGAGACATTTCATGACTAAAAAGAAAGAACATACATCATCCTATTTAGATGCAATCATATAGCCGAAGCTAATAGCATTCATCAAGGAGTTTAAAGATATAAGATAACCCCTCTAAAATTCCACATCCGCACACCCCTCAAGATATGACCATTAAGCACAAGTTCAAAAGAACTCTCCCCCATTTGATGTCATTCCCGAAAGAACAACAAGAGCGACTGTATGGGCTGTCGTAGGCTCAACAAATTAATAAATATATTTCTCACTAATTAACTAGTAATATAGCGGTAGTAAGATATCGTTCCCATAGAGAGCTATGTAATTGATAGGTTATTTGATCAGCAAGATAAAGTAAATAACAAAGGGGGGTTTTGGTTTTAAGATAATTATAAAGACAATAATAAAGAAAATAGATGATTAAGGAATCCTTCGCCGTTACCAAGCGATAACTAGATTAATTTACTTATCTATTGTTCGTAAGAACCATTCATCACCAACCGTAGAATAACAGCTAGCTCAGTGTTATCCCCAAAACTCCTTGTACCACGGATACAGAAGCTCTCCAATATCAGATTTTATTCAACTGAACCACCAAGTAGTAGCTCACTCAAGGTGTAATCCAATGAATGCTTTAAGCTTTGTGAATTAGGTTAATCCCAGTAGTTGAACTCTTAGCTCAAGGTTTACTTGCTGGTGTTGTTTTCACACACGATTCCTCCACAGAATCCCTCTGTAAGGTCTCGTGATTTCTACTTGTGTAGAGAGTTATTCGACGATTACTTATCTCCTAACTTCCACTAGCAATAGAACAATCAATAGATCAGTCTAGAGTTCACTCCAAATAAATCTAATAATCACTCATAAACCCTAGATATCGTAAAAACAAACGATGATGATAAAAACTCTCAATAGATTTGTATTATTAATAAAACTTCACTCTTAGAACATTGAATTCATCCTTAATCAATAAAGGATTTAGCTACTCATATTACAAAGAAGATGAATAATGATGGTTTCCCCCTAAAGGGGTAAACCCTAGGTTTTATGTAGAACTTGTGATATGAGACTTGATGATTGATTACATAACCTAATACCCTTTTTTATAGGTTTACATTGCTTGGTCTCCAAGTATTTAGTTAGGTTTAGGAACCCGACCCGAAAATATGACATAACGACTCCAAACGTGCCCTTAGGCCTTCCAAGGTGTGAATACACGTTTCCTACTTGATAAGTTCGCAAACCTAGTCCGAAAACTTCAAATTCCAGCATATATTTCGGAATTAAGTCTGCGAACCCCGGTTCGCAAACCCAATTCGCGGATTTCACTGTCTTCGGTATTCAATGAAAACTGTTTTGGCCACAACTTCTTCATCCGAATTCGGAATGTCCTCATTCTTTTTGCATTCTTTTTATCTTTCAATTATATTCAAAATAATGATGAGAAATCCTTAATTTGAATGAGTTAAGATCGTTTGTTGGCCTGTGTCTTGATTATGAGCGTTTTGCTCCTTTTCGTCGCACTTCTTCCACTTCTCTTGGACTTGGGCGCTTGGATACTTGGGATACTTATCTTCTTAGCTATTTTCAGCACTTTGTAGCTCCTTTTTGGATGATTCACCTAATAGAGACAAATAAGAGAAAATAATGGTAATAATACGAATACATGCAAGAATAATAGCTAAAACAAGTATCGAATGGGTATTAAGATCATATAAATTATGCACTTATCAGCGAACTTAATTTCAAAAGAAAAGAAGGATTTTATTGAACACCAAAAACCATAAGAATGATTTTTTATATCCAAAAACTCAATCAAATTAATTACAAGTAAAACCCGTGACTAATTTAATCGGTATACGCAATCAAATCAGACACAAAAAGTGATCAATTCAATTGTTTGTGCTCAACATAAGAAAACTCATGGAGACACAAAAATACTCAACTAGATTAATTACAAGAGAACCCACAATTAATCTAATTGGAATATACAACCAAACTAATTACGAAAGTAATCAATTTAATTGTCAATTGTTTTGCTCGACATAAGAAAACTTACGGAGCAATAACTAAATAACCAAACAAGATGATTAATTAAGTTCAAAATGCTCAACATAAAGTACCTTACGGAACAACCAACAAGGCTAATAAAAAATAACCAACTTGGTTGTATCGTGCTCAACATAAGACACATTACAGAGCCTCACAGTAATACATACGAATATGGATCAGGGGTGATCAATACTGCGGAATACACAAGGATTCATTCTATCTTCAATCATTATTTGCATAACAACAATAATAGACATAATCCTTTAAAACAAAAGATTTTAACATATCTTCCATCAACATAATTGACAATGTAGGCTTAACTTTTGTATTTGTCAAAAGTCCATTCATCCTTTTACCAGTACGTGAATACCGAACACGAACGACTTTACTTTTGACAAAGTATGGGACCTTTAAGTTCACGGACGCAAACATACATATCCCATGAAAAGTTGCAATATAACAAATCATAAATATTAATACTACAAAAACATCATCCTCCAAATATTTTTCGAATTTTAAAACAATAAATCTAAAAAATAATACAAGAAGATGAAAAATAATAGCTATGTGTAGTCACAATCATTGCTATTCAAGCACTAGTTATTCTTCCAACTAAACCAAAAAGAAGACATACTAGGCAATAATAAACACACGTTACTCATCTTCTTCCTCACCGGAGATACTCCAAGATGCTTTAAGTGTGTTCAATTCTTCCTCGAGCTCGGGAAACTTCGTTGCAACCAAAGACAATTGTTCTTGAACACACTTCACTCTTGAATCAACCTTACACACACCTTTATGAATTTTTTGAAGAAGGCTCATGGTAGTAGGGTCACTAAAATCAAGAGAAGCGATTCTTTGTCGCTTGCAAGCATTTTCCCTTATGCGCCTAAAGGTACACGGGCGAACTGGTTTGGGGACCCCAAGAGAGTTGCCAATTGAATCACACCCACGATCACGGAAAATTTGACTAATCAAGCAAGGGTAACCCAACATCTTGACGCGTGAAGTCATCGAAATCATTTGAGAGATAATGAAGCCACAAATATCGAGACTTGAAATACCCGAATCAAGGAAATAGACCAATTCCGCAAACTCGTGACTCGACCAAGAATTTTCAATTGTGGAGGGACAAAGATTGTGGATACCAAGTTTTCAAAAAGCCATCAAAGCAATACTAAGATCATTAGTAGGGAACTTTCCTTGAATCCAAACGGCCTTCTTGCCACAAAGACCAACCGAGATATCATCACAAGATGGACGTCCATCACTTGGTCTAGGAAGCAGTACATTTCCCAACGGGATTTTGGTAATTCTTGAAATTAATTCTCTATCAACAAGAAACCTTTCTCTACCAATCATGGATTTGAATTCCATATTGTTGTAATCAACATCATGAATATTGGCATAGAAAATCCTTGTAAGAAAATCAAATCCTTGACCAAGACCATCAAAGATATTTCCAAGCTTGAATTTTTTAAAGCATACCAAATCCTCTTCATGCCCACTAGAAAAATCCAATTTATTTTCTAGGATGAAACCTTTTGAAGCAATCTTATCAAACACTCTAACACAAGAATCATCCACAAACCTAATTCTAAGAGAGTTTTGGTCACAAGAAGAATTCAAGCTAGAGGTTTTTGGGTTTTTAGAGCTCCTTTTATTGCTTCTAGAATTCATTATGGGACTAGAAAAAAGAGAGGATCAAGATAAAAATACTTACGTGGATTGAATCTTGAACACCCTTTATTTCAATTTTTCCAATGAAGCTTTAATGGAGGAAACACATAAAACCTTAGAGGTTCACGTACGCGGATGGGTGATGAAGAAAACTAGGGTGCGCGAACTTCTTCTTTATAAGGCCACAAATGGGCTTGGACCCGTTCATGAACCGAGACTCATATAAGAAAGATGGGATTTCCTTAGCCATTTGCATATTAAAGGTTATGCATTCCGTGACAACACACATGTGAAAGACAACAGATGTGATAGAAAGCTAAAATTGATGTTTAAACACAATAACAAAATTGTACACACCTCAAACCATTTTCTTGCCCCATTCCAAGATATATACAAATGGGGAGTTGCCATCATTGTTACCAAGAGGCATAATGCGCAGAGGGATTCTCATGCGACATTTCTGGTTGATATGTGTGAACAGTCCCTGTAGTATAATCAAAGTAATGATGATAGTCAAGGCAGTTAGAGCTTTTTATCCTTCGTTTGTTCTGGCTAGAAGGAGGATACCTCCGATTTCTGGGTTGCATAGTATTAATAGATTCAACACATACATAACCCTTTTCAGAAAGATTCTTAGACTTAACAGATTTAAGTTTTTCAAAGAATTTAAAAACGCCTTCGAAAGCTTTAAATAGATCTTTATCAATTGATCCACCACGATAGTATTCCTCAAAGAGATCAAGATTTAATCTAGTGAGGTTCCATATCCTTGAGCGTGTCGAGCGTTTTCTCAATCTTTCCTTCTTTTTATTTTTTCCTTCTGATTGATTCTTAACATCTAAATCTTACCTTTTAGATGAAGTAAGATTATCATGAGAACCCAGAGGTTTTAGCCATAATAATCTTTGAACAATCTTTAAGGAAATCTGGCGTGCGTTAAAGATGCCAAGAGAAAGTATTCCGAAGAAATTTCCCATGGGACAATTTTTAAGGAACGAAGAAACACAAACTTATTAGGTTTAAGGTGTTTGCCGGCTCTGATACCAATTGAAAAAGCGGGGGTCTAACAACACCACCCAATATTTCTCTTCGCAATCTGTATGGACAAACTCGAATATACTTTTAAGAGAATCAACAAGACTCAATCAATTAAAAGTATATCAACGAGTTTATATCTCTCTCTTGATTTGATTTCCTCAAACAGAAACTGCGAGTACTAATCAAATACAAGGAATAACTTGGATGGTACCAAAGACCAATATCCAAGTGTCAATCAATATCAACCAACAACCGTTAGGTCGGATTCTCCAATTGATTGATCTAACGCACAACCTGTATTATTTCAATTATAAAGATAAAAATATATAATGCGGAAATTGAAATAACATAGATACCAGAATTTTTGTTAACGAGGAAACCGCAAATGCAGAAAAACCCCGGGACCTAGTCCAGATTGAACACACACTGTATTAAGCCGCTACAGACACTAGCCTACTCCAAGCTAACTTCGGACTGGACTGTAGTTGAACCCCAATCAGTCTGCTACTGATCCAAGGTACAGTTTTACTCCCCACGCCTATGATCCCAGCAGGATACTGCACACTTGATTCCCTTAGTTGATCTCACCCACAACTAAGAGTTGCTACGACGCAAAATTGCAGGCTTTGACAATAAACAAATTTGTCTCACACAGACAAGTCTATCAAAGGATCAATCTGTCTCCCACAGAAAAATCCTAAAGTTTTTGTTCCGTCTTTTGATAATAATCAAGGTGAACAGGAACCAATTGATAATCCGGTCTTATATTCCCGAAGAACAACCTAGATTGATCAATCACCTCGCAACAATCTAAATCGTATGGTAGCGAAACAAGATGTTGTGGAATCACAAACAATGAGACGAAGATGTTGTGATTACTTTTCATATCTTGCCTATCGGAGATATCAAATCTCAAGCTAATCAATCTGATTGTACTCGTACGATAGAAGATGCAAGATCAGATCACACAACTACGATAAAAGTAGTATCGGTCTGGCTTCAAAATCCCAATGAAGTCTTTAAGTCGTTAACCTGGTTTTAGAAGAAGAAAATCAAAGGTTAAAGGAGAACCGACTCTAGTACACAAACTAGTATCACACGTAAGGTGTGGGGATTAGTTTTGCACAATACTAGATGTCTCATTTATATAGTCTTTCAAATTAGGGTTTTGCCTTGGTAACAAAGCAATCAGTATTCACCGTTAGATGAAAACCTGATTTAGATTCAAGCTAATATTTCTCAACCATTAGATCGAAAACTTAGCTTGTTATACACAAATGAACTGCATGCTTCTAGGTTTGTTAACCGTACCCAAACGTGTACATTGTTGGTTCAACAATAGTTAACCAAAAGGTTAGCCATATGAGCATTTCATATCAACCATGTTCTTCTTCACCATAACTAGTTCAAATGACTCAAGTGAACTAGTTAGAGAGTTGTTCAATTGCAAGGAAATCTTATGTAACTACACAAGATACAATCGAAGCAAAGATGATTTGATTCACTTGAATCGGTTCATGAACTTTTATAGCCATGGTTTGCAAACTGCATTCCTTAGTCTTTTTAAAGTTTAAGTTCAGAAATCATCTTCAAATATATAACCTTCTTAAGTTCGCACACTAGGTTCGCGGACTTAAGAAACCGGCAGAGTTTACAAACTCCAGCAGAAAATCTCGCAAGAGACCTTCCACCGGTTCGCGGACTGGGTACGCGGACTTAGCTCACGCAAGTAGTTTGTCAACTCCAGCAGAAATTCTCGGGTTTGAGAACTTCGGCAGTTCGCGGACTTGGCAACAATCCATTCTTCCGGTTTCTCTTGATCAACAAAGTTCACAAACTTTGGCTCAAGGAATAGGACTTATACATAAATGTGTTTACAATAATGCTTATGTCCATCATTGGTTATGTAATCTAAACTCTCATTCCAATCATTGAAACATTCTTAGAGGACGTTATATAGTTGTTACACCATTTCTCGTCAAAGAAATTTTCAAGATGATTGAAACATATCATGACTTTCGTCACTAGGTAAAGATAAACTTGGTCGAAGCGAAAAACTAACCAACACATATTTCGAGATATAGATAGGCGAGGTATACTCGGCTCGAAATACCAAATGTATATAATCTAAGTCTATATATATAACATACAACTTTTTGTCTCAAGAAGTAGGAGATAGAGTAGATAGACTTTTGAGTGACTGATAAGTTCAAGTCTTCACATACCTTTTTGTCGAGAAGTTCTACCGGTTCCTTGAGTAGTTCTTCTACTTGTATGATGAATCGCCATGAAGTCCTTGAGCTCAACTACACTTTCTATCCTAGTCCGAGACTTAGCTATAGTAGACTAGAAATCAAGACTTATAGTTTTGATCACTAACATTGACAAACATGTGTTGTTGGAGGAAATCCTACACTACACCCCTCATATGATTTCATTATTATTCAACTCATTTTAGGTTTACACTCTTAATTTTATTTATCAATCTTTGAATGTTCTTACAAGATAAAGGAATCAAGAATGACCTCTGCTCTAGACTTTCTCTCTCCTATTTACTTGTTTCTTACTCAAAAATATCTCCCCCTTCTTTACAACTTGAACGACTATTTATAGGGAAATACATAGTGGATGACAGCTAATCTTTCCTTTATTTTCGGGTATGGTTTGTGACATTCTCGCAACCTTACAAATGTTAATTTCGCAATCTTTCTAATTTTTGCAGAATCATCACATCTTTCTTGTGATTCTAGCTGACGTCGTTTATCGTATCATTTCTGAAATTGTTCTGCGACGATGTTGTGTTGTGTAGTTGATAATTTCGCTGAGACATTATCGTTGCGAGATTCTGATCCTACATCTTGCCTCTTCTCATATATTCTCTGAAAAGTAGAGAATGATGTGAGAAATGCCGCAGTTGTTCATCTCTTCATATTCTGTATTTATCACACGTATTCTTTCTTCCATATGTTTCTTGACACGTCTTCTGTAATCGCTGCTTTTCAACCGCTCACGTTTTTTCGTCTTAATGATGTTTATTTCTTCGAGTAAAAAAAATCTCCTTTATATACTCTTCTTACTCTTCTTTCCACTTTCTTTTTACTTTCTCTTCTCTTTTTATTCTCTCATCTCTGCAACTCTGTTATTCTTCTGCAAGTTCTGCTACTGTAATTTCCCCCCTTCAATCTTCTTACTTTTTATTCATTCCCATACTCTATATTCAAATATGGCTCCAAGTTGTCATAGACATGAGAAGAATTTGAAACATGTCCAAAAATATCTTGCTGATAAAGGTTTCACACTCTCTACCATTCCTGGTGAAAATGCCAAATCAATTCTTTCTGTCAAACTTTTCTCTGATCAGTATTGTGATGATCAATCAATCATAATTTTGCTAGGTCAGATTCTCGCAGGTCTCCCTATTCCTCTTTATGACCCATATCTTCCTTTATTCTATGAAATTCTCGCTCACCCAGGATTTTCGCGAGCTATCTTCCAACTGAGTGGGGACTGCATCCGTTTGATGCTAGAGTTCGCTAACTGTGGTGCTGGTAAAGGATATCTGTACTCCAAAGAACTTAGGGATCCTAAATTCGCAGACCTAGAGATAATTGCTAAGAAATACACAGTAGCGAGTTTCTTTGAGAACTATGAACTTATCTCCATGAAGAAAGAGAATACTCGCTGGGGTATTCGCTTAAAAAGGAAAGATAACATTGATGAAGCTAAAATTCTCATGCAAGATATTGACTGGCACTCTGGTAAAAACAATACTCCTCGCCAATCCAAAGATGATAAATGGTGTGTTTTTCCTTTAATGCTAAAAGGACCTTACATTGCCGGGTCAAATGTTCTTCTTGTGAATCTCGCTGCTTATCAACCTTGGGTTTTCTCTTGGCCCGAGAAGGAGAAGGAGGTATGTTTCTTCCCGTTTAGCTCACTTTATATTTCTTTATTTGTCTTTATTACTTTGTTCCCTAACTCTTGCGACATTCTGCAGATCCAAAACTGAAAGATAGTTATAACAGGACTGGGAAAGCTAGTACTTTGTTAGCTCTTCGTTCATACACAGATGAGGTAAGAAAATTTTCTTTATGATTTTAAACTGTATATTGTTGCTTCCATTTCTTATTTCTATCTTTGTGTGAAGATTATTGCTGAAATAGAAGAGTCTGCTGATGTTGCGAAAACTGGTGATAAAGGTAAAGGTGTTCTTCGCAGAGAAAAATCAACTGTTCCTCCTTCAAAGAAAAGGAAAGTCCGTTCTTCTTCTCCTTCAAATATTCCTCCTCATGAAAATTCCGAAAGTGACAAGGATGATGAGGACAATGATGATCTTGCCGCAAGTGAAGATTTTCCCCCTGAATCTTCTATGGCTAAGCTCTCTGGCCTCTTTTCTGATTCTCTGCAAGGAATGGGAGATAGCCATTTCGCCAACACCTGCAAGGCTCTCGCTACACTTTGCAATGTCCCTTTGCTGGATGGTGATAGTTCTCTTCGTGGAGTTTCTAGATCAGTGACTCCCGACTTCTTGCATTCCCTCAATAGTCTGGTATATTTTCATCCTTTTATTTCTTCATTGTCATAACTCAAAATTTATTTCTATATTAATATTTTTTATATTTTCTCGCAGGCTGGAAAAGCTTCTTTTGTTGTTGCCTCAGATCTAGAGAGGAGACGCGAAAATCTTGAAAAGAAGAATCTTCAATTTCGCACAAAGAATGAAGAATTGGAAGCTAAAGTTAAGGGTCTTCGCGAGAAAAATAGACAATTAGAAAGTGATTCTTCTTCGTATAAGAACAAAATCTTTAGTCTTCAGCAAGCTAATAATCATCTTTATGGTATGTTACTTTTCTCTTTTCCCTTCATTCATTCATCCTGTTGTTTTATCTTATTTAAATGATCCTTTTTGTAGACATTAATGGTCTTTCTGATGAAGCTACCCTTCTTCGTTCATTTCCTAATAACTTGGATAATGATACCCTTCTTGAGCGTCTTAACAATTCCTTAAATAGCTTCTCAAATGATAGAATTTCATCTCTTTCTCTAAATGAGCTTAGATCTAAATTTCGCCTCTTAGAAATTGACCATAGATCTAGTTTAGGCTTAGCCAACCGATTTAAGCGTCTCCTTCTTGATTCTAAAGAGAAAACCAATGAATTAAGAACCAAAATTAGCGGTCTCATAGATGATAAGGATCGCATCTCTGATCAAGGTGCTAAGGCTTTGGCGAAATTCCAAGAGACTCTTCTTGAAGTTCAACTTGAAAGAGATGAAGCTAACCGCAAGAACATCGAACTCTGCGAAAGGGAAAATCAAATTCGTTCTCGTCTTCTTATAAGTAATGAGGATGAATTTGTTTGGGCTGCGAAAATCTTAGATGATGCTAGAAAAGATTTAGGTGTAAATGTTAGTCTCCAAGTTGAGCATACAGCCTTGATTAGAGATATGATTTATGACAGAGAAGGTTACTAACTGCTCTTCTTTACTAATCTTTTGCTTCTTATGAGTTTTCATCAAGTTAATAATTGATTTTCTTTTGCTCGCAGATTCTGAAAATAGATATCGTGAAAAGATTGAGGAACTCGAAGCTGAAAAGGAGGAACTCGCAAAGAATTTTTCTTCTCGCAACGACAAGTATTCTAGATTAAAGAATCAAATCAAGATCACTGTTGCGAATTTTAAGAATGATGCCATGCATTTTCCCAATCAAACTATCCAAATGGTTTGTGACGATCATAATATTCCTCATTCTGATTATCCTTGTCTCTTGGAAGAGATCCCACAGAATACTCCTAGTATGATTATTTCTGATAGCGAAGCTGATGATGAAGAATATGATGGTGATGAAAGTTCTAATGGTGATGAAGATTCCGACGCAGACGAAGAAGGGAACAAGTCTGATGAAGATAATGAAGGATCAACTAAGAAGTAGTCTTTGTTTCTTTCTTTGATTCTCTGTAATACTTGTACATTTATTCCTTCTTTCTGTATATTTGTGTTTCTTTCATTTTGACCTGCATTCATTAAAACAATTCTTCCTTGCAATACAGTTAATCAATATAATCATTAATTTTTGAATATTTGAGTAAATCTATCATATGGAGACAAATAACATTTCCTAATTTTATTCATTCCCATACTTGCCTCTGTTATTTGTATCCAAATGAGAGATTTTATAAATTTTTCTTATTTTATGCCTCAATTTCGCAATTAATTATGTATAATTTCGCTATCTTATGCGAAGTGAATTTTGATTCTTTTCAAAATCTCATTCCTGTATGGTCTTATTTTGCCTTCCTAATTAAAGGTCTTATTATGCCACCTCTTGTCATTGCGACAAAATCGCAAGACGTCCTTGCACTTTCATGCAAAAACCCATTGATCTTGCCCCAACTTTTTTTTTTTTTGTATTATGGCCTCTTCAGGAATGTTGCGACAATATGACATGCCTAAATATTTTTGCGAAAATAAAGCCCCATGAGATTGTCGTCTTGCGACGAAATTGCAGGACGTCTTCGCACTTTCATGCGAAAACCCATTGATCTCGTCTTATCTTTTTCTTTTGTATTATTGCCTCTACAGGATTGTTGCACAAATATGACAAGCCTTAATACCCTTGCGAATAAAAAGCCTCATGACATTTGCGTCTTAAGACACTTATCAGCTCCCTAATGGAGGGTGCCGCCCTTATCTCCCCCCTGGTTTCCCCTTCAAGGAGGCGTACTTCTACTATACAAGGTTAGCTCCTCCCATCCAGTCTTAACAACAACCAGTTGTTTTCGCAGCCTCTTATCTCTTTTACCTATAGGGCTTATGGTTACGAGACTGCACCCTAAGTGGGGTTTTCTTCAGGCCGAGTGCAGTATAAGCCAAAACTTGTCAAGAATGGAAAGGTGCGCTTCAAACGCCCCTGGCACTCTTGACTCAACCGTGTACCTTGGCGCCTTGATCAGATCTGCACTCCTTGGGAGAGTCCTTATTACCTTAGTCTCCCAACCTAAGTCATATGCTTAAGCTGAGAATCCAAGGTGCCTCTCCCGGATGGGCTTTATTGACCCCAAATCTCCATGACTCAGGTTCCAGTGGCGGTGTAGCCTTTCCCTGAGCCATGCAACAGGTACCCCCTTATATGACGTACTTTAGGTCTTACATTTGACTCTTGCGAAATTGCATTCGCGAACTAGGGTGTACACCATAAAGGTTTGTCCCTTTCTCTTTTGTCATTTTTCTCTGATTGTCTTCTGTAAAATTTATTATCTCTGCGAGAGTCTCGCACATCATCATATTGTATTTGCATTTCGCAATCTCAGTTTTGCCACTCAATAAAATGCATTTTTGAGAATTTTACTTATTGCGAGAGTGTCGCAACAACTTAATCATTCATACATTTCTTGTTTTTATTACCTTTTCCATCCTCTGCTTCTTTATTATTTTCTGCTACTGCTTCCCTGGTAGTGGTATGTTGATCATTTTTATTCTGAGCTAGCATTAGTTTCGCAACATCTTTTCTTCTTTTCTTTCGATTGCATCCACCATCAACCTCTCACTTCTCTGTGTACTTTGATTTTGTGTTGCCAGTTTTCCTTCTTGTTTGCTCTTCCTTCGCAAGATTTTATCTCAGTTTCATAACACCTCTTTCCTTCAATCCAATCTCCCTTTATGATTCCTACACCACTGGGGTGAGGGAATTTGATGCATTGGTGGAAAGTTGAAGCTACACCTAGAATCCCATGTATCCAAGGTCGACCAATCAACGCATTGTAGGGTGATTCTACATCAACGACACATAATAAGATTTCGGAAGATATTCCCTTCAATGGAATTCGCATAGTAACCTCCCCTTTAGGCTTGTTAGCAGTACCATTAAAACCATATATCTTATATGTTGAAGGTATAAGATCATCATCTCTTCCTCCCATAGTTTTATAAGTATGATAAACTAAGATGTTCACAGAGCTTTCAGTATCGATTAGAATTCTATTAATTGCCCATGAATCTTCAGCTTCATCATCCTCATCTTCTTTCGGTTTTGGATTAATTTCTAATTTTACTACCAATGGATTATCATGCACCTCTTCACCTTCGGGAATCTCTTCTGCGGTAAAAGAAATGATTTGTTTATGCCATTCCTCTAGTGGCGAGATTTTCACAATATTCATAATTTCTCTTCCATCATTATCTCTTGCGAACACTCTACTCAAAACATTGTCATGAAAATCTTCGATTGTCTTATATGAATGTACGATAGAGTGACATAATAGATTCTTTGCTTTTGCACCAACTTCTATGAAGAATGTTTCCTTCTTTTTCATCGTTTTTACTTTGTGATGCTCTGGTGGTGGTGGTAATGGTTGAGATTGTGGGTGCTCTACCAAAAAGTGGTTTAGTTTTCCTTGATCTATCATTCTCAAAATAATTCTTTTTACATTTCTGCAATCATTTGTTGTATGTCCATGAAAATGATGATAAGAACAAAACTCATGGCTTCTATGGTTTGGAGGTGGTTCCGTTCCCATGTTCCATGGTGTTGGTATATTCTCCATCAAAATTATAGCTTCCCATATTTTCTCCACACTTGCATTTAGAGGTGGCATCTTGATTTCTTCCCATACTACATTGTGACCTCCTTGTCCTCTATTATAGTTTTGTCTTTGACCTCCATAAGTTTCTTGTGGTTGATCGAGTCTTTGAATCTTGTTATTTCCACCACGATTGTAGAAATTTCTTTCTCTTTCATACTCTTCTTGATCTCGGCTTCCCATAGCCACCAGTTTCTGTTAATTGTTACTCGTCACCTTCTCTTGTTGTACTTGCGAAGTATTCGCTATTGTGTTTATTAGCTTGGGTGATGAGTGCCAAATATTGTATATATTTATCCCTTTTTGCTGGCAATTTAACTCATCTTTTATGCATTAATTCTACATTTTATCCCATATTCTGTATTTTCATTGTTTTCAAGAATAAATATTTTTATTAATTAATTTTGCATTTTTAGGTAATAAATAAAGTTCGGATGAGTCGCGGAGCGAAAAGAGCAGAAAAGTAGTGAAAAGCCGGGAGAAATTACGCAAGGAAGCCGCAAAGAATGGTGCGCACAACCTCATTTTCTACACACAAAAGCGCCTCCGTTCTCAGCCATCAGATCATTTCTCAGAAGCATCCGACGGTCGCTCCTTCATAGAGCATCAAAATCTGAAGTCTCTGCCGAGCACCACAGCGCTGAAATTCCAAGCCTTCAGATTAGATGGTAGTTGAATCCAACGGTCGCTCCCTTGTTGTGCATCGAAGATTGATATCTCCGCCTTAATACTACAACACCTAACCTCGATCTTCGACGTTGATTTTGTTGTATCAAAGCATCCGACGGTCGCTACCAGCCTCTTCAGGTATCACCGTCCGATCCACCTACCAGCTTCGCATCCAGTGACTCAGCGTCGCAGAACATCAAACTCAATACACCCGCCTCACACCTTAGCGACCGAACCCATCCACCTAACCAAACACCCCCTTCTCTCCCAAACCATCGAACCCTTTCTTCTCCACCTTACCCTGTTGCAAACCACCTCTCCCTGCAACCGTACCACCACCTTCTTCACCTTCACTGCCACCACCACACCTCCACCAAAGCTCCTTACAAACGCAACCCACCTTCACCACCAACTATCATGATGATTTTCAATCCCTTCATCAACATCACACGACCTCAGTGACGTGTGGGATTGGTGAGAGTGATTGCATGTCATCAATCAAGGACAACAAGGCTATGGAGAGGTAGAGAAAGAGAATTGGCATCATGGGTTGCGACTATCACGATGAATTAGGTAATTGAGACAACCTAATTTCTATTTTTGTAATTTGGGGAAGAACAAACCCTAATTTTGGGGGAATTAGGTATTTAGGGAAATTGTGTCTGAGAACTATAAATATGTACTGTGGGTGTGTTGTAGAAACTATGTTTGGATTAGACGACATCCAGGACTTTCATGTCCTGTTAATTTCAGTTCACATGTTAATTTCAGTTCATGTCTGTTAATGTTGTTCCTTTTTAGTTCAATTTGCTGTTCTGTTAAATGTTCATTGTTAGTTCAGTTTCATGTTCATGTTACTTGTGTCCTGTTATGTTGTATCCTGTTAGTGTTTCTGTTAAATGTTCATTGTTAGTTCAGTTAGTTGTGTTCATGTTTGTTGTTGCTCACTGTCAGTTACATGTTCATTGTTGTGTTTAATTTGCTGTCACATTTGATGAAATGCTAGGCTAGATATCTTAGAAGCGTTGTGCTGATTGTGCAATGGAAGAAATCAGTGCTCATAGCAAGCTGATTTTCTTGCCATTCCTTGTGTATGCTTAGGTTGCACTGAGTTGATTGAGTAGTGGGGAGAAACTAGTGCTCACTAGTGACAATGAGCAAGCTAGTTCTCTTCCCACTCTAGAAGAGTGCCTTAGTTTTGCTCCATTTCAGTTTCACCATCATCCCTGCCCTTGGCCTTAGGCCTTGGTTTGTTTTATCATTTTTCTTTGATGTCTAGTATTTGCTTTGTTTAGTTCTTGCATTGTTCTCTGCTTGTTTTTTTCTTTACTGTCTTCATGTTTTGTTCATGCCATTTCTTTCTCACTTGCCTTGCACTGCTGCATGTTTTTCTTCATTTGTTTTGCTTCACTGCCAGCTCTGCTTTTCTTCTCTTGGCCTTGTGCTGCTGTGCACTGCTTGTGCAGCTGCAGCTGCTGCTGCAACCCTGTTGCTGCTGCTTTCTTTCTTTACTGCATTGCTTGCTGCTTTGAATTCCCCTGCTGTGCAGCATTGTGCTGCTGCTGCATCATACTAT
The DNA here is from genome assembly GCF_003573695.1 of Papaver somniferum. Classification (NCBI taxonomy): domain Eukaryota; kingdom Viridiplantae; phylum Streptophyta; class Magnoliopsida; order Ranunculales; family Papaveraceae; genus Papaver; species Papaver somniferum. Next base: position 68,612,459 of record NC_039364.1, on the reverse strand, counting down.
TTGCCCTGCTTTGCCTTTCATTGCCTTGTTTTGCCCTGCTGTAGCTGCTTTCATTGCTTAGGCTGCTGCTGCTACTTGCACTGCTTGTGCAGCTGCTGTGCAGTCTTGCTACTGCTGCTGCCTCTCCAAGCCAACTAAGCCCAAGTTCAATTCAGTGAAGCCCAAAGGCCTAGTTCATTAGCCAGCCCAATACATTTCATTCCGAAGGCCCAAAGCCAAATTACAGTGAAAGATCACTTCACTGTTAGGGTGAAATTGAGCCCAAAGTCAATCAAAGGCCCAAAGCCCATTTGCACTTCAAAGACTAACTGAGCCCAAACTCAGTTCATTTTATTGAAACAACCCATTAAGCCCAATTGAAGCCAAAAGGCTTCATAGCCCAATAGCAATTTAGGAACCCATTAGCTAGAACACTCCAAAACAACACCCGATCTCTGTGGATCGACCCGTACTTGCACGAGCTACAACTGACGACCGTGCACTTGCGGTATTACTGTAGGCCCCCGTTTTTATTGCGCTTAATTTTATATATCTCCGGGCCCACCAGAGTTTTTTGCCGGGGATAATTTTTACACCTTTTAGAGGCCTATCAAGTTTTTGGCGCCGTTGCCGGGGATTGGTGCTGTGTTTTATCTGTGTTTTTATTAGCTATTTTTGCATTTCATTTCATAGCATTTGCATCTGCATCTGCTTCACTTCATTTGCTGTTGGACCTGCTGTTCTGAACCTGTTTTTCTTCTGCTGGGACGCCACCAAGGAAAAGAACCAAAACCCAACTGGGTTTTTGCAAAATATTAGAGCAGGGGCTGTGCTAAAAAGGTAAGCCTAACCCATCCATTGAGAGAACCCAACCTGTGGGCTTCCAAATTTCTTTAATTGTGGGCTTGTAATAATTAACCCAATTTTTTTGGGCTTTTTATTTTCTATTTTGGGTTTGTAATAATTTATTTTTGGGTGTTGTTAATTTGTGGGCTTGTATTTATTTTTGTGGGCTGTTTAAATTCTTCCATTGGACTTGTATTTTGGACTCTGGGTTTAAACCCGCTGAGCTTGTACCGATTGTGGGCTTGCGTCCACTCAAGAGTGACCTCGAAACCAAAGTTTTAAAACAAACGTCGGGCCTTAACCAACTGGGCCAAATAAACTTTCAAAATTAAAACTTAGTGTTTCGTGGGGCCGCAGCCTTCCTTCCATTCCATTAGAGGACAAACAGTGGGCTTGCTCCCATTCAAAAAAAAAAAAAAAAAAAACAAATTTTATTTTCTTTTAAAAAAAAAAAAAAAAAGTTTTATTTTTCTCCCATTTAAGTCCAATTTTAGTGTTTTGAAACTTTCTTTGTCTCTACATTTTCTTTTGGGTTGATCCTCAACTCTTTAGATTGTTAGTGTATGGTGAATTTTGTTGTATAATCCAGTAGATAAAATTTCTTAAAAACCCTTTTGTTCCTTTTGTATATATTTTGCTAATCCAATATGATCTCGGTTGAAATATGTTGGATTTTTGCCTTGAATAACGGAGTTTAATTCTGCTTCGCCGAAATCGGGTATTCTCTCTCCTTTTACTTTACTCAGCATGTTCCTCTTCATATATTGTTTTATAATTCTTTCCATATTTGAAACATTGAGGACAATGTTTAGTTTAGGTTGGGGGGTATAGAGAGATACCATGATAATTTGCCATAATTGAAAACGAATCCTTCTTTTTTTGAAAAATTGAAAAATTCGAAAAAAAAAAAAAAAAATGAAAATCAAAATTGAAAAAAAAATTCAAAAAATTAAAAATTGAAAAAAATCATAAAAATGGAGCTCATTTACCTGAATGTTGACTCTTGTGCAAATATGTATTTTATTAGGAGTCTTAGTCTAGATATTTAGGCACCCTGATTCTAGCACAATTCACATAGTGATAAGAAATTTGCACGCGCACGATCTACCAATACATGTATGGCCTCGATCTTCAAGGTGTTGATAGGAAGTTACGATTGCCAATCACTTTAGAATACTGAACGAAACTGGACTAGCTTGTTCTTTGGTTGGTTGGGATAGAAGGTGGAGGTTACATTAAGAAAGACAACCATCGAATTTAACTGGGTGCATCAAAAAGGGCTACCTCTTGCAAAGTGTCATGTAATTTTTGTTCTTTGTTATGTATCAAAAGTGTTTCCTTGTTCTCAAAAAAAAAAAAAAAAAAAAAAAATAAATAAATAAATAAATAAAAAAACGATGTATATATTCAGAAAAAAAAAGAGAGAAAAAAAATATCAGAAAAAATACAAAAAAATCAAGTTATCAATTCCATCATCTCTTGTTCCAAAAATAAAAGAGATAGTCAATGTAAATAAGAGTCATGTAAATAGTCATCTTTGTGTTTTTGGTGTTGTAACAAGGAGGGTGTATGCCATTGATGTAACGCGAGCAATTGTGAAATACCCCAACTCATTCACAATTCTCGTAAAGTCCGGACAGCTAGCTAGATTTCGACCTCAGTTTAGCCTGAGAAACTATTCTCTTGGTGATTAGTAGTCATAACTTCAGATCTTCTTTACACCTGGTTAGATACACTTACACTCTTATCACATGTCCTTATTTGTATCAGTGCTAGGATTGTGCCTTCGATAGCTAGATTGACATCTCCATTTGCTGTGAGCTTAACTGTTTTGCACATGTCACGTTGAATGGAATCTGAGCTTATATTTTGTCCTAGGTTTGTAGGCCACACCTTGGTAAACCTTCACGAGACTTAACTCGTCCACTAGGGACATTAGTGGTTAAAAGGCTTAGTGCATACGCTAAATGCATTCGAGAGACCAGCGACAGTGGTTATAGTTAGGATTCCTTAGTTTGTTTTACTTGAGGACAAGTAAAATTCAGGTTTTGGGGGTATTTGATGAGTGCCAAATTTGTATATATTATCCTTTTGTGGCAATTTAACTCATCTTTTATGCATTAATTCTACATTTTATCCCATATTCTGTATTTTCATTGTTTTCAAGAATAAATATTTTTATTAATTAATTTTGCATTTTTAGGTAATAAATAAAGTTCGGATGAGTCGCGGAGCGAAAAGAGCAGAAAAGTAGTGAAAAGCCGGGAGAAATTACGCAAGGAAGCCGCAAAGAATGGTGCGCACAACCTCATTTTCTACACACAAAAGCGCCTCCGTTCTCAGCCATCAGATCATTTCTCAGAAGCATCCGACGGTTCGCTCCTTCATAGAGCATCAAAATCTGAAGTCTCTGCCGAGCACCACAGCGCTGAAATTCCAAGCCTTCAGATTAGATGGTAGTTGAATCCAACGGTCGCTCCCTTGCTGTGCATCGAAGATTGATATCTCCGCCTTAACAACACACCTAACCTCGATCTTCGACGTTGATTTTGTTGTATCAAAGCATCCGACGGTCGCTACCAGCCTCTTCAGGTATCACCGTCCGATCCACCTACCAGCTTCGCATCCAGTGACTCAGCGTCGCAGAACATCAAACTCAATACACCCGCCTCACACCTTAGCGACCGAACCCATCCACCTAACCAAACACCCCCTTCTCTCCCAAACCATCGAACCCTTTCTTCTCCACCTTACCCTGCTTCAAACCACCTCTCCCTGCAACCGTACCACCACCTTCTTCACCTTCACTTCCACCACCACACCTCCACCAAAGCTCCTTACAAACGCAACCCACCTTCACCACCAACTATCATGATGATTTTCAATCCCTTCATCAACATCACACGACCTCAGTGACGTGTGGGATTGGTGAGAGTGATTGCATGTCATCAATCAAGGACAACAAGGCTATGGAGAGGTAGAGAAAGAGAATTGGCATCATGGGTTGCGACTATCACGATGAATTAGGTAATTGAGACAACCTAATTTCTATTTTTGTAATTTGGGGAAGAACAAACCCTAATTTTGGGGGAATTAGGTATTTAGGGAAATTGTGTCTGAGAACTATAAATATGTACTGTGGGTGTGTTGTAGAAACTATGTTTGGATTAGCCGACATCCAGGACTTTCATGTCCTGTTAATTTCAGTTCACATGTTAATTTCAGTTCATGTCTGTTAATGTTGTTCCTTTTTAGTTCAATTTGCTGTTCTGTTAAATGTTCATTGTTAGTTCAGTTTCATGTTCATGTTACTTGTGTCCTGTTATGTTGTATCCTGTTAGTGTTTCTGTTAAATGTTCATTGTTAGTTCAGTTAGTTGTGTTCATGTTTGTTGTTGCTCACTGTCAGTTACATGTTCATTGTTGTGTTTAATTTGCTGTCACATTTGATGAAATGCTAGGCTAGATATCTTAGAAGCGTTGTGCTGATTGTGCAATGGAAGAAATCAGTGCTCATAGCAAGCTGATTTTCTTGCCATTCCTTGTGTATGCTTAGGTTGCACTGAGTTGATTGAGTAGTGGGGAGAAACTAGTGCTCACTAGTGACAATGAGCAAGCTAGTTCTCTTCCCACTCTAGAAGAGTGCCTTAGTTTTGCTCCATTTCAGTTTCACCATCATCCCTGCCCTTGGCCTTAGGCCTTGGTTTGTTTTATCATTTTTCTTTGATGTCTAGTTTTGCTTTGTTTAGTTCTTGCATTGTTCTCTGCTTGTTTTTCTTTACTGTCTTCACTGTTTTGTTCACTGCCATCTTTTCTTTCTCACTTGCCTTGCACTGCTGCATTGTTTTTCTTCATTTGTTTTTGCTTCACTGCCAGCTCTGCTTTCTTCTCTTGGCCTTGTGCTGCTGTGCACTGCTTGTGCAGCTGCAGCTGCTGCTGCAACCCTGTTGCTGCTGCTTCTTTCTTTCACTGCATTGCTTGCTGCTTTGAATTCCCCTGCTGTGCAGCATTGTGCTGCTGCTGCATCATACTTTGCCCTGCTTTGCCTTTCATTGCCTTGTTTTGCCCTGCTGTAGCTGCTTTCATTGCTTAGGCTGCTGCTGCTACTTGCACTGCTTGTGCAGCTGCTGTGCAGTCTTGCTACTGCTGCTGCCTCTCCAAGCCAACTAAGCCCAAGTTCAATTCAGTGAAGCCCAAAGGCCTAGTTCATTAGCCAAGCCCAATACATTTCATTCCAGAAGGCCCAAAGCCAAATTACAGTGAAAGATCACTTCACTGTTAGGGTGAAATTGAGCCCAAAGCTCAATCAAAGGCCCAAAGCCCATTTTCACTTCAAAGACTAACTGAGCCCAAACTCAGTTCATTTTATTGAAACAAACCCATTAAGCCCAATTGAAGCCAAAAAGGCTTCATAGACCAATAGCAATTTAGGAACCCAATTAGCTAGAACACTCCAAAACACACCCGATCTCTGTGGATCGACCCGTACTTGCACGAGCTACAACTGACGACCGTGCACTTGCGGTATTACTGTAGGCCCCCGTTTTTATTGCGCTTAATTTTATACATATCTCCGGGCCCACCAAGTTTTTGGCCGGGGATAATTTTTTACACCTTTTAGAGGCATATCATTGGGTAATAAGCTTGCATTCGCTGTTTGTGAGCTGGTGTTCGCAACTGGATATGATTCCATTTCATTTTGCCTTTCCTCTAGAGCAATGTATTCTTCTTGAAGTTATCGCAATTCAGTCATTGTGATCGTATTATTGACTCTGAAAATTTGTACATACAATAGGTTTGTTGCAAACATAGCATTGATAAATGATAATATAAGATATCTCTCATCTACACGGCCAGCCATTTCGCTACACATAGTTCTCCACCTTTTAGTCAGGTGCTTCAAACTTTCGCCAATCCTCTGTTTTAATCCAAACATATCTTCTATACCAGGTCGTGAAGAATTATTACTTATATATGCCCCTAGGAATGTAGTTTGTAGATGATTGAAGGATGTTATTGTATTCTTTGGTAAACCTTCAAACCACTTTAACGCTTCTCCTGTTAAGCTGGATGCGAAATATTTGCACAATACGACATCATGATTTTCCCATTGCAACATGCACCTCACGTAGGCTTTAATGTGTTGAATTGCACAAGTTGTTCCATCAAAAATGCTGGTTAATGCGGGCAAATTGCATTTCGGCGGTATTCCTCCTAATTGTACTTCCCTTGTAAATGGAGTTTTCGCAGCTTCTTCTATTGCTTCATCCAATTGTGTTCTGCCTACTTCTCCTCTATTATTTAGCATTCCTCTCATTTCTTCTAATTCTTTCAAGATTTGTTTATTTACACCTGAATTTTGATCCATTGGTCTTTTTGATTTCGCCTCTCTTCTTCCGCGTTCATGTCTTTCTTCTCTCGTGAAATTTTGCATTTCTTCTTCATTATCTTCATCTCGTCTTCTTATGCAAGTTTCTTCTTCACTCCTATCTTGAATTCGCAAATGATTATGTCTCTCATTTTCCCCTTCATGATTTTGTTCATTTCTTATCAATTCCATTCGCCGTCTTTCAGCCATCCTCTGTACTCTATCATACTCTTCATTGAGATTACCGTTATTCCAGTTTTGTGTACGCATCCTTTTTCGATTGTCGTGATTGTTCTGGCGAATTATCTCCTGAAGCTCTTGTTCTTCCATTTCCGCTCTCAATCTTTCACGTTCGCAGATTAAACGTGCTTGTTTAGCATAATGTCTTTCAATTTCTTCTTCAATCGTTTGTTGATTTCTTTGAATTTCTCTTTCATGTAAAATTCTTCTTCCTTCCTCTCGATTTCCTTCGCCATCTTGGTCATTTCGTTTCTGACGTTGTCCATTCTCTTGATTTTTACCATTTTGCCCATCATCAAAAGTTTCATTTTGTGGAACGTAACAATCATCAGCTCTTTCTCTATTTTTGCGGTTTTCTTCATTAGGATTTGATATTTCTTCTTGAATATTATTTCCAGCATTGATTGTGGGTGAGTTTCGCCTCATTTCTCTTCTAGTAGATCTTGAATATGATTTTGTAATTCCTCCCTTGGTGGTTGAATTTGATTTTCTCTATTACTTCTCATTCTAGTAGATTCTCCCATTTCACTTCTTTCTCTTCCAGCAATTCTCTTGCTTCTTCTAACACTAGTCGGTTGTTCTGATGTATTTCTTCTCCTAGCCATTTCTTCAATGTTAACGAATTGCAAGAAATTATGTAAAATTCTTAATCAATCACTCCAAATCTTTACAAATCTCAATATTAATCTTCAATTTTTTTCTAGAATAATCTTCAATGCGTCCCTGTTTCTAGCGCCATTATGTAGTTGCAGGAAATCCTACACTACACCCCTCATATGATTTCATTATTATTCAACTCATTTTAGGTTTACACTCTTAATTTTATTGATCAATCTTTGAATGTTCTTACAAGAAAAGATAAAGGAATCAAGAATGACCTCTGCTCTAGACTTTCTCTCTCCTATTTACTTGTTTCTTACTCAAAAAGATCTCCCCCCTTCTTTACAGCTTGAACGACTATTTATAGGGAAATACATAGTGGATGACAACTAATTTGTCCTTTATTTTCGGGTATGGTTTGCGAAATTCTCGCAACCTTACAAATGTTAATTTCACAATCTTTCTAATTTTCGCAGAACTATCACATCTTTCTCGTGATTCTAGCTGACGTCGTTTATCGTATCATTTTCTAAATTGTTCTGCGACGCTGTTGTGTTGTGTAGTTGATAATTTCGCTGAGACATTATCGTTGCGAGATTCTGATCCTACAACATGCTTGAGATAGCAACACATGCGATTTCGACCGAGCAATGCTCAAACAGAATCAATCAATTGGCAATCCGACCTTTGGTTGTTGATTGGAATTGATTGATCCTTGAACATTGGTCTTTGGTACCGTTCAAGTGATTTCTCTTGTATTCAATTTAGACTCGCAGATTTCTATTTGCTTGAGAAAGAAATGAATCAAGAAAGAGAGATATAACTCTTTGATATACTTTATTAAGATTGAGTCTAGTTGATTCTCTTGAAAGTATATTGGAGTTTGTCCATACAGATTGCTAACCGAAATATTGGGTGAGGTTGTTGTACCCCCGCTTTTTCAAGTTGGTTTCCCACAATCTATCTAACTTGGTATCAGTCTATCAGAGCCATACTCGTATGCGAGTTGGCCCAACGACCACCCATACAACAACTAGGTCCACGTGTTAGAGAGAGATGTGTTAAAGGCCCACGGGAAATGGCCTACAACGAAGGTAAATCTGGTGGCCCAATGTCCCCTACAACGAAGGCCCACGTGTTGGATAGGCCCACAGAAAGTGTCTTACAACGAAGGTCCACGTGTTAGAACAAGATAACTTAGTATCAAAACTAGGCCCGTATGCAAGTAGGCCCAAGACGCTTATACGACAACTCGGTCCACGTGTTAAAGAGAGATTTGTAGAGGCCCACATAAAGTGCCCTGCAATGAAGGCCCAGATACGTGTGTTCAAATTGAAAAGAGTTCGTTATCTGTTTAAGCTCTAATGCTCTGTATGCTTAGAAGTATCATAACCTGATACAATATAAAACTGACCAAATGGTTTATATCTATCGAATAGCCTCATTCAGTCAACTCCCTCCATACCCAAATCTTAGTTGCCCTTCATAGAGTTCAGTTAAGAGTTTCTGTTCATCTGTTGCATTTTGTCTCTTTTTCCCCTTGACCATTATTTTCTTGTAAATGACATTGACATTTCTGAAGTTATATAATGCATCATTTTATCTATGCGCAGTAAGATTTCATCACGTAGCCACTAAATATTTTTTTTGCAAATAATTGCAATTAAAGTTAGTATAAAGAGGGAAATAGTTGCATTGGGTAGAGAAGAATCTGCAGGTGAGGTAGCAGAAGAATCATCAAGACCTAAGCATTTAAAAAAAGCATTTAACTATACGATGTTACCCTACAGTGCTTCATGCAAATCCTATCGTTCGAAAACTCAAAATTCTGTTCACAAAACGATTCAATAAGTAATTGAGACTTAAAATAGTTTCTTCTATTCATGCAGTTCGATAGAGATTTTCTCATGGATCTACAGTTTGGTGACCACTATTCTTGTTAATTATTATCTAAGATATGAAAAACATGAAACAAAAATGGCACGAGCTACGAAATGATGCAGGAACATGAACAAATATATGACCACATTATTATTCTCACATATTAAGAAAAGTATACGTCCGTCTGTACAACGCAATGGGATTCAAACAATTACGAAGGGAACATAAAAAGTTGACACTACTTGGATTCAATCTTCATAGTGAGGACATGTTAGCCTTCAACAATTGGTAAGCAAAAGAGGCATTTGAAGTAAAGTGTATACCGATTTAAAGCATTCCTCCTATCTCCATAGGGTGTTATTTGAGGCATTAGTGACCACAACTCTTCATTTTATTATATCGAAAGTGGTTATCTCCAATATACAAAATAAATAAATTGTTATTAGCTTTTTAATTAGCATATCATCACACAAATAGAGGTACTCAAATGATAGTTACTTGTGCTAAATGATCTCTCATTAGTTTTCAGCTAAAAATTTATCTTACCTCAGTAAACCCCAACTGAGGCCCTAGTTATATTTGATACTTCTTCTATCAACTGGACCACGAAAACACAACAAGACATGTTCTTTTCATGTTTATACAACATTTTTTCGCAGAATCAAAGAAGCGAAAACCGTGAAAAGAGAATAATAGAATCAGGGTTTTACCTTAGAGATTTCGGAAGATGAGCTCCATGGATTTCGTCTACTGATTCCAGAGAGCTGCATAGGTATCTGCGGAAACACTTATTTTAAATCAAATATCATATTTGCATGTAATGGTCAAGGAACATAGCTAATTTGTTAATAACAATAACAATTAACAAACAAACCTTAAAACCCTAAAATACATTGCAGACAGAAATAACATGTCATTAGTTTCCCTCTATTTGTTTGGTGAGAAAAGTAGAACAAGGAAAGGAGAGGAAGATGGTCGTAGAGAGTAAAAAAGAATTGGGTTTCGATTGAAAATATATATTTCGCGAAAAATATGTGGAATATTTTGAGAAAAAATAGGAATCGCTCTCCTTTCTCCAATTATGGGTTTAAGCAATATTAAGGGTAGCGTTCATCGTTGAATGGTGAGATGGGTTTTATCGCTGTTCGGAGGTGTGGCTAGCACCTTACCGTGCTTAATGTTCTACCGAGTTCATCTAGGCTCATTGTCGTAGCTTGATGGGATTTTATATAGTTCCCTTGTAACAATCCTAATCTATATGCAACGCAATAAAAGAAAAAACAAAAAAGAAAATAAGCAAGTAAACAAAGAAAAGAGATGAGAGATAAAAATTGAACTAATAGGACGCATATTCAAAAGGCAATATTTTATTAATCTCAAAAGAAGGTTTCATAACCTTTACAAGTCGGGACCCATGATCCGCTTTCATAATTTCCCTGAGTTCGTGCGTATTTTTCTGAATCTCGTTGATAGGGATGGATTTCTCGTAAACCTCCTCACCTGGATCAAAATGTCTCTCGTGGACACGTTTGTTATATTCTCGTGTTAGCCTCCGATGTTAATTTTTCATTCTTCGTAGGTCTATTTTTTTGAAGTCATCTGGTTACGATCATTACCTCGGTGGGTATGATCGTTTTTACCTCGTAGGTGAGTGTGAAGAGAGACATTCATTTTGCTTCCCTTCGAGTGGTTTTGCATGCCCAGAGGACATTATGAAGTTTTCCGCACCAATTGACTTCATGGCCATCTGTTGATGGTGGATTTTTGACAAAGGGAAAAACAGTCATTTTGGTTGAATTTTTAGATCAGGGGTAAAATAGTAATTTACGTACCAGAGGCAAAATGGTCATTTTATCAAAATTTGACCTGAAGGGCGTAACTGTGATTTTGGGATATTCCCCACAATACTTGACTGTTAAAATGTTTTAGTGCTACGTTCCCTAGCTGAACTCCTAAAGCTTACCTGACATATATGTATATTCTCAGCTGAATGACATAAATTAATTATTTTTGCCCTAAAATTGAAGCAAGCGCGATGTATCGATTCTTATTGGTCGAGACCAAACCTAGGCAAGCTAGGAATTAATCTATTTTGTGGCCGGTGGGTATAAAACCCTAGCCAAAGTCGAAAAATCAAATAAAAAGGAAACTGAGACCGACTAGGTCAGTCGCGGAAAGGGGCATTACCGAGCCACTTGGCCGGTCGATTTAACATGCTTCGCGCCTCCTTTAGCCGGCCGAGTATGTCCCTTATCAGCTACCTAACACCTCGATTTTTCATCGACCAATCACATCGTTCCTAGCCTACATGCTCCGCTCCCAATAGCCGGCCAAAGTAGGCTAGTCGAGCTGCTTTGGTTTTATTAAAAATTGGATCTTAGCTGTCCAAGTCAGTCGTAAAACGATCATGACCATCCAACTTGGCCGGTCAATTTAGCTAGCATAGCTCCTCCTATGCTCGGCCAATCAGGTGCCATAGTGACTACTTGTTGCTCGCCTATTGCCCTGGCCAATCAGATTGCTCGTAGTCTACATGTTCCGCTCCCAATGGTCGGCCAAAGTAGACTAGTCAAGCTTCCTATTTACATTAAGAATTAAATCTTGGCCTCTCAAGTCAGTCGTGAAATGATCAATCCAACTTGGCCGGTCGATTTAACTAGTCTGGCTCTCGATTTACTCGACCGAGTAAGCTCCATGATGACCACCCATTGCCCTTCTATTATTTTGTCCAATCAGAACGCTCCTAGCCAACATCTCCGCTCCTGATAGATAGCCAAAGTAGGCTAATTAGTCGAGTTGCCTTAAAAATATTATTAGGTCAAATAAGTTGTTCATGCCAGTCGCAGATTCATCTCGAGTGGACCTTTAGAATGAGTATGACGCTTTCACTAACTCATACCTCAACTCTCGAATAAATATAATGCTCCTAGACAGATTGCCTGCTAGTATAGAACCATCAATTAATTATTTCTAGTCGCAAAATTCATCAATTGAATTCCTAGAAAATATTCTATTTTCATCATAATATTTCATTACTTCAATTCATGGTTTTTCCCAGCAGAATTATATGGGTTACTAACAAATATTCAATGTACGGGCATTTGGGCCACCACCGAGTAAGCCCCGAGAAAATGGTGCGAGTGTGCTTATCAATAATGCATGAACGAGCACCCAAAATATGGACGAACGGGGAAATATGGAGATCTGTGCAAAATAAGAAAGGAAAATAATTGAAAATTTTAAATATGAGGCATGCAAGGAACCTGGCCCACCGACCGGCTCGCCATGCCGCCGTGGCCGGTCCCACGCCTCGCCATTTTTTTAAGAAAACTTGATTGTTTGAGCAAAACTCTTAGTTTTCCATATTCCTTCACACAAGCTAGAAAAATAAGAATAAGAAATAGGGAAGAGCGTCATGGGACCGGACCCACCGTCCAGCCGGTCCCATGCATCTCCAATTCCTTATTTTATTATTATTTTCTTCTCTCATCTCTTGAAACTCCCTCGTTTGAGCAAAAAACCTAATTTTTCCATAATTCTCCAATATTGCTCAAATCTCAAAAAACAAAACAAAAAGGTCAACTGATCCCACGACCGCCTGGGCTTCTCACGACAAATATTGAAATATCATTATTTTAATATTCTTAAAACATTGGTCGCAGGAGCAAAGTCCTACTTGCTTATTCAAGCAAAATTGAGAGTTTCAATCAAGACCAAACTCTTTTGGAAATCCGGAATATTGCTCAAACGAGCAACTAAAACATCTAAAATTCTCAGGAATGCATGTATGAGGGCCATGGTGGCCCATGCACCACCATGACCGGACTTGGCCGGTCCTTTGGCCATCATGACCGGCCGATCCCACATCTTTTCATTATTATTTTAATAATAATAATTCGTATCTTTCATGATTCTCCAATAATGAATCTTCGTTCAGGGATATTTCCGCACGCTCGGACGTGCATTCACCATCAATGGCCGACTTTCATGCCCATTCATTGGTCTATATTTCTTCACCCACAGGACGACTCTCCATCTCCAGGATCCAGAGTTCTCCAAAATTAGGGTTTCGAATTTACGACAATTCGATAAAATGTTGATAACTTTTATATTCATCCAACAACCAATATTTTAATTTATATTTAATGTTCGGTCCTGCTACCAACATTTTTGCTCGATTGAGCAACATGGTTCAGACGGCCGTTCAATATTCACATTGAATCATTACTCTGATTTCTATTTTGTCAGGAATGAGCATTCTGCATAACTCAACAACATCTGATTTCCTGTCAAATGCTCAACATATCAGAATAAGTTCATGATCGAGCAATCTCATCGGACAAGCGTCATTCCAAATTATCAGATAATCTTTATTTCCTCAACTGGTAAAATGATATATCACAATTCATCAAGACTCAACGTCTGAGCAGACATATTATCTTCAATTCATTAGCAGACATATTATCTTCAATCCATGAGTCTCAGGGGCATACCACATTAGTTCATTATGCTCGACTCATCAAGGCTAAGAATCATGTCTAGTCAAGTCAAAAATTGACCAATTAATACACGTCTGCCTTGCAGACTCCACGTTCATGAGACATCAATCATGTCACATGGGGGGATGTTCACTAGGGTTTTGGTCTGGAGGCCTATGACACGTGTGTACACCCACGATGAGAAATATGAGTGTTCGAAATCGCAAGCGTTGCTATCTCAAGCTTGTTTGCCAAGTTTAGTTTCCAAAACTATAAGTCTTGAATTCTAGTCTACTTATAGCCTTGTCTCGGATTAGGATAAAATGTGTAGTTGAGCTTTAGACTGCACGACGTTCATCGGTTGAAGACGAAGAAATACTGAGGGGAGCTTGTGGAACTTCATCAATAAAAGGTATGTGGAGACTTGAACTCATCTATCACTCAAAAGTTTATTTCTATTTTATCTCCTATTGAGACAAAAGTCGTATAGCTATATAGACTTTATTTTATACACATTTGATATTTCGAGTTGAGTTTAACTCGCTTACATATTTATCGAAATATGCTGGTAAGCTTTCGCTTTAACTAATTCATCTTTATTCTTGACGAAAGTCAAAAGACGGTCATGTGAAAATCGCCTGGTAACATCTTACATGATTTGTGTGAGACAGTCATTTTATGTAGACTCGGAATGTTTCGTATTGATCTATTGATCACTTGAAAATTGCTTTGAAGTTAATAGTTTGTGTGAGACATCTATTCTCGTCTTCTAAGAATGTTTTAGTGATTAACATGGAATTTAATACAATTAATTATTGATTGGATATAGCACAGTATGCGTACTTGTATGCTAACTGTTGCAAGTTATTCCAAGTCCGAGAACCATAGTATGCATACCCGTACGCGTACTGGTTTGATAGTTGAAGTCCGGGAACTTAGTATGCATACCCGTATGCGTACCAGCTGAAAAGTTCAAGTCTGGGAATTCAACTGAGTTTGGTCACGTACGACTATATGCGCACCCGTTCGCAAACTGGCGAACCCAGACCAAGTCTGGAACTCTAAGTATGTGTACCCGTTTACATACTTGAGTGGGTTAAGTTCTAAAATCGGTTTGTTCATGAACAAATACATTTATATAACAAGGAATGCAATCTTTTGAAAACCGTGGCTATAATGTTCATGAATTGATTCGAGTGAATCAAAATCGATTTTGCTTCAATTGTGTCTTGTATACTTCTATGAGAATATAAACAATTGAACAACTCCATAACTAGTTTCATTTGAGTCATTTGAACTAGTTGTGATTAAGATGAACAAGGTTGATATGAAAGTGTTCATATGGCTAACTTCGGTTAACTATTGTTGAGCCAACCATGTGCACACAATTAGGTATTGTTACTCATACCTAAATGAAGTCACATTTCATTTGTGTATAATAAGCTAATTTCGATCTAACGGTTGAAAGATATTAGCTTGACTCTAATCAGGTTTTCATCTAACGGTGAATATTGAATGCTTTGTTACCAAGGTAGCATTGATGGCTAACCCTGATTTGAAGACTATATAAGGGAGAACTCTAAAAACTGGTAAACTTAATCCCCACACCTCATGTGTGATACTAGTTGCGACTAAGTCGATTCTCCTTTAACCTATTTTTTCCTAAAGCTATTATAGGTTAACGACTTAAAGACTTCATTGGGATTTGGAAGCCAGACCCAACTATTTTCTCTGTAGTTACGTGTTCTGATCTTACTTTGTTCTATCGTGTTGAGTACTATCTTCTCTAAGATTTTTTCGATATTTAATCTTCGATAGGCAAGATAAAAAGTAGTCACAAACATCTTCGTCTCATTGTTTGTGATTCCACAATATCTTGTTTCACTTCCATGCGATTAAGATTATTGTGAGGTGACTGATATTACTAGGTTGTTCTTCGGGAATATAAGACCATTGTATCAATTGGTTCATGTTCACCTTGATTTATCAAAAGACGAAACAAAACTCGTAGGTGTTTCTGTGGGAGACAGATTTATCTATTCAATAGAATTTTCTGTGTGAACAAATTTATTTATCAAGTCTTCGAATTTGGGTCGTAGCAACTCTTAGTTGTGGGTGAGATCAGCTAAGGGAATCAAGTGCGCAGAATCCGACGTGGTTCAAGAGGCGTAGGAACACGACTGTACCTTAATCAGTGTGAGATTGGTTAGGGATCAACTACATTCCAGTCCGAAGTTAATTGGTAGTAGGCTAGAGTCTGTAGCGTCTTAATACAGTGTGGTGTTCAAATCTAGACTAGTCTCGGGGTTTTTCTGTATTTGCAGTTTCCTCGTTAACAAAATTTCTGGTGAATGTGTTATTTCTTTTCTGCATTATATATTTATATAACTGAAATATCACAGGTTATACGTAGTTCAATCAATTGGTAAATCCAACCTTTGGTTGTTGATTGAAATTGATTGGCGATTGGATATTGGTATTTAGTACCATCCAAGTTATTTCTCATATTAATATGGCTCATAGATTTCTATTTGTTCGATTGCAGATTGATTTGAGAAATTGGGATATAACTCTTGGATGTATTTTCCATGATTGAGTCTGACTGTCTAGTTGATTCTCTTGGAAATATATTGGAGTTAGTCCATAAAGATTGCCTAAATGAAATATTGGTGTGGTTGTTAGACCCCCGGTTTTTCAGTGAGTAAGTCATGCAAGCAGTTGAAGGAGTTAGCAAAGTAGTCGATGGACAATCAACCAATTCCCCCACGCACGTGGAATTGGTTTAACCACGATTTCCCACTTTCCCATTCTTTCAGTCCATCAACTGTCACACTTACTGGGGATCAACGTGTCTACTATTCTGACTATATAAATAAGTTTCAGAATCCACTGGAAAACAAGAATTATCATCTGAACAAGAAATCTTAACAGAGCACAATTCAATCAATAAGAACTTATCTTATCTGAACTCAACAGTTTCACAAAACTTGCAGAAGTATCCAACACATCCACAATCCTTGGATCATCATTGATCCCACACACACTTCTCAACTTCCCTCCTACATATCAAACCTCATCCCTCTTTGTGACCGAATTGACTCTAGAATGACCATTGTCTTGGTTTATACCGAAGTCATACAGATTGATCTCTCGAACTCAAAGCACTCCCGTGCAGTGCATATGTTTGTTATAGGTTTAGGCAATTTGATCGTTTGAGGAATCGCTCGTCTCTCCACTTTTTCTCAAAAACCAGCGAATCGTTTTCACCTATCAACAACATCGAATAGCCTTTGAACTACTTGCTTATAAACGATGGTTTTACTTGCATCAAATACCTTATTTCTTTACCTATAGGTCTTACATGCACGACCAACAATGCATGTTAGTTGCTGAGATAACCACGTTTTCTCCTCCACTCCTAATGACCACTTCTGACACGTGGTCCCACTCAGCAACTACCACACTCTATATTACTGGTTCGCCTAAGTCATGATGCAACTTACTCTCATGGACAATTGACTTCATCAGTCAGGAGAGGAAACCATGCAGGTATACCTTAGTCGTGCAAGTCACATTTACAACTAGGTATTATTTTTACTATAATGCTCGAGACATCAACAATGTAACAAACGGGGGGATGTTCATCAGGGTATTGGTCTGGTGGTCTACGACAATGCAGTGTGCAATACACCCATTATGAGAAAGTATCAGGAAAGGCGGACAGTCGATTGAAGGGGTAGTGGGTATGCAACCGTCCAGTCTTCCTTCCATGATAGGGACGCGATTTCATCACTTGCACACGATCTCTACCTTCTCACTTATTCACAACTTCCACTTCCTACGAGATCAGGGTGTATATACATGGTTTCATATAAATAGGTTTTCTAATCTATTTCTAAAAAAAAGGCAATCATAACCATGAACACAAGTATCCAGAATACAAAAAACACACTACTTACAACCTTCAAGCAAGTTCTACTTTCTGATACACGTTCATACATCTTCACCTCTCACAGAGTCTGCTACTCTGATCTCAACACTTCCTCTACTTCCCTCCCTAAGACTCACCCTTATCCTTCCTTTGTGACCGAAGCAAGACTAGAACGACCATTTCTTGGTTTAGGCCAGAATTGTACAAATTGATCTCTGGAATATAAAGTACTCATGTGCAGTACATTTGTTTATGGTTTAGATTCGTTTCTTATCAACTTACCCTATTTTACCATTTTTAGAAGAATCAGTTTTTACCATACTACACCATCTAGCTTGTTTGTCAGCATATCTGCAATGGTTTTGTTCGTGGCCTGTACTTGTCCATTTCTCTCAGGATAAATGGGCGTGGATTTGTTTTTCTTGATCTTTAAGCAGTTATAAAGCAGATCTATATTTTTCCCTCAGAGTTTTGCTCCATTGTCAGACACGATGGATGCGGGAATTCCTAAACGACATATGATGTGCTCGAAGATAAATGTGAAGACATATTTATCTCGAATGTGCTTGAGGGATGATGCTTCCATCGATTTCGTGAAGTAGTCAGTAGCTACGATTAAGTACTTTCTTAGATATGTCCTTCCTGTAGTGGTCATACGATGTCGACCCCTCATTTTATAAAACCCCATGGGATTAAGATGGATCTAAGGTCCGTAGAAGGTGTGCTCCTCCTCTTTCCATATCTTTGACGCTCCTCACATCGTCTCTCCATGTCTTTTGAATCCTCGTGCATGTAGGTCCAAAAGTACCCTTTGAAAAAGCGGGGGTCTAACAACCACACCCAATATTTCTCTTAGCAATCTGTATGGACAAACTCCAATATACTTTCAAGAGAATCAACTAGATAGCCAGACTCAATCTTAAGAAAAGTACATCCAAGAGTTATATCTCAATTTCTTAATTCAATCTGCAATCAAAAAAATAGGAATTTTCGAGCCCGATTGAATATAAGAAATAACTTGGACGGTATCAAAAACCAATATCCAAGTGTCAATCAATTTAATAAACAACCAAAGATTGGATTCACAATTGATTGAACTTACGCACAACCTGATATATTTCAATTATATAACCAAATATAATGCGGAAAATACATAACACAGACACCAGAATTTTTTTTAATGAGGAAACCGCAAATGCAGAAAACCCCCGGGACCTAGTCCAGATTTGAACACCACATTGTATTAAGTCGCTACATACACTAGCCTAATCCAAGTTAACTTCGTACTGGAATGTAGTTTCCTAACCAATCTCACACTAATCAAGGTATAGTCGCGTTCCTTACGCCTCTAGAACCACTGTCTCACACAGAAAAGTCTATTGAATAGATAAATTTGTCTCCCACAGATATACCTATGAGTTTTGTTCCATCTTTTGATAAATAAAGGTGAACATGAACCAATTGATACACCGGACTTATATTCCCGAAGAACAACCTAGTAATATCAATCACCTTACAATAATCTTAATCGTATGGTAGTGAAACAAGATATTGTGGAATCACAAACGATGAGATGAAGATGTTTGTAAATACTTTTTATCTTGCCTATCGGAGATTAAATCTCGAGCAAATATTAGAGACGATAGTACTCAACACGGTAGAAAACAACAAGATAAGAACACGCAACTACAGAGAAAATAGTTGGGTCTGGCTTCACAATCCCAATGAAGTCTTCAAGTCGTTAACCTACAGGGTTTTGGAAAAACCTAAGGTTAAAGGAGAATCGACTCTAGTCGCAACTAGTATCACACAGGAGGTGTGGGGATTAGGTTTCCGAGTTGTTAGAGTTCTCCCTTGTATAGTATTCAAATCAGGGTTTGCAATCAATGCTACCTTGGTAACAAAGCATTCAATATTCACTGTTAGATGAAAACCTGATTAAACTCTAGCTAATATCTTTCAACCGTTAGATCGAACTTAGCTAGTTAAACACAAATGAAAAGTGACTTCATTTAGATATGAGTATCCGTACCTAAACGTGTACACCTTGTTATCTCAACAATAGTTAACCGAAGTTAGCCATATGAACACTTTCATATCAACCATATTCATCTTAACCATGACTAGTTCAAATGACTCAAATGAAACTAGTTCTAGAGTTGTACAATTGTTTATATTCTCATAGAAGTATACAAGACACAATTGAAGCAAAATCGATTTTGATTCACTCGAATCAATTCATGAACATTATAGCCACGGTTTGCAAAAGATTGCATTCTTTATTATATAAATGTATTAGTTCATGAACAAACCGATTTTAGAACATAACCTAATCAAGTATGCAAACGGGTACGCGTACCTAAGCGGCCGGACTAAGTTTGGGTTCGCCAGTATGCGAATGGGTACGCATACCTTCCAAACTCAGTTGAATTTCCGGAACTTGAAACTCACGCCAGCACGCATACCGGTATGCATACTAAGTTCCCGGACTTTCATTAACCAACCAGTTCGCATAGTATGGTTCCTGGACTTGGAATAACTTGCAACAGTTAGCATACAAGTACGCGTACTGTGTTGTATCCAATCATGGTTATTTGTTCTAAACTCCCATTCACTAATTGAAACATTCTTGGAAGATGACAATAGCTGTCTCACACAAACTATTAGCTTCAAAGCAATTTTCAAGTGATCGAATGATCAATACGAAATATTTCGAGTCTACATCAAATGACTGTCCCACACAAATATGTAAGATGTTACAAGGTGATTTTCACATGATCAGCTTTTGACTTTCGTCAAAAATATAAGATGAACTTGGTTAAAGAGAAAGCTTACCAACACATATTTCGAGAAATATGTAAGCGAGTTAAACCCAACTCGAAATATCAAATGTGTATAATTGAAGTATATATAGCTATACGACTTTTGTCTTAAAATATGAGACAAAGTAGATAGACTTTTGAGTGATAGATGAGTTCAAGTCTCCATATACCTTTTGTTGGTGAAGTTCCACAAGATCCCCTTAGTAGTTCTTTGTCTTCAATCGATGAACGCCGCGAAGTCTAATGCTCAACTACACTTTCTATCCTAATCCGAGACTTAGCTATAAGTAGACTAAAAATCAAGACTTATATTTTTGATAACTAAATTTGACAACAAGCTTGAGATAGCAACGCTTGCGAGTTCGACCGAGCAGTGCTCTAACACCCTTGTAGTTTAGCTTTCTGAGCTAGAGATCGCCCTCCAATATGATTTCTAACATTTCCATAGTGAATCTTGATTAGGATCCGATGTCCTTTCTCATTAGATATGCATATGAGTAAAGGTCCTAAGTAAGATCGCCGATATAGTATGCCCTCTCTCGACTGGTAATTTCTTGAACGAGATATTATATTGTGTGCATATTTTTGGTCACTTGGAAAGTCACAATTTTTTAAGTATTGGACGATGCGAGTCCTCCGGTTGTCTTTCGGGAAGAGATTCTTGGCCCGTACTAGTGTTTAAAATCTTTAGATATGCACTGAGTGGAATCAAAGGGAGAAATACTTTTCAACCTCAGGGTT
Source organism: Papaver somniferum (assembly GCF_003573695.1). NCBI lineage: Eukaryota > Viridiplantae > Streptophyta > Magnoliopsida > Ranunculales > Papaveraceae > Papaver > Papaver somniferum. Next base: position 68,591,574 of record NC_039364.1, on the reverse strand, counting down.
GTCGCATTGGGATATACCATCATTAAAGTGATAAATTCTAGGGAATCTGCATGCTTGTTGTTGACTTTGTATAGGTGCTAAAAGGTGATGTTTGGTATCTTCTGCATGTAATGCCTGGATAGATGCAAAGATTGTTGCATACATATGTCCGAGGCTTGGTATCTTCCTTCGATTTGTTGGATGATAAGTTACGAGTCATTAGAGAGACTGACTTTGTCAATTCCTAGTTTAATTATCAATCATAAAGAATTATGACATCCTCATATTCAATGATATCATTGGTGTATGAGAATTCTTGTCTTAAGTTGTATATGATTCTTCGACCTGTGAATGTCGTGAAGACCATTACGATGCTTGATTCTTCCGAATTGCAAGATCCACATGTAAATACTTCCCATCATATTGGATTATCAAAGCGAAGGAGTTTGGGTGGATCATCCATCTCGTCTTCCATTCCAGGGATATCTTCGATTTTATTGGTTTCATCTAAAGGCACGACTTGATATTGTGTCGTCGTTTGCGGATGGTATTTAGCTCCAAATTGTTTATTTTGTCCCCCCCCCCCCCCCCCAGTTAGAAATTCTTCATGCTTTATCGGCATTGTCAAGTATAGATTCTATAGAAGCCTTGGTGACGACCGTAATGGTATGAGCACGAAAGTATGTTCTCAACTTCTGTGTGGAGTTCACTAAGGATAGTATAAGCTTCTTAATCTTCGTGTAATTCATCTCTGCAGGGTTTAGAGTTTTACTGATGAATAGATGGGTTGCTCCATCCCCTCGTCTATGCGAGTTAGGACAACCCTTATCGAATTATTCGTGGCTGACAAGTAAATGTAAAGACTCTCCCATCGATTAGGCTTTTGTAGGATGGGTAAGGTATCTAGATACTCCTTGATCTTCTTAAAAGCTTCTTCTCATTCGGGACTCCATGAGAATTTCTATCCCTTATTCAGGGTGTTAGTGAAATCTGTGCATTTATCAGAAGATCTATCAATAAACCTGCTTAGGGCTGCTAGCCTTCCGTTTACTCTCTACACGTATTTTACCGTGGATGGCGATCACATATCAAGTATGGCTTGTACCTTGGCAGGGTACACTTCGATACCTCGCTTCGTGACTAGGTATCCTAGGAACTTTCCCGATGCGACTCCGAAGGCCCATTTGGTCGGATTAATTTTCATGTTGTATTTCTTCATTTGTTCGAAGATCTCCTTTAGGTCATTTGCATGATCTTTTTCGCAATTTTCTTTTGACAAGCATATCGTCTACATATACTTTGAGGGTTTTGTGTATCCAGTTATCAAACATTTTTTTCACAAGTCTTTGGTATGTCGCACCTACATTCTTGAGTATAAATGGCATCTTCGTGTAGCAATAGAATCCTCGTGGGGTGAAGAAAGCAGTATGCTCTTGGTCCTCTTTTGAGTCTGGTTATAACCCAAATATCCGTACATTAATGATAGTAGTCCTACCAACTGATCAATGTTAGGGAATGAGAAACTGTCCTTTGGACATGCCTTGTTTAGATCGCTAAAGTCAATGCATATACACACTCCTTGATTCTTCATTGACACGATCACCATATTTGATATCCATATCGGATATTGAACTTCTCGGATGACCCTCGATGTTTCCATATTTTTTGGCTCGTTCTGGATTGCCTCGTGGTATTATGGTTCCACCTTCCTAATTCTCTGCCTCATGGGCTTATGCTTCGGATTGATTTTCAAATGATGACAACAAACTTCGGGGTCTATCCCAGGCATGTCCTCCATCTTCCGCACGAAGACATCAGAGTATTTCTTCAAGACTTGTATCTTCTCCTATTCTGGATCTAGGAATGTTCCGATTTTTACTAGACCTGGTTTGTCATTCATTCTGATATTTACTTCCTTCGTTGGTTCTAAGGCCGAGAAATTCGGGTTTGGCTCCCCAATCTTGGGGGGACTATTTAATTGCTACAAAAGGCTCCGTAGATTTACCCAAGACATCGTTCTGTATGGCATCTGCTCGTTGAGCTTCACTTTTCTCCGTGATATAGGTATGTACTAGCTTTTGGATTCTTTGGCTCTTTTTTTTATCGACTTGGAGGAATTTACCCGGTTTTCACTATTTCGTACCTCTATTTCATAGCAATATCTCGCTCGCCATAATCTCCTACGATCTCCCATCGGGTGTTGGGAACCTCAATCTTTGATGGTAAGTGGATGAAACTCCTTTGATCCCATGAACCCAGGACCATCCAACGATGGCGGCATAAGGTGAAATTACATTAATAACACAAAAAGTAGTTAAAGTCAGGATTCTGCCCACCCGAATCTCCAGGGGGATCACCCCTCGGGGTCTGGTTGACGAACCATTAAACCCAAATATGTTATATGTTGAGAGAACGAGACATTCATCATTTATACCCATTTTTCTAAATGTGTCACATAACACTATTTCCACTAAACTTCCTCCGTCGATCAATATTTTTGATAACGCCCAGAGCAGTGCCCTTGGTCTTTTTTCATCTTCCTCAGGCTCAGGAAATGTTATTGTCATCATGACTACCAGGGGGTCGTTTTGATTTTTACCATTGTCTGGTACTCCGTAGGCTGAGAAACTGATAGGTTATTTCATCCAGTCCTCCATGGGAGACTCCTTTGTCACGCTAAATACTTCTTATCCTTCGAAGTTTCGTTTATGAATTCATCTGGTAATGACAGCTTCGAAGGTAGGAGACATTATTGCCGAATGAGAAATTGTGTTACATCTTAAATATTGTGCTTCCCTTGGGATTTCTACACGAGGTAGTGGGACTCCTTTTGTTGGTAGGGGTGGCAGTGCTGCGATAAACTCTCATAGTTTGCCATTGTCGATCATTTTCTGCACTACCCTCATTAAATCCCTGCACGAATTCATCGGAGACTGTAAAACTGGTGAAACTCGCCGTAGTCCACCTTGTTTTTTACACCTTTGGGTTGTTTTCCCCTATTAATGGAAAGATGATTTTATATTTCCCGTCAATCTTCTTAAAGATTTCTGAAATGAGAATGTTTAACTTTGTGTAAACTGGGTCTACAAATTTTCCCTTTTTATGTTGAGAATGGTCCCATCCTTTCCAACTCCCACTTATTTGTTTTTCGTATCGTGTCGACTCGCTATGGATTCCCTCCGGTCCTCGGATTTGAAACTGCAAGGTCTGTGGCTCCACAACATTCATCCCTCTGTTGCTTCCTCCTCCGATCATCTTATCGTCGGTCTCATCTTAAAGTTCTCCGAGCACCATGTAATCCTCTTGGATATCCCTTAGCTTTCATAAGGTGTGTGGCGTCGTCTCGAACATTCTTATAAATATAGGGTCTGTCTTTCTTAGACTATTTTTGAAACGTAAGATCGCATAGGCCCCGGGGACTCTTTTGATATCGGTGCAGAGTTCCCTCTATGTAGTCACCAGTGATCTCAAGGACTCGTCTGGTCCCCTACATAGTTGGAATAACATGTCAATCCCTGGATTGACTTGATTGTCATGCACGTAGGCCTCCAGAAATAATTCGGAGAGATGATTAAAGGATATATTGACTCCTTGGGTAGGTTATTGAACAAATCAGAGCTTCTTCTTTCAGAATTGCTAGAAAGAATTTGCACATCACGACGTTGTACTGGCTTGATTGTGTAAGCGTCATCCGATAAGATCATAGACGTTCAATCACATCGCTAGTTCCATTAAAAACTATTGTAAAGTTAGGGAGGGAGTATTTCCTCGGAAATGGCTTGGCCAATAGAATTGCTTCCACTGGGGATTGCCCTGCTTCTTGAATAACCTCCGCGAGTTTCTGTCGTCTCTTTTTTCCCATCACCTACTTGTACATTGTTTCGAGTTATTTTAACCTCTTTTGAAGAGCTTCGTCAACGTCCCTGGTTTGGGCATTCTTCTTCCTACGAGAATCTCGTTCAGATGGATCAAAAATTTTCCGGATGGTGATATCGTGATCATTCAAAATCTCCGTTGGACTGTTCGTCAGGCGATGTATACTTGGCTAGAGTGAGCTCCCTTCTCGATGTTTCTCTTCGTCTAGAATTTCCGCCAGATGTCCTCTCGGACTGGTCGAGGGACCCTACCTCGGTCTTCTTCTGCTTTTATGCATGTTTATGGCATGGATTGACATCAAATGATCCTTCAGATTGGTTAGTCGTCTCATCACCTGCTTCTTATCTCCTATGTCATTTTATTTGAGGTATCAGGTATGTCTATATGTGTTTCTTTCTCTAGCTCCTCTAGAGGGTTTTCTTCATCGCATTGCTCCTTTAGGACGGCAAGTCACTCCTTCTTGCTTTTCGACTAGTGTTTTAAAGTTATTTTCTTCTTCCGATTTCGAAGTTTTAACTTTGTCATTCGTTTGTCTTGCGCCTTTTGAACTTTCATGATGGCCTCGAGGGAAGTGTTGTTATTATTGTGGCTAGAGGAATCTTTTTTTCGCGTCGTGGTGTTAATTACTAGGTTCAGTAGACCTCCGCTTTGAGTTAGGATAATTTCTACAAGGTCCCGGGATGATGCAACTTTTTCATCAGAGTCAAAATTATTTGTAAACCTTTCACGATATTTGGTTATCGGGCTGTCCTTCTATTAGACATATCTCGTTTGGCAGGACCTCTCATGGTTGCATCACGTATAACCCTTCAGATGGTGTATCGTCTGTTTCTCCATTATTTGTGCGAGCAGATCGTCGCGTCATCATCATCTTCCTTGCGAGAAATACAATAATTGAAAAAGTGGGGGTCTAACAACCACACCCAATATTTCGTTCGGCAATCTGTATGGACTAAATCCAATATAATTTCAAGATAATCAACTAGACAATAAGACTCAATCAAGGAAATATATCCAAGAGTTATATCTCAATTTCTCAATACAATCTGCAATTGAACAAATAGAGATCTATGAGCCTGATTGATATGAGAAATAACTTGAACGGTACCAAAGACCAATGTTCAAGTATCAATCAATTTCAATCAACAACCAAAGGTTAGATTTACCAATTGATTGAACTATGCACAACCTGTGATTTTTCAATTATATAAACAAATATAATACGGAATATAAATAACACAGACACCAGAAGTTTTATTTACGAGGAAACCGCAAATGCAGAAAAACCCCGGGACCTAGTCCAGATTTGAACACCACACTGTATTAAGCCGTTATAGACACTAGCCTACTACAAGTTAACTTCGAACTAGAATGTAGTTGAGCCCTAACCAATTCTCACACTGATTAAGGTACAGTCGTGTTCCTTACGCCTATGAATCCCAGCAGGACTCTACGCACTTGATTCCCTTGGATGATCTCACCCACAACTAAGAGTTTCTACGACCCAAAGTCCAAGACTTTATAAACAAATCCGTCTCCCACAGAAAAGTCTATTCTGATAGATAAATATGTCTCCCACAGAAATACCTATGAAGTTTTTGTTTCGTCTTTTGATAAATCAAGGTGAACAGGAACCAATTGATAATCCGGTCTTATATTCCTGAAGAACAACCTAGATTAATCAATCACCTCACAATAACTTAACTATATGGTAGTAGAACAAGTTATTATGGAATCACAAAGAATGAGACGAAGAGCTTTGTGATTACTTTTTATATCTTACCTGAAAAAGCGGGGGTCTAACAACCACACCCAATATTTCGCTTAGCAATCTGTATGGACAAACTCCAATATACTTTTAAGAGAATCAACTAGACAGTCAGACTCAATCTTAATAAAAAGTATATCAAAGAGTTATATCTCAATTTCTCGATTCAATACTTACTCAAGCAAACAGAAATCTGCGAGTCTAATTGAATACAAGAGAAATCACTTGAATGGTACCAAAGACCAATGTTCAAGGATCAATCTATTTCATTTGTGATTCCGCAATATCTTGTTTCGCTAGTCGATTAAGATTATTGTGAGGTGATTGATATTTCTAGGCTGTTCTTCGGGAATATAAATCCGGTATATCAATTGGTATATCAATTGGTTCCTGTTCACCTTGATTTATCAAAAGACGGAACAAAACTCGTAGGTATTTTTGTGGGAGACAAATTTATCTATTCCTGTAGACTTTTTTGTGTGATACAAATTTTTTTATTAAAGTATTCGACTTTGGGTCGTAGCAACTCTTAGTTGTGGGTGAGATCAGCTAAGGGAATCAAGTGCATAGTATCCTGTTGGGATCAGAGACGTAGTGAGCGCAACTGTACCTTGGATCAGTGTGAGATTGATTGGGGTTCAACTACAGTCCAGACCGAAGTTAACTTGTAGTAGGCTAGTGTATGTAGCGGCTTAATACAGTGTGTGTTCAATCAGGATACGATTGTACTTAAATACGATAGAAACAACAAGATCAGATCACGCAACTATACAGAAGATAGTTGGGTCTGGCTTCACAATCCCAATGAAGTCTCCAAGTCATTAACCTACAGGGTCTCGATAGAAACCTAAGGTTAAAGGAGAATCGACTCTAGCTTACAACTAGTATCACACATGAGGTGTGGGGATTAAGTTTCCTAGTTGTTAGAGTTCTCCTTTATATAGTCTTCAAATCAGGGTTTTCAATCTAAGTTACCTTGGTAACAAAGCATTCAATATTCACCGTTAGATGAAAACCTAATTAGATTCAAGCTAATATCTTTCAACCGTTAGATCGAACTTAGCTTGTTATACACACATGAAATGTAACTTCATTTAGGTTTGAGTAATCATACCTAAACATGTACAATTCATTGGTTCAACAGTAGTTAACCATAGGTTAGCCATATGAGCACTTTTATACCAACCTTATTCTACTTTACCACAACTAGTTCAAATGACTCAAATAAACTAGTTAGAGAGTTGTTCAATTCCTTAGATCTCATAGAAGTATACAAGACACAATCGAAACAAAAATATTTTTGATTCACTCAAATCGATTCATGAACATCATAGCCACGGTTTGCAAAGATTGCATTCCTTAATATATAGATGTCTTAGTTCACGAATTAAACTGTTTTTTAGAAAATAACCTACTTAAGTACGCATACTGGTACGCGGACTTAAGTACCTGGATTAAGTTTATTTTCAGTTCACAAACTCCAGTAGAAATTCACGGGATGTGAACTTCCGGCAGTGCGTGTACTGGTACGCGGACTTTAGTTCCGGTTATCCTGAGCTGCAAAGTACACATACTTTGGTTCAAGGATATTGGACTTACACACATATGAGTTGTCTCACAATGTTTACATCCAACCATGGTTATGTATTATAAAGTCTCATTTCAATCATTGAAACATTCTTAGAGGACGTTATATAGTTGTTGTTCACAAACTATTTTTCGTCAAAGCGATTTTCAAGTAATTGAAACTAATATGACTTTCATCACTAGTAAAGATGAACTTTGCCAAAGCGAAAGCTTACCAACTCATATTTCGAGAAATAGATAAGCGAGATAAACTCGGCTCGAAATAGTACATGTGTATAATCATAGTCTATATGACAGTACGACTTTTGTCTCAAGATAGGAGATAAAGTAGACTTTTGAGTGATAGATAAGTTCAACTCTCCACATACCTTTTTTTCGACGAAGTTCCACCAGTTCCTTGAGTAGTTCTTCGTCTTTGCATGATGAACGTCGTGGAGTGTAGAGCTCAACTACACTTTCTATCCTAGTCCGAGACTTAGATATTAGTAGACTAGAAATCAAGACTTATAGTTTTGACAATTAAACTTGACAAACAAGCTTGAGATATCAACGCTTGTGAGTTCGACCGAGCAGTGATCTAACAATCTCCCCCTTTGTCAATTTTAGTGACAAAACTATCAATACATATGAAATACGAAATAAATAAACTTTGCAACTTCTCTTCCACATGCATGATCTTCTTGGTTCTTCAACATTACTCGAAATCTTCGTCACTTCCAAGCACTCCAATGATTCCAAAGATATTCAACGCAGCATCATCGTTGTTGAAGATCCGTAGCCATAACAATGAGAAAACAAAAGCTCTCGATCATTGTTACACAGTGTCATAGTATTATTACACATCATCAAAGTTCAATTGCATCACAACTTGGACAACAATACTATGGTGATATGTATCACTCCCCCTTAGTCAATACTTCATCTCACATGAAAACTACTCCCCCTTACATAATGATCCGAAAACCATATGTATTTGTAGTGCGAACTACACATTAATTCTTCCCCTTTTTGTCAATAAAATTGGCAAAGGTACGAAAACTAGTGGGATCCTCATGAAATTTCCACAGAGACACTTCATGACCAAAAGAAAGTACATATCAGATTTTTAGATGCAATCATAAAGCCGAAGCTAAATGCTTTCGTCAAGGAGTTTATAAAGATACAAGATAACCCCTATAATATTCCACATCCACACTCCCCACAAAGATTTGGAAATTAAGCACAAGTTCAATTAAGAACTCCCCCCCATAAAATGTCATTCTCGAGAGAACAACAAGAGCGACCTTAATTTCACAAGAAAACAAGGATTTCTTTGGACATTAACAAATCACATAAGAGTATGAATTTGTATCAAAAACTCAATTAAATTAACCACAAGAGAACCCATGATTAATTTAATCGGAAATGAGCCGCACGGTGCATAAATAACAATGTGGATCAGGGAAGACCAATACTGTGGAATAGACAAAGATTCATTCTATTCCTCATCACCATTTGCACAATGACATATAATAGACTTAATTTTTGTAAACAAAAATTCATCCTTTCTTCAATCAATATTTGCATAATGACATAAAAGGCTTAACTTTTGTTTGTCAAAAGTTCATTCAATTTTTTATCAATACTTGCATATCGACATACGACAGACTTAACTTTTGACCTTGTATATATGTACTTCTTACGGATCTAAGATATGTAGCAGTTTAATTGAAAGATACCATCTTTCAAGGCTAAACATAAATGTTATTACAACCATTAAAGCAACAATTTAAACGTAGATCAACATAACAGGTTCAGCAAATACAGAGATTAATCACTCAACTCATAAAAATCCCTTTCAATTTCATAGAATTTTTCAGTCAGTTCAGGGTGAGCTGTCTTAGCATAGTCCAGTTTCTCCTTCGGGACTTCATTTTCTTGCTTAAGACGAATGAGTTCAGAGCTGGGTGCTGTAGGAGTTCTAGCCATCTTTCTGACGTTATTCATGGAAAAGACTTTTGGTCCTCCAAGATTGGTTCCAACAACAACAATGCCAAACTGACTGCAAATCCTTGAGATAAGACAAGGAAAACCAGGAGTCTTCTTTGAAAATTTTCTGACACTTATCATCTGACGAGTAGTAAGTCCACAAAAGTCAATATTTCTCCCTTCCACAACATAATACACCAGTTCTGCAAGAGGTCTGGTCCACAGTTGTCTGTCAATTGTGTTTGGCATCAGGTTAGCTACCAGAAGTTTTCCAGAAACATTGAAGAACAAATAAGCATCATGAAAATAAATTTTCCCTTCGTGCCGAGGAGCATTCTTACTCATGAGAAGGTCTGAGAGCGCCTCAGATGAAGGTCTCAAGTGTTTAGGAGGAGGCAAGAGAAAATCACCAGTAAGAGGTGTTGATGGTGGTTTTTAGCTTAGGGTTAAAATTGTAAAAACCTTGCATCTGATGTGACATCACTCTATAAGGAAACAGAGCCGCGAGAGTTAATCTATCCACTGACATATTTATTGAGCCGTTCAATATATTTACATGAAATTTATCCAGACTGGCGCATGTAGCAACCATCCCAGATGTTCTGTAAATTTCGGCGCCTTGCCTATATTCACTTAATATAAGTTTCTTTAAATACTTTCTGTGCTATGTTCCCCGGCTGAACCCTTAATGTTGATATGGCATGACAATTTGTGTTCACTCGCAGCAGAGTAACACGAATTTCCAAATATCAAGGATAAGGTCTTTGCATAAGGTATTCAATCAGAAAGCATGCTGCTCTCTGGCAATGAACTTAAAAGAACTCTGTGTCAACATATAGAATTCAATCGATTACCCTGACTAGTTTGCAAAAGTTAGGATGTTGCGCCTTGCGTAGTATAACATACCTTACTTGTCGAAATTTAAGCCTAGGTAAACTAGGTAATTAATCCGCCATGGATTAGTAGGTCCAAAACCTTGCCCAGAATCAGAAAACAAGGAGCCACAAGACAGCAAAAGGAGGCGTGGCCATTCTTTAGGACAGCCGGCGCCACTTGCCATTGGCCATGCCCCCATCCTAACCAATCAGGTCGCCTTAAAACTGCCACGCTCACACCAGTTGTGGCTGGGCCCATACCTGCCGACCCCAGTTTCCATCGACCAATCAGGCCGCTCTAAAGCCGCCACACTCATGCTGGAAGTTTGGCCACACCATATTTGGACGACCCTCCCTTTTTTCGACCAATCAGGCTGCTCTAAACCTGCCACGACTATAAAAGAGGTGTCAAGATGTCGCCATACCATGTTGGCTTCCCGAAACCGCGCCAACATGCTAACGACATGCCAAACATGCCAAAAGCATGCCAATCGCACACGCCAAACGGGCATGCCAAGTGCACGTGCCAAACATGCCACTTACCGTGTCAACATGCTAACGACATGCCAAACCTGCCAAAACACGCCAAACGTGCCAACGCGCCATAAATAGCATCCTACGTGCTAACCTACCTCCTGTTCGGGGCCAACGCCACAATAAGCTCAAATTAGGGTTTTTTAGTCAGAAGCACGACCCTGCATTAACCAAAACCCTAATTTTCGGAACAAAAACTATGCCACTTCGGTCCCACAACATGCCATGAGCTGTGTGGGGGCCAAGAAGCCATAGGAATGGCGCCATATCATAGCCACCCACGACAATCCTTACTCTTGTGGCCGTTTCCACTATATGGCCTCGCCATAGTTCCTTTGGCATAGCTATGGCACCGTTTGCACAAAAAGTGTCGCCATGCCACGACCGCATGCCACACATACCAATTAGGGTTTCGACATGCCAAACCCTAATTTGGGCAAAGTTGCTACGCCAACCAAGCCAAGTAATGTTTCCCGGAGCGTTGGGATTGATGTGGCAATAGGGCCAATGTTTCCACGACACATTTGGGTCTAACACCGATGTGCCAAAGTCTAGCGGCCATGGCTACGCCAGGCGCTACTTCGTGCCACTGGCATGTGCCAACTATGCCAGCCACGCCACCATGCCACAGTCATGCCGCACGTGCTAAATAGAGTTACGATGCGCCGAACCATAATTTAACTAAAAGTTTCCATGCCAACCGGGTCTTGTGATTCTCCTAAGACCTCAAGATTAACTTAGCAACAGGGCTAATGTTACCAGAGCCATATTTGGGTCTAACACCAATATGCCAAAACAGCTGCCACGGCTACGCCACTGACATGCTGTTATGTCATGGCTACGCCAGGCGCCACTTTGCTATACGACAAGATATGTCCATAATCAATTGCCATCCTTCCTCATGAGATGCAATCTCAGCCGTCCAAGTTCGCCACTGAACTGACAGACTTGTGGCAAGCTTCATGCGACCAACTGCCTAAATCTAGTGGCCATGGCTACGCCAGGCGCCACTTACACCACCGTGCCACTGGCATGCACAAGCCATGCCACATTTCCACTGGCGTACACCAAAACGCCACTACGCCATTATCAGGCGCCAACACAAGGTAGCCATAATCAACGACTACCCTTCCTCATGAGATGCAATCTCAGCCATCCAAGTTCGCCACCGAACTGACAGACTTGTGGCAAGTTTTAGGCGACCAGCCAAGACGTTCCTAATAGCATCACATGTTTTTTTCCTGCGACAAGACTCTTGACTTTGACTTGCCACACATAGCAACCTGCTACACGTTTTCCACGAAAACACTCGAGACATCAAACATGTCACAAACTGGGGGATACTTATCAGGGTATTGTTCTGGCGGTTTACAACGTGCAGCATGCAATACGCCCGTTACAAGAAAGTGTCATGAAGAAGGGTGGTTAGTAATGGCAAGAAATAATGGTGTAAACGTTTCCTTCATCATAGAAGCACAAATTCTAACATTACACGTAACTCCACTCTTCCACCACTCAATCGTTTCCACTTCCTACGAGATCAGGGTACGTTTTATTACAACTTGTATAAATAGGTTTCAGCTATTTCCACCAGACAACAAGTTCTGGTCAGAGAACAACACAGTATCCAGAAATCACCTGATAGCTTTCCATTCTGCTAGCCAATTTTACTTTCTGATACAAGTCGTAAACAACCACACCTTCAGAATCAACGATTCTGGTCTCAACACTTTCTTCGCTTCCCTCCCTAAGACCAACCCATCTCCTTCACTTTGTGACCGAAGCAAGCCTGGAACATCCATTTCTTGGTTTAGGCCAGGATTGTACAGATTGATCTCTCGAATCAAAAGTACTCCCGTGCAGTGCATTGTTTAGGGTCTAAACTCGTTTCTCATCTACACACACAAAATTACCAAAACCTGCAGAAACAGTTTTCACCCACAAACAAGAGGCAAACACATCAATTCAGCAATTATTTGTCGATTTATAATAAAAGTTGTTCCCTCAACAATAGTTTTGAATGAGCAGTTGACAGAATCAGGCTCATGAAGGTTTGCATAAAATTGAGCAGTTAGCTCCACGTATGCAGTTCCCATGGGACGATGAACAGTACCCCATTCATGATTTTCAAAGAACCTAGTCAGACCATCTACCTTGAGAACAGAGGGTTTGTAAATCCTTTCCATGATGCGTTTCTTAGTACTATATTCCACATAGTAATCACGAGCCTTACAATTTAAGAATCTAATTCTTAAGCTTGGGTCAAGGAATTCTTCTCCACGATTTTGAGTACCCGAGCTCTTACCACGAGTAGCTATTTTCCTAGAAAACATTTCTGGTAAAGTATGTGAATGAGAAGTTTGAGAAACTTACTTGGTTCATGAACTGAAAACAATGGTGAAGTACCGGAACTACAACAAGGAGAAAAACGGATACCAACCCATGAAGTAGTTTTTCGTCGCGATCTCAAAAAGGCCAAGAACACTCAAAGTGGTTGAGAAACAAGGTTGATGGGAATCGAAGAAGAATGAATTATTGGGGTTTTCTTTTTCGTACACGAGCTGGAGAGGGAGAAGAGGACGTGGTGAACTAAGAGAACACTTTCTATTTTTAAGTGACATCTGTGGAACCTGAACCGGTTTAAACACGTTCTGGAACACGGTTTCAAAACGGACAAGATAGGCTTAGTGTATGTGAACCGTACGTGTGCTGACAAGGGCATGTTGTTTTTTGTGGATAATAAAGAACCCATATTCGAAGTAGAACTCAACGAATATACTTATAAACAGCTGTCAGTCAAGCAACAATGAAGCATAACACCGTGGCACCAAGAGAAAGTTTCTTTCCAACATCTCTCACACTTTACAATGCTGAGAGACTCCCAAGAAAATGATTTCATAAAAAATTCAAAGGAATTCAAAAGAGCACAAAGAATATTGTGTTTATGATTTCTTAATTTTCTTCTTATGAATAAGAGTCTCCAGATAATTTTCAGTATTGTGAAGGGAAACTCTTTCGATAAAAGGAGACGTCCTACCTTCTTCACAAAAGAAGAAAATACTACCATTTTGAGAGGAAGTGTCAGGGTTTGAATGATGACTTGATTCATGCTTTGAGGTGATGCAATCAGATGACTGAAATTCAAACTCCTCTTGTAATTCGTTTAGTTTGTTACAGCTAATTGAATTAGGAAGAGGAGGAGCATTGCTCTCATTGATTAGCAAATCAATATCAACCTCAACATAGATATTTCCATCATTACTTGATTTAGCATGTCAAGAGACTCTTGTTCTTTCTGGAGAAATAAATCAACATCAGAAGATAAGCTTTCAAGTTTCTTTTCAAGCCCTGAAAACACTTCAAGGGATTTAAACCTGGTGGGGGTTTAGATAGAATTTCTTCTACAGATTTTATTAAATCAGTCATGGAAGAGAATTCTGGAATCCCTGGATCCGGTGGTGCATTTATTGAGATAGAATTTCTATCCATAGAGACAGATCGCTACAAACACAGACTTATAAGGTCTTTAAATATGTTTGCCTTCTATGATACCAATTGAAAAAGCGGGGGTCTAATTCGCTTAGCAATCTGTATGGACAAAATCCAATATATACTTTTAAGAGAATCAACTAGACAGTTAGACTCCATCTTAATAAAAATATATCAAAGAGTTATATATCAATTTCTAGATTCAATACTTACTCAAGCAAACAGAAATCTGCGAGTCTAATTGAATACAAGAGAAATCACTTGAACGGTACCAAAGACCAATGTTCAAGGATCAATCAATTTCAATCAACAACCAAAGGTTGGATTTCCTAATTGATCGATTCAACGCACAACCTGTGATATTTGAATTATATAACAAAATATAATGAGGAAAAGAGATAACACAGACACAAGAAGTTTTGTTAACGAGGAAACCGCAAATACAGAAAAACCCCGGAACCTAGTCCAGATTGAACAAACATTGTATTAGGCCGCTACAGACACTAGCCTACTACAAACTAACTTCGGTCTGAACTGTAGTTGAACCCCAATCAATCTCATACTGATCCAAGGTACAGTTGCGCTCCCTACGTCTCTGATCCCAGCAGGATACTACGCACTTGATTCCCTTAGCTGATCTCACCCACAACTAAGAGTTGCTTTGACCCAAAGTCGAAGACTTTAATAAACAAATATGTATCACACAGAAAAGTCTACAGGAATAGATAAATCTGTCTCCCACAAAAATACCTACGAGTTTTGTTCCGTCTTTTGATAAATCAAGGTGAACATGAACCAATTGATATACCATACTTATATTCCCGAAGAACAGCCTAGAAATATCAATCACCTCACAATAGTCTTAATCGACTAGCGAAACAAGATATTTTGGAATCATAATGGATGAGACGAAGAGTTTGTGACTACTTTTCTATCTTACATATCTGAGAAATTAATATCAAGCCAATCCTTATGATTGTACTCAAACACGATAGAAACAACAAGATCAGATCACACAACTATATAGAAGATAGTTGGGTCTGGCTTCACAATCCCAATGAAGTCTTCAAGTCGTTAACCTGCAAGGTCTCGATACAAACCTAAAGTTAAAGGAGAATTGACTCTAGCTTACAACTAGTATCACATAGGAGGTGTGGGGATTAGGTTTCCCAGTTGTTAGCGTTCTCATTTATATAGTCTTCAAATCAGGGTTTGCAATCTAAGTTACCTTGGTAACAAAGCATTCAATATTCACCGTTAGATGAAAACCTAATTAGATTCAAGCTAATATCTTTCAACCGTTAGATCGAACTTAGCTTGTTATACACACATGAAATGTAACTTCATTTAGGTTTGAGTAATCGTACCTAAACGTGTACAATTCGTTGGTTCAACGGTAGTTAACCATAGGTTAGCTATATGAGCACTTTCATATCAACCTTATTCTTCTCTACCACAACTAGTTCGAATGACTCAAACGAACTAGTTATAGAGTTTTTCAATTGCTTAGATATCATAGAAGTATGCAAGACACAATCGAAACAAAAACAGTTTTGATTCACTTGAATCGATTCATGAACATTATATCCACGGTTTGCAAAGATTGCATTCCTTAATATATAAATATCTTAGTTCACGAATCAAACTGTTTTTTTAGAAAATAACCTGCTTAAGCACGCACACTGGTACGCGGACTTAAGTACCCGGATTAAGTTTGTTTTCAGTTCACAAACTGCAGCAGATATTCACGGGATGTGAACTTCCAGCAGTGCGCGTACTGGTACGCGGACTTTGATTCCGGTTATCTTAAGCAGCAAAGTACGCGTACTTTGGTTCAAGGATATTGGACTTACACACATATGAGTTGTCTCACAATGTTTATATCCAACCATGGTTATGTATTCTAAACTCTCATTTCAATCATTGAAACATTCTTAGAGGACGTTATATAGTTGTTGTTCACAAACTATTTTTCGTCAAAGCGGTTTTCTAGTAATTGAAACTAATATGACTTTCGTCACTAGTAAAGATGAACTTGGCCAAAGTGAAAGCTTACCAACACATATTTCTAGAAATAGATAAGCGAGATAAACTCCGCTCGAAATAGTACATGTGTATAATCATAGTCTATATATCAATACGACTTTTGTCTCAAGATAGGAGATAAAGTAGACTTTTGAGTGATAGATAAGTTCAAGTCTCCACATACCTTTTTGTCGATGAAGTTCCACCAGTTCCTTGAGTAGTTCTTCGTCTTTGCATGATGAACGTTGTGGAGTCTAGAGCTCAACTACACTTTTTATCCTAGTCTGAGACTTAGCTATTAGTAGACTATAAATCAAGACTTATAGTTTTGGCAACTAAACTTGACAAACAAGCTTGAGATAGCAACGCTTGTAAGTTCGACCGAGCAGTGCTCTAACATTACCTATTGAAGATAAATCTCGAGCCAATCTTAGAGAAGATAATACTCAACACAAAAGAACAAGTAAGATCAGAACAAGCAACTATAGATAAAATAGTTGGGTCTGGCTTCAGAATCACAATGAAGTCTTCAAGTCGTTAACCATAATGGTTTTAGGAAAAACCTAGGTTAAAGGAGAATCGACTCTAGTACGCAACTAGTATCATAGATGAGGTGTGGGGATTAGGTTTCCCAGTTGTTAAAGTTCTCCCTTATATAGTTTTCAAATCAGGGTTTGATAGCTTTGAAACAAAGCAATCAATATTCACCGTTAGATGAAATCCTTATTTAAGATTCAAGCTAAGTTTGCTTAAAACCAAAGCAATATCTCTCCACCATTAGATGGTCTTAGCTTGTTACACACAAATGAAATATACCTTCATTTAGATATGCGTAACCGTACCTAAACGTGTATATTGAGTTAGCTCAAAAATAGTTAACCGAAGTTAGCCACATGAACACTTTGGTATTAACCACATTCATCTAATACTTCTAGATCAAATGAATTTAATTGTGAATAGTTGTTCAATTGTTTATATTCTCATAGAAGTATACAAGACACAATTGAAACAAAATCGGATTTGACTCGAGAGAATCAATTCATGAACATTTAGCCACGGTTTGCAAATATTGCATTCCTTAATTTATAAATGTATTTGTTCATAACCGATTTTTGAATATAAACCAACTTAGTTTGAAAACGGCTACGCAAACTTAAGTTCCAGACTTTGGTCTTGTCCGACAGTTCACAAACGGGTACGCAAACTGTCGTCCCGGACCTAACTCAGGTAGAACCGTTCGCATACTGGTATGCAAACTTGGTTCCCGGAATTTAACAGTCAAAACCGTTCGCCTACTGGTATGCAAACTTGGTTTCCGGACCTGAATCATACCAACAATTTGTACACTAAGTATGTACTGTGCTGTTTTCCAGACATGGGTTTTAGGTCCAATCTCTCATTTCAATCATTGAAACATTCTTAGAAGACGACAATGGATGTCTCACACAAACTATTAGCTTATAAGCAATTTTCAAGTGATTGAATAATCAATACGAAACATTCTTAGTCGACATCAAATGACTGTCTCACATAAATCATGTAAGATGTTTCAAGGCAATTTTCATCTTTTGACTTATTATTTAGTTTCCAACAAATAAACTGTTTCCAACTAAACTCATCAAGAATAATGATGAACGTAGCTAAAACAGAAGGCTTCCAACACATATTTTGAGAAAGATATAAGCGAGTTAAATTCAACTCGAAATATCAAATGTGTACAATGTAAAAGTCTATATAGCTATACTACTTAGTCTCAATAGGAGATGGAATAAAATAGACTTCTGAGTGATAGATAAGTTTTAGTCTCCACATACCTTTTGTTGATGAAGTTCCTCCAAGATCTCCTCAGCAGATCTTCGTTTTCGATCGATGAACTCCGTGAAGTATAAAGCTCAACTACACATTATATCCTAATCCGAGACATAGCTATAAGTAGACTATAAATCAAGACTTATAGTTTTGATCACCTAAACTTGACAAACAAGCTTGAAATAGCAACGCTTGCGAGTTCGACCGAGCAGTGCTCTAACAATAGTACTCAATTTTTTTTTTCTTGCAAAAAAGTAAGACCACAGATCTGTTGGTATATTCAGGCTTTTTTGTACGATTTCAAATTCAAAAAAAAACTCATTAGTGGGTTTTGCATATGTCCCAAGATGACGTCAAAAACATTCCCCAACTGGATAAAATGTTTTTGTCAGGATTAGGGTTTTCCTTTTTCTATTTTTTTGAGTAAACCAACCCCCCCCCCCCCCCCCCCCCCGGCACGACTTACCTTTAACGGGTATAATCAGTTTTAATGCTAAGAACTTTTTTCCATTTTCGGAAGTGTTTCACAATGCCTACATATTTCAATTGTTGTTTCCCAGTTTTTTTGATTGTTGATAGATGATGATGACATACTCTTTAACCTTTGTTTCGTGTTTAAATCTGAGTTTGTAAAAGGGTTTTCGAGTTGTTATGAGTTTTGGAAGGCAAGAATACCTCAAAAGGCCTTTAATCTTGATGCTTTTCAACTGTTGTAGTATATTTTTTGTTTCTATGAAGTTTACTTAACTAGATTTATTTCCAACTCTATCATAGAGGTGGATTTTTGAATTTTTATAAGAATTCGTAGACATCTCTGAAGTTCTGATTATCAACTCTCATGAGTATTTTTAGGAAGGTGGCGAAAACAACTTAAAAAGGCTTGATTCATAAAAAGAAGCGATGTTGCTTTTAGATCTAGAACTTTTTGAGGATCTTCAAGGACTTTTCAGCCGTGAGATTGTATAGATCTCGCGGTGCCCGAGATTAACTCGTTAAGTTAGAGAAAACAATGAAAAATAAAGAACTTTTCTTAGGGTTTTGAAAAACCTATTTAAGAGAGGTAAAAAAATCTTTATACCTCCCTGAATCTAGCGCCAAAATGTAGTTGAATATTTTCTGCATACTACGCCCATATAGATCTAACGACTAACAAAGCATAATCATACAAGATGTAAAGTAAACATAAGATGTAAAGAACATGAAAGTAAACAAGAACACAACTATGTAATGTGGTTCGTCCATGAAGACCAACATCCACGGTGGGAAAGTATATCTTTATTATTATTTCTGAAGGTCTTACCTTCTCTCAAGAGTCAAGATTATCCGTATTTCTCTTACTCAAGCTTCTAAGCTCTCAATCTAACTCTCTGCAGAGAAGTATCTCAAAGAAGATGTTCATCTCCTAATACATGGACCGGTATTTACGAGCAAAATAGACTTCATAAGGTATGATATGGTGCTTCTCGGGTTATGACGATTTGATACGCCTTCTCATCACTCGGTGGGCCCTTCGTTACTCCCCTTCGAGATATATCGTACAGGTCCTTCATGGGGTAGCATTTTTGATCGCCCTTCGTCCGAGTCTCTGAAGCGATGTATATTCGTCTACAGTTGTATCATATCTCTTATGATTCCTCACTAAATGCAATGTTCCCGTTTAGGACTTGACTGTCAGCATGATTTGACTATACTTTACACGCGTCGTTCATGAGTCGAGACGGTAGATATCTTGATTTTGGTGTAATCATCTTTTGGCCCTTATTTGGTGTATCTTATTCACCTTCTTATCTTGTAATGACCTCATGCAATGTTTACATGTGGCTACAGAGTATTTTACCTTCATACAAGGAATTCACATATAATAATGGAACCAAATGCCAGAATTTCTGCTTCTTTATATTTCTTTTAATACACTGTATCTAGGTGTAACTAAACCTTTAATTTCTCTTATAGAGAACCAAATTCTGTTGGGGGTTTCTTGTTATCTCGAATCTTGTCACTCGAATAAGAGCAACCAATAAAACTAATCTACCCCTGTAATATTTCTGTTTTTTTTTTTTTGCTTTTGGTCTCTTGTCCTAACAAGAGAGTCCAAATTTATGCACCCCTCCAAAATCGGGGTGCACGTTCCGGCCACTCTTATTGAACCAAAAAATTCAACTGGTTTTTGGTTTCCGGTTTTTACATTTTTTATTTTTTTTTTTAGAAAATCCTTGAAAATATGAGAAATAAAACGATCTTTCGGGTCTTTCTTTTATTTTCTCTTTCATCTCTTCCCTGAAACAAGCAGATAGAATCATAGAAAACGAAAAGTGAGCTTGAGAACTTGGATTTCATATACCTCAGAAAGATCCAATAATGGAGGTAAAGATTGTAATAATATGTATTTAACAAAAAAACAAGGGTTGGAGGGAAAGGCCATGAGTAGGTTTGATGATAAAAACAAATATAGTTATACACGGCTGATGCCGTAAAGAATGAAATTTTAATTTTGTCGATATGATTCTTCCCTAGGAAATCCGTTATATTTTCCTTGGGTGAAATGCTTTAGAATGCCACAATTTTGAAACACTCAGACTACGAAGAGTGGTATTGCATTATTAATAGAAAGGGAAGCATCTGATAACGATGTCCTAATACATGAAATTAACTGGCAATTCATACTTATTACTGGCTGAAATAGAAGAAGAATGATACCATCATATTGTTACTACGACCACAACTTCCATGATGGTCCTAAGCATTCTTTTCCACAAATATATGATAAAAGGATCTATTTTTATAGTCAGTATAAATTTCCTAATCATTCTTCGTATCTGAAAAACTCCTTGTATCCAATATTTTGAGACCATTACAGAGCAAGTTGTATTGATATTGTTCAAATTTTTGAGCAAAATTTCACATGCAATGGAAACATGTACCAGTAACAGATACTGAAACAGTGTTATCAGTGTTACTGCCTATGCAGTTCAAATACATTTCAACCAACCAATTTTTGCGCTTTGGTGAAGTAAATGAACATCCATAAAATTCAGGATGCTAAACACATTGGAAAATCTCTTCTTAATGGAAGCAAAAATAGCTACTCAAGTAATTAAACTCAAGTCTGTACCACAATAATAATAGATACTGAATTTTCCAATCCATTGGTACAGTGGGCCTTTTCCCAAAAAATACTTGTTCTTCTGCCTCAGAAATATCAACCACTTTTTTCTTCTTGTTCAGTACCCACACCTCAGAAATGGAAGAGGCGCTATAAACTGAAACATAATAAGTGTTAATCACTAGCTGCCTGCAACCACTCTTCTAATTATTATTGTCAACGAAGTGCACAGTGACAATACCCAGCTCTCCAATTTTTCTTTTTTTGACAATTCCGAGTGTCAGTGATGATCTTCGTTGCTACATGTTCTGCAAAATCATAGAATATACCCCATTACTAAATCTTCCTGAGACCTCAAAATATCACCATTGCCTTTACAAATTCCCGCTACAAGCCTACAACACCATGTTGCTGCTAAGGTGAGGAGATTCAAACTAAAAATAATAATAAAAGAAAACCGGAAACCAGTTGATTTTTTTTGCCAAAGAGAGTGGCCGGAACGTGCACCCCCGTTTTGGAGGGGTGCACAAGTTTGGACTCTTAATAAGAAGTATAATAACTTTTTCTTTTTCTTCTTTTTTTTTTTTGAGCAAAGGGAAATTCATTGAAATCAAAGGAGAGTTACAAAACCCAAAGTGCTAAGACTCACGACTCAAAACCAACTACTACAGATGCAGAAGCAAAAGAAAAACAAGACTTAAAATCCTTCTCTACTGAGAACTTCACTGATAATGTTTGGAGGAGAGTCCCACTTGTAGATGGGGAAAAACGAGTCGCTGGTTTTTAGGGAAGTGAAGAGACGAGCGTGCTGTCGAGACTCCTCAACCGAGCAAACTGCTTAACCTCACACAGATGCACTGCAAAGGGAGTGCTTAGATTCGAGAGATCAATCTCTAGGACTCCGGTCTAAACCAAGTCAATGGCCGTTCCAGAGTCAATTCGGTCGCAAAGAGGGAGATGGGTTGATCTGTAGGAGGGAAGCTGAGAATTGTGTGGGATCCATGATGATCAAGGATTGTGGATGTGTTGAAGGTTTCTGCAATTTTTGGTGAACTGATGAGTTCGAATAAGTTCTGATAGATTGATGAATTCTTGAGAGTAGTTACTCGAGAAATTCGACAATTGCTGATAGCTAGTGATCATTCGTTGTCTTCAATCATGGATTCAAATACTTATTTATATTATCAGAGTAGTGAACACATTGATCCCTGTAAGCGTGACGGTTTCTTGAGTGAAAGAGTGGGAAAGTGGGAGATCGTGGTAAAGTCAGTTCCATGTCGTGTGGAGACTTGATTGATCGTGCACCCACTACTTTGCTAACTCCTTCAACCATTTGCACGACTTACACACATTTCTCGTCGTGGATGAATCCACGTGCCGTAGACCGCCAGACCAAAACCCTAAGTGATATCCCCCCATTTGTGACGTGATTGATGTCTCACAAATCGTGGAGTCTGCAAGGCAGACGTGTTTTAATTAGTCAGTTATTGACTGATTCGACAGTGAGTGTAATTTTGTTGAATCGAGCATGATTGACGAATGCTCAGTGATTCATGAGTATTAATATTGCTCGTCTGAGCAAATATTGTAAATTCGACGAGTTGTTGAATATTGATGAGTTACTGAATATACATGGATTATTCGAGCAACTGAGCAAGTATTGCTCGATTTGACGAATTACTGATAAATTACAGAATATTGATAGTTGGATCAATATTCGAGCAACTGAGCAAGTATTGCTCAATTCGACGAATTATTTATTGGTGACGTGACCCAATAAAATATTAATTAAAAATATTGGTAGATTACCGAATATTATATAATTAATTTATATATTGATTGCTGGATCAACATAAGTTTATTAGTGTTTGAACTTCCTAAAAAATGATGATTTCGTGGAGCGTTTGTTCGAAACCCTAATTTTCGATCAATCCTTCATCAATTTGACGAATTGCTGAAAATTGGTCGAAGAGGGACCGACCACATGGGATGATGGAAGACCATGTGGTTCCTGAATGCTCGAGTGAGCGTGCACCAGGGTCTTGAGTCGACCAGTTGGTAAAAGAATGATGATTAAATGCCGATTTCATCATTTACCGAAATATTGTTGGGTTCAGCATTAGGTGATAAAACCTAGGTATGAAAGATGGGGACCGACCAAGAGAGCATGGGACCGTCTCTTGGTGGTCACGGGACCAGTTGTTGGCCGTTTGAGCAATCCCCAGGTTGGTTGGACAAGGTTTGGGCCCAATATGAGCAATTGAGCAAATTAGGTCAGAATTATGAAAACGTGTGGGACCGGATTTGTGCAAGCCCTAGGGATGACTCTGGTCGGTCATGAAGGCATGCACGTGTTGTCGTGGTGTCCGTGTCTCCGTACTGAGATTTTCAGCATTTTCTGATGTGCGTTCGAGCAACATTGTGAATTTTCAGAAGAGTTTCATCTTGACTGAAATTCTTGATTTTTGTTGGAGTGAGCATGTATGCTCAATTGATCAACATTTTGTAAATATTAAAATAAGAGTATTTTAACATTTAAAATTATCGTGAGAGGTTAGCCAGTCATGTGACCATGTTGGCTTTTAGTTTTTCATGATTCGAGCAAAATTTGAGAAAATATGAAGGAATTATGAATTTTGCTCAAACCAAGGAGTTTCATGAATTGAGGAAAATAATAATTATAAAAGACTAGGGATTGCAAGGTGTGGGGCCGGCCACGGCTAGGGCATGGCCAGCCGACTATGTTGCCCGGTCTCGCACGCCTTTCCCTAATTTTATATTATTATTTTTTCATGAAACCGTGATATTATGGAGAATCCATGAGTTTTCTTTGAAACAGAGAAGTTTCATGAGTTTAAGGAATAATAATTATAAAAAGTTAGGGATTATGAGGTGTGAGACCGGCTTGGGCATGGCCGTCCGGCTAGGTTGCCCGGTCCTGCACACCTTTCCCTATTTTATAATATTATTTTTCACGAATCCATGAAGTTATGGAGAATTCATGAGTTTTGCTCAAACAAGGAAAGTTGCTAAAATCAAGGAGTTTTCATGAGTTCATGAAAATAACAAAATAGGGAAAAATAATGGAAGAGGCATGAGACTGGCCACGGCCGGACGGCCAGTGGTCCCGACCCCTGGGCGCTTCTTATTATTTTATTATTATTTGGTGTTTTTCTCCTGTTTTGCATAGGATTCCTCATCTGTCCATATTTGTGAATGTTCATTTGTGCATCTGGGTGCTCAGTCGTGCATCATTGTCGAGTACACTTTCACCATTTTGTGGGGCTTACTCGGTGATGATCCAGATGCCCGAGTGTTGAGTATTTATTACTAATTTATGAAATTCAGTGGAGAATGATTCATGAAACAGAGTAATAAAAGTGAGTAGTTGTTTATTATCAATCCATAGGATCAGTCGTGTATTCAACCACGAATTCGGAATAATAGATAGAGTCGAATATTACCATTCCATGGGATCGCGGATTCGACCATCAGAGTAATTAAATATTACCATTTCATGAGACCAGCCACGGATTCGATCATGAATTCGGAGTAATAAAATTATCTATTATCATTCCATGAGATTAGCCGTAAATTCGATCATGAAATCGGAATAATGAGATGATACAATTGTTTATTGCCATTCCATGAGATCAGGTCGTGGATCCGACCATGGAATAGGAGCAATTGTTATTGCCATTCCATGGGATCGATCCGTGGATTCAACCATGGAATAGGATCAATTGTTATTGCCATTCCATGGGATCAGGCCGTGGATTCGACCATGGAATATGAGCAATAGTTATTGCCACTCCATGGGATCAGGCCGTGGATTCCACCATGGAATAGGAGAAATAATAGATCATTCTGGGAATTCAGTGGTAAATGTCACGACAGAATTAATCTATTACAGAAGGGATATTAGCCAGTTAAAGCGTCATACCCATTCTGAAGGTGTATAGTTACAAGACAGCGAGTTGTCGAAGTCCTGAAGACGTTGTTGCTCTCAATCTACGGAGAACCGCCTGGATCTATACACGGTCTCTCTACATAGTCAGGGAACAGTGAGTGTCACCGACGTCCTGAAGGTGTTGTTGCTCTCAATCTACGGAGAACCGCCCAATCTCTCTTCTATGTAGAGGCGGGTCTCTCTCATGTAGTCAGGGAACAGTGAGTGTCACCGACGTCTTGAAGGCGTTGTTGCTCTCAATCTTATGGAGAACCGCCCAATTATGTTATTTTACATAGAGGACATGATGAAATGCGTGGCACTGAACGCTCAGCTAGTGGAGGCCTTTCAGGAAACATATTCATCATGGCTTCGTAAAATATGAATCGTCACATGCATGAAGCCAACTCAGAAACATGCAATATCATGATTTTACTGTTTTGTCTTTTGTTGAAAATCCACCATCAACATTAAGTCCCCTGCTTAGTGAGGGACAATCATGTTCCGCAGTAATCATTAGAATGTGATTTTCAGTCGACGAGATCAGTGGTTGAACTCAGTCATACAAAGGTAGCTTCAGAATCCTCGATTTGCCCCAATGGTGTCATGTACGAGCAAATGCATAGATAAGGACCCTGATAGCAAGATAAAATGTCATATCATGAGCACAGAGAGATGAGGCACTGCTGATTTGGGCGTTCAGAAGCCTAGTTATGATCGGTTTAGCGTTTGTGGGCCCAAGCCTAAAAGAGGAAATCCATGTGCAGGAACAAACGTTCGTTCGTTAGTTTAAGAAACAAACAAAATATACCTGAGTTTAGTGATAAAAATTTTGTCTATGCGCTTTCACGAAAGCCAAAATTTTCTTTTTTAAATATGTGAGATTTCACAAAAGAGAATAAACTCTCGGTTCAAAGGTGAATGCTCGTACGAGAGAAAAGTTTTTTTTTTGAATAGACGTGCGTCTGTTAGCAATAAAATATTTTTTCTATGAGCTTTCATGAAAAAATGTATTTTCGATATGTGAGCTTTCATAAATTTTTGAAAATACACTTCTTGTTTCAAAGACGTATGCTCGTGAGAGGGAGCAAAAATATATACATATATTTTCAAAGTTACGTGGGTTTCACGTTAAAATATATATTTTGTAAAATCAATGTTTTGATTTTGAACAACTGTTGAAAGTAGACAATTATTCACGGTGAAATAATGTCTGTATGTGAGTTTTCACAATTGTAGAATGGACGTTTGTCCAATTTTTGAAAAACCAGTGAATGTTCACACAGTGAAAACTTATGTGAAATTAAGTTTTTTATTTTCAGCAATTGCTAGAAGTAAACATTTTTTTGATGAAATACTGTTCGCATGGATTTTGTGATCTGATAGTGTATGCACAAAACCAATGAGTGTTCACTCGGTGGGAGTCGCTCACACGGTGAAAATAATGTGAATTGTTCACATGATGGAAGTTTTGTGAATTGTTCACAGTTTCATGAAAATCACGTTATGGTTTTGAATAACGAATTTTGTTCGTCTTTGAAGGTTCGAAGGGGCGAACAAATTCTCGAGATTATAATCACTATAGCTAGTGAAATTGTAAATAGGTAAGAGTTGGGTGGTTACCATTTTTGTAGACGCTGATGTGAACATCTTTATTCCATGATTCATTATTTTGTTGAATCCCGCGCTTTGTATGAATGATGTGCTGAAATAGCCACTATGCAAGAATGACTGACTCCCACGATGATACTTCCAAAGATGGTGTCTCCAGAGATGACATCTCTACGGATGTGACTTTAAGAAATGGTACTTCTGGGACCTCTGAGTGATGGTGAGAGATCCTTCATACTGAGTTGCAATATTTATCACGGGATGATCATGTAGTGATACCCCAGATAAATGTAGACTTCACGGAAATGGAAGAAAGTCTTCAAGGTGGAGAATCCAGAATTAAGTACCACATGATGTTAGCAAATGACGCGCAGTCCCCAGCCGTTGCTTTGGTGTGTTGTTAGCGTTCCTTGTGTCATGACTTTTCCCTTCCCGTGCAATTAGGATCACGAGACCAAGGTTTGTTATTTCTTTTCATAATTTTGCTCCATCAAGCCTTGAAGATCTTCAATTCTCTGCTGGTGAACAAGCGATATCTGAATCGAGCGTCGAAGAAGAAGTCGATGTAAGTACCTCTTCGTATAATTGTTCATAGAACTCCTTGAATGAAATATCAAAAATTGTTGTTGATGTATCCAGGAGGAAATCATTGTAGATAAGCAGCATGTTGACGAAGCGTGCTCTTCTTTGGGACATGAGAATATGGAGAATTCCCGAAATCCCGAACCGAATGGAGATAGCGGCGTTGCCGATGGAGATTTCGGCGTTGCGAAGCCTTCAAATGATTTAGAGACTCCACTAGTAAGTATATCTCCTGTAATCTCTTTATATAAGTATGAACTTTCTGATTTATGAATGAATGAATGAGAATCCATGTGAGTATACGAGAAATTTTGCTGAAATACGTCACCAGAAAATTTCAGACTTCAGCCTGTTAGTAAAAACACTGTATAATCTTCGTCCGGAGTTGGATTTTCGCGATCTGCATAAGTATCTTCAAGCCCAGAAAATTCTCAAGCTTTTCTGAAGAAGCTTTTTGAGTTTTGAGCATGTTTAGGGCCTGAAAAAGGCGAAACAGTAAACTTCCAGGAGACTTTCAGAACTTTTTCAGATTGTATGTTGTCCAATGTTTTGGCCACATCTCTTTGATCATTTCTCCGATTGTTGTGAATTTTGGATATGTTGTAGAGGAAATTCATACGAAGAGAATGGTATATGACCCATCCCTATATTCTTCACAAATTTCTCCCAGTTCTTCGTCTTATACAGGGAAGCGTAAAATTATCTTAGACGGGCTTGTTGTAAAACAATCTTGTTGTGTCTTTAGACCATTCGCTCGTGTGTTGAATGGTTGGTGAAGTATTTTGATGTCATTGATTCATTTGATATCAGGACCCCTTGATTGATACATGAGCATGGTGCTTGCAGCGCCATCTTGTTTCTGTCAGTCGTAGAAACATCACTTCCAAAACCCTGGTCACGGGACCATCACTGAGGTTGCTCTCAAGAGGGGGTGATGTAATGACTATGATTGCATGTCCCGGTGGCAACATTCCTTTTATGATGAATGATCAGCACATGAGAGTCTGGTGTCACGAGTCTTGGACTGTGAGACTTATCGCCATGATCAGTGGACCGTCAGTCCCCAACATTTGTTAAATCTCTCTTTTCGTTTTCCCTTCTTCTGGCAAGACCTAGATAGAGGACCCAAGTAGAAACATTGATGTAAGGACCTAGGTGGTCTAAGTTGGAGGTACCTTGATGAAGGACTTAGCGGAATGACCCAGTGGACACCGATCGACTGTGGAAGTTATGAATCTCGTCTAAAAATTGTTGCTTGCATGTTGTATGCTCTGGAAACTGTAGGAACCTTATACGACGTCGGAATTCGATGTTTGACCCCAAGTTTTGAAGATAAGAGACTGAGTTATCACATGAGAAAATAATTACTCAATTTGGAGTTGTAGAGGTCAGCCAACGCAGCGTGCACATTTGTAATTTGTAATCTCGTACAAGTTTTTTAAATTTCATAGACCTGACGGTAAAGGCCATATCTTTTAGCTCGTATGTCCGACTGATGAGCCCTTTTGGTATGTTGTAGAAGAGACATAGATGAACATCTTTCGTTCAGGAAGAATTGTCCCATTCTTCACCCATTGGTACGTTTTTGTAAACTCATGGCCTGAAGTGTGTTGTATCTCATTTGTAGAGGTGATGAGAACATCTTGTAGGAGACTTGGGATTGTGCCCTCCTGTCGCGTAAGCTTTGGGAAAACGTTCATGTTACCTTGTTTTCAGGTCTACTCATATTGATATGAATTATTAGGGCTTGAATAAGTACGATCCATAAAGTAACGCTTCAGTGAAATGGATAGTTGATGAAGTCGGATGTTGCGCCTGAGGCTGATGCTGAGATTACAATTAAATTTTCTCCAGAAATTCTTGTTGATATTGAGACCATGAATAGAGTTCCTCCACATGCTGCCGATACTATGATTGGAGTTGATATAGAGACCGAAGATGATAGTCTTTGGTCTTCCATCCAATGAGCCTTTACATGCACGAACTAATTGGTGAGTTGAGCATTCCTAAGATGAAGGTGTACTAGGATTTCAACCCAAATTCTCCTGAATATAACTTTACTGTAAAGTGGCTTCGTCAGGGAATATATGTTGTTGCGTGGTAGATGGAAGCAGCATTCTTCATTCTGGATATGATTGGTGAAAAGAGGAAGTTCCCCAGTCGTACAGGGGTTTGTGATGTAGAGAGGTTCCTTTTGATGACGTTTCATGGAATCACATCAGGTTGTAATGACTTGTTATGTGGATAATATTTATTGAAATATATTGAATTGATATTTCCAATAAAATCAAGTCCCTAGTGCATCCCTCATTCACTTAGCAGAGTTGAAGGAGTTTGTAGCATCCATTGATGAATGATGTTGCATCTGCTTCAGAAGTATTATCATGGGATAGTGAAGACTTATCGATTGTAATTCAGCTACACTTTGATCGTGTCGGTGTTGAACCAGTGTGTCACCGCCGAGATATTATGCTAAAGCTAGAGGCGCTCGAAGGTGTATTATTTTATTGGGAGTACAATTCGAAGGTTTATTATATGCTTAAGCGCTGAAGCGTCGAATGTCTTAGGCTTGATCGTCTCGGCCCGTGTATCTTCTGTTGGTTTAGCATTCTGCGATAGTGGGATTCAACACTTGTGCAAACACTAGAGACTTCCGAATCTCGTGGACATTCCTACAAGTCTATGGTTAAATGCCCAAAGTGTTCTTTTCCATGCTTCCGTCATCTCTCAGTAGTGAATGCCTCAGTGAGATGCTTGATTCGAGGCGGTGTCAGATTCAACCACTTGGTAAAATACCAATGCGATGAAGCTACCATTCATAACATGTTGCAGAGTTGCTAGCAGAATTGAGTCCCCATGCTAGGATAGCATGTGAGGAAATAAATGACATAGACATGGAAGGAATGAGACTTGCCTGAGTGCAGAACCTCTTGAGGAATGTCTATGCATCTTTTGCAGGTTCTTGCTTCAACCTCGTCAAAGATCGGATGATGGGATGACGAGTAGATTCTTATCGAGTGATGCCTGCGGCTCTGAGGGTTTTCAGTGGAATAGTGTTGATAGAAGTGACAACATCGATCAACGTTCTGTCAAATTCATTTCTTGGAGATTGACTGTGGTGAGAAGTCCCCAGTCATACATCTCTTTGTCTGTGGATAGAGGCTCAAGAAGTATTTCCGGAATGGATTTGCTGACACGATGTGATTCAGAGCCGTGAGCATGTCTTTTCTTTGAGCTCTTGACAGATAAAGCAATTCGCAGATGTGCTCGATCAATGACTGAAATGCTTCGTCAGAAGGTTGTTCGGGGAGATTGAAGTTATGTGATTCTCCATTTCTTCTTCCGTCGTCTCTCCCCTGGTGAATGGAAATTCGGTTGCACCATCTCGAATCCAGACTTCCAGTAACTCGATCACTTCTTCGGTGAGAAGAGGGAAGTTTGAGTCTGTCTGATCATTTTCCCATTTGTTGATGCAGGGTTGAAGTTTGTGCATTTCAAGATCGTTCATCCTCTCTTTGCGCTTATGGGAGATTGGAGAAGCATGCTTGTGCTGTGGTGGCTCGGCTTTCCCTTTGCTCCGTTCAGCAACAACGTTCATGGAAGGTTGGAGATTGTACTGATTTTGACTAGGCGTCGGATGCTTCGAGATTCCTCGACCTTGTAGACTTTTCTCTTTCCAGTAAAGTAGGTGCAGTAGTTGTTGACCGCTTGGACGCTTCATGAGGTTCTGAGAAGGTCTGAAAATGGAGATTTTCCAGCAAAGCTCTGTAGACTGGGATCATCCCGTTGATGCACAAATCCATCAGTTGTTGTTCAGTAACGTTGGGATCATGGCAATCCAGAGCCTGAATTCTGAACCTCTTCACATAGTCATTGGGATTTTCAGCGTTCTTCTGTGCCATCCTTCCTAAGTAAGAAAGAGTAATCTGCTCAGAGACGAAGAAGTATTTCCTGTAGAAAGCGTTAACCATTTCTCCCCAATTGGCGATGCTTCCTGGTGCGATGTTGTTGTACCAGGTATATGCCTGGCCTGTCAGAGATTTTGAGAATTCCTTCAGCCGGACAACATGATTGTGTTCATGTTCCCCTAGCGCTTCTAAGAATCGAGAGACATGTTCTCGGGCATTCCCAGTTCCGCTGTACAGAGTGAACGTTGGATAAATATAGCCCTTTGGGAGAGGAATCCTTTGTGTAGCAACCGGGTATGGAGGTTGATGATGGTGGACGGTGGGCGTAATTTTTTTCCCGTGGTTCTCCATGAAACGTTCCAGCTCTTTACGAGTGATGAAATTTGCAAGCTATCCTGATGATGTTTTCTCTGCAGCCTTCTGGACTTCATCATCGTCGACTGTATGAATTGGAATGACTTTTGGATCGTCAGTTCAAGCAGGTTCTTTACCTTTTCCCTTTTCCTGAGGTTTTTCTGCTCGGTCAAACTCGCATGCGTTGCTATCTCAAGCATGTTTGTCAATGTTAGTGATCAAAACTATAAGTCTTGATTTCTAGTCTCTTATAGCTAAGTCTCGGACTAGGATAGTAAATGTAGTTGAGCTCAAGGACTTCATGGCGATTCATCATACAAGTAGAAGATCTACTAAAGGAACCGGTGGAACTTCTCGACAAAAAGGTATGTGGAGACTTGAACTTATCTGTCACTCAAAAGTCTATCTATTCTATCTCCTACTCTTTGAGACAAAATTCGTATGCTATATATATAGACTAGATC
This sequence comes from Papaver somniferum, assembly GCF_003573695.1. Classification (NCBI taxonomy): domain Eukaryota; kingdom Viridiplantae; phylum Streptophyta; class Magnoliopsida; order Ranunculales; family Papaveraceae; genus Papaver; species Papaver somniferum. The sequence goes on along the minus strand of NC_039364.1, from coordinate 68,559,693 downwards.
ATACACATTTGGTATTCCGAGCCGAGTATACCTCACCTATCTATATCTCGAAATATGTGTTGGTAAGCTTTTCGCTTCGACCAAGTTTATCTTTACCTAATGACGAAAGTCATGAATGTTTCAATCACCTTGAAAATTGCTTTGACGAGAAATAGTGTAACAATTATATAACGTCCTCTAAGAATGTTTCAATGATTGGAATGATGTTAGAGCATAGCTCGGTCGACCTCGCATGCGTTGCTATCTCAAGCATGTTTGTCAATGTTAGTGATCAAAACTATAAGTCTTGAATTCTAGCCTACATAGCTAAGTCTCGGACTAGGATAGAAAAGTGTAGTTGAGCTCAAGGACTTCATGGCGATTCATCATACAACGACGAAGATCTATACAAGGAACCGTGGAATTTCATCAACAAAAAGGTATGTGGAGACTTGAACTTATCTATCACTCAAAAGTATATCTATTCTATCTCCTACTTCTTATGAGACAAAAGTAGTATGCTATATAGACTAGATCATACACATTTGACATTTCGAGATGAGCATTCATTGCTTATCTTTTATCTCGAAATCGTGTGTTGGTAAAGTGTTTCGCTTTGATCAAGTTTATCTTCACCTAGTGACGAAAGTGATGAAAAGTTTCAATCACTTTGAGAATTGCTCTGACATGAATCGGTATGTGAATGACGGCTACATAACGTCCTCTGAGAATGTGTCAATAAATGAAATGAGATTTTAGATTACATAACCATGTATTCCTTGAACCGAAGTTTTCGAACTTTGTTGATCAAGAGAAATCAGGAGGATTCTGGAATTCGCTTGTCAAGTCCGCGAACCCAGTCCGCAGACTCAATCCACGAACTGTCGGAAATTCTCGACCGAGAATTTCTGCTGGATTTTCCAAAACTCGTTTGTGTGCTAAGTCCGCGAACTCATCCGCGAACCCAGTCCCCGAACTGGCAGAAGTTCTCTTTCCGAGAATTTCTGCTGAGTTTGGAAAACTCAACCGATTAACTTAAGTCCGCGAACTTGTTTGTGAACTTAAGAGGTTATGATCTAAAGATGTGCTCTGAACATGAAACGTTAAATGACTAAGGAATGCTTTATGCAAACCGTGGATATAATGTTCATGAGCCGATTCAATCGATTCAAATCATCTTTGTTTCAATTGTGTCTTGTGTAGTTACATAAGATCTCATAGCAATTGAACAACTCTTTAACTAGTTCATTTGAGTCAATTGAACTAGTTATGGTGAAGAAGAACAAGGTTAATATGAAATGCTCATATGGTTAACCTTTTTGGGTTACTATGTTGAACCGACATATACGTACACATTTGGGCATGGTTTTCACAAACCTAGTAAACGTTTACCCAAGTGTGTGTGACAAGCTAAGTTTTCGATCTAACGGTTGAGAAATATTAGCTTGAATCTAAATCAGGTTTTCATCTAACGGTGAATAAGGATTGCTTTGTACCTAAGGCAAAACCCTGATTTGAAGGCTATATAAAGGAGACATCTAGCATTGTGCAAAACTAATCCCCACACGTCTGTGTGCTACTAGTGCGCCCGCTAGAGTCGATCTCCATTAACCTTTGATTTTCTTCTCTAAAATCAGGTTAACGACTTAAAGACTTCATTGGGATTGTGAATTCAGACCGATACTACTTTTATCGTAGTTGTGTGATCTGATTTTGCATCTTCTATCGTACGAGTACAATCGATTGATTGGCTTGAGATCGTGAGATTTCTCCGATAAGCAAGATAAAGAAGTCACAAACATCTTCGTCTCATTGTTTGTGATTCCTCGACAAACCGCCTGTGTAGTCAGGAAGGATTGTAGAGAGATGATTGATTAATCTAGGCTGTTCTTCGGGAATATAAGACCGAATTATCAATTGGTTCATGTTCACCTTGATTTTATATCTTAAGACGGAACAAAACCTAGGGTTTATCTGTGGGAGACAGATTTATCCTTTGATAGTCTTTTCTGTGTGAGACAGATATTATCAAGTCTGTGATTTTGGGTTGCAGCAACTCTTGGTTGTGGGTGAGATCACCTAAGGGAATCAAGTGCGTAGTATCCTGCTGGGATCAGAGGTGTAGGAGTAAAACTATACCTTGGATCGGTGGGAAACTGATTGGGGTTCAACTATAGTCCAGTCCGAAGTTAGTTTTCAGTAGGCTAGTGTCTGTAGCGGCTTAATACAATGTGTATTCAATCTGGACTAGGTCTCGGGGTTTTTCTGCATTTGCGGTTTCCTCGTTAACAAAATTTCTGGTGTCTGTGTTATTTCTTTTCCGCATTATATTTTATATAATTGAAATAATACATGTTGTTCGTTCTTGATCATCAATTGGAAATCCAACCTTTGGTTGTTGATTGATATTGATTGATCCTTGGACATTGGTCTTTGGTACCGTCCAAGTATTCTTTGTATTTGATAAAGACTCGTTATTGTTTTTAGCTTGAGTAAAAATCAAATCAAGAGAGAGATATGAACTCCTTGAGAAACTTTTATTTTAGATTGAGTCAGACTGTCTAGTTGATTCTCTAGCAAAGTATTTCGGAGTTAGTCCATACAGATTGTTAAGCGAAATATTGGGTGGTGTTGTTAGACCCCCTCTTTTTCAAATGAGAGTTTAGATTATATAACCAATGGATTCCTTGAATCGAAGTTTTCGAACTTTGTTGATCAAGAGAACCAGAAGTATGGTAAGTGCCAAGTCCGCGAACTCAGTCCGCGAACTGCCGAAGTTCTCAAACCCGAGAATTTCTACTGAAGTTGAAAAACTACTTGCGTGAGCCAAGTCCGCGAACCCAGTCCACGAACCTGCGTAGTTCTCGAACCCGAGAATTTCTGTTGGAGTTTGTAAACTCTATCCGGTGTCTTAAGTCCGCGAACCTAGTCTGCGAACTTGAGAAGGTTATATATCTAAAGATGATTTCTGAACTTAATCTTAAAAGACTAAGGAATGCATTTGCAAACGGTGGCTATTAAAGTTCATGAACCGATTCGAGTGAATCAAATCATCTTGCTTCAATTGTGTCTTGTGTAGTTACATAAGATTTCCTTGCAATTGAACAACTCTCTTAACTAGTTCATTTGAGTCAATTGAACTAGTTATGGTGAAGAAGAACACGGTTGGTATGAAACGCTCATATGGTTAACCTCTTTGGGTAGACTATTGTTGAAGCAACAATGTACAAGTTTGGGTGCGGTTAACAAACCTAGAAGCGTAGCATTTGTGTATGACAAGCTAAGTTTTCGATCTAACGGTTGAGAAATATTAGCTTGAATCTAAATCAGGTTTTCATCTAACGGTGAATATTGATTGCTTTGTAACTAAGGAGACATCTAGTATTGTGCAAAACTAATCCCCACACCTTACGTGTGATACTAGTTTGCGTGCTAGAGTCGTTTCTCCTTTAACCTTTGGTTTTCTTCTTCTAAAACCAGGTTAACGACTTAAAGACTTCATTGGGATTGTGAATCCAGACCGATACTACTTTTATCGTAGTTGTGTGATCTGATCTTGCATCTTCTATCGTAACAGTACAATCATATTAATTGGCTTGAGATCGTGAGAGTTCTCCGATAGGCAAGATATAAAAAGTAATCACAAACACCTTCGTCTCATCGTTTGTGATTCCACGACATCTTTTTTCGCTACCATACGATTAAGATTGTTGTTAGGTGATTGATTAATCTAGGTTGTTCTTCGGGAATATAAGACCGGATTATCAATTGGTTCATGTTCACCTTGATTATTATCAAAAGAAGGAACAAAAACTTTTAGGGTTTTTCTGTGGAAGACAGATTGATCCTTTGATAGACTTGTCTGTGTGAGACAGATTTGTTTATTGTTAAAGCCTGCGATTTTGGGTCGTAGAAACTCTTAGTAGTGGGTGAGATCAGCTAAGGGAATCAAGTGCACAGTATCCTGCTAGGATCAGAGGCTTAGGGAGTACAACTGTACCTTGGATCAGTGGGAGACTGATTGGGGTTCAACTATAGTCCAGTCCGATGTTAGCTTGGAGTAGGATAGTGTCTGTAGCGGCTTAATACAGTGTGTATTCAATCTGGACTAGGTCCCGAGGTTTTTCTGCATTTGTGGTTTCCTCGTTAACAAAATTCTGGTGTCTATGGAGAGACGAGCGTGTTGTTGAGACTCCTCAACCGAACAAACTGCTTAACCTCACACAGATGCACTACAAAGGGAATTCTTAGATTCGAGAGATCAATCTGTAGGACTCCGGCCTAAACCAAGTCAATGGTCGTTCTAGAGTCAATTCGGTCGCAAAGAGGGAGATGGGTTGACCTGTAGGAGGGAATCTGAGAATTGTGTGGGATCCGTGATGATCAAGGATTGTGGATGTGTTGAAGGTTTCTGCAATTTTTGGTGAACTGATGAGTTCGAATAAGTTCTGATAGATTGATGAATTCTTGAGAGTAGTTACTCGAGAAATTCGACAATTGCTGATAGCTAGTGATCATTCGTTGTCTTCAATCATGGATTCAGATACTTATTTATATTGTCAGAGTAGTGAACACATTGATCCCTGTAAGTGTGACGGTTTCTTGAGTGAAGGAGTGGGAAAGTGGGAGATCGTAGTAAAGTCAGTTCCATGTAGTGTGGAGACTTGACTGATCGTGCACCCACTACTTTGCTAACTCCTTCAACCATTTGCACGACTTACGCACATTTCTCGTAGTGGATGAATCCACGTACCGTAGACCGCCAGACCAAAACCCTAAGTAATATCCCCCCATTTGTGACGTGATTGATGTCTCACAAATTGTGGATTCTGCAAGGCAGACGTGTTTTAATTAGTCAGTTATTGACTGATTAGACAGTGAGTCTAAGTTTTGTTGAATCGAGCATGATTGACGAATGCTCAGTGATTCATGAGTATTAATGTTGCTCGTCTGAGCAAATATTGTAAATTCGACGAGTTGTTGAATATTGATGAGTTACTGAATGTACATGGATATTCGAGCAACTAAGCAAGTATTGCTCGATTTGACGAACTACTGATAAATTACTGAATATTGATAGTTGGATCAATATTCGAGCAACTGAGCAAGTATTGCTCAATTCGATGAATTATTTATTGGTGACGTGATCCAATATAATATTAATTAAAAATATTGGTAGATTACCGAATATTATATAATTAATTTAGATGTTGATTGCTGGATCAACATAAATTTATTAGTGTTTGAACTTGCTCAAAAATGATGATTTCGTGGAGCGTTTGTTCGAAACCCTAATTTTCGATCAATCCTTCATCAATTTGACGAATTGCTGAAAATTGGTCGAAGAGGGACCGACCACATGGGATGATGGACGACCATGTGGTTCCCGAATGCTCGAGTGAGCGTGCACCAGGGTCTTGATTCGACTAATTGGTAAAAGAATGATGATTAAATGCTGATTTCATCATTTACTGAAATATTGTTGGGTTCAGCATTAGGTGATAAAACCTAGGTATGAAAGATGGGGACCGACCAAGAGAGCATGGGACGGGCTCTTGGTGGTACGGGACCAGTTGTTGGCCGTTTGAGCAATCCCCATGTTGGTTGGACAAGGTTTGGGCCCAATATGAGCAATTGAGAAAATTAGGTCAGAATTATGAAAACGTGTGGGACCGGCTTTGTGAAATCCCTAGGGATGACTATGGTCGGTCATGAAGGCATGCACGTGTTGCCGTGGTGTCCTTGCCTCCGTACTGAGAGTTTCATCATTTTCTGATGTGCGTTCGAGCAACATTGTGAATTTTCAGAAGAGTTTCATCTTGACTTAAATTCTTGATTTTTGTTGGAATGAGCATGTATGCTCAATTGATCAACATTTTTTAAATATTAAAATAAGAGTATTTTAACATTTAAAATTATCGTGAGAGGCTAGCCGGTCATGTGACCATGTCGGCTTTTAGTTTTTCATGATTCAAGCAAAATTTGAGAAAATATGAAGGAATTATGAATTTTGCTCAAACCAAGGAGTTCCATGAATTGAGGAAAATAATAATTATAAAAGACTAGTGATTGCAAGGTTTGGGGCCGGCCACGGCTAGGGCATGGCCGACCGGCTATGTTTCCCGGTCCCGCACGCCTTTTCCTAATTTTATATTATTATTTTTTCATGAAACCGTGATATTATGGAGAATCCATGAGTTTTCGTTGAAACGGAGAAGTTTCATGAGTTTAGGGAATAATAATTATAAAAATCTAGGGATTATGAGGTGTGGGACCGGCCACGGCTTGGGCATGGCCGGCCTGCTAGGTTGCCCGGTCCTGCACACCTTTTTCAATTTTATAATATTATTTTTCACGAATCCATGAATTTATGGAGAATTCATGAGTTTTGCTCAAACAAGGAAAGTTGCTAAAATCAAGGAGTTTTCATGAGTTCATGAAAATAACAAAATAGGGAAAAATAATAGAAGAGGCGTGGGACTGGCCACGGCCAGGGCACGGCCGGCCGGCCGGTGGGCCTGGCCCCTGGGTGCCTCTTATTATTTTATTATTATTAATAGAGTAGATATTATCTTATGAGAGCTTTCCCTTTTCTCATTCGTTATTATATGTCAAAAGAATGTCAATGAGTATGTCACAGTAATTGAGAATACTTCACAGTAATTGAGAATAATGCTAAGAAAGGAAATAAGATAATATCTAATTTATTATCCAAGAACTATTTGTTGTTTTTCTCCTGTTTTGCATAGGATTCCTCATCTGTCCATATTTTTGAATGCTCATTTGTGCATCCGGGTGCTCAATCGTGCATCATTGTCGAGTACACTTGCACCATTTTGTGGGCTTACTCAGTGATGATCTAGATGCCCGATTGTTGAGCATTTATTACTAATTTATGAAATTCAGTGGAGAATGATTTATGAAACAGAGTAATAAAAGTGAGTAGTTGTTTATTATCAATCCATAGGATCAGCCGTGTATTCAACCATGAGTTCGGAATAATATAGTCGAATATTACCATTCCATGGGATCACGGATTCGAACATAGAATCAGAGTAATTAAATATTACCATTTCATGAGACCAGTCGTGGATTCGATCATGAAATCGGAGTAATAAAATTATTTATTATCATTTCATGAGATTAGTCGTAAATTCAATCATGAAATCGGAATAATGAGATGATACAATTGTTTATTAACATTCCATGAGATCAAGTCGTGGATTCGACCATGGAATATGAGCAATTGTTATTGCCATTCCATGGGATCAGGCCGTGGATTCGACCATGGAATAGGAGCAATTGTTATTGCCATTCCATGGGATCAGGCCGTGGATTCGACCATGGAATAAGAGCAATAGTTATTGCCATTCCATGGGATCAGGCCGTGGATTCGACCATGGAATATGAGCAATAGTTATTGCCATTCCATGGGATTAGGTCGTGGATTCGACCATGGAAAAGGAGCAATAATAGATCATTCTGGGAATTCAGTGGTAAATGTCATGGCAGAATTAATCTATTACAGAAGGGATATTAGCCAGTTAAAGCGTCAAACCCATTCCGAAGGTGTATAGTCAGAAGAGTGTGAGTTTCTGAAGTCCTGAAGACGTTGTTGCTCTCAATCTAAGGAGAACCGCCTGGATCTATACACGGTCTCTCTACATAGTCAGGGAACAGTGAGTGTCACCGACGTCCTGAAGGCGTTGTTGCTCTCAATCTACGGAGAACCGCCCAATCGTTCTTCTATGTAGAGGCGGGTCTCTCTCATGTAGTCAGGGAACAGTGAGTGTCACCGACTTCCTGAAGGCGTTGTTGCTCTCAATCTTACGGAGAACCGCCCAATTACGTTATTCTACATAGAGGACATGATGAAATGCGTGGCACTGAACGCTCAGCTAGTGGAGGCCTTTCAGGAAACATATTCATCATGGCTTCGTAAAATATGAATCGTCACATGCCTGAAGCCAACTCAGAAACATGCAGTATCATGATTTTACGGTTTTGTCCTTTGTTGAAAATCCACCATCAACACCACTAAGACTGACTTCTAATGCTTCTTCTAGCATGTTTAGCAAGCTTATCAGCTGCCTGGTTGCAATCCCTTCTTTTAAAATACACCACACACTGACTCAAGACACTAAGAACTTGTTGACACTCTAGAATAAGACCAATATCTTCCCATGGAAGACCATTAATGTTACTATTACAATCATTAATAACAGACAAGTTATCACCTTCTACTATGACCCTTTGGATATTCTGATCTTTAATCCATTGCAGAGCTTTCAAATGGATCATAACTTCAGCTTGCATCACATCTCTGGCTATTGATGAGAAGGCCATTGCCCCCACAAATCCTCATGTACAGTTTTTTGTGGGTGAAAATCGTTTCTGCTAATTTTGGTAATTTTGGGTGTGTGCATGAGAAACGAATCTAAACCTTAAACAATGTACTGCACGGGAGTACTTTTGATTCGAGAGATCAATCTGTACAATCCTGGCCTAAACCAAGAAATGGTCGTTCAGGCTTGCTTCGGTCACAAAGTGAAGGAGAAGGGTTGATCTTAGGGAGGAAAGCGAAGAGAGTGTTGAGACCAGAATATTTGATTCTGAAGGTGTGGTTGTTTATGACTTGTATCTGAAAGTAGAACTGGCTAGCAGAATGGAATGCTACCAGGTGATTTCTAGATACTGTGTTGTTGCCGACCAAAACTTGTTTTTTGGTGAAAATAGGTGAAGCCTATTTATACAAGTCATATTGAAACGTACCCTGGTCTCGTATGAAGTGGAAAAGATTGAGTTGTGGAAGAATATATTAACGTGTAACCGTCAGTCATTATGCTTCCATGATGAAGGAAATGAATTCGTTTACACCGTTACTTTTTACCACCACTAATTGTCCTGCTTCATAACACTTTCTTCTAACGGGCGCATTGCACGTCTCACGCTGTAAACCACCAGACCAATACCCTGATGAGCATCCCCCAGTTTGTGGCATGTTTGATGCCTCGAGTGTTTGCGTGGAAAACATGTAGCACTTTGCTACGTATGGCAAGTCAAAGTCGAGGGACTTACCGCAAGAAAATAACATGTAATGCTATTAGGATCATTTTGGCTGGCCGCCTAAAACTTGCCACAGGTTTGTCAGTTCAGTGGTGAACTTCGATGGCTGAGATCGCATCTCATGAAGGAGGGTAGCCGTTGATTATGGCTACCTTGTGTTGGCGCCTGATAATGGCGCGGTGGTGTTTTGGTGTACGCCAGTGGAAATGTGGCATGGCTGGCATGGCTCGTGCATGCCAGCGGCATAGTGATGCAAGTGGCGCCTGGCGTAACTATGGCCACTAGATTTAGGGAGCTGGTCGTCTGAAACTTGCCATAAGTTTGTCAGTTCGGTGGCGAACTTGGATGGCCGAGATTGCATCTCATGAGGAAGGATAGCCATTGATTATGGACGCATCTTGTTGTATAGCGAAGTGGCGCCATTGGCATAGTGGCGCCTGGCGGAGCCATGGTATAGCGGCATGCCAGTGGCAATGTCGTGGCAACTGTTTTTGGCATACTGGTGTTAGGGTTTCTATTTTGGTAGATCGATTTGAGGTGTGTTTGTTTAATTGCACTCCAAATATACTGTTTTTCTTTTCTTTTTTTGAACTTTTATTCAAGATCATAAAAATGCTGATAATTTTGATCAATTTCATATGAATCTTGTAGTTTTTGGTTGGATTTTAAGAATCTGTAGTGTTTTTAGTTTTTTAAAAGTGATATGATACCTGAAGTATCTTTGGCATGATTTAGAAATTTTGGTAATTTTGTTTTTGATTTTGTATTCTTGAGCTATTTTAGGGTTATAGTGCATTTTGGGGTAAATATAGGAATGATATTTTCTTGAGACAACTTCGCACAGGTAGTAATTGTAATGGACATATTCAAGTTAAGGGAGGCCACACATATACAGTACTATTGAATATGAGCATCCAACTGTTTGTGTTAGTTATAAATTGATTATGTTCATTCCTCTCGTGCAGGACATTATTTTATTTATGGTCAAGAAAAGGGGACGGACAAACATAAGGCGCGACCACACCTCTAGTGCTCGTGGCGCATTTTAAAGTGACCTGATTGGTCGGTCGGAAGGAGAGGGGCCGGACAAGCATGGGCGTGGCTACATTTCTGGTGTGAGTGTGGCGGCTTTAGAGCGACCTGATTTGTCGATGGAAAGTAAGGCCGGTTTAGGATGGGGCGTGGCCAATGGCAAGTGGCGCCAGCTGGACTAAGGCATGGCCACGCATCCCTTTGCTGCTGCGGCTCCCTGTTTTGTGATTCTGGGCAAGGTTTTGCACCTATTAATCCATGGCGGATTAATTACCTAGTTTCCCTAGGCTTACTTTCGACAAGCAAGGTCTGGTATAATGCACAAGGCGCAAAAGTAATTGATTGAATTCTATGTGTTGACACAGAGTTCTTTAAGCTCATATCCAGAGAACAACATGCTTTCTGATTGAATACCTTATGCAAAGACCTTATCCTTGATATTTGGAAATTCGTGCTACTCTGCTGCAAGTGAACGCAAATTTTCATGCCATATCAACATTAAGGGTTCAGCCAGGGAACATAGCATAGAAAGCAGTCAAAGAAACTTATATTAAGTGAATATAGGCAAGGTGCCGAAATTTACAGAAAATGGGATGGTTGCTACATGCGCCAGTCTGGATAAATTTCATGTAAATATATTGAATTGCTCAATAAATATGTCAGCGGAGAGGTTAACACTCATGGCTTCGTTTCCTTACAGAGTGACGTCACATCAGATGTAAGGTTTTACAATTTTAACCCTAAGCTAAAAACCACCATCAACAACAGTTACAAATGATTAGAGCAAATCCTGCTTTAGAAAAATCAGAATTCATGGAAGCATCAATGTTAATTTTAAGCCAGTCTCTAGGGGGTTTCTGCCAATTTTCTTTTTCCCTAACATTTCTATGGTTTGAACTAATGTTTATGCACATGGTAGTGTTAATGTAAGACCTAATTTTCAGTATTACTTCCCTAGGATGACAGTTTTTGTTTTGAAAGAGTTTATCACATCTAAATTTCCACATATTCCAAAGGATGCAAGCAGCTATATTGGCTAGGTTAGGGTTATTTGCTTCTAAAGAATTTTTATCAGAGAACCAAGACTTAATCCATCGCTGAAGAAAGCTTCTTCTGTTTTTATAGTTATGGAGAGTTGTAGACATTCCGAACCAAACCACATCTGCATAATTACAGTTCAGAAGGAGAAGAGAACTTGTTTCTTCTTCTTTGTTGTACATTAGGCAGACAATGTTGATATTTTTGATGCAAGAGAAAATTTTCTTGTTAACTGGAAGAACATCAAGGCTGCATTTCCACAAGAACTGCTGTAATTTTTAAGGAATGCTCATGTGCCAAAGTTTCAGCCAATCTTGTTCCTTCATGATGCTTGGAGAAAGCAACTGATTTTTACTCTTGCTCAATTCCTTATAGACAGAGTTAGCTGTGAATTTTCCACATTTAGTAAGATAGCATCTCATCTTGTCTTGACTGTTTCCAGGGATTCTAATAGACCTTATCTTCTGAATCAAATTTTGATCAAAATATATTTTGAGATTATTGATATTCAAGCTCCTTGAGTTTTCCTCCAGTAGATCAGCTACTTTAAGATCTCCATTTCCCTGAGAGTGAACACCACTGAGTTTAGAAGCATTCTCAGTTTTACTTATCCAATTATACTAAGACTCTAACAGATTTGTCATCACCAATTTCCCATATATAGTGCTCTTTGACCACCTTAAGTCCTTGCTGAATGCTATTCCAAACCCAAGAATTTGAGCTTTTTGTAATTTCATCCACTAGAGGATCTTTCTTTGCTTTTGGTTTCTTGTCTTAATAAGAAGTATAATAACTTCAAAAAAACAAAATTTAAAATGAAAGGAAACGAACGACTGAGATGCTTAAATAGACGAAGGACGGTGGATGTGGAAAAATTATATCGGTATAATAGATAGCCGAGTGAGTGAGGGAGGGGATCAGAACATGAGAGAGGAGGACTAATGTCGTCCGCGCGTGTGTAAATCCAGCCTTTCTTTAATATATCTAGCGTCGGTTACATGTGCGAAATGTCAACTCACTCACGTGTGAAAGTAGGGCCGGTTTAGGATGGGGCTTGGCTACACTTCTGGTGTGAGTGTGGCGGCTTTAGAGAGACCTGATTGGTCGATGGAAAGTAGGGCAGGTTTAGGATGGGGCGTGGCCAATGGCAAGTGGCGATAGCTGTCCTAAGGCATGGCCACACCTCCCTTTGCTGTTGTGGCTCCCTGTTTTGTGATTCCGGGCAAGGTTTTGCACCTAATAATCCATGTAGGATTAATTACCTAGTTTGCCTAGGCTTACTTTCGACAAGCAAGGTCTGGTATAATGCATAAGGCACAAAAGTAATTGATTGAATTCTATGTGTTGACACAGAATTCTTTAAGTTCATATCCAGAGAGCAACATGCTTTCTGATTGAATACCTTATGCAAAGACCTTATCCTTGATATTTGGAAATTCGTGCTACTCTGCTGCAAGTGAACGCAAATTTTCATGCCATATCAACATTAATGGTTCAGCCGGGGAACATAGCATAGAAAGCATTCAAAGAAACTTATATTAAGTGAATATAGGCAAGGTGCCGAAATTTACAGAAAATGGGATGGTTGCTACATGCGCCCGTCTGGATAAATTTCATGTAAATATATTGAATGGCTCAATAAATATGTCAGCAGAGAGGTTAACACTCATGGCTTCGTTTCCTTACAGAATGACGTCACATCAGATGTAAGGTTTTACAATTTTAACCCTAAGCTAAAAACCACCATCAACATTAAGTCCCCTGCTTAGCGCGTAACAGTGGCATTGTTGCGGGGTAAGCATGAGATGGTGACAGACAAGAGTAAAATCGAAAGAAAAAGATGTGAAGAGATTGCCAAGGAAGTTCGACTAACCTTTGGGGGAAGGCATGAGGAATCCGTGATCCTTGATTTGGCGGCTTTGCATAAATTCTGCCTGGCCGTGGGGTGGTGGCATCAGCGCTGCAACTTTGGCTACTGACCGACAGAGATGGCACTGCAACTTGGTATGCGGAATGGGCGCTGGCCGGTTAGGAAAGGTAGATGGCGTTGTTGGCTTTGAATGATGGATGGCGCTGCTTGCTCGGCTACATCCATGGAATGGTGCTGCTGGCTAGGTCCACGGAGAAGCAGAGATGGCACGGCTGGCTCCTGATTTGTGGAACGGTGGATGGCGCTGCTTTGAACGGCTAAGATGGCGCCGCTTCGGCTAGCTAGGTCAGTGGCGCTGCTGGCTATGGAAAGGTGAATGGCGCCTGGTTTCAGTCCATGGAGCGATGGAAAATGGCTTCAGTCCGCGGAATGGTGGGAACATCACTTGGAACTTTGGCTACCAAACAGTGAGGATGAAGCCGGCTAGGTCACAGGATGAACAGAGATAACACGGCTTTGATCACGGAGTGCTGGAGTCATGGCGCTGCTTGCTAGGCTGTGGAGTGAGTGGAAATAGCGCTGCTTGTCTGGTGGAGCGCGCGGAGATTACGCTGCTTTGAGCGGTGAAGAAGGCGCTCCTTTGGATAGGTCACGGAATGGCAGGGAGAGCGCCTGGCTGGCATTGCGGGTCTGGTTGCCTTTTGTGCACGACCCGAAAGAAGAAACCTTCTTCTACTCAAACTTCAAAATAAAAAGGCGTTGTCCACCCTTTTATTTTCGTATCTTTTGGCTTTATCTCTGTAGTGGCAAGCCTCTTTCCATCAGCAGTCCAGGTGAGCCAATTATCCTTTCTTTCATATAGATCATCATAGAATTGCATCCGTCCTCTTCACATGTATCGTCTCGCGTCTTTTCTCATAGTTCTCCATTTTGTGTTCTTCATCATGTAGATTGTCGATGCAGACATAATGTAATTTTTTTTAGTGCACAATAAGATCTTCCGGTGATGATCATACCTCTGACTCTTCGGAGAAATTTTTTGAAGTCGACGAACCCAAGTTTTCTTCACTTGAGGAGATATTAAACCAAATCAACCCTTTGTTCCATGCACCCGGCCAGATTATACAAGGCATGTCCTTCACCCATCTACGCATCGTGCGGGTGCGTGCTCAGGCTTTCATGGCTTTGATGGACATGGAGGATAAATGGAGACATGATAAGGCATCCCAGCAAGTCAGGAAATATCAACGTGACGAAGCTTCTCCACATCCCAATATCAGAGCTGGGCGATTCGCTTCTCGTTTGAACTGCGAAGGACTGAGCCTGAGAAACTTCTGGGCGAGAGCCAGTTTGATTACCTTGTCTATAATGGTATCGTAATCCTTGATTTTGACGTGAATGAACTGGAGCATCCTCAAGAGGTTGTTGGAAAAGTTCCGGAGGAAGATGCTGCCACGGCTTGTGAGACTGAGGAAGCTTCCGGAGTGGGCGTCGTAACTGCTGCTGGTGAAGTTGAAGCAATAACTGAGGATATTGTCAAGGCAGATGGGGAGGCGGTGGAAGCATATATTGGTGTCGTTGGAGAAGCTGTGGGGACATATGATGAAACTGCTGTCGAAACGGATTCCGGATGGGATGTTGAAGCTGCTGCTGAAACGACTTCTGGATGGAATGTTGAAGCTGAAACAGCTTCTGGCTCGGATGTTGAAGTTGCTGCTGAGATAGCTTTTGGATAGAATGTTTGCTGTCGGAGAAGGTGCTGGGGAAAGTGCTTAAAAAAGCTCTGATGGAGGCGTCATTGACCAAGGTGTTTGTCATTGACAACTGGTTTTCGATTTTGCGATTTCCTTCCGTAGAGAAAAATAATCTTTTCGTAGCTTGTAGATGTTTTTGATACTTCAGTTTTTTCTTTTGTTCATGCGACTGAAGCCATGTTTCACCAAGTAATATTCTTTCATTTATGCTGCTTTGATAATTTCACATCTTTGATTGAATGAACAAAATCTCCCGGAAGAGACCTAAAAACCACTTTTGCGAAAACAAGTTCTTCCACCCTTCCAAAGCGATTCGACGGATGGGAATTCAAATCGCATAAATGACGCAGCAATAATGCTACTAGGCATGTCACATTCTCTCCATTTAGCTACTTCCATGGGAACGCCTCGCATGACGTTGGAAACAGTAACTCAAAACAGGGAAAAATAGTAGCAACAATTAAGGATTTTGACCAACCTTTATTGGATTTTCCCTCGCAAATTACACAGGACGTCTGTGACATGCCGTCTGGGTATGTAGAAGCGTGAGCCATCACAAGCTAGGAAGTACATCGTGAGAAGTAGAGAATCCTCGTCGGGCAAAAGTTGAAGCCAAATGTTCTTGAAGAAAGGTATATGTGCCGCCACTCGATGATCTTCTTCCTTGTACATTCCCTTTGTTTATGGGTGAAAACTATTTTTGCCGGTTTTAGTAATTTGGGGTGTGTGGATGAGAAATGAATCTAAACCCTAAACAAATGCACTGCACGGGAGTGCTTGTGATTCGAGAAATCAATCTGTACAACTCTGGCCTAAACCAAGAAATGGTCGTTCCAGACTTGCTTCGGTCACAAAGTGAAGGAGATGGGGTTGATCTTAGGGAGGGAAGTGAAGAAGGTGTTGAGATTGTGAAGGTGTTGGATGTGTATGACTTTTATCAGAAAGCTGAACTGGCTTACAGAATGTAAGCTATCAGTTCTGGTGTTTGAATACGATTCTATCAACACTCGGTTTCTGTTGTCTTGTGTTGTTTTGAAATAGGGAGGAGAACCTATTTATACAAGTCATTGAGCCTTACCCACGTCTCTCATGGGAAGTGGAGAAAGTGGAGTGATGGAGTAGTGGAGTTGCGTGTGTTAGTGTCACACGATTAGTCTTGCCCACTTCTCCCATCATCACTAACCGTCCATATCTTCCTGACACATTCTTGTGATGGCGCGTTGTGCGTTGCACGATGTAAACTGACAGACCAATACCCCAGTATGTATCCCCCAGTTTGTGACATGATTAATGTCTCGAGCGTGTGGATCGTGGGACCCACAAAAGGTAGCATGTGATGCTAGATTAAATAACTAAGTTATTTAGGAAGTCGATATTTGTGAAATATCGTGTGTATTCTATGCAGGTAATGCATCGAATATAATCAGCATGTGTGAATCATCGTTGTTTTAAGGCTTAACGGAGTAAGTCACGACTAAGCGTCTTAAAATAAATGCATGTATAGCCATCTTAGAGTGATCGTTTGGAGGCTGTACAGGTAAGTCCTGACTTGGCCGATCACTTTGTGCGGAAGAGTAGTGGACGGTGATTGTGGTGATGCCTCACTGGTCGCCTAATTCCTGTCTTAGGTTTTCCGTCCAAGATGGTGAAGTTGGAAGAACAAGATGGATTGCGACCCACATCTGCGACCGTTGGATTAGGGTTTAGGAGGTGTTCAAACACCAACCTTTAGCTTGGTCGAATCCAAGCGTGGGAGACATATTTGGCAGGGCCGATAGGGCATGTGTGTAGACAGCATGCTGGCGTAGGCGCATATACCTCACTGTCTCATGAAGGTGCAATCTAGACCACTGAATTTGTCAGGCAAAGAGGAATGGCTGAGATTTATTTGCGACAGAAATCTCATGCCGCAAAGGCCGCGCGTCATGCCTACTTCGTGCGCTTGTTTCGTGACGACCAAGCTTGGTCGGTCTTGGCCAATCAGTCAGGCGTGCAGACGGCGGGCTGGTGTACACGTCTATACCTTATTGTCCCACATAAACATGATCTAATCCACTCAATTTGTTCGGCGAAGTTGAGTGGTCGAGATTGGTTTGCAATTGGGAAGTGTGACCACGCCTAGTTTGGGCGTGCGAATCGAGGCAACCAGTCATGGTATGCCTTGGTCGATCGGGTGTGGAGATATATGGGCCCACAGTGATCGTGTTGATACTCACCGGACCTGCTTAGTCTATTCCTGGACCCTTCATTCGAGCAGGAGAAAATGGACGCTCGTGATCGATTTAAGACACAAACCCAAATTAAGGTTTTTGGCCGACCGCGTGTTAGCTAGTTTGGCTAACCGAAAATCCGTGTTATATACTTCATCTGGAGAGGTCGATTGTGTGGGGCTCTTATTAGGCCGGTGCTGAGTGCGGTGGTATGTGTCTGACCATCTCAGGGTTAATCTAAGCCATCCAACCATGCTGGTGAAGTTGGATGGTCGTGATCAATTTTAGGTTTTTATTGAACTTTTCTTCGACCCTCAATTCTCCACGCTGACCCAACTTCGGACAATCGTATATTGCAATCTGGTCAGGTTAGGGAAGATTCGGTCATGCAGGTGGGAAGAAGGTCCTCCGGTGTACAGGACAAGCTTTTCCTAACCGGTCATGGGATAATCTACACCATCCAACCATGCTGGTGAAGTTGGACGGTCGTGATGAATTCGAGACTTCCGTGGGCGGTCTTGTGCGCACAAACTTTTCCAAGCTGCTCCACACCAGTCTGGATATCCATTCTGGACTGGCGTTTGGTGATTATTTTGTCAGGCGTGACTTTGCACCTATGTGTCCGACTTGCGTGGTCGTGATTATTTCCAAGACTGACGTAGACAGTCCAGATGCTCGATCGGGTTAGTATAACACTCCGAGAATTGCAGCCTGTACGGGTATTTCGTATATGCTTCATTATTAACGCTTGGAGATTCGTGTTGCTCTGCTGAGAGCAACACTCAGTCGTCATGCCGCACCAATAATGAGAGTGGAGCAGTACAGAAAATACAAGGTTGTTCATGCATTAATTGATAATGCTATAAGTTTATAGTGAGGAAGTATTCAACATTTTATCAGTGGCTTTATCCTTTGCAGGATGTTAGCGCATAATTTCGGCCTTTACAATTTTAGCCTTTAATGAAAATCCACCATCAACACTAGGTAAATTAGCGAAGTGAAGAAGTATTCATCAATTATCAGTGGATTTATCCTTTACAGGATGTCAGTGCATAAATTTGGTTTTACAATTTTAGCCCTGAACTAAAATCCACCATCAACACCCTTCTTCAATATTTTTTTTCCGAATAAGATACTTCTTGTAGGGTTTGATTTTTTCTTGTTTTTAATTAATGGGTAATGACTTTGTGGGTTTGCTAGATACTTTTCCCTTGAGATGATTTTGGAAAACCTATTTTGAAATAAAGATGCTTTTAATTAAAATCGAAATCCTAATTATGAATGCAAGCAGTGCAACCATTTTGGAGGGATTACAAATATTGCAGGGAAAAGGGAAATTACTGAAGGAAATACTTAAAAGGAAAACGTTGGAGGAAAAGCTAGCACAACGTTTTAGGTATTGAAGGGCTTGAGCCATCGTGAATGAATTGTCACTCCTTCCAGTTTGTAGGCATTGATGAGTTTGCAGTAACCACCCAAGATAACATCTGCCACCAGGTATGGCTCGTCTTCCCTTTCTTTAGGCGAATCAGGTTGAGCATCTAGCTTCACTGTTACATCTCCAACTTGAAACGCGGTCTCCTTGATTACCATATCTCCAATTTGAAACGAGTTTGGGTGTTGTGCAACCACTTGATTTTTGATCTCGTTATCTTTGACTGAGGAGGCTTCTAAATTTTTGACAAAGCATTTGAAAGGCCCAGCATCCCATACACATCTCTTAATGACGCCCGAGTTGATAACTGGACCGAGTCCCCATGCATGGCCGAGAGGAGAAGTGACTGGGTGCAGAAAGGGTTGTTCAATAAGACTTACTTGTGTTCGGAATCTTCGGATGAACGTCGACGGGGATTCTCCAGGTAATTTAGTTACTTTGGTAAGTCGTTGACACGGCAACATGTGATCTTCAGGGTTGGATGGCTTGTTGGAAATTCTTTCGGGTATCGACACCGGTAGAGGGGATACTCTTAATTTTTCTTTATCGCCATGTACCCATGAACGCCCCCGAATCATGTCGTAAATTGAGAGTTCTTTGACAATGTGGAATTTGCCATGTGTTAGAGCGTCTCCCACCTTAATTTCAAGGTTGATGTAGCCATATGCGTCTATTGCTTCTCCTTCCAAGTTTTTGACCACAATTGGGGAAAGAGTAGCCTCCTGCTTCGAAATTTTCGCAGCTCACAGAGTCTTGATGGTAACGATGTTGAAGTCAGAGGCCGCGTCGATCAATGTGCTATCAAGCTCGGCGCCCCTCAGATAAACCGTGGTCAGCAGTCCCCAGTCGGATCTTCCAATACTGCTTCCTGAGAGAGCTTGGGATTCTGGCGCGGTTTCTTCAATAGGAAAAAGTCGCTTGCCCGACACAACGCAATTAAGGGCTGCAAATATATCTTGACGCTGTGCCTTGGAGAAATAGAGAATTTCGCATACATGCCGCATCATGGATTGCACGGTTTTGTGAACAGAGTCCCTAGAGAGCATGCAACTCCTGACTGGAAGAGGATCTCTGTGAACTCCCTCATTGCCAGTTGAAGTTTTCCTGCCTCCACCTTTTCTTTGAAGATACGCTTTAATCTATTGTAGTCACTGGTCGGGTGATGGAAAAATCTGTGGTAACGACAATACTTAGGATTTTCCATTTCCTCTCCAGTTGGTGGGCGCCTGATAGGAGGCAGCTTGATGGCATCGTCCTGGATCCATGCTTCCAAGAGTTCAATTACTTCTTCGATTGGGAACGGGAAATCTAAGGCCTTTTCTCCGGCTTCTGGATGCTGCGCAAGAGCCTTAACTGCGGTCTTTCGTGGTGGAGCCGCCTGATGTGCTGGAAATGTGCGCTTGGATTGTTGTTCCGTCGCTGGATCCTACCTTTTTCCTCTTTCACTTACCACGCTCACAGAGGGGCCAGTGTTATATTGCTTTTTAATGAGGCGTTTTTTTCCTTGAGTTTCGCGTGCGTCTTCAACCTTAGCTGGCCTGGTTCTTTCCAGCAATGCTGGTGCTGTTGTGGCCGACCATTTAGCAGCCTCATGAAGTTCAGAGAATGTCTGGAATCGCAGATTCTCCAGTAAGGCACGGTATATGGTAACCATGCCATTGATGCAAGAATCTACTAATTGTTGTTCGGTCACATTTGGGTCGTGACAATCCAACGTTTGAATTCTGAATCTTTTGACATGATCATTTGGATGCTCATTGTTTTGTTGAAACATCCTTCCTAAATCCGAGAAAGTAATTTGCTCAGACACAAAAAAGTACTTCTTAAAGAAAGGCGTTGAAAAAGCGGGGGTCTAACAACACCACCCAATATTTCGATTAGCAATCTGTATGGACTGACTCTGAAATACTTTACTAGAGAATCAACTAGACAGTCAGACAAAATCTAGATAAAAGTATCTCAAGGAGTTAATATCTCTCTCTTGATTTGATCTTTACTCAAGCTAAAAACAATAGGGAGTCTTTATCAAATACAAGGAATAACTTGGACGGTACCAAAGACCAATGTCCAAGGATCAATCAATGTCAATCAACAACCAAAGGTTGGATTTCCAATTGATGATCACGAACGCACAACCTGTATTATTTCAATTATATAAAATATAATGCGAAAAAGAAATAACACAGACACCAGAAATTTTGTTAACGAGGAAATCGCAAATGCAGAAAAACCCCGGGACCTAGTCCAGATTGAATACACATTGTATTAAGCCGCTATAGACACTAGCCTACTCCAAGCTAACTTCGGACTGGACTATAGTTGAACCCCAATCAGTCTCCCACCGATCCAAGGTACAATTGTACTCCTACGCCTCTGATCCCAGCAGGATACTGCGCACTTGATTCCCTTAGATGATCTCACCCACAACCAAGAGTTGCTGCAACCCAAAATCACAGACTTGATAATTAACAGATCTGTCTCACACAGAAAAGTCTATCAAAGGATAAATCTGTCTCCCACAGATAAACCCTAGGTTTTGTTACGTATTTTGATATAAAATCAAGGTGAACAGGAACCAATTGATAATTCGGTCTTATATCCCCGAAGAACAGCCTAGATTAATCAATCACCTCTTTACAATTCTTCCTGACTACACAAGCGGATTTTCGAGGAATCACAAACAGTGAGACAAAGATGTTTGTGACTTATTTATCTTGCCTATCGGAGAACTCTCACGATCTCAAGTCAATCAATCGATTGTACTTGTACGATAAAAGATGCAAGATCAGATCACACAACTACGATAAAGTAGTATCGGTCTGGCTTCACAATTCTAATGAAGTATTTAAGTCGTTAACCTGATTTTAGAGAAGAAAATCAAAGTTTAATGGAGATCTAATCTAGCGGGGGCACTAGTAGCACACAGACGTGTGGGGATTAGTTTTGCACAATGCTAGATGTCTCCTTTATATAGCCTTCAAATCAGGGTTTTGCCTTAGGTACAAAGCAATCCTTATTCACCGTTAGATGAAAACCTGATTTAGATTCAAGCTAATATTTCTCAACCGTTAGATCGAAAACTTAGCTTGTCACACACACTTTGGTAAACTTTTACTGGGTTCGTGAAAACCATGCCCAAACGTGGACGTGTATGTTGGTTCAACATAGTAAACCAAAAAGGTTAACCATATGAGCATTTTATATTAACCTTGTTCTTCTTCACCATAACTAGTTCAATTGACTCAAATAAACTAGTTAAAGAGTTGTTCAATTGCTATGAGATCTTATGTAACTACACAAGACACAATTGAAACAAAGATGATCTGATTCGATTGAATCGTCTCATGAACATTATATCCATGGTTTACATAAAGCATTCCTTAGTAATTTAATGTTTCATGTTCAGAGCACATCTTTAGATCATAACCTCTTAAGTTCACAAACAAGTTCGCAGACTTAAGTTAATCGGTTGAGTTTTCCAAACTCAGCAGAAATTCTCGGAAAGAGAACTCCGCCAGTTTGCGGACTGGGTTCCCGGACTGAGTTCGCGGACTTAGCACACAAACGAGTTTTGGAAAATCCAGCAGAAATTCTCGGTCGAAAACTTCCGACAGTTCGCGGACTGAGTCTGCGGACTGGGTTCGCGGACTTGGAGAGCCAATTCCACAATCCTCCTGATTTCTCTTGATCAACAAAGTTCGAAAACTTCGGTTCAAGGAATACATGGTTATGTAATCTAAACTCTCATTTCAATCATTGAGACATTCTCAGAGGACGCTATGTAGTCGTTATTCACATACTGATTCACGTCAGAGCAATTCTCAAAGTGATTGAAACTTTTCATGACTTTCGTCACTAGGTGAAGATAAACTTGATCAAAGCGAAACGCTTTACCAGCACACGATTTCGAGATAAAAGATAAGCAATGAATGCTCAACTCGAAATGTCAAATGTGTATGATCTAGTCTATATAGCATACGACTTTTGTCTCATAAAAAGTAGGAGATAGAATATATAGACTTTTGAGTGATAGATAAGTTCAAGTCTCCACATACCTTTTTGTTGATGAAGTTCCACGGTTCCTTGTATAGATATTCGTCGTTGTATGATGAATCACCATGAAGTCCTTGAGCTCAACTACACTTTTCTATTCTAGTCCGAGACTTAGCTATGTAGTCTAGAAATCAAGACTCATAGTTTTGATCACTAACATTGACAAACATGCTTGAGATAGCAACGCATGCGAGGTTGACCGATCTATGCTCTAACAATCTCCCCCTTTGTCAATTTTAGTGACAAACTATTAATACATATGGAATACAAAAAAGATAAACTTTTGTGGCTCCTATTCCATAGTGTAATCTTCAACGTTTCCTGAAATCTTCGTCCTTCCAAGTACTCCAATGATCCCAAAGGTCGTAAGTTTAGCATCACCGTTGTTGAAGATCCGTAGCTATAACAATGAGAGAAATCGAGATTCTCGATCATTATTATACAGTGTCATAGTATTATTATGTAATATTAAAGTCCAATTGTATCACGACTTTAACAATAATACTACGGTGATATGTATCACTCCCCCTTAGTCAATACTCCATCTCCATCATGGAAACCACTCCCCCTTACACAATGATCCGAAAACCATAAGTATTTGTAGTGTGAACTACATTATTTCTCCCCCTTTTTGTCAATAAAATTGGCAAAGGTACAAGAACGGGATCATAATGAAATTTCCACAAGAGACATTTCATAGACTAAAAGAAAAATACATACCAACTTAATTTAGATGCAATCATGAATCCGAAGCTAAATGCATTCATCAAGGAGTTTTAAGACACAAGATAACCCCTATAAAATTCCACAGCCACACACCCCGCAAGATATTACCATTAAGCACAAGTTCGAAAGAACTCTCCCCCATTTGATGTCATTCCCGAAAGAACAACAAGAGCGACCTTAATTTCGAAAGAAAAGAAGGATTTTTTAATTGGACACCAAAAACCATAGGAATGATTTCCTATATCCAAAGCTCAACCAAATTAATCACAAGTAAACCCATGATTAATTCAATTGAAAATGCAACTAAATCAAACCACAAAAGTGATCAATTTAATTGAAAGTGCTCAACATAAGTAAACTTACGGAGTTACGACTAAGGTAATCATACGGAGATGACTAACTTAATCGTTCACATACTCAACATAAGGAAAACCTTACGGAATATACGACTACATTAACCAATAGAACATGATTAGTATAGCCATTCATATACTCAACACAAGAATTTGTGGAATATATGAAAACTCAACTAGATTAATTGCAAGAGAACCTATAATTAATCTAATTGGAATACAAACAACCAAACTAATCACCGAAGTAATCAATTTAATTATTTTGGGCTCAACATAAGAGAACTTATGGAACCCCGACCAAGTTCATCATAGAATATGACAACCTTAACCGTACATGTACTCGATATAAGAAAGAAAACTTATGGAGTACAAACTAAATAACCAAACTGGTTGATTAATTTAGTTCCTAATGCTCGACATATAGCATCTTATGGAACAACCAACAAAGCCAAGGTAAATCGACTAAGTTGTAAGGTGCTCAACATAAGACACACAATGGAGCCTTCACGGTAAAACATAATAAAATGGATCAATGAATATCAATACCGTGGATAACATACAGGGATCTATTTTATTTTCCATCATAACGATATAATAGACTTTATCCTTATCAAACAAAAGATTTTATCCTATTTTCCATCAAATACATGATTGCATAGGCATAACTTTTGTAATTGTCAAAAGTCCATTCGTCCTTTCATCAATACGAATACCGATTCATAAACGACTTTACTTTTGACCGCAATATGGGATCTTCAAGTTCACGGACGTAAACAATACATATCCCATAAAAATATTGCGATATCACAAACCATTAAAATACTGCAATAAACATCATCCTCCAAATATTTTTAGAATTTAATAACCAATAAACCTAAAAAATAACATAAGAAGATGAAAACAAAAATAGCTATGTGTAGTCACAATCATCGCTATTCAAATCACTAGTTATTCTTCCAACTAATCCAAAAAGAAGACATCCTAGGCGACAATGCCTTTGAGAAATTCAGCATCATTCCCGAACTCCTTATTGTCAACGGCCATTGGAACATACGATTCACGAAGATAGGAGTTTATATCAACGAACTGTCTTGGCTGATTATGTCGCACCAGGGCTCTCTGAATTTCTAAGGACTTTGACACAAAAGCCTTTATTTCACGAATCTCCTTTCTTACTTCCTTCAACTCATCAAGAACATCGGAAAACTTCTGAGAGTTAGAAGGCACAACCCTGGATTTCTTGTATTCCTTCTTTTTCTTTTCAGGGACTTAGAAACAGGAGATTTTCTTTTCCCTTGATTGAAGATTTAACAATCATGTTGACATCCTTTCCATCTGACATGGTGCTTTGAGAACAATTATAAACATTTGGATTTGTGTGATTGAATCACTTAACTCAACAAGCAATCTTATATAGGATGTCAAAAAGGAAAAAGGAATGTAGGGTTCGAAACCTATTGACAGGTTCGTATACGCCCAAATCTAAAACCCTATAAAGAGTAGAATTGTCGATATTAACCCTTTATTTTATTTGATAGACAGAAAATAAAAAATCTAAGAAAAGAAGGGAAAACTTTACTGAAGCCTGAATCATCACTCAATCTTGTCTCTTTTCGATCAGGCACATGAGACAAGATTTTCCCAAAAACACAATCAAGTTGTGCTGCGATGAACAACGATTTGTCCATCTTTTTCCTCAAGGGAGGAATCTTCAGACTTCTGTCTATCAAAACGATTCGACCATACTTTCTTTTCAAATGGTCTTACTCTATCCCTGGAAACCAACTTCTTAGACGAAGATAAGATCCTACTGATAGACACATTTTTGTGTCTAAATTGTCCTCAATTTTCTCTATGTTGATACTCCATTTTGTACTTATTTTGGTGTTTTGTGTGTTTGTAGGTATTTTTGGAAAATAAACGTTTTTGGAAGAATCGGCTCGAAAAACTTCTAAAGGCACCCCCGGAGGACATTTGCTAAGCGGACCTCATATTTGGCTAAGAGGAACCCGCGGTTATGTGCAGCCCAAATTTGTTCTCAGCACCCAAATTACGATCGGCACCCCAACAAAAGGATAAGAGGCACCCTTCATCCTCAACATTCAAAAAGAATATTTGCGGGAAATTTGGTTCCACCAGTAAAGGATTTATTATCTTTAAGATAAGAAAATCTTCTTGCCTTATAAACAGGAAGAATTTGAAGAAAAAGGAAGTTATCTTGTATTAAACAAGAGAGATATTCTTGGAAGATTTTATCTTGGATTTTATTCTGCGAATTAAAGAAGATATGAGTTTAGTAAAGAAATATGGAGAATAAAGAGAAGGAAAAATTCCTGAAGATATTTTTAATTAAAAAGAAGAAGATTTTGGAGTTATGGAAGAATATATTTGAGTAATGTGTATTTGTGTGTATAAATAGAGAGCTAGAGAGCACATTTAAGGATGGAGAGTTTGGGGATCGTTTAGAGCAAACCCGGTTTAATCATTATTTTCTCTCATTTCATCACTTGTAAACACTTTTGAGCAATGAAAAATTATTCTGAGTGTGTTTCCAATATGCGGAGCTAGACCCCAATCCTTGGAGCTATGGAGGAAGCCGTTATTTCGGTAAAAGTGATACATTTCTATTTTTAATTAATTATAACAACTCTATTATGATTTTTGCTTTGAATTAAAACTTGATTATATGATTTTAATTAGTTAGGTGTATTTTCTCTTGATAGAATATGCTTGCTTTAGGGTTTTGATATTCTATGCTTGGATTAACATCTATTCTTTTAAAAATCTATATGTCTACGCAATACTATTAGAATCAATTTGAATGTTGAGTTGCATAATTATTGTTTTATTAAATCATTAATATCGACCAATGGTGGAATCCTAGCCCCGGTCTCTCCATAATTTTTACAACACTTTTTAATTGAGTTTGTTATTTTTATTTATAAAAATTAAGTCTAAAAAAGTCTTCCTTCACAAGTCTCAACGAACCTTTTACTACAACATCATTGAAAATAACCATCACCTACATACCTCGGAGGTCTTCTGAGCAAGTTTCAGCTTCCTTGCTAATCGATCTGCTCTTCGTTGAAGTTTGCTGGCGTGCCTTATTTGGTGCTTGTACTTGTAACACCTTGATAGTTTGTGTCCCTTCATCGAACAAAACGAGCACGTCAAACTTGGATAGTATTCAGGCATCTGAGATGTGCAAGTAGCTAGACATACAGTAGATCCTGAAACATTACTGATAGGGTTTACAGATAGAGAATATTCCAGCTTGATTGGGTTTCCTTCTTCTCTGAACCCATTGAGGTTGATATATGTATTGCTACAAGTATCAAAATCGATGTTTTCACCAAAGAACCCTACACTTGATTTCCTATCTTCATCAGAATCATAGGTTTCAGACATTTCATCAAGTGTTACAGCTAGACCTTTGTTCCCAGTGTATTTTCTACGATTTGGGCATTCATTAGCAAAATGGCCAAAACCCTTACACTTAAAGCACTGAGGCATGTCCTCGTCATCAGCCTCGTCAGCATCCCTGTTTTTAGGAGGTACGCGACCGTGAGGTTTGTCTGATGACCTAGGTTTGTCTCTTGAAAACCGTTTACTTCTCTTCAACAGAAGATCCCTAAACTGTCTTGTGATCAAGGAGACCGACTTGTCAAGGTCTTCATCTGAAAAATCATTCTCAGACTGATCATCCTCAGAGGCATGAACTCTTTTACCTTTGGAAAGTAATTTAGCGCTCTTCCGTACTTTAAAGGCAACATCCTTAACGACTTTGGATGTATGCTCATGGTCAAAGATATTTAGATTCCCAACCAAGGTGTTTCTGGAAAGATTATTGAGGTTATTCCCCTCAACGATGGCATGCTTCTTAGACTCGTATCTAGATGGCAGCAATCTGAGAATTTTCATCACATTGTCCTTTTCAGGAATAGTCTTACCCAATGCAAAATATGCATTAACAATTTCAGACACTTTGTGATTAAATTCATCAAATGTTTCTTCATCTGCCATACGAAGGTTCTCCCAATCGGAATTAAGGTTTTGAAGCCTAGCTTCCTTTTCACTTGAGTTTCCTTCAAATACGGTTTCTAAGATATCCCAAGCATCTTTAGACCTAGTGCAATTAGACACATGGTGTTGAATACTTGGGGCAATGGCATGTATGATAGCATTTAACCCTTCAGAATTCTTCTTTGCAGCAAGAATCTCGGCAGCATTATATTCACCAATATTCTTGGGAACAGTTTCGTCTTCAGCTGCAACGACGGGCGCATCATAACCATTCACCACATATACCCATGATTGAAAATCACGCGATTGAAGAAAAGCTCGCATAGCAATTTTCTACCATAAGTAATTGGAGCCATCGAAGACTGGTGGTCTGTTAATAGAGATAGAACTTCTGTCCATAGAGTCAGATCGCTACAAACACGGAATTGTTAGGTCTTAAACGTGTTTGCCTGATCTGATACCAATTGAAAAAGCGGGGGTCTAACAACACCACCCAATATTTCGATTAGAAATATGTATGGACTGACTCCGAAATACTTTACTAGAGAATCAACTAGACAGTCAGAATCAATCTAGATAAAAGTATCTCAAGGAGTTAATATCTCTCTCTTGATTTTATTTTTACTCAAGCTAAAAACAATAGCGAGTCTTTATCAAATACAAGGAATAACTAGGACAGTACCAAATACCAATGTCCAAGGATCAATCAATATCAATCAACAACCAAAGGTTGGATTTCAAATTGATGATCACGAATGCACAACCTGTATTATTTCAATTATATAAAATATAATGCGGAAAAGAAATAACAAAGACACCAGAAATTTTGTTAACGAGGAAACCGCAAATGCAGAAAAACCCCGAGACCTAGTCCAGATTGAATACACACTGTATTAAGCCGCTACAGATACTAGCCTACTCCAAGCTAACTTTGGACTGGACTATAGTTGAACCCCAATCAGTCTCCCACCGATCCAAGGTACAGTTGTACTCCTACGCCTCTGATCCCAGCAGGATACTGCGCACTTGATTCCCTTAGCTGATCTCACCCACAACCAAGAGTTGCTGCAACCCAAAATCACAGACTTGATAATTAACAGATCTGTCTCACACAGAAAAGTCTATCAAAGGATAAATCTGTCTCCCACAGATAAACCCTAGGTTTTGTTCCGTCTTTTGATATAAAATCAAGGTGAACATGAACCAATTGATAATTCGGTCTTATATTCCCGAAGAATAGCCTAGATTAATCAATCACCTCTTTACAATTCTTCTTGACTACACAAGCGGATTTTCGAGGAATCACAAACAGTGAGACAAAGATGTTTGTGACTTATTTATCTTGCCTATCGGAGAACTCTCACGATCTCAAGTCAATCAATCGATTGTACTTGTACGATAAAAGATGCAAGATCAGATCACACAACTACGATAAAGTAGTATCGGTCTGGCTTCACAATCCTAATGAAGTCTTTAAGTCGTTAACCTGATTTTAGAGAAGAAAATCAAAGGTTAATGGAGATCGAATCTATCGGGGGCACTAGTAGCACACAGACGTGTGGGGATTAGTTTTGCACAATGCTAGATGCCTCCTTTATATATCCTTCAAATCAGGGTTTTGACTTAGGTACAAAGCAATCCTTATTCACCGTTAGATGAAAACCTGATTTATATTCAACCTAATATTTCTCAACCGTTAGATTGAAAACTTAGCTTGTCACACACACTTTGGTAAAAGTTTACTGGGTTCGTGAAAACCATGCCCAAACGTGTACGTGTATGTTGGTTCAACATAGTAACCCAAAAAGGTTAACCATATGAGCATTTCATATTAACCTTGTTCTTCTTCACCATAACTAGTTCAATTGACTCAAATAAACTAGTTAAAGAGTTGTTCAATTGCTATGAGATCTTATGTAACTACACAAGACACAATTGAAACAAAAATGATTCGATTCGATTGAATCGGCTCATGAACATTATAGCCACGGTTTACATAAAGCATTCCTTAGTAATTTAATGTTTCATGTTCAGAGCACATTTTTAGATCATAACCTCTTAAGTTCACAAACAAGTTCGCGGACTTAAGTTAATCGGTTGAATTTTCCAAACTCAGCAGAAATTCTCGGAAAGAGAACTTCCTCCAGTTCGCGGACTGGGTTCCCGGACTGAGTTCGCGGACTTAGCACATAAACGAGTTTTGGAAAATCCAGCAGAAATTCTCGGCCGAGAACTTCCGACAGTTCGCGGACTGAGTCTGCGTACTGGGTTCGCGGACTTGGCAAGCCAATTCCACAATCATTGATCAACAAAGTTTGAAAACTTCGGTTCAAGGAATACATGGTTATGTAATCTAAACTCTCATTTCAATCATTGAGACATTCTCAGAGGATGCCATGTATCCGTTATTCACAGACTGATTCACGTCAGAGCAATTCTCAAAGTGATTGAAACTTTTCATGACTTTCGTCACTAGGTGAAGATAAACTTGATCAAAGCGAAACGATTTACCAACACACGATTTCGAGATAAAATATATGCAATGAATGCTCAACTCGAAATGTCAGATGTGTACGATCTAGTCTATATAGCATACGACTTTTGTCTCATAAGAAGTAGGAGATAGAATAGATAGACTTTTGAGTGATAGATATGTTCAAGTCTCCACATACCTTTTTGTTGATGAAGTTCCACGGTTCCTTGTATAGATCTTCGTTGTTGTATGATGAATCACCGTGAATTTCTTGAGCTCAACTACACTTTTCTATCCTAGTCCGAGACTTAGCTATGTAGGCTAGAAATCAAGACTCATAGTTTTGATCACTAACATTGACAAACATGCTTGAGATAGCAACGCATTTGAGGTCGACGAAGCTATGCTCTAACCGCCATAACCATGTCACCCCAGTTGGATATGATATTTGGTGCAATGTTGTTGTACCATGTGTATGCTCTTCTGGTAAGAGACTTCGAAAACTCCTTCAAATGGAGAACATGATTGTATTCATGCTCGCCCAAGGATTCCAAAAATCGAGAGACATGTTCACGTGCATTACCGGTGCCGTCATACAAGGAGAATTGAGGATAAGAGTACCCTCTCGGAAGAGTAATTCTTTGTACTTCAGGAGGATATGGGGGTTGATGTTGATGTATGTCAGCGGAATCACTTTTGTCTCGGTTTAGAAGAAGTCGTTCCAAATCTTCTCGTGTGACAAAATTGGATGTTTGATTTCTCTCCGCCGGAGCTCCTGAACGAGTCTCTTCATCTACAAAGGTGCGCCCCGTTGAGTTATCGACGCCAGGAGTATTGAAGGTGTTCCTTGTTGGCTCTGGTTGGCGTGATGCCTGTGGTAGCCGCTTTGTCAGTGTCTTGAGGAAAATAAGCACTTCTTTCTGAGTCGAAGCCATGTCTGTCTGAGCTCTAGCGAGAACCTCCTGTCTTTCCATCAAATCAGCAATGGTAATATGGGATCGGCTTCCTCTGGCTCCCCTAGTTTCTCGTCCTGATGGTGGAGCAGCAACGGCTCTGGTGACGGTTGGAGGTGTCACACTTGAAGAAACGTTGGGGGTGGCGGCAGCGGCCTTGGCTCTAGTGACCGGAGGTGCAGCGCCTGAAGGAACGCTTTCCGCGCCGCTGGTGTTGATAGGTGGCGTATTAATTCCACTGGAAGGAATGTTAATACCGATTGTATTTTCAGTGCTCGTGTTTTCAGGGTTTGTTGCTGATCCGGACCTGAGTTCTACCATCTTGAGATCGGAATTGAAAAATGAAATTGGATATGAGAAGTTGATAGTACAACCGAGAGATTAATCTCCCACTGTGGTCGCCAATTGTTTGTGGGTAAAAACCGTTTCTGCTGATTTGGGTAATTTTGGGTGTGTGGATGAGAAACGAATCTAAACCCTAAACAATGTACTGCACGGGAGTACTTTTGATTCGAGAGATCAATCTGTACAATCCTGGCCTAAACCAAGAAATGGTTGTTCCAGGCTTGCTTCAGTCACAAAGTGAAGGAGAAGGATTAGTCTTAGGGAGGGAAGCGAAGAGAGTGTTGAGACCAGAATAGTTGATTCTGAAGGTGTGGTTGTTTATGACTTGTATTTGAAAGTAGAACTGGCTAGCAGAATGGAAAGATACCAGGTGATTTCTAGATACTGTGTTGTTGCGGACCAAAACTTGTTTTTTGGTGAAAATGGGTGAAGCCTATTTGTACAAGTCATATTGAAATGTCCCCTGGTCTCGTAGGAAGTGGAAACGATTGAGTGGTGGAAGAATAGAGTAACGTGTAATCGTCATTCATTATGCTTCCATGATGAAGGAAATGAATTTGTTTACACCGTTACTTTTTACCACCATAATTGTCCTTATATGACACTTTCTTGTAACGGGCGCATTGTACGTCGCACGCTGTAAACCACCAGACCAATACCTTGATGAGCATCCCCCAGTTTGTGACATGTTTGATGTCTCGAGTGTTTTCGTGGAAAACACGTAACACTTTGCTACGTATGGCAAGTCAAAGTCGAGGGACTTACGGCAGGAAAATAGCATGCAATGTTATTAGGCTCGTTTTGGCTGGCCGCCTAAAACTTGCCACAAGTTTGTCAGTTCGGTGGTGAACTTCGATGGATGAGATCGCATCTCATGAAGGAGGGTAGTCGTTGATTGTGGCTACCTTGTGTTGGCGCCTGATAATGGCGCGGTGGTGTTTTGGTGTACGCCAGTGGAAATGTGGCATGGCTCGTGCATGCCAGTGGCACAGTGATGCAAGTGGCGCCTGGCGTAGCCATGACCACTAGATTTAGGCAGCTGGTCGTCTGAAACTTGCCACAAGTTTGTTAGTTCGGTGGCGAACTTGGATGGCTGAGATTGCATCTCATGAGGAAGGATGGGCATTGATTATGGCCGCATCTTGTTGTATAGCGAAGTGGCGCCATTGGCATAGTGGCGCCTGGCGGAGCCATGGCAGCTGTTTTGGCATACTGATGTTAGACCCAAATATGGCTTCTGGCAACATTGGCCTTGTTGTTAAGTTAATCTTGAGGCCTTAGGAGAGTCATTGGACTCATTTAGCATGGCAACTTTTAGCCAAATTGGGGTTTAGCGCATCGCAACTCTATTTAGCACGTGCGGCATGGAGGCGTGGCCGGCATAGTTAGCACTTGTCAGTGGCACGAAATAGCGTCTGGCATAGCCATGGCCGCTAGACTTTGGTACCTCGGTGTCGGACCCACATATGGCGTGGGAACATTGGCCATGTTGCCACATCAATCCCAACGCTTTGGGAAACGTTACTTGGCTTGGTTGGCGTAGCAACTTTTCCTAAATTAGGGTTTGGCATGTCGAAAGCCTAATTGGTGCGTGTGGCATGCGGCCGCGGCATGGCGACACTTTTTTTGTGCAAACGGTGCCATAGCTATGCCAAAGGAACTATGGCAAGGCCGTAGTGTGGAAACGGCCACAGGAGTAAGGATTGTCGTGGGTGGCTATGATATGATGCCATTCCTAGGGCTTCCTGGGCCCTACACGGCTCGTGGCATGTTATGGGGCCGAAGTGGCATAATTTGTGTTGCGAAAATGAGGGTTTTGGTTAATGTAGGGTCGTGCTTCTGACTAGAAAACCCTAATTTGAGCTTATCATGGTGTTGGCCCCGAACATGAGGTAGGTTATCACGTAGGGTGCTATTTATGGCATGTTGTCACGAAGTGGCATGTTGGTGCGGCGGTGTGGCATGTTGGCGTGCCGCTCAACTTATTGGCGCAACATGGCACGTTCGGAATGTTGGTGTGGCTTTTGGAAAGCCAATTAATATGTTGTTGTGGCATGGCGCGTTTGGCTTGCCAATTAGTATGGTGGCGCGGCAGGGTGTGTTTGGCCTTTAATGTATGGTGACGAGTTTAGAGCGACTTGATTGGTCAAGAAAAAGGGTCGGCCAAACATAAGGCGCGGCCACACCTCTAGTGCTCGTGGCGTATTTTAAAGTGACCTGATTGGTCAGTAGGAAGGAGAGGGGTCGGCCAAGTATGGGAGTGGCTACACTTCTGGTGTGAGTGTGGCGGCTTTAGAGCGACCTGATTGGTCGATGGAAAGTAAGATGGGGCGTGGCCAATGGCAAGTGGCGCCAGCTTGCCCAAGGCATGGCCACGCCTCCCTTTGCTATTGCGGCTCCCTTTTTTGTGATTCCGGGCAAGGTTTTGCACCTACTAATCCATGGCGGATTAATTACCTAGTTTGCCTAGGCTTACTTTCGACAAGTAAGGTCTGGTATACTGCGCAAGGTGCAAAAGTAATTGATTGAATTCTATGTATTGATACAGAGTTCTTTAAGTTCATAGCCAGAGAGCAACATGCTTTTTGATTGAATACCTTATGCAACGACCTTATCCTTGATATTTGGAAATTCGTGCTACTCTGCTGCGAGTGAACGCAAATTGTCGTGCCATATCAACATTAAGGGTTCAGCCGGGGAATATAGCATAGAAAACATTCAAAGAAACTTATATTAATTGAATATAGGCAAGGTGCCGAAATTTACAGAAAATGAGATGGTTGTTATATGCGCCAGTTTGGATAAATTTCATGTAAATATATTGAATGGCTCAATAAATATGTCAGCGGAGAGGTTAACACTCATGGCTCTGTTTCCTTACAGAGTGACGTCACATCAGATGTAAGGTTTTACAATTTTAACCCTAAGCTAAAAACCTGTAGCGCCCCCTAAGCTGACAGCTGACTAATCCAAGAGATTAACTAAAGAAAGGGTACTAAGGATTTAAATCATAAACTTACACATTCAATTAAGAAATCTGCTATAAAACTTATCCCAAAGCTAACCCCGCTCAGAAATATAAATATACAAAAACTTCTCTCAAATGATACATATACAATAGTTATTTTGTTTGCGAATAGAATAAACAAACATAATAGACATAGCTGAAGTTAACAAATTAACGGAGTCAACTCCTCGAGCTTTCGCTGCGCAATTCTGATCTGTCTCTGAAACTGAAAGTGGGAATGGGTGAGCACATCATCCCTAAAAGGGGTGCCCAACAGGAATAACATTTAACTTTAAAGAAATCATGAGCAAGATTTGGAAAACAATTCATGTTTTCCCAAACATCAAAGTGACCAAGTCACTGGAAATGCACAAACAATGTATATGGACAAACTCCTTCTTCAAACAATATATATTTAGTGATGTCGGGTTTTTCCACGCCTACATAGCTATATTGATGTCGGGTTGTTCCACACCTAATAAGCATAAAAGCTGAATTCATGTAGATATAAATGAAGGAGCGTATCCTATATACCACACGTGGAAATTCTCATTTCCCATAACAATTCATATTGACAACCAAACATTACAGGTCCTTTCCAATTCATGGAAAGATTCAAATAATCAACATAACAATCATAACACAAACTAAACAATGCATGAAATGCACGAACAGACAATGCATGAGTTTGTTAAACATAAACTTTTGTAAAAGAAACAACAATGGTTTCAAGAGTTAAAAGTATTCCCACCTCTTTTGATGACAAGCCACGCCTACCTCGAGATCCACGATCCACTGGTTCGTCCTTTGAATCGATCGTTGTTAATACATACTAACTGTTCATCACACAAGAAGTCTAAGAAACTAGCCAAAATGGCTCATACAAGAATCATATAGTTCTATCTAATGGTTCTAGGCCCATATATGGTTCTATATCTTTTATTATCCATCCTTAACATATTTAAGAGTTATTAATTCAATTGCGGTGATTCTATAGTCCACTAAATAAGTCTCATGAACATATACACTTTGTAAAAGAACCCAAATGCTAATTCGGACCATAAGGGTCCACCCCAAATTCTATAGGAGAACTAGGGATGAGCATAAAAATCGGAACCGCGGATTTAACCCGTATCCGTCCGCAAAATTGCGGATTTCACCCAAACCGCAAGACGTATGGGCCGGACACGGGTGGGATTCTCAAATCCGCATGCGGTGCGGATGCGGTTGCGGTTGTCATTTGAAAATCGCGGATTACCGCAACCGTAGAAAAAAACAAAGTTTTCTTACCTGAGTATGAACCTAGGCCCAAAGAGAAAGAAGTGAAGTTCTTTGATCACTTAGTTAACTAAATGAATTTAGGCCCAAAAAGAAAGAAGTAAAGTCCTTAAAACAGTAACTGAATTTAGGCCCAACAAATAGAATCAAAACTAAGTTAACTAACTGAATACAATCAAAACTAAGTTAAGACACTAACTGAATTTAGGCCCAACAAGTACAATCAAAACTAGGTCAAATCCGCGGTTAATCCGCAACCGGCCCGTACAATCCGCGGATCCGCAAAGGTTAAATCCGCGGGTGATTGGGCCGGTCACGGTTCAATTTTGCAAATCCGCAACTTTGACGGTTTGGTCAAGCGTCACCCCTAATCAGCAACCGTCCGTTACACACCCCTAAGGAGAACTAATTCTAACTCAAGTCCATTAAACAGGCCCATTAAAATAAAGCCTGATCCTCATGAGTCAATTAACAGTCACTAATGGTCATGGTCAGTGGAATCACCTAACGGTCAACATCCAAAGTCAGGTCAAAGTCAAAGGATTTAAGGTCAACGAGTCAGTTCAATGAGTTGAATCAACGTTTACTGAGTTAACTCAAATCAGTCAGACAACCTGAGTCAGGTAAGTCAGCTAGACCGACTGGGATGATTAACAAGCCTAAAACTCAAGAACGGAAGTCTAAACAATCACTAAACATTCATTCATACAAATAGAAATTAATAATCCAATACAACTGTAATTTAAGCCTACCTGCAATTGCAGTTCCAAGCTTCCACAACAATCTAATTGTTCTTTAACCTACCAACTCACTCTCAGTTCATCTTGACACACAAACGTTCATCTCAAGTAACATTGTACCTCATTTCAACACACCACCACTAGTTCAACTCTTCCATATAACTTAATAACTTTGTACTAACTCAACAACATCACTTCTCCATCAGATTAATACCACCACCATTTCAGTTTATCACTACCAACTGTGGTTCAACTCCAAGCTTTCCCAGTTCCAGCACACATACATTCAATTCAAGAAGAACTTCACATTTCAGTCACATATAAAAACCTATTCTACAACAACAGTTTCATTTCAACCACACCAACTATCCAGTAAACACATTAAAACCCTATACTCATCTCAAACAATAATCCAAACTCAATAACTCCAACAATGTCAATCTTTAACTCAGTAATACCACTCTTTACAATCAATTTGTAATCACACAACCAGATATAACCCATCTTTACTTGCAATACAACACAAAATCAGCAAGAGAAACTCACACTTCATCTCAAACTACTACATCAAATTACTAATCCCATAACCTTCATTCTCTGTGTAATATCCTAATACACATCTAATCCAACAACACACCACCAGAACCTCCATTAGATCAATTGAGCTCATCCAATATCAATTCTTATTCAATAACAACTCATCAACTCAATAACTAAATCAGTTCAGATCAAAATACTAAAATTAAGATTATGTAGAAGCTTACCCAAAAACAGCATCCTCAGAACTGCTATAACACTAACCACTTCCACTGAAACATTAGAATAATCAATCACCACCATCAATTCCTTCATCTGAAACTTGACGTCACTTGTAATTCTATTATAACCCATCAAATCACTGAAAACCCACCTCAATCCTTCTCATAGAATAATCAATTCCGTCTTCTAATTCTTCCCTGAGCTTTCTCGTGAAACCCCAACTATTCATTTCCTCATGAACAACTCTATAACATCTAATTAACCCCATATCGATCCTCAATCAATTAAACCCACTCACTAATTCTTATTATTCATCACAAATCGACTTCCAGTTCATCTTGAGAAACCCTAATTCTTCGATTCACCACCGAATCAACTTCAAAAACTCAATTAAACGGTTATCCACGCTTCCGTATCTAGCAGCAGCTCTATACATGATCTTCAAAACCTCCAGAACATCATTCATAATTCAAAACCCTAAATTGGACTCTCTGAGATTCCCTTTTCTGACGAGCCTGAATCACATCTACGACTCAACACCACCACCGCTATATTCTTTGATGTTTCCTTACCCTTTTCGATCTCAAAACCTCAAAACTTCTCACAGAAACACCAGCGGAGAAAAGAACAGGAGAAGAAACAGGGAAAGAAGAAAGATGAAGAAGAAAGAAGAAAGAAAGAGAAAGAAAGAAAAGAAATGAATCCCTCTTCTCGATAAGGTGTAGATAAGGCCGACAAGGTTGTTAAATGCACCAAGAATCTGATAAAGGAAATCCCCAACGTGTTCTTGTTGCGTCAAAAGTGTTTTTCCGGAAATGACGATTTTACCCTTTATAATAATTTAATGATATCTTCTTTGTCCGGTGTCCGAATGACACGTTCGAGTAGTTCATTTCGCAAAATTTTTCGAGACCTATTCGATGATACTAGTTTCGTTACTATATCGTTGTTAGATTAATCCCTATTAATTAACGTTCGTGTTAAACTAATCGAGTAATTAGCGGCTAAGACATCTCTTGACTAGTCTAATAGCGTTGACGACCTTGAGGGTCCTTACAAAACCACCATCAACAACAATTACGAATGATTAGAGCAAATCCTGCTTTAGAAAAATCAGAATTCATGGAAGCATCAATGTTAATTTTAAGCCAATCTCTAGGGGGTTTCTGCCAATTTTCTTTTTCTCTAACATTTATATGGTTTGAACTAGTGTTTATGCACATGTTAGTGTTAATGTAAGACCTAATTTTCAGTATTACTTCCCTTGGATGACAGTTTTTGTTTTGAAAGACTTTATCACATCTAACTTTCCACATATGCCAAAGGATGCAAGCAGCTATATTGGCTAGGTTAGGGTTATTTGCTTCTAAAGAATTTTTATCAGAGAACCAAGACTTAATCCATTGCTGAAGAGAGCTGCTTCTGTTTTTAGAGTTATGGAGAGTTGTAGACATTCCAAACCAAACCACATCTGCATAATTACAGTTCAGAAGGAGATGATAACTTGTTTCTTCTTCTTTGTTGCACATTAGGCAGACACTGTTGATATTTTTGATGCATGAGCAAATTTTCTTGTTAACTGGCAGAAAATCAAGGCTGCATTTCCACAAGAACTGATGTAATTTGTAAGGAATGCTCATGTGCCAAAGTTTCAACCAATCTTGTTCCTTCATGATGTTTGGAGAAGGCAACTGATTTTTACTCTTGCTCAATTCCTTGTAGACAGAGTTAACTGTGAATTTTCCACATTTAGTAAGATAGCATCTCAGCTTGTCTTGACTGTTTCCAGGGATTCTAATAGACCTTATCTTCTGAATCAAATTCTGATCAAAATATATTTTGAGATTATTGATACTCCAGTTATCTTCTGAATCAAATTTTGATCAAAATATATTTTGAGATTATTGATACTCCAGCTCCTTGAGTTTTCCTCCAGTAGATCAGCTACTTTAAGATCTTCATTGCCCTGATAGTGAACACCACTGAGTTTAGAAGCATTCTCAGTTTTACTTATTCAATTATGCTAAGACTCTAACAGATTTGGCATCACAAATTTCCCATATATAGTGCTCTTTGACCACCTTAAGTCCTTGCTAATGCTATTCCAAACCCAAGAATTTGAGCTTTTTGTAATTTCATCCATCAGAGGATCTTTTTTTGCTTTTGGTTTCTTGTGTTCATAAGAAGTATAACAACTTCAAAAAAAAAACAAAATTTAAAATGAAAGGAAACGAACGACTGAGATGCTTAAATAGACGAAGGACGGTGGATGTGGCAAAATTATATCGGTATAATAGATAGCCGAGTGAGGGAGGGAGGGGATCAGAACATGAGAGAGGAGGACTAATGTCGTCCGCGCGTGTGTAAATCCAGCCTTTCTTTAATATATTTAGCGTCGGTTACATGTGCGAAATGTCAACTCACTCACGTGCGAAAACTGTAAACCCCTTTCTCTTTGATTGGTTGGATGAAGTTCTCACTTCCACACTCAGTCACTCTCTCTCTTACACTAAGTAAGATCATTCAATCACTTTTGGTGTACTGAGAAAGTTTCCGAAATTAGGGTTTCTATTTTGGTAGATCGATTTGAGGTGCGTTTGTTTAATTGCACTCCAAATCTACTGTTTTTCTTTTCTTTTTTTGAACTTTAATTCAAGATCATAAAAATGCTGATAATTTTGATCAATTTCATATGAATCTTGTAGTTTTTGGTTGGATTTGAAGAATCTGTAGTGTTTTTAGTTTTGTAAAAGTGACATGATACCTGAAGTATCTTTGGCATGATTTAGAAATTTTGGTAATTTTGTTTTTGTTTTTGTATTCTTGAGCTATTTTAGGGTTATAGTGCATTTTGGGGTAAATATAGGAATGATATTTTCTTGAGACAACTTCACACAGGTAGTAATTGTAATGGACATATTCAAGTTAAGGGAGGCCACACATATACAGTACTATTGAATATGAGCATCCAACTGTTTGTGTTAGTTATAAATTGATTATGTTCATTCCTCTCCTGCAGGACATTATTTTATTTCTGGTGCACTGTTTGCTAACTGTCTGATTATGCCATATCATTTATCGCCGGCTTAAACATCAGCAGGCATTCCTCTGATGGAACATCTAAGGCCAATTCTACTTTCCATTCTGCTGTTTCATATATTACTGGGAGAAAACAATGCTCTCAGTCCAGATGGTATGATTTTATGATTCCTTTTCTTTTGCTTCATTTTTTCTTGTATGGTGGAAGAAGAAAATGGCTGCCTAACTTGGGCACCAACTATTGGTCTGCCATGGGAGTGAAGTGTTAGAGACCTACCATGTGACAAACCTCATACTTCTAAACCATCCATCTTCTGATAAATATTGTTGATGTCTTGTTGTAGGTGAGGCATTGTTAATTTTTAAGACAGCAATTCTTGGTTCAGATGGTATCCTTCTTCAATGGAAACAAGAGGATGCAGATCCTTGTGGTTGGAAAGGAGTGAAATGTGATGCTCATACCAAGCGGGTGATTTACTTGTGAGTTCCTGGAATCACCGTTAAGAGGTTTTGAATCCTTATAGATGGAACTGCTTGTTTTGATGAAAGTTTACTCAGCAGCATAAGTTGAATCAGAGTTCTTTTTGCATGGAAAGAAAAAAAAAATCCTTTTGGTTGTTAGGTTTCACCCCTGATAGAGTTACAATTATTGATGATCATGTGCATTTATTTGGAGATGGAAAACGGGTTTTAGGCGATTAGTTGTTCTATCTGATTTTACGAGTGTCCAAATGTAAAGCAGTGTGCCATAGTCTTGGTAAAAAAATAAGATAAATGCAAAAACTCTACAAATTTGTCACTGCATTCTCAAGTTTTTGCTGTAAAAAGATTGCAATATGGGTTATGATATTTTGGACAACTTCCAGTCACTTTGTTATTGCTGCATATCTGGAAAATAATGCTTCTTACTTGAGCCATCCCATTATTATAAACAGGATATGGCCATTTGTATCAATTACTTGTCTAATGTTCGATTTCCTGGAAGTTTCATCCCCAGTCTTTTTTTCTCATATATGTTGATATCATCACAGCTGCTATCTGTGTTAGATATGTCTTGTTTCTGCTATCTTCCGAGTTTCTTAACCATAGTACTCAGGAGAAGCTACCCTATGGCTATATGCATCGGCACATATACATGCATTATAGAAAATATTCATGCCTTTTATGATTCTAATTTTCTATATTCTTGTCTATTAGGAGTCTTCCGCAACACAAACTGAGTGGATCCATATCACCTGAGATCGGAAAGCTTAATCACTTGAAAGTTCTGTATGTAATTCCCGTGAATGTTCTTTAAAATTGGTTCTTCTAATTGTGTTATAAGTGTTGTTTGTGCCATTTCTATATTGTCACATGTTTCAGAGCGCTTCATAACAACAACTTATTTGGAACAATCCCTTCGGAGTTGGCCAATTGCACAGAATTGCGAGCAATGTGAGTTCACTAGAATCACTACTACTTTTTACTGAAACTGGTATGTCTTGTTCAGTGCGTTTTTCAAACCTTAGAATAATGAAAGGTGTGAGTGTAGAAGAAGGCAATAGAAGTCCTAAGCCTATGACAAGCTTTAACTGTAAATGTTGTCTATCTAGAGAATACAGAACCGTATTGGCTAAGTCGATTGTGATCCCTGTTTTATTAAGCACTTACAGGAATTGCCTCGAGTTTTGACAGTATTAAATGTTATCTATCGTGTGCTGGAGACTGTTCTAATGTTCAAAGTATTGTTTGCTTATATGTATCTTCACAGATATTTGCAGGGTAACTACTTGAGTGGGTCAATTCCTTCCGACTTTGGGGACCTTCCAGATCTTGAGTTCTTGTTAGTTGCACTTCTCACTTTAGATTCTTTAATTAACTGAACCATTCATAAAGTCTTTTGAGTTATATTGCTAGGTTCTCTGCTTATTCAATGGTTCTTGATAGATACATCAACTTGTTTTTAATGGTTTTGCTGTTCTTCATGGATTACTCATTTTTCCAACATCTTCTTGTTGCTTTCTTAGGGATGTCTCCAGTAACTCTTTAAGTGGTTCAATCCCTTCATCACTTGGGAAGTTGAGCAAGCTTTCAATATTGTGAGTATACCCACTGCACATGCTAAGTTTATCCAATTACCTTGACCGTGCTTCTGATTGGCTAATTCCTCCTCGTTGTTTTGAAGAAATGTCTCAACAAACTTTCTGTCTGGGCAAATACCACCCAACATCAAATTTACTGAAAATTCGTAAGTACTACATACTCTTTAACAATTATATATATGTCTGCATGATATGTTTATTCATCTGGATTGCTTAGCTGAAAACTTGTGAGCACAATTTTTTTTTTAACGGTGATGTACAAAAAGTGAGATTTTTCTTTAAACAAAATAAAAATTATTAGATGTTTATGACGTTGTATAGTAAGTTCTAAGATACTCAATTGGTCCAACTAACTATATGTTTTCATTTGGATAACTTCTAAAGCATTGACAAGTGTAATGAGCTATTATAAATTTGATAAAGAAATGTCCCACTTGAAAGTAATGCACAGTGATTATAACTAGGGCAGATCTGAGGATACTCCTTTTGTTGAACACATATCTTCAAAATGGTTTTGTGAAATGTTGATCTTTGAGTAAGCTAAGTTATTTGCAAAGTAGATTATATAATCATATCATTCATAGCGTCGTTAGTTGATAGCAATGCATATGTGCTGATCTTCATTGGGATGGCCAGAAACTATGAAATTTTAATGCGAACATTCATTGGTAGAACATATTCTTTAGGATATTAATTTAACTTTCACTTTATAAATATGGTAATTTAATTTATATGCAGCTTTGTTGGAAATCGTGGCTTGTGTGGGACACCGATCACTGTAACATGCAAAGATGAGCATGGAGGAGCTTCTTTGGGGTCTCAGCCTAATATAGGTAAATATCATGTCCTCCTTGCTGCATTTTGATGTTAAATTTTCCATGTTTGTAATATCATTTAGGAAGCACGTGTTTGCTATTCTCTCAAGATGACAGGTTTCTCAGCAGTTCTTAGATTCTGAAGTTGCTTCTTTGTTATAACAATTTTTCGGTTAATTGTAATAAGCATATGATCACTCGGTTTCTTTCTATTATTGCATTCTCTAAAGTTGTACTCTATACAGAGTTATCGCTTCATCTATATCAATCTAGAATATGAAATATTATATATGTGATGTACATCCTGCATCCATGTTATTTGTTTGAAAGGTTTGTTTTCAAAAAATCCTCCAGTAGAATCTTGAAAGGAAGATTTTGTATTTAAAATCCCTTTGCAGAACGATTTAGAGAAAAATTGCTACAAATCAATTTTTTCGTGCTTTAAGAAGAGTCCACTTCTTCCCCATACTACTACACATGAAAGGGAAAATGTAAAGACGTCCATTAAAGCAACCCAAGCAAGACTAACTATATCTGTGTGAATTTATCCCCTATCTGTATGAATAAGAAGGGATTCGTCCAATAAGAAGGTACAGTTTGTGTTTCTTATAAGTTACTTATGAAATGCAGATGCAGATACTATAAATGGGAAAAAAAGATCAGGGACGAGACTCCTTATAAGCGCTTTGGCAACTGTTGGTGCTTTACTCTTGGTAGCATTGATGTGCTTCTGGGGCTGTTTTCTGTATAAGAAATTTGGCAAAAATGATACCAGAAGCCTTGCCATGGATGTTATTGGAGGTATAGGTCCCAGTTAAACAACATCAACAGTTGCTTTTTGTGTTTTATATACTTCACTTCGATCTCACCAGGTAGTCTTTCAGGTGCATCAATTGTAATGTTCCACGGAGATTTGCCCTACTCTTCAAAAGACATCATCAAGAAGTTAGAGAATTTGGGTGAGGAACATATTATCGGTTCGGGTGGATTTGGGAAAGTATACAAGCTTGCCATGGATGATGGGAGTGTATTTGCTTTGAAAAGAATAATGAAAACAAATGAAGGCTTAGATCGGTTTTTTGAAAGGGAACTTGAAATACTTGGTAGCATAAAGCACCGATATCTGGTGAACTTGCGAGGATATTGCAACTCCCCTTCTTCGAAGTTGTTAATATATGATTATCTACCAGGTGGAAGCCTAGATGAGGCGCTTCATGGTGAGCTTCCCTCACTCTAATGGTCTGTTTTACTATTACTTCTAGACGAAAATAATCAGACGATTAATCCTCCAGTGAAGGAGACAAAACTTTCTAAATTACATTTTCTAGAACACTTTCATCCATGTCCTGCAGCCCTGTAAATTTACAAATCCTTAAGCTTAAAATCCTCTCATGAATGATTTAGAATTTGATTACCTGTATAGTCTTTCTAACTACTTACGTTTGAAGGAACATATAATTTGTTACTCATGTTAAATTTTTGTAATTGTGTGACTGATGGAGAATGCTATGCACGTAGCAGAACGATCCGAGCTACTAGATTGGGATGCACGTCTTAATATAATTATGGGAGCTGCGAAAGGTTTGGCATACTTGCATCATGATTGCTCCCCTCGTATCATACATCGAGATATAAAGTCGAGCAACATTTTACTTGATGGTAATATGGAGGCTCGTGTATCTGACTTTGGACTTGCCAAACTACTTGAGGATGAGGAATCCCACATAACTACCATCGTTGCTGGAACATTTGGTTATCTTGCTCCAGGTGTGCACAAAACAGACTTTTGGTTGTATGTTTGGAGGCTAAGCGTGCAGTTGTAGAAATTCTATGTGATCACAAGCTTTATATTGATTCTTACACATTTGTCGATTTTTCTTAGATTTTGTTTGTTTGTTTGTGTTTTGAAGAACTAACACGTCTGCATTGTTTGTGCAGAGTACATGCTAAGTGGTAGAGCAAC
This sequence comes from Papaver somniferum, assembly GCF_003573695.1. Taxonomy (NCBI): domain Eukaryota; kingdom Viridiplantae; phylum Streptophyta; class Magnoliopsida; order Ranunculales; family Papaveraceae; genus Papaver; species Papaver somniferum. Next base: position 68,514,701 of record NC_039364.1, on the reverse strand, counting down.
AGAAAAAAGTGATGTTTACAGCTTCGGGGTTCTAGTCCTTGAAATATTGAGTGGGAAGCGACCCACGGACGCATCTTTCATCGAAAAAGGGCTAAATATTGTTGGTTGGGTACATTTTTAACTTTCCATGCCTATTAATGTTGTTTTAGCATTTGATGTTCTAATTGTCTTCATAGGATGGTACTTGGTGACTCTCTTCAACACCGATATCTAAATCGTCGTTGCTCCCTAAACCCTGAATCGCTGAATATTTACCCTTTTTCCGTTGAATAAAACCATTTTTTTGCTCAGTGGTTTATTCGTTGAATATTTACCTTTCTGTGCAGTTGAACTTTCTAGTTGCTGAAAATAGGCCGAGGGAGATTGTGGACCAACACTGTGAGGGTATTCAGACCGAGAGTCTTGACACCCTGCTCTTGATATCTATCCAGTGTGTATCGTCCAGTCCAGAGGACAGGCCTACCATGCATAGGGTGGTCCAGATACTTGAAGCTGAAATAAATACTCCCTGCCCAAGCGATTTCTATGATTCCAGCTCTGATTGAAGAACCCTTCAAAGCAAAAGAGAAACCAAGCTCGTTATTCACATGGAACATGATTCAGTTCATTCAGCAGAATGAAGAAACGTCAGCAAGCTACAGAAGGTTTCAGAAACTTTGGGCTCCAATTAAGTTATTCATTCTTTTTTTCGATCAGAAAATGGCAAATTTTGGGTGTTATTCATCCATTTAAGGTGTCAGAGCAGGTTGCGGTCAAGAAATTTGAGGGTGCTTTTGGTGTTTCTGTTTCACGCAGGTGCATGTGAGAAGAGGTTCTAAAGATGCCCCTCTTTGTTTTCGCCATTCAATCCCTTGAGAAATTACATGTATATGGAATTTATAAATTTCTGTGTCTTCGGCAGAAGGTTCTTTGTTATTAATGCCATTTTTGTAAAATAAGTTCCGTTGAAAATTACCAGTTCTCATTCCTCACATTGTTCGCATTCCTTTAGTTACATTTTAGGCACAGGTCTCTTAGTCGCACAATAGTTAGTAAAAACTTATGTAATGGCAATGTATGAATAACCAGTTGAATATTCTTGTGGCTTCATGATTATGAATGTTTTATTAATTTTTACAAAAAAATAGAACATGCAAGGCATAAGATCCCAAACCTTATTATACACTCTCATCTGTTTACGACAAGGATTAAAAGATACATCCAAGACTATGAACTGAAATATCAGGGTTCTCTCAGACTGGGTTTCAACCAAAAACTCTGAACAATTGATAAGATAGAACATTGCAAGTTGTCCATCATACGGTGACTAGGTTTCCTCTGCATACTGTTGATTAGCACTTGATAATCCGTTAATGTAGTATCAGTTAATGGCTCTAAAAACTCACACTTCGCTAAAATTTCAGATGGGGGTACTCCAGAAATGAGGTTAGTGTCCAACTTCGGCTTCCCATTTTCGGTATCTTGAAACCCGTCAATTGGAGGATTTTGTTCAAGAGCAACGGGAGATGATCCAGGAATAACTTCTTGTTGAAATGGTAGAGCTCTTGCAGCTTGTAAACAGAATTCCATCCATTGGTGAATTAATGGAGATGGACCCCTTATTCTCCCACCAATCCGTTCTGAAGCAAATTTTGAGGCAGCGGGGATCGCCTGCAAAACAGAAATATAACTCTTAATTGCAAAACACTCTGGAAGCCAACTTAGACAAGAAATTTCATTTCATGTACTCCAGGATAGATGTCTCCCAGAACATACCCATAAGTCTGCCCATAGACTAGCTCCGGACTTGGGAACCACCACAGCAACATTTGACATGCGCTTCGCAGCAGGAAGAACATCGCTGCTCCATCCAACAGCAACCCACACATCTCCAACTACAAAGGCCTTTAGATAGTGTACACTATCGAATAGCCGAACCTGCAAGAGAGCAGGTTGAATACACATGCATCACATTTATGAAGAACAAATCCTAATCTTGTAAATGGGAAAATGTTGAACTAAGAAAAAACCTGAGGTTATGACAGATATGTAATATTCACAATTTAAGAACTCCACAGAATGAATGACATGCATGCTCATTAATTTGGACTTGCTGCAACAATGGAGTTCAACTTTTGTTCCCTACATTAAAAAAGGAGCAAGATGGATGGTGGTATTTATTTGAAGTCCCCAAATCACATCATATGGGGTCTCTTAACCTTGTTTCATGTAGCTGAAAGTGATCTTTAACCTAATGCTACTCCCAAAAATTGCACCAATATACAGACAAGCAGAGAGAAGCTGAAAATAATTTCCAAGTTCCAACCAATACCTGTTTTTGAAGTGACAGCAGATTCTGCAAGACAGCATCCCTTCCACCAGGAACTTGCGAGTTAAAGTCCAAGGTATTGTATGAAGCTCCCATATACTTCAAAACTGCACCAATCACTTCTCTAGGAGAATCAACCATTGAAATCTTCCCAGCAAGCTCAGGTCTCCACAAATCCTTCCAGTCCTGCAATTTTGGTTTACATAAATTCATAGTAAAATTGAGTAATTGGATACGGGGTACAGTCCGGGTCATACATTTAAAAGGATTCACCAACTGCTAGATTTTAATACCGATAATCTTCCTTAGATGACTTAAGGGTGGAAAAGAGTCTCAAGGAACTTCCATAGTCACTATTCAAGGTCTTGTAATGTTTTCCTTGACAGCATAAGCCCACGTCATGAAGTTCAAACTATAGAAAACCCCATTTGGTAAAAACTCCAATCACAAGGAAAAAATTCCAGGTTTTCACGTAAGTTACCTCTATTGGGGCAATATTATGCTTCCTAAATTTGTTCTTCTTGTATACGATCACCATGCTTCCCCATCGGTATGGTGCTGCCCAAATCTTGCCGTCAACATTTAACTGTCCATCACTGTTCCTGCGTAAATAAACCTGAGCTAGTCTTAGCAAAAAGTAAGCCGATGAGTAATTCCTCTTTCACTTCAAACTACGTCGGAAAACTGAATAGAACATGAATGTGAAAGCATACCTTCCATTTATCGCTTAAACCCTTAAACCAATCATGCCCTTCCACATCTTGCATGGATTCAATCATACCCTTGCTAATTCCCAAACTAAGCCATGAATCACCCACTGAAACAATATCAGCTGCCACAGCAGACTTTGCGCCAAGTTTGCTTTTGCTAAAGGATGTTGACAAATCATTGAATACATCATCAAGACTTCCACGGAACTCCGTGCTCAGTTTCAATCTCCTTCCTTGTGATTGCAGAAAATCCTACTAGTCATAAAAAAGTAATCCGGATTCCGGGGATCTCTTCAATAATAATATATTACATGTAAACGAAACATAAGCTAATCAAAGTTGCTGGGGGAAAAAAACTTCTAAATACCAAAGAAAATATGTAAAATGTTAAATCAAACCTTAATCCATAATGGAGGTATGGAACCACGAAGTGCAACAATTCGTAAGGGAACGGTCAAAGCAAATGTCTTAGACTTCCAACTATCAAACTTGGCCTTCAATTCCTTATCTTCTACTTCAATATTTTCCATTGCATCAGATTTCCCTGTAAAAACACTTTCTCTAAGTTACTGTATTACTAATTAGTAATTACTTGTATAACAGAATTTAACGTCTTGTATGGCACTACTTCTACGCCTTCAACCTTGATCAAAATGCTTGTCGGACGAGTACCGTATGCACAAGCTAACTAAATTTCTAAAATTTGGTGACAGTGTCAAGGTGTGAAACTCCGGTATATTTTAGATCAGAGTGCCAAAACACACCTCAGTAACCAGGTTACCACCAGAGTGCAAATTTGTGAAGCCATTCAATTTTTCCTTTTTATTATTTTACGTTACAAAACTGAACTTCGATAGTTGGCTACAACAGAGTATGTCTAACCCATTAATGACAGCTATCTAATAGAAAAAAACTTATGTATGGCTATGTATTCTGCTTTGCCAATGGTGAGACATGCTGTATGTTTATATAAACAATCAAAAATAAAAAAAAAAAAAACTGAATTTGGATTAACACCGTTAATTCGATCATCATCTTCATTCAATATTTGACTCGAGGTGGGTGGAAGAAGAGGGATATTTCTAATATCAGCAGCGCGTGCGCCAAGGCAAACGAATAGTATCGAAGAAGCAGCAAACTGAAGGAACAGAGAATGGAAAGTTTTAAGGGGTTTCAAATGTGACGCCGAGGTATTGCCATCGTTGGTATGTGCTAATTTCGGTGAAAATGTTGTTAGACTCTGGGAATTGGACATGGCAAAAACCTTGATTTTTGCAGATCTGAAGGTTCTAATTCGTTGCAAGTAACGAAGTGGGTTTGGGGAATTGAAAGGAAATGGTGAATTCGGGCTTTGTAGATGAGAGGATGATGATAACAAAGACGATAATGATATCGCCATTTTTTATCGAAAGAGCTTCTCAGTCTATGACTGACTCTGTGAGAATGTAAAGAGGTTTCAGCATTAAGGGTGTGTTTGCTTGGGTGAAATCTGAAATTTAGAGGACCTAATAATAATAATAATAATTAACTTAAATTGGGAAAGGATCCCATCACATGTTGGAAAAATAAGCAACGTGCGGTGGTTTTACCTAAATACCACCCACTCTATGAAAACACAATTATTGTCGACCTAATTAAAGTGAGTGAAAAGAACGCACCTTCTTCTCTAACAATCACCGAGCACCATTGTAGCTGCTGCCGTCGTCGCCACCACCACCGTCAATGGGACATCATTAGATCTCAATCGTATCAATATATTAATTTTAATCTTAATTAGGAATTTCAGTTAGAACAATATTAAGATCATAATCCTGTTAACATTAATTTTGATTTTAGTTTCAGAGAATAAATGAGTTCTTTATTTGATGTTCTATAGATCGATTGTGTTTCAATTTTTAGTAGTGACAAATTCAGTTCCGACGATAATAATTTCGTAGAACTGTCATCTATATCTGTTCAAATCCATGATAAGATCCAATTTGATGTTTTACAGTATCGAAAGTTTATAACTAAGATCCATGCAAATTTATATGCAGTATTATAGTGTGGGGTGGTGATGGTGAGGTGGTGATGGTGCGGTGGTGATGGTGTGGTGGCTGTTTTTAATTTTTAATCTTGTCTGCTTCTTTTTTTTTGTTCTGTTGCTTAATGATTATATGACTCTTTAGAATTCAATGATAAGTCATCATCTCTGTTTAATGCGAATGTTAATTCATTTTTGGATCAAGTTGCCCCACATTGATTCACCAATCAGTATTTACGATAATGATGTGTATTTCTGTATCTGGGGTACCAAAGAAGAAGAAGGTAAGTTACCTTTACCTACTCTTGATTAGGTTCACAATTATCACGAGTTTTGACTATGGGTGGTACTTAGGGAAAGTGTGGGTGGCATTTAGGTAAAACCACGTGCGATTGGGGGATGCTTGAACTAATTGGAAGATATAAATTACTTCCCCCAACCAATAGTGTTTGTTAAGAGGTGTTTTTGGAAGCGAAAATACTAAAATACCCTTTGGTTGAACATTATCAAAAGACTATACTACCCTTCCCACAAGATAAAAATCTAAAACTTAAAATCAAAACACAAAATCAGTTATCCCCCATTTCTTTCATTTGTGCCGGCACACTCGTAGGTTAGGGTTTCAAAAAAAAAAAATTCTTCATCGTCGATTCAAAAATATCTTCGTCGATTACCCCAATCTATCTATAATCATGCCTCCACGAAAGAAACTTAATCCCAATCCGCAATCAAAATCAAAATCACTTGCTCAACAAAAACAAGAAGAAAGAATCAATCGGATTGCCGAAGAAGAAGAAGAAGAAGAAAAAGAAGAGAACTCGGACAATCAACCTCTCGTAAACATGGCTTTTGTGAGAAAGTAAGTGATTTTTGAACTGTGTTATATGTGTTTGAGTCGATTTACAACAGTGGGTTTAGGTTAGAATCGCGAACCCTAACTCAAACAATTAAGTTTCAGTGAGTTCCGGCATTGAAATTAATATGAATACAATGTCGGTAGTGAGTTCCGGAACTGAATTTAGTTTGAATACTATGCCGGTACTGTGTTACGACGTTGATCTTAGATTGAATACTATGCCGATTATATAACTAAAATCATCTGAAAGTGAATGTTTAATCCCGACATTGATTTTAGGTTGAATACTGCGCCGGAAATAGGTCACGGCATTGTTTTAAATTTATTCGAATATGTCGGAAGTGCACTTTTAATATACAGGAAAACCCTAGGAATTTGTCATCAGTACCTGAAATTGCGGGGGTCTAACAACCACACCCAACAATTCGTTTGGAAATCTGAGAGGACTTACTCCAATATACTTTCTAGAGAATCAACTAGACAGTCAGACTCAATCTAGAGAAAAGTATATCAAAGAGTTTATATCTCTAACTCTTAATTCAATCTGCAATCAGCAAAGTAAAATCTGCAAGCCCGATTGAATATAAGAGGAGTAACTTGAACAGTACCAAAGACCAATGTTCAAGTGTCAATCAATTTAAATCAACAACCAAATATTGGATATTCTAATTGATTGATCTTAACGCACAACCTGTGATATTTCAATTATGTAACAAAATATAATGCGCAAAAGAAATAACACAGACACTAAAATTTTGTTAACGAGGAAACCACAAATGCAAAGAAACCCCAGGACCTAGTCCAGATTGAACACCACACTGTATTAAGCCGCTACAGACTCTAGCCTACTACCAATTAACTTCGGACTGGACTGTAGTTGAACCCTAATCAATCTCACACTGATTCAAGGTACAGTTGCGTTCCTTATGTCTTTGATCCCAGCAGAATACTACGCACTTGATTCCCTTAGTTGATCTCACCCACAACCAAAATTTGTTACGACCCAAAGTCGAAGACTTTATAAACAAATCTGTCTCACACAGAAAAGTCTATAGATTGAATAAATCTGTCTCCTACAGAAATACCCAAGAGATTTTGTTATGTCTTTTGATAAATCAAGGTGAACAAGAACCAATTGATAAATTGGTCTTATATTCCCGAAGAACAGACTAATATTATCAATTACCTCACAATAATCTTAATAGACTAGCGAAACAAGATATTGTGGAATCACAAACGATGAGACAGAGATGTTTGTGATTACTTTTTCTTGCCTATCGGATAAATTAATCTCGAGTCAATTATTTCAATTGTACTCAATATGATAGAATCGGGCAAGATCAAAACACGCAACTACAAAGAGAATAGTTGGATCTGGCTTCACAATCCCAATGAAGTCTTTAAAGTCGTTAACCTACAGGGTCTCGAAGAAACCTAAGGTTAGAGGAGAATCGACTCTAGTTATGCAATTAGTAACACACATAAGAGTGGGTATTAGGTTTCCCAGTTGCTAGAGTTCTCCTTTATATAGTTTTCAAATCAGGGTTTGCAATCCAAGTTACCTTGGTAGCAAAGCATTCAATATTCACCGTTAGATGAAAAACCTGATTCAACCAAGATAATATCTTTCAACCGTTAGATCGAACTTAGCTTGTTACACACAAATGAAATGTACCCTCATTTAGGTTTATGTAACCGTACCCAAACGTGTACACCATGTTGGCTCACAAATAGTTAACCGAGGTTAACCATATGATTACTCTCATATCAACCTTATTCATCTTAACCATAACTAGTTCAAATGACTCAAATGAAACTAGTTAAAGAGTTGTTCAATTGCTATATTCTCATAGACTTATACAAGAACACAATTGAAGCAAAATCGGTTTGATTCACTCGAATCAATCATGAACATTATAACCACGGTTTGCAAAGATTGCATTCCTTATTATATAAATGTTTAAGTTCATGTACACAACCGACTTTAGAACTTTAACCTTCAAGTATGCAAACGGGTACGCATACTTGAAATACCCGGACCAAGATTGGGTTTCGCCAGTACGCAAACGGGTACGTGAACTTTCAATCCCAGCAAAAATTCTCGGACATGAACCTGTACGCCAGTACGCAAACGGGTATGCATACTTAGGTTCCCGGATTTCTCAAACCAACAGGTACGCAAACGGGTGCGCATACTATGGTTCCCGGACATGGATTACATATGTGCAAGAGTGCACAACATGACATATCCAATAATGGTTAAGTGTTCTAAACTCTTATTTAAATTATTGAAACTTTTTTAGAGGATGACAACATCCGTTTTCACACACTATTGAAATAATCATAACGAAACATTCCAAGACTACACCAAATGATTGTATCACACAAACCATGTAAGATGTTACACGGCAATTTTCAAATGATATAAGATGAACTTGGTCGAAGCGAAAGCTTGCCAACACATATTTCGAGAAATATGTAAGCGAGATAAACTCAGCTTGAAATCTCAAATGTGTATATAGAAAACTATATCGTAATACGACTTATGTCTCAATATAGGAGATAGAGTAGAAATAGACTTTCCAAGTGATAGATGAGTTTTAGTCTCCACATACCTTTTGTCGATGAAGTTCCACAAGCTCCCTTTAGTAGTTTTTCGTCTTCAAATGATGAACGCCGTGAAGTCTAAGCTCAACTACACAATCTATGTCCTAGTCTGAGACATCTATAAATAGGCTAGAAATCAAGACTTATAGTTTTGATCACTAACATTGACAAACATGCTTGATATAGCAACGCATGCGAGTTCGACCGAGCAGTGCTCTAACAATCTCCCTCTTTGTCAATTTTAATGACAAAACTATCAATACATATGGATTACAAAATAAATAAAAATTGTAGCTTCTCATCCAAATGCTTGATTTCCTTGGCATCTTCAACACGACTCGAAAACTCCGTCACTTCCAGTACTCCATGATTCTAAACGTGTTCAACTCAGCATCATAGTTGTTGAAGATCCGTAGCGATAACAATGAGAAAAAAAATGCTCTCAATCATTGTTATACAGTGTCATCGTATTATTACACAACATCAAAGTTCAATTGTATCACAACTTTGACAACAATACTATGGTGATATGTATCACTCCCCCTTAGTCAATACTTCATCTCGACATGAAAACCACTCACCCTTACATAATGATTCGTAAACCATATGTATTTGTAGTATGAAACTACACCTCAATTCTCCCCCTTTTTGTCAATATAAATTGGAAAAGATACGAAAACTAGTGGGATCCTCATGAAATTTTCATAGAGATACTTCATGACCAAAAGAGAATAACATACCAACTTACTTAGATGCAATCATAAAGCCGAAGCTAAATACATTCATCAAGGAGTTTATAAAGATACAAGATAACCCCTATAATATTCCACAGCCGCACTCCCCACAAAGATATGGAAATAAAGCACAAGTTTAAAAAGAACTCTCCCACATAATATGTCATTCTCGAAAGAACAACAAAGGCGACCTTGCTTTTGCTAGAAAATAAGGATTTCTTTGGATATAACCAAATCACATGAAAACATGGATTTGAATCCAAAAATCTCAATTGAATCAACCACAAAAATGATCAATTCAATTGGTCATGCTCGACATAAGAGAACTTACGGAGCAACACAGTACATGCACAAAAGTGTGGATCGGAGATCGAGCAATACTGCGAAATATACAAGGATTCATTGTATTTTTCATCACTATTTGCACAATGACATATAATAGACTTAATCCTTGTAAATAAAAGTTTTATCCTTTCTTTCATCAAAATTTGCATAATGACATAAAAGGCTTTAACTTTTGTTTGTCAAAAGTTCATTTTATCTTTTATCAATACTTTCATGCCAACATAATAGAGATAACTTTTGAACAAGTATGGGACAATCACAGGTTCACGGACGTAAACAACATATCCCATAACAGTTTGCAATATATAAAATCATAAAGATTAAAATTGCAAAAATCATCTTCCAAAACCTTAGAATTTAAATAAATAAATCTAAAAACATTTCGCTTAGCAATCTGTATGGACTAACTCTAATATACTTTTAAGAAAATCAACTAGACAGTCAGACTCAATCTTAATAAAAAGTATATCAAAGAGTTATATCTCAATTTCTCGATTCAATCCTTGCTCAAACAAATAGAAATTTGCGAGCCTGGTTGAATACAAGAGAAATTAACTTGAACGGTACCAAAGACCAATGTTCAAGGATCAATCAATTTCAATCAACAACCAAAGGTTGGATCAATTGATCGATTCAACGCACAACCTGTGATATTTCAATTATATAACAAAATATAATGCGGAAAAGAAATAACACAGACACCAGAAGTTTTGTTAACGAGGAAACCGCAAATGCAGAAAAACCCTGGGACCTAGTCCAGATTGAACACACACTGTATTAAGATGCTACAGACACTAGCCTACTACAAACTAACTTTGGTCTGGACTGTAGTTGAACCCCAATCAATCTCACACTGATCCAAGGTATAGTTGCGCTCCTTACATATCTGATCCCAGCAGGATACTACGCACTTGATTCCCTTAGCTTATCTCACCCACAACTAAGAGTTGCTACGACCCAAAGTCGTAGACTTTAATAAACAAATCTGCATCACACAGAAAAGTCTACCGTAATAGATAAATCTGTCTCCCACATAAATGCCTATGAGTTATTGTTCCGTCTTTTGATAAATCAAGGTGAACATGAACCAATTGAAAACCCGGACTTATATTCCCGAAGAACAACCTAGAATTATCAATCACCTCACAATAATCTTAATCGACTAGCGAAAGAAGATATTGCAGAATCACAAACGATGAGACGAAGGTGTTTGTGACTTCTTTTATATCTTGCCTATCGGAGAAATCAATCTCAAGCCAATCTTACGATTGTACTCAAATACGATAGAAACAACAAGATCAGATCACACAACTACAAAGAGAATAGTTGGGTCTGGCTTCACAATCCAAATGAAGTCTTCAAGTCGTTAACCTACAGGGTCTCGAGAAGAAACCTAAGGTTAAAGGAGAATCGACTCTAGCTAATACAACTAGTATCACACAGAAGGTGTGAGGATTTGGTTTCCCAGTTGCTAGAGTTCTCCTTTATATAAACTTTCAAATCAGGGTTTGCAATCAATGTTAGCTTAGTAACAAAGCATTAAATATTCACCGTTAGACGAAAACCTGATTAGATTCAAGCTAATATCTTTCAACCGTTAGATCGAACTTAGCTTTTTATACACAAATGAAATGCACGTTCATTTAGGTTTGTGTAACCGTACCTAAACGTGTTCACCTAGTTGGTTCAACAGTAGTTAACCAATGGTTAGCCATATGAGCACTTTCATATCAACCTTATTCATCTTCACCATAACTAGTTCAAATGACTCAAAAGAACTAGTTAGAGAGTTATTCAATTGCTTAGATCTCATAGAAGTATATAAGACACATTCGAAACAAAAACGATTTTGATTCACTCGAATCGAATGATGAACATTATAGCCACGGTTTGCAAAGACTGGATTCCTTAGTTTATTTATATCTTAGTTCACGAATAACCCTTTTTTAGAAAATAACCTACTCAAGTATGCATACCGGTACACATACTTAAGTACCCAGATTGAGTTTATTTTCAGTTCACAAACTCCAGCAGAAATTCACGGGATGTGAACTTCTGGCAGTATGCGTACGGGTACGCGAACTTAGCTTCTGGACATCCTAACCAGTAAAGTACGCATACTTTGGTTCAAGGATTTTTGACTTACACAAGTATGAGTTCACATACAATGTTTATATCCATTCAAGGTTATTATTCTAAATTCTCACTTCAATCATTGAGTTCACATACAATAGTGAAAACCGTGGAGTCTAGAGCTCAACTACACTTTCTATCCTAATCCGAGACTTAGATATAAGTAAATTAGAAATCAAGACTTATAGTTTTGGCAACTAAACTTGACAAACAAGCTTGAGATATCAACGCTTGCGAGTTCGACCGAGCAGTGCTCTAACAGAGACTCATGGATTTGGAAAGGCATTCTTGAAGGCATTCATAACATTCAACAACACTGTGTTTGGAGAATTGGTAATGGGAGGAAAATCAAAATCTGGGAAGATCTTTGGATCCCAAATTCCACAGCTAGACTCATCAAACCTACTCACTGCTCCAAACACATTGAGATTGTTGAACATCTTCTGCAACCCAATGGGAACTAGAATTATACTCTGGTTCAACACATCTTCAACCCCAATATACCTCGGGCCATTTTGGTTCTGACTACTCATCCAGGGGAGGAAGACAATATTCATAGGACCTTAAATGACTCTGGCAAGTTGTCTGTCAAAGCCCTCTACAAGGCCAAGATAGATAATCTGTATCGAAATGATCCTTTAACAAGAAACTGGGTAGCTATCTGGAAAATGGACATTGCTCCAGTTATAAATATTTTTATTTTGAAGTGTGCTCATGAAATCCTACCCACCAATGCTAAAACTGCCACCATTCTGCATTACATAGATCTTATTTGCCAAGTTTGCAACAGTGGGGAGGAAACCATGACACATTTATTCCTAAATTGCCCTACAACTACTTCTGTATGGCATGAAATTATTGTCCCATCCCATGACCAGTTTGATAATACTATAAACTTCATGGATTGGTCCAATTCTTGGTATATGTCTGGAGCTACAAATGAAAACAGTAATATCTATGCCGCTACATGCTGCCAAATGCCAGGCAAACCTCTCTGTGCATCAAACAACATTTATGTGATCATAACATAATACACAACCTACCAGATCATATATTGAATACTTTCCCCCTTACTGGTGGAGAGTCTGACACAGAGGAAAACATTATTGCTCCTTATGATCTAAACCATTATCCTAAACAGGACTTTGGTGTTATCATAAAAATATGCACGCTACAAGGCCCTGAAAGTTCCATATATTTCTCTGCTCTGACTATTTTGGATTTTGCAGGAAACCACATTGGTACCAGAGGACACCCAGGCCCCTCTGGAAATTGGGGAGCAACAGGAGGACCAGACTTAGCTTTCAGCGGGGCCAAAGAAATGCAGCATACCAATATAGAAATACAAGCTGAATCCAGGGAAATTCTGATCAGATTTAAAATTCTATACAATCAGGCAGTCAAAGGAAGATTTAACCTCAGTTACCATGAATCCTCAAGAAGTGAAGAAGAAGAAGACACTGTGAAGACACTGTCACAAGAACAAATCCAATTTATTTTGTTTTAACTAGTCTTAAAATTATCCATAGACTTTAAAATTTGGATACTCTTAATCTTGCTATCTTTTGTAAAAACAATGTAGGCAGGCTAAGTGGCAGCCTTGCCAACACTATGTTTGGTTCTTAGACTTCGGTCTAAGTTTTTTTCTATAAAAAAAAGCTCTTTTTTGTCGTTCTTTACTACAATTACTTAGTAAAGATAAAACTTTTTATCTAAAATTATCTCCAATCACAAAATCCTATTTAATAAATTTTATTTAAAAATAATTTAGAAACAAATGATGAAGCAGAATAAGCCCCAAAGGTTGTAGACTTTCTCTTTTACCCATATTTAGACTAAGACCCAATGTTATAGAGTCTAATCTAGACTTTCTCTTTTATCCACACTTAGATGTCATTTTTCTTTATGACCTTAACCCTAATAAGAGATGCTCTTGTTATCACTAAATCAATCAAACAATCAAAAATGTAGTGTGAAATAACGCAAAAGAGTACGATCTTTTTGATTTATTTGTGGAACCATATATATATTTAACAACATTTACTTGTTTTTTTCATACAGAAGATCAACAAAAGAGCAAGATCCATTTCATATCCAAAGGATTTCTTGGTTGGACCGAAGCAGCAATGTCATCAAACTAACTACAATCTTTTCTTGTACGTGAGGATCCCGCCAGAGCACCTTGAGTCCGTAAGAAGTGATCCATTTATTAACGATAAGAAGTGATCCAATTTTTCCGTAAGAAGTGATCCAATTTTTCTTTAATTTTCTTCATGCCTGTTCCAAGCTCGAAGTACCATTTATACAAGGAAGAAACCCCTTACATGATTTCTTCTTCATATATAACATATTGGCAATTACTTGGAAGTATATATATTTATTTTTATTTTGCTCCTTCCAAGCTCGAAGTACCATTTTTACAAAAAAGAATCCCCTTGCATGATTTCTTCCTCGTTACTACCAAATAAATGAAATGTAATTGTCCGGTTGACCAATAACGAGGACTACCTTTTATTTGCAAATATTTGAAAAAGCAATAATGAGGAGTTGAGGACTTCAATTGGCTTAAACTTTATTCCACCCTAAAGATTTAGGGGACCGGATAGGAAGGATTGAATGTAGACAATCTATAACATAACTGATAGGGTTGAGCTAACATCAGGTTTAAACTTTAAACCAATAAAATAAACAATCCCATGTAGGCTCTCTGAAGGAAGAAAAGCTAGGAAATACTAGATGAAACTAAAAGAAAAACATAGGCACATATCTTTTTAGAGTCGGTATACAAAATATCGATTTCACTGGCCAACAATCAATTCTAAAGAGGCATGCTCCAAAACATCACTAATCAATACATGCCCCTTCATAAGCAACAAGCAAGAAAAACACAAACCTCTGGAAGTGGCCAGAAAATTGTTACTAATACTTTCTTTCTCTACATTAGCATTGAATATAATATTTAAACCCTATAAAACAAAACCCAACAAACCAAGAGCTACCCCTACCTACTTCAACCAACAAGCTCCGGCATCCTGCAAGTATCACCAGCAGTCCAAAGAAAGCCCTTGTTGTTCCCTAGAGGTGGCGCTCCCACCCCCCAAACAATCAGCCTACCCAACCACAACCACCACCACTAATCTAAAAGAACAAGATCAGGGAGAAATGAACAAAATATAAAAATAAAAATAACAAGAGAGGTGATTTTGGATCGACACCGCAGAGAAGCCTGTGATCAGTCATTCTAAAGCTCCCCTTGAGAAAATCTTTAGAGTGAAAGCGAGGAGAAGGGCTACAGTTAGCAAAATGAACAAACCCATTTGGGATTGATCCAAATTCACTATGAATCAACCATCTCATCTTGTAGCTCACTGGGAGCAATAAGTCCTGGGATTGTAAGCATCCTCTGACGCTCCTTTTCTCTCCGAGTAGCTGCCTCCTCAGCATAAAGATCCTTGTTATCCTGCAAATAAGCACAACCAACCACAGCTACTAATTAAGCCCATATACCAATTGGGTGCCAAAATTATTCATAGCCCAATCTCATACAAAGTAGTGGACTTCACAAACAATTACAGAGCTGACTGTCAACTCTTAAGGTATTGTCTCATGCAGATTAAGTGTTTAAATGCAATTACCTGAGCTGAGAATTCTTTGGACTGCACAAGGAAGTCTCGGATATGATTCTTGAAACTGGCAGGGTCATTTCTTGAGTCAAACAGCCCACTTACAAACTGTGTGACCTGTAAAGAGAAGTACTTTTATTCATTATCTTAACCAAAAAGAAATTAAATACTAACAATTTGGTCCAGTAGTAATCCCTACCTCTGCAGTAGTCATGTTGGGAAATGATGAACCCAGAAGCTTAATAGTGTATTCACGAACAAACACTGTGTTGTTAGGGTAAGGCACAGATGTCGCATCCCACAGAGGCTCTGTTAATGAGCCAGAGTCCACCTGCAAATGAATTACATACTATGTTTAAATCATGTTTCCAATACATTTGATTTCTGATCAGGAAGGACATGATACGAATTATATACCAGGCAAAATAAGTGCTGCAGGACTAGAACATGTAGCTTGAAACCAGGTTTATGAAATGTATCAGTTAAGACAGCAAAAATCTCTTGCTCGATTGTCACGAAGTAAGTCCGGTGGAACTGATTGCAAAACTCGGAAACCTGAAAATTTTTCAGCATCTCCAACAGGAGGTTGAGCCCAGTTTCAGCAATATTTCTTTCTGTGTGTCTGAAAGCCCATATAATGGAATCCATGACGAGCTTCAATTGCTGATGTGCACAGAGAACGAAGCAAACATAAAGGGTCATAACACTGAATAAATGAATTTTAAGGAAGAAAAAAACAAAAAAGATGGACAAAATTGCAAAAACAAAAGGTGACAACGGTTCGTGACCAACCTGGCTCGACAAAATAATTAAAGCTGGGAAACAATGTGTAGCAATCGCTCGCAGTAACGAAAAGAATTTAAGACGGTGCTCGGGATAGTCTTCGAAGTTCTTTGTAATCATCTGGAATGATAAGAAAAAAGGCAACTTGAACATCAGTTACAAAACCGAGACGGATGAATAGTTCAACAAAAAAAGAGTTTCCTCACCCCAAGAGTACATTCAAAAACAGCTTCGAATATGTGAGGAACATCCTCTGTCATCACACCTTTGTACCTACAACATGGAAACAAATTCATCAGGAAATTGAGGTACTATGAAAGCTAAGACAGACTGTCAAACTTAATCCTGCTATGAAGTCGAATTGCTAGTTCAAAAACCATGAACATCAAGAAAATTCCCTACTACACTTGACAATGATCTAAATGAAAAAAAGAATAAAATTGAATCAATAAGAGGGAACGCTAACTTGTTTATGATTGTTGCAAATAGTGAAAGAACTTCGGACTCCCTCGCATCAGGCAAATTTCTCGCATAATCACCAAGAACAGGATCCATCATTGGCGGCACAAACTGCTTTCCAATTTGGGGTTGATCTTCAGCCTTGTCCAGAAATGTCTCAATGAGCTTGAGAGTCTCCCTTTTTACTGATCTGCTAGGCCAAATCGTGTCAGTTGAGTGTCAGTTGAATTATGAGAAAATTAACAAAAATAGTGTTAAATAAATGAGAGAGTTTGATGTTAATATCCGGGTCTATCTTGCACTTACCGCAGAAGTTTTACGCAGGAAGTTTTTGACGCGAAGGGCCCACCCTCAGCGATACTACTTGAAATAAGCTCGCTGTACATTCTGTTCAACAGTCACACAGAAAATAAGACTGGCTTAGTTACACAACTAAGTGTCAGATATTATAATCAATGAGTATGTTGTTCACAAGATATAAGTAGACAAGAAATACCTGTACACATTCAGCATGTCCAAAAAGATCAAAGATATTTGTGGTAAGAAAAATGTTCCTAGTGCAGTAGCAACACTTGTATTTGTCTGTCAAGTAGCAATGCCAAGTAAAATCAATATCACGACGTGGAACTAAACAGCCCCTCGAAACTACAAAGCATGATGACAGTTGAAGCTAGTAGCCACTAGCTTGACAACAGATAAAATACCTGCAATATGTTCAATACAGTCCGAATCACATCTTGATCCTTCAGAAAGTCAACGCTCTGGCGTGCTTGTCCAATAATTTCAGCCCATTTCTGCACAATAAAAGGTGCTCATAAATCCCCAAGCTATAAGAACGTACTGAATCAGAACCCGGAAAAAGAAAGGCATACAAAAAGATGCAGGTAAGCAGTAGGCACACCAATTACACGATAACAGCCTAAAATCTCACCTGATTTGGCAATTCCATCAATCTCTGGAGATACTCATCCCTTTTTGGGGGGTCAGACTCTGCTTGCACCATGGTACCAACCTTCAAAGAAGAACAGAAGTCTGCTTGAACCATAGTATATAAATGTACATATAAAACTAGCCATCTTAACTAAGAGCAGAAAACTTACTGATTCATAAAATGTATGAATCTGATGAGGCTCAAGATCCACAATTGTAGTTGGAAGGCCTGTTAGAAGCTCGGATACGAAAGGCTCACTCTCTCCAACCTGCAAATCAGAAGCAAATCGTCAGTCCTGACTACCAATGAATACATACATCATCAACATATGATACATATCTGACAACTTACCTGTACAAGGACAAATTTGCGCTTGCACTTTTGGACTATCTTTAAGAACGTATCACAGGCCATATCCTGAAAGAAAAAAAGGTCAGTTTTGTATGTTAAAGAATTTTTTTTTATTTTTGATGCATGTGGAAGAAGAAGATAAATGCTAAAGCATCTGCATCTATACATCTAAACATGCAGTAGAAACATCTTGATACAGATTTTGCGACGGAGCCCAAAACAACTAACCTGCACTCCAGGATGTGTTTCATGCATGAATTCAAACAGCTTATTCACAACAGTTTTCAAGAATTTCCAGTGAGCTCTCAAAAACTTCGGGTACTGTCCGACAACATACCTAATGAAACAGCAACAGCAGATTGTAAATAACAAGTCAAAACTATAAACCAAGTTCAACGTTTCATTGATAAGGACTCTTACATGATGTTACTCGCAATTACAGCTTTGTTGTCTTTCCCTTTTGTGATTTCACATAAGTTTAGTAAATCTCGAATCACCATTACAAGAAACCTGTTTTCCTGGGAAAAAATATACAAGACAAGGAAGTGTAAAACAGCATAAAGATGAAAAAAGATACAGCAAGTACTAAGCATTCTACAGGAGGAAAAACATTCTACAGGAGGAAAAACAATTGATAGACAGAATTGTGAAACACAAAACAGTTTGGGCAACAATTGAATCTACTATCAACAGATACCAATTAAATGAATGAGAATGTAAAACGTATGAGCAATCAAAACGCCTTTCCAGGAAGACCAAAAACAACTTTGGTACCATACAATCGGACTAATCATCTCTGAGAAAAATGGCTCCTGCTTGAAGAAAAAGAACTGTATAACGAGTTCTTGTTTTAAAAATATCCAATGTTGATACATAATGGCACCCGAGTCGGACAGCTCTAACTAGCCAGTAAACTCAAAATTTGTACCAGTCGGATATGTAAAGCCTTCAGGTAGCCAGTTAATTTCCTGAAGAGCATGGATACCATAAACCTAAGCCTAACTTAGTTTTCTAAGGTCATTGAGTCAGTCACTTTAGACCGGGTGTCGTACACCGACAACTGTACCCACGGCATTGCTCAATAGAGAACATGTAAAAGGTGCACACTTTGCTCATACATTTCCACAGAACCTAGGAGAGAAGGTACCTGCTCTTCCATCATGGACCCGGATATAGACCCTATTGCCCAGCACAATGTGTTTAAGTTGTTCCATGACCAATCCTCGCCATTTAACTGTTTACTCAGCTTTTTCAACATCTAGAGCAACCACACAAAAAGAAAATCAATACTGTTCACCCCACAAACATATTAGCACATAACCATAAGTTCCATGAGATACAGTGGTTAAGAAATATCAAGGGATCAAAAAGGACAGAAAATACAGAACTCGTGGACCCGTCAAAGGAAACCGAAAGCCAAAGAAAAGCAGGTGAACAATGGAAATGTGAATGCATAGGCTAATTCAATATTTCAGTAAGATGCCAGAGAGAGAGAGAGAGTTATCTACCTGATGTTCGGTATCCTCATGATCAAGGTGCGACAAGTATATCAGTGTCTCCCTCATTATCTGAAAGTAAAGAGCAATGGTCATAAGCAAGAAGAAAAAACCATAGAACTAATATTAGGAATGAAGGATTGAACACAATTATCTCTAGAACTCAGTATTTAAATGCAAAAGTAACCAACTTTTTATATGCCTTGTGAGAACTGAAATAAAAAGAATAAGAACATAATAGTTGTGAGTACACATTGATATCCGTGAATCTAATAGTAGGATTGGATATATACAAAGCAGACAGACATTTTCAAAGAGAGAGAACAAACCTTATACTGAACAAGGACATCGTTGTCCTTCATGGTTTCACGCACAATATTGCCATTTTCATCTTCAACGATCAAAACCTCTTCAGGCTTGGCCATACGACAGATCATAAGCAGTCTCAACTTAGACATAGGAGCTGCATAGAGTTGACGTCGCTGTACAATTTGAGATCCCACACCATCAACTATGCCGGAATGCATTGGCATCTGTAGAATCAAGACAAAAATTGAGTCATTAAAACATGTTAGTGCTGCACTCAAACTCTCAAACTCGAATTGAAAACATACAGGACAGTCATTTTTTAAGCACTTTGATCTGTCTACTTGCGGATTTGTTTAAGAATACGACTTAAGATGCCAAACCTGAAGACCCATAGCATTTGCGGTCGCAGCAGGGCTATCCAACGCATTATGTGCCTCAAACAGCTCCAAGACTAAAGAGTTCCAATAATCCAAACAGACCTGTTCCGTTGCAGCTAATTAGTACAGAACAAACAAGATTTAATTTCACAGAGACTCATTAGCAAGAAAGTCAACCTTGAAAACCTCAGTATCATCTACATATGAGATTCCAATCAGATACTCAAGACCCATTAGAAGTGCAGCTATATTCTCCGGGGTGACTTCAAGTACTCGAATATGAGACTGCATAAACAGCAAAAAAATTAAAAAAATGTTAAAACAGAACCATACAAAGGGACAGACAGCGCGAGTTAACAGCAACAGATACTCCAGTTTGAGGACTAAAACACAGCAAAGCACTGAAGTATCACTATATAGCTGATAAATCAAAGCAGCTTTTATTTTCCAATTTGATCAAGCTCCTTAGTTAACATTCATTTCCACAACATTGTATATGTTGTTGCGAAACTTGCCTTGAAAAATGCAGTAAAAAACATTGCCAAATTCTGAATAAATGCCTGACAAAATCATAAGAAATATAACAATTAGAAAAGATCAAAAAATATTCATGCCTCAAAGATGTCAAGAAAACAATACTACAGGAAAAAGTATTCTACCTGCTCATCAGTAGAACCCTGTGCATATGCATCAGGAAGGTTTGTTCCGGGCAGAAGAATATTCTGCAAAACCAGATCAACAAATACAAAGACAAGGAAATCATCAGAACTCAAGTTACAAAGTGCACTGGACATAGACACTTATCAGTTAGGCAATTGGGTCCTTTGTGATCTGAAATACCTGCAATTGTGCAATGAAAACAGTGTACATTTTCACATACTGCATGTTATAGAAGTCTCCAAACTGAAGGGCAGCAACCTGTGAACATAGAGGGGTTATCAGTACATCGAAGAAAGAACAAAGAGGAACTCTAGTAGGGGGAGGGGAGAGAAAGTTTAGTAGTACCTCTGACAAACATTGGAGAGTAAGATTCCTATATGCCGCCACAGGAAAGAAATTCAAAAGTGTCTCTAGCTATAATATATATATATAAAAAAGAAAAAAGGAAAAGAAATATGCATTAGTCGATTAGCCTACAGAAGATCGGAAGGAAGAGACACCAGGATTGACTAAAAGATCGTGTTCTCCTAAACATTGGAGAGTAAGATTCTATATGCCGCCACAGGAAAGAAATTCAAAAATGTCTCTAGCTATAATATACAAAAACTAAAAAAAAAAAAGGAAAAGAAATATGCATTAGTCAATTAGCCTACAGAAGATCAGAAGGAAGAGACACCAGGATTGACTAAAAGATCGTGTTCTCCTAAACATGAGTTTATTTCCGACCGTTCTAGACTTTCTTTATTTGAAATAAAAAATGAAAACAGTCTAGTAATTAGTGCACAAACCAGTGGGGATTCAAAGATGTAGCCCAGAGGAATCCATGAAAGGAAAGCGTGCAACGTAGCCAGTGTTGCCCTTATAAGCTCAGTTCTTTGAGATGCAGATAGTACATATAAGCATAGCTCGTGAATAAGTTGAAACTCACTGCAAGAAAAACTTGTGTGTAAGCTACAGTAAGAGAAAAACAAACCATCCGACGAAGACCAACTACAGATGATACAAGGGTTGACTAACAGTTACGAAGCAGATTCCGTGTCCAAGGAATTTTTCTAACTTCTAACATATGTACAATCACAATTTTTCTACTCGATAAGTAACCCCGTAGACACATGATAATGTAACAGAACAATGAGATTAGCAAGGCCATTAAAACAATACCTATTCAATGATTGTTTTAGCTCTTTGATCTTCTGCTGAGTCATTTCACCACGTGAAAAGTCAAACACCTCTTCACTGAGAAGCTGAGAAAAAGATAACACGTATTAAATATTTTTTCACCATGTCAAAAAACTTGTAGTCATTGACATGCTAAAACAGATACGATCACAGAAAAAATGAATCTCAAATCCAATATATTACCTTTAATATAGCCATGCAATTCTCACATATTGTTTCACTTGTCTTCGCTGCTGAAACAAGATCCGGAATAAAGCTTCGCCACCTAGCTGGCCACTCATGTTTCAAGATCTGTGGTTTTAAAAGCAAACAGCATTGAGTTCAAGCATTAGAAGAAAAAAAAATACATAAACCGTTCAATCCTAGCATACCCTAACCTAAAGTTTATGATCATTTGCATCATCCCTTATAACACTCTAAAATTGGGTGGATTTGAGCCACAACAAAAATTCCTCACAAAAATATTCTGACTTAACTAGCAGAAGAAGATGGTGCTGATGGGTAAAAACTCTTTCATGATGATGAATAGCAGTAAAAAAAAAATCCTTGCTCTGAGGATGGTGATAATTGCTCTATAGGTTTAAACAGATCCAACAAAGAAGCAAGTAAGCAAGTAAAAGGAACAACTACACTAGATCCAAAGCATAACATGATTCTCAAGCAGTATATTTCACAAATGAAAATATGCAGAACGAAAAGTTTTCCTTTAATTCCTTAGGAAACAAGGTGTGATTCAACATATTTGCAACAGGAGTTCATAAATGAATATTTAAGTATATGCCGTGATTTTTACCTGAACTAAGATAATATTGAGTTTGTTAACATACAGCCTTTCCCGACGAAAAGAAGCATCGTTGCTTGAAAGCTACGGGAGACGAAAGATAAATTGTCATTAAGAAAATGTTTCATGTTGGAACTATATCAACTTTACACAACATAATTTAGTAACCTAATTCATTTACCTGTACAATCACTTCTGATATGTAATTTTTCATTCCATCCCTTTGTTCAACGGGCAATGCATTCCACCTATACTTAATCACACCTTCGAGAACCTGTATGCAAGAAATGACAATGTGTAACTGAATGAAGAAAAACTAAACTCTAAACCCCACTACCTAGTTATCTCCTGGTATTTAGAAAGACAACCCCAACTTTGAAAGATGCACCCTAAGAAGTGTAGATGCAACATGAATTCACAGCCTTCCACAACATGGAGCAGAACTAACCTGCAATGCAAAGAACTTAGTATTCAAGTTCTGAGAGTTCTGTAGAATGTGAACCACTTGCAACCACATATCTGGGTTGTTCTGCAACTCCCGCAAAATTTGATCTGCTGCTGTTCTCTGCCAACCAAAAGGAAAATTAATACTACGAATCATGTAACAGAACCATGGAAAAGACAACGCAGGAATCTCTCCAAATTATATCACACAACGCAACAAAGAGACTGATGTCAGTTGCAATCTTCTAGGAATAGTAGCAACCAGTTCCAGAAATGGAAATGATTGAGATTCGCAGTTACAACAACCAGACTAATATTTAAAGGCAAAAGAGACCAGACTAATATTTAAAGGCAAAAGAGAGTTAGACCCTGTACATGCTCTGGATTTTCGTATTTTTACTTCTGGTGGCTTAAAAGTCTTCAACTTGACAACAAAACAATTAATGTCCTTCATAATCCTTGCACATATTCTCATACTTCCCTAATGTGGTTATCTCAAATTGATATCCCCAAAACAGAAAAATAATAATCCTGGCGACGGTATGTCTTTACTGCCATTTCATTGTGGCTATAGATAACTTATAATCTCCTCAAAACTCAAAAAATCAAAATGCAGAAAGTTGTACAACAACCAAGGGTTTCTGGGAACTGACTCAGTCGTCAGAGATGTTTTAAAACGTCTCCATGAAAAAGAACTGTACTAGGTTTAGGAGATTATGATTTCCAATTACATTTTCACCTGCTAGAAAGAAACACCAAAACATTTGGACCAGACAGATGAAGGAAGCTCAATTGAGTCTCACTGAGATACAAGCTGGACAAGTGTCGGCCTAAGTGGGCAATGCAGGCAACCCTGGTATAGTTATTTGCTTTGCTATTTTAATCTCCAATCATACTTTGTAAAATACACATTGTCATTGATAGAACCCTAGCATAGTATAACTTCTAAAGCAGGTAAGATTCAACATTACATACGGATCAAATAAGTAAGTAATCACCCTAATCAACCATTACAAAAAACAGGGAAAAAAAGGTTACGAAACACACAAATATTCAGAAAACAGTAACTCCAAGAAATTCACCTCTTCTTTAGATCCCGTTCCATAAAAAGCAGCAACCGTAGCATCCAGTCCGGGAACATCAATCGGTTGACTTAAATCCCTAAGTTTCTCAGCCGCCATGACTCTACAACAACAAAAATCAAATCTTCTATCACTTCGCGAACTCTTCTTCTCACACACTAAATCAAACTTTCAAATCAAAACCCTAAACACTTAATAAACCCTAAAAATAACAATTGAAAAACACCAAATCGAGCTCTTAAACTCCAAAAACGAGCAACCACGCACTAAGAAATTGAAAATATTAAGTTAGGGTTTTGTTTTGTATTCACCTCTGCAGTGACGATTGAAATCTTCAACTAATCTTCTCGTCCACTACAACTACTGAGGGAGTATTCAATAATGAAACCCTAAAATTCACTAGTAGTATAAAGAGAGAGAGTACTCAAGTTTGAAAACAAAAAAGGGGGAAGATGAAGAAGAAGAAAGAAGGATTTGGGGTTTTAGGTTTCGTCTCGATTTTTTTTTTTTTTTTTTATGTTTTAAACTGAAAGTTTATGTAGAGAGAGATATAGAGATTATAAGGAGAGAGAGAAGGTGTGAATTGTACGCAATTAAAAATATACCGCGTATATATTACGACGACGTTCATATATAAGCTGGCCTGTCTTCTTATTAAGCTACATACATGTAATTAAGTAGTTCCATTCAGGGGTTTTCTGTCATCATCCTTCTGAAACGATGGAGTACGGATACCCGTTTAAAAAATAGGACACGGCCCGTTTAGACGGTGTGAGCACTTTTTAGAGGAGATAACCCGCTTTTTAGAAGGAAATGAGGGTTTTAAAGTTTAAAATAACGCGTGTTCTGGCGGTCGGATAATTTAGTAAATTGTAATTTTTTTTTTTACTAATAAACTAAATTATTATTGAAAAATAATGAGTAAAAATTTACATAGGAATGGGTGGGAGTCTAGCAACAATCTGCGCTCCCACGCCGTTTTGAATAATAATGTCGAGCCTATGAAAGAGATCCACCAATCTTATGGTTGGCATCATGACTAACTAAGCAATTTCTTTCTATTTTTATTCTTAAAACACTAAAGTGTGGTTGTAGAGGACATATAAAAATTTGGGTTGGGTTGAAAAGAGTTAGTCTAATATGCCATTTGTGTTTCCCTCTCAAAAAAGATGCATATTTGTATTGCCCCTTCTTCAACTCATTCGTCAATAGATGAAACCCACCTATGTGATACTTATCGTTATCATTCAGTTAATTGTGCACCTACAAGATGCGCGTGTGTCATAAATAAATAATTATTTTTAAGAACCTCAAAATTCTCTTCAAGTAATCAATAAATTCCTAGCCTAATCAAACCACAAGCAGATTAACGAAATCTGAAATCGATAGTTTCATCGAATAAACACAACAAATCAAAGACAAAATCGTAAGTGTCATCTTAATCCAAACCATAAAAAACCGCCAACAAAATCAAAGACAGAATCAAAAGTTTCACCTGAATCTAAACCGCAAGGAATCGAAAACAAAAGGGGGATTTGATTTTCTCTTACAACATTATCATAGTTCATTGTTCGTGAAGAAGATTCCATAATCGAAGAATTCACCAAATAATTCGGATCAAAAAAAAGTTGTGTTTTCTTTCTATTTGGCTGATTTTGATGTTATTTCTTCAAATTTTGTCGTTTCAAAAAAAAAAAATGAGAAAAACTCCATAACAGTAAGGATTTGTTGTTCATTGAAATCCGATTTCCCTTATGAATTTGTAATAATATAAATTGAATCTGACCTCTGATTTATAATCAATAAGTTATATGCTTCATACCCATTTAAATCTTCCTTAAAACAATGAGTTTCTAAATTTTAACCAATTTAGGGTTTTTCGTAAATCTTTGTGTCAATATCAAACGAAAGGTCGGTACTAGGTGTTTTTTCTTATATCATACTGGACTTCAATCTTGTAGAATCCCAATCAAACTAATCAACCATATTGTTAGTTTGATACAGAGATAATCAATTGTATTTGTGCATTTTTTGGTAGCATATATACAGAGATAATCAACTGTGCTACTAGCTAGTCACTAAGAAAACCATATCATTAAAACTTTTTTTTTCTACTGCTTACTTTCGGTATTTAATTTTTTCGAAGATGGGAGACATCAATTTGACTAATACTACTGCAATTAAGAACCAACAATCTCAATATGAACATTCACTTGATGTACGTAATGTTGCACCAACGTTATCCAAATATTTTGATGGTGGTGGTGGTAAAGAATAAGAAATGATCTCTGCAATTGGGATAACCTTCACCAAATCCAATTTCATTTATATTTCATCTTGGAAGAAAATTAGTAGCATAGAAATTTGGTCGAAGACGACGATGATGAAGAAGAAAGGATCTTTGATCTATTCTTGACTTCAGATTCATTTCTAACATGTCAATTTGTCAATCTAACCGTTAATTTGTTTCAGTTGTTTCTGACCGTAAGATCAATTACGACACCTGTCCAGTTTCTCATTTGGTCTAAAGGGTACTTTTGGCTTTTACAAATTTATTATTTTATTATAGCCCACGCACATAATACACACGTACAATTAACTAGGTGATAACGGCAGTTATAATATATGTGGGTTTCACTTATTAATGATCTTAAAAGGGGTAATGCAAACTAGGTATCTCTTTTGAGGGGAAACACACAATACCCCTTACTTTATCTTTTTTTTGTGCTATTTATTTTTTTCTATCCGATTTAAAATTAACCCCGAGAAAGTCATAACTTCCAAGATATAAGTCGTTTTTTAATAAAATTTATATTTTTTTGAATGGGATCAAAAAGATCGATAAAACAGGATCCATTTTTGATATTTCAAAAAGAAAAAATTGACACAAGACCAAAGATTCATTATGCACTCAGATGCAACCTGAACAAAACCTATTTCCTATAAAAATATGCAGTATGCCCTCAGGTGCACCTGGTCAAAGCCTATTTCCTATAAGAATATGCATTATGCACTCAGGTGCACCTGGCCAAGTCCGCGGAATTCAGACTGACTTCGTGATGCATACAAGTATACGTACCTTGCGCAAAGCAGTTCTAATTTCTCACAATTAAATTTGAAACATTCTCAATGGCTATGTACAATATGCATTGTTGCTTGGGAAATTCCCAAATGATCAACTTGAAACAAAAATATTTTATAAACAATAAATTGTTATAACTAAGATTGTTAAGGATCCATTAACATTCATTGCTTGAATCATATTTTGAGAGTTTCTTTTCTGCAATATTAAATCTACTAAAATCATACGATATAGTTTCATAAGATAAAATATTATATGCCATGAGTAAATAGGATAGGTCAGTCTTCACACACCTATTTGTTAATGAAGTTATCGCAAATGTCCTCGTTTGTTCTTCAGTCTTCAATTCTCTAGGTTTATTCAGTGATGTATGATACTCAACTACCATACCTAATCCTAGTTTGAGACATGACTTTAGCAGACTAGAAATCAAGATATAGTTTTGTATATCTAACATTGACAACAAGCTTGAGATAGCAAAACTATCGAGTTTGATCGAGCAGTGGTCTAACAGCTCTCCCCTAATATATTCTTCTATTCATTATGCCTTTGGCTAACATATCAACATCATTATACGTTTTATTTTAGAATTAAGACGTAATGGAGATTAAATTTATATTTTCTTTTAAATATGAAATAAAGTTTGTTAATTATGTTGTTATCTCAAAATTGTTTGAATATTCGACGTATGTTTTATATGAGAGCCTTAGTAATCCATATGATATGTTATCATTATATTGTAAGCTTCATTAATATTTTTTATTGCGAAAACTCGTAATGATATATGCATAAAGCCAAAATCATTATTCGTAAGTAGTATGTCTTAACATACAAGACCAAGAGTATGGACTTCTCCAACTGATCTTGAGGTATATGCACAGATTTATAGTAATTTCATTGAAAACCAAAAACATTTATGGTTTTTTAAAAATTTGGATATGTCATTTTTGGGAGACTTGATTAATTTCATATATACTTTGATTTCTTATGTTTGCAGACTACGTGTTCCTTTATTTATGCATGGCCTTCGGGTTATCACGTGTATATTTATAATAAAGTAATTTTTTTTCACATTTACTTGATGCAAGTCTAAGTCGTAGTGAGCTACTAATATTGTTATAATAATTATGAATAAATTTTTATTTGACACGAAAAAAAACTTATTTATAATCAATGCCTCGTATCTGGGTAAAATCTTTGGTTACAAATTTATCTTTTTATTGTTAATTAACATTGCAATTACAGTCACACCAAGTATGAAACACCCATTTTCATACAACTCATTTGTGTCGCTCGAGAAATTAAACAATATCCGACACTTGACTTCAACCATTGATTTTAGCTAACATAGCATCAATCCATTAACCAAAATTATTACTCGTAACTAATAGCTTGTGAATCGAATATGGAATGTTTACTGTCTCATATCAAAATCAAATTCTTGAGAACAAACCACTGAAACATCATGAATAACTTTCTTTCGATCTATTTGAAATCTATTTAATGTTAGTTAGTTTGGTTATTATCAATATTTCTTTATTGACAAAAACTATGAAGTGGTGGATCAATAATTTTTGGTTTTTCATTATTTACTGTTTGACCGTGAAAAGATTCACAATATTTATAGAGGTGCTAGATAAAAGGATCATCATCCTGAATTCTTAAGAAGATATATCCATGTACTCTCTTAGACCATGCCATCACTAACATAGATACGTTTTGGTTCCAAAAAATCTCATAATATATATGGTCAGGGTAACATAACCTTTGGATTATTCAGGAGAACCAATGAGCCAATAATAATTTTCAAATCCAAATTATATTATCTTGGAATGCAAGCCCTCGCCTTCAAATGAACAACCAAACTTCTAGGTGGTTAGCTGGATTTCTAGCCTTTCTGTAGTCAAAAATGTGTCTTTGGAACTGTTTTACTCGAAAATCTATTTAAACTGCATAGTTGTACAAAGAATACACATTCACAAAGCATGGGTAATTATGCATGATTTATCATGCTTTTAACCATTTTCATAAGATATGATCTCTCGTTTTGTTATACATGTAACACCCCGAGTTCCGGACCATGGTCAAACCCATATAGAGATCTGGATTTCAAAGCGTTATGGGTCGGGATGAAATTGATGCATAAATTTATTTTCTTTCTTTATTTTATATCACCCACAACTGAATTTAAAATCAAAAGTGAAAGATATCATATATATATATATATATATAGTCACAATTTTTGTTAAGATTACGAATCATTCTAACATCATTAAGATTGCCTAAACACATCAAAACCACAACAAAGTGAAACTGTCCATAATTTGAGACATGATTTTAGCAGACTAAAAATCAAGATATAGTTTTGTATATCTAACATTGACAACAATCTTGAGATACCAAAACTAGCGAGTTTGGCCGAGCAGTGCTCTAACAGCTCTCCCATTATATGTTCTTCTATTCATTATGCCTTTGGCTAACATATCAACATTTATTATACATTTTATTTTAGAATTAAGACGTCATGAAGATTAAATTTATATCTTCTTTTAACTATGACATAAATTTTGCTAATTATGTTGTTATCTCAAAGTTGTTCGAATATTCAGTATATGTTTTATATGAGAGCCTTAGTGATGCACATGATATGTTACTATTACATTGTGAGCTTCATTAATATCTTTTATTTCGAAAAACCATAATGATATACGCATAAAGCCAAAATAATTATTCATAAGTAGTATGTCTTAACATACAAGACCAAGAGTATGGACTTCTCCAACAGATCTTGAGGTCTACGCACATATTTATAGTAATTTCATCAAAAACCAAAAACATTGATGGTTTTTTAAAAATTTAGATATATCATTTTTAGGAGACTTGCTTAATTTCATATATACTTTGATTCCTTAAGTTTAAAGACTAAGTGTTCCTTTATTTATGCATGGCCTTCAGGTTATCACATGTATATTTACAATAAAGGATCGTTTTTCACATTTACTTGATGCAAGTCTAAGTCGTAATGGCTACTAATAATGATATACTAATTATAAATAAATTAATTTTTATTTGACACGAAAGAAATTTAAAATCAATGCCTTATATCTGAGTAAAATCTTTAGCTACAAGTTTATCTTTATATAGTTTAACATTGCAATTACAGTCATACCAAGTATGAAACACCCATTTTCATACAAATCATTTGTGTTGCTCGAGAAATTAAATAATATCCGACACTTGACTTCAACCATTGATTTTAGCCCATATAGCATCAATCCATTAATCAAAATTATTACTTGTAACTAATAGGTTGTGAACCGAATACCGAATCTATACCGTCTCATACCAAAATCAAATTTTTTAAAATAAACCACTGAAGCATCACGAATAACTTTCTTTTGATTTATTTGAAATCTTCTTAATGTTAGTTAGTTTGGTTACCAACAATTTCTTTATTGACGGAAACTAGATCAATAATTTTTGGTTCATTATTTAATGTTTGACCGTGAAAAGATTCATAATATTTGTAGAAATCTTAGATAAAGGGATCATCATCCTGACTTCTTAAGAAGATATATCCATGTACTCTCGTAGACCATGCCATCACTGACGAAGTTATGTTTTTTGTTTCAATAAGTTTCATACTATATATGGTCAGGATATCATACCCTTTAGATTGTTCGGGAGAACCAATGAGCCAGTAATAATTTTAAAATCTAATTTATATTATTTTGGAATGTAAGCCCTCGTCTTCAACTGAACAACCAAACTTATAGGTGGTATAACTAGATTTATAGCCTTTTTGTAGTTCAAAATGTGTCTTTGGAACTGTTTTACTCAAAAATTTATTTAAACTACACAGTTGTACAACTAATACACATTCACAAAGCATGGGTAAATTATGCATGATTTATAATGCTTCTAACCATCTTCATAAGGATATGATCTCTCATTTTGTTATACATGTAACACCCCGAGTTCCGGACCATGGTCAAATCCAGATGCGAATTCAAAGCGTTACGGGTTAGAATGAAACTGATGCATATATTTATTTATTTTGTTTATTTATTTTACATCATCAAGCACAACTGAATTTTAAACTGAAAGATATCATATATATATATAAGGCTTTTGTTAATATTACGAATAATTCTAACATCATTAAAATTGCATAAACACATCAAAATCACAAAGCGAAACCGTCCATAATTTCAGAAACTATCATCCAAACTAAAACAAACATTCAACACTCAATTTATGGTGTGTAATTCTCAAAATTTAACCATATAACCTAATCGTTTTATCTATCAATAAGAAATGCATGATCATCAATAAGTGATACATATTTATGCGAATAAATTACCGAAACCTAACAATATATATTTATACGAAACAAACACCCAAAAAAAAACACCAATAGAAAAATGGTTTAGCATTGTACCTCAATTCCGTTGATCCTTCATTGATTTTCTATAGTCTTCTTCTCTAAAATAAACCCTAGATTCTTCTTCTTCTCCCTAGCTTATATTCACGACTATTAACCCTCTTTCTTTTTTATTTCCTCTTAAACAACATATTTATATTATATATTAGATCTCAGGAGAAAATACTTTGTTATGATTAAAAGTTGTATCAAGCTCGATTTCTAGAGATTCTAGTCCCACTTGGGAACATCTAGACCAATAAAAATACTTGGTTTTGAGATCTTTTTAGTGGTTTTAGCCGCACATAAAATAAGGTACGTGATTCAAGGTAAAACTTAATTTTGTCCTAACAGTCGTGCCCATCTTCCTAAATCTCATAAAGCAAGTCTCTTAAAAAAAAATTCCCAACAAGGTAAAACTCAATCAGTTTCCCTGTTATCCTTAGTTTTCTTGATCGAATACCTTTAATCATCACCTGGTGCAATCTACACGTATTAGTACCTTGATTTTCCTTTGTTTCATGTTTTCTCCAACTTAATTTGACAAATTAGGGATTGATTTATTAAGAGTTTTCTGACCTCTGGAGTTCATACTCTATTTCTTGTATACATTAATTTGTAGACGTATTGTCCCTTTTCACATATAAAACCTTTTTTTAAACCATATCTCTTTTGTTTTTTATATCTCTCTTCCTTTATACATAATTTTTCGTATTTATTTCATATTTTGATCTAATTGATATATGATCTTATGTTTGATGATTTCTCTTGCAGCAATACCATGAAGAGAGTATCTAATGAAATCACAAGGACTGTTATCGAATGCAATGGCTGTTATTTACTCTGCCATGGATTTGAGATCCTACCAATTAAGATTTTTCAGAGGTGAATCTTTATTTTGGTTGATAATGGAACTTTTAACCACAACATAGGATGTACGGATGAAGCGGTAGAACTATTATTTAATGCAACAGTTATTTCCTCCAAAAGTTCTCAGAGGTGGTTTTCTACCTATCATGCTTAAATCAATTAATTTTTTTTGTGTAGATTCTCTTTTATCTTGAATCTCTATTTTGGTTATAATAAAACTTTTGTGAAAATTGGTCTTCCGACTTTTGTTGTTCAAGGAGACAATCATGACCTCTCCATACAACATTAATTGATCATCCAACATAGTCTCAATTGATCACTTTTTTATAATTGATTTTAAAGTTAATTATGTGGAATTATATTTCTTTTTACACTTTTGTACATGTAGAATATTACTAGTGTTCAGATTCACCATATGCCAAATGAACCTAGTATAAGAACATTCAAAGAATAGGTAATCAATATGTTGTTTATATTTAGAGATTTTTTGTCTATTTAGGACAATGTTTTTGAAACGTTTGCAAACAAACAACTTACACCTACAAGGAAGTTCAGTTCTCCAGAGAGCTTTCCAGACACCTGCAGGAATTTGGTTAATACTGACATACAATCTAGAATTATTACTAAGAACATTATAGGCACTTTGTACCAAAAAAAAAAAATTATCTGAAAAAGCGGGGGTCTAACAACACCACCCAATATTTCGCTTAGCAATCTGTATGGACTAACTCCGAAATACTTTGCTAGAGAATCAACTAGACAGTCAGACTCAATCTAGATAAAAGTATCTCAAGGAGTTAATATCTCTCTCTTGATTTGATTTTTACTCAAGCTAAAAACAATAGCGAGTCTTTATCAAATACAAGGAATACTTGGACGGTACCAAAGACCAATGTCCAAGGATCAATCAATATCAATCAACAACCAAAGGTGGGATTTCCAATTGATGATCACGAACGCACAACCTGTATTATTTCAATTATATAAAATATAATGCGGAAAATAAATAACACAGACACCAGAAATTTTGTTAACGAAGAAACGCAAATGCAGAAAAACCCAGGGACCTAGTCCAGATTGAATACACACTGTATTAAGCCGCTACAGACACTAGCCTACTGCAAACTAACTTCGGACTGGACTATAGTTGAACCCCAATCAGTCTCGCACCGATCCAAGGTACAGTTGTACTCCTACGCATCTGATCTCAGCAGGATACTGCGCACTTGATTCCCTTAGCTGATCTCACCCACAACCAAGAGTTGCCGCAACCCAAAATCACAGACTTGATAATAAACAGATATGTCTCACACAGAAAAGTCTATCAAAGAATAAATCTATCTCCCACAAATAAACCCTAGGTTTTGTTTCGTCTTTTGATATAAAATCAAGGTGAACAGGAACCAATTGATAATCCGGTCTTATATTCCCGAAGAACATCCTAGATTAATCAATCACCTCTCTACAATGCTTCCTGACTACACAAGCGGATTGTCGAGGAATCACAAACAGTGAGATGAAGATGTTTGTGACTTCTTTATCTTGCCTATCGGAGAACTCTCACGATCTCAAGCCAATCAATCGATTGTACTTGTACGATAGAAGATGCAAGATCAGATCACACAACTACGATAAAGTAGTATCGGTCTGGCTTCACAATCCCAATGAAGTCTTTAAGTCGTTAACCTGATTTAAGAGAAGAAAATCAAAGGTTAATGGAGATCGACTCTAGCGGGCGCACTAGTAGCACGCAGACGTGTGGGGATTAGTTTTGCACAATGCTATATGTCTCCTTTATATAGCCTTCAAATCAGGGTTTTGCCTTAGTTACAAAGCAATCCTTATTCACCGTTCGATGAAAACCTGATTTAGATTCAAGCTAATATTTCTCAATTGTCAGATCGAAAACTTAGCTTGTCACACACACTT
Source organism: Papaver somniferum (assembly GCF_003573695.1). Lineage (NCBI taxonomy): Eukaryota > Viridiplantae > Streptophyta > Magnoliopsida > Ranunculales > Papaveraceae > Papaver > Papaver somniferum. Next base: position 68,480,206 of record NC_039364.1, on the reverse strand, counting down.
GGGTAGACGTTTACTGGGTTCGTGAAAACCATGCCCAAACGTGTACGTGTATGTTGGTTCAACATAGTAACCTAAACGGTTAACCATATGAGCATTTCATATTAACCTTGTTCTTCTTCACCATAACTAGTTCAATTGACTCAAATGAACTAGTTAAAGAGTTGTTCAATTGCTATGAGATCTTATGTAACTACACAAGACACAATTGAAACAAAGATGATTCGATTCGATTGAATCGGCTCATGAACATTATAGCCACGGTTTGCATAAAGCATTCCTTAGTAATTTAATGTTTAATGTTCAGAGCACATCTTTAGATCATAACCTCTTAAGTTCACAAACAAGTTCGCGAACTTAAGTTAATCGGTGAGTTTTCCAAACTCAGCAGAAATTCTCGGAAAGAGAACTTCCGCCAGTTCACGGACTTAGCACACAAATGAGTTTTGGAAAATCCAGCAAAAATTCTCGGTCGAAAATTTCCGACAGTTCGCGGACTGAGTCTGTGGACTGGGTTCGCGGACTTGGCAAGCCAATTTCAAAATCCTCCCGATTTCTCTTGATCAACAAAGTTCGAAAACTTCGGTTCAAGGAATACATAGTTATGTAATCTAAACTCTCATTTCAATCATTGAGACATTCTCAGAGGACGCTATGTAGCCGTTATTCACAGACTGATTCACGTCAGAGCAATTCTCAAAGTGATTGAAACTTTTCAAGACTTTCGTCACTAGGTGAAGATAAACTTGATCAAAGCGAAACGCTTTACCACACGATTTCGAGATAAAACATAAGCAATGAATGCTCAGCTCGAAATGTCAAATGTGTATGATCTAGTCTATATAACATACGACTTTTCTCTCATAAGAAGGATGAGATAGAAGAGATAGACTTTTGAGTGATAGATAAGTCCAAGTCTCCACATACGTTTTTGTTGATGAAGTTCCACGGTTCCTTGTATAGATCTTCGTCGTTGTATGATGAATCGCCATGAAGTCCTTGAGCTCAACTACTCTTTTCTATCCTAGTCCGAGACTTAGCTATGCAGGCTAGAAATCAAGACTTATAGTTTTGATCACTAACATTGACAAACATGTTTGAGATAGAAACGCATGCGAGGTTGACCGAGCTATGCTCTAACAATCTCCCCTTTTGTCAATTTTAGTGACAAAACTATTAATACATATGGAATACAAAAAAGATAAACTTTAGTGGCTCTTATTCCAAAGTATAATCTTCAACGTTCCTTGAAATCTTCGTCCTTCCAAGTACTCCAATGATACCAAAGGTTGTAAGTTTAGTACCATCGTTGTTGAAGATCCGTAGCTATAACAATGAGAGAAATCGAGATTCTCGATCATTATTATACAGTGTCATAGTATTATTATATAACATCAAAGTCCAATTGTATCACGACTTTAACAATAATACTACAATGATATATATCACTCCCCCTTAGTCAGTACTCCATCTCGATCATGGAAACCACTACCCCTTACACAATGATCCGAAAACCATATGTATTTGTAATGTGAACAACAATATTTCTCCCCCTTTTTGTCAATAAAATTGGCAAAGGTACAAGAATGGGATCATAATGAAATTTCCACAAGAGACATTTCATGACCAAAAGAAAAATACATACCAACTTAATTTAGATACAATCTAATAGCCAAAACTAACAACATTCATCAAGGAGTTTTAAGATACAAGATAACCCCTATAAAATTCCACAGCCGCACTCCCCGCAAGATATTACCATTAAGCACAAGTTCAAAAGAACTTTCCCCCATTTGATGTCATTCCCGAGAGAACAACAAGAGCGGCCTTAATTTCGAAAGAAAATAAGGATTTTTTATTGGACACCAAAAACCATAGGAATGATTTTCAATATTCGAAGCTCAACCAAAGTAACCATAAGTAAACCCATGATTAATTCAATTGGAATACACAACTAAATCAAACCACAAAATTGATCAATTTAATTGAAAGTGCTCAACATAAGTAAACTCACGGAGCTACGACTAAGTCAATCATATGGAGATGACTAACTTAACCGTTCAAATATTCAACATAAGGAAAACCTTACGGAATATATGACTATATTAACCAAAGAACATGATAGTGTAGCCTTTAATATACTCAACACAAGAACTTGTGGAATATATGAAAAATCAACTAAATTAATTACAAGAGAACCTATAATTAATCTAATTGGAATACAAACAACCAAACTAATCACTGAAGTAATCAGTTTAATTATTTTGGGATCAACATAAGAGAACTTATGGAACCCCGACTAAGTTCATCATAGAATATGACAACCTTAACCGTACATGTACTCAACATAAGAAAAAAGACTTATGGAGTACTAACTAAATAACCAAACTAGTTGATTAATTTAGTTCCTAATGCTCGACATATAGCATCTTATGGAACAACCAACAAAGCCAAGGTAAATCGACTTAGTTGTAAGGTGCTCAAGATAAGACACACAATGGAGCCTTCACGGTAAAACATAATAAAATGGATCAATGAAGATCAATACCGTGGATAACATACAAGGATCTATTTTATTTTCCATCATAACGACATAATAGACTTTATCCTTGTTGAACAAAAGATTTTATCCTATTTCCCATCAAATACATGATTGCATAGGCATAACTTTTGTATATGTCAAAAGTCCATTTGTCCTTTCATCAATACGAATACCGATTCATGAACGACTTTACTTTTGACTGCAATATGGGACCTTTAAGTTCATGGACGTAAACAATACATGTCCCATAAAAATATTGCAATATCACAAACCATTAAAATACTGCAATAAACATCATCCTCCAAATATTTTTAAAATTTAATACCAATAAACCTAAAAAATAACATAAGAAGATGAAAACAAAAATAGCTATGTGTAGTCACAATCATCGCTATTCAAAGCACTAGTTATTCTTCCAACTGATCCAAAAAGAAGACGTCCTAGGCGACAATGCCTTTGAGAAATTCAGCATCATTCCCGAACTCCTTGTTGTCAACAGCCATTGGAACATACGGTTCACGAAGAAAGGAGTTTATATCAACGAACTGTCTTGGCTGATTATGTCGTACCAAGGCTCTCTGAATTTCTAAGGACTTTGACACAAAAGCCTTTATTTAACGAATCTCCTTTCTTACTTCCTTCAACTCATCAAGAACATCGGAAAACTTCTGAGAGTTAGAAGACACAGCCCTGGGATTTCTTGTATGCCTTCTTTTTCTTTTCAGGGACTTAAAAACAAGAGATTTTTCTTTTTCCTTGATTGAAGATTTAACAATCATGTTGACACCCTTTCCATCTGACATGGTGCTTTGAGAACAGTTATAAACAACTGGATTTGTGTGATTGAATCACTTAACTCAACAGGCAATCTTATATAGGATGTCAAAAAGGAAAAAGGAATGTAGGGTTCGAAACCTATTGACAGGTTCGTATACGCCCAACTCTAAAACCCTATAAAGAGTAGAATTGTCGATAATAACCCTTTATTTTATTTGATAGACAGAAAATAACAAATCTAAGAAAAGAAGGAAAAACTTTACTGAAGCCTGAATCAGCACACAATCTTGTCTCTTTTCGATCAGGCACATGAGACAAGATTTTCCCAACAACACAATCAAGTTGTGTTGCGACGAACAACGATTTGTCCATATTTTTCCTCAAGGGAGGAATCTTCAGACTTCTGTTTATCAAAATGATTCGACCATACTTTCTTTTCAAATGGCCTTACTCTATCCCTGGAAACCAACTTCTTAGACGAAGATAAGATCCTACATACCTCGGCGGTCTTCTGAGCAAGTTTCAGCTTCCTTGCTAATCGATCTGCTCTTCGTTGAAGTTTGCTGGCGTGCCTTATTTGGTGCTTGTACTTGTAACACCTTGATAGTTCGTGTCCCTTTATCGAACAAAACGAGCGCGTCAAACTTGGATAGTATTTAGGCATCTGAGATGTGCAAGTAGCTAGACATACAGTAGATCTTGAAACATTACTGACAGGGTTTCCAGTTAGAGAATCTTCCAGCTTGATTGGGTTTCCTTCTTCTCCGAACCCATTGAGGTTGATATATGTATTGCTACAAGTATCAAAATCGATGTTTTCACCAAGGAGCCCTACACTTGTTTTCCTATCTTCATCGGAATCATAGGTTTCATACATTTCATCAAGTGTTACAGCTAGACCTTCGTTCCCAATGTATTTTCTACGAAAAATGGCCAAAACCCTTACACTTAAAGCACTGAGGCATGTCCTCGTCATCAACCTCGTCAGCATCCCTGTTTTTAGGAGGTACGCGACCGTGAGGTTTGTCTGATGACCTAGTGTTTATGGGTGAAAACTATTTCTACTGGTTTTGGTAATTTGGGGTGTGTGAATGAGAAACGAATATAAATCCTAAACAAATGCACTGCACGGGAGTGCTTTCTGATTCGAGAGATCAATCTGTACAATTCTGGCCTAAACCAAGAAATAGTCGTTCCAGACTTGCTTCGGTCACAAAATGAAGGAGATGGGGTTGATCTTAGGGAGGGAAGCGAAGAAGGTGTTGAGATCGTGAAGGTGTTGGCTGTTTTTGACTTGTATCAGAATACCGAACTGGCTTGCAATAATGTAAGCAAAGCTCTGTGTGTTTGAATACGTTGTATAACCACTTGGTTTCTGTCTTGTCTTGTTTTGAAATATGAAGGAGAACCTATTTATACAAGTCATTGAGCCTTACCCACGTCTCTCATGGGAAGTGGAGAAAGTGGAGTGATGGAGTAGTGGAGTTGCGTGTGTTAGTGTCACACGATTAGTCTTGCCCACTTCTCCCATCATCATTAACCGTCCATGTCTTCCTGACATATTCTTGTGATGGCGCGTTGTGCGTTGCACGCTGTAAACCGCCAGACCAATATCCCAGTATGTATCCCCCAGTTTGTCACATGAATAATGTCTCGAGTGTGTGGATCATGGGACCCACAAAAGGTAGCATGTGATGCTAGATTAAATAACTAAGTTATTTAGGAAGTCGATATTTGTGAAATATCGTGTGTATTCTATGCAGGTAATGCATCGAATATAATCAACATGTGTGAAGCATCGCTGTTTTAAGGCTTAACGGAGTAAGTCACGATTAAGCGTCTTAAAATAGATGCATGTCTAGCCATCTTTGAGTGATCATTTGGAGGCTGAACAGGTAAGTCCTGACTTGGACGATCACTTTGTGCGAAAGAGTGGTGGACGGTGATTGTGGTGAGGCCTTACTGGTCGCCTAATTCCTGTCTTAGGTTGTCCGTCCAAGCTGGTGAAGTTGGACGGACAAGATGGATTGCGACCCACATCTGCGACCGTTGGATTAGGGTTTAGGAGGTGCTCAAACACCAACCTTTAGCTTGGTCGAATCCAAACGTGGGAGACATATTTGGCAGGGCCGATCGGGCATGTGTGTAGACGGCATGCTGGCGTAGGCGCCTATACCTCACTGTCTCATGAAGGTGCAATCTAGACCACTGAATTTGTCAGGCAAAGAGGAATGGCTGAGATTGATTTGCGACAGAAATCTCATGTCGCAAAGGCCGCGTTTCATGCCTACTTCGGGCGCGTGTTTCGAGACGACCAAGCCTGGTCGGTCTTGGTCGATCAGTCAAGCCTGCAGACGGCGGGCTGGTGTACACGTCTGTACCTTATTGTCCCATAGAAACGTGATCTAAGCCACTCAATTTAGGGTTTTTGGCCGGCCGCGTGTTATCTAGTTTGGCTAACCGAAAATACGTATTATATACCTCATCTGGAGAGGCCGATTGTGTGCGGCACTTATTAGGTCGGTGCTGAGTGCGGTGGTATGTGTCCGACCATCTCAGGGTAAATCTAAGCCATCCAACCATGCTGGTGAAGTTGGATGGTCGTGATCAATTTTAGGTTTTTAGTGGACTTTTTCTGCGACCCTCAATTCTCCACGCTGACCCAACTTCGGACAATCGTATATTGTAATCTAGTCAGGTTAGGGAAGAGTCGGTCATGCAGGTAGGAAGAAGGTGCGCCGGTGTACTGGACAAGCTTTGCCTAACCGGTCATGGGATAATCTACGCCGTCCAACCATGCTGGTGAAGTTGGACGATCATGATGAATTTGAGACTGCTGTAGGCGGTCTTGTGCGCACAAAATTTTCCAAGCTGCTTCACACCAGTCTGGATATCCATTCTGGGCGGGCGTTTGGTGATTATTTTATCAGGCGTGACTTTGCACCTTTGTGGCCGACTTGCATGGTCGTGATTATTTCCAAGACTGTCGTAGACAGTCCAGATGCTCGATCGGGTTAGTATAACACTCCGAGAATTGCAGCATGTACGGGTATTTCGTATGTGATTCATTATTAACGCTTGGAGATTCGTGTTGCTCTGATGAGAGCAACACTCAGTCGTCATGCCCCACCAATAATGAGAGTGGAGCAGTACATGAAATACAAGGCTGGTCATGCATTAATTTATATTGCTATAAGTTTACAGTGAGGAAGTATTCACCATTTTATTAGTGGCTTTATCCTTTGCATGATGTTACCGCATAATTTGGGATTTCACAGTTTTAGCCTTAAAATGAAAATCCACCATCAACATTAAGTCCTCTGCCTAGCACATAATGGTTACACTATTGTGGGGTAGGCATGAGATGGTGACAAATTTGTATACGGAAATGACTAAGTTAAAGTGAATACATATTTACCGCATAAACACCGCTAGGAGTTATCTTGGAGCTGGTCAAATTAGGGTTTGGGAGAAAAGCACGACTTGGTCGGCGTTGAGACCTCAGGATAAGTTCCGCCGTATCTGATTCGGTCTTCCTTTAGGGTTTCCTTCAGCGCATATGCGGGGTTTATAACCGCCATTCATTGATAGGTTTTTCTTGCAGAAACTCTATCTCTTCAACATGTCGAACAACATCAGGTCATCTTCTTCGTATCATCCAGGATCTTCTGTTAAGCGCGCACGCCCATTTGAGGTTCAAGATGAACAACTTTGCGATGACTCTCGTGTTCGTGCTCGCCGGAAGTCCGTACCAGTTCGTTCTCCCCCTTTTTTGCAGAGACGCCCATGTGTGACAGTGGTCGATGATGATGATTTGACCAGTCCTATTCCTTCAAATTCAAATACAACCACCCATGCTGATCTCGATGATGCCGATTTAGGTATCTCGTCTTACGAATATCCCAACACATGTCTTCCATTCAATATTCACATGAAATGTCTGTCTTCCAGCTATCGGACCATCGGCGGATTCTTGGTGCGGAAGGAGTTTGTGCCTTTATAGACAAAAGTATGGAAGAGATATGGCCATATTGCAACCAGGAATGTAGTTCAACACTGTGCATCTGCTTTGGTTACTACGGTAAACTGCCTTCTTCCCCTGATTTCCGAGATGGAAGGCATCTCCATCCGTAATGTTGCCGAATCAAAATTTGAAGAGTGGGAGAACATGGCGTCTACCTGTGAATCGATGGGATTTAATGTGGGTTGGCTACGACAGCGTCTTGACATCATCAAGGTTGATCGAGTCGGAATCCTTGCGAACGTAGTTCCTGCTGTGAAAGTTATCTTGGAAGAAGAAAAGGCTCTTGCCGCTGAATCAGAGAAGGTGGAGCAGGCAGTTTTGAACTTGAAGAATAGGACAGAGAGATATCAAGCTAGGTTGAAGATGATGCTATCAAGGAACTATAACCTGCTGGATGGCCTCTTCTAAGCCGCATTCAGCTGTATTCTTTTATTGTTAATGACGTTCATGTCCAGAAGATTTCTAAACATCTTTGTGGAATAAATTGTATTGGTTTTTGATTGGTGAAAATGGGTTTTTTTATTAATGCATTTCTGAATAAATTGATAATTTGAATGTGTAATGAAAATAAATGCATGTATTGTTGTGTCATGAGACAGAAGCGGACAATGATCAAGCATGATATGCCTTGAGCCATTTTCCGTTGATGACTGCTTCTAACTTTCCCCCGTCCACCTTGATGATCTTGTAGTAGCCGGTATTGTAAGCCTTAGTGATTGTATAAGGACCTTCCCATTTCGGTGAGAATTTTGGTGCAAACACATCTTGCTGGATGTGCTTGGCCGTCTTCAAAACCAAATCTCCCACTTTGAAAACACGTGGTTTCACGGTTTTGTTATACGCCCTGGAAATTCTATTCCTGTACACTTGAATGCGTTCCTTTGTTTTGCTTCTTCTGAAGTCCATAGTGTCTAACTCAGCTACTCTGGAGTTAGATGCTTCAGCCTTGTTCCAGTGGACCCCGGTTGCTGCTGCAATCCTGGCTGATGGGATTTTGATCTCTGCTGGGAGAATTGCGTCTGCACCGTAAACAAGTGAGTATGGAGAAACTCCAATGAAGCTTTTGGGTGACGTCCGGTATGCCCATAGCGCCATTGGTAACTGGTAATACCATTCTCTAGGATTTTCATGTATTGTTCGACTGATAATCCGGATCAACGTCTTGTTGGTACTCTTATCTTGTCCGTTTCCTTGAGGGTAGTAGACAGTGGAGAAGACCTGCTTAATTCCATATTATTCAAGTAACTCTCGTACCTGTTTGTTGACGAAGGAATGCCATTATCAGTGATATGCTTAGGCACACCAAAACGACAAATGATATACTCTTTAATGAAATCCGCAATTGTTGCTCATTTAGTTCCTCGTAGAGGAATGGCCTCCACCCATTTAGTGAAGTATTTTGTTGCGGTTATGATATATTCGTGCTGCTTCGATGATGGCGGATTGATTTTTCCAATAATGTCCAGTCCCCAACTGTAAAATGGCCACGGACTGCTTATAGAGTGTAAAGGGGTGGAAGGCGCGTGAACAAGGTTCCCATGAATTTGACATTTGTGGCAGCTTTGACCAAAAGCAGTTGCATCGTCCTCCATGGTCGGCCAATAGTATTTCTCGTGTATCTGGAGAAACAGTTTCCTCTTCCCTTGATGTTCCCCTTCGTGCGTTTCCTTCAACATAACCGGGATTTCTGTCCCAGACAGGCACCTCAATAGATCACCTCCGAAGCTCTTGCGGTATAAGATCCCTTCGTGAAGTACGAACCGCTTGGCCTTTTGCTTTATCTTGACAACAACCTTTTGACTAGCAGGAGTTATCCCGTCGCGGAGATAGCTAATGTACGGCTCTCTCCAGTCCCCAGTGTGGTCAACACTAAAGACCTCCAATTGGTGTGGCGGTACTTGACAATTTGAGCAGGACTTCTGAAGCAGTCGGGATTGAGCCTCCATCTCCGGCCAGTAATAGCCCAGGCGTTGAAGTCGTCGGTAAAGCGTTACCACCAGTGATTGTCCACAAATTTCATTGTGAACGCGGTTAAGCTGTAGTTGTGCTTCATCATCCTCAAGAAATCTCGATAGGGAACTATCCGGGTTTCGATGATATAACATACCATGAAGCATGAAGAAGTTCTGCAGGGTTTTGAGACTGACCTTTCCTTGGGAAAGTGAGCTGCTGAACTCCTGAATGATCGGAGTTCGCCAATCGCAAATCTTGGTGTCTTCGTATTGTGACAGCCATGTTGATTCTATGGTTCTCCTCTTTACTGTCAAGGTTTCTTCCAAACATTCGAACTTCAATTTGGACGCCAGCGTGGCTAGACAATCGGCGTGTTTGTTGTTGCTGCGACCAACATGGATTATGGTTGCATCGGCAAAGTAGTTTAGTAACCTTTGTGCTTCTGACCAGTATGGAGCTAGCGTTACTTCCTTCAATGCGTATACTACATTCATCTGGTTCACCAGTAACTTGGAGTCACCTCTTATCTCCAGACGTGTGACTCCTGCTTGCTTGGCTATTGACAGCTCTATGAGGAAAGCTTCATACTCAGCTGAGTTGTTGGTGCATTGGAAGTCCAGCTTGAAGGAGTGTGAGAATACCTTCCCCAGTTGGGGATACTAAGACCACTCCCGCTCCTCCGGTGTTATTGCTAGGAGTGGCGGAGCCGTCAAAATACAACAGCCACACTTCTTCCTCGACAACAGAGATGTCTGGAAATTCTCCAGGAAGATCCTCGTGTATCCCCGTAGTGCCTTCTCCAGGGAATGCTGCTAGTAAGTCTACGACTGCTTGCCCCTTGATAGCTCTAGGCGATGCACATGTTATGTCCATCTCTGACCTTTGGAGAAGCCACTTCGCTGTCCTTCCCATCAGGACGGGTTTTGAAAGTAAAAACTTTGCAGGATCAGATTTAGATACGAGTACCACCTTGTTGGAAAGTAGGTAATGCCTAAACTTCTGAATGGAATGGATTAGAGCTAAACATGCTTTCTCCGCCTTGGGATATCTGAGTTCAGCGTTTCTTAATATTCGGCTGAAGTAGTATATGGGACGTTCGATTCCCTTGTCATCCTCTTGAGCGAGCAAAGCCCCGACGGCAGTATCACTGAAGGCGGTGTAGAGACACAGCGGCTTCCCTTGGACGCGAAACTTCATGATGGCTGGAGATGACAGTATTCGTTGAATCTTTCGAAACACTTCATGTTGGTTGCGGTCCAGACGAAGCTGGCTCCTTTCTTCAGCAAGGGGGTGAATGAGGCAATAAGTTGGGCCAGACCAGGTATAAAACGTCGAATGTAGTTCACCTTTCCCATGAAGCTTTGGAGTTCCTTCACAGTTCGTGGAGGCGGCATCGTGAGGATGGCTTGAGTCTTGGACGGGTCTACCTTGATCCCTTCTGCAGTTACTTGGAATCCTAGAAATTTGCCTGAAGAGACACCGAAAGCGCATTTCAAAGGGTTCATCTTCAATTTGTATTCTCGACACCTCTCGAACACTTGCCGTAAGAGTCCGATGTGGTCTTCTCGAGATCTTGACTTGACCACAATATCATCTACGTAGTCTTCTACTTGTTTATGCATCATGTCGTAGAAGATTGCCGTCATAGTACGTTGATATGTTGCACCGGCGTTCTTTAAACCGAATGGCATAACGGTATAGTAGAAATTTCCAAGGGGGGGTTCGAAAGGCTGTCTTACTTGCATCATGTTCATACATCCTTATCTGATTGTAGCCGATGTAACCATCCATGAAGGAGAACATGTCGTGTTAACTAGTGGCGTCCACTAACATGTCGATGTTGGACGGAGGAAAATCGTCCTTGGGGCAGTGATAGACGCATTTATGTGTCTAATTTGTCCTCAATGTTTCGTATTGTTGGTACTCGTTTTCGTCCTTATTATGGTGTTTTGTGTATTTTTAGGTATTTTTGGAAAATAAATATTGTTGGAAAAATCGGCTCGAAAAATCACTCGGAACACCCCCGGAGGACACTTGCTATACGGAGCCCAGATTTGGCTAAGGGGCACCCCCAAAAAGGCAGCTGCTATTCGCACCCCACAGCTGGTTAGGGGGGCACCATCTTCTTCATTTGAAACTTAAAAATTGGCGGGAAAAATGTGGCAGCTCTCTGGGAATGTTTCGGTCGAAATTTGAAGATGTTTTAGGTGGACTAAAGGGCTGAAACTTCATGGGTAGTTGTGATATGTCATAAAAGAGCTGGTATGGGTGTTTGTTTCGATCAAATTTGGCTGGAAAATCCGTGACAAGGAATCAGGGAAGCCCGTGCATGAGAAGAATAGTTCACGGGTTTTGGAAGATTTATGCGTGTTCTGCTCGTGTATGATGACTCTAGCAACACTCTGGACCGTGAAGAAGCTAAATGAGGAGATTTTGCAGCTGTAGAAACACGTGAGAAGCTAAAACAGGGAAGAAAATATTCCTAGAATATTTTTCTTCACTGCCGAGTTTAATGAAAATTTGTGAGAGTTATGGCGTGATATTTTGTTGTTGTTGAGTATATATAGGGTGAGGGGATCATAGAGAAGTGTGGGGGGAGAGATTGGGAGAAGTTTAGAGCACCACAAAGTCAAAAAAATCGAATTTGCAGAGAGACCACCTGCTGCTGCTGCCATTGAAGAACACTGAAGAACAAGAAGAACGGACCTGCACCAGCAGTCGTTTTCCTACAGTAATAACGACTCACACCTGTGGGTCGTACATCAGGCAGACTTATTTGCTACAGCGTTTGCGACACAGCTGCATCAGTCCTATTTTGTCACTGAGGGTCGTAGTTCTCTGGTTTGTAACAAATATAATTGTTACAAACCCGGTTTTATTGTATTTCTCATATTCTCATCATTTGTAAACCATTTTTGAGCATAAATGAAATTCTTTGAGAGGTTTTCCAACATGATGAGCGGCTAATTCTCTCGTAACCAAGGCAATGGATGAAGCTATTCACACATGAACAATGGGTAACTATTTCATTTTCTCTAATATTTAATTATAATTCACTCAATCACTGCTTTTGCAGAGTTCTTAAAAGTTTACATAATTTTCTTCATTAGTTGTGATTCAATTAGATAGGTTATGCTTTGGTTAGATAATCTATGCTTAAGGGATACAATTAATTTTTGAGAATATGTTTGATTATTTGTGGATTAAGAAATAAAAGATTAAAAGGATAATTAGAGTTATGAAATATTTGACATCATTCATGTGTAATAGTGGATTCTAGTGTCTTGGTTACCTCTCGCCCACTTTGTTAATATTTTTGTATATAATTTTATTAAATCTTTAAATTTAATCTTCACAAGTCTGAGAGTTTGAAACTCATTACTACAACAACAATCAAAATTAATATCAGGCAACACTTGTTCAAGTCTCTGAAATCTACGCAGCACCGGATCTGTCCGTTTTTCTTCTTTCCTGGAACTACGTTAGCTAACCAGGTCGGATGATGAATAGGTTTGATGAAGCCGGCAACTAGCAACTTCTGAATTTCGTTTTTGATTTGCTCTTCCACTTCGTGTCTGAATTGCCTCGGAGACTGTTTGATCGGCTTGGATCCAGGTATGACATGTAGATGATGGGTGACCAATTTTTCATCCAGACCAGGCATTTCCTCATATGTCCAGGCAAATACATCTTGATACTCCTTGAGAAGTTGGACAAGACTCGCGCGTTCGTTTGTGGACAAAGTCGAACTGATAGAGACAGTCCTGGGAGATTCTTCATTCCCGATGTTAACAGTCTCGAGCTCGTCGGTTGTGGAGTTGGTGCCATCTTGTAGCTGTCGCGGAGCGTCCAATACCTCCTCTTGTGGCCCTTCGTTCTTGAAGCATTATCTGGGAGGAGAGACTGGGTACCAGTCTCCCCTGCAAATTGCTAACAGCGGCGTCGGTATATTGTTTCCCCCCTATGATCACGGCTTGCCTCGAAAACTCGTTCCCTCTTGGTGTGGACGTGAGTTGTGGCTTCATCGGATGAAGAAGAGTACCTGGTCAGCAAAAGTGCGTCGTGGGGATTAGCCGTCAGTGATGCAAGTCGGTCCTCTTCCTGAATTGAAGTCCACGTGGGTAAAGGGGTGCACAGGGTTTTGTCTGATCCTCCCCGCGGATTTTCCTTTGGCTCGGACAGTTCCACTCCGCATACTGGTGCGTAAGGAGACAATGATGCAGGAATATGGATGACTTCCTTATTCAGCATGGTCTTTAGGCACTGGTCATACGTTGAAGGGACGACCCTATTGTCATGAAGCCACGGTCTCCCTAGTATCATATGATAGTCCGACTCCTTCTCTATTACTTCGAATTTCACTTTTGACCGAACAAGCCCTATTGATAAATTCATATTGGCATACCCGTATGTGCTGGTCTGGTTTCCTTCAAAGTCTGTCATTGTGGTAGGTTGTCGTACGATCTTGCGTGGGCGAACCTTGGCTGCCCTGAGAGTCTTGAGAGTAATCACATTCGAAGATGCTCATGTGTCGATGAGGGCCTTCCTGAACTCTAAACCCTTGATGCATGTGGTAACATGCAGGGCCCGGTTGTGACCTTCCTCCGCCATCATGTCGTCCTCTGTAAATGTGACATTATTTACAGATGTTTCTGATGCGTTTAGGACTTCTGGATGTGAAGGAGCTAGGTGTAAGTCCAAGGTTATCTGGTTAATTGCAGCAAATGTCTCCGCCCGCTGATTCTTCGAGAGGTGTAAAAGTTCACACAAACTTTCCACTAGAGATGCCGCTTCCTGATCCACTGGTATTTGGTTCGTAGTAAAGCTGTTGATTTGAGAGGGACCAGTCCCCGGAGTAGAAGTCTCCAGAATGCTCATCTCTGATGTGATCTTGACGAGGAGATCAAGTATGCCATTTATCGCTTCCTTGATTAGCTCCATGTTCTTCGTATGAATCTCTTGTACCCGTGCTAGTTCACTCAATGTTGGAAGTCTCCTGATTATACCATCAGGTACGCCGTTAGGAGGGGGTATCTCTGTTAGAGGAATCACCAGGATTTGAGGCCGTTGAGGCGGTCCTAAGACCAACCATCTTGAAATTGATCGAATGATATTGAAGAAATTGACTTTACAACCGAGAGATTAGCCTCCCACTATGGTCGCCAATTGTTTATGGGTGAAAGCTATTTCTGCTGGTTTTGGTAATTTGGGGTGTGTGAATGAGAAATGAATCTAAACCCTAAACAAATGCACTGCACGGAAGTGCTTTCTGATTCGAGAGATCAATCTGTACAGTTCTGGCCTAAACGAAGAAATGGTCATTCCAGACTTGCTTCGGTCACAAAGTGAAGGAGATGGGGTTGATCTTAGGGAGGGAAGCGAAGAAGGTGTTGAGATCATGAAGGTGTTGGCTGTTTTTTACTTGTATCAGAATACCTAACTGGCTTGCAATAATGTAAGCAAAGCTCTGTGTGTTTGAATACGTTGTATCAACACTTGGTTTCTGTCTTGTCTTGTTTTGAAATAGGGAGGAGAACTTATTTATACAAGTCATTGAGCCATACCCACGTCTCTCATGGGAAGTGGAAAAAGTGGAATGATGGAGTATTGGAGTTGCGTGTGTTAGTGTCACACGATTAGTCTTGCCCACTTCTCCCATCATCACTAACCGTCCATGTCTTCCTGACACATTCTTGTGATGGCGCGTTGTGCGTTGCACGCTGTAAACCACCAAACAAATACCCCAGTATGTATCCCCAGTTTGTGACATGATTAATGTCTCGAGTGTGTGGATCGTCGAACCCACAAAAGGTAGCATGTGATGCTAGATTAAATAACTAAGTTATTGTGGATCGTGGGACCCACAAAAGGTAGCATGTGATGCTAGATTAAATAACTAAGTTATTTAGGAAGTCGATATTTGTGAAATATCGTGTGTATTCTATGCAGTTAATGCATCGAATATAATCAGCATGTGTGAAGCATCGTTGTTTTAAGGCTTAACGGAGTAAGTCACGATTAAGCGTCTTAAAATAGATGCATGTCTAACTATCTTCGAGTGATCGTTTGGAGGCTGTACAGGTAAGTCCTGACTTGGCCGATCACTTTGTGCGGAAGAGTGGTGGACGGTGATTGTGGTGACGCCTCACTGGTCGCCTAATTCCCGTCTTAGGTTGTCCGTCCAAGCTGGTGAAGTTGGACGGACAAGATGGATTGCGACCCACATCTGCGACTGTGGGATTAGGGTTTAGGAGGTTCTCAAACAACAACCTTTATCTTGGTTGAATCCAAGCGTGGGAGACATATTTGGCAAGGCCGATCGGACATGTGAGTAGACGGCATGCTGGCGTAGGCGCTTATAGCTCACTATCTCATGAAGGTGCAATCTAGAACACTGAATTTTTCAGGCAAAGAGGAATGACTGATATTGATTTGCGACAAAAATCTCCTGTCGCAAAGGCCGCGCGTCATGCCTACTTCGGGCGCGTGTTTCGAGACGACCAAGCCTGGTCGGTCTTGGCCGATCATTAAAGCGTGCAAATGGCGGGCTGATCGAATTTTAATAGTGGTAAGAAAGGTTGTCGTTCACTCAGACTTGTCGGATTGATTTTAAATTTTAATAAAAGAAAATACTAAAACAAAAGAAATTTTAAATTTTAAATTTTAAGAAAATATATATATACAAAATAAAGTCACAGGATGAAGAGGGACCGGGACTCGGGATTCCACTGCTTTTCATGTTCATGAGATTCATAAATTTATCCTAGACATTTATAGCTCAAAACAAAAGAAACAATGACTCTATTCTTTGCCAAAGTAGATTTCGTAAAACATCAATTGTAAATTACAAGCATAGTGTATCTAAAGCACCCAAGACTAAACATACATTATCTAACAAGATAACAATTGATTAATAGAAATCATAAATCATTTAAAATCGGTGCAAAAAGTAAATAAGGAATTAATTAAATTACCCCAAGGATGAAATCCAGCTTCCTCCGTTGTCCCAGTGATGGGTTCTAGCTCCACATGGTGAAAACACACTCAAAGGAATTTTTTATTGCTCAATAGGTGTTTACAAAGAGGAAAATATAGCTCATGCAATTCGCAACACTGAAAAGGCGTTACAGAGATCACCGTTACAATAATTGTTACAAACTGAAGGTAATCATTAGAAACTGGCCGTTACAAACTGTTAAATATGCGACCCTTAAAACGACAGTTTTATACGGTTTTATGTTCTTCAGGTTCTTCTTCCCTGCAGCAGCAGAAAAATCTGCTCTGCAGCTTCCTATTCCTCTTTGTGCCTCTCCCAACTCTCGATCCCCCCTCCTGTGAGTCCTTACACCCTTTATATAATCACAACACCCAAATATCTTCGTAATAAACTCCGAAATCTTCTCACTGTCAAACCATTAACTCGGGAATATTTTGCTTCATGTTTTAACTTCTCACGCGCCTGCATCTTCCTAACCCCATTCAACACGCTGAGTCATCATCCAGACACGTAACAAACTTGATTACAGCACACTCAGGTCACACACAGTTACCATAAATGGCTCAGAAGAATCCCGAGAATATTCCAACTCTGTTTAACGATAATCAAGAGAAATCTTCCATGTTCGATGATTCAGCCAAGCCTAGTCGAAAGAAACAACCATACCAACCCTGTTTCATAGAAACAGGCTGGTTCCAATCCAAACCCGAAATTTAATCTCTCTCAAACCATTCTTTGTTTAAAACTGAAAACCCGAGAATAAAACCATTGAGGACAAATTAGCCACAAAAATGCGTCTATCAAATACCCCCAAACTTATTATTTGCTAGTCCTCGAGCAAAAGTAATAAAAAATAAAACCGAGTTAATCTCGGGAGGGTTTACCAGAGGTGTACCCACAAAACCAAGACTTCTAATTGGTCACAAGTATCCAAAGAGCTATGAGGACATACATATTCTCAACCTATCTCCAAGTAACTAGAATTGCCAGAGAAATTAAAGGTGCCAGCTCTAAAGCCGACTAAAGAAAAAGGGGAGACACATCTGCAACACTGCTAGATAAAGAGATATCCGCTACACAGCTAGATAAATATTGTAAGATGCATCCGCTTTACAGCTGGATAAGATTAGGAGAGAGATAAAGATGAGAGGGACATCTGCTACACAGCTGGACTAATTACGTGTGATGAGTTGAACCACTGCTAGAAAGATCTTGTGTCAAATGGAAAGCGGACTAACAAAGCAACCAATATGCATCTCTCCTCGACTCTCTCATAGTGCTCAGTAGAAACAATGTCTTCTTCGGCTTCAACTATTGATGATAAACTCTTGAATCTCGTAGAACCTTAACATTTAACTTTTCTCCTTAATTTCTTGCTTGAAACTTCCTTATAGATTTCTACTTCCATATGGCCTTATTGAACAAAAAACTAAGAACGTAATGATGATTTTTTTTTTATTTTATTTTTTACACAAAAATAACAAGACAAAAATTTGAATGGCCATGAGAGAAGGACTTCAGAACTTGGATCTTCGCAACTTGTTGATGTCTTGGTATCATGAACTTCAACAACTTATATCATTTTCTCTTGTAACTTCTTGTAACTAAGTCTTCAACTTTGATTTTTGAATTATTCTTTTCTATTGTTGCTTCTAAACCTTAAATGTCTTCAACTTTATTCATAGATTTTGATGTCGCTCCGCTTGTTGATGATGATAAGTTTCTACTGAGAGAGAGTCGTAATCCAGTAACTAAGACTACATTGTGAGGTTGCTTTGTCTTTCTGGAATTTCCTTCTGACCTACTTGCCTTTCTATCATGGATGGTTAGGTCCATCACGGTTACCCTATAAAAAGAACAAGTTCTCTCCTGGATTTCAAAGATCTCAATGTCTTTTTCTCTAATGTCTCAGTAGAATGTTATCCCTAGCAATTCCAATTTCTATTTTTCGGTGAGAAACAATATGTAAACTTAGCTAACCGGATACTATGTGACGCTAGAAGTTTCTCCCTTACCCCCAAACTTAAATCTAACATTGTCCTCAATGTTCTAAAAATAAATTTAAAACATGAACAAGGAGAAACTATTACCATTTGAGGGAAAAGAAATAAGGAAGAATATTAC
The DNA here is from genome assembly GCF_003573695.1 of Papaver somniferum. Taxonomy (NCBI): domain Eukaryota; kingdom Viridiplantae; phylum Streptophyta; class Magnoliopsida; order Ranunculales; family Papaveraceae; genus Papaver; species Papaver somniferum. The sequence goes on along the minus strand of NC_039364.1, from coordinate 68,461,792 downwards.
CGTGTCGCATGAAAATGGGTTACCTCCCAAGAAGTGATAAGTTTAAAGTCTTCATCCAGACATTGGAAGAATTAATCACCTCATAGAATCATATACCAGTAGCCGGAATAATTGTGGGTCATCTGGATCAAAAGTATTACCCACAAGAAGAGGAAACTGCAACAGACCAAGAAGATACCGAACATACCCTTGCTTAAGACAACTACATCTAGTTGTGGTTCAGGTTCAGGCTCTATAAAAGGGTCTAAATAAAAAGCTTTCATTGGTTGGATTTCCTCAAAGCTAAGATCCGGTTCAGGTATTAGAGTCTGGAAAAACTCAACTATGAACTTAGAAGCACATAACAACAACCTGAATAATTGGGGATCCTCCAAGTCAATCAGATTTGGCTCACAAAGTTTACCATAATAATGGTCATTCTTAAGAAAATGTGTCGACCCTAATATCCTAAAGTAATTAGGTTTAGTCTCAAAACTTAATAACCGACACATCTGAAAATCATATGTTCCCACAATTGGAAGAAAAGTTTTTGGTGGGAAAACAAAGTCAATCTTGGTATCATATCCTAGGTTAACCACATCAACCATAGGATGGGTTTCTAACAACTGAGCTTCTCTCTGGACATCATTAGGTTCGGTAAAATGTGTATGAAGATAATCTTGTAAGATGGTTAAGGCACAAATGTCAAGTCCTACACGAGGGAACTTTCTAATAGTTAAAGCACACGGAGAATGATAATTACCCCCAAACTTAGTGTTTTCCGTGTCTCTAGAAAGACTAGTCAAAACTTCCCTAATTTCTAGGTCATCAGATTCCTGAAAATGGTCAATTGATTCTTCTAAGTCTGGTTCATCCTCACTCATCTCTACGAGTTTATGGTTTTCTAAGATTAGTGTTTCTAAATTGCTAGACTCTAAAACATTATTCTGAGAGTAAACTCTTTCCTCTAAACCATCATCACAATCATATAAAGGATTACCGGCGAAAGTTTCTAGTAAAGGCTCATTAACTAAGGTGTTAATCATAGTTACTTCCTCCGATTCACTGATAGGCACATCAAATAATGGATTATCCAACATATTGCATGCTAAAGGATCATGAACTACATCGTCTAAAACGGTGGTATCTCTAGTCAAATCCTCATCCTTTTGAATAGGTGAATAATTATTAAAATTATTTGGATTTGTACTAGAAACAACACTATCGTTATAAATCTCAATCGGAGTAACAAATTCCTAATCATTATGCCTATATATTTCATGTTCTTCATCAATACTATCCTCATCATAATCATCATTATAATAACATGATAATGATCGAAATTCATCTAAACAAGTAGTGTTACCAATTCTAACCTCGTCATCTTGATTATGTGAATAAAAACTATCCTTATTTTCAAGGGTGGTATTGGGAACACTATATTGGAAATTAAGACTATCCTGAGCAAGTTTTTCCACAATCCTATTTGCACTCTCAGTAAATTGATTGAGGGACTCTTCTAGAGAAATCTTAGTTGACTGCTCTACGGACTCTTCTGGGAGAAGAATATTATAAGTCTCTTTCATAAATAACTTCCGTGTTGACTCATTGAAACTCTTGAGAGACTCTTCTAGAAAAATAGAAGGATTGTTTTGCTCGTATGACCTGTGGGTATGTGCATAGTAATTGGGCTCACAATGGTATGGACCATAACCTTCAAAAGTTTCGCATTCCCAATCACTATTCACACTATGGTCATAAAAAGGATAATGTACAAGCTGCTCAGTCGGATACTCATTGTATTGGCTATTATAATACCAGTTCGACATCCTAACTGCAAGGGAATTCTAAACAAACACAAAGAAGGCTGACTCGACCACAACAAGCCTATTTTATCTAGCAAACAAAAAGCATGAAGGCTCCACTTAGATTGTTTCTAGACCAGCTTCTAATTCTTCGAAAGGGAATTCGTTACAATTTAAGAAAACCGCGGCCCTCTGGAATCAATCCGAGTCAAAGTAAGTTGAATAGAGGCGAGGGAAGCTCGGCGGAGCTTTGATACCCAAGGCCTCACCGGTATTACAAGGCGGCGCAGTCACGCATTCAACTCACAGAAACCATCATGAACTTCGAAGTATGCTTAAAAGAGTAACCAATATTTTCCGAATGACTTTCCTATTAAGCTCGTTACCCTATCAGTCTCGTTCTAGTCAGTATTTTAAGCTTAGGTTCGCGAAGGTTACGTGTTCCTAAGGCGGGCAAGAAGGAAACGGTGATGAAATCCGAGTCCTTATCTTGATTTGGCCAGGCCTTGCCCTTTACTAGAAAATTAAATCCGATTTCAGGTCCTCAACATATATGCATACAATATCATCCAGTAAACCCGCTGACAGGGGATTCGCGGGTGTTTAGAATTCTTACCTCCCGTTCCAGACGGGGGATGAACCGTTGAAGTCAACTCGGGCCACGACTCCTATGTCATGTACGAACCCGAGGGGCCGAGGCGATATCGTAATCGCCGTCCTTCTCTGCACACAGTTTATATTTAAAACTACCATTCCGTAGGGTTTTAAAAAAAATAAATTCTCAAAGTTCAATGTCCGAAAGAAAAGAAAAAATAAATGTCCAAAAATAAAATATTACAAAAATAAAAACCTTAATTACAGTTTCTAAAAAAATAAAATAAAATAATATACAAAATCTTATTCTTCACTCCTTTTGGATTCCTCTTTTCTTTCCTTCTTTGGCTTCGCTTTTGTTTCAGCACTTTCTCCCTTTTTCTTTAGCTCAGCTCCAAATCTGAAAACAAATAAGAAATACCAAAAGGCGTAAAAAAGAACAAAAATAATAAAAATAAAACCTAAAAACAAATCTATACACAAGTCTGCGTCGGCGGCGCCAAAAATTGATCGAATTTTAATAGTGGTAAGAAAGGTTGTCGTTCACTCAGACTTGTCGGATTGATTTTAAGTTTTAATAAAAGAAAATACTAAAAATAAGAAAATATATATATACAAAATAAAGTCACAGGATGAAGAGGGACCAGGACTCGGGATTCCACTGCTTTTCATGTTCATGGGATTCATAAATTTATCCTAGACATTTATAGCTCAAAACAAAAGAAACAATGACTCTATTCTTTGCCAAAGTAGATTTCGTAAAACATCAATTGTAAATTACAAGCATAGTGTATCTAAAGCACCTAAGACTAAGCATACACTATCTAACAAGATAACAATTGATTAATAGAAATCATAAATCATTTAAAATCGGTGCAAAAAGTAATTAAGGAATTAATTAAATTACTCCAAGGATGAAATCCAGCTTCCTCCGTTGTCCCAGTGATGGGTTCTAGCTCCACATGGTGAAAACACACTCAAAGGAATTTTTTATTGCACAATAGGTGTTTACAAAGAGGAAAATATAACTCAGGCAATTCACAACACTGAAAAGGCGTTACAGAGATCGCTGTTACAATAATTTTTACAAACTGAAGGTAATCGTTAGAAACTGGCCGTTACAAACTGTTAAATATGCGACCCTTAAAACGACAGTTTTATACGGTTTTATATTCTTCAAGTTCTTCTTCCCTGCAGCAGCAGAAAAATCTGCTCTGCAGCTTCCTATTCCTCTTTGTGCCTCTCCCAACTCTCGATCCCCCCTCCTGTGAGTCCTTACACCCTTTATATAATCACAACACCCAAATATCTTCGTAATAAACTCCGAAATCTTCTCACTGTCAAACCATTAACTCGGGAATATTTTGCTTCATGTTTTAACTTCTCACGCGCCTGCAGCTTCCTAACCCCATTCAACACGCTGAGTCATCATCCAGACACGTAACAAACTTGATTACAGCACACTCAGGTCACACACAGTTACCATAAATGGCTCAGAAGAATCCCGAGAATATTCCAACTCTGTTTAACGATAATCAAGAGAAATCTTCCATGTTCGATGATTCAGCCAAGCCTAGTCGAAAGAAACAACCATACCAACCCTGTTTCATAGAAACAGGCTGGTTCCAATCCAAACCCGAAATTTAATCTCTCTCAAACCATTCTTTGTTTCAAACTGAAAACCCGAGAATAAAACCATCTTTCCTTGATATGCTCAATCGAATTCTCCGGCAAATTCTGGTCCAAGCCATTGATCATACCTCGCCTGTTAAGCTTAATGAAGTCGTCACATGCAATTTCAGCCGTTGAGTCTGCTTAAATCACCTCTAGAACACGAACCCTAATTTGTGTTAGTGATGAACACAATTTCCCGTCAAAACAGGAAAATCAAACAAAGAGGATGGTCAGCCCTTATCCAACAGCTGGGGGTGTGAATATCATCTAGGGCCCCTTAGTAATTGAGGAGCCTCTTATCCAAGATGAGAGTCCGCGTAGCAAATGTCCTCTGGGGTGCCCCGAGCAACTTTTTGAGCCGATTTTTCCACACATGTTTATTTTTCCAAAAACACCTACACAAATACAAAAACAAAATAATAAGTACGAAATCGAGTACCAACAATATGAAACATTAAGGACAAATTAGACACAAAAATGCGTCTATCAAATACCCCCAAACTTATTATTTGCTAGTCCTCGAGCAAAACTAATAAAATATAAAACCGAGTTAATCTCGGGAGGGTTTACCAGAGGTGTACCCACAAAACCAAGATTTCTAATTGGTTACAAGTATCCAAAGAGCTATGAGGACATACATATTCTCAACCTATCTCCAAGTAACTAGAATTTCCAGAGAAATTAAAGGTGCCAGTTCTAAAGCTGACTAAAGAAAAGGGGAGACACATCTGTAACACTGCTAGATAAAGAGATATCTGCTACCCAGCTAGATAAACATTGTAAGATGCATCTGCTTTACAGCTGGATAAGATTAGGAGAGAGATAAAGATGAGAGGTACATCTGCTACATATCTGGACTAATTACGTGTGATGAGTTGAACCAGTGCTAGAAAGATCTTGTGCCAAATGGAAAGCGGAATAACAAAGCAACCAATATGCATCTCTCCTCGACTCTCTCATAGTGATCAGTAGAAACAACGTCTTCTTCGGCTTCAATTGTTGATGATAAACTCTTGAATCTCGTAGAACCTTGACAATTTAACTTTTCTCCTTAATTTCTTTCTTGAAACTTCCTTATAGATTTCTACTTCCCTATGGCCTTATTGAACAAAAAACTAAGAACGTAATGATGATTTTTTTTTTACACAAAAATAACAAGACAAAAATTTGAATGGCCATGAGAGAAGGACTTTAGAACTTGGATCTTCGCAACTTGTGATGTCTTGGTATCATGAACTTTAACAACTTATATCATTTTCTCTTATAACTTCTTGTAACTAAGTCTTCAACTTTGATTTTTGAATTATTCTTTTCTATTGTTGCTTCTAAACCTTAAACATCTTCAACTTTCTTCATAGATTTTGATGTCGCTCCGCTTGTTGATGATGATAAGTTTCTACTGAGAGAGAGTCGTAATCCAGTAACTAAGACTATATTGTGAGGTTGCTTTGTCTTTCTGGCATTTCCTTCTGACCTACTTGCCTTTCTATCATGGATGGTTAGGTCCATCACGGTTACCCTCTAAAAGGAACAGGTTGTCTCCTGGATTTCAAAGATCTCAATGTCTTTTTCTCTAATGTCTCAGTAGAATGTTATCCCTAGCAATTCCAATTTCTATCTTTTCGGTGAGAAACAATATGTAGACTTAGCTAACCGGATACTATGTGACGCTAGAAGTTTCTCCCTTATCCCCAAACTTAAATCTAACATTGTCCTCAATGTTCTAAAGATAAATTGAAAACATGAACAAGGATAAACTATTACCACTTGAGGGAAAAGAAATACAGAAGAATATTACCGTGTCGCATGAAAATGGGTTACCTCCAAAGAAGTGCTAAGTTTAAAGTCTTCATCCAGGCATTGGAAGAATTAGTCACCTCGTAGAATCATATAGCAGAAGCCGAAATAATTGTGGGTCATCTGGATCAAAAAGTATTGCCCACGAGAAGAGGAAACTGCAACAGACCAAGAAGATACCGAACATACCCTTGCTTAAGACAACTACATCTAGTTGTGGTTCAGGTTCAGGCTCTATAAAAGGGTCTAAATAAAAAGCTTTCATTGGTTGGATTTCCTCAAATCTAAGATCCGGTTCAGGTATTAGAGTCTGGAAAAACTCAACTATGAACTTAGAAGCACATAACAACAACCTGAATAATTGGGGATCCTCCAAGTCAATCAGATTTGACTCACAAAGTTGACCATAATAATGGTCATTCTTAAGAAAATGTGTCGACCCTAATATCCTAAAGTAATTGGGTTTAGTCTCAAAACTTAATAACCGACACATCTGAAAATCATAGCTCCACATGGTGAAAACATACTCAAAGGAATTTATTATTGCTCAATAGGTGTTTACAAAGAGGAAAATATAACTCAGACAATTCGCAACACTGAAAAGGAGTTACAAATATCACTGTTACAATAATTGTTACAAACTGAAGGTAATCGTTAGAAACTGGCCGTTACAAACTGTTAAATATGCGACCCTTAAAACGACAGTTTTATACGGTTTTATGTTCTTCAGGTTCTTCTTCCCTGCAGCAGCAGAAAAATCTGCTCTGCAGCTTCCTATTCCTCTCTGTCGCCTCTCCCAACTCTCGATCCCCCCTCCTGTGAGTCCTTACACCCTTTATATAGTCACAACACCCAAATATCTTCGTAATAAACTCCGAATCTTCTCACTGTCAAACCATTAACTCGGGAATATTTTGCTTCCTGTTTTAACTTCTCACGCGCCTGCAGCTTTCTAACCCTATTCAACACGCTGAGTTATCATCCAGACACGTAACAAACTTGATTACAACACAGGTCACACACAATTACCATAAATGGCTCGGAAGAATCCCGAGAATATTCCAACTCTGTTTAACGATAATCAAGAGAAATCTTCCATGTTCGATGATTCAGCCAAGCCTAGTCGAAACAAACAACCATACCAACCATGTTTCGTAGAAACAGGCTGGTTCCAATCCAAACCCGAAATTTAATCTCTCTCAAACCATTCTTTGTTTCAAACTGAAAACCCGAGAATAAAACCATCTTTCCCTGATATGCTCAATCGAATTCTCCAGCCAATTCTGGTCCAAGCCATTGATCATACCTCGCTTGTGAAGCTTAATGAAGTCGTCACATGCAATTTCAGCCGTTGAGTCTGCTTAAATCACCTCTAGAACACGAACCCTAATTTGTGTTAGTGATAAACACAATTTACCGCCAAAACAGGAAATTCAAAAGAAGAGGATGGTCAGCCCTTACCCAACAGCTGGGGGTGTGAATATCATTTGGATGCCCTTAGTAATTGAGAGCCCCTTATCCAAGATGAGAGTCTGCATAGCAAATGTCCTCCGGGGGTGCCCCGAGCAACTTTTCGAGCCGATTTTTCCACACATGTTTATTTTTCCAAAAAGACCTACACAAATACAAAAACAAAATAATAAGTACGAAATCGAGTACCGACAATACGAAACATTAAGGACAAATTAGACATAAAAATGCGTCTATCACGGGCTGGTGTACACGTCTGTACCTTATTGTCCCATAGAAACGTGATCGAAGCCACTCAATTTGTCCGGCGAAGTTGATTGGTCGAGATTGGTTTGCAATTGGGAAGTGTGAGGACTCCTAGTTTGGGCGTACGAATCGAGGCAACCAGTCATGGTATGCCTTGGCCGATCGGGTGTGGAGATAGATGGGCCCACAATGATCGTGTTGATACTCACCGGACTTGCTTAGTCTATTCCTGGACCCTTCATTCGAGCAGGAGAAAATGGACGCTCGCGATCGATTTGCGACACAAACCCTAATTAGGGTTTTTGGTCGGCCGCGTGTTAGATAGTTTGGCTAACCGAAAATACGTATTATATACCTCATCTGGAGAGGCCGATCGTGTGGGGCACTTATTAGGCCGGTGCTGAGTGCGGTGGTATGTGTCCGACCATCTCAGGGTTAATCTAAGCCATCCAACCATGCTGGTAAAGTTGGATGGTCGTGATCAATTTTAGGTTTTTAGTGGACTTTGCTGCGACCCTCAATTCTCCACGCTGACCCAACTTCGGACAATCCTATATTGCAATCTGGTCAGGTTAGGGAATAGTCGGTCATGCAGGTAGGAAGAAGGTCCATCGGTATACAAAACAAGCTTTGCCTAACCGGTCATGGGATAATCTACGCCGTCCAACCATGCTGGTGAAGTTGGACGGTCGTGATCAATTTGAGACTGTCGTAGGCGGTCTTGTGCGCACAAACTTTTCCAAGTTGCTCCACACCAGTCTGGGCTGGCGTTTGGTGATTATTTTTTCAGGCGTGACTTTGCACCTTTGTGGCCGACTTGCGTGGTCGTGATTATTTCCAAGACTGTCGTAGACAGTCCAGATGCTCGATCGGGTTAGTATAACACTCCGAGAATGGAAGCCTGTACGGGTATTTCGTATGTGCTTCATTTTTAACGCTTGGAGATTCGTGTTGCTCTGTTGAGAGCAACGCTCAGTCGTCATGCCGCACCAATAATGAGAGTGGAGCAGTACAGGAAATACAAGGTTGGTCATGCATTAATTGATAATGCTATAAGTTTACAGTGAGGAAGTTGATAGACACATTTTTGTGTCTGAATTTTCCTCAATGGTGGTATTGTTGGAACTCGATTTTTGTACTAATATTGTGTGTTTTATGTATTTTTAGGTATTTTTAGAAATAAATATTTTCGTAAAAAGTTGCTCGAAAAGTGCTATTTGGACCCCCCCTGAGAAAATTACTAAAGGCACCCTCATTCTGGATAAGGGCACCCCAGGCATCCCAGATGTTAAAGGCGCCCATGTTTTGGATCGGGGCACTTCATCCTCTACATTTCAAATTCGAGTTTTTGGCGGGAAAATGGAGCAGTGAACTGGCAGAGTTTAGAATCAAGAATTTGACGTGATTTCATGAGACTCAATGGCTGGGAATTGTTAGGATGATGTGACTGGTCTTAACAGGCCTGGTATGGCTTAATTTATCGGATAGAATTGGCTAGATTCTCGCGTTGAAGAAATCAGGGATCTCGGGTTTGGTTAGTCCATTCCGAGTTCTGAGTGTGTGATCAAGTGATTTTCGTGTGACTGATGCGTGTTTGACACTTCTGGATGATGACTGAATGTATTTGGAGTATTTTTACACGAATCATACAGATGCAGACGCATGAATAGGCGAGAAAGGAAAGAAAATTGTCCGAGATTATTTTTATTTACTGCCGAGCTATGGAAAGATTTTCCGGAGTAATGAGCGAATATTCTTGTCTCTGTGGGGTATATATAGGCTGTTGGGATAACATGGAAGAGGCATGGAGAGTTTGGGATAGTTTAGAACACTACAGAGACGCAAACAATCGAGTTGCAGGAAACTTCCATTGCTGCTGCTGAAGAAGGAACAAAGAACATAAGACCCACCTAAAACTGTCGTATTTGCTACAGTGGGAACGACACACGGAGAGCAGTCTTATAAGCTACAGTAACAGTGATAGTTATCATTTATCGTACTCTGTAACAGTTCGGTTTGTAACAAATATAATTGTTACAAACCCGGTTTTATTATTTTTCTCCCATTTCATTATTGTGAACACCTTTTTGAGCAATGAAAAATTCCTTTGAGCGTGTTTTCATCATGCGGAGATAGAACCCATCACTGGAACAACGGAGGAAGCAACTTTTCATGATTGTGGTAAATGAATTAATTCTTTTATTGACTTTTTGCATAGATTTAATTGCTTTATGATTTCTATTAATTATTTGTTATTTTGTCTGATGTCGCATACTTGATTTAAATTACTTTTGATGCGTCATGCTTACGACTTACAAATAATGTTTTATGAAATCTATTTTTGGCAAAGAATTAGAGTCACAACTTCTTTTGTTTGAGCTGCATTGTTTAGAGTTAATGATTGAACCACAAGAATATGAAAAGTAGTGAAATCCTGCGTCTCAGTGCCTCTTCATCTTGTCACCATATTTGTATATATTTTCCTTATTTTCATTTATTAAAACTTAAAATCAATCCAAAAAAGTCCGAGTGAACGACAACCTTTACCACTATATAAAATTTGATCAGAAGTATTCACCATTTTATTAGTGGCTTTATCCTTTGCAGGATGTTAGCGCATAATTTGGGCTTTCACAGTTTTAGCCTTAAAATGAAAATCCACCATCAACACCTAGGTTTGTCTCTTGAAAACCGTTTACTTCTCTTCAACAGAAGATCCCTAAACTGTCTTGTGATCAAGGAGACCGACTTGTCAAGGTCTTCATCTGAAAAATCATTCTCAGACTGATCATCCTCAGAGACATGAACACTTTTACCTTTGGCAAGTAATTTAGTGCTCTTCTGTGCTTTAAAGGAAACATCCTTACCGACTTTGGATGTATGCTCATGGTCAAAGATCATTAGCTTCCTAAGCAAGGTGTTTCTGGAAATATTATTGAGGTTATTCCCCTCAAGATGGCATGCTTCTTAGATTCATATCTAGATGGCAGCGATCTGAGAATTTTCATCACAATGTCCTTTTCAGGAATAGTCTTACCCAATGCAAAAGATGCATTAACAATTTCAGATACTTTGTGATTAAACTCATCAAATGTTTCTTCATCTGCCATACGAAGGTTCTCCCAATAGGAATTAAGGTTTTGAAGCCTAGCTTCCTTTTCACTAGAGTTTCCTTCAAATACGGTTTCTAAGATATCCCAAGCATCTTTAGACCTAGTGCAATTAGACACATGGTGTTGAAGACTTGGGGCAATGGCATGTATGATAGCATTTAACCCTTCAGAATTATGCTTTGCAGCAAGAATCTCGACAGCATTATATTCACCAATATTCTTGGGAACAGTTATGTCTCTAGCTGCAACAACGGGCGCATCATAACCATTCACCACATATAACCATGATTGAAAATCACGTGATTGAAGAAAACCTCGCATAGCAATTTTCCACCATAAGTAATTGGAGCCATCAAGGACTGGTGGTATGTTAATAGAGATAACACCTCTGTCTATAGCGTCGGATCGCTACAAACACGGACTTGTTAGGTCTTAAACGTGTTTGCCTGCTCTGATACCAATTGAAAAATCGGGGGTCTAACAACACCACCCAATATTTTGCTTAGCAATCTGTATGGACTAACTCCGAAATACTTTGCTAGAGAATCAAGTAGACAGTCAGACTCAATCTAGATAAAAGTATCTCAAGGAGTTAATATCTCTCTCTTGATTTGATTTTTACTCAAGCTAAAAACAATAGCGAGTCTTTATCAAATACAAGGAATACTTGGACGGTACCAAAGACCAATGTCCAAGGATCAATCAATATCAATCAACAACCAAAGTTGGATTTCCAATTGATGATCACGAACGCACAACCTGTATTATTTCAATTATATAAAATATAATGTGGAAAAGAAATAACACAGACACCAGAAATTTTGTTAACGAGGAAACCGCAAATGCAGAAAAACCCCGGGACCTAGTCCAGATTGAATACACACTGTATTAAGCCGCTACAGACACTAGCCTACTGTAAACTAACTTCGGACTGGACTATAGTTGAACCCCAATCAGTGTCCCACCGATCCAAGGTACAGTTGTACTCCTACGCATCTGATCCCAGCAGGATACTGCGCACTTGATTCCCTTAGCTGATCTCACCCACAACCAAGAGTTGCTGCAACCCAAAATCACAGACTTGATAATAAACAGATATGTCTCACTCAGAAAAGTCTATCAAAGAATAAATCTATTTCCCACAGATAAACCCTAGGATTTGTTTCGTCTTTTGATATAAAATCAAGGTGAACAGGAACCAATTGATAATCCGGTCTTATATTCCCGAAGAACAGCCTAGATTAATCAATCACCTCTCTACAATGCTTCCTGACTACACAAGCGGATTGTCGAGGAATCACAAACAATGAGACGAAGATGTTTGTGACTTCTTTATCTTGCCTATCGGAGAACTCTCACGATCTCAAGCCAATCAACCGATTGTACTTGTACGATAGAAGATGCAAGATCAAATCACACAACTACGATAAAGTAGTATCGGTCTGGCTTCACAATCCCAATGAAGTCTTTAAGTCGTTAACCTGATTTTAGAGAAGAAAATCAAAGGTTAATGGAGATCGACTCTAGCGGGCGCACTAGTAGCACACAAACGTGTGGGGATTAGTTTTGCACAATGCTAGATGTCTCCTTTATATAGCCTTCAAATCAGGGTTTTGCCTTAGTTACAAAGCAATCCTTATTCACCGTTAGATGAAAACCTGATTTAGATTCAAGCTAATATTTCTCAACCGTTAGATCGAAAACTTAGCTTGTCACACACACTTGGGTAGACGTTTACTGGGTTCGTGAAAACCATGCCCAAACGTGTACGTGTATGTTGGTTCAACATAGTAACCCAAAAGGTTAACCATATGAGCATTTCATATTAACCTTGTTCTTCTTCACCATAACTAGTTCAATTGACTCAAATGAACTAGTTAAAGAGTTGTTCAATTGCTATGAGATCTTATGTAACTAAACAAGATATAATTGAAACAAAGATGATTCGATTCGATTGAATCGGCTCATGAACATTATAGCCACGGTTTGCATAAAGCATTCCTTAGTAATTTAATGTTTCATCTTCAGAGCACATCTTTATATCATAACCTCTTAAGTTCACAAACAAGTTCGCAGACTTAAGTTAATCGGTTGAGTTTTCCAAACTCAGCAGAAATTCTCGGAAAGAGAACTTCCGCCAGTTCGCGGACTTAGCACACAAATGAGTTTTGGAAAATCCAACAGAAATTCTCGGTCGAGAACTTCCGACAGTTCGCGGACTTGGCAAGCCAATTCCAAAATCCTCCCGATTTCTCTTGATCAACAAAGTTCGAAAACGTCAGTTCAAGGAATACATGGTTATGTAATCTAAACTCTCATTTCAATCATTGAGACATTCTCAGAGGACGCTATGTAGCCGTTATTCACAGACCGATTCACGTCAGAGCAATTCTCAAAGTGATTGAAACTTTTCATGACTTTCGTCACTAGGTGAAGATAAACTTGATCAAAGCGAAACGCTTTACCAACACACGATTTCGAGATAAAAGATAAGCAATGAATGCTCAACTAGAAATGTCAAATATGTATGATCTAGTCTATATAACATATGACTTTTGTCTCATAAGAAGTAGGAGATAGAAGAGATAGACTTTTGAGTGATAGATAAGTTCAAGTCTCCACATACCTTTTTGTTGATGAAGTTCCACGGTTCCTTGTATAGATCTTCGTCGTTGTATGATGAATCGCCATGAAGTCCTTGAGCTCAACTACAATTTTCCATCCTAGTCCGAGACTTAGCTATGTAGGCTAGAAATCAAGACTTATAGTTTTGATCACTAACATTGACAAACATGCTTGAGATAGCAACGCATGCGAGGTTGACCGAGCTATGCTCTAACACTATCAGGTTTCCAGATAAAGTATCAATATTACTTTTGGGAACAACCATATCAAGGATCTTAATAGCAGAATTGTAGAGAAGACATTAGTTACTAGATGCACATTTCAATTTTTGGTATTATCAATAAATAACTCAACCACATAAAAAAGAGTAGAAGCTATTATCAACCCTAATATTGGTTAGGGTGGATGATCAATCCCTATAACCCTATAGTCTAACCAGATTTTGGTTTTGGTTCCACATCTAACATTCCAGCAATTATTACTCTTAATAATATCTTTACATCTGTAAATTCATTTCCAAACCCAAGAACTATATTAAGAAAGCTTTCGTTGATGTAGAAAACTAGTGTCATTATAGTACTTAGCTCAATAGATTGTAACCCAAAGATCATCAGAGTCTGAAGCATCTTTCCAAGCCAGCTTACAAATAAAATCTCTATTGAATACTTTTAAGTTTCTAAATCCAATACTTCCAACAACATCCTTAGATTTATTCAAACTACCCCGAGAAATGAATTTAATCCCTTTGTTTCCCTTATGTACCACCGAAAATTTCTCTGTAAAGTATCAATTTTATCAATAAGAGTAGTTGGAATTTAAAAAAATAATAATTTGATAAGTGGGCAAAGAGTTCAGAACAAAAATTGACCATGATAGTTCTACCAGTTTGATTCAAGGAAATACTAACCCAATTTCTAAGCCTAGATTCAAAAGACTAACCAATATGCTTAAATGATCTAACCTTAGAATGACCAAGAAGGATAGGGCATAAAGATATCTTTCAGACTCACTTATGTGAGTCATATTGAGGGCTTTTGCAAGATTAACACAAACACAGGGATCAAGTTGCTACTAAAATAGACACGTGGCTTATCAAACTTTAGTAACTCGCAAGAGTACATACCAAGTTTTTGTAAAATGTCCAAGATATTATGCATGCCTACATATTAGCTTGACCAAAAATCAATATGTCATCAACAAAAATCAATATGTCATCAACAAACATCAAATGAGTGGTACAAGGTGCTTTCCTAGCAGTTTTAACACCTAATATGGCCTTATTAACTTAAGCATGCATAAAGCTTCTAGATATAAATTTCATAGTTAGGAAAAACATGTACGATAACGGTGGATCACCTTTTCCTATCCTCATAGTAGGAGAGTATTGTTCACAAGGTAAACCATTGAGTATCACACTCACACTAATAGTAGAGATGGGTTAATATGCTAGTCCTCGAGCAAACTATCCAAATACAACAAATCCATTTCATTGAGAAAACAGTTGCACTTAGAAAATGCAACAAGCCTTTAAACCCCTAGGTGTCCCTAGTGGACGAGTTATAGTCTCGTGAGGGTTTACCGGAGATATACCCACAAAACCTGCTCTAACTTTAAAGCGTTCCAGCTTCCCAAGCATCCAAATATCTACGAGGACATAAGGGTTCTCAGCCTATTGTCAAGAAGTCAGAAATGCAAGAGAAAATTAACATGTAAAATGTGATTAATCGAAGAAAGTGTCAGCGGCCAACCTATGCCATAAAGAAAGAAATGCATGTTTGAGAGCGACCAATAAGCATTTCGCCTCGACTTCTGCCTCACTTAAAAGGGTTTTATGATAGTTGCACTCAAAAGACCGCTTTTCTAGTCTCACACATGTATGCATGCGGGAACTAAGAGACACATCTTGCACACGTTGAATGGTAGGAAGGAAGCCTTCCGAATTATTTATGGAGACTCCACAAAATTGTGGAAAGTAAAAATCTTTTTTTAATAATCTCTTAGAGCAACCACAGTGGACGAGCAAAACCATTTTTTTGGTCTAGAAACCAGACATAGTCGAACGGACTAAAGAGTAAAATCTGGACTAAAACCAAATCTCAGAGTATATTTGGTCTCAAACCCAGACCAAAACCAAACTTAGTCGAGCGAAGTTATAAAGTACGTTTGTTAATAGGCGAAGTTATAAAGTACGTTTTATGTGAAGCAGATGTATATCCCTCGTGCCATGGTGAGGCGTGTATATAAATTACGCTTCGATTGAGCGTTGGTATAATGTACGCCCATTTAGGCGTTGGTAATATGTACGCCTCATGCCAGGCGTGGATTACATGTTCGCCCTAATGAGACGAGCAAAATACGTACGCCCAGTCCAGGCGTGCATAAAGTTCACGCCCCACACCCGGCGTGCATAAAGTTCACGCTTATGATTGAGCGGACTTTATACCTCCCGTCCAATTCTCGTTTTTTCTTTCTTTCTTTGCTCGTCACTATTTTAGGATGAGAGTTTCAAAGATATAGTAGAAGTGTTGTTTGACATAGCCGTACAAAGAAAGAAGTAGAAAAGAGAAGAAGACGCGTTGAAGAAAAGGGTTTAACACCAACAGGTGTTGATCGAGCGGAGATATTAAGGATCGGCATTTTTTAAGGCCCACACGTGTTGATAAAGGCTTGGCTGCTTTTAAGGCCCGCATGTGTTGATAGCGTGTGTGAACTTCGAGCGGTTTTATAATGCAGGCGTGTATATGGGCAAACGCCCCATATGGCGTGAGTAATATCTACGTCCCTTGTTCCGGATTGAACTATATGTACGTCCCACACCAGGCGCTTAATTCTTTAACGCCCCACAACGCGCGTACTGTATATGTGCGCCTCAGTTGGACGAAGTTTATAACTTCGATCCACAGCAAACGAAGGCTATACTACCGCTCGACTAAATATACTCCACTACGGTAGCGTCACACCACAGACTAAACTCAATTTTGGTCGTTTTTTTGGGTCTTTGCTCTTTAGTTTTGATCGCACCATAACATTTGCTCTTAGAAAGGAAATCAACCACTATAGCAAGGATGGGAGTACTCACTCACCTTCACATCCGATCGGCAGTAATGATAGCACCACTCTCACAACATCCAATAGAAACGTCTTCGATCGGCTCGTCTTCTTCATTTTCTTAGTCTTCGGTCTTGAACGGTTGATGATAAACACTTGAATTTCGTAGAACTTCGACAATTTGTAAGTCTTTTCCTCTATTTCCTTGTTTCTTGAAACTTCTTTATAGATTTTTCTTCCCCGTGACCTTATTGAACAAATAACAACCTAAATGCAATTTTTTTATATATATATATATATATTTTTTCTTCTTCATATTTTTTTAATTCAAAAGATTGCAACTACAATAATAGAAATGAAATAAAACTAACATTTCCATGAAAGAAGTACTTTACCACTTTGATCTTCACAACTAGTATTGTCTTCGTATCATAAACTTCAATAACTCTCACCTTTTGATTTTCTTAGCTCTTGTAAATAAGTCTTCATACTCGGATATAAAATTATGCTCTTCCTTGTATTGTTGCTTTTAAACCTTAAAAGTCTTCAACTTTCCTTGTAGATATTGATGTCGCTCCTTTGTTGATGATGATGGTGTGTTTCTATGGATTTGTTGTTGGCAAGAGAGAGAATGGTGCTAACTGCAAATCAAATTACAAGAAGGTGGTTTTCATCTATAGACGTCATCTTCATGATTGACAAAATTAACACTCAAGAGATCAAAAATAGTGCTGAAAAATGGTATGAAGTTGGGTAGCTCACCATTCTACCCGGAATTAACGTACGGTGACACATACTCAAAACAAAGCTTTTTAGTCATCTACAAAGAATTTTAGGTCTGGTGCCTCTTTTGATTTGAAAATAGGTAGTATCCACTAATGATTGATCAACAACTCTAATAATGCATTTCCCCCTGCACCTAATTCGCCACCGACATGGTTAAGTTGAGTCACAAACAATAAATGACTTCTCGCAAAGATTAATAACACCTAATGTGTAGTATTCTCTAGCACTTCTAAGTTCCATTATTTCCGTGACAATTCCTTATGTAAACATACCTAGAAGTATGCTAGTGACTCTAAAATCTCTACAAGTTGGAGGTTTCATGCAAATATTTACAAAAAAAAATAATGAAAAATCTATATGCAAAATACTCCCCCACACTTAAACTTCATATTGTCCTCAGTGTGTAAAACCGAGAATTTTGAATTCTGACGTAACAGCAGATAAATCGCAAACACTATACAAATTAGTAACAAATTAGGAAAAACACTATTCACAAAAGTTGTTCGCCTACGTCTTTTCTACAAAGTGTCAAAAGGTCAGAGTGTTTCGATAAACAGTCTGACAGTTATGATCTCTGGACCGAACTACGTGCAATCTGCATTTTTCTGAGGAGAAAGTTACTCGTCATAATTTCTTTCTAAAATAGATTCCAGACTCAATGAATTAAACATGGGGATTCAAATATGATATGAAAACTATAAAAAGTAAAAATAAAAGGGTTTAAGATACAAAACCTATGGGTTACCTCCCATTTAGCGCATGGTTTAAAGTCGTCAGCCGACTCTCTTGTTATCGTCCATATACAATCTGAAATTCTGGTAGTCTGCCCAGAAAACAATCTGAAATTCTAATAACAACTTCACATAATGATTAGCATAAGATATGAATAATGAAATTGTTACTTTATGAAAGTTTCCCCCACACTTAGTCCTTTCTACACTTGGAAGTCGATAGAGAATATAAGATATGGGAACTTCTTCAGGTTCCTCTCGGTGAACCTGCATGATGCTAGAATCAAACACATCAAGTGGTAGTTACTTAGAGGAAAAATAAACCGTTAAGACTTTGGAAGCACACAACTCCCATCCTAAGTGATGTGGATCAAAAGATTTAGAAATATGCAAAGGATTAGACAAACCTTCCACAATCTCTTGTATTACATGATCATCATCATTCTTAAATAATTGCAATGAATTATTTACCTCATTTGTATCGTCGTCCTCTATCAAACTATTTAGCCATTCTTCGTCAGTTTCTGCATCAATCAAAATCTCAGCATCATAATAATCCTTGGCTAGCTCAATTGGGTCTTCCACAACTTCAACCAATTTGGTTTCAATCTCAATCTCAATCTCTTCAACAATCTCGTCATCGGAATCAGAATCATCTCCTAAAAAGTCTAGTTCACTGTTGCAAATCATAATATCATTATTTGAGTACGTTACACCATTTATAACAACGATTATGTCATATACATTCTCCTCCTTTTGAATAGGCGAGTGATCGTTATAATGATCCATAGTTGGAATAACATTATCATTATTACAAGGACTTTCCAAAGGTTGCTCATCTTCAAGATACGTATGAATTGTATATCCATTATAGATCGTGGGAACGTCAGAATTGATTTGGCTTTGAGGCCAAACTTCTTCCTTAGTTATTTCCTTCTTAATTTGATCCACGTCTCTTTTTAAGTTATCAATAACCTCTTGAAGTTATTGAAGTGTATCTCTAGTCTTTTTGTTATGTTCATCCAGCTGTTGGTTTTCCCGATCCAAACTATTCATAAATTGGTGCATTATATCTTCGAGAGTAGAAGAACTATCTTTAGCAGCAAAACTTTCCATAGTCTGGTCGCGTTCATCCATCATTTGAATGTGCTGGTCCAACTTTTGATTTTCCCGATCTATATTATCCATAAATCAGTGCATTAGATCTGTAAGACTAGAAGAACCGTGCTTATAAGCATAACTATCCCCACATCCTTGTGGTTTTTCACTTGCATACCCGTCATAAGGTTATTGATATGCATGAGAATAACCATAAAGTTCCGTAGGATATTGATCATGGAAAAAATATTGGTTTTGATTATACCCATGGAATGGTTGGTAGTTGTCATAATATTGAGATTGAAAATCATATTGATTACCACTGTTGTATGTGTAATCTTGTGCTCCATACATGTTTTTTCCGTTAGGGAACATGACGACTCACAAGAAATAGAAAATCAAAACAAAAACTTAAAAAAAAATAAAAAAAAATAAAAGCTAAACAAATAACAAATCAATTAGCAACCGCTCCCCGGCAGCGGCGCCAAAATTTGAGACTCCCCATTTTCTTCACATAAACCACATTCATATGCTTTGGCAACAACTTCTTCAACTGAACCCAAAAGCATTGATGATTCGTTCTTGATAAAGTACATCAGAATTATAGTCATGTAGGATTACTAAGTTTTTATTAATGCTCCATGGTCTTGTTTCAGAGATACTTTGTAGAGTTTTCCATTTCTTGAATTTAAAAACCATGACATTTGAATCAACCAAAAAATCTGCACTTTTTCTTCTGCAAGGAAAGGCCAGGTGAAACTAATGTTATTTTCAACTGCTTTCAAACCCATTTTTCCTTGGATGATAATTTTTCCAGGTAAAAAAATATCCCATTGATTATCTTCCTCAGCTAAAGCGAGTTCCTGGTTGTGAATCACAATTTCAAAGCTTTCTCCTAATTCCAAAGTTGCAAGGTTGAAATTCTGAACCAAATATGAAACAATTTCATCACTCTCCATAGCCATATTCTTTGCAGAGTTTTTGATGGTTTGATTTACAATGGTTATACAATTCTTAGTCTTGCATATGAATATGTGGTCTTTACTTGTTAGGTTTAGGGTTTGACAAACTATGTTGGGATATTCTATTAAAGATAGGAAATTCTATTTATGGAAATTTCCAGTTGATAAGGAAACAACATAGTCGACATTTGACCATATGAGCAAACTAAAAAAAAATACCAGATATGGTAACTAATCTTTTGAAATTTGTCCAAGTGAGAATTACGGTTACCTATCACCATGAATTGAGTTAAATCGGTTATGTTATTATGAAACATGAAAGTATTCAAAACTGCAATGATAATCTTTCGAATCACTTCTACTACTACGAGCATTCCTACAATATTTGCAAACGCCACCTCAGATACAATTACAAATGCTATATGGAGATAAAAAATCTGTAAACACATAAGGAAAAGAGAATATAAGTTAAACATTCTCACAGGAATGCTGAGAAAAATATTTTTGTGTTAAGCCTTAATGGTTGAAAATTTTGCAGAAAGACAATGAGAAATGGTTACTAAACCACAAGGTCAGTAAAACCGATTTTACCTATTTCCTATCCATACTTTTCCTAAATCCTATCCCAACTACATAATTGAAATTTCTTGTAACTCTTTTATATTTAAGTGAGCAAAACTCACCCTAAATTCCAATGATCTCTGATCTTCAAAGTTAATCTAAACTCGTATCACTACCACCACCATTAAATTAAGAAGTTTGGAAATGAATTTGCAATTAATTTGCGAATGATCATCTTTATCCGATGAGATTGTTGCAATTTTCCTTTATTTCCTTACATACTATAATATAGTGTGGGCAGGTAAAGAAAGAATCCATTGGTATGAAAATTGTTAAACTTGGGGGTACCAGATCTGATTAAAACCTAATTGAAATAGAGAACATCAAATCATATGAATATATTTGGTCAGGAACGTTAGGTATTAAAAGATATCCAGTTCCGAACTTTCGATTCTTTTACACTTAGTCGCATCCATATAAAATTAAAAATCGAATAGATAAGAAAAACTAATTTTGTGATTAGTTCTAACAGAAGCCTATGATAGATCATGCCTATGGATACTACTTGATATGTTGGTAGTGATGGTAATATATAATATATGAAGGCGGCGTTGGGGTGCTAGCAGGATTTACAGAGGTCTCAATAATGGCATAGTGGGGTAATTAGGCTAAGATTGATAGAGGAAGATGGAAGACGGTGGGGGTTGATGATGGGGTAAGTTTTATTTACCCACTGCAGAAAAAGTTATACAAAATCTAACTATTGTTTTGGGATGGGATTTAGGAGAAAGGGGGATGGGAATTAGGTAAAATCGTAAAACCATGAAAACATCATCTTAAAAATTAGTACATAATATTAAAATTCAAAAGCAAGCATTAGAAGTTTTTAGCGAGTTGTGAAAAACCGAATCGCCGATTCACCATCTATAATTCAACCTTAAATCGCGATAAAAGTAAGTCCGGGATTAACCATGAATCACGATAAAAGTAAGTCCTTGAATAAAGATGGCGTGTCTCATCTAGGAGGGCCTCTTTACAGTGGTCAATTCTCTATATAAAAATAGAGTTTTTTCGAGCGCTCTCATTAACCGGAGCTTCTGGTTGATTCTGGCCCACCACATTTTTTTATGGTAATATTTTAAAATTTTACCAGTAAAATTTGAAAAAAATATTTTTTTGACCCAGAATATATATCTCGGCCAATCGCAAAACTAACTATTACCTTAAACAATTAAATATATTAAATCCTAATTATATTTAAATATTTAAATTAAAATCCTTAAATAAAAAATAAATCACATCAAAATACGTATTGTTCATCATGATTTCATCAAAAATAATATATCAATCACAAAATTAAAGAAAAATGTCCAACATCTGACTACACTTAATTAAGTACATGATCCACTAATAATTAAACTAATCCTAATTATGATTTACAATTAAAATTCTAATAATAAAACTTTGATCAAATTTAGATCAACGATTAAAGTATAAAAACCAAAATACATATAGTGGTTACTTATCCGTCCGCGCTTTCCGAAAATCAATCGTCAATCCTATCAAATAATCAAAATACAAAACTATAAATAGAAAATTGTGATGGAGAATAATGATACTAAACAAAAATATGAAAACGGGAGGAACAAAAATTAGTAAAAACTGCAATAGACAAAAACATATGAGTTCCAATATCATTTTTCTTAATATTTCTCCTTTCATAAAAATAAATATATAAGACAATAATAATAACAATGATATATTTTTTCTTATCGCTAAAATAAGCTCAATATTTTTTCTCGTGACTATCCAAAAATACAATGGCTATCCAAAAATATAAAATTATATACTACAATATTAAGTAAATAAGAAATATTATTTATTCAAAAATATTGTGATATTATTGCAAATTTCTTAATACTGTTAATTTAGAAATATTGAGTTCACTGGAAAGATATGTCAGATAGATATAATTGGTAAATATTCAATAAAATAGATAAGAATTCTAGATATTGTGATTTCCGTGGCTTGAGATTGAAAAAAATAACATAATGGGTAAAGACAACCAGTAAAAAATATAGGAATTCTTGATATTTTTAGACGTTGATTTATATTATATCCAAAATAATTTTTCTTTATTTATGGGTTTAGTCATCGGTGTCTCTGTATAAAAGCATTCGATCGAAATCAAAATCCAGTTTTTTTCGTACGTCGTCCCCTCTTCTAAAATCTAAATGGCTGATCTTCTTTTGATATTTTTTTATTTTTGATGTATGTTTTGTTGGTTGATCTGCGTCTGTTTTTGTTTTGCAAGAATCTATTAACAATGCAATTTTTTTTTAGTGGGATTTATAATGGATTGTTGCATGGAGAAATTGGTATTAATCTCTTTGTCTCTTTTAAATTTTGGTGTATGCATAAACGAAATTGGTATAATCTCTTTGGCTTTTTAAATTCTTGGTGTAGGGAATATATATCGTAGGAACCAAATCTATCTTTATCACAAAATAAACGACCCCAAAATAAACGATCCACGATAAGATGGAGCCAGCACCAAGGATCCTTTCTTCTCCTTCTTATTTTCGGCCTATTTTGATGTCCAGACAAATGATTTGCAAGCCCATATTTTGGTGTGTTTTTAAGCAACCAACGGGATTTTTTGATGGCTAGTGGCTTGCCGATATTGTTTCATGGATTATGCTAATATGAATTGTTTTTATCC
Source organism: Papaver somniferum (assembly GCF_003573695.1). Taxonomy (NCBI): domain Eukaryota; kingdom Viridiplantae; phylum Streptophyta; class Magnoliopsida; order Ranunculales; family Papaveraceae; genus Papaver; species Papaver somniferum. The sequence continues at coordinate 68,438,581 of NC_039364.1, read as the reverse complement.
TCTCAATTATTGTTCGAGCGCCTGCTTTTTGAATGGAGCTTTTGAATACCTACTTTCCAATTATCTAGGAACGACTGTCTTATTTTCTAACTTGATATTCTATATCCATTTTTTTCCTAAAACCATGAACCTTAATTCACTTTTGCTGTCTGATCACTGCAGGGATCCACTCTATTGTAGATGAACGCTTCAGTAGAAGCAGTGCACAGAGAATGGGTGTCGATGCAGTCTTTGTATATATTGGTGGGTATTTTTTTCATTAATCCAAAATCCACAACGGTTTTATATTTTTTTTTTTGTTTGAATTAGGTTTTATATGTTGTTTTATGCCTCATGTACAAAAAAAAATATGATTTGCATTTTCCTACAATTTCCAACTCTTAATTCAGGCTGTTTGAAAATGGCCATTTGTTTGAAAGAAGGGACATGGACTAGAGACAGAGAAGTTGCTGTCATTTTTCCAGATTCTATGGTTTTATGAAACTGAGAGGCTTGAGATATATTATGCTGGAAGAAGGCGGGTGAGTCAAGGTTCCAGATCTATCACTTTATGCATGCAGTATCTTGGTGTTATGTTTACTAAAACTTGAAGTGTAAAGTTTGAAAACGTGTGGTTAATGCATTAATACTGTGATGTGTAGGTTCTGTCAAGGATATTGTGTCGACATCACCAGTTGTCCAAGATATTGTGTCGTCACAAGAATATTCTGCCAAAGATACGTAGCTATCCTGTTTCCTGTAATATGTAGATTTTGTATGATATGCATTCATTGTGTATAAACTCTGTAACGATAAATAGAGAAGAAGGGCTGACCTCTCCCGAATGATTAAAAGGAAGAAATAAACCATCGTTCTATATAGTTTGGTATGGTATCGAGATAGCTTAGGGTTATCAATCTTGGGATCATCTTTCTTTGTTTTAAATCAGTTCCATGGCTTCTTCCTTGTTCAACTTCAATCACGTACTAACTATCAAATTGGATGAAGGTAACTACTTGCTGTGGAAATCTCAAATCATGGCTTTTGTTCGCGACCATGGTTACATGGGTTTTCTGGACGGAACACATCCTTTCCCACCTGCTACGATTGAGGTACTGCTACCTAATACAACTGAAGCTATTCAATATGCTAACCCATAGTTTTTGACCTGGCAACAGAAGGATCAACTGCTGCTTAGTGGTATATTGTCCTCTTTGTCGCAAAGCGTGCACACTCAGATGCTTGGAGTGACGACCTCTCAAGAGGCATGGCAAAGATTGGAGAGGATTTTTGCTTCCAACTCTCAAGCTCGTATGATGCATCTCCAGCTGCAGTTAGTAAACACCAAGAAGGGTGCTTTAAATATCCTTGATTATCTTACAAAGATTAAGTTTTATGCTGATAGTTTAGCTGCGATTTCTCAACCAGTTTCTGATTCCATGCTTGTGTTGTATGTTCTCAATGGTCTTGGTCCTGAATATGGTCCATTCGTTACGGCTATGACCACTCGTGCTCAACCTGTTTTATTTGCTGACCTTCAAGGCTTCTTGCTTAGCCATGAAATTCGTTTGGCAGACCAACATGTGACTGAACTAGCCTCTCCTACTGTTCACAATACACAGAGACAGTCGTCTTCCACTGTCAATGGTCAGTATCACAACCAACACTCAATGCCTAATCGTGGAGGAAACCACAATACTCGTGGTCGTGGTCGTGGCCGTGGTCGCAGTGGGAGTAATCATCATCCAGGGTATCACCATCAACCTTCACCTACTTCTATCTGCCATAGGTATGGACATACTACACTTAACTGCTACAACCGTTTCACTGAAGGAGGAAACCGATCTGAATCGGCTGCTGCGAATGTTGCAACTCATGCTCCTGGTTACAACTATGTGGATCCTTCCTGGTATCCAGACTCTGGAGCAACCCATCATGTTACTCATGACCCGAGAAACATTCAAAATCAGAGTGACTACAATGGCAATGACGTTGTTACTATTGGGAATGGTACAAGTTTGCCAATAACTCATATAGGGTCTTCTTCTTTTGATGCACGTTCTTGTTCTCTAAAATTAAGCAATATACTTCATGTTCCTACAGTAAGGAAAAAGTTATTATCTGTTCAACAATTTACAAAAGACAATGATGCTTATTTTGAATTTCATCCTGATGTTTTCTATATTAAGGATCGTACATCGGGGAAAGTTCTTCTAGCAGGCAAGAGTAAAGATGGTCTATATCACCTTCCTTCTGTAGCATCTAGTCGGTCAAGGAAGGCTTTCATTGGAATAGGGGAGAAAACAACACAGGCAGTATGGCATCATCGATTGGGACATCCAGCTTATAGAGTTGTCCAATTTATCTTAAATAAAAATAAGTTACCTGTGAGTAACAGTAGGAATTCTAGTTTCTGTGAAGCTTGTCAATTGGGTAAGAGTCATCGGCAAACATTACGGATGAATAACTCTCAATCTCCACTAGATTTAATTTTTACCGATGTTTGGGGACCTTCACCTACTATATCAACATCTGGTTCAAAGTATTATGTCTTGTTTATGGATGATTTTTCGAAGTATTCTTGGATTTACTCAATTACTTTTAAGTCAGATGTATTTCGGGTTTTTGAGAAGTTTAAAGCAATGGTAGAAAATATGTTTTCTACTACTATTAAAGCAGTTCAGTCAGATTGGGGAGGAGAGTTTCAAAAACTAGAATCCTATTTTATTCGTTTTGGGATTCAACACCGAGTTTCGTGTCCTCATACACACGAACAGAATGGTGCGGTTGAGAGAAAACATCGGCATGTTGTTGATACAGGACTTACACTAATGCTCATGCCAAGGTTCCTACTCATTTTTGGGACCATGCCTTTGAGGCTGCAGTATATTTAATCAATAGGTTATCCACCCCTACATTAGGTAACTCATCACCGTTTGAAGTACTATTTCGCAAAGCCCCAGACTATCAATTCCTGAAAGTATTTGGTTGTGCCTGCTACCCTTATCTGCGTCCTTACAACAAACACAAGATCAATTATCGATCCATTCGATGTGTCTTCTTGGGTTACAGCTCCAGACATCATGGTTACAAGTGCTATGAACCAACTCAACGGCGTATATTTATTGCTCGACATATTGTTTTTGATGAGTCTCATTTCCCATTTGCAGGTCCAACGTATTCTCCACTTACACCACTCCCAGTTACATCTATACAACTTCCATCGTTGCATGTTCCTTTTTCACATCCAACTGCTGCAGTAGTAGCCCCTGCAGATGCCCCGATGACCTCAGCTTCACAATCTTCACAAACCTCCGGCTTTGGTCAGACATCACCAGTTGCAACACCACTGGACGATGTTACTTCGCATTTGGAAGTTGGTGATACAGAGATACCTGCCACTACGGCTACTTCTATTCCAGCTCCTACTGTCACCACACAAGGGATGCATACTCGGTCCAAATCTGGAATCATCAAGAGGAACACTCGTTATCCGTTAGCTCTTACCGCTGCAGTCCAATGCTCTGACGATGAGATTGTTCCAACCTGTGCATCTCAGGCTTTTAAATACCCCCACTGGAGAAATGCTATGATTACAGAACTTAATGCTCTACTTCAACAAGGTACTTGGATCTTGGTTCCTCGTCTTCCATCTATGAATGTACTCGGAGGTAAATGGATCTTCACATTAAAACGCAATGCTAATGGCGAAATTGTTCGTCATAAAGCTAGGCTAGTTGCGAAGGGATTTAACCAGCAATATGGTGTTGACTATACATCCACATTTAGTCCTGTCATGAAGTTTACTACGTTACGAACTATAATAGCCCTTGCTGTATCTAACAAATGGGTTATTCGACAATTTGATGTCAATAATGCGTTTCTTAATGGAGTCCTTGATGATGAAGTCTATATGATCCAGCCACCTGGTTTTATTGATTCTTCTCATCCTACACATGTCTGCAAACTCAGGAAGTCTATCTATGGTCTAAAACAATCCCCGCGGGCATGGTACACAAGGCTGAATCAATTATGTCGACACAATATCCTTGACAGGTTCCACAATTTCATGGGTTTTTCTTTTCTTTTTTCTTTTTTGATCATTCCAGCTGCAACTGATTTTAAACCATGGTTTTTCCAGGTGTTACCCAAATGTAGAGTTGCCACTGATGGCACCGCATTTACTGACTCGCCATTACAAATCTTGAAGCTATCTGTTGTGAAGGAGTTGCTAATGCCATAAAATTATCATTCTTGCTGCTAGGTGTTTTATGTGCATGTCGTGTAAGGAAAGAAAACTCTGGTTTTCATTACATGGCATATTTTGTTAGGAACTAAACTATGATACAAGATTTTTTTCTTTGAGAGCAAAAGGGAAAATTTTATAAAATACTAGATTTCATTGGAAAGATGAAAAATAGTGAAAAACAAAGAGAACCTGGTTACCATAGTATAAAGGATTCTTTCCTTTCACTGCACAATTTGTCACTCAGTTATTATTATATAGAGAATACTTACAAAATCCAATTTGAGTAATGAGGTACACAAATTACATTGAGGAGAAATATAAAAAATGTTTTTCGTTATAGTTGATGCATAATTTTCTTTTGTGCTTTTATCAGAAGGTGACATTATCATATTGCTGGATCAATTTATCAAACTGTAAGTATAAAGCATCTTTCCCTCTTACTGCAGATATTTGCATTTGGCCCTTCTAAATTGATACATACAAAATTCAATTTGAGGATTGACACATAGACAATACGTTGAGAAAAAAGGTATAAATGTTCTTCAATGTAGTTGATGCAAAATTTTCTTTTGTTATTTTATCACAAATAAAATAGGTGTTATAATTCATGTTGCTGCATCAAATTATTAATTATTAGTCTGAAAGTAGCAGCTATTAAGAGTTTCCAATGAATCCATACTTTAACTCCTTTTGCTCGACATTCTTTCTCTTGGAATTGCCTTTTTTTTTTCTTTTTTTTTTTTTTTTTTTTTTTGTGATAAGGTGTAGTGAGGTTACATTTCATTGATCATATAGTTGAAGGCAACTGAGATGGTACTATGCAGATTTATTCTTACCGAGCTAGAAGAACTTACTTTGTGCATGATGATTCTTAATAAAATTACTCCACTCAAATCCAAACAGTATAATAACTAGATTGCTATGTGTTTTGACTCCTTCCTAAAATGGAAAATGTTTTTTGTTCTACTACTTTAGTTGTTTAAAAGTTTTAAATCTATTTAGATTCAGTTTAGTGACTATCACTCCGTCACATGGATTTTCTTTGTTGCTGTGTTGCTAAATGCAAAATAAGCACTGCTCCTGCAGCATTTTTTTGGATGGCCACTAATACGAGCACACAAGAAAATGTCTTTCATATAAACATAAGTTGAAAATCTAACAGAATTACTTGGTCGAATGTAATTTAGAGAACAAGGTGAAGCCATCTGTGTAGTTGTAGTTGTAGTTGTAGTTGAGATAGTACAACGAAAATGTGCCTATGCCAATATCTTACCGCCCACCTTGTCGAGATCATGTGACCCAGCAAGCTATAATTGACCGCATTCATCCATTAATTTTTGGATATTCGAATGGATATTCCGAAAAAAGTTCTCATAGCATACTACTGTTACTTCTTGAAAATCAAAAATATGCAGCAAACTGTTACGCATCATGATCTGTTGCTTCTTTTGAAAAGATAAAATTTCTGAACTAGCAATGCCTTTGGATATAACCGACCCAAAAAGGGATATAAACTATGTCTCTGTAGCAGATAATGTAAAATGTAAAAAAATGACAGATCGAGATTTGCCTCATTTTTGGGCATGGCGAGTCCCATGTGTATAGTACCAAACTAAACATTCTGAAGTCATTCCCATGGGCACCCGTCCATCTTAAACTTGAAGAGTTTTTTTTTTTCCAGTGAAATTTGAATTACCCAAGCATTATTTGAGGGAGTGCAACATACCTTGAGGTGCTTCCTATCGCCAAGGTGCAGTTTTAACAGGGGAACTCCCCTCTTAAGTTGAAAAAAAAAACAAAAAACAAGTGACATATCCGAGTTGTTTGGAGGTTTTTATATTGGCTTGCTCAATCTTGGTTTTCACTTACTCCATTCAGTTGTGCAGTATAGATGTAATTATTTGATATACTTGAAATTAATGTTACCTAGACTCATTTACATGAATTATATATTTCCTAAGAATTGCAACTTGGAGAGGGAACATCAAACTCTGAAATGGAGATGAACACTGATTAATTGAGCAAAAAAAAAAAAAAAAAAGAAAAAAGAAAAGGAGACGAGTATAAGACAATTCAATTCGATTCGAATTATTCAATAGTTAGAGACTCATAGTACGGAAGATTGGTTATTTGTTTATTAATCTTATCTTTTGTGAATCTTTAAAGTATATTTTACTTATTAGATTGCATTGAAATCAAGACAACTAGACAAGTCATTTTTAGAAACACTTGGAAACACTGATGGGAAATTTTAACGTGAACAACCAATATCAAACTATTTAGACTGTGGGTTCCTTATTGAGTTCATTATGCTGTCCAACTTGTAGTTCATGGCATTGTTGTAGCAGGAAATCTCTCTTTCTATCGGAAGGTCTTTTTTTTTGTGCTCGACTCAAATTCACCGCAAAACGCTCATCAGAATTCTCTTCTATAACTCCGCAGCATGAGCAGAAAATTGCTCAGGTGACCTGCAATATTCAATGGGGTCGACGCTTAACTAATGAGGGGTGCACCTTTTGTTCGTGACTTCCAAAAAGAGGGAGCAAATTTGAACTACTACAAGTACGTTCTGGAGATGCATAAGACATGAGACTCCCGTAGTATATTTTGAACGGACATAGCAAGTGGAGCATCCATAACTTCTAAAAAAGCCGGAGTACTTGGAACATGGGAATAATTAATAATGCACACAGGGAAAAACTCTTTTGAAGCAAAAATAGTTAGTTTGGTCGAAGGAAAAGAATGGTATTATAGGAAATTGTTGTAAATGTAATAGGAAATTCGTACGCAAAGGATAATCAGTCATACTGCGTTGGATGCAAGGCTTCAACGCCGTCAAATAAACCATTGTACTAAAAAAAATGCTAAACATAAGAAAATAGTGTGAGATGCGAATTATTAGCTTTGGCGGTGCATATTGGTATAAAATTCAACTCAGAGTTTATGGACAGGCCAGCAGAAGAATTCATGAGCTATAGCATGGAGCAGCTCTATAAAAAGGTATACCAAATTTTTTATCCTCATAACTACTATCTTCATGGATTGTAGTGATATGTTTACAAAAGAAATATAATGATACATTTTCCTAATAATTTCAATAGGGACAATCTAAAAGACATTTTGGCATTGTTTGATGATATGATGGTCGAGATGTAATTTTTCAATGTTCAGTTTGTAGGATTCAGTACGAGAACTGGATTAAACCGGTTCATGGTCTTGAAGGTCAATAATTATATATGATACTCCTTATACCAAGACAAAGAGAAAATGAAATAATGCTTTACATCTAGCACAACGATCATTACTTACCAGGACAAAGAAGAATGCTTTTAAGGCCATGAGAAAGAGGATATGGAAGAATGCCAAGAAGAAGTTCTTTTTCATTACGTTGTCTCTCTTGGAACTTATATTTATCTTAACCCTTTTTGATTCATTCTATTTTCTTGCACACCAACTCAAATATTAGCGTATTGACTTTTTATTTGTAAGAAGAAGAATATCACACTTGCTGATTTATTAAAAACCTCAAATATTTCACAAGCAAGAAACAGACCCGTGCATCGCACGGGTGACAAACTAGTCACTATAGATATAGAGCCACGTATATGTGCGCACACTCACCGGTGTCCTTCGGAAAAAAATGTTCGCCACTTGTTCCAACCATGGTCACGAAAAATCATCCTCAAGTATCTTTCTTTTATTTCTTCTTTTTAAATATTTGGAGAAAGAGGATTAAGCCTCATTTATAAATTAAGGTTTTCATCTCCCTCATTGTATTTTTGGGTTATATCGAAAAACAGATACTTGACATAATTGACAGAACGTTTTGCAGCTCTCTAAATCATTTGGATTTTGTAAGCTACTTGTTACTGTTGCCGACAAGTAAATTGCACTAGAAGATAAAAATACCGAGACCATTAAGAAAAACTTGTTATATGTTGCCATTTTGTAATCAAAATACTTTAACCTTAAACCGAAATGGGACAAACATAAATACCGTATTCTGCGTGTAAGAGCTGAAGTTTGATCAAGATTTTAAAGGAAAAAACTCTCTCTCCTCTCTTTCCTTTCCCTCACTCATTTTTCTTCTTCAACAAAACCACCACTAACGACTTTTTCTTTGCTCAGATCTGGTCCATCCTTTCTTGCTTTTTAGGTTAGTTAGTAGTTTTAGCTTAGTTATTATCATGTTTTCTACTTATCTACACCATTATGGTGGTTTTATCTACTCTTTTGAGGTTTATCTTCGCTTTAGTATGACGGTTCTTGGTTATTCGGTTGGGTTTTAAGATCAATAGTGATGCTCTCCAACGACAAAAATCTTCATCTTTGTTGTCTCCATTGACGAAATCCTCGTCATCAACTTATTTGGTGACAGAATCTTCATCGATGATTTCTTTGATGACGAAAGCTTCATCACTAGCTACAAGATATTTGAGCAAATCACTCCTATTTTGGGAGCACATCTTTCTAAAGAAGAAAAACAAACTAAATAGTTGGAATTTAATCGAGAAAAATCATTCTTCCTCCGATTTAATCGGATCTTATTCTTACTTGTATTTGTCTTATTCCGGTAATAATTCTCTTTCTCTTATCGGATTTCTCGGTATTGTACTTTTACGACATGTTCTGGTTACTTTGTATTCTCTTATTTTCAATCTCAAACTCATTGTAACCTCGAGTTTCCATTAATGAAAAGGTTCTTTGTATCAAAAGAAAAGAAAAGAAATCAAGATCTTAAATATATTTCTCGAGTTATAGGGAGCAAAGATGAGCATTGCTAAACACACAAAGGGCATGATTCAAAAAATATTAACCTCAATGCATCGCAAACATATTATGCGTCACGACAAAACTGGTATGTCATATAAAGCACTGAATTCGTTGGGTTTGAGAATCTTGAGATTAATGGCTAAACTTGTAATCAGTCTAACATTTTATGGGAGTCAGATGGACAACCTTAAGTCTAATTTTGGATGCTTTAGTTATTTTAGAAGATTTTGAATTCTGGTTTATGTTCATCCTTAAGTCTCCTTTCCTATTAAAACATCCTTTCCTATTAAAACAAAAAAACATAGAGTTTCAGCATGGCTGCTAATAGGGGGTGCCAGTTTGGTTGGGGGTGTACCATTCTTAAGGTATAAGATGTTTCGTCTTATATGGAGTTTGGTACACCCCACGTAAATCGGTACCCCGTTAGCAATCTAGGCCAAGATGCAAACTGATTAGATGTTCATGATGGAGACAACAGACATGTTACGCACAAAACTGGTTCCGTGTAAGAGTCAATCGTCCTTTATTGCCACTGTTAACCAAATACAATATATTACTCGTGCTAAAAAGTAAAAACTACAGGTAAGATATTAATTAATCTGTAGCACAATAATTAACCAAACTCTGTAATGACATACATGGACAGCCGAGAACTCTCCCGGAAAGGATGTCTGTGGAAGACGAATTTTGGATGAGCGCTTCCATTTTGTTCACTCAGTTTGTCAGAGGCAGTTTTCACCAGATGAATTATGTCGCTAGCAGAGCAATTTCAGTTTTTATCTTTGAGTAAGCATCAGATGATAATTGCATGTTTTGGCAAGGAATCAAGGGCCAAAGAGCAACTCCTTCAAGGATCTCAATGGTGAGTTAAACCCATAAACTTTGGTGTCTTTCCATAGACCTATTCCTGCACTTCCAAAAACAGAAGTGTTAATAAAACTTTTATTATCCTCAACAATTAAGTTTCACCACATAAAACTGCAATAATCCCGTCATATATTTCATGGGGCATTTTGTATAAACACCTTACACTACACCAAAAGTTCGATAAACTATCAAAAGAAGGTTTGTAACCAATGAGAAATTTCCATAATCCTGTGAAGTGCTGAAATAGTCAAAAGAGGTTAATGGCGGTGAGTCTAAGCTTCTGGTCTTCATCTAAGATATAGGCTAGGGAAAATCAGTTGAAGAAAAGAAGAAATACCGCACTCAGTTTTGTTTACACAGATCAAAGTTGCGACAATCAGATCTTCGCTGGGAGACTACGACTAAAACATAAACCTTAAGATGTCAAATTTCGATAACACTTCTGATACGCTGAAGCCCACATTTCAGGAAATAAAAACAGTATGATTTCATAAAACGATTGCAACATAAAATGATGGAGATATAACCTATCCAAGTGTATAACCCAAGTGTTGCAGCCAAGAAAAATTCCTTGCTAATACTGTTGAAGCTGGAGAAGAAAAAAGTAGGTTTAGATTCCAAAATGACATCTAACCAAACAAACATCATGTGATGAAGAAGGTGTGCAAGTGCCATCTTGAAAAAATGAAGATTTTACCAGTACATACACACAAGGTTCCCCCAACCGTGCAGAACCGATGCCCAGGATGAACCTGTGAACCTGTAAAACATGAGACAACATATAAATAACCCTACTGTGAAGAGCATAGCACTAAGGCACGCTATGAATGAAAGATTCAAATCAAAATCTCCCGACGCAAAATTTGCACTTCGTACTAAACAATAGAACACGATTATATTATTAAGCCGTCACTTTAGTTCTACATATTACAAATCAATTTTTTTACTCCCACTATCCGAGGCCCAGCATTATGCGGAAAGTGTGTACAACCATGTTCTCTGGAATTCAGGGGGAAAACTGCCCCCATGATTTGCATCCATGGATTTCTCAAAACTCTATGTTATTTGCAATGTTAAATGTAGGAGAAAGAGAAAGAAATCTAAAATAGAAAATACTTACCACATGAGATCCCGAATAAAGAGTGCACGTGGGATCATAAGACCGTTTCCAATCATGGCAAGCAACATTGAGATAGCGGATAAACCTTTGATGTTCTCAGGCTTCAGATAACTTGTCCACTGAATAAAATCCAAGTTAAAAGAGCAATTTCTCTATCTTGAAAATCTGATAGTTCAAAGACGGTTGTGATTATACAATACCATCTGAGCTATTGGCATCCACATGAAGAGAAGAGTTGCAGTCCATCCAGATAGTGACCCAATAGTTTTGACGTTTTTCTCTGAAAGTCTCCCTGTCCGTGCCTGCAATTCTTAGTGTTACAACATTAATAAAACTCACATCATAGAATGACCTAAGGTAACATTTAAGAAAAATAAGGAGTTTCTTAAATAACAGTAACAGTTGCATTGCAGAGAGACTATCTTCATGCAGAAGGCTATGTGCCGTTAGATACAACACCGGACAGTTAAAACCAATTCATACTGTGGGTCATTGTATAATTTTTTATTTATTTTTGCGAAATTGGCTACAAAAGCAGCTTGGTGAAGATGATAAACACTTACATTAGCTCAATAGTAAAACAACGGTTTACAAAAATTGATTGATAACTAGCTTTTTTTGTGGCAGAAAAAAATTAGCTGGCACAATATGACACTACTACATGCTAGTCTAATGCAAGAGCAGCAATTCTACCTAGTACTACTACTGAACTCATGTCATTAGGACATAGGACTGTCAGAATCACCAACAAATGAAATCTACTTCAACAATAGAAACATAGGACCCATAAATGGTTCAGGTGAGGGAATGGTTAATTGGTTAATTCATGTTGTATAACAACTACAGATGTCAGAACATCATATCTAATGAGTCGCAATTTTTGGATCGCTGCACTGGTAAAATGGCTGTACGTTCATACGAAATCTTTAGTGCTACAACTTCTCTAATTGAAGTATAAAACCAAAGCCATACATATCTTTATACAACTAGTCCATCTTCCCTCAGAATTTATCCCAACATATGATCAATCATGAACAACTATCATATAAGAATCAATTCAGTAGGAATGAGCTGACCCAGAAGACACGAGACACGATAGAATAAAAGATGCAAGGATGAAATGAAAAACAAACTTACCATAATGACAGCAGTGATAGCCATTACAAAAGCGATAGACCCAGGCAAAATACTGTTTGGAATGTAAGGAACAAAAGTCGACCACATAACCTAAAATTCACATGAGAGAAAATCAATCAAATGTGTACTGTTAAAATATCTCCTAAGCGCAATATATAAACTGGACAAAAGGGGGGATACTGTAATTACTTGAGGAAGAACAGAGAGTCCACCAACTGTAGTTAAATCTTCCCAAAACAGCCAAATTCCAGGATGAAGCCAATTAAAATAATTCATAAAATTCAAACTCAAACCCGCTGCAACAACAGCTGAAGTCACTATAAAAAATGGCAAAGGCATAGATCCAGCCATGGCAAGTTGAACAATCACTACATATGTTGAGATAACTCCTAATGTTTGAACCACAATAGCTTCTGTCTCTTTCTTCTTGGCAAAATACGAAAGTAAAGAAACATTTCCCAGCAAACCAGTTAGCATTCCCTAAAAAAATACCAGGTTTCACCCATTTTGAGAACTCAAACATTTCAATTATATGAGGAAAAAAGAAAAGAAATGAAAAACAAAAAAATAGTACCAGCCAGGGAACAGCAGAAAGTGCAGAATAGTCCCCAGCAATGAGATTTTGGGAATTGAGAATGATCTGAGGTAACTGAAGTAACAAAAACGGGAGGTTTGAAGCACCAGCAAATTTTGCTGTTAATGAATCCCATTCTTCAAATTCCTGAGAATTTTTTATCTTTTCAGAACCCTAACAAAAATAAAATAAGTCAAAATCCACACTTTTTTTTTTCTCTTTCTCATAATAGATTCAATCAAAAAGCATAAATCTAGGGTATGGTGTTTATGAATTTGTTTTTAGCAAACGTATCATTTTACGTGATGAACTTGCATTGTGAGATATTGTTTGGTTAATTACCTGGTTAGAAATGAAAGGAGTGTCAGAATCCAGGGCATAATTTGGTTTCAACCTTCGATTAAGAGATGGATTATAGAGAGATAAATTGAGTTTAGAGACAGAGGAAGGAAATGTAGGTTTTAAAGAAATATTCAAAGAAGAAGAAGAAGAAGATGATGATGTGATGAATGAGGGGTAATTAGTAAAGAGACGATTACTAGGGTTTAATGGTGCCCTGACTAATAACGGCAGTAGAGAGCCCGCCATTGTTAGAAACAGGGAGAGAGTGAAGTGAAAAGTGGAGATGAAAAATTGGAAATGGAGGAGGTGTTAGTGTTGGCAGAGGAAACTGATGATTTGGGGAAGTGTCAGAAAAAACTAATCTTTAGTCGACACGTGGCGATATGGTTATGTGCTGTTGGCGTTGGGAATTTACGTTGACGGTAACATCCGATAGCACTTTAGTTAAATTACAGGTGTTGTCCAAATTAACCTCTTCTGATTAGCTTTATCTCTCGAGTACTGTAGCCGTACATAGAATTTTGAGGTCGAATTATTTTCAGCATTTCTTATTGAATCTTACATTACACACATTTGCTTAACGGATCTCGAGTTCATGACGATTAAATTCTTTTGAATCTTGATTAATATGAAACAGACAAGTGCATGTGCTGCCAAGAGCACAAATGTAACAAGGAACAAATTTCTCATTTTTGTCAATCAAGTGATGTTGTTCTATATATGGAACTTCACTGTGGGTATCGGCATCTTCCTCCCCTCATAGGCCAAGGGCTAGCTTCCACATCTTATGACCAATTTATACCCACTCCAAATTCTACTTGAACATTATTTAAATATCCCTAAAAATTCGCCCCTTAAAATATACTTTTATCCAATTTTTAAAATTACGTCCACCTTCTGAAAAGTGGAAGCAATTAGCACAATTTGTTTCCAAAAAGTGGAAGCAACTTTCTCAAGTTGATTCCAAAAAAGTTATTTTTTACCCCTCGGATAGAGGTGTAAAACGTGCCGGCCCGGCACACGAAATCGCGTGCTTCACGTGCCATGTGCCGTGCTGTGTTGTGCCAACAATTTAAACGTGTTGTGCCGTGCTGTGCTTTACTAGTCAAAAGCTAGGCACAACACAACCCACAGGCACATCACACGAATAAACGTGTTTGTGCCGTGCTGTGTCGTGCTAGCACACGTGTTATAAACAATTTGAAGTCACTTAATGGTATATATTAAGTCGGACATTATCACGAGAATCTAAATAAACAACATATCATTTGAAATTATTTCAAGTAAAATTAACAAGTTTATTCAATAAAAAGAAATAGCCCATCAAATATAAAATTGGATCATTGTCATGTAAACTAATGTTCTAGTCAAATATAGGTAACGACATTATAACAACGATATTCAAATATATTTTCCAGATATTTAAGTATTATATGTGTTGTTATAAAAATAAACTAGCATAAAATGTCAAAAACTAGCTAGAATAATGACTCTTTTATGAAATATACACAAAATGTGATGTATTATGTCTTGTTATATAGCGTACTTGTGCATGCTATAACGTGCTTTCTTAACGAGTTGTGATGGGCTGGGCCACGTGCTTATCCGTGCCACGTGTTGTGTTATTGTGCCGATTAGGCTAACCCAGCACAACCCATGAAACTAACGTGCTGGGCTAAATCACATGTTGGGATGGGCTGGACCCGAATTTTAGCGTGTTGTGCTGGGCTGTGCTCGTGCTGGCATAACCCAATTTACACCTCTACTCTCGGGGGTATTTGTGTAAAGTCAACAAAAATGGAGGGTATTTATAACATTCTCAATTCTAAAATATGGTGAAATAATATGTTGCCCTTCACTAATTATAAATCCTAAAACCATATTAACTCTTAACCCTAAGGTCCCCAATTCATTTCCTTTAAAAAACAGAAAAAAACAGAAATTTCTAAGGAAAAAGAATTTCTTCATTGATTCATCGTCGTAATCGTCGATTCGGAAACTTTAATCGATGATTAATTTCTTCTACAAAGATGGATAGCAGCAAAGAGTACTAGCGGAATGTAACCCTAACATCTTGGAGAAACTCAAAGGAAAGGCTAATGCAAAAGGGCATCAAAAGTCAAATCTAAAAGAATCAGAAGAAGCTATGGCCCAGATTAGAAGGTTATTGACTTAAAAACCCACTTCTGTATTGATTTTGTCTTGTGTTTTGGTTGTGAAATTGGGTTTTGTGACTGTAAAATTGCACTTACAGTGAAAGGGTCGTTATCTTCTCTTTTATTTTTTGAAGCGGAAAGGGTCGTTATCGGGAATTTCATAAATTTTAAGGATTTTTCATATGCATGCAGAGACTATAAAAATTGTTAGCGTATGTGCTGAAGGAGATAACGACCCTCTTTCTACTATTTCAAACCACAATATATTAACATATGTCGATCCTCTATGAACGACCCCTTTTTATACATTAACGATTGTATGTGCAAAACAAACAACCTCTTTGTCCTAAAAATTGAAAGTGTCATCAACTTAAGTTTTGTAGAGTCGTCATTCAAATCTTTTGCCCTGGATTATAGTCGTTACCATATAATAGAAACATACGATGGTCCTCTGAGAACGATTCTTTTTTAGACATTAACGTCTCTAGGTGAAAAACAAACATCCTTTTTCTCCCCAAAATTGGAAGTATCATCAGCTTATGTCTCATAAAGTCGTCATTTGGAACTTGAGGGTCGTCACCAATTATCATGTAGTCGTCATTGCAATTTGAGCGTCGTTTATGTGTAATTTTTTTGGGTGACGACCCTTATTCTGATAGCAAGAAATGCATGACCTATTTGTGTTTTTTTTTCGTGTATGTACTATTTTAGTAAATTAAAAGGGATCAAGCAAGGCAAGTAACACATATCCACTCCTCCTTCCAAACCTCCCCGCCACGACAAATACTTGGCAACCGATCAGTTTTGCGGAAAACAACCGAGTGAGGAATCCTTTTCTATCCGTGAACCCAGAAAGCAAGGTAATGAGTCATCTGATTCGTCGGCTTCATCCTCTCTCGTTGTATCTGCTTGCGGAAGCGATGAAGAAGAAGGTACGATACAAGAATAAATTCCCGTAGGAGGTGAAGATGATGATGACGATGATGATAATGGTGCTGGTGGTAGTTCTAGTGGAGATGGTGGTGATGATGATGATCATGGTAATGATGGTAATGATGTTGGTGGTGGTGATGATAATGATGATGGTAATGGTGTTGGTGGTGATAATGCCGATGATGACGATGAAGAGGAGAATGAAAGTAATGGTGGTGGTTATGAGGAGGAGGATGAAGAGGTTGCCTCGCAGCCGTATGCGGTACATGCGATGGTTAAAGTCCCAAATGCACCCAGCGCGGGATACATCCCCCACCCCCCCCACCCACCCACACAACATTTGCAGCTAGAACGTATTCGTAAAGGGAAAGCCAGGGGAAAACCTAGAGATGATGAAAAAGTACTATTTGGATACAACGGCACGTGGGCTCGTACCATCTATGAGACAATCGTAACAATCTCAACTTTGCTTGTTATTTGATTCGTTGATGTGAACGTTCTAATTTTTCTATATTTCTTTGTTTCTCTTTTGTAGGATCATAAGAATGCCGCACGTCTTTTTATGCCCCAACATTCTTATGTGAAAATGGAGATGTGGCCACTAGAAGAAGAATGTGCAAGATTCAAAGAGATTGTTGAAAACTCTGGTTTGTATACTACCGTCGTGAACTCCGTGACTGCGTATAACAAGGTCGCAATATCGTGTTTCTGTGAGAGGTTTTATGGTGAACTTAATACCTTGAAATTTCCTTTTGGCGAGATGGAATTGACTCTTGATGATGCAGAACATGTATTAGGACTGCAGGTCGAAGTAAAATCCACCAATAACAAGTTCAAGAAAAGGCTTAGTTGGAAAAAATTTATGCATTGACCAGGAAGTTGTTTGGCTGGGATGAAGAGACAATGAATGACCTTTTCGTGCAGGGATAGAAATACCTGAAGAAAGAGTTTAAACCTGTAGAGATTAGGGAGATGTATGCTGGGAAGAAGATCAAAGAAAAATTCGATGGTGTCTCTGATATAGAAGCTCGCGCTGCGGCGGCTGCCTATTTTTTATACGTCCTTGCGTCGGTTGTATTTCCCGGCAGCAAAGGTAACAGGGTCAGCGCCAACCTTCTTCAGCTTTTGGATCCCTTGGAAGAGGCGAATAGGTACTCTTGGGAGACTGCAATAGTAGCACATTTGAATAGGAAGCTATCGAAGGCATCTCGGGAACGAACTTCTCAAATTAATGGGAATTTGGCTCTACTCCGGGTAATTGGATTAATCAAAGTTGTTTGCTCTGTGTATGTTATTTCCTATGAATCTTTTTATATTTATTAGATTGTTTTATTTTATTTTATTTTGATGTCATTATAGGTGTGGATTTACGATCATTTTCCGTCATTGTTCAAAGATAATGAAGACGTAAAAATAGAACCAACATAGAGCAATCCTAAACCAAGAGGAACCCGATACAACTTCACTGGGTGTCAGGATAAGGAACAAAGGGATATATTACTAGACATGCGTGAAAAATTGGACAACATCATAGCCAAATAGGTAATCTTTAATCCATATAAGATGGATAGAGTTGGCGCAATGGAAGATATCGTATATTACCAAGGCCCTCTGTTTCAACCATACGAATATTCAATGTATAATCCGATGTGAATCATGCGTCAGCTTGGGTATATTCAAGATTCATCCGATGACGACTATGTGATAGACGCATTTATGTGTCTATTTTATTCTCAAATATGTGCATTGTTAGTGCTCGATTTTGTATTTATTTGATTATTTTATGTTTTGTAGGTATTTTTGGAGAAATAGGTTTTTGCGACGAAATTGACTCGAAAAGTGGTATTTGGACCTCCAGAGAAAATTACTAAAGGCAACCATAAGATGTACTATAGACATCCTGAAAGTATGTTGGAGACGCCCCAGAAAAATGTTATTGACACCTGGAAGATTTAGTAAAGGCACCCATGGATAAGTGCTAAATGGACCACAATTTCAGATAAGGGGAACTCTACTGATAAGGGATACCCAAATGTTTAAGGGTCACCTTTTTTACTATTTACTCCCACGGCTATAGGCACCCATTTTCTGGTTAGGATGCAACCTCTTCTTCATCACTCACACAAATCAGTTTTGGCGGGAATTTTACTCTCTTATCTGCGTAACTTTTGGATGCATTAACGAGATTTAGACAGACTTCTTCACGGGTATAAGCCTATTAAGTCATAACAGGCTTGACAGTGGCTAAAATTAGATGGAAAGAACGGTGTTTCCATGATTATCTCGGCTATACAGGGAAATATTGTTTCCTGATGTTTTGGGAGAACTTTTGGAAATTTTCAAGGAATTTTTGTTTGCGATTGTGTTGCTACCCAATCAATAGGAAGAATGACGGGTTTGAGAATCAAAAGAAAGAATCAAATCTCGTCATAATTGGTAGTTCCTTCAAAACTGAAAAGGAAACAATATCGGGTTTTGGTTGAATATTTGGAAATTTTGTTGTGAAAGAGGGATGATATCCTACCTGTATTATTCTATTATATATTTACAAGTGTTTGAATTGCATCAGAAGCGGCGTGAAGACTTACCTTGGCAGGGAAGATAGGAAGGATATATTTCGAAGATTTTTCTTGATATTTTTGGGCCTTGTATATGTATAAATAGGATGGTCGAGCCACATAAGAGGGTATCTAGAGTTTTAGGGAGTGGGTAGAGGCTGGAGAAAGGGGAAGAAAAAGTGCAGAGAAGTTTCTCTGTTGCTGCAGGAAGAAGAGAAACTGAAGAAAAAATACCTTCTCGAGTCAGTCATAAAGTGTCGCAGAGGACATTCTTATTCACTTTGGTTGCGAAAGACCTCTTGTAACTGGCACTTATTTTTAGCAAATGTTTTCAGCGAATGTTTCACTATTTTTCTCTTCTTTCACCTTTGTTAACACTCTTTGAGCAATGAAAAAATCTTTTGAGCTTATTTTCACCATGAAGAGCTAAACCCCAACACCGGAACAATGGAGGAAGCCTTATTTCACAATCTTTTGGTAACTATAATCGATTCTTTATGACTTTTGCATTGTTTTTAGTTGATTTATGATTTTTATTAATTAGTTGTGACTTTGTTTGATGATATATGCTTAGACTTAGAGCCTTTGATGCATCATGCTTATGATCTACAATTAATGTTTTACAAAATCTACTTTTGACAAAGAAATAAAGTCAGCAAAAGAGTTAGAATTGCTATGAATCATTATACGAACCAATTGAATGTGATTAATGGTGGAATCTTGAGTCTCGGTCTCTCAACTTTGTTACAATCTTTCGTTAATTTGCGAGTTATTTTTATAATTTAAATCTAAAATCAAATCTCTACCAGTCTTTCTACGAATTCTTATTTACCACTGTAAAAATTACATCAAATTTTGGCGTCGCCGATGCAGACTTGTATTTAGGTTTAGGTTTGTTTTATTTTTAGGCTTTGTATTTTATTTTTATTATTTTTTATATTTTTTGTTCTATTTTACTTCTTTGGTATTTTTGTTTTTGTTGGATTGATGATAAGATAAAAGTGGAAATTCGGACTTGCCAAAAAAAGGAGAAAACTGAAGATATTATTTTTGGAATTTTATTTTTGTTAGTTTCTTTATTTCTTATTTTGGACTTGTAATTTTCTTTTATTGTTTGTTTAATTTTTTGTTAGTATTTATATAAAATAATAACAAAAAGAAGCATTTTTTTTTTACTTTTTTTTAATATAAAAGAAATTATGGGTTGTACAAACATTTGGTTGGCATCCTATCAACAAGATGGGCACCAACTCCCTTTTGAATAGCAACGCCTAACCTATAAAAAATAAACTACCTACACCGCTACCGGCATCATTATTAGCTAAGTTATTCTTCAATCTTTTAAAAAGACACAAAGTATCTTCACTAAGATCCCCAAGTGCAGTGAAAGCTAGAACACCCAAACCATAATCATGCGAAACACATTTGTCCAGGTACTTAGTACGTTTGCACGAAACAACATTACAAATGGCTAGGCCTGGGGCGAAAGCGCGAGTACCTTCACTTGTTAAAGGAGAGACACATGTGACATCTATGCAAAAATCTTGTCCATTCTCCCAATTATGTATGAGAATATATCCAGGCCGCAAATCTCTATTATCATCAGACAAGAACCCCAATGCAACCTCTTTGCGCTCAGGTACGCCGGCCTTGTAACAAATATCTGCAATAACATCACGTACAAGGTCGTGCCGGAACTTGAGTCCAACATCTTTGGCACAATGAAGAGCATGATCACCAAAAGTATCCATAGGCGTATTGCAGCTTGAACATAAACAATCTACATCAAACAAGGGCTTGCCAAGGCGATAGCAAATTATGGCCCTGAACTGTCTTGGCCCCAGAAAATGATTCAGATAACTAATGGGAGCAACCCATACGTAATTATGTGCGTGCTTAACACGGTTACATTTCCACAAAATGGAATCTCTTACATACATTGAAAATTGGATGGGGATTTGTTTCTTTACTGCATAAAAATATGTGACTGCCAGGGAATGCATGGGGGGGGGGGGGTGGCAGTATCATCGACGCAATAGGTAGAAGGTAATCCACATACCTGGATGAAGGTATGAAGAGCCAGCTGATAAGCAGAACTTTATCTGTAGAAAATAATTCGCCAGGTATCACCTTTTTCACTGAAACCGTTTGGTTTTGAGAAGCAATATAGCAATAGTTACGGGTGTCTGCCATAGTGTAGATGCCGAGGCTACCTTCCTTGATGGGAAAAGTGTTTAGTCTCTGTTGTAAGGGCCCAAAACCAGCGCCATCCCTTGTGACTAAGAATCTCAACAAATACTAGAGCAAATGGCCATCAAAGAGATAAGTGGCTTGTTGGAGACCCGCAAGATTAGTAGTCTTCATTGCGAAATATAATCTAGAAACACCAGTGCAATTACGAAGTAATAACATCTCACATTGAGGGTTCTTGAGTTTTTTGAGAGTTGACATTTGCTGAATGGTCTTATTAACTCTACTCAGTACCATGCCACTGATAAATTTCAGGTCTAAACTCACCGGTCCACCCAAAATTTTGACGCCATTGGTAGGTCTACCAATATCGGGGGGGGGGGGGGGACACCTTCAACAACACCTCTGGGGTCTTTAGAAGGCCAAAATACTTCTATTTTCTCTATATTAAGATGCAACCCCCTGTTAGGACCCTCTGATTCTATTATGCTCAAGGCCTTTGATACCTCAAGTGTGTCGCCGATAATAATACCATCGTCCAAATACCAGGCATGCAAATCAAGCTTGTAATGAGAGGCGATAGTTTTCACAAGGGGGTGGAGCGTCAAAGCAAACAGCAAGGGACCAAGAGAGTCTCCTTGTTGGACGCCAAGTGCAAAAGATAAGATGTGATGGTCATAATAAAGTGTAGCACCCACCGCGAAATACCTGGACAACGAATTCGAACTTCTATGATAAGATGAGATATGCACACCATATTGAACGCATTAGAGAAGTCAATGAGAAGCATTGCCATCTTGTCCGAGTGACCCAGCATCTCCAGCAGGCTATTTACAACATGTAAAATACTCTCACCACTGACAGGAACCCCAACACCAAATTGGTAGTTTCCCAAGTAAGATGTCATAGCCTTGCTAACGGAAAAAGCAGCCACCTTAGAGACCAACCTACGCCAAATGCTACTCACTGCAATAGGCATTAAACCACCGTCGGGTTTCAATAATGGTTGTTAGAGCACTGCTCGGTCGAACTCGCAAGGGTTGTTATCTCAAGGTTGTTATCAAGTTTAGTTTCCAAGACTATAAGTCTTGATTTTTAGTCTACGCGTAGCTATGTCTCGGACTAGGATTGAATGTGTAGTTGATCATTAGACTTCACGACGTTTATCGATTGAAGACGAAGAAATACTAAGTGGAGCTTGTGGAACTTCATCAACAAAAGGTATGTGGAGACTTGAACTCATCTATCACTCAGAAGTCTATTTCTATTCTATCTCCTATTGAGACAAAAGTCGTATAGCTATATAGACTTTATAGTATACACATTTGATATTTCGAGTTGAGTTTAACTCGCTTACATATTTCTCGAAATATGTGTTGGTAAGATTTCGCTTTAACCAAGTTCATCTTTATTCTTGACGAAAGTCATGATCATGTGAAAGTCGTCTAGTAACATCTTATATGGTTTGTGTGAGACAGTCATTTGATGTGGACTCGGAATGTTTCGTATTGATCTATTCATCACTTGAAAATTGCTTTGAAGCTAATAGTTTGTGTGAGAATGCTATTCCCGTCTTCCAAGAATGTTTCAATGATTAAGATGGAGTTTAAAACGATTAACCATTTATTGAATATAACACAATATGCGTACTTGTATGCTAACTGTTGCAAGTTATTTAAAGTCCGCGAACCATATTATGCATACCCGTATGCGTACTGGTTGATTAGTAGAAAGTATGGGAACTTAGTATGCATACCCGTATGCGTACCGGCGTAAAGTTCAACTCCGGGAATTCAACTTAGTTTGGAGGTATGCGTACCCGTTCACATACTGTCCAAACTATGTCCGGCCACTTAGGTATGTGTATCCGTTTGCATACTTGAGTGGGTTAAGTTCTAAAATCAGTTTGTTCATGAACTAATACATTTATATATTAAGGAATGCAATCTTTTGCAAACCGTGGCTATAATGTTCATGAATTGATTCAAGTGAATCAAAATCAATGTTGCTTCAACTGTGTCTTGTATACTTCTATGAGAATATAAACAATTGAACAACTCCATAACTAGTTTCATTTGAGTCATTTGAACTAGTTGTGATTAAGATGAACAAGGTTCATATGAAAGTGTTCATATGGCTAACTTCGGTTATCTATTGTTGATCCAACTATGTGCACACGTTTGGGTACGGTTACTCATACCTGAATGAAGGCACATTTCATTTGTGTATACAAGCTAAGTTCGGTCCAACGGTTGAAAAATATTAGCTTGACTCTAATCAGGTTTTCATTTAACGGTAAGTATTGAATGCTTTGTTACCAAGGTAACATTGATTCCTAACCCTGATTTGAAGACTATATAAGGGAGAACTCTAGCAACTGGGAAACCTAATCCCCATATCTCATGTGTGATACTAGTTGCGACTAGAGTCGATTCTCCTTTAACCTAAGTTTTTCCTAAAACCATTATAGGTTAACGTCTTGAAGACTTCATTGGGATTCTGAAGCCAGACCCAACTATTTTCAATGTAGTTGTGTGCTCTGATCTTACTTTGTTCTATCGTGTTGAGTACTATCTTCTCTAAGATTTGCTCGAGATTTAATTTCCGATAGGTAAGATAAAAAGTAGTCACAAACATCTCCGTCTCATCGTTTCTGATTCCACAATATCTTGTTTCGCTTCCATACGATTAAGATTATTGTGAGGTGAGTGATATTACTAGGCTGTTCTTCGAGAATATAAGTCCGATGTATCAATTGGTTCCTGTTCACCTTGATTTATCAAAAGACGGAACAAAAACTCGTAGGTATTTCTGTGGGGACAGATTTATCTATTCAATAGAATTTTCTGTGTGAGACTGATTTGTTTATCAAGTCTTCGACTTTGGGTCGTAGCAACTCTTAGTTGTGGGTGAGATCAGCTAACGGAATCAAGTGCGCAGAATCCGGCGTGGTTCAAGAGGCGTAAGGAACGCAACTATACCTTAATCAGTGTGAAATTGGTTAGGGCTCAATTACATTCCAGTCCGAAGTTAGTTGGCAGTAGGATAGAGTATGTAGAGGCTTAATATAGTGTGGTGTTCAAATCTGGACTAGATCCCGGGGTTTTTCTGCATTTACGGTTTCCTCGTTAACAAAATTTATGGTGTCTGTGTTATTTCTTTTCCACATTATATAATTATATAATTGAAATATCACGGGTTGTGCGTAGTTCAATCAATTAGATAATCCAATCTTTGGTTGTTGATATAAATTGATTGACACTCGGATATTGGTCTTTGGTACCATCCAAGTTATTTCTCATATTAATCTGACTCACAGATTTCTATCTGTTCGATTGCAGATTGATCTGAGAAATTGAGATATAACTCTTGGATGTATTTTCCTTGATCGAGTCTGACTGTCTAGTTGATTCTATTGGAAATATATTCGAGTTAGTCCATAAAGATTTCCTAAACTAAATATTGGGTGTGGTTGTTAGACCCCCATTTTTTCAACTGGTATCAGAGCAGGCAAACACGTTTAAGACCTCATAAGTCTGTGTTTGTAGCAATCTGACTCTACGGACAGAAACACTATCTCAATAAATGCGCCACTAGATCCTGGGATTCCTGAGTTCTCTTCCATGGTTGATTTAATAAAATATGTTGAAGAAATTCTATCTATGCCTCCATCAGGTTTAAAATCCCTTGAAGTGTTTTCAGGGCTTGAAAATAAACTTGAAAGCTTATCTCTTGATATTGAGTCATACTTCTTGGAAAAACAAGAATTTCTTGACAAGCTAAATCAAGTTATGATGAAAAATATTCATGTTAAGGTTGATCTTGATTTACTAATCAATAAATACAATGCTCTTCCTTTTGGTAATCCAATTAGTAGCAAACTAAACGTATTACAAGAGGAGTTTAAATCTCAGTCTTCTGACTGTATCACCTCAAAGCATGAATCAGTTCAGTGGTCAAACTCTGATACACCTTCTCAAGATAATAATATTTCCCTCTTTCATGAGAAAGTCAGGATGTCTCTTCTTATCAGAAAAGTTTCCCTTTGCAATACTGAACATTATATGGAAAGACTGTGTTTTATAAGTTGTAAACGAAGAAATCAGGAACACAGAGTGTCTTGTGCTCTTTTTATGTTCTTTGAAAAACTTGTAAAAATAGTTCCTTGGGTTTCGCTCATTATTGTAAGATATAAGAGTTGTTGGAAATAAACCCTCTCTTGGTGTCATGGTGTACAAAGTTTTTTGGTTGCTTGTTAAAATATTTTTGAGCTTTTCTCCAATCTTCTTTATAGCTTGTTTAAACAACAACTCATAAAACAAACAACCCCTTTCCGCACACGTACATTTCACATACCCTGAACTCGTAACCTTATGTGTTTGAACCGCGTTCCAGAACGAACTTAACTGGTTCAGGTTCTACTGTTTGACACTTCAAAAGAGAAGAACTCTCTTCGTTCACTTCACCTCTTCTTCTTCACTGTTCGAGTGCAAAAAAGAAAACCCAAAAGTTCGCATACCTTCGACCACCATAACCTCAATTCTCAATCATTTTGGGTGTTCTTCGTATCATTGGAATCACCACAAGAATATATATCACGGGTTGGTCCTTGTTTCTCTTTTTATTGCAGTTTCGGAACTTCACCATTAACGTCAGTTCGTGTTCCAAGAGAAGTTTTTATCCTAAAGGTCAAGAACGTTTTTCTTCCTAATCATCGTTTCAGAGCTTTATCATTTCCAACAGTTCGGGTATTCGAGTAAGTTATTCTTCTTCCTTTGTGTTTCTCTTTTCAACAATAACATATAAGAAGAGGACAAGTCATGGTGGGATCTCAAGTGATCAAGGTGGTGATAATACTTATTACGATACCAGTCTTCATGCTAGGTTTTTTAACCCTGCTGCTCGCGACCTCTTTTTGGAGTATAAGAATAAACAACCTATTTTTGAAAGATATTATAATGCTTCTAAAATTGATGTAGAGAACCTGACTGAGGTTTTCAAAAATCACACATGGGGTTTAATTCACAAACCAATGGGAACTGCTCGCATTGATATGACTGCACATTTTTATGCAAACATTCATGATCCAGACCCTGTCAATTGCATGTTCAAAACTATTGTAGGAGATAAAAATTTTACTGTGGATCGTCATGTTATTGCATACCTGTTGAATGTGACTCAAATTGGTAGTGTCTGATTCCTTCCTCCTGAGCAAGAAAGGTTGACTCCAAATGTAATGTCACATCGTCTTCTTAATAGAGACGCTTCTCGGAGAGATGGTAAGATTGATGTTCATGGTGCTGAGTTATTTCTTTAAGTTGCTGGAAAACTGATTGTGGCCAACATGATGCCGAACACTATTGACAAATGTTATGGACCAAGTCTCTTACTGAATTGGTCTGTTATATTGTTGAAAGGAGAGACCTTGATTTCAGTGGACTTATTGTTAATCAGATGATAAGTGTGAAACATACTTCGAAGAAAAATCCAGGATTTCCTTGTCTCATTTCAAGGATTTGCAGTCATTTTGGCATCATCCCATTTGGCTCCGATCTTGGAGGACCAAAATTCTTGACCATGACAAGCATCGAAAAGATGAAACAACCTTCAGCTAGAGCCTCAACAAGTACTTCAACAACTGCAAACTCTGAGCTTGTCCGTCTTCAACATGAAGATGTATGGAGAGAAGCTGGAGTATGCTGAAGCAGAACATCCAGATCTGATTGAAAAGTTTAATGAAATTGCTATTGCTTATTATGACATGTTAGATTAGTTTTATTTGAACATCTTGGGGTGTAATAACTTTGATAATTCTGTGTTTGTTTTTGAAAAACTTCTGAACAAGTTACTTTCTTAAAGGGTTAACAATCGTTATTGTCGTTTGATTATCACTGAAATATTGTTTCAAAAATTTATGATATGTGTGTTTACGACTGTGAACTATGATTGTCCCATATATGTCAAAAGTTAAGCCTAATATGTCATTATGCAAATATTGATGGAAGATAGGATGAACTTTTGATTTACAAAGATTAATTTTATGATATCATTATGCAAATATTGATGAAAAATATAATGAATCTTTGAATATTCCGCGGTATTGATCTTTCCCTGATCCACTTCTATGTGAAATTAAGTACTATATGGCTCTGTAAGTTCTCTTATGTTGAGCAGTTCCAATTAAATTAATCATAGGTTTTCTTATGATTAATTTAATTGAGTTTTCTGGATACAAATTCATGTTTCATGTAATTTGTTAATGAATCCTTCTTTTCTTGTGAAAGTAAGGTCGCTCTTGTTGTTCCTTTAGGGAATGACATTTTATGGGAGAGAGTTCTTAATTGAACTTGTGCTTAATTGCCAAATCTTTGTGGGCAGTGCGACTGTGGAATACTGTAGCAGTTTTCCTGTATCTTTATAAACTCCTTGATAAATACACTAAGTTTCGACTATGTGAAATCATCGAAACAAAGTTGATGTGTTATCTTTTAGTCATGAAGTATCTCTATGAGAATTTCATTATGATCTCACTAGTTTTTGTACCTTTGACAATTTATATTGACAAAAAGTGGGAGAACCAATGTGTAGTTCACACTACAAATACATATGGTTTACGGATCATTATGTAAGGGGGAGTGGTTTTCATTGTAAGATGAAGTATTGACTAAGGGGGAGTGATACATATCACCGTAGTATTATTGTCAAAGTTGTGATACAATTGGACTTTGATGTTGTATAACAATACTATGACACTTCGACATTGGACGACCATCAACATGGTCGACTATCTAATATTTCATTGGACAACCATCAATCGTCCAATATTTACCGATACTCCAATTCTTATTTTCACATTCGACAACTCATGACATGGTGGATCAAGAATGGGTATTCAATAATAACTTAGCAATATCTGGTTTCTTGTCAAAAACTTGATATATCTGAATATGTCACGATCCAACAATCTCATTAGACCAACGTTCATCGTTCCAAAACATCCGAATATCATTACTGTCTCATCTTGCATAATGATATGTCACAATTCATCAAACTCGACTTCTATTGCTGTCTCAGCAAACACCTTATGCTCAATTCATCATGATGACTCCCAGATCATATCACACTCGACAATTATGCTCGACTCATCAAGCTAAGACTCATGGTCTATCCAAGTCAATATTGACCAACTAAATACGCGTCTGCCTTGTAGAATCCACGTACATGAGACATCAATCATGTCACATGGTGGGATATTCAATAGGATTTTGGTCTGGCGGCCTACAACACGTACGATGTAATAATGCATCCTTGATGAGAAATGTGAGTAAGTCGTGCTAGCAGTTGAAGGAGTTAGTAAAGTAGTGGATGGAAAATAAACCAAGTCTCCTACGCATGTGAAACTGGTTCAACCACGATTTCCCACTTCCATATTCTTCCACTCCTATGCAACTTTCACACTTGTTGGTGATCAATTTGTTAATAATTTCTGCAATATAAATAGGTTTATCAACCTATGGTTTGATAACTGAACTCAACGGATCTCATTCGAACACTGCTGAACAGAACTCAATCAATCTGATCAGGATTTACCTCCATAAAATTTGCAGAAGTCTCTGAATTCAACACATCCACAATCTATCAATCATCATTGATTTCACACATTTCTTAGCTTCCCTCTTACATATCAAATCTTATCCTTCATTGTGACCGAATTGACTCTCTAACGTCCATTGTCTTGGTTTAGTATGGAGTGATATAGATTGATCTCTCAAACTCAAAGCACTCCCTTGCAGTGCATCTGTTAAAGGTTTAGGCAATTTGCTTAATCGAGGATTCTCCATACGCACAACTTTCTACTTTTCCTCAAAAATCACCAAATTATTTTCACCCATCAACAGATTGGCAATCATAGTAGGAGATTAGTATCTCGGTTGCAACCCCAATTCGCCAAATATGGCTGATATTAGGTCTGGCTCCATTATAAACCCTAACCCTAACACAAACAATGCTTGCACTAGCAATAATGGTGGTACTCCAGTCACTCTTCTCGTTTCCAACAACTGCGCTACTGATACTACCCCTCAAACCAGCAATACCGGTGTTCATGATGAAACTAATACCGGCACTTGCAACAATTCTTTTTTCGTCCGGACTCCTGAAGAAGTGAGGAATAATCGCCTACCATAGATGATCTCATGCATACGCAATAAACCCTTGCCAAAACTAAAGGAGATATGGATGCAACACAGAAAGAACTTCTCGCTTATCTGAAGATCTTGACAGAGCAATTGTCATCTGACCAATGTCGAGGGAGAAAGGAAAATCTAAGGAAGTTCCCTCGGCCGCCGATCTTGAAATCTCTCTAATCCATGTTCAGGGAGATGATGAAGTTCGTAATACTGCAGACAATCCAACAGCGAAGGAGCAACCTGATTAAAGATTTTTCGTGGTTGTAGTAATGAGGTTCAACCTCTCGGACTTGTGAAGGATAATTTTTTTAGAAAATAAAAATATATACAAAATTTTTGTCACAGGATCAAGAGACACTAGGACTCAGGATTCCACCATTAATTATTCATACAATTCATATATTTATTCGAAACAATTATAGCTCAAATCATAAGGACTCTCATTCTTGCCAAGGTAGATTTTTAGAATATTTATTGTATATCACTAGCATGACGCATCAAAAGCACTACGACCAAGCATACATCATCATACGATATCACAACCAATTAAGAAAAATCATAAATCGATCAATAAAAAGTGCAAGTAGTCAAAAAAGAATTAATATAATTATCATATGCGTAAATAACGGCTTCCTCCATCATCCCAATGTTGGGGTTTAGCTACTCATATTAATCATGTTCTCAAAATACATTTTTATAGCTCAAAAAGTTGATTAAAAGATAAAGAAGAACTAAAACAGTGAATCTGCGACCCACGGAAGGCGTCCAGAAAACAACGATACTTTACCACTGAAACAACGATACTTAGCTTCCACTGTCGCTGTCGCTGCTGTTTTAAGACTGCTGGAAAACGACGGTTCTGGTAAGTGTGTTCTTCGTGTTCTTCAGGCGTGTTAATGGCAGCAGCAGCAGCAGCAGCAGCAGCAGCAGGTAACTTCTCTGCAACTCCTCCTGCGCCTCTCTGCTCGCCTCCAAACCTCCCCAAACTCTCGACAGCCTCTCTAGTACTCCCAGGGAACATATTTATACACCTACAGCTCGTTGAATCTCCCTCAATTACTCCATATAATTCTCTTTAACTCGGCAGTAAAGAAAAATATTCTTGGGATTATTTTCTTTCCATTCTTGCTCTGGTACGCATAGATTTCCATCCTGGTAACTCTAGAAGTGTTTAAACACGACCCACAACGTTGCTAGAGCCCTCATGCATGAGAAGAACACGCTCAAATCTTCTCCAATCCAGTGTCCAACCCGTGTTTCCCTGTTTTTCTTCCGTGAATTGTCCAGCTAATTATGGCCAAATTTGATCGAACCAAAAGCCCAAAACGTGTTCCTTAACCTATATCACATCTTCCTACCAAGTTTGAGCCATTGAATCGCACCACAACACCTTCATTTTGTCGATTGAAATTCTGCCAGTTGATGAACCAATTTTCCCGCCAAAAAGTTTATTTGAATTTGAGAAGAAGGTGCCCCTTATCCAAAGTGCTGGGGTGCGAATAGTAATTTGGGTGGAAATAGTAATTTTGGGGTGGAAATGATAATTTTTCTCGGATCCTCCGGTACATTTCTGGGACGTTTCCGATGCATTTCTGGGGTGCCTTCGGTACATTTCTCCGGGGTGTAAATCATCACTTTTTGAGCAACTCTTTCCACAGAAGGGTATTTTCTCCAAAAACACCTAAACAAACATAAAAACACCGTAATAAGAACAAATGGATACTAACAAAATACACAAAAGAGATGAAAATAGACACATAAATGTGTCTATCACAACCAAACTTCATTACTCGTGAAGAGCTGGAGCACTTTTTGGAGGATCGTAGGAAAGATAATATATCCTTATTCCACCATCACCCGCCTCCATATCCTTCTGAAGTGTAGAGAGTTCCTCTTCCCAAAGGTTATACTTCTCCAACATTCACACTTTATGATGGAACGCGCAATGCTCGGGAGCATGTCTCATGATTCCCAAAATCATTGGATGAGCATGAGTACAACCACGCTATCCGTCTGAAGGAGTTTTCAAGTTTCTAACATGCAGAGCATTCACATGGTACAACAACATTGTGCCAGGAAGCATCGTCAGTTAGATGAAATGATTAATTCCTTTTATAGAAAGTACTTTTTTATTTCAGAACAAGTTACACTTTCCGATCTGGGAAGGATATTTTAGAGGAATAATGAACATCATAATGATTATGCGAAGAGGTTCAGAGTCCAAGCTTTGGATTGTCATGACCCAAATGTCACTGAACAACAACTCGTAGAATTGTGCATTAATGAAATGATCCCGTTCTACAGAGCTTTATTGGTAAATCTCCGATACTAGACCTTCTTCGTTACTTTATGAAAGAGCTAAGCGATCAGCAACAACTGCAACCGCTTTACTGGAAATGGAAAAACCTGTAAATATCGTGGAACCTCGTGAAACTCGCGACAGCAGATCCTTGTTAACAAGCAGTATAATCTCCAACCTTCCACAAACGTTGTTGCTGAAGGAAGTAAAAGGAAAGCCGTCGAGACACAAAAACACAAGCATTCTTCTCCAATATCCCACGCTCCTCCAAAAACACAAAGGAAGGATAATCCAACCCGAAATGCAATAGCTCCAACCTAAAGTCAACAAACGTGGAATGATTAGACGGACTCGAGCTTCCCTCTTCCCACTGAAAAAGTGATCGAATTTCTGGAAGTCTGTGTAAAGACCCTCAAGCTCGTCAACGCTATTAGACCGGTCAAGAGTTGATCTAGAGATGATCAAGAGCCGAATTAGTCGCTAATGATTTGATTAGTTAATATAATCATAATTATTAGAAATTAATCTAACAAAGATATAGATACGAAACTAGTATTATTGGTTATATCTCGAAAAGTTATGCGAAATGGACTACTCGAACGTGTCATTCGGGTACTGGACGAAGAAGAAAACATCGGATTTGTATGAAGGGAAAACTAGTCTTTTGAAGATAAACCGACCTGGATGCCCTTATCCTTTTCGTGGGCGCCTTGATAAATTCTATTTGGTTTTATCCAAAACCATATCGGATAGAATTTCATTCTCTTATTCTTATTCTCTTTCTTCTGTTCTTCTTCTCCTTCTCTTTCTGTCGATCTCAATTCGAAGAATTGAGTTGTTATCGTGTGAGAAATTGTTTAAAAACTCGTCAGTAAGTTGAATCGAAGGAGTAGGTGATTATACTGAAGTTGATTGAACTCGAGAGAAGAAGAAGATGATGCTGTAGATGGAGGTTGAATTAAGAGTTCGATTTGGTGTTGTTTAAGAAGAAATTAAGGATGAGTTTTAGGAACAAATCATGAAGGAGAGGTTGCTGTGCTAATTTGGGAGTTTGATTTGAGAAATTGAAGGGTTACGGTTCATGTGTTCTTCCCCAACTTGAAATAAGGGTTTGAGTAGAATTGTTAACGATATAGAGTAGTTGTTGCACGCAAAATCAACGGGTTGCTGTTTAAATTGATGTTCAAAAGTTGTTGATGTTAGGTTGAAGAATTAGGGTTTCACAAGAAGAACTCAGAGGAGATTTAGAAGTTGAATTTAAGGTTCCAGATGGATTATTAAAGACTGGGTTTGGTCGAATTGAAGAGTTGAATACATGTTATAATCTTGAATTGGGAATTCAGCTATTCAGAGGATTCTAATGCTTGGGTAAGATTCATTCTCGATTAAGTTTAGTATTTTTGTTTCAATTGTTAAGTTATTGATTATCTTGAGTGTATATGAATGTATGTGAATCTGTGATTACAGTTTAGGGTTGTAATTATAGTAATTCTGAAGTTGTAGGTGATATAATGTTTTAGCTAAAGATGGTGGTGTTACTGAGTTTATAGTGAAGGGTGGAATTGGTGGTGGTGATGTTGAATTGGTTATGTTGCTACACAAGAAGAACTGGAATGGTGCAGGTGGATGTATGGAGATGTATTTGGAACTCTAGTGATGTTGCAGCTGTAATTTCAGATACAGGTGGAGGTGATGATTATAATGGTACTGAAATGGTTGTGTTGTGTAGTTTTGAATTACAAGTGTTGTAATGATGATGGATTTAAGTTTCTGGTGGTATCTTAGATGAATGTTAGGTATCTGTAAGAAAGAATCAATGAAGAAGTTTTGGTGACGGTTGTTGTAATATTTCGATTGCGGTAAATAAGAATTCTTTGCTCGGACTTCAAAAGATTTATAAATAAAAATATATACACAATATTTGTCACAGGATCAAGAGACACTAGGACTCAGGATTCCACCATAATCATTCATATAATTAATATATTTATTTCCAAAACAATTATAGCTCACATAAAAATATGGACTCTAATTCTTGCCAAGGTAGATTTTTAGAAGATTAACTGTAAATCGAAAGCATGACATATCAAAAGTACTAAGACCAAGCATAAACCATCAAAAGAAATGACAATCAATTAAGAAAAATCATAAAACATTTAATAAAAATGCAAGAAGTCATAAAAGAATTAAATATAATTTTTATATGTGTAAAATATGGCTTCCTCCATCATCCCAGTATTGGGGTTTAGCTATTCATATAAATCACACACTCAAAATATTAATTCAAAGTTCAAAGTGTGATTAAAAGAGTCAAAAGTTATAAAATAGTGGTTCTGAGACTCACAGGACACGTCCAAAAAGAAACGATAGAACAGAACTGCAGCAAAGGAGCGACACTTATCTTCTGTAGCTGGCACTGTTGAAGAACGACACTTCAGAAGCGTCTGTTCTTCATCTTCTTCCTCCTCCTCGAGCAGCAGCAGAGAACTTTTCTTATGCTCCTGTTCTTCGTCTCTCCCAGCCTCTGCTCCGATTCTCTCGACCCCAAACTCTTCATCCCTTCCTAAGACTTTAAACAGCCTTTATATACACAATAAGTCGACTAAATCTTCCCCAATATTTTCGTTTATCTCCACAACAAGTTCCGTGTTTATTTTTCTGCCAAACTCTCTTACGCAATATTCAGCAGTCCAAACCTTCCTAAAATCTCTCCAGTTGAGCGTATAGTAATTCCAGAGGATATATATTCCTTTTCCACGCGTAGAAGTCTTCCACAAATCTCTCAAAAATATTTGAACCCTAAACAGAGAGTTCGTGTCCTGTTGAACTTTGGTTGATTCTTCCGACTTGTCCAGCCCATTTGGTTGGATCTAATTTGTTGTACTGATCTTGTTATAGTCTAGGAAGTCAAGTCCAGTGAAAATCCGGGCATTAATCTCCTTAAAACTCGCTTGAAATCGAACACAAAAAGTGCCAGACGTGACACTTCTTTTTCCCGCCAAAATTCAATATTTGAATTTGAGAAGGATGTCCCCCTAACCACTGTTGGGTGTCCCTTTAGCAACTGGGGTGGAAACATCCTTTTTGGGGTGTAAATAAACATGGGGGTGCCCTTAGCAATTCTTCTGGGATGTTTTCCGCACTTTTTCGGTGTTCCTCCAGGGTATTTCCGGTATACTTCCGATACACTTCTGGGGCACTTCCGGTACACCGTCAACAGTGCTCAAAACGCCGCATTTTTATCAATTTCGCCGCAAGGGATTATTTCTCTAAAAACACCTATAAATAAATAAAACACCATAATAAGTACAAAAATGGGTACTAATACTATATACAATTGGGCTATATTAGACATATAAATGCGTCTATCAAATACCCCCAAACTTATTATTTGCTAGTCCCGAGCAAATCAAATAGAAAATAAAATCCTAACTCACTGTCGCAGGCGTCGTCGATTGCATTTAGCGTATGCAATAAGCCTTTAAACCCCTAGGTGGCCCTAGTGGCCGAGTTATAGTCTCGGGAGGGCTTACAAGAGATATACGCACAAAACCTGTACTCCAGACCTTAGCTATCTACGCAGAACCTTGGAAGGCACTAAAGAATCTCCTTGGTTGGCATACTTATTGACTACAGGAAGAAGTACCCTGATGCGAAATTCCAATTGTTGTACACGAGTTTGCACTCAAGCATACTAAAATTCATATAAAGTGACAGAGCTCTACTCAGATAGTTGCACTATGGACATCATATTCGGAGTCAAAACTAATCACATGGATAGATCAAGAAGATGGATATATAAAAACATATATGGTTTTGATGTTTACTAAGTGAACGGCGTTTCCCATATCTGTCTGAAGGCCTCCGCCAAAATGAACCTATCCTAATGGATTGAGATATTAGTCTGACTAATATCGACACACTGGCATATACAAGGGAACCAGTGGTCGATAACCTAACTCTAGGTCAACACAACTGGCATATACAAGGGTACCAGTGGTCGACTTTATTGAATTTTTCTTTTGGTCGAATGGTCTGGTCTCAATTTTTTTTTTTCAACTTTTTTTTTTTTGTAACTCAATCACTCTTATTCATCCTAGCATTTAGAGAAACATGGTTTAAAAACAAAATAAAATAAAAATAGAAGTGAAAAGGACTCAACGAGATATGGTGAAACTATCATGTTATTCCTAACAACTGAGCTCTGTGATTTTAAGAATAGACTCTTTAGATGTTGCCATCTAATCAGATTGGTTCCTCAACTCCTACAACCAAAATGCTTCCATCCACTTAGATTAGTTATTGCAATCCTCAATAGGCATAAATTTCTAGGTTCTGGAGTTTATTTATTCATACTGCAACTAAAAAGTTTCTCCCATACCCCCAAACTTAAATCTAACATTGTCCTCAATGTTCTAAAGATAAAATTAAAAGCACGAACAAGGAGAAACCGTTACCATTTGAAGAAAAAGAGTTAAGGAAAGATATTACCGTGTTGCATGAGATTGGGTTACCTCCCAAGAAGTGCTAAGTTTAAAGTCTTCATCCAGACATAGAAAAGGTTTAGTCAACTCGAACCGTATAACAGTAGCCGGAATAACTGTGGGTCTTTAAAACCAAAAAGAGATGACAAAAGGAAACTGCAGTGAACCAAGAAAATGTACAAGACTAGCATGCCCTTACCTAGTTTCTGGATAACTATCGCTAATTGCGGTTCAGGTTCAGGTTCTATGAAGGGGTCTAAATAGAATATTTTCCTCGGATGCATTTCCTCATAGGTAGGATCCAAATTATTAGGTCCTAGAGTCTGGAAAAACTCAGATAAGAACCTGGAATCACAAAATAACCTAAATAATTTAGGATCCTCTAAGACAATTAGGTATGACTTACATAGTTGACCACAGTCAGAGTAGTGGTCATTCTGAAGCAAATGTGTCGATTCTAATTTCCTAAAGTACTTAGGCTTAGTCTCAGAACTTAATAAGTGACACATTTGAAATCTATACGTTCCCACAATTGGAAGAAAACTATTTGGTGGGAAAACAAAGTCAATCTGGGTATCATAGCCTGGGCAAACCACATCAACCAGATGATGGGTTTCTAACGACTGAACTTTTTTCAGGACATCATTAGGTTCGGGAAAACGAGTATGAAGGTAATCTTGCAAAATGGTCGAGGCAGAGATATCAAGTCCTAAGTGTGTGGACTTTCTGAGAGTTAAAGGTAAGGCACTAGGAAAGTGATAATCACCCCCAAACTTAGAGTTTCCAGTGTCTCTAGATAGACCTCTAATTATTTCTTGAATTTCCGTATCTTCAGAGTCCTTAAAATATTCAAGAGAATCTTCTAAGTTATTATCAGGTAGTGCATCTTTACTCATCTCTACGGGTCTATCTTCTTCTTCCAAGACTATTGTTTCTAAGTCGCTAGACTCTAAAACAGTATTTTCGAAATGAACCCGTTCCTCTAAACCACTATCGGCTTCGTAATCAAAAGGAAAAACTACATCGTCTAAAACGGTGGTATCCCTAATCAAATCCTTGTCCTTTTGAATAGGTGAATAATCATAAAAATTATTTGGATTTGAACTAGAAATAATATAATCACTATACAACTCAATTGGATTACTAGACTCCTGATCACTATGCCTACATATTTCAGATTCTTCATTACTGCTATCCTCATCATCATAGTACGAAGATGATTGAACCTTATCTAAATAAGTAGTGTCTTTTATTCTAACCTCGTCCTCTAGATTAGGCAAATATTCACTATTTACATCAAGGGTAAAATTGGAAACACTATTTTGGAAATTTAGATCTTTTAGAGAAGTTCTATTCTAGGTCTCTAACAAAAGCTTTTGGGCCGACTCACATGAATTCCTGACGTAATCTAGGAAATCAGGTAAAGAAAGTTCACTCATTGCATTATTTTCGTCCATAACTAAGTTATTCATTTCAGCGAACTTACGTGTTGTCTCAGCTAACTTACGTGTCGACTCAAGTAAAGAGGAATTAGCAGAATTTTTCTCGTATGACTGATGGTTGTGAGGATAGTGATTGGGCTCACCATGGTATGAACCATAACCTTGAAAAGTTTGGCGTTCCCAACCACTATTCCCACCATGGTAATAAAACTGATGATGTCCATATTCAAATTCAGGTCGATATTCATTGTATTGGCTTCTATCATACCAGCTCGACATTCTTAATTGCAAGGGAATTCTACACAATCACAAACAAGGCTGACTCGACCAAATCAAACCTATAAAATCTAGCAAACAAAAAGCATGATGGCTCCACTTAGATTGTTTCTAGACCAGCTTCTATCTTTCGAAAGGGAATTCGTTACAATTTAAGCAAACCCCTCTGGAATCAATCCGAGTCAAAGTAAGTTGAATTGAGGCGAGGGAAGCTCACTGGAGCTTTGATACCCAAGGCCTCACCGCTATCACAAGGCGGCGCAGTCACGCATTCAACTCACAGAAACCATCATGAACTTTGGAGTGTCCTTAAAGAGCAACCAATATTTTTCGAACGAGTTTCCTATTAAGCTCGTTACCCTATCGGTCTCGTTCTATTCCAAATTTTAAGCTTGGGTTCGCGTTAGGTTTCGTTTTCCTAAGGCGGGCAAGAAGGGAGCGGTGATGAAATCCAAACCCTTATCTTGTATTGGCCAGGCCTTGCCCTTTACTAGGAATTTAAAAACAGTCCAAATTCGTCCTCAATCAATGAATCACCTTAAGGAATACAGTAAACCCGCTGACAGGAGATTCGCGAGTGTTTCGATGGACTTACCTCCCGTACCAGACGGGGGATGAACCGTTGAAGTCGACTCGGGCCACGACTCCTATGTCATGTACGAACCCGAGGGGCCGAGACGATATAGTAATCGTCGTCCTTCCCTGCACACAGTTTATATAATATTTTTTTTGTTTAATAATACCCTTCCGTAGGGTTAAAAAAAAATAATAAAAAAAAATAAAGTCCAATTGTTTAAAGTCCAAAGTCCAAAATAAATAAAAAAAATTACAGTTTTCCTCACACACTCTAAAAAAAATTAAAAATTAAAAATTAAATCCTAAAATTGTCCTTTTTTCTTCTCTTTTCGCTTTTCGCTTTAAGATTTTTTCTCTCCAAGTCCTTAGTGCTCCACTTCGAACCTGTAAATCAAATAAAAAAAGACAAAGTAAAAAGGAACAAATAAAAAAAAAACCTAAAAAAAATAAAAATAAATCTATATACAAGTCCGCGTCGACGGCGCCATTTTTGTTGTAATATTTCGATTGCGGTAAATAAGAATTCGTTGCTCGGACTTGAAAAGATTTATAAATAAAAATATATACACAATATTTGTCACAGGATCAAGAGACACTAGGACTCAGGATTCCACCATAATCATTCATATAATTAATATATTTATTTCCAAAACAATTATAGCTCACACAAAAATAGGGACTCTAATTCTTGCCAAGGTAGATTTTTAGAAGATTAACTGTAAATCGAAAGCATGGCATATCAAAAGTACTAAGACCAAGCATAAACCATCAAAAGAAATGACAATCAATTAAGAAAAATCATAAAACATTTAATAAAAATGCAAGAAGTCATAAAAGAATTAAATATAATTTTTATATGTGTAAAATATGGCTTCCTCCATCATCCCAGTATTGGGGTTTAGCTATTCATATCAATCACACACTCAAAATATTAATTCAAAGTTCAAAGTGTGATTAAAAGAGTCAAAAGTTATAAAATAGTGGTTCTGAGACTCACAGAACACGTCCAAAAAGAAACGATAGAACAGAACTGCAGCAAAGGAGCGACACTTATCTTCTGCAGCTGGCACTGTTGAAGAACGACGCTTCAGAAGCGTCTGTTCTTCATCTTCTTCCTCCTCCTCGAGCAGCAGCAGAGAACTTTTCTTCTGCTCCTGTTCTTCGTCTCTCCCATCCTCTGCTCTGATTCTCTCGACCCCAAACTCTTCATCCCTTCCTAAGACTTTAAACAACCTTTATATACACAATAAGTCGACTAAATCTTCCCCAATATTTTCGTTTATCTCCACAGCAAGTTCCGTGTTTATTTCTCTGCCAAACTCTCTTACGCAATATTCAGCAGTCCAAACCTTCCTAAAATCTCTCCAGTTGAGCGTATAGTAATTCCAGAGGATATATATTCCTTTTCCACGCGTAGAAGTCTTCCACAAATCTCTCAAAAATATTTGAACCCTAAACAGAGAGTTCGTGTCCTGTTGAAATTTGGTTGATTCTTCCGACTTGTCCAGCCCAATTGGCTGGGTCTAATTTGTTGTACTGATCTTGTTATAGTCTAGGAAGTCAAGTCCAGTGAAAATCCGGGCATTAATCTCCTTAAAACTCGCTTGAAATCGAACACAAAAAGTGCCAGACGTGACACTTCTTTTTCCCGCCAAAATTCAATATTTGAATTTGAGAAGGATGTCCCCCTAACCACTGTTGGGTGTCCCTTTAGCAACTGGGGTGGAAACATCCTTTTTGGGGTGTAAATAACCATGGGGGTGCCCTTAGCAATTCTTCTGGGATGTTTTCCGCACTTTTTCGGGGTTCCTCGGGGTATTTCCGGTATACTTCCGATACACTTCTGGGGCACTTCCGGTACACCGTCAACAGTGCTCAAAACGCCGCATTTTTATCAATTTCGCCGCAAGGGATTATTTCTCTAAAAACACCTATAAATAAATAAAACACCATAATAAGTACAAAAATGGGTACTAATATTATATACAATTGGGCTGTATTAGACATATAAATGCGTCTATCAACGGTGGTGGTTTTAACTGAGGTTGTTGAGCTGTTAAGGAATGAGGAATTGAAGGATGTTCTTGAGCTACGGAGTTGGTGATGTTTAGAGAGTTGTAGTGTTAAATTGCAGGTGGTATGAATGAGGTTGTGGTGGTGTTATTGAACTGGCAGAAGACTTAGAAAAATGTTTTGTGAACATATGAAGACTGGACTGTTGTCTTGAGTGTATTTGAAGTCGAGTTGGTGGTGTATTGGAATTAGAATTAGAAATAGTGATTATAGTGTTTGAACTGATAATAAAGAGAGGTTGAGTTACTGTGAAATGTTGTTGTTATTGAGGCTAAGAGAATATGGTAGAAGTTTAGGTGAATATGAAGAAGTTATGGCTTATAACAGATTGTAATGATTGATGAAAACAAGACTTTGGGGATGGAAGTTGGTTGTAACTTAAGAACTGTGTATGGTTAGAATGTTGTAGAGATTGTGTGTTTGTATCTTGTGCTTTGTTTGTGCAATAAAGTTCTTTGGACTTAGCAATGGCTCTGGCCTGTGCAGAAGCTTAGGCTTGTTAGTTATCCCAGTCAACTCAGCTGACTCTATGAATGTAACTGAGTTGAATCAGTGGACTTTGACTCGTTGACCTGACCTTGGAGGAATTGACTTTCCTTGACCTTTGATTGTGGACGTGACTTATGTGGACTGTTAGTTGGACTCTTTGAATGTTAGTAACCGTTTGTTGACCGGTATAGACCAGGCCTTAGATTAATGGGCCGTGCCAGTTCAGGCCCAATAGGCTTGGGCTTAGCGCCATGTTTTCTTAGTTTGATACTTTGGACAATTTATGGTCCGAACTAGCTTTTGGTTCTTTCTACAAAGATGTAGATATTCATAAGACATATCTATTGGACTATAGAACCAATCTAATTGGATTAATAAACTTTTAGATAAACTAAAGGTATAGAATAATACGACGTAGAACCATAAATGGACCTAAAACCATTAGATAGTTCACTTAGTTTATAACTAGACAATTGTATGAGATTATGTTATGAGCCTTGTATGAGCCTTTTTGCTAATTTTTAGAGTGCTTGTGTGATTAACAGTTAATCTTTATTAACAACGATCGATTCAAAGGATGAACCAGTAGATGAAGGAATTCAAGGTAGGAGTGGCTTGTCATCAAATCAGGTGGGAACTCTGTAACCTTCTTGTAATCGTTGAGTTTACCTTATCTGCGAGCATGATGAGTTTTTATTTTCAGTGAATATGATGTTTGTAATTGAATGAGTGTGTTGTGTGATATGCATTATGTGGTTCCCTGCGAGGAGTGTCTATGATTCCCCGTAGCTTCTTGCTAATCTTTAGAAGGGCGGTAACTCATTCGTTTACAATATTACTTAGAAGGGCGGTAACTCATCCGTTTGCAATATTACTTACTTTCTTGCTTATTAAGATAGAAGGACGGTAACTCAGTTGTATGCAATATTACCTTAGAAGGGCTGTAACTCATCCGTTTCAATAGTATATATACTATTTTATTTGGGAAATTCACTCATATGCATATCATACTTGATTGTTCAGTCTTAGTAGTATGACTGGGTTACTATGACCGTGACCTAGGAAGAAATTCTAGGTTCATGACTGGAGATGGTCATTATTTAGAGACTTTAGTCTACGAATAATGATTGGGCCTTTTGTGAACCTGTTGTGCGGGGTCAGATCATAGTAATCAAAACCTCATTATATTCTAGACTTAGATGGTGGCATTGTGATTTATGAGGTGTACGCATTCCACGATAATATCTTACGGTACCTGGATTCATGTTATCATTTGAGACTGGAGTTATTCCTAGCATCTTATTCTCCATTGAGTGAGACGAGGTTAGGATAACATATGTTTAGGTTGTTTAATTCAATTGTCGTAGATCCATGGATCTTTCATGGATATTGCCACGATGGACGCAATATCCGGGGAAAAGAGTTAAAGCAATCTTCTGCTTCGTGTTGTGTGTTAGAGGTGTTATCTGTATTTCTTCTATTGTTCTGATTCTTTTATTTTTACTATCTTTTAGAACTGTGAAGCATATTAGTGATTACCTTAAAGTTATATGTTTCCATTGGGCACCCCTTTGGGATGATGTGCTCACTCGTTCCCACTTCAGTTTCAGTAATCAGAAGAAATGGCGCGCGTGAAGATATCCGTTTTCGTAGTTTAAAGCTTTTAGTGATGTTAGTGATGTCGTGAATCTTTTATATATGTATTCTCCTGTAACACAACACATTATTATATTCATATCACCCGAGAGATTTTCATTTATATAATGTCAGAGTGTTTGGGTTTGTATCGGGTTTAGTTTATGTAGTTATGATTCTTAAAATCAGTAATCTAG
This sequence comes from Papaver somniferum, assembly GCF_003573695.1. Taxonomy (NCBI): domain Eukaryota; kingdom Viridiplantae; phylum Streptophyta; class Magnoliopsida; order Ranunculales; family Papaveraceae; genus Papaver; species Papaver somniferum. Next base: position 68,396,043 of record NC_039364.1, on the reverse strand, counting down.
ATTTGATGCTTTAATTAGGTTGTAACCTTATTAGCTAAGCAGTATAGGAGTTGGGTCGTCAAAGTCTGGATCCAAGATGGTGCAATAAAATTGTCATTTATCAGGAGAGACCCGACTGAAGAGGGAATGGAGAACCCTAGGTATTATCGTTTTCATAGATTCGTCAATCATCCAACAAGTGACTGTGATGTTTTAAAGCGTTCTTCAAAGAGAAGGTTGAATCAGGAGACCTTCATCGGAAGACTGAACAAGTGTACAAGGACATTCTCCCAATCAGGACATTCACTCTCTCTGTACAACCTGTCAATGAAGCAGTTCAATCCTTGGTGGAACATATATGTGAATTCCTCTATTTGTCAAAGGTACAATGAAATATATGTTCATCGCTCTGAATCACATCGTGTCAGGAAGACGTTTATCCATCCCGGAGATGTCTCATGAACCTTCAGCTACAGACAAATAAATGCACAAATGAGGAATGCTTACTACAATCAATATCAAAGGAAACGAATTTAGGAAAATGTTGATTGATGCTGGTACCGCTATCAACATTATCCCACAGAGCTGCGGGTATTACTCATGCTTTCATCTCAATCAGAGACCACGAAAGAATGCTCATAGATGCTTATGGCTACATCATTCTCTAAATGAAGATATGTTCAACCTGGACAGAAACCAAGTTTTACATAATCAGGGAGGATCCCTGATATGACATGATCCCCGGACGAACATGGATACATGCTGACAAGATGACCACTGACAGGGCACCTCTGATTGCACATCTCTCCGACGAAGAAAATTTCGATCCGTGAAGACTTGGTGGACGCTCCATCATCATGGCACTTGGAGGAACTTCGAACTCTGATGGGGTTGAAACAAGAACCTGTAGAAGATGTATTGGCATTTATCAAGAGATTCCGCTCTCAAGAAAGTCTCATTCCATCCATGCCTATGTCATTTATTCTCCCACATGCTCTCCTGGCATGGTGACTAAATTATGCTAGCAACTCTGCTTTTGCAAGGCGTTGTGAATTGGTAGGTTCACCACTGCAATATTTTACGAAGTGGTTGAATCCGACTCCTCTCCAAATAGAGCATCACACTAGAACATTGATTGCTGAGATGTTCAATCACGACAAGGAACATCTTGGATATTTTCCTGCTGCCTTACAAGAGTGTCCACATGTACCACAAGTTGTTACAAGAATGTGCTAATGTTTGTACAAACATGGAATCCCGCCGCTGATGGTAATGCACTAACGAATGGAAAGCTGAACCAACAGAAGATATTCATGGACAATAAAGCCTAAGACATTCGACGCTTAATGGATGTGGCGCTTTGACGCTCAAGAATTTAAAGTTTGAAGCAATTAGATTTTCTTCATTTATTCGTATTTTGAATTCTTCCAAAACGTATGCAATACTTGCATCCAGTTGAATCCCTTTCAGCAATTAATCCCAATTCATTTAAATCAAAATTTATATTAAACCAAAAGAAAATCCCTAAAACTGTCAATCACCTACTTGTCCAAGGCCAACCGAAAGTCAAAAACCTCTCATGTCTCGGTGTTATATTCTCCAGATGCCTTGAAATTGTACTAATCAAAGAGTACACCTTTGATAATGGTTCCCTAGATTCAACACGAATATCTTGACGACGACACACGGATTTAAGACCAAGACGATCAAAATGTAACTGAACTACAATCGATAAGTCTTCACTATCCCCATGACAAGACTCCTAAAGAAGATGCAATGTCATTTATCCATGGATGTCATGAAATTCTTCAACATATATCTTTATGCTAAGTGAATGAACACCTCTGAGATGCACTTGGGGACTTGATCTTGTTGAAAAAATCAATTCAAATCAAATCTATTTCGATCAATGTGATCCACATAAAAAGTCATTGCAACCTGACGTGATGCCACGAGGAAAATGAAACGTCATCAACGGAACCTCTCCACATTACAAACCCTACACATCTGAGGAACTTCCTCCTTTTGCCGATCGCATCTAGAGTGGAGACTTCCGCTGCTATCTGACGTGATAACATAGATTCCCTGACGAAGCCACTTCACATTAGTGTCATACCATAAAATTCTTTTATCCAGAGTGAAAAATGAAAAAGAAAACGAACTGAAATGAAAAATATTACTCTTTCTGTTACATATGTATTAAGGGGGTATTCTGGAGATTATAAAAATATCAAAACCAAAAAGTTCTACTGATAGGCCCAAAATTTTAGAATTTCGAGCCTATATAAGTGATAAAATCTTAAGGTTCAGGAGTTGAGGATGTATGATCCAAAATATATTATATGAAAAGAAAACAAGTCTGATGACATTCATATCATAGTATTTAATTACTATACACACTTTTTCCAATTTCATTTAATAATTTTGTCCCCTAATTTTTTTTATTATTCAGAGGAAAAAAGATCACCATAATGTTAAAATTTGAGTATAAATTACTCGCAATATGTAAAAATCAAAAAGAAAAGATATTATATGAACAGAAAATAAGTTTGATAACATTCATATCTCAAACTTAATATTTTTTTTTTATTTTACAGTATGCTCATATAAACGTTGAATTTTAAGTTCTTGTCTAATGAGCTCACTAGTCAAACGAGGGTCGTCGAACATTGACTAAGTCAAAGGCGATTTAGGTTAGGGTTTTTCCTCGTCTCTCTGCGTCTCCTCTGGTGAGATGCAGCTTTCTTCTCCGGCAACTATTCCTCTAGTGGTTACCCCCTTGCCTCTAGAGGTTCCTATAATGGGGGCTGGTATTATTTCTAAGATTTCTGGTAGTAATTTGGTGACTGATCCTGTTATTCCACCTGGATTTGAAGGTTTTCCTAAATCAGGTGCTAGTGGTTCTCAAGCTGCTTGGTCTTCTCTTTTTTATCAGAAGAAGGATTCGATGAGTCTGCAGATATGGAGTTTTATTCTTATCCAATTATTGATGGAAAGAAAGCTATGGATATACCATATGAGGTGTTTGAAGAAGATATTCGTGAATGTGAACATAAAGTAATTGGAGCTTTTGTGGGTAGACATCTATCATTTAACTGGGTGAAGAATGCTGTAAATCATGCTTGGAAACCAAAAGGTAATTTTCAAATGACAATCTATGGTGAGAGTATGTTCATATTTGATTTTCAATCTGCTAAGGATAGAACTCATGCTTTAGAAATGGGATCAATGTTTATCTCTAATAGATTATTCATTATAAAACCTTGGTCTAGGATGGTTGAACAGGAAATTGCAGAATTAAAATCTTTACCAGTCTGGATGAATTTCAGAAATGTTCCTTTATGTATGTGGAACAATAAGGGTCAGAGTATGATTGCTAGCTATCTAGGTAAACCTCTTATGATGGATACACAAACCTTAAATAAAACTAGAATGAGCTATGCAAGAATATGTGTTGAAGTAGATGTTACTTGTACTTTTTCCGATTCTTTTACTTTCACTCTTGGGAGTAAGGATAAAGTTGAAATTAAAATGGATTATTCATGGAAACCTCCTAAGTGCAATGAATGTGCAGTTTTTGGTCATTCTTTGTCTCATTGTCCAAAACAAGTAAAGCCTATTCAGAAAATGGTGCAGAAATGGGTTCAAAAGAAGAATACTTCAATGGATGAAGATGGCTGGATTTCAAAAACTAAGATAGGTACAAAGAACCTTAATCAGAATAGTACCTCTACAAATAGTGAGGGTTGGACTCTAAAGACTGATAAAAGGGTTAGGGATCCGGTGGAAACTGGATCATATTCTTCAGAAGAAGGTCTTATGGTAACAGAAAGTATTGATGGTGCTCAAGCAGTTATGATGGATCTCAGCAGAAATATAGTGAATGTTAACTTGGATAGCCATGTGCTTAATGAAGTTCCCATTATTCAGTTAAGAGAGCAAGGAAATTTACTTACTAATAACAAGTTTATTTTACTAGATAAGATGAATGAAGATAGTTGCTTGAGAGCTGCAGAATCTAATAAGGAAAATCTCCAAGGGAATATTTCAGTTGATGATGTTTCTTCTGATGAAGCTTCTGGTTCTAGTTCTAGGGCACATTTTCAGAAGAAAGGATCTCTTGTTCCACCAGCTATGAATCTATTCCCAAAGATTGCAGACTTGAAAAAGTCTGCTAGAGGTACTGTCTCCTTCCCTAAATTAAAATGATGTTCACCATTGGAGGGTGGAACATCAGGGGGTTAAATGACCCTTTGAAACAAGTGGAAGTTAAAAATCTTATTAGGAATAATTGAAAAAGCGGGGGTACAACAACCACACCCAATATTTAGATTAGAAATCTGTATGGACAAACTCCAATATACTTTCTAGACAGTCAGACTTAATCTAGATAAAAATTATATCAAAGAGTTAATATATCTATCTCTCGATTGAATCTTTACTCAAGCAAACAGAAATCTACGAGTCTTTTATCAAATACAAGAGAGATAACTTGGATGGTACCAAAGACCAATATCCAAGTGTCAATCAATTTAAATCAACAACCAAAAATTCAGATATTCTAATTGATTGATCAACGCACAACATGTGATATTTCAATTATATAACAAAATATAATGCGGAAAAAAAATAGCACAGACACCAGAATTTTGTTAACGAGGAAACCGCAAATGCGGAAAAACCCTGGGACGTAGTCCAGTTTGAACACACATTGTATTAAGCCGCTACAGACACTAACCTACTCAAAATTAACTTCGGTATGGACTGTAGTTGAACCCCAATCAATCTCACACTGATCCAAGGTACAGTTATGCTCCTACGTCTATAATCCCAGCAGGATGCTACGCACTTGATTCCCTTAGCTGTCTCACCCACAACTAAGAGTTGCTACGACCCAAAGTCGAAGACTTTAATACACAAATATGTATCACACAGAAAAGTCTACGGTAATAGATAAATCCGTCTCCCACGAATATACCTACGAGTTTTGCTCCATGTTTTGATAAATCAAGGTTAACAGGAACCACTTGATAATCCGGACTTATATTCCCGAAGAACAGCCTAGTATTATCAATCACCTCACAATAATCTTAATCGACGCAGCGAAAAAAGATATTACGGAATCACAAACGATGAGATGAACTGTTTGTGATTACTTTTATATCTTGCCTATCGGAAATATCAATCTCAAGCCAATTATTACAATTGCACTCGTACGATAAAAAACAACAAGATCAGATCACACAACTACAAGAAAGTAGTATCGGTCTGGCTTCACAATCCCAATGAAGTCTTTAAGTCGTTAACCTGGTTTAGAAGAAGAAACCAAAGGTTAAAGGAGAATCGACTCTAGATTAGCACAACTAGTATCACACATAAGGTGTGGGGATTAGGTTTCCCAGTTGCTAGAGTTCTCCCTTATATAGTCTTTCAAATCAGGGTTTGCAATCAATGTTAGCTTGGTAACAAAGCATTCAATATTCACCTTTAGATGAAAACCTGATTAGATTCAAGATAATATATTTCAACCGTTAGATCGAAAACTAGCTTGTTACACACAAATGAAATGCACTTTTCTAGGCTTGTGTAACCGTACCCAAACTTGTACATTTGTTGGTTCAACAATAGTTAACCAAATGGTTATCCATATGATCACTTTCATATCAACCATATTCGTCTTCACCATAACTAGTTCAAGTGACTCAAATGAAATAATTAGAGAGTTTTTCAATTGCAAGGAAATCTTATGTAACTACACAAGACACAATCGAAGCAAAAACGATTTGATTCACTCGAATCGGTTCATGAACTATATAGACACGGTTTGCAATTTGCATTCCTTAGTTTATATAAGAATAAGTTCACAAATATAGTTTTTAGATATAACCTACTCAAGTTCGCGAACTAGGTTCGCGGACTTAAGTTCCCGGACGGAGTTCACAAACTCCAGCAGAATTTCTCGGGTCGAGAACTTCCGCCAGTTCGCGGACTGAGTTCGGGACTTAGCTCACGCCACTATTCCGGTTCTCTTGATCAATAAAGTTCGCAAACTTCGGTTCAAGGAATTAGGACTTATACATATATATGTTTCCACAACAATGCTTATATCCTCCTATGGTTATATAATCTAAACTCTCATTTCAATCATTGAAACATTCTTAGAGGACGTTGATATTCTATAGTTGTTATTCACAAACTATTTTTCGTCAAAGTAAGCAATTTTCAAAATGATTGAAACTTGTCATGACTTTCTTCACTAGGTAAGATGAACTTGGCTAAAGCGAAAGCTTACCAACACATATTTCTAGAAATAGATAGGCGAGATAAACTCGGCTCGAAATAGCAAATGTGTATAATCTAAGTCTATAGAGCAAAGCGACTTTTATCTCAAGATATGAGATAAATAGACTTTTGAGTGATATATAAGTTCAAGTCTCCACATACCTTTTATTCGATGAAGATCCACCAGTTCCTTGAGTTGTCCTTCGTCTTGTATGATGATTTCCATGGAGTTCTTGAGCTCAACTACACTTTCTATCCTAGTCCGAGACCTTAGCTATAGTAGACTAGAAATCAAGACTTATAGTTTTGATCACTAACATTGATAAACATGCTTGAGATAGCAACGCATGCGAGTTCGACCGAGCAATGCTCTAACAATAATAATCTCTCTTTTATTGGTTTAGTTGAAACCCATGTTCAAAAAATTAATAAATCAGAATTAGAAGCAATATTAATCCTTCTTGGTGTTTTCTTGATAATGATACTACTAATTGCTTTGGAAGAATTTGGGTTGGTTGGGACCCAAGTAAAATTCAAGTTAATTTACTTCTTGCGTCTTCTCAAGCTTTATTTTTGGAAGTTACTTCTGCAAGGTTAAACTTCATTGTTACTGTGGTGTATGGTGATAACTACTATCTTACAAGGAACTCTCTATGGAACATGATTACCTCTTTTGCAGCCTCAAATAGCAAGCCCTGGGTTCTTATTGGAGACTTCAACTCAATTCTTGTTCATTCTGACAAAGTTGGAGGTTCTCCTATTTTACCTTATCACTATGATGGTTTTGTCAATTGTAGCCAGCTATCCTAACTGATGGATCTACCTTTTACTGGATGCTTTTATACATGGACTAACTGTCAGCAAGATGGTGCAATTATTAGATCAAAACTGGACAGAGTTATGGTTAAGGAAAGGAGGTCCAGGAATAATATTTTGTTTCTCTATAATAGCGACAATGTTAAACTCACTGAAGATAAAGATATTGCTAATGAATGTGTTGATTATTATTCAAATCTTTTTGGTTGTGATCTAGAGGATTGTGAGAATGCAGATTTTTCTAGTTTAAGGTTTGAGGCTTGTATTAAACAAGATGATGTTGCTGACCTCATAAAACCTGTTACTATAGAGGAAGTGGTTATAGCTTTAAATTCTATTGGTTCTAGCAAAGCTCCAGGTCCATATGGATTTTCAAGCCATTTCTTCAAATCAAGTTGGTCCATTGTGGGTGATGACATGGTAGCTGTTATCCAAAATTTCTTCACCAAATCTAAGCTCTTAAAGGAAGTTAATAGCACTTTTATCACCTTAATTGCTAAGAACAAGAATCCTTCAACTGTCTCAGATTTTAGGCCCATCTCTTGCTGTAATATAATTTACAAGTGTATTACTAAAATCATCTCTCTTAGAATGAAGAGGATATTAGGGGGGTCTTATCAGCCATAACCAATCTGCTTTTATTTCAGGCAGAAGTATACAAGATAACATTATGTTAGCACATGAATTGGTCAGAAATTACCACAGATTAAATGGGTCTCCAAGATGTGCTCTAAAAATTGACTTAAGGAAAGCTTATGACACAGTCAAATGGAGCGTTATCTTTCATGTTTTAAAACAATTAGGGTTTCCAGAAGTGTTCATTAATTGGATTCTCTATGTATAACTTCAGCTAAATTCTCTGTGCTTGTAAATGGTGCACCTTATGGTTTTTTTGGAGCTAAAAGAGGACTTAGACAAGGGTGTCCAATTTCTCCTTATATGTTTGTATTAGCTATGGAGATGCTAAATGTTACTCTTCTCAGACAGGTGCAGCTGCAGAATTTTGGTTTTCACCCAAGGTGCAAGCTTACAAGGCTTACTCATCTTTGCTTTGCTGATGATGTTATCCTTTTCTTCAAAGGTACCACCTCAGCTGCTTCTAGTATCAAAGTTGCTTTGAATGAATTTAGTTTATGTACTGGGCTTGAAATGAACAACCAAAAAACTTCTTTATTTCATTTTGCAATTCAAGATATCACTTTACAACAAATCATTAATATTCTAGATTGCTCTGTAGGGGAGTTACCTGTTAGATATTCAGGAATCCCTCTATTATCAACTAGATTATCTTACAGAGATTGTCTTCTTTTGTTAGAGAAAGTAGATGACAGATTAAATTCTTGGAAGCCAAAATTCCTAGCTTATCCAGGAAGGGCATTATTGATTAAATTTGTTCTAAGTGGCATGCTTTACTTTTGGTTTTCTTGCTTCATACTTCCAAAAAGATTTATTAAAGAGCTTAATTCTAAATTCAAGAGATTCTTATGGTCTGGAGATGACATGAAAATAAGTTATAACCCAATCAGTTGGGATTATTTATGTCATTCTTATGAGGAAGGAGGTCTTGGTGTGAAAATCTTGGAGTATACAAATGTTGCTGCTAACCTCAGACACATTTGGGACCTCATTTCTGGAAAAGAGACTATTTGGACTTCTTGGGTGAAAAAATCTTATTAAAAACCATGATTTCTGGACTATGCATATTCCCCAGGATTGTTCTTGGTGCTGGAGAAGAATATTATAGCACAGAGAATTAGCAAAACAACACATTGGTACTCTTTTAGGTGATGACAATTCAACTAGTTTCTTATATGATAATTGGCATTCAAAGGGGAGACTAGTGGATTGGGTTGACTCAAATACCCTTGAAACTATTGGTGCTTCTGATAACACAATGGTTGCAGAGTTCATTTCTGAAGATAGTTGGAATTTTCCCTCTTATATGGAAGACAATGTCCAAGAAATGGTGCAGCAAATCTCTACAGCAGAATTTAATGTTCAAGAAAGGGATCAAATCTTTTGGAAACCTAGCATCACAGGTCAGTTCTCAATGAAACACACTTATATTGCTATTTATGATCATCTACCTTCCCCTATGTGGAACTCTCTTGTTTGGTTCAAAAAGCATAAACCTAGACATTCTTTCATTTCTTGGATTGCTTTTCATAGAAGGTTAAAAACTAGAAGTAAATTGTTAAGTTGGGGAATGATAAGTAAAAGTTCGTTGCTCGGACTTGAAAAGATTTTTAAAATAAAAATATATACACAATATTTGTCACAGGATCAAGAGACACTAGGACACATGATTCCACCATTAATCATGCACACAATTCATATATTTATTCGAAACAATTATAGCTCAAATCATAAGGACTTTCATTCTTGCCAAGGTAGATTTTTAGAATATTTATTGTATATCACTAGCATGACGCATCAAAAGCACAACGACCAAGCATACATCATCATACGATATCACAACCAATTAAGAAAAATCATAAATCGATTAATAAAAAGTGCAAGTAGTCAAAAAAAGAATTAATATAATTATCATATGCGTAAAGAACGGCTTCCTCCATCATCCCAGTGTTGAGGTTTAGCTAATCATAATAATCATGTTCTCAAAATATATATTTGATGCTCAAAGTATGATTAAAAGAGTCAAAAGTTATAAAACAGTGGTTCTGAGACTCACAAAACACGTCCAGAAAGAAACGATACCAGAAAACTGCCGCTAAACTGCGACACTTCTCCACTGCTGCTGGAACTGTTGAAAAACGACGGTCTTTGGCCGTCCGTTCTTCGTGTTCTTGAGCTCCTCCTTCTTCTTCAGAAGCAGCAGATGAACAATCCTGCAAGTCCCGATTTCTCGCTCCTCTCGGCTCTGGCTAGACCCCAAACTCTTCATCCCCCTTCTATGAGACCCTAGGATGCTATTTATACACAACAGGAGCAACGAATCACTCACAATAACTCCACATAATTCTCATTTACTCAGAACATATTTTTTTTTATTTTCTTCACTGTCATCCGAGATACGATCTTTTCCACCTCTTCTGCCTGCGCAAATGAGCTGTAATACTTCCATAAGTCACATACAAACTTTATAAGAGAAGATATCTTCCCCTGTTTGTCCACAAACTTTCCAAAATCGGCTCACAGTGCACCCGATAATATCTTCCCCTGTTTAACTTTGATTTCCTCCCACGGCTTATCTGGCCCATTTTGATCGATCAAATTGCTTACAATAGCCCTGTTTATCCCTATCAAGTTAAGCCCAACTGATTCTTGGTATTGAATCTCTTTAAAAATCTTCCAAAATCAAATCGAAAATTCAACAGCGTCTGCATGCATGTTTCCCGCCATTTTGAATTTTCAAATCGTGAAGAAGGGTGTCCCCCTAACCACTGTTGGGTGTCCCCTTAGCAACTGTGGTGGAAGCATCCTTTTTGGGGTGTAAATATCCACGGGGTGCCCTTATCTAACCAAGTGGTGCCTTTAGCAATTCTTCTGGGATATTTTCCTCACTTTTTCGGGGTTCCTCCGGGACATTTCCGGGGTACTTCCGGCACACTTCTGGGGCGCTTCCGGTATACCGTCAACGGAGCTCCAAACGCCGCATTTTTAACCAATTTCGCCGCAAAACCTTATTTTTCCAAAAACACCTATAAATAAATAAAACACCATAATAAGTACAAAAACGGGCACTAACAGTATATACAAATGAGATATATTAGACACATAAATGCGTCTATCAGGGAACCATCTCAGATGCATCATGTATTTTTTGTGGAGAAGAAAGGGAAACTGAAGATCATCTGTTTCATGACTGCATATTTTCTTCTGGCATTTGGAATGGGCTCATTTTGAAATTAGGCTATATCAGAGTGCTTACTAATTCTTGGGAGGAGGAAATATGTTGGTGTATTCAAAACTTCTCAGGCCATGACTGTGTAGCTGTCATCAAAAAACTGGTTCTAAATGCTTTCATTTACCACATTTGGAGAGAAAGAAATAATAAATTTTTTAGATCTTCTTTCAATTCTCAAGACCAAGTCAGTTTGCTCATTGTTCAAGATGTGAGATTTAAAATGTCTGCATTCAATTGTAAGGAAAAGGATAACTCAAATGTGAGATGGTTTATGAGTAGATGGAGAATTGATTGTTTATTTGTACAACCAGATATAATTGAGTGTACTTGGCTTGCTCCTGCCACTGATGAAACTATGTTAAATACTGATGGTTCTAAGTCTGATGATGCCAGAATTCTTGGTGATATTCTTAGAGATCATAATGCAGAGGTTATAAGTGCTGCTACTGGAGGAAGTTCCCATATTTCAGTCTTGGATCATGAACTACAGGGTGTTGAGCTGGGGTTAAAAATAGCTCTCAAGTTTGATAAATTAAAAATCCACATTGCTTCAGATTCCATGGTTGTGTATAATCTGCTTACCAATCCTGAACCTGAACCTGAACCGCCTTGGAATGTCTTACAAATATGGAGAAGAATTAAGCAGCTGGGAAGGAAGTTTGTTTCATGGAAAGTTACTCATTGTTATAGAGAAACAAATAAAGCAGCTGACCATCTTGCAGGGTTGTATCCAAGTGATACTTGGGTGGAGATTCAACATGGAGAGTTCTCTCCTGATTTCAGAGAAATTTTGGCTGCGGATAAGGCTCAACAAATTTATCACAGGCGCAGGAAAAGATAGTTCTGTTTTTCTGCTTGTTTGTTGTTTTTAGTCTGTTTTTTCTTTCTTGGTTTGGGTCTCCTTAACCCAACGGGCCTTGTCAAAAAAAAAAAAAAAAAAAAAAAAAACATTGAACTTTAAGAATTAAATTATCTACGGACAATTTAATACCTTAGATAGCTTGGCCCCTCTTAGTTTTTGGGTCGGGTGATCTGGCCTGAACTGATTTACACCACCATTGATGGTCAACAATCAACATATATAAAAAAGAAGGCCTAGATAAATCGTAAAAATGATTCTCTTTATCAAAGGAAGTATCAGTATGCGTGCGCAGGGGTGCAGCCACATGGAAGTAGGGGTTAGTATGGGTCGGCATGGATCGGTTTTTATCTCATCCGCATCCAATCCAATTTACTACGGATTTCAAATTTGGCATCCGCATCCAATCTAATATCCAACGGATTTGCATCCAATGGATGCACGGATGAACGGATTGGATGCGGATAATCCAATGAATTTGTGTTAGTTAAAATTTATAATGAAAAAATAAAATCAATTTAGATGACTTCTTATAAAACCTACACATTTTATATATGTATATAAATGTAGAAGTGACATGGACAACACTTCAAGCAAACACCTCAAAACTATCTATATATTTTCTAGGAACTATATAAATTCCCTTAATCTAACAGATATGGATGTCCAGTGGATTTTCAAGGTTGCATCCGAGCCCAATACGTAATCCGTAGGATTTCAAAAATCTCATTCGCGTCCAACCCATTAACGAACGGTCCGGACATCCATCTGCAAAAATACGGTTAGTCCCGGTTAAATCCGCGGATTACGGATAAAATGCTCACCTCTACATGGAAGGGTGGGTGTGCAATTGTCCACCCAGTCCATCTGGTTCAAGCCCGATTTTTCATATTTTAGCCCAATTTACCAATTTTGCACCCCATGTCCACCCATTTCCCAGTTCTCAAAACCTAACTCCGTTCTTGTGTGCGCAAGTTCTTCGTACTTTTTTTTGATGCAAAAACCATTATATTAAACCAACACATTACATGTCTTCTTACTCATCTTCCTTTCTTCCCTTACAAGATCAGCTATATCTTTGGGAATGTTACTAACAAAATGAAAGGAAGACTTGGTAGTTCTAGCTTTGTTGGCTATTACATGAGCCACATTATTCGCCGATCTTTTTACATGACTAACACTAAAGGAAGAAAAAACGGACAACAACTGCTCTATTTCATCTACATAGCTCTGGTTCATCCAGTGAACTACAGAGCTAGCATTGCTGATAGAACTAGTAACATTTATACAGTCTGCTTCAAACAGTAAGTTGCTGAGATTAAGGTTGAGTTCTTTGGCCCACAGGATTGCATGTTTCATGGCCAAACATTCTGACTGCTCTGGATCTACTCCTCCATAGTGGTACCTGCCTCTGATCCCCCTTCCTGAACCTGCAGAGTCACGAATAATTAGGCCTATTCCCATCTCTTTTGTATCATGATCAAAAGAAGCATCTATGTTTATTTTCAATTGACTAGTTGATGGTGGAGTCCACTGCTGTGGTTGCATGTTATTATGACTCTTAAAATGTTGTGTTCCTTCTTTAAGACAAAGCACAACAAGGTTTCTAATCTCATGACAGGCAAACCAAGAGCTAATTTTCTTATTGTGAAATACTGTGATGCATCTATTCTTCCATATCTGCCAAGCTGTACACATTAAAGTATTCTTCCATCTCAGATTTGCATCATCTGCAGAAGAGTCAGAGAACCAACTAGCTATCCATTCAGAAACACTAATTTGTTGACTATGTAGACTGTGGGTGTTAACATTCATTCTTAGCCAAATTGACTTCGCATAGTCACATTCAATGAGTAGATGTTGCAGAGTTCCCTCCTGTGATTCATATAAAGGGCATACTGTGGTTATGTTTTTCTCGTAAAGACTTATCTTTTCCATCGTTGGAACAATATTTTTTAGACATTTCCAAAAAAATAATTTAATCTTATGTGGGGATTTAGATTTCCACATATTCTTCCGGATGCTATTTGAGATTGAATTCTGATTTCCAGATGCAAGTTCTTCGTACTTAAGGCGTCTCGTTGAATACATTCCCTACTTGGGTCGATAATGTCATGTCTTCCGAGAAGCCAAATTATGTAGGTGATTTTTTTGTCAAAAAAAAGCTGCCAACTGCCGTGTGAATGTTGTCGGGATTCATAATCCTCTAGACTTTACAGCAGCTGAAATTTTTGCTCATATAAAACCGTTTTATTAGGCCCTAGTCTTTTGCTATAATATGCCTACAAGTAAACATATAGTGGAGCAGGAGGCATAGCGACACATCATGAACCCCAATACCTCATGCTTTAACTACTCCTCCCTCAGGTACATAACATCACAAAAATGTTGTTGTCATTACAACAATATCATAGAGATATCGTGCTTGCTTATTCGATTTGATTAATTTAAGACTATGTGGATTATACTCTATTACTCTTTTTTTTTTTTCTGAAACACATTATATATTCTAGTTAATTTTATCTATTGGTGCAAAACAAGAGCACTGCAAACTACAACGCTATCATGAATGAGAATTGCTGCTTCAACTGCTAACCTTGTATAAACAGTGAAATCAGGCCCAAGGAAGCGGCAAGTAGAAACTACACAAACCAACCCGCATAAACCCTAAAACTAAAATCATACCCCGGCATTGAAACACCTTTTGGTCTTTGTTTCCATAATCTACACACTACATATAAAAACAAGAGAAAGAAGAAAAAATTATGTTCAATTTTAGAACAAACAATATAGAAATGCATATATATTACATATATACGGATGAAAACTATACTGTAGTAGAGTAGTTGGAAGAGTAGTTACAGAAATAAAAAAATCCTCTCTTTGCAGAAAAAGTTTGATAATAAGAAGGGTTTTTCAAGTTCGTTTATTCATTATCTCTCAAAAATTAGAATTGCAATGTCTACTACCAAACTCTCTCAGCATGTTCTTACTCTCTCTAAAAATTCTAATGCTTCTTCTTCTCCCGCTTCTACCACTGCAATGATGTCCAAAGATTTATCAAAAGAAAAGCCAAAAGAAAAACCAAAGTCGAAACCATGGATACCATTTACAACAAACTGTTGTACGGTTGAAAACCAACTGGTTTTAGGCAACTTAAGCCGGTGCAGACCAACACGAGCCGAGTTCTCTAGAAAAATTGTCCACCAATTCCCTTCGTTTCGTCGACTATCATTCTCTGATCTTAGTTCTTCTTCGTCTACACGAGTAACCGAAGATTTAGCTCATAATTTCAGCTCGGGCTTGCATAATTTTCAGTTAAGTGAATTACGTGCCGTAACTCAAAACTTTTCGAGTAATTTTTTGCTAGGAGAAGGAGGGTTTGGTACCGTTCATAAAGGTTTCGTGGATGAAAATCTACGACCCAGACTGAAAGCTCAACCAGTTGCTGTTAAGTTGCTTGATATCGCGGGTCTTCAAGGTCACCGTGAATGGCTGGTAATAATTTTGCTTTTACTCTTTCAAATACTTCAAGGTAATAATTGTTTGTGAGTAAGAAATTTAAATATGTTATCATGATAATAATGCAAGTCTATTTGCATGTCCTTAATCATTTTGTCATTGTTGAAATTTTGGGTAATAAGGTCGAAGATAAATATTGTTGTCTAGATTTCTAGTCAACCATTTTTTTTAATCATTAGATATTATTAGTTTAATCATTAGGTGATATTCTTTGAAACAAATAATTAGGTTACATTAGTTTAATTAAGTAGTAATTAATTATTTGCGTTCCACTGTATGGTGGTGGAGCAGTAATATCCACCCCTTTTGTTCAAAGTGCGCAGGGAGACTGACCTTTTATCCTGGGTCTGCTCATGAGAATTGGACCCAACTGTCGTCTGCAACATTTTTTTTGTTTTTTGATCGATAAAGAACCCAACTGTAACATGTATTAACTAACTTTTTTTTATTCATTAGTATTTCACATAGTCTCCTATCCGATTAATTATTAATCTTTTGATGAAGGCGGAGGTGATATTCTTGGGACAGCTGAGGCACCCACATTTGGTGAAACTAATTGGCTACTGCAGCGAAGATGAAGAACGGCTTCTTGTTTACGAGTTTATGCCTCTAGGAAGTGTGGAGAATCACTTGTTTAAGAGTGAGTGTACATTTGTTGAGCAATGCATTTTAGCTCAAAATAATATTACTATTAGTATGAAAATTTACCGACATTAACAACTTTTTTACTTCACCTAAGTCGACCGCCAATGGATGACTATTTCAGATAATTATTTTTTCGGTGCAATGGAATCACAGGAATATCGGTTTCCATGCCATGGAGTACGAGATTGAAGATATCCATTGGAGCTGCCAAAGGCCTTGCATTCTTGCATGGGGCAGAGGCACCAGTCATATACCGTGATTTTAAAACTTCGAATGTGTTGCTAGACTCGGTAAGGAAATTCCCTCTTCTTCTTTTCTGCTGGAATTTGGTATCATTTACTCTCTCCGTTTCCAAAAGATAGTCCGCTTTGACTTGTCAAAATATTAAGGAGATCGTAGTAGTTTACATGCATACTCTTAGTTACTTGTCTAATTTATTTGGATAAAAATGCTAGTAATAAAACTACCAAAAATTGTTATGTGATTGTAAATAGATAAAAAAAAAAAACTAAAAGGAATGAAGGATATATTTGTTATACAAATCTCATTAATATTGTAGATTGGCCATTAAGAAAGAATTTATGAATATAAAACTTTAAGGATATAATTTATGAATATAAAACTTTAAGGATATATTAGAGAGTTTATTGGAAAAATATGACTATAAACAGAAGCTGGACACAATTTTGAAACAGACCAAAATGGAATAGAGGACGGTCTTTCAGAAAGAAAGAGAGGGAGAAGTATTATTTACTTGTTAATGTTGAAAAGAAAATCCTTGCATTTCTTAAGCAGAACTTCAATGCGAAACTTTCCGATTTTGGGCTGGCAAAAATGGGTCCCGAAGGATCAGAAACACATGTTACAACTCGAGTAATGGAAACATATGGATATGCTGCGCCAGAATACGTGAATACGGGTAATTAATCTTTATATGTAGGTACTAGTTGAACAGTCATTCACAACCAAAGATACCGCAAATTTTATTATATTTTCCTGGAATTTTTACAGGGCATCTTACAACCAGAAGTGACGTTTATAGTTTTGGAGTCGTATTACTAGAATTACTAACTGGGAGAAGGTCAATGGAAAAGTCGAGGCCTAAACTTGAGCAAAACCTTGTCGATTTCGCCAAACCATGCTTGACTAGCAGTCGAAGATTACGATGCATAATGGATCCAAAGCTCGGAGGTCAATATTCAATAAAGGGTGCACGAGAGATTGCAGCTTTGGCCTTTAAATGTGTTAGTCCGAATCCTAAAGACAGGCCTAGAATGCAAACAGTTGTTCAAATTCTAGAAAGTCTACAAAATCTCAGGGATATGGCGATTACAAACGGGCAATGGCCTGCGGCAGCAGCACCAAAGTCAGGGAGGAATGGAGTGAATAACGTTAGAGGGATGAGAAGGGATGTTCGGGCTGGGAATTATTGGAAGCCATCTCCCTTGGCTCCAAGTAGAAAGGGTTGATCGATCTTATGATGAGTACTGTTTTAGACAAGAAATGGGGTGTGTATAAGAAAGAAGATAAGGATTACGAAGATACCTTAAATTGGAATATATATTTTCATTAACGGGCGGCGAGTTATAACCCCAAAGATGTCACTATCCATATACAAAAACTCCAACAAAACAAATTGTTTACAAAAACCCCTATATTAGCCTTCTAGTTTAAATCACCCCAACAAAAATAAAAAACAACCCCACCTTTAATTTTAAATCACCCCAACAAAAATAAAAATCAACCCTACCATTAATTTCTATTATATTATCACCACCACAAAATAACACCACCAGCAGAACCACCACTGTGCCGCCACCACTGACCACCGCCGTCGCCAAAAACAACCACTGTCAACCGCCGCCACCGCTGTTACCGACCACCACCATCACCCACCTCCACCGCCGCCAACCACCACCGCGCCACCACCTCCACCGCCGCCAACCACCACCGCCCACCACCTCCACCGCCACCAACCACCACCGCGCCACCGCCCCGCCAACCACCACCGCGCACGCGCCGCAACCACCACCACCACCGCACCGTCGCCCCAACCACCACCCGCACCCCCCGCCAACCACCGCCCGCCACCACCCTCCACCACCGCCGCCTCCACTACCACCACCACCCACCCTCCACCACCGCCACCCAACACAACGCCACCACCTCCATCCCAAAACCACCACCCGCCACCGCCGACCACCACCACAGACCACCACTGTCGACCACCACCACCAGCAACACCACCATTATCGCCGACCACCACCACCAACCAGTCGCCACCCTATAAAAAATGAATTTCATTGATCAATATTCAACAAAATAAGAAAAAAATGATGAAACCAAACAGAAAAAATGATGAAACCAAAATTGGTTTCACCAAAACTAGATGAAACCTAATTAGGTTTCATCATTTTTTCACATATTGTCATTTCGCCAACACAGCTTCAATGATGAAACCAAACCAAAATAAACTAGGCAAAAATGACCAAAACTAGATAAAACCTAATTAGGTTTCATCATTTTTCCACATATTGTCATTTCGCCAACACAACTTCAATGATGAAACCAAACCAAAATAAACTAGGCAAAAATGATGAAACCAAAGTTGGTTTCACCAAAACTAGATGAAATCGAAATTGGTTTCATCATTTTTCCACATTGTCATTTCACCAATAACCACCGCGACCAACACCATAACCACACTATGGTTGTACGGGTCTGAGTGGCTATAACATAGTTTTGCTACTCCATAACCACAGATCAAATTAACTAGTTAATTAATTTAGAATGGAATGCTAATACGATAGCCTCTCCTGCACCGTATCTTTATCATATAATCAGGACTGCCCATTTCAACTCCAGCTCTTAGCTGTTCGCATCGTTCCTCGATGGATTTTCTTGTCAACAGCCCCGCAAGAACTACAATATCATCCTAAGATATTGTCACTTATACTCAATACATATGTTAAATATCAACAAAAGAAAACACTGGGTGAAAATAGAAGTACTGAAACAACTCAGAAAACAACTAGATGGTTCTACAGCAGAAGTAGCATATGCAAATTAGGATAAAAATTCTAAAGAGTGATGACCGGAGAACGAAACATACCATTTCTCCTGATTTAGGTAGGAGACCATTCCACTTAGGAATGGCGTGTGGACGCCCTACATATGCAGCATTTGTTCCAGTAATGTCCTGCGGATTTCCAGAACATGGGCGTCAAAGATTGCCTGAGCTTCACTCTCCTGAATACAAACCCAAGAAGCTTAATTAGACATGATAAAATAAACTTTAAAAAGTACTAAAGAGAAGAATTGATCAAAATATAACATGACATTACTTGGAAGCAAACGACAAGATCTCCAATCTCAACTGTTCCACATTTGGAAGGCTCGATAGGGATAGAACGCTTGCGAATTGCCTTACATATATGCATTCACCCATTCATTTTACTCACCACCAAATTTAGCAAAGAGTACTCATTCTTCCTTCAGAGAAACATAATTCAAAAAGATCATGTACCTAAAAGATATAATTCTAACTTACTAACAAAAAAGAACCATAAAAGTAGCATGACTGACAACAGAAAAAAGAAAGATACTTCAGACTGGAGTATTACTAATCTAGTCGACAACGATTAAATCCTACAACAGGCACAATTAGCATACTTCAAATGCGGATGATTGCGTTCCTCACAATCGACTCCAGCCCTTGTTTGCAAGGCTTAAGCATTCATCGTCATTCGAACAAGAAATGTATTATTTTACATCCTCCAAACATTTTTGCAGGTAATTAACATAGAGCATATAAACCAATAGCAGTTAATACAACATGATCACAATTCAGACAATTGAAAATTATTCTTCACAATTTCTAAGAAAACCAAAATCAAAAGGGGGCTAAAGCTGCTTCTACTTCTACTCATCATCGTCATCTTCTTACTGCAATATCAGAAAACTAAAAATAGAAAACACGTCAATAAATTCAAATGACTTCAAACAAATAATGAAATTTTACTCTTAAAGGTTTCAAAGAACAAACCTCTCCATCACTCTTCTTCATCATCATAATCATTCACTTCCAATTTTTATTTCTCGTATTAATCTTCATATATCCTCAGCCTCTGCTTCAGATTCTACTCAACCCCCTACAGAACCACCTCCCTCAGAAGCTGTTGAAGCTCATGATGCAACTATTGTTACTACAGAACCTCCACCAGCTGAAAATTCACCACCACCAGAGCTTTAGAAAGACCAACAACCTCCTGCAAACCCAACTCCACCATAGAATACCAAACCTTAGATGCCAACACCACCACCAGCAACACAAAAGCATAGAAAACCAAAAATAAAAAACAGATCAGTAAGTACATATATCCACAGATCTAAACCCCAAATCAGCAAAAAATAAAGTAGTTGCTTCAATCTCCAGCTACTGCTCAACCCATTCTCAGTTCAGCCTTCCCAGCACTCACTTCAGCTCTGCAACATCAACTTCTCAACAGCACAACTAGTACCAGCTGAACCCTTACCAATCTCAATTCTAGACCACCTGAAATGCCATGGCGTGACTGCACTCAGTTCAACCATCAACTTCAGTTCAGCTCAGCTCAGCCCACACAGTAATTCAGTTCCATTCACTCTTCCATAACTCAATTTCCCATTCAAGAATTTCACCTGCAATTGCTTCTTTCCATACTGCACATAGCACAATCTCAATTCTCAACTGCAACCCTAGCCACTGTATTTCAGAAGCTCCATAATCCATCGCTCCATTCACTGCAGAATCCACCAGATACAGCACAACACAATACCCATTATTCATCACTGGTTGTCTCCAAAACTGAGTTGCAGATGCAAACCATCTTCTCAATTCAAACCAGATTCTTATCCACCACCAGAATTCATCTTCTACAGCTACAGTATCATACAACCTCCTACCAGAACTCTACTTCTCATCTTCTCAGACTCATCAACACAACACACATCAATTTTATCTCCACTTTCTGTAGCTTTTAGAGCAGCTGCAACTTCAACACTTGAACCCTACTTCGTCTCCAATGGATTCTAATTAAGAGTACAGACTGCAAATGACACTCTCACAAGAGATTAGGGTTTATATTGCAGAATACTAAAAATCTAAAATACTTCAAATCACAACAGAAAAGGGAATAACAAACCTCAGATCTGAAGCTCTTCACTTGATCAATCCGATTAAGATAAGCTTACCTGAGGGTGGAGAAAGGCTTACGCAGGTGACAGTGAAACCCTAAAATCAGATGATGAAAGAGTTCCAACTATGAACTCTCATAAACAACCTGAAATCAGATGAGGAAACCCTAAAATTTGATTAACAAACTGGACAACAAACCCTAGAATCTGATTAAACTGAAACCTAAAATCGGAAAAACTTAACAAGAATTGTCCTCTTTTCTCAGTTTTAGGGAAATGAATAAGAGAAAACGTCTCTCGAATTCTTCACCTCTTGAATCAGCGCTGTTCTTCTCGTGCAGTTCCATTGTTGCTGCTGGTGATGATGGTGGTGGGAGAAGGAGACGGAAGAAAGAAGAAATCAGAGAAGAAGAAGAAAAGGTCGAAGGGTATGTTTGGCTTTTTTAAAAGTAACAAAAACTAAATTTACACATTATTATTTGGCTTGGGGTTTTTGTCCCAGTTTTATTTGAAACGGTTTTTATTTGGTAGAAATAATATGACCGGTTTTTTCTTATCACTAGTTTGTTCACCTAGGGGTTTTGTCACTAGTTCTGTTTCATTAATCGCCAAAACTTTATATATTTCTAAATACGAGTGTTTTTATATAACATGCATTCCTAAACTGTCTATAATTTTATCTGGAACTTTAACTAGGTGGTTTCATTAATTTATCTTATGATTGTTAGTTTTATTGCTTGAAATTATGATGCAGATAAGTGTTGAATTCACCGAACGAGCAGCACTATAGCACCGGCGCTTGATCTGAAGAAAGTACTCAAATGCTTAAGGGGGTTCAAGAAATGAGTAATTAACTGGTGTTACTAAATGTGCCTAGGTCTCTCCTTGGTTAGCCCCATAAGTTAAAGATATTTCTAATTCGGTTCTAAATCAATAGATAGATATATGCAGACTCGATAGGCATATGATTTGTGAATTATGAATCATACTATAAGATACACGTACAAATCTCACCTTATTATCTTGTTTATTACTATAAGAAACAACTACTCCCACGCAAACGAATGCTGTTAAGGGACCATATGAACCCATAATTAAGAATCAACTAGAGTAGAGATTACGTAAGTTGTTGTTGGAGTGGATGTGATTAGGTTTGTACTTTATTACCAACTCAAAGATTAGTTCACCTCACACATTATTCTGCTTCCTTTAAGTTAATTATCCCCATTTTAAGCTAGTACTAATTGTATTGTACTCCGAAAAAGTAATTTGTCATATTGGGTACCTCAGAAACGGCCTGTGTTGCGATGATATGGTTGGAACCAGGGTTTAAGGTGTTCTCAATGAATGAGAAACACAAAGAAAAGTTATGCATGCATTTATATTATCAAGATTACAAAGGATACACACAATATAGAATATACAAAGATTTCCTACATTACACAGATTTCCTAGATATTCAATTAGTAGGATATATATACCTATAATAGGAAAAATACAAAACGTCGTGACTTATTCAGTCACGGTTGCTATATGTCTAACAGATATACCTACCAATGTGAAAGGAGAAGTTGGAGAGTTGAATGAGAGAGACACTACCCGTGCTGTGTAAAGATTATTCAAGGTGGCTGAACCGCCGCTTGACCTGGTCAAGACTAGAATAAAATATCCTTGGGGGATAATCTTGATTAAGGATATGCATGATATTTGCTTATGTTTATATGATGCGATGTGGGCAGGTTCCATGTCCTGTCTTAATTTTGGTCGCGCACTATAAATGGACATAGCTGGTCCCTCCCCTTTCTATACCGACAGTAGTAATAATAATCTGTCTCTCTACTAGTTCCATAAACATATCCTTTAGCAAACATATTAAGCTTAGCCTATCTCTAACAGCTGTTAAATTACAACAATTCTTGATTTGTCTTGACTATATGCCGAAGTCTGATTATTTAAGCTCGGCCGACGACAAACCGTTATTTGGGTTGGTCCTTGATATACCTCCGAGTTATACCCACCTAATTCCGTATACAAAAAGACAGCAAAAGGCAAGATTTTCTTACAAAAATAATTAAACTGTGATTAAAAGGAAACACAATGTTCATTATATGAAGTTAGCACATAAAATACACCGTATAACAAAACCTACGGTAAAAATGAGGAGTTATGCACGCTCTTCTAAACCATCAGCATTGTAAAGAATCGGAATTTAGAGTGTGAACACACGGATCAATGTCATCTGAGTATTCACAAACAATGCACGTAGACTCGTGAAAATACAGTAAATAGGTTGCGTCTGAGGGGAATGGATTGGTTATGTCGAATCCTTGACTCAGAGTTCTAATACTCTTCCTCGTCTCATCAACTACAATCATTATCCTTAGCTCATACAATAAGATAAATAGTGGACGAAGTATGAAATGTACAAACATGATATACCATAAATAACGAATTGAACATATAAAGCATAAATGTATGAACATAGACGAAACGATTAACTTATATGATTCTCACTCAGATCTCTGTCTCCGGGATTGGGTTTTTCATTATATGTGTGAGGGTTACAGACATAGTCGAATGACTTTGAGACCAATATAAGCCTGCGTAGCAGGAGGAACTTCACTTACACTTTCTTTATCTCTCTGTCTCTCTCCTATTCTCTCCTCAATGTTTTTCGCCCCCTCTTCACTTGGGAGAGAGGGGTATTTATAGGGTGGTTACGTGGGGTCCACTTCTGAAGCCCGTTATAACCTTATCCTCTTGTGTCTTGTGTCGCTTACGCAGAGGTCTTCGTGTTCTCAGTTCTCTCTGCGTGTTCCGTTTGGATATTCAGTGCTATCTGCGCTTCCTCCACAGGCTGACTGACACGTATGTTGTTTGAGGGTATTTAATGCGGGTAGTTGAGATGTTTGTCCGCGGTTGACAACTGTCCTCTGCCCCTGTCTTGTCTGCGTCAGTCTGACTATCTCCAGCCGTAGATCTTAGATCTTTCTGGGGATAGGATAAAGTGACTCTTGGGTTATCCTCCAGTGCTTCGCAGTGTTCTAGTGTTTCCGTCTCCTCGATCCTCTACCGTTGGATCTGGCGGGTGGCGACGCTATCTTGACAAGGCGCGTCTCTTGGCTGTCCACGTGTGATATCATATCTTGATGCTCTCAGCCGCATGTCCTCCACGTGTGTCTTTGTAGACACGTGGCGGAAGATGAAATGTGTACCTACAATTTGCCCCTTTTCATCCTACTGGGCGGTTAGTCGAAGTGGGAAGAAAAAACGTGTTACTCTCTTCATCTTCTCTTTATTATTTTCCTAGATTTTAGGGCACGTTCTCCACTATTTTCAATAACTTCTTCTTGGGTAGTGGGGCGGTTTTATTTCTCTTTGTTACTCTCTTCAGCTTTTCTTTATTATTTTCCTAGATTTTAGGGAACGTTCCCCACTATTTGCAATAACTTCTTCTTGGGTAGCAGGGCGGTTTTATTTCTCTTTGTATATATATATATGAGAAGGAATACGAAAATTCTCTAGTCATAAATTTCATTCCTTCTCTTTCCTCAGAACTCTTTTTTTTTTGTTCTCTGCTTTTGTTTCCTTGTTATTAATTGTTGCTGCTTCTACTGTTGTTTTTGTCTTTGTTGCTGCTGCTGTTGTCGTTCCTCGAAACTTTTCTGTTGTTGTTGTTGTTGTTCCTCGAAGATTTCTGCTGCTGCTGTTGTTCGTCGAGGCTTTTTTCACGACCCTGATTTTTCCTTTATAGGTAAGTGGTTCTACTGTGTTTGATTATCTTTTGAAAAATATATTCGTTTTCTGTTGTCCTGTATGTGTTTGTGATGAAGAACATATATGTAGATATGTGTATGATTGTCCTTGTTCGTCATTACAAACAGTAGTGATATCTTCCTTCGTGCATGCTTGCCCCTATTTGTTATTTCCCCTTTTTATTTAGGTTTTGTTCTTATTTTCCATTTGGTTCATGATTATGAAGAACTGAACGAAATTGGTTTTTTGATTTTCGTTTTGTCTCCGCGGAAATCTGAAACTTGTTTGCGTACTACGCAGACATGGCTGATCATCCGCGGGTTTCTTATCAAACTCCACCGCCCAGTCCGCGTAGATATCCTCCGTGTAGGGATCCTGATGTTTCTCCGCCTGGTGGAGGTTCGTCTAGATCTTCCCAAGGTGATGCCCGCGTTCATAGGGTTTCGTCTTCTTCTGGTCAGAGGCGCTTAACTTCTAAGAGGAGTGAGTCGCATAGAGGGGATACGCAGAAGGGGGACCGGCCAAAAGAGACTCCTGGCTCCCGGTATGCTGTTTCTCATCCCTCAGCTAATCCGCGTGATGATCCTAAGAGAACGCGGGATGTCCTACCTCTTCGGTCAGTGGCGCCTCCTTCCGCGTCTCACCAACATCCTTTACCTCCCCCTCCAGTGTCTCAACCCAAGGGGAGGTCTTCGAAAGAAGTGGTTTCGAAAACTGATGCATCTAAGGTTCATCCTAAGAGAAAAGCTTCCGATAGAAACCCTTCGAAGGATTCTGCGCCTGATCCCGTGGAGGAGGAGGATATTTCTCAAGAGATACGCAGCGTCGCTGTTGGGGAGAAGAAAGTGACCTTCAAACATATTGATCTGGAGGTTTTCAAGGAAAAACATGGTCTTCAGCTATTCGATGTTCGTTTTTACGCTGCTGATGATGATATTACTTATGAGATGATATCGACGTATGAGATGATATCGGTGGGGGCCTTTGAAGCGGGTCTTATGTTGCCTTTGTACAAGTCTGAGGATTCTTTTTATTATGATGTGCTGGCTGGTAGAGAGGGTTCTTCGAAGAACACACACTGTCGCTCTATTTCCCAACTTCATGGGAATTATCTTCGTGCACTGATGGAGTGTTATCTTCGGAGCAAAGGAGAGACAATGATGACTCTTTATGTTCCCAATCCTGAGGAAAGGGAGTGGTATACGCCTGAGAATTTTAACAAGTCTTTCGGTGACTATGTTAACAGTAGGAATCGTAAACCGTGGAGTGTGAGTCTTCAGAATATTGCCGCTCCTCGTGGTGAGATCCGCCTTCTGAGTGAAGTAAGTGGTGCTAAGGTGAAGTACGTCCCGGGTATAGAGAATTATACTAACAAACTGGTGTTTCCTACTCGTGAGCGGATCAAGCGTGATCATGACTATGAATGGCAGGAAACTGTTATTGAGGTCGTTGGTCCCTGGGCTTGGGGGTGGGTTTCAGGTCCGCAAGGATGGCGTCCTACCGCAGATAGCCAGATATGTATGCTCCTCTTTCTCGTTATGGTAATTTCCGTCCTTGGTATTTGAATTTTGAGGGCATGAATTTCCAATATGCCCTCGATGTTGTTGATGGAGATGACGAAGAGAGTTCCGATGCAGATCTTCAGGCGAAGAATGCTGCGGTTGTCAAGGTAAGATTTTCATGTGCCTTGTCCTTTAGTTGAGGCAGTTTTAATTATTTTCAAAGTCATGGATTTTTATTCTTGTGCCTTGTTTTTATTTTTAGGCGACGAAGAAGAGGAGGATAAATCCCAAGCAGTCCACCACTGCAACAATCGAGGAGGCGGAGGTTTATGAAGAAGTTAACAGTCCTGTGACTGAGCTTGGAGAGGATGAAGATGTGTCTGATATAGAAGAGCGTACTGATACATCCCCTCCAGGTCATGATGATGAAGAATTTGTTGAAGGAAATACTACCGCTGGTGGCAGCGATATTGGTGGTGAAATTAATCCCGCGGGTTGTCATGATGCTGGTGCCGAAGCTAATCCTGCGGGTTGCATTGATGCTTGTGATGATAGCACTGGCATTGGTGTTGAGGGTGTTGGTGGTGAAGTTCCTTCTATGTCTCAAGAGTTTTCCTTTGGTCGGATTTATTCTGCGGAGGATGGTTTTGACATAAACGCTGCCCTGGGCCTGGCTTCTGAGTTCAACCTTATTTCCCCCAACAATGATTGGGATGTGCTTGGTAATTCTAACAAGGTGGACGGAAAGGGCAAGGGAGTCGTGGATGCTAGTGATGTTCCAGAGGGGAGCGGTGCTAGAGACCTTCCATATTTGGACGCCGGAGTAGCCTCAAACTCTTTGGGTGCTAAATTCACGGACATGGGTAAGGCCTCAGTTGGGTCTTCTGGGGATGATTTTCCTCAGTCACTGATCCTTGAGGGTGATGATGCCATCTTAGCTTGGTTTAAGAAGAAGAACTTGATGTTCGTACCCAATCCAGCTCCTGTGGTGGAGGGTGAGAAGAAATCTGATGCCTATACCCGTAAGATGATGCAATTGTCTCCCGAGGACCAGGTTGTAGAAGCGTGGGATAAGAATCTTCGGCCCTCGGAAGTTTCCCTAGTAGTCGACGCTCCCTCGACTGTTGTTGATATGATGGCGTTGGATGATGGGTATCAGTATGGATTTCCCCAACAGCGGATGTTAGAGGTGAGTTCTCTTATCATTTTTCGTGATCCATTTTTAGCAATTTTAGAGTCAAGGTATTCTAATCTTCTGATTCGCAGATGATGAGGAGTGAGCATTGCAATCACATGTTGTACCAGTTTTTTAAGGCCAAATCCCTTAAGTTGGAGGCTAAGCTTCGTCTTCGGGAAGAGGAGCTTACTGCGGCTGAGACTGTCATCGCTGATAGGGATAGGGATAGGGAGATATGTGAGTTGAAGAGTCTCCTCAAGGCTAAGGAACAACAAGGCAAGGAGGAGGAGAAGCTTCGTATGGATCTTGCTATGGTTCGCAGTGAGTTGGAGGAGGCCAAGAAGAATTCTTCGGCTGTTACAGGTTTGACTATCTGTTCTATTCCTTGATATTGTCCTTTACCATAATTAATGTTCTGTCTGAGTCTCCCTCCCCCACCCTATCTTCAGTGGGTGGAGTTCCTGAGTTAGTATGGATTCGGAAAGAGCGGCAGCGTCAGAAATCTCGCATCGCATAGTTGGTAGAGAAGATAAAGAGCGAGGCTGATAAGTGGAATGCTCGTGCCGATGAACATAATGCTCTGGAAGAGAAGTGGCGGGTCAGACGAGTCCAAATGATTGATTTGCAGAACCAATATAACAATGATCGTCGTTTGTTTGATGGAACGTTGTTGTGGACGCGTGATAATCTTCGTGAATCCCGAGAACAGGTCTTATCATTGGAAGCTAAAATCAATCTCTTGGAAGAAGAATTGCGTCAACCTCGTTCTTCTCAGTCTTCTGATGTTAAAGATTACCTTCAGCGTCTTGTTAGGGAGAAAGATGACGCTAGGGCTGAGGCTGGTGCTCTTAGCAAAGCATTAGCTGCGTCTAGGGCTGATGTGGTATGCCAAGATGAGGCTGAGAGGAATCTTGAAGTAAATATGTATCGGCTCAACAAGGGTATGGAGGGTTTAAACAATGAGGTCAATCATCTTCGTCACTTGTATTCAATGAAACAGGTAGAATTAGATGCGAGTCAGTACGCTCTTTCAACCCTTCAAGCGGATTATAAGAAGTTGTCAGATGAGTATGATTTTCTTGGTGAAGCCCGTGATGCTGCTGTTACCGAATATGAAATAGCTTCGGCGAGAGTCGAAGGTATATGCTTATATTATCGAGTGTGATTCTGCAATTTCCAAGACCTAACCATCTGCGTTTTTCTTTTCCTTGCAGAGCTCCAGGGACAGCTTCGCACTGCAAATGAAGAGCTTGCGGAGGCTCAATCTCAATTAGTGCATCAGGAAAGTCAGATTAATTATCATAAAGGTTTAGTTACAGCAATGGACGAGGCTTCCCAAGCCGCTTCGAAGGAAGTGAGTCGCCTTTCCTCGTTGTTGTCAAAGGCTGAGATGATGAATATTGTTATTGCGTACAAGGCTCGGTGTAAACTAGTGGAAGAGACTAACAAAATTCTGGATAACATTGAGTATGATCTGAAGACTGGGCATGTCCTTATCAAGAGCTATCCGCGTCGTGAGAAACCCCCGCCCCTACATCTGGTTCTTCAGGCCCTTCCTCGGGTGGGAGCGTACCTTCAACGCAGAAGGGGAAGATTGTTAAACCTGCTGGTGGGGTTGAACCATCCAAGTAGATTTTTGTAGAGTTGATCTTTGTTGATTACGAGTCTTCGTGAGATTCCTTTTGTATTTTCTTGTTTCCTCGTATCATTGTCAAGCCTGTAATCAACTTTTAATGAATTGATTATTGTTATGGTTAATTTGGAATATAACTGACTGTAATCATGGATAGTGAAGTGTTTGGGTGCGAACCCGAAGATATGTGTATCTTCGTGAATGTCTTGAGACCTGTCACCCCGCTGGCTAATCCTGGGCAGAGGATTCCCATACGGTGGGGGTCGGGCAGCGTTCTAGGATATGAATTTTTCGGAATGTACGTTCATTCCGTCGACCCGCTGCCATAAGTGTAAGTGAAGTGTTTGAGTGAGAACCCGAAGATATGCGTATCTTCGTGAACGTCTTGAGACCTGTCCCCCCGCTGGCTAATCCTGGGCCAGAGGATTCCCAGACGGTGGGGGTCGGGGCAGCGTTCTAGGATATGAGTTGTTTGGAATGTATGTTCATTCCGTCAACCCGCTGCCATAAGATTGGTTGGGTATCTCTTTCTGCTGGATGCCTTCCCCATGGTACTACACTTATAGACGCTGATAGTGGAGTCCCGAGAGATTGTAGGTGACTACTTTCCCCAAGTAAAATAGAACAACAACTAATACCAGTGTTTACGTGGTTCGACAGCAGAGTGTCTACGTCCACGGGTGAAAGAGGGTTAAAGTGTCTATTCAGTTTGTTGAGTTAAATTTAAAAGAATTTCATTGATGGAACCTTTGAGGTAGCAAATAGTAAAAAACAGGAGGATGAAGTATTGACGCGGAGGCTGTATTTACAGGTGTATGGTTCTCGTGAGGTGTTATATTTACACGCAGTCGTCTTGTTACTATGTTGCTCCATGTATTGACTATTTTTTGCCAAAAGTTTGCTTGATTGATAGGTTGAGGTTTGCTATTCCTCTCTCAGAGATAGAAACATGTCGATCGCAAGCGTCGTTTTCTTCTTCTGGCGCTCTTCACGTAGATGCAGGTCTGCGTTGCGCTCTGCGGGTAGTATGGCTTGAGATATTTTGCATTCCATGGGTGTTTGAGGATCTCCCCTTTTAGGTTGCGCAGATAATAAGACCCATTTCCTGCAACATCATGTATGACGAAGGGTCCCCCCCATGTTGGTGCTAATTTCCCCACTTCTTTTCTCGTTGGTATTGGGGAATGGTCCTCAGCACATACTGCCCTTCTACGAAATTTCTAAGCTTAACCCTCTTATTATACTCCCTTGCTAGTTTCCTTTGATAGTTTTCCATTTTTTGTAGTGCTCCTCCCTCTCTTCTAGATCATCCAACCTTTCCAACATCATGTCCGCTGTGAGGTTTTTTCCCATGCTTCAGTCTTCGTAGTTGGCATGATTATTTCTGTTGGGATAATAGCTTCGGCTCCATAGGTGAGTAAGAATGGGGATTCTCCCGTGGCTGATCTTCGAGTTGTCCTATAAGCCCACAAAACGTTGTGTAGTTGCTCACACCAACGCTTCTTGTATTCGTCCAACTGCTTTTTGAGGATGAGTGCGAGGGTTTTGTTTGTGGCTTCTGCCTGACCATTGCTTTGAGGGTAAATTTGTTGACTTGTTCTTTCGAATTTTGAAAGTATCGAAGAGTAAGTCGATGTTTTTTCCCTGGAATTGCTTGCCATTGTCAGATACAATCTCAGCTGGTATGCCAAACCTGCAAATGATGTTTTGAAAAATGAATGTGAAGACATCTGCGTCTCGAATCCTTGCCAGGGCTTTAGCCTCTACCCATTTGCTGAAATAGTCCGTGGCCACTATCAAGAATCTTCTCTTCCCTGATCCTTCGATTAGGGGACCCACGATGTCTATGCCCCATTTTGAGAATGGCCAAGGGCTGTCTACTGGGTTTAACATTGTTGCGGGTGCGTGGATTTTTTTGGCGAAACGCTGGCATTCTTCGCATCTTCGTGACATTCTTGCAGCGTCTCGTATCATTGTTGGCCAGTAATATCCTTGAGTTTTCGCCTTATCTGCTAGGGATCTCATTCCGCTGTGATTGCCTGCATCGCCGCGGTGTATGTCTTTCATAATCAAATGTCCTTCGGATCTGGATAGGCAACGTAATAATGGTCCGAGAAAAGATTTTTTGTATAAAATTTCTTTTCTCAGATCATATCTTCCTGCCTTTGACTGTATTTTTCTGGCTTGCTTTAGATCCGAGGGTAGAATTCTTTCTTTTAGGAAAAGATGAATCTCAGATCTCCAATCTTCTTCTTTGCTGAAGTCTTCATCTTGATCTGCCTTAGCCGTGATGTCGTCTTCTTGGAAATCATTCGCGATGAATTATCCCACGTCATCATATGCAATATCTTCTTCTGCGTGGTTCCTCTGCGTGGTTCCTCTGCTGTGCAGCGCAGAGTTATTGAATATCAATTGAAGGCTCGTAAATCTTGGTTACATTGATTGCTTTGACGTTCTCGTTTTTGAGCATCGATGATATGTAGGCCAGGGCATCCGCGTGCCTGAGTTCCTTCCTTGCCATGTGTCGAAATTTGATGTTTGGGATTTGTGATGCCAGTGTTTGCACCAATTCCATGTATGCTGACAATGTTCTGTCATAAACATTATATTGCAACCCTATTTGTCGGATGACTAGCTGTGAATCGCTTGTCAGATGCACGTCAGTTATGCCCATTTCTATTATCAATTGAAGGGCATGCACCACTGCTTCATATTCAACTATGTTGTTGGTATGCCCCTTGAACTTTAACCTGAAAGCATGTATGATCTTGTCTCCTGTTGGGGTGGTGATTACGATGCCTATCCCCGCCCCTTCTTTATTTTTCGACCTATCTACAAAGACTTCCCATTGCCTAGGATTTTTTGGTTCCAAGATGTCTATAGGGTCTTTACCTTCGTCCATCTCTGGTAGTCCTGCTGCCTTTCGTCCTTCGATGATGACTTCTTCGCAGTTATCCAATGGTAAGTCTGCTAGGAAATCTGCTAATACTTGTGACTTCTGAGAGTGCTGTAGTTCATGGATGATATCCGAGGAACTTTCCGGAAGTGACACCAAAAGTGCACTTCTCTGGGTTTACCTTCATGTTGTGCACTCTCATTGCTTGGAAAATATCTTTTAGGTTTTGGTGATGATCTTTGGGCAGCTTTCTTTTAACGAGCATATCATCCACATATACTTCCAACGTACTTCCAGGTACTTCCAATATCTTTTAGGTTTGAAAATTTCATCCACCATTCTTTGGTAGGTTGCCTCTGCGTTTCGCAATCCAAAGGGCATTCTTACATAGCAATAGAGGTCGTGCGGTGTATAGAATGTTGTATGTTGTTGATCTTCTTCTGCTAGGAATAATTGATTGTATCCAGAGTATCCATCCATGAATGACATTTCTTCGTATCCTTCAACTGCCTCAACAAGTTGGTCAATGCTTGGCAGTGGATATCCATCTTTAGGGAAAGCCTTATTGAGGTTGGTGAAGTCGATGCATATCCTTACTCCGCCATTTTTCTTCGGTACGATGACCATGTTAGAGATCCATGTTGGGTACTTAACTTCTTTGATGAATCTTGCGTCCAGTAGTTTGCGGAGTTCCACTTCAACTTCTCGATGGTATTCTGGAGCTACTTTGCGCACCTTCTGCCTAAAATGGGGGGTACCTGGTTTTATTTGAAGTTCGTGATGAACTAACTTTGGGTCAATTCCCGGCATGTCCCCTAATTTCCAAGCAAAGATGTCCGCGTATTCCTTTAGAAGTTTGATTAGCGCGGCTTCTCTTTCTTCATCCATCAAGGTTCCTATTCTGATAATCTTCGGATTTCCCTCAGTACCTATGTTGACTTCTTTAGCTGCTTCGACAGGCGTAAACGTGGTTTTTGGTTCCCCCAAGAGAGGAACATTCTTTGATTGCTATTTGGTGGGCTCTCCGTCTTTTTTTTGTCGCGGAGGTGATGGCTTCTGCGCTGCCAGTGGTGCTTACGTTCAGAAGGCTTAGATTTCTTCCAGATATGTATCTATGGTTATTTCCTTATTTTTGGCTCTTCGGGACTGGTGGTTTTCTTCCCGCTCATTATTGATCTGATTCTGTAAGGTCTGACATTCCCGCACAGTTACTTGGTATCCTTTAATTTTCATGACTCCCTGGAGTGTTGGGAATCTGAGATATTGATGGTAGGTTGCCGCCACTCCTTTGAGATTTTGAACCCATCTTCTTCCGATGATGGCGTTGTAAGGTGAAGGTGCATCTACGACGCTCAATCGAGTGCCCACTTTCATGGGCCCTGCGTCTACTTGTAAGACAATGTCCCCTAGGGGCTTTGTAGCTGCGCCGTTGAATCCGTAGATGGTGTAGTAAGATGACAGCAGTTGCTCGTCGTTGAGTTCCATACGTTTGAACGTGTCATAGAACAGGACGTTGACTGAGATTCCTCCATCGATGAGAATTTTCTTGACATTGCACCCTGCTATTGGGAGTGTGAGGACTAGAGGATCATTATGGTCTTCCATGTCTTCTTCTACATCGTCCGCATCGAAAGTCATGGGCGCGTCCATCCATTGTTCGTGCTCGTTTACCTCTTTCCCATCGATATTATAAATCTCACAATAATCTTCGAATTGTTTTCTCAATCTCTTCCCAATCTGGGCGGTTAGGGATGGTCCTTGAATCTCTGAACATTAAATCGTGTTGAGGGTGCGGTTTCCTTCTGGTAATTGAACCTGCTTGCCTCTCTTGGTTCTATCTTCGTTATCAATCTTCTGTGTATATTGCTTCAGGTCTCCTGCGTCGATTAGTTTTTGGATCATTGTCTTGAGATTTTTGCACTTTTCTGTTTGATGACCGTTGAAACAGTGATATTCACAGTATTCCTTGGATTTTTCTGATCTAGGAGGCTGCTTTCCCTTGGACCATGGCCAATCAAAATTCTCCCTCCCCTTGATCTCCCTCAGGATGCGCGAATAACTGGTATTCAGCTTAGTATAAATTTGATCTTCAAATTTTCGATCATCTCTTCGTCTATCATCCCTTCGTTCTTTCCTTTCTGCGTTGGGATGCTCTTCTGTAATTCCTCTTTTGGACCCGCTGGCTTGCTCCACGGAATTTGTGCGTGTGGGACGTTGAGTATGAGCTCTGGGATTTTCACGCTGAATTTCTTCTAGCGTTGCATGCTTTTCTATGATTACCCGGAGATCTCCTTCGGTGGTAGGGATGGTTCCGTGGATCTCGACAAATAAAGGACTCATCCTGTCCATCCCCCATTTGTAGCAGTTGATACTAACCACGGGATCTACGTTGCCAATAGCTTGGCAAATCTTGTGCCATCTATTAGTATATTCTCTGATGGTCTCTTTGTATTTCATCTCCAGTGAGAATAGTTTGTCCATGCCAGTATTGACAACCTTGTTGTACATGTATGTTGCTAGAAACTTTTCCGTGAGTTGGTCGTAGGAGTCGATGGAGTTTGATGGCAAGTTATCAAACCATGACGACGCGGAACTTTTTAAGATTGATGGGAAGTATCTGCACAGTATGGAGTCTTCGTTATCCCAACGGGCCATCATTCGATTATAGTATCGAAGATGAGCCGCAGGATCAGTTGATCCGTCATAGCAATCGAAAGCAGGAACCGAACACTTCTGCGGTATGGAAGCCCTGGCCAAGTGTGGCGTCAGCGGGGTAGTATTTGCTTCCTTCATCACTTGCTCTAGTCTTCCGCCTCCCTGCCTAGTCTTTATCTCCTTGATTTCTTCCAGCATCTCAGCACGCATATTTTCCATTGCGATCTGGTGCTCTTCACGAATGGTAGATTTTGCTCTTAGGAGGGTGGTACCGTCGTAGTAGTCCGAGTTCTCGGGATTGTAATTAGGGTCTGATCTTTGGATGCTCTTTGCTCCTCTTCGGTTCAATGGAATCGGGTTGTTTGCGATCACCATTCTTCTATCTTGATTAGGTGCTACAGCCTTGGAGTTAGCTTCGTCGCGTTGGTTTTCTACCTCTGCGCTATGAATGATTCTTTCCTTGAGTGTTTGGTTCTCTTGTGCTAATATCGCCACAGCATTTGCGTATGCCTTCTGGTTCTTCCTTAATTCTGCCAGCTCGGCCATCATCTGAGCGGAATGATTTGACCCTTGATTTGGTATTCCTGCCCGCAATTGCTCATCGGCGGCTATGGTCTGTTCCTCATCCACGATCTGTATTACTGGCTCTGGTGGATCTAACCGTGCACCCTGGGACCCCGACAGTTGTTGTGAGGGTTGACCTGCTATTAGAAGTGGTTGCTTGGTCGGAAAAGGTATGTTTTGTTCGTTGGTTAAGGGCATCCCATAGAGGGGTTGTTGTATTCCTGACTCTGCTACGACTTCCTGATGTTCCTGTAGTTGAGCATTGGTTACTCTGGGAGCTCCAACTTTGGATCCGCCAGCTCTTGAAGCTCCTGCTTTGGCTGCCGCGGCGTTTGTTGTGATGATGTTGGCATTGATGGGGGTCGTGCTTTCCGCATTATCCTGCGCCCTATCCGCTGCTTTCAGCTTTTCACCTCTATGCTTACTCCTAGTTACCACTGGAGTTGTCCTTGGCATCTCTTTTGACGAAGCTTTTGCCTTCCTGATATCTTTGCTTTTCTCCATCTTTTAATATTTCCCTGAAAAACAGAGAAAAAGTCACGAAGACAAATGGGTCCCACGTGACATCTATTAGCGTTTTGAGTTCTCAAAGGTGTAAAATCTTGAACATACGAAAGGCGCCCATCTACGTAGATGACCGCAGATCTGTTCGAAGTTTTGATTTTCAAAGACGTGAAAACTTAGAAAATGCATGAAAAATCAGATCTACTTAGATAAACGCGGATCTGTTCATAATTTTAGTTTTCAAAGGTGTGAAAACTTAGAAAATGCATCAAGAATCAGATCTACTTAGATAAACGCGGATCTGTTCATAATTTTAGTTTTCGAAGGCGTGAAAACTTAGAAAACGCATGAAAAATCATATCTATTTAGATAAACGCGGATCTGTTCATAATTTTAGTTTTTGAAATCACGAACGGAAAAAACCGTAGTGTTCCATACATCGTTATTTTTAGGAAACGAAGCCTGAAACAAGTCACAGGAGAAGATAAATCTTTTACCGGGATGAAAATCCCTGTTTCTAGCGCCAGATTGTGAACACACGGATCAATGTCATCTGAGTATTCACAAACAATGCGCGAAGACTCGTGAAAATACAGTAAATAGGCTGCGCCTGAGGGGAATTGATTGGTTATGTCGAATCCTTGACTCAGAGTTCTAATACTCTTCCTCGTCTCATCAACTACAATCATTGTCCTTAGCTCATACCATAAGATAAATAGTGGACGAAGTATGAAATGTACAAACATGATATAACATAAGTAACGAATTGAACATATAAAGCATAAATGTATGAACATAGACGAAACGATTAACTTATATGATTCTCACTCAGATCTCTGTCTCCGGGATTGGGTTTTTCATTATATGTGTGAGGGTTACAGACATAGTCGAATGACTTTGAGACCAATATAAGCCTGCGTAGCAGGAGGAACTTCACTTACACTTTCTCTATCTCTCTGTCTCTCTCCTATTCTCTCCTCAATGTTTTTCGCCCCCTCTTCACTTGGGAGAGAGGCGTATTTATAGGGTGGTTATGTGGGGTCCACTTCTGAAGCCCGTTATAACCTTATCCTTTTGTGTCTTGTGCCGCTTACGCAGAGATCTTCGTGTTCTCAGTTCTCTCTGCGTGTTCCGTTTGGATATTCAGTGCTATCTGCGCTTCCTCCACAGGCTGACTGACACGTATGCTGTTTGAGGGTATTTAATGCGGGTAGTTGAGATGTTTGTCCGCGGTAGACAACTGTCCTCTGCCCCTGTCTTGTCTGCGTCAGTCTGACTATCTCCAGCCGTAGATCTTAGATCTTTCTGGGATAGGATAAAGTGACTCTTGGGTTATCTTCCAGTGCTTCGCAGTGTTCTAGTGTTTCCGTCTCCTCGATCCTCTACCGTTGGATCTGGCGGGTGGCGACGCTATCTTGACAAGGCACGTCTCTTGGCTGTCCACGTGTGATATCATATCTTGATGCTCTCAGCCGCATGTCCTCCACGTGTGTCTTTGTGGACACGTGGCGGAAGATGAAATGTGTACCTACATAGAGTATGAGGGAGGATCCATGGACATTGTTAAAAACGACAAAGTGCAAACTGATAGATAAGATAGGTGACATGTCTAAAGAACATTTTAAGAACACTAATCTACAGAAATATTTTTGCAAGCAATCAGCAAATTAGTACCTGTTGAATAAACCGCACAACTACTAATGTCAAATAGATAGAGCATGAGCCAATTGGGCGAAAAGTATTTTAGTTTTGCAATAAATTCAGAAGTGGTCCGAAGTTGATGATGAAATTTACGTCTCCAAAATTTTCAATTTGGTATTTCAAATAAGAATTTTAATTATGAAACATGTCATTAGACATCTGTGCAACAACAATTGTAGGGTGATACCAGAAAACCAACTGATCCCAAGTACATTTCATATCTGACCCACTAATCTAGTGAAGCATCTGTGTTAGTATTGGCCATCTGCTGCTAACCAGAGGCACTTCCTATCTACCACCAACTTTTTACCCAATTTTTCTACGGCAAGCCACAATTCCATTGGTCGTCTACCAACTCAAAACATGCATTAAGCCTTTGGGGTGGAATGCCTTCTATGGAGACCGGTTCAAGAGTTGACGTTCAAGAAGGAAGTGCCACGAATAACCATCAGAGAGTACACCAGCAGTTCCACTAGAGACTCATCGCCAGGCTTGCTTCTTCAACCTAGGGAATCAAGCCAGAGTTAACATCCGAGTTGTTGTACACTAGCAGATCCACGTGAGACTTGGCGTGAAGCTTGTTTCTCCCATCTGCATTTTTCACAACTGAAGTAGAATTATCCACAATTGGTGGCAGATTATCCTAAACATGTCATGAATGCTTTCTTTCCCATTTTCCTTCGCGTCTCCCGCCTCCTTCTCGTTCTCTACGCTCCACCAACTGCCTAGACTTGCTACCACGAGATATATTCCTCTGCCCAGACCCGAACCCCCCAGCTTGCCCATCAAAGGCAGATGCTGTATCCGAGTCGCCAACACTACCCGTATCACCTGAATCTCTACTTCCCTCAAAATTGTCTTCATAACTGCCACCACCACGTTCTTCTGGACGGTCCCGTGATTGTAGAATAGTTGGCAACTGACCTGAGAATTGACGTGAACCACCGCCACCTAAAACTACTGTTGGAATAGATGCCACATTAGAACTGGCGCCACTAATTGGTGTCTGTGATGTAGGGCCACTCTCTCGACCAGTGCTGCTTGACCTAATACCTCCTTCATGACCTGATCGTCCATTTTCTCTATCCCGGTACCTATCTCTCTGCCTACTGCAGATAGAATGCACCACAAAAAGCAATTAGCGGAGACTAACTGAAACTTGTTCTGAATGTACAAAAAAATTCAAGTGGAACGAAGAACATACCCACTGGGAGTTGATGAAGAGAACTCTCGACGCGATGATCTAAGTCCAGATTCAGCTTGCTCTAGTTCCCGCTGTAGTTCTCTCTACATCCAAGTGTCTCTTTTAGAATTTACATGATTTCAAGTTTGACACTCAAAGAATGCGCTAAACAACTCGACCAATTGTTCTTGATTGTTTCACAAATGATAATTAACTGAGATATTCTTACCTGTGTTTGCCTTTCCTTTTCCATGTCAAGGTTGTGGCGCAGCTCTCTTGTTTTTGCACGCTCAAGCTCTAACACTCGTTGTCTTTCAATCTCACGCTCCACTTCAGTAGTTCTTTCCCTAAGTATGCATAAAACAGGTGTTAGCTCCAAACACTACCCTTACTGATTATCTACAGGCATGCATGTAGACGCATCCCAATTATTCTAGCAATTAAGACTAACCACAGAATCTTCAGCAATACCTATCGAGTTCTTGGAGTAGCTCTGATTCGCGTAATGCTGCTTCTTCCAAAAATTTCTGACGAGCGCGCTGAACAAGAAGTTTTTTTTGTCTTCGAGCAGCTATCTCCTCTCTGAGCATGGACTTCTCCCTGATCATTAAAACATTCAACAGAAACAAATATCATGATAGGTTACTTCTTGGCGTCCTTAGAAAAAGGAGAGGTTGGGAAAGAAAGTAAAAATCAGTATTATGGCCCAAACCAGAAAACTGCACAAAATGCTTACAGAGAACGAATCGAGTCCTTAATTTGCTGAAGACCTTTATTATTCTCCATTTGAGCTATTAAATATAAGAAGGATAGATATCAGCCTACCAAAAGCCAAGATGCGTACAAGCAATACGGTGAAAACATGTTCGAAGATGATTGCTAAAGAAATTATTACTAGAGAACAGGGGAATCTGCTGAGTTTCGTCTTTATTAACACCAGACAATTCCTGAAGCGCTCGTTCTTTCTGAAGTAGGTCCATTTCAATCTCGGCCTCTTCAAGTTCCTAAAACAGTTTTCGCTTAAGCATGTAAACTTAGTCTTGAAAATTGAAAACAGAACTGACAATTCCAATTCAACACTTACCATAGCCTCTCGATCGACTTTCTTCGAGAAGACATCATAAAATGACTGAACAGAAGTCAAATCTGCAAGGACCTATACAGAATAATAGAACCAAAGGTC
The DNA here is from genome assembly GCF_003573695.1 of Papaver somniferum. Classification (NCBI taxonomy): domain Eukaryota; kingdom Viridiplantae; phylum Streptophyta; class Magnoliopsida; order Ranunculales; family Papaveraceae; genus Papaver; species Papaver somniferum. The sequence continues at coordinate 68,356,143 of NC_039364.1, read as the reverse complement.
AAAACTGGAAACAAATACCATTGCCATGTTTCAAACAGGTGAACAACAAAAATGAAGAGGTCGGGAAGGTAAAAATAATAGACGCAAAAAAAAAGTATTCCTGCGCAAAACGGCTCCGTACCTGAAGAATAGATTCCCGGGTACTTCCAAAACCTGGGTCACTGTCTTTAGTAGAAGTACTTGTAGAAAGAACCTCTTTCAGGACCTGATAGGTAAAATTAATGCTTCGCTCAACATTTCAGTAGATTTTGACTAAAACTAGCAGAGGCATAAGAATACTATAAACCAGATGGATTTTCAATCTAGTCCAGCCAACTATATATTGCTAAAATATAAAATTACACCAGATAGATGCCAGGAACACTGAAATATGTCTGAAGAAGTGATGATGCATGTTTACAGGGTTTTTTGCACAACATTACAATATCATATACCTCTTTTGCGTCATCAACTTCTGTTCTTAGGTTACATAAAGCTTGGCAGGCCCTCTTCTCCAAATCACCAAGCCTTCCTTCTGTGCAAACAAATTATCAGAAGCCTATTACAGCAGAGCTAAGGTTTTCCCTGCCCAATCAACATTCAAAAAAACCAAAAAGAAAGAGCATACCAGATTTTGATGTTGCTAAGATTTCCAAGTTTCTCCAAACATTTTGAGGTATTAGCAAAATATCCTCAGCAGGGGAATACAGGCAGGCACTAGCAAGAACGGATAGTGAGAGATGTGTTAGCGGGCTTTCACATACCGAGTATGCAAGTCTGCCCAAACCATGAAGAACAGTATCCGACGCCCCAAGAAAAGATTGCAATTGACTCCGCTCAGCAAAAGGAACGTAATCAACTAGAATACCCATTGCATGAAGCCTTAAAACCATTGATGGATCAGATGAGGCCAATAGGGTTACCCTATCCCACGTATATGACACCAGTAGAGACAGAACCGACTCAGATACAGAACTGGACAAGTCAGATGCAGTTAATTTGATATCATGAATCTTGTATGATAAATTTGATGCTCCACTTGTTGCATCTTTTCCTACAAGTCTCCCAAGTTGCTGCAATGCGATAGATCGCTGTTCAGGTTCAGGGTGAGCCAGCATCGTAGAGAACATATCCAAGAATGAGGATTCATTTTCATGAAGGCTACTGATACCCCTCGAGACTAAGATCAACAACCATTTATCAGTCTGAAGGCGCCATTCTAAGGTTGGCGCGTGACAACAAATATGCTTTACTGCAGAACATATATATCCCAGCACATTATCGAGACAAAAATATGGAGGCAATCCAAGTAAATAATCAATCATAGTGGACCCAACCTGCCAGCAACGGTTTTCTAAGAGCCTTAAAACAGATCTCCCAAGCCCTTCAAGACCACTTCTCCAATGAAGTGCGACACATTCACTTGTGATAGTTGGGCACACATCTTCACCGCCACTCTTTTCATTTTCGTAAAAGTTTTGCAGAGATGACAAGCATTTAAAGTACATGTAACACCTGGACAGTGTAACAATCAGCTTCTTTGCTAGTTGAGGATGAAGTTTCCAACAGAGCTCGATTGTTGGATAAAGCTTAGAAATCAATCCATCTAAACATTTGCAAAACTCATCAATTTCTTCACCTTGCAAAGCCTGGACTTTTTTACCTGACAGGTCTTCATCATCCTCAGCACCTTCAAACTGATCGCAGATACCATCATGAATACCAAAGATTCCTGACCTATCATCAAGGACAGGAGTAGAGCCTTCCACAGGCAATTGTGGATTCATTACTGGGATACTTAGGTTGAAATCTTTTAAGGTCTTGACTAGCACAAGTCTGCAACTATCCATTACTTTCTGAAATGCACACAGATAATCATATAAAGCAGATGGTGGTTCGTGCTTCGTGAAATCACCCCACAAAATTAAGGACTCTAAAATATCCCTCTTCCTTTGAAATGATAAATCAGGGAAGATAGAACCCAAAATGAAAATGGTCAGTGCTCCACGGTATACTCTTTCTGTAGTACCATCCTCATTCTCAATTCCATTATTCAAGTAACAGAAAAGCTCATCAAAACATAAAGACTCAAAGTTAAGACAGGAAGATTCATCCTTCACTATATGTTCATCATCAGCCGCTTTTTTTAGAGCATAGGAGATGAGTGGCTCCAGCAGACGTAAAACAGAACTGAGAAAAAACACATCGCAATATGAGGTTTTACATAGGGATGCCAGCACTTGCACCACCCTGGGTATCTCAGGCACCATAACTTCCATGTGCTCAACCACCATTGCCTCAAGTACATATAAGATTATAGCTTTTGCGTTCTTTGCAGCATAACCTTTCAAATGATTACAAGTAGTTCTGTTCAAGTAACAATCCCTTCCGGTGTCGAGGAATGGCCATAAGCAAAGCTCAGAAAACCAACATAACATATCAGGAACGAATGTCGTAGAAAGAGACCTCAGCTGCAATCCGACAGCCTCCAAAATATTCTCCCCAAAAGCCTCAAACTGCCTTTTCAAATTTGGAAAGAACTTATGTAGGTCAGGGTAAATAATATGGAATGATCCGGTCCCATGTCTTTCATGAAGTTCAAGCCCTTCACTGGCCTGAGAATCAGTTTTCTCTCTGGTCAGCCCCAACTTTGCAGCCTCATCTTTTGCTATTTTATCGACAAGGGCAAGCTCATCTGCAAATATTGATAACAAACCCGTCATCTCTGTGAGATCCGAGACAAGAAAGAGTCTCTCTTTCAAATACTGTTTTGCATAACTGGATACCGCCATCCATCCCAGGAATCGAACAAGTGGGAATTGAGAAGAAGAGAATTTAGGTATCCGGTCTAACCAGGAGGAAGGAGGAATCAGATTTTTGAACCGAAACCATTGTTGACCTTCATTGCAAAGTCTGGTCCTTCATCACCTCCACTGGATGCAATGACTAATCTCTGAAGAATAATCCAGCGCCTTGTATCCCATGTATTTCGTCATCTAACTGCAAATTGCCCTCTTTAAGCTGGTGATAGAAAGATGAAAGTAGGCCATTAAGATACTCAGCAGATCCCAATCAATGTCAATCCACCATCTTCAGGAGAGCAGGAAAAGTTCAGTGCGGGTGCAAGAAAAACAACAGATCTGCATGAGAATCTCGGCATGAGCTATGTTCTTACTTAGCCGTTGGATCAGAAAGCGGCACAGCAAAGCTTGATTTTGTCGAACCAGAGTAACTGCATCTGAAGCATGCTCATCTACTGTCAATACTTCAATCCCTTGTTCCATGCCCCCATTATCATGTAAACCTTGATCCTCGCCAGATACCCTTCTCTGATACTCCCTGTCCAATTGAGCAGCTTCGAGGAGTATTTGGAGAACAGTCAAGTCTCTTTTCCTTTCAAGAAGTGTTATTGTTTCCAAGTCGTTGCACTTCATTTCACAAACCCTTGGTACTGATATCTCATCCTTCTTAACATTGCTGATTATGCTAATACTCGTCGGGTTAACTTTTGGACGAGATCTAAGGGCTGTCATAAAGAAGGGATTTATGTAACACTCAGCAGCTAAAAGCAAAGCATCAATAGCAGCATCATGACCCTCAGGAGTAATATCATGTTGTGAATGTAACTCTGTTGCCAAACTCCGGAACTCAGATGCCCTAAGCTCACAGTCTCGATGATTCATAAGTTGCAAATAATCAGCCTGCAAGTTGAAGTATTCGACAGAAAACCCAACATCCAGAACTAAACCATTCTCAAAGTGCGTATTTAGATTTTTCCCAATTAGATGTCTACCTCCTTTGTTGACATTTCCATGATTGGATTCTATACAGTTTTTATCCTGACTATGTCTTGTGAAAGAGTTAGAAAGGTTCCTCAATGCAGCATTTTTCAATTCCGGTGGGGCAAAGAAAAGACCAGCATCATCCAGGACGTCTATCTTCATAGGTGTTTCCGGAATTTCACTTTTCCCATCAGATTCTTCTTGATCATTGGGTCTTGCAAAGGCTCCTCCAAAGCGAACCGACTCTTCTTGCTCTGATACTTTTGTAACAGGGCATACGCAAAGGTCAATATCAGGAGGCAATGGCAAGTTTGGATCCAAAATAGAGAGAAGCACACTGCATTAATTGTATTGTGTCAATTCTGAGCAATCTGGGAAACTAATTACTAGCTTTACATAAATATAATCAGATGTGTTAATTAAGCATTTTAAGTTTAAGATGTGAAACATCTCAGACATTTCTTGTATCCATGGACTTTGTAGTCAGGTATTAGGAAACAATTTACCAAGAACAAGAAGAGCCACCTCGTGGTATCGGTATACTCGAGCAAGATCATTCAAATCCCTAGAGTCGTTCTCTAATAATTTCTTGATCAATAGATATTATACTGCTAAGTTTTTCCCTTTTCTAACTAATCAAATTAAGTATTAAATTCTCGGGAAACAGTTACTGGTTACCTAGAAGCCAAATTTACCAATAAAAAGAAGAGCCTCGTGGTACAGGTATACTCGAGCAATAGAGTCATCTCTAATAACTTCTTGATCAAAAGATATTATACTGCTAAGTTTTTCCCTTTCCTAACTAATCAAATTAAGTATTAAATTCTCGGGAACAGTTACTGGTTACCTAGAAGCCAAATAAATAAATAAACTCAAAGTAATTAGCTTATAAATATTTTAGAAATAGATATATGAGAATCCAGAATGCGGTTCTGTTACCTCGAAGCAACAGATCCTCGTCTCCATTCAGATTCTAGTGACGGAAGTACAGCAGATTTACGCACTGCTGTGCGTATAACATTCAGAGCAACAGCACAATTCTGTTCCTGCTTCTCCAGGAAAATGCTGGAAACGTCTCCAAAAGCAATTGTATTCTTTGCTGCAGTTACGGCAGGATCAAGAAAGGACTCTAACATCTCCACAAGAAAGAGTACTTTATGCTTCGCATCCTACACATAAGCACAAAATTGTAAATAACCCTGGATTTTGTGCCCGCGGCATGAGACCGACCATCTGTATTAAAAATTATTAATACAGATGTGAAACAAACAACAGATCTGTACTGTAATTTTGGTAAACTGGAAACAAGAGCATGAATGTGAAACAAACAACGAGATTAAAAAAGATAAAGAAAAATTGTGGCACCTTATACGCAGCTAGTACATCATCCATATGTCCAGAGAGTGCCAAAACGATGTATTTAAGAGCAGCTCGAGACCAAGATATAGAAGTGCGAGCACCCTTAAACATGAGAAAAGCAGGAATAAGCTTGTATTCATACTCTTCCTTATCATACTTAGAATATAACATGAAATGAATAACCTTTCTGACTACCATAACAAATAAATTAACCAAAACCAAAATGAGTGAAAGCTAAAATAAATACAATGATCAGTAGGATGAATTTAGAGCCTGAAATGGGCCTAACCACACCAAATGAGGTAACAAGTTTACCTGGATAATGCCTAAGAGCTCCTGTAAAAGCTCGATTGCCAAGTCAATCTGCAGTACAATCAGACCAGTAAGCAAGAAGGGAAAGAAAAAAGACAGTAGTACAGAGAGAGAGAGAGAGAGAGAACCTTTGCAATCACAACAGATATCCATGGTGCCAGTGGTCCAGAACAGAGATCAATCAAAACACAAGCTGCCTTTCTCTGTCAATATAAGCAGGTAGCATACTATTAAATCCAAATACCCAGGGCAGTTGCAATATGGGGGACAACTTGCTATTTAGATGCAAGTTACAATTTGGTTGAGGAATTAGAATATGAAACAGAATAACTGACACGCGAGTGTTACACAAAATAGAGGATCACAAAAATGTATCATGTACAAAGGAGCTAGAAGTAACGAACGTGTGATGGAGAAAATGATGCCAAGTAACCAGAGCACGAGCATAGCAAAGGACGATACACTGAAGACGAAGACGTTGCTACAATCTGCAATAACAAATGGAATTTGACAAGGAAATTAAGTTTTCTGGTCAAAAAGACAAAATATAAAAATAAATCAAGTATGTACAATAACCTGACAGAGGGCCTGCTGCACGAATGGCTGTTTCCATTGAGAAAAACCGTCCTCAACATGGTCTGAAGGACCGCTAACTGGAGGTCGAAGTGCTGCAGTTCGCAAGAAATGTATACATTTAATAACTGATTCAAACACAATTAACTTAGAGAACTTGCGCGTCAATCTAAAATAAAGCCTTGTCTATCGTAGATTACTCTGCTCATGTTCTAGCAAGAATACCATATACCAAGGAGACTTTGAAAGAACATCTAATTTAGACAATTTTAGAAAAGCAGCTTGAGATGGAAAAAACATACATTGTCTCCAACTGTTTCTCACCCTAAAAAACAAAATAAACAGAAAAACAGAGATTCCGTCACAATACCACAGTGAACTTATGTAGAAGGATACACTACCTGGAAGCAATGCTTGAACCAGTGGTAGAACATACCAGTATTCAGAACTACTCTCAGCTAGCTTGTGACAGAGGAGAGGCTGAAATTTGAACAGAAATAAATACATGGAATGTAAGAGCTAAATAAGACTACCTATAAATAAGAGTTGGATCCTTAAAATTTAAGAAACAACACATCCCTGATACCATGGCTCACCTGTGACGCACATGCATATAGGACATGTAGAACCCCCTCTTCCACGGTCGAAATATCCAAGACATTAGCATAATTGGGGTCCCAGTGATCCTCAGGTATTTTAAGTTCCTCCCCAAACAAGCTTGAGTAATCGGCTAAAAGCATATAATTAGATGCTTCAGCTTTGCTGGTCTCATCAGAAACTGTAGATGTCAAATCAGTGGATGGAACTGGTGTTTCTAGTGGTTCGCTAGGTTCAATGAGCTTTCGAAGAACTCCAGAAAACTGAAACACACACAGTGATCTCCACCGATCAGAAGATTCATGCTCAACACAAGTGCAGGATAACTACTGACAGCAATAGACAAAAAAGGCTCTGGTACATACCATTCGGCAAATAGATCCTAGATGAGGATCTGTATAACCCCTTCTGAGCAGCATGAAGACTGTGTCGGGACGAAAAACTAAACTCGAAGCAGGCTGAAGTAATGATGAAGGGCTACGTAACTTCCTCGGTTGGACCTAAATTCAAGTTCATTTACAAATTATTCACATTTTTCCATAAACAAATCTAACAATAGCCAAGAGAACTTCTGAAGTAAATGTTTACAGTAATGCTCAAGTCATATCTCACCTGGGTTACAAGAATTTATTTGCTAGCCATGATAAGAATTTACAAATTAACTAATTAAGTAATTTCAAGCAAATAATATCCACTGACTAATCTAGAGATGAAACGGTGGCCAATGCAAGCACTCTTTCGAATCTTGAAGTGTTACTTAACTAGTAACACACAACAAAAAGCGAAGTGCAGACAATCAGTAAAAAGAAAATATATAAAACAAACGACATAATAATTCAGAATATGAGACTTTATCGAATAATCAGCAGAACAATCCACGAGAATGAAACAGAGCAGTCACCTCAAAATTGGAGGAAACGGTTAAGGTTGGAGGTAGGGTGTTTTTCGAAGCATCTGAATCAAGAAAGTTACACGAAGTTCTAGTTGCTTCTCTGCACTTCCACCAGAGAACACGAAATTATGGATAGAAGAAGTATGCAATAAACTAGTCAATACAGTAGCCACGGCATAAAACATTACAAAAGATGATTTGAGTAAGAAGAAGAAATCAGATAAAACACAACTTAAGCCTAATGATTAGGCAACATAATATGCACGATGTCCAATTGTTCGTATAATGACAAGAAACGTAATGCGGACAGACGAGAACATATCTTGAGCATTACGAAAACATAAAAGTTCCCAAATAAGTCCAACAACGGCCGTAAAAGAAGTGTGGCTTGATTTTTTTTTATCTCCACTGACTTCTTCCCTCCTGCTACTCTTCATAAATTGTAACATTCCCAGTAAAATAGGCTAATGCCTAATGGATAGTATCAATATGCTAACCTCAAAAATGCAAGTTAAATGCGTTCTTTCTGCAAGTATACATGCGAAATTTTTAAGAGACCGATTCACTCATCATTGTGATTTTAAAATCACTCTGTTAACACTATCTAATACCATAACAATATCTTCTTTTTTTCCACAAATGGTTTAAAGTTCTCAGCAATATACTTTTTGTAATCTGTTGAATGCATAAAACAATTATTACTTACCTAATTGGTATTAACAAAATAGCCCTGGACATAGACATAACTGTGGGAAATATTTTACCAAATTAAGCTATATGTTGCTCTCCCATTCCCATAAGATGCAATGACACAAGCAATCATCTGGTGAGCACTGAATTTGTTACAGATATAGTACAATTCCTTGTTTCTTGTACTTACTATGCTTTATTTTCTTTTGAATGGCTCTAAAAAGGGCTCATCCTATCATTCAAACAAACAAAGAACCATGTAACGTGACACGGGTGCAGGTGGCAATGTCCGATACCGGCATATGGTCTCTGCCAAATCAACCTAGAAAGGCTAAATATGGGGACAGGGGAGTTAGGGTTACTGGGTTAGGTTAGTATTACGCACATTCTGTTTAGGAAAATAGAATGTCTACATCCAGACCTATATTGAAGTAAATGACAGCCATTTTTTTTCTTCTTCTTCTCTTTCTCTCTTTTTTCTTTTCCAAACCTTTATAAAACTAAGTTCGAAAGGTGTTAAAGTTAACAGCTAACAAAGCTGTTCCGCGTCTTCGCATGTCGGGTACGACTCCATGCGAGGAAATTTTGAAACACAAAAAATGTTGTCGTTTGACATTATATACATGCATATGTATATCCTTATGAAGAAGCGGATAAACAATACAAAGTAGAACTGACCTTTCATTTATTACATATAGAATTGGATAAAATGGGCCAGCAAGCATAGCCAAAAAACGCATGTTAGATTCCGCTGCCTCAGTAAAATTGGTAAGCTCCGCCTGCACATTAAGGAAATATGTAATTAACAAGAACAAGCAAGATATATATCCCAGAATAAAGGTAGCATTACACTTCTTGTTCCATCATAAGTCGTAAGCCGTAGCTGTACCTCGAGTTGTGGGAGAAATGGCAGCAACCTGTTTGTGATGTCTTGCAGCAACTACAAACTGATGAATATTAGAAATCAAACTGATAGCAAGACAATGCACAGATTACCAAAATAGAAGGAAAAAAATGGTCTACCTGAAGATGCAGATTTTCTGCCCCTTGCTTGTGAGAGATAATGTGTGGCAAAAGATAATTAACAACTGGTTGAAACTCTGGCTCCAGACCAGGCACGGAAACTCCTATTAGCTGCAGTAGGAGCCAAGCGGCAAAAGTTTAGATATCTGAAGTCTACAACACAGTTACCCGAACTAATAATACATCTAACAGTCTTTATTTAGAATCCATATTTTGCCAACTCATGATCAAGAATCTCTTGATATGTATAAACACAGTGAACAGCTGATGGCTGATAAAATTATGAAGGGAGTGCATGGTACACAAAAGATAAAGATGACAACTTGGTGACAATTTAGTATAAGTTGCAATGTAAGGACACATGGTAAGTTTATTATCTCTTCAACATAAACATATTGTACAGAACATATGATAGCTTGTATTCGTAGCATGTGTTAGCGAGTTGCAAGAGAGATGCAAAGAGACTTGAGCATCAACGAAGCTGCTCTATCAAAGATGATGAAATGGAATATATTCCAGTTGATTACCTGAATGTAAAATATAGCAATAGGACTCCCACGCAAACAAGATATTCGCACATAGCGGCATGGGGTGTAGTTCATAGGGTATGTCATGTCACGCCTAGGTGCTTCACATCGGGGGCGAACTTTAACGAATGACTCTGGCTGCAAAATATAGCAACTAGAAAACATAACTTGGCAGAGAACTAGAGAAGGGTCCATTCAATCCAAACCATATATTATGAGATGTTGTACGTAAGAACTTGAAGGGGGGAAATGCGTTAAGGATCACATTGGAGCTACTTTCATTAGCAGTAAAGTGGGAATCGTATATAAATGAACGAAAAGTAATAATATCAAATCAAGCTATAGATTCACATTTGCAGGAAGGAAACTAACCATATCTGAGAAAGGAAAAACATTATAGCTTCTTAAAATCAATACATGCTTCAAAAGAAAACTACTAAAATCTCATTTTTCATAAAATCAACTCTCTCAACATTATTTCACTTTCGGCTGCTCAGATATATGAAGTACAACAAAGTTAACATTTTCTCAAAGTTAACGGAAAGGGAGTACTGAAAAACAATGCAACCCATCAATTTCAATATTTAACTAGTGTAATTCCCTAACCTTGTACCGCAACCCAGCTGCAATCTCCCATTCAAGTACTGATTTATTGTAAATCCGTATATGTGATAGTAGACACGGTTCCTGCAATAAAACTCGGAAACTCAAAAATTCTGAAAAATAAATACAGCAAGCAACTAACAAGGTTTAACAGTCGGTAGGCGAACATTTACTTGCCTGAAATTTCATATCTAGAAGACCTAAAATTTTAAGATGTGATTAAAAATAAAAATAAAATCTTAGTACAGCAAACATACTTAAATTCAACAAAAATTATAGGAAATTACAACTTTGTAACAAATAATGAAACTGAGGCAGAAACAATAGCTAAGTAAAAATCAAAGAATGGGGATATAGGGAGAGAAAACTACGTCTAGCTCGAGCAAAATCCATTCTTTAGTGCTAGTACCAGTAGACCAGTGAGAACGAAGATCAGTATCGAGAACATGAAGTGCTTTTTGTGAAGGGGCTTCACGAGACATGCCCTTGATTTTGTATGATAAGGGTTTTACCCTTGGTTCTAGCTCCATTACTTCCATCTCTCTTAAATTAGTAAACTCAACATTTTTTCTTCTTGTTTCTTATGGGTTTTAGAATTTGAACATCTGATGTTCTTCAAGCTTTTTGAGTGAGAGAGAGAAGGGTTTTAGCATCCAAAATTTGATCTGGTTTTTTATTTCTTCTGAAGTTCTCTCGCCATTATAACCTTTTTTGTCTTCCGAGTTTCCCACCATCAAAAATGGGCTTGGACTAGTTTGTTTTGGCCGACTCGCAGCAAGTCCACTGGGACTAGTCTCATTTGATTGTTTGCTTGTCCACATGGACGGGCAAACTTAATTTATCACAGTGGTCAATAGGCAAGCGGACCCCTTTATTGCTATGTTCCACGGACACGACAAGAAAGATGTTGTAGCCGACTAACCGTGCCGGACACACAAACCGACACGATATGATTACGACACTTGCCGACACGCGATGGATACACCACATCATTTGTCGCATAAAAATCGACATTAATTAGACACTTTCCGGATACTAATTGGACACCTGCAGACATGGAACATTCACAACCTTCTTATGTGAACTTATTGTGCATCGTCCTTAATGACCTTGCAGTTTCTTCAGCGAAAAAGATTGATTCTTCCTTCTAAGAGCAAATCAACTTGTATGTTCTTTACAAGTTTGTTTCTTAGATAAGATGATAGTGATACTTGATCCTCATGGATATTCTTGTGTATTGCTCAATGTCTTATGAGATCTATGTGTCCTTTACTTCATGTGAATTGAACTGATATCTCATATATGCTCAAAAGTTAAATCTATTAAGTTTTATGAACTGAAAATAAAACAAGCTTTGTGAGAATTTTTCGCACTATTGATCTACTTGTGGTCACACTTTTGTGTAATTACTGCACTATCAACTCCGTAAGATTTTCTTATGTTGAGTCATACTGATTAAAATTATCTCTTTGTTCGTAATTGGCGTTGAGATTAATTTATGTCGATGTTTAGGATACAAATCCATGTGATTTGTTAATGTCCGACAAAATCCTCATTTTTCGTTAAAGTAAGGTCACTCATGTTGTTCTCTTGGGAATGACATCAAATGGGGGAGAGTTCTTAAGTGAACTTGTGCTTAATCACTATATCTTTGTGGGGAGAGTGGATGTGGAATTTACAGGGATGCTTGTATATTAAATCTCCTAGATGAGCGTTAAGTATTTTTTTACCCTGTGATATCATCTAAATAAAATTTGATACGTAATTCCTTTAAAGTATTGAAGTATCTTTTGATTGAATTCATTACGATCCATAGTTTTCGTACCTTTGCCAATTTTTATTGACAAAAAGGGGGATAATTAATTAGTAGTTCCGTACTACATACACATGATTTACGTATCATTATGTAAGAGAGAGTGAATCAATATCTATAGGTTTCACCTATTATCCAAAAGATGTAAGTATTGATTAAGGGGGGAAACATATCACCGTAGTTTTACTTCAAAGTTGTGATACAATTGAACTTTGGAGAAGATAATAATACTATGTTTTTGTATAATGATGATTGAGAATATTAGTTTTCAAAATTGTTATCGCTATGGATTTTCAGTAACAACGATGCTGAGTTGAACACATTCACAATCACTGCAACTTGAAGTAACGAAGAATTCAAGCAGTTGAAGAAACCAAGGAAATCAGGCATGATGGATTCAAGGAGTTTTTTGAAGCTTTATTTTTTAAATCTGTATGTATTGATAATTTTGTCACTAAAATTGATAAAGGAGGAAATTTTTAGAGCATTGCTCGGTCGAACTCACAAGTGTTACTATATCAAGCTTGTTGTCAAAATTAGTTGATCAAAAGTAGGTCTTGATTTCTAATCTAGAATTAGTCAAGTCTCAGATTAGGATATGAAAAGACGAGGGTACCCAAATACACCACAATCTTTGAATCATCCACCTATAAGTCCTCTTACCTAAAGTGATTGTCTATGGACAAAGTCGAGACAATACTACATATCGGTATTCACACTTTGTGTGATCGTCTATGGATACGAGATCGAGACAACAATCAAAGTTTGATTACTTGATAATAGGTTCGGACTTAACGAAACTTTATAGGATCACTATCAAGTAATACGGAGTTAACGTTTGTGTATTTTACTTTTAATTATAATAAACAATTATAATTACGGAAATAGAAAAGTAAAAGACACGGCAAGATTTTGTTAACGAGGAAACCGCAAATGCAGAAAAACCCCGAGACCTAGTCCAAAATTGAATACTCTCATAATTAAGTCGATATAAAAAATCTAAACCGACTTCGTATAGTTGAGACAAAGCAACTAAACCTATAGTTCACTTAGTTTCTTCAGTATCCCTGCGCTTCCGACATTCAATAAGTGCACACACTGGAACAATTCCTTTGGATCGTATTCCAAACAGTAAAGGAACAACAAATCTATTTGGTAACAACACTCTTGATTCTTTCAGATGAAGATATCTCAAGTCATATGCAAAGGCTTTTTCGTTTAACAAATAAACTCCTTTGCCTGGTCAGATCAATCTATCCAACAACTACCGAAGTAGCGGAGTTTAGATTTGCAATCAATCAATATAGAATCAAACAAAAAACTATAAGGTGATGCCGATCTTACACAACTAACCAATCGAATAAATCTGATTCTAGTTGGATCCCAGCCGATCAAGGTTTGTGCACACCCAAAGATATAGAAACCAAATAAGAAATCTTCTTTGTCTTCAAATCTTCTTTAATCTTCAATAAACACCTGCACAACACCACTTGAATCTCTTGTGATCAATCACGCACAGAATGGAGTCTGTTAACAATGGATTATCACAAGATGTCTTTAGATCTACAAACAGTTCTAAAGATCTCGTCTACACTTCGATCTAGTTTGAGTGAATCTTATATCAGAAGAGAAGATTCTCAAGAATAAACAAACTAGGTGCAATCAAAGTTCAACAATCGTTAGTCAATCAAATCAATCGAAAACTAAAACAAACTGCAATTATATAGTTTCCCGTCAACGGTACTCGTAGAGCTTCTTGATCCCACGGAAATCTTTAAACGGGCGATCGTAAGAGATTTCGCCTAATTAGGGTACTTTCCTCTCCGGATAGACGGCTCCACCAGAAACAACAAAAATATGAAGTTTGCCTAGCTCTTAGGATAGTTTGCTAGAAATGCAAACTTGGGTATTTATAGAGCAAGGATGTTTGGACACCAAGGAATTTCCAAAACCGGATATTCTCAAGATATGCAATAAATGCCCAAAATCGGTTTTCATAATTCCTGGAAATGCTTTGTCCAATATTTCCAAATTTCTCATAGATTATCTCTAATAAGTAAATGCACATTACCAATTTTTATTTTCTAGAGATATGCATTTAATTGCTGGTAATTAAAGCATATAAAATTAACAACCTTAATTAAAAGATTCTTAATTTATTTCGGACCGGGATCTCCTTGAGTTATTAAGGAATATCATTGAATAATAAAAGATAAGAGTTACTGATCATGTTCAAAGTATGTTGACATATTTTCTTTGTAAATCCTTTTTCATATTTACAACCTTGGAATCGATTATACCACACTTCCAAATAAGTTTAGAATTGGTTTATTTGTATTCCAAGACAACTATGTGATTGATCAAATATCAAATCACTAAGGATCGGTTCTACCTCAATATGGTTACTGGGACCAGTTACATCAGTTACTAGGATCGTTTACGTCAATTATCAGGACCGATTACCATATACTCATGGTATTACTTGTAATCGGTTACATAAATCACTAGGATTGGTTACACCAATTACCAGGATCGGTTACACCAACTACAAGGATCGATTACACAACTCTTTTTGTGATCGGTCACACCAATTACAAATATCGATCATACCATCTTAGGTGATTACTTAGGATCGGTTACACTAATAAAAGTCATACCAAATCATAAGTCAGGCACTGTGACTAGTTATACCAAGATACATAACAAGTTATGATCGGTTCTACTAACTCACACATATTGGTAATCCAAATCTATGCAATGAATAACAATACCAATAAGCCTAGCGATTTCCCTTTCGATTCATAAAACAAGTTCATGAATGTACTTCATAAAATAAGCGTTATACTTCGTATCCTAATTCCTTAAAACTATGATCATGTGATCATGTCTTACTACTAGAGTATAATCATTCACAGCTTCGCAGTTATGTTTTCGATATAGCACGAATTGAAAGATACGTTAGGAATGAAACAATTCAAGTAAAATATTACTAACCTCAGGAAGGATGATGTCGTCGTTGTAGCTTGTTACTTCTTCACATTCTTCGAGTCTTCGTGTAATACTTGTATGTCTCATAATCTTAAACTTTATAGTCTAACCTATGTGAAGTTGTCTCTAGTACATAATCAAGCGACTCTTAGATGAGTTTTGATTCACTAAAATATGACAACCGAACTTGACATACCAACGCTTGGTGGGTTCAACCGATCTATGCTCTAAAAATCTCCCCCTTTGTCAACTTTAGTGACAAAAAACTTAATACATATGGATAAACAAATTACAAGAATTTATTACACATACGCTTGATTCCAAGTTTCAACAGCACAATAACCTGCATATATTCAATCCATAAATGACGTTGTTGACATTTGAATAACAAAGCTAATACTCCCCCTAAAGGTAAGTGTTTGTGGGTGAAAACTGTTTCTGCTGATTTTGGTAATTTTGAGTGTGTGGATGAGAAACGAATCTAAACCCTAAACAATGCACTGCACAAGAGTACTTTTGATTCGAGAGATCAATCTGTACAATCCTGGCCTAAACCAAGAAATGGTCGTTCCAGACTTGCTTCGGTCACAAAATGAAGGAGAAGGGTTGGTCTTAGGGAGGGAAGCGAAGAGAGTGTTGAGTCCATAATGGTTAATTCTGAAGATGTGCTTGTTTTATGACTTGTATAAGAAAGTGGAACTGGCTTGCAGAGTGAAAAGCTATCAATTCTTGGTGATTTCTGGATACTATGTTGCTGCCGACCAAAAAAATATTCTTTGGTGAAAATAGGTGAAGCCTATTTATACAAGTCATATTGAAACATACCCTGGTCTCGTAGAAAGTGGAAACGATTGAGTGGTGGAAGAATAGAGTAACGTGTAACCGTCAGTCATTATGCTTCCATGATGAAGGAAATGAATTCGTTTACACCGTTACTTTTTACCACCACTAGTTGTCCTGCTTCATGACACTTTCTTGTAACGGGCGCATTGGACGCCGCACGCTGTAAACCGCCAGACCAATACCCTGATGAGCATCCCCAGTTTGTGACTTGTTTGATGTCTCGAGTGTTTTCGTGGAAAACATGTATCACTTTGCTACGTGCGGCAAGTCAAAGTCGAGGGACTTACCGCAGGAAAATAACATGCAATGCTATTAGGCTCGTTTTGGCTGGCCGCGTAAAACTTGCCACAGGTTTGTCAGTTCGTTGGTAAACTTCGATGGATGAGATCGCATCTCATGAAGGAGGGTAGTCGTAGATTATGGCTACCTTGTGTTGGCGCCTGATAATGGCGTGATGGTGTTTTGGTGTACGCCAGTGGCAATGTGGCATGGATGGCATGGCTCATGCATGCCAGTGGCACAGTGATGCAAGTGGCGCTTGGCGTAGCCATGGCCACTAGATTTAGGCAGATGGTCGCCTGAAACTTGCCACAAGTCTGTCAGTTCGGTGACGAACTTGGATGGCTGAGATTGCATCTCATGAGGAAGGACGGCCATTGATTATGGCCGCATCTTTTTGTATAGCGAAGTGGTGCCATTGGCATAGTGGCGCCTGGCGGAGCCATGGCATAGCGCCATGCCAGTGGCGTAGCCGTGGCAGCTGTTTTGGCATATTGGTGTTAGACCCAAATATGGCTTCTGGAAACATTGGCCCTGTTGTTAAGTTAATCTTGAAGTCTCGGGAGAGTCACTGGACCCAGTTGGCATGACAACTTTTAGCTAAATTAGGGTTTGGCGTATCGCAACTCTATTTAGCACGTGCGGCATGACTGTGGCATGGTGGCGTGGCTGGCATAGTTAGCACATGCCAGTGGCACGAAGTAGCGCCTGGGGTAGCCATGGCCGCTAGATTTTGGCACATCGTTGTTAGACCCAAATGTGGCGTGGCAACATTGGCCCTATTGCCACAGCAATCCCAACACTCTGTGAAAAGTTATTTGGCTTGGTTGGCGTAGCAACTTTGCCTAAATTAGGGTTTGGCATGTCGAAACCCTAATCGGTGCGTGTGGCATTCGACCGCGGCATGACGACACTTTTTTGTGCAAAAGGTGCCATAGCTATGCCAAAGGAACTATGTCCACATGAGTAAGGATTGACGTGGGTGGCTATGATATGGCGCCCTTCCTAAGGCTTCCTGGCCACACACGGCTCGTGGCATGTTGTGGGGCCGAAGCGGCATAATTTGTGTTGCGAAAATTAGGGTTTTGGTTAATGCAGGGTCGTGCTTCTGACTAGAAAACCCTAATTTGAGCTTATCATGGCGTTAGTCCCGAACAGGAGGTAGGTTAGCACGTAGGGAGCTATTTATGGCGCGTTGACGCGTTTTGGCAGGTTTGGCATGCCGTTAGCATGTTGAGCGGTAAGTGGCATGTTTGGCACGTCACTTGGCATGCCCGTTTGGCATGTGCGATTGGCATGCTTTTTGGCGTGTTTGGCATGTCGTTAGTATGTTGGCGCGGTTTTGGGAGGCCAACATGGTATGGCGACATCTTGACACCTCTTTTAAAGCTGTGGCAGGCTTAAAGCAACCTCATTGGTCGAAGAGGGGAGGGCCAGCCAAACATGGTGTGGCCACACTTCCAGCGTGAGTGTGGCGGCTTTAGAGCGACCTGATTGGTCGATGGGAATTGGGGACGACAGGTATGGGCCCAGCCACAACTGGTGTGAGCGTGGCGGTTTTAAGGCGACCTAATTGGTCGAGGGAAGTAGGGTTGGTTTAGGATGGAGCGTGGCCAATGGAAAGTGGCGCCAGCTGGCCTAAGGCATGGCCATGCCTCCCTTTGCTGCTGCGGCTCCCTGTTTTGTGATTCCGGGCAAGGTTTTGCATATACTAATCCATGGCGGATTAATTACCTAGTTTTCCTAGGCTTACTTTCAACAAGCAAGGTCTGGTATAATGCGCAAGGCGCAAAAGTAATTGATTGAATTCTATGTGTTGACACAGAGTTCTTTAAGTTCATAGCCAGAGAGCAGCATACTTTCTGATTGAATACCTTATGCAAAGACCTTATCCTTGATATTTGGAAATTCGTGCTACTTTGTTGCGAGTGAACACAAATTGTCATGACATATCAACATTAAGGGTTCAGCTGGGGAACATAGTATAAAAAGCATTCAAAGAAACTTATATTAAGTGAATATAGGCAAGGTGCCGAAATTTACAGAAAATGGGATGGTTGCTACATGCGCCAGTCTGGATAAATTTCATGTAAATATATTGAATGGTTCAATAAATATGCCAGCGGAGAGGTTAACACTCATGGCTCCGTTTCCTCGCAGAGTGACGTCACATCAGATGCAAGGTTTTACAGATTTAACCCTGAGCTAAAAACCACCATCAACAGTAAGATAGGTAGATTTTCAATCCGAACATCTTTGTTATTCCCCTTTTGTAGTCAAGATAACTACAATAACAATATGATATATTGCTCTCCCTTAGTCAATGCTTTACTCTTTCGTTAGATATAACTGTTAGAGCACTGCTCGGTCGAACTCGCATGCGTTGCTATCTCAATCATGTTTGTCAATGTTAGTGATCAAAACTATAAGTCTTGATTTCTATTCTACTATTAGCTAAGTCTCGGACTAGGATAGAAAGTGTAGTTGTGCTCAAGACTCCATGGAGATCATCATACAAAGACGAAGAACTACTCAAGGAACTTGTGGAACTTCATCGACTAAATGTGGAGACTTGAACTTATCTATCACTCAAAAGTCTATCTACTCTATCTCCTATCTTAAGACAAAAGTCGATTTTCTATATAGACTATGATTATACACATTTGCTATTTCGAGCCGAGTTTATCTCGATTATCTATTTCTCGAAATATGTGTTGGTAAGCTTTCGCTTTGGCCAAGTTCATCTTTACTAGTGACGAAAGTCATGTTAAGTTTCAATCACTTGAAAATGGCTTTGACGAAAAATGGTTTGTGAATAACAACTATATAACGACCTCTAAGAATGTTTCAATGATTGAAATGAGAGTTTAGATTATATAACCATGGAAGGATATAAACATCATGTGGTAACACATGTGTGTAAGTCCTTATTCCTTGAACCAAAGTATGCGTACTTTGCTGCTCAGGAAAACCGGCTCATGAACATTATAGCCACGGTTTGCATAAAGCATTCCTTAGTAATTTAATGTTTCATGTTCAGAGCACATCTTTAGATCATAACCTTTTAAGTTCACAAACAAGTTCGCGGACTTAAGTTAATCGGTTGAGTTTTCCAAACTCAGCAGAAATTCTTGGGATGAGAACTTTCGCCAGTTCGGGACTGAGTTCGCGAACTTAACACACAAACGAGTTTTGGAAAATCCCAGCATAAATTCTCGGTCGAGAACTTCCGACAGTTCGCGGACTGAGTCTGCGAACTAGGTTCGCGGACTTGGCAAGCCAATTCCACAATCCTCCCGATTTCTCTTGATCAACAAAGTTCGAAAACTTCGGTTCAAGGAATACATGGTTATGTAATCTAAACTCTCATTTCAATCATTGGGACATTCTCAGAGGACGCTATGTAGCTGTTATTCACAGACCGATTCACGCCAGAGCAATTCTCAAAGTGATTGAAACTTTTCATGACTTTCGTCACTAGGTGAAGATAAACTTGATCAAAGCGAAACGCTTTACCAACACACGATTTCGAGATAAAAGATAAGCAATGAATGCTCAGCTCGAAATGTCAAATGTGTATGATCTAGTCTATATAGCATATGACTTTTGTCTCATAAGAATTAGGAGATATAAGAGATAGACTTTTGAGTGATAGATAAGTTCAAGTCTCCACATACCTTTTTGTTGATGAAGTTCCACGGTTCCTTGTATAAATCTTTGTCGTTGTATGATGAATCGCCATGAAGTCCTTGAGCTCAACTACACTTTTCTATCCTAGTCCGAGACTTAGCAATGTAGGCTAGAAATCAAGACTTATAGTTTTGATCACTAACATTGACAAACATGCTTGAGATAGCAACGCATGCGAGGTTGACCGAGCTATGCTCTAACAATCTCCCCCTTTGTCAATTTTAGTGATAAAAATATTATACATATGGAATACAAAAAAGATAGACTTTAGTGGCTCCTATTCCATAGTCTAATCTTCAACGTTCCTTGAAATCTTCGTCCTTCCAAGTACTCCAATGATCCCAAAGGTTGTAAGTTGAGCACCATCGTTGTTGAAGATCTGTAGTTATAACAATGAGAGAAATCGAGATTCTCGATTATTATTATACAGTGTCATAGTATTATTATATAACATCAAAGTCCAATTTTATCACGACTTTAACAATAATACTACGGTGATATGTATCACTCCCCCTTAGTCAATACTCCATCTCGATCATGGAAACCACTCCCCCTTACACAATGATCTGAAAACCATATGTATTTGTAGTGTGAACTACAATATTTCTCCCCCTTTTTGTCAATAAAATTGGCAAAGGTACAAGAATGGGATCATAATGAAATTTCCACAAGAGACATTTTATGACCAAGAGAAAAATACATACCAACTTAATTTAGATGCAATCTAATAGCCGAAGCTAACAGCATTCATCAAGGAGTTTTAAGATACAAGATAACCCCTATAAAATTCCACAGCCGCACTCCCCGCAAGATATTACCATTAAGCACAAGTTCAAAAGAACTCTCCCCCATTTGATGTCATTCCCGAGAGAACAACAAGAGCGACCTTAATTTCGAAAGAAAAGAAGGATTTTACATTGGACACCAAAAACCATAGGAATGATTTTATATATCCAAAGCTCAACCAAATTAATCACAAGTAAACCCATGATTAATTCAATTGGAATACGCAACTAAATCAAACCACAAAGGTGATCAATTTAATTGAAAGTTCTCAACATAAGTAAACTCACGGAGCTACGACTAAGTCAATCACACGGAGATGACTAACTTAACCGTTCAAATACTCAACATAAGGAAAACCTTACGGAATATATAACTACATTAACCAAAGAACATGATAGTGTAGCCTTTCATATACTCAACACAAGAACATGTGGAATATATGAAAACTCAACTAGATTAATTACAAGAGAACCTATAATTAATCTATTTGGAATACAAATAACCAAACTAATCACCGAAGTAATCAATTTAATTATTTTGGACTCAATATAAAAGAACTTATGGAACCCCGACTAAGTTCATCATAGAATATGACAACCTTAACCGTACATGTACTCGACATAAGAAAGAAAACTTATGGAGTACAAACTAAATAACCAAACAGGTTGATTAATTTAGTTCTTAATGTTCGACATATAGCATCTTATGGAACAACCAACAAATCCAAGGTAAATCGACTTAGTTGTAAGGTGCTCAACATAAGACACACAATGGAGCCTTCACGGTAAAACATAATAAAATGGATCAATGAAGATTAATACCGTGGATAACATATAAGGATCTATTCTATTTTCCATCACAACGACATAATAGACTTTATCCTTGTTGAACAAAAGATTTTATCCCATTTTCCATCAAATTGATGATTACATAGGCTTAACTTTTGTATATGTCAAAAGTCCATTCGTCCTTTCATAAATACGAATACCGATTTATGAACGACTTTACTTTTGACTGTAATATGGGACCTTCAAGTTCACGGACGTAAACAATACATATCCCATAAAAATATTGCAATATCACAAACCATTAAAATACTGCAATAAACATCATCCTCCAAATATTTTTAGAATTTAATACCAATAAACCTAAAAAATAACATAAGAAGATGAAAACAAAAATAGCTATATGTAGTCACAATCATCGCTATTCAAAGCACTAGTTATTCTTCCAACTAATCCAAAACGGAAGACATACTAGGTAAACAACTAGAACCAAGATCAGACGAAACGCTAAATCCTGTCTGCAACCAGGGGTTGAACAAGAACGAGTTCCTCAGTTGCCTTCCTTAGTTCGTCTTTTAGGTAGTCTAGATTCCGTGTTGCGATACCAAGCTGTTCGGGAACGATCTTAAAGTCTCCAAGAAGATTTCCTACCAATTGTGAAGAAATCAGAACTGGAAGTTTGTCTTCATTTTCATGATCAAGAGCATGAAAGCATGAGATATCAATAGCACATAACTCAACATCATCAACTTTGTTGCTTCCCTTCATTGTGCACCAAAAAGACTTTTAGAGAATCTTTTTGCACCTTTGGAACACAATATATATATAAGAAATTCCTTCAAACCCTAAGAACCATGACGTTCGTGAGGGTTGGTGCGTGTACTAGAGAAACATACCTATGATAGATCAGGAAGCCCAAAATAGATGTTAAGGAGCAAACAGAATAAAGTAACAACGAATGCAGTACAATCCTGACAGCTTTCTCAAGACGAAAAATCTTGAGAATCAAGAGCATCCCTTTTTAACGGGACAGAAACTAAAAAGAGATGCAACATGAACATGTCAGGATGTAATAAGATGAGCATCTTGCTCATCATTGTTTACTTCTTCTTTTTCCTTTTCATCAGTATTTAACAAACTACCTGGTTTAGTTGAAGAAGTATTATCAAGTGAAGATTTAGAAGTACCTGGGTTAACAGCATTCCATGTTTTCTTGATATTCCGTCTTAGTCTGTTTATGTGAATCTTCATATCAGAGACACGATTGTTAACAAGTAAGAAGTCTGAATTGGAAGTCTTTGATTCACAGTCCTTTTTGAGAGAATTTGAGGAACCTGACCTTTTCTTCCTTCTGTTCCTTTTTCTATTTTCAGACTGATTTAACAGATCCTTTAGACTTTTGCCATTCTTTTTTCTTCCTTTGTTGAAATCCTTCGGAGGAACATGGCAAGGATCAACTTTATCACACTTCATCCCTTGATAGCGAGATTCCTTGATTCTGCCAATCTGTGATACAGGTTTAAAATCTTCTTTAGACATCCACGCAAGAATGTTACGAAGTTTTTCATTCCTTTTCCCAATATGACATCTTTGCTCAGAGTGTCCTTTGTTCCCGCAGAAATAGCAGTGAAAGGATTTATATTCAGTGGTTCTCTTACTAGCAGACTTTGTTGGAGTAGATACCTTGTTCTTGCAAGCTAACACATGTCTTTCACATGAAGTATTATTAACGGCTCTAACAAAGTTGATCTTACATGTGCTTGGAATGTCTATACCTTTATAGCCCAGACCACGTGTATCACGATGTTCTTTACATGTTCCAAGCATAGATGATAGCCTTGTAGAGCTAATGTTGAATCTCTTCAGATTTTCCTCCAGAGATTGTACTTTCTCAAGCGCAGCCGCAAGTTCAGTTTTCAAGGATTTTTCTTTGGTAAGAAACTGATGTTCTTCGTCCTTGAACCATTTACGTTGAGATTCATATCTTGCTTCAGTTTTGTCAAGCCTTTCTTTTAACACACTGAGGTTACGAAGAAGATTATCGCATTCAGTTTTTTTAGCGTACCTCTTCATCATAATCTTCAACGGTAGATTGTAATAGTTTGTATCCACCATCATAACCCTTGAAGAGTTTTCTCAATTTTCTGTTTTCTTGACATAGATGACCCATGAATTTTCTCGGGGAAGCAGTTGTCTTGGTTTCTTTTAATTGACGATTAAACAACATGATGTATTGAGAAACTTCCTCAACGCTTTGTTCTTCTTCTGAATCACTGTCATCTGAAAGATCATCCAACTGTTCATCAAGAGAATTTTTTCCAGTTGAATGTAGATTCGGTAGAAGGAGACGATAAGGAGTTTTTCTCAAAGGTTTCAGATCTCTGAAGCTTATCTGAATAACCCTGACCTGATGTTGCGTTATCAGAGATAGTACTCTTATCCATAGAGTCAGATTGCTACAAACACAGACTGATGAGATCTTAAACGTGTTTGACCGCTCTGATACCAATTGAAAAAGCGGGGGTCTAACAACACCACCCAATATTTCTCTTAGCAATTTGTATGGACTAACTTCAAAATACTTTGCTAGAGAATCAACTAGACAGTCAGACTCAATCTAGATAAAAGTATCTCAAGGAGTTAATATCTCTCTCTTGATTTGATTTTTACTCAAGCTAAAAACAATAGTGAGTCTTTATCAAATACAAGAAATACTTGGACGGTACCAAAGACCAATGTCCAAGGATCAATCAATATCAATCAACAACCAAAGATTGGATTTCCAATTGATGATCACGAACCTGTATTATTTCAATTATATAAAATATAATGCGGAAAAGAAATAACACAGACAACGGAAATTTTGTTAACGAGGAAACCGCAAATGCAGAAAAACCCCGGGACCTAGTCCAGATTGAATACACATTGTATTAAGCCGCTACAGACACTAGCATACTACAAACTAACTTTGGACTGGACTATAGTTGAACCCCAATCAGTCTCCCACCGATCCAAGGTACAGTTGTACTCCTACGCCTCTGATCCCAGCAGGATACTGCGCACTTGATTCTCTTAGATGATCTCACCCACAACCAAGAGTTGTTGTAACCCAAAATCAAATACTTGATAATAAACAGATCTGTCTCACACAGAAAAGTCTATAAGAGGATAAATCTGTCTCCCACAGATAAACCCTAGGTTTTGTTCCGTCTTTAAATATAAAATCAAGGTAACATGAACCAATTGATAATCCGGTCTTATATTCCCGAAGAACAACCTAGATTAATCAATCACCTCTCTACAATCCTTTCTGACTGCACTAGCGGATTGTCGAGGAACCACAAACAGTGAGACGAAGATGTCTGTGACTTCTTTATCTTGCCTATCAGAGAACTCTCACGATCTCAAGTCAATCAATCGATTGTACTCGTACGATAGAAGATGCAAGATCAGATCACACAACTACGATAAAGTAGTATCGGTCTGGCTTCACAATCCAAATGAAGTCTTTAAGTCGTTAACCTGATTTTAGAGAAGAAAATCAAAGGTTAATGGAGATCGACTCTAGCGGGCGCACTAGTAGCACACAGACGTGTGGGGATTAGTTTTGCACAATGCTAGATGTCTCCTTTATATAGCCTTCAAATCAGGGTTTTGCCTTAGTTACAAAGAAATCCTTATTCACCGTTAGATGAAAACCTGATTTAGATTCAAGCTAATATTTCTCAACCGTTAGATCGAAAACTTAGCTTGTCACACACACTCGGGTAGAAGTTTACTGGGTTCGTGAAAACCATTCCCAAACATGTACGTGTATGTTGGTTCAACATAGTAACCCAAAAGGTTAACCATATGAGCATTTCATATTAACCTTATTCTTCTTCACCATAACTAGTTCAATTGACTCAAACGAACTAGTTAAAGAGTTGTTCAATTGCTATGAGATCTTATGTAACTACACAAGACACAATTGAAACAAAGATGATTCGATTCGATTGAATCGACTCATGAACATTATATCCATGGTTTGCATAAATCATTCCTTAGTAATTTAATGTTTCATGTTCAGAGCACATCTTTAGATCATAACCTCTTAAGTTCACAAACAAGTTCGCGGATTTAAGTTAATCGATTGAGTTTTCCAAACTCAGCAGAAATTCTCGGGATGAGAACTTCCGCCATTTCGCGGACTGGGTTCGCGGACTTAGCACACAAACGAGTTTTGGAAAATCCCAGCATAAATTCTCGGCCGAGAACTTCCGATAGTCCGCGGATTGAGTCTGCGAACTAGGTTCGCGGACTTGGCAAGCCAATTCCACAATCCTCCCGATTTCTCTTGATCAACAAAGTTCGTAAACTTCGGTTCAAGGAATACATGGTTATGTAATCTAAACTCTCATTTCAATCATTGAGACATTATCAGAGGACGCTATGTAGCCGTTATTCACAGACCGATTCACGTAAGAGCAATTCTCAAAGTGATTTAAACTTTTCATGACTTTCGTCACTAGGTGAAGATAAACTTGATCAAAGCGAAACGCTTTACAAACACACGATTTCGAGATAAAAGATAAGCAATGAATGCTCAGCTCGAAATTTCAAATGTGTATGATCTACTATATATAGCATACGACTTTTGTCTCATAAGAAGTAAGAGATAGAAGAGATAGACTTTTGAGTGATAGATAAGTTCAAGTCTCCACATACCTTTTTGTTGATGAAGTTACACGGTTTCTTGTATAGATCTTCGTCGTTGTATGATGAATCGCCATGAAGTCCTTGAGATCAACTACACTTTTCTATCCTAGTCCAAGACTTAGCTATGTAGGCTAGAAATCAAGACTTATAGTTTTGATCACTAACATTGACAAACATGCTTGAGATAGCAACGCATGCAAGGTTGACCGAGCTATGCTCTAACACCAGTTGCATGAGACAAAGGTCCCGTATAGGTCGCCACATCAGAAAATACTCTATCACCAACTTCATCGTCTTAATCCTCATCAAGCTTCAAATACGGATCAAAAGCCACATCTTCGATTGTCAAAGCATCCAACTTTTTCCTCATCTCCTTCATTTCCGTATCTTTAGACTTGTGTTGGGTCCCTCCAAAGGGGTATCTTCCTCCGGTAGGTTTTTCTAGAGGCCATTTTGTATCCCGAGTAGGCCTCAAGCTTTTAAAATGGTCGTAAGCCCATGACTACGTCGAAAAAAAAAATTGTTAATAAGACATAAGTATGTCAATATATAAAAGTAAAATAAATAAACATTCGTTATATTAAAACAAAAAGATACCTGGACAAGAGCAACACATCCCGTAATTTGTGTCTCGTTCCATCTAGAAGCTTTACAAAGACAATCCAACACATCAACAAGGAGGGCGATGACCCATGAGTACCTAGGTACCTCATTTGTTTACGGATCGAGATTGAGAGTCTTCAACCACTGCAAATAACAGGCATTTACCTTATTTCCTGAAAAATCGGGGAAAAAGACGGTCCCAAGAGCATGCAACAAGTAAGCTATAGCCATATGTCTAGCTCTTTCTGCGTCCATCACCAACAATCCACTCTTACCCTTGGTGTCAGAATCCCCAAACTTATCCTTCAGACGACCCAAATTAATCTTCCTTAACATATTAACTGCTTCACTTATTTCGCCCGGTGCACTAAATTTCCTTTTAGCTCTAGGCGGTGCTCCATACCGTATCTCAAACTCTTCTTATGCTTCATCTTTGCCCCACCCAAGACAGTTCTTCGCCAAGGCACAAAGCTCATCAAAAGGCATAGAATTGTTGAAACCCTCAAACACATCATTTCCTTCCAAAGCTAGACCAGTGATTTGCTTTACGTCATCGGGAGTGATAGTCATCTCGCCGAATGGGAGGTGAAAAGTCCTAGTTTCGGGACAAAATCTTTCTCTAAAACCACAAATTGTCACAACATCATATGTCTTCTGCAAAGCCTCGATTCCAGACCATAACTCTGAAGCTTTTACCAAAGCTACCACATCTGGATGCTCATTGTCCAACGGCTAAAACTTTCCTTGTTGGTGCTTTAGTTTGGGGACCGCTTTATCCGGGAACTACAAAAAAACAATTGGTTGTTATAATTAATAATCCATAATAAAATGAAAATAACATATATGTAATTTTATTTAGTACCTTTATGCCACAAACCCTAGCATCCCATGAAGACGTGTAGCGACGGAACGATCATTTGCCTCAACCCAAGGTCTCTCATTCCTCTTGGGAGGTAAAGGCTCCATAGCATCAATTACTTCTCTTGCCGTTGTCTTAGGTTTATACTTCTTATTTCCATCCTTCTTGTCCCCCTTGTCCTCCTCAACTACGGATTTACCTTTATCAATAGCAGCACCACTAGAAGTGCCAACTTCATTTCCTCCAGCAACTCCAACTTCAGTTCCTCCAGCAACAACAATTTCAGTTCCTCCAGTAACTCCAACTCCATCTCCTCCATCTTCATTTTCTCCAGCAGTCACAACTCCACTTGCATTCCTTGCGTTTGCACCCAATGGTTTTGTGTGACGAGGTTGCGGAGTCGGGTCACTACGAGGTGTTACTTCTTGTGATCTTTTCTTCTTCTTTTCTTTTCCTCTGTTCAAAGACAAGCAAGGCCAAAAACCAATAAGATAAGCAAAAACGGCTGGGAAATATTAACACAACCAATCCTTGACAACCAAAACGGCTAGAAAAATTGGATAGACCAAGACGCAACAAAAATAACGGATGGGAAAATTAGTAATCGATCTAGCCGTAATAAAAACGGCTAGGAAACTCCAAGCCATAATGCGTAAACGGCTGGGAAACTAAATAAGCGATCCAGCCGAAATCCAAATAACGGATATGAAAACCTATAGTGTAAATACAGCTGGTTTGATATTCAACACAATACTATATACGACTAGGAAATTCCAAGTCGTAACCTATAAACGACTGGGAAACTAAATATCACGGTCAGGAAGCAAAGTTACGGACAAAAAGGCCGAGACGTAAATATTACCGCTGAAAAAAATTCGAACACAGGAGAATATACGGCTAGGAATAACCTAGCCGTATACAACTTGTTGCGGATAGGATTTCTCCATCTCGTACGCATTGACTATACTACGGCTGGGAGTTCTAAGATATCCCAACCGTAAATCCTACAAATGGCTGGGAGTTCTTAGATATCCCAACTTTGTAACATATAAACGGCTGGGAGAACAAACAATCCCAACCGTAAGACCTATTTACGGCTGAGAATACAAGAACTCCCAGCCGTAAGCAGTTTCATAAACTGTTTTTTCAGACCTAAATTTTTCAAAACCAACAGAATAATCAACAAAACGCTTAGATAAAGAGTGGGTTTTGAAATTCATACCTTATTGCTGTCATATCAGGACTCGCGACGGCTGGTGCATCTCCTTCATTCACTTCTTCTTGATCTTCAGTTTCATCTTCATTTGATGAAGTTGGTTTCTCTGCTTCAGAAGGAGGTTGATTCGACGAAGCTTGACCTAAATTTTCCTTAAGTTTCATGGTTTTATAAAATGAGTTTAATCGACGAAATTTTTTTTTTGGAATCGACGATTAATCGTTGAACAATGAAGAATGGAAGAAGAAAATAAGGAGAAGAAAGAAAAGAAGAAGAAAGAATATGAGAAGAAGAAAGAAGGGGAAGAATAAGAATGGGGGCGGCAGTTTTTTTTCTTTTAATGATTTTTTCGTTTTTTTCAGTTTTTTTTTTATTAGGTTAGGTAGTTAATGAGAGGATAAAACGGAAATAAATTAAAATTAGTGAGGGTATTTTTGAACTTTTGCATAAACCTGATCTCCCCCTATAACATTTGGGCTCCACTTAATATTTTAAGCCCCAAAATCTCTCTCTCCTACGGTCCCAATAATAGGATTCTAATAAAATTCCCCCTGTTTTGCATCAAAATAAAATAAAATAATGATTGTGTCAATTTCGAATAACAATTCGTGCCAACAAATCCTAAAACAAGCAAACCACTTGGTTATTTAGTTATTTAGCCCACCCCGAAAGGATATAAATGGGAAGGGCTTACGAGAGAAAAAAATATACAAGAAAAACGGAACGCATCAAAATTCTGTTTTTTTCGGAGAACAATTTCATTGTAATCGCAGAAGAGGAAGAGATTCTTTGATTGAGGGTTTGATAGTTGTAGGAATGGCTGGACAATCACGAAAATGGATGATATTAGTAGCGACAATATGGATACAAGCATTTACAGGAACAAATTTTGATTTCTCAGCTTATTCATCAAGTTTAAAATCAGTATTAGGGATTTCACAAGTCCAATTGAATTATTTAGCAACAGCTTCAGATCTTGGTAAAGTTTTTGGTTGGTCTTCTGGTTTAGCTCTTTTATATTTCCTTCTTTGGTCTGTTCTTTTCTTGGTTGCTTTTATGGATTTCATTGGTTATGGTCTTCAATGGCTTCTTATTCAGAATCTCATCTCTCTCCCTTATTTCGTGGTTAGTACTCTCACACTCGCTCTCATTCTTTAATTCTTTGCACCGTATCAATATTTATGAAATTTCATCTTTCATCTCAAAAGGAATCGATTGAGTTCATTCCTTATTTCAATTCACGTAAACCCTATAAATTTAGAACTAGATTACCATTTTTCTTCTTCAGATTCTAGACGTAGAAAGACAATTAGGTAATTTTAATTGATCAGATATTCGCAGAATTGATTGACTGCGAATTTGAGAGAACTAAAACACAGAAACATTTATTTAATTTATTTTGATTTTTTTTCCTCCATTAATAGCGTCACCTTCCTTCTCAGTTGATGCCAATTGTTTTTTTCCCCTTCGTGGAGGAGTTGATGCCAAACTTAGTGCCACACTGATGGGATTTAATAACCGCTTTTGAGAACGTGTTTAGTATATTGATTTTGACATTAATTAGTTTCTAATTATTATTAATTAAAATTAAAAACCTAATGAGAAAAGGATAAAATCTAAAAGGTTAGGTTAGGTTAGGTCCCACATCTTCAGGTCGACAACACCTCCAATGTTCGTTGCTACACGTGTATTAGAGCTTGTTAGGTGCATCCTCCACGAAGTAACCAGCGCGGCTGCTCCACTAATATGGCACGAGATCAGGGACCACGTTAATGTACTGAATATTCCATTTACGTCCTAAAATATTTTGGCTGCTTTTATTACGAATTGATTTGTTTGTGAATACTAACGGTTGATTTCTTAATCCGAGTGGGACCTGCGTGTATATGTATGAATTTCTGTACGTCGTGATAAAATCAAAAAATCAAATGACCTTGAACTTCTTTTTTTTGTCTTTTCTTGGTCATACCTTAGGTCTTCCTTAAATTTCCAGAGCGCGTGTTGCACGTGGGTACACGAGGCCAGTGCACTCGGGAATCATTTGATATGCAAGGACATAGCTAATACACAGCATAAAAATCACAATAGTTCTCTATGGATCATTTGGTGGACAGTGTAATATGTTTTGCACTTTATGGTCAAAAGACCATTAGAAACCGTCTTACTTGGTTAATCTCTAAGAGAGTCCCTTGTTACGCCTTAAAAGAGGGTATAGAGAGCCCTTTTGGGGTGAGGTGGGGGTGACAATCGAGTCCCACACAAAGAAGATGGTTCTGGAGGAGTCAAAAGTCGGGTTTGTTGAGAACTTTTGTTTTTGTTGTACTAGTAAGGCATATACGATAGTGGCCTTGTGATGGTAAGTTGGCATTTGGCAAGGTAATTTCTATAGTAGTTCCAGACAAACTAAGCTCTAGGAACCCTATAAGAAGAGGTGAAGTGGTTTGGTTTTGTACTGCATCTGACAGTTGCTTTAGATTTTTTGTTATGTGAAGAGGTAATAATTAAAATAAGAGTAAATAATGTTTTTATGGCTTGGATTGGACTATTGTTGCTTTTATATGGACTCTACATCTTTAATAAAAATTACAGTATCTTGGCGTTATGCTACTAAACTGCTGTAATGTTGTGTAGGGAAATTGAGCTAAAATGCAGCTAAAAGACTAACTAGATTTGTTATTTGAATTCCTGACAGGTATTTCTGCTGTGCTTGTTGTCGGGATGTAGTGTATGTTGGTTCAATACAGTATGTTTTGTACTGTGTAATCAAAATTTCCCCACAAACAGAGCGTTGGCGTTATCTCTGACCATTAGTTTTAATGGAGTTAGTCCAGCAATTTACAATCTTGCTGCCAAAGCTATCTCCTCACCAGAATGTAGTCTTTATCTAATTCTTAATTCTCTCCTTCCACTCTTCACATCTTTTGCTGCTCTTGTTCCTATCCTTCGTCAACCTCCACTACAATCTTTACCCCAGGACGCTGTTCGTCGAGATTCCTTCATATTTCTTATTCTTAATATCCTCGCTGTTTTTACTGGTCTGTACCTTCTGTTACTAAATTCAGTAACCACGATTGCTTCAACTGCGAGGATAATCTTTGGTGGTGCACTTTTTTTCCTTGTTCTTCCCTTGTGTATCCCTGGAATTGTATATGCTCGTGATTGGGCTCTTAAGAATATTCATGCGAGTTTTCGTTTGCAAGGTTCTGGTTTTAACCTTGTTGACGTTGATGATTTGGAGCTTCACAAAGAGTTACTTATCGGGCGAGAAGAGTATTACAAGAACACCATGAATAATGGTGTTATGAAAAGTGAGGAAGAGAAAGAAGGGTGTTATGAGAAGGTGATCGTGAAGAATCGGTTGTTGGTTCTTGGAGAAGAACACCCGGCCAGAGTTCTTGTTAGCAGATTGGATTTTTGGTTATACTATGTTGCTTACTTTTGTGGAGGTACAATTGGGTTAGTATACAGTAATAATCTAGGTCAAATTTCACAGTCCCTTGGGTATGCTTCCAAAACTACTGAGCTCCTTGCGCTTTATTCGTCGTGCTCCTTCTTTGGCCGGTTACTCTCTGCTGCCCCTGACTTCTTGCGTGCGTAAGTAAACAAAAATGAATTCACTCATTTTACTTTAGAAAACTTTGTTCCCTCACCATGTTTTGATTTCTTCTTATGAACCATAAACAAATAAAATGTGATAAAATGCAGGAAGCTGTACTTTGCAAGGACAGGGTGGTTGGCAATTGCACTCTTACCTACTCCAATTGCATTCTTTTTGCTCACTACATCCAGTAGTGAGAGGGCATTGGAAGCTGGTACAGCCCTCATTGGGTTGAGCTCCGGATTCATTTTTGCAGCTGCAGTGTCAGTTACTTCGGAGTTATTTGGACCCAACAGTATGGGTGTCAACCATAATATACTGATCACAAACATACCAATAGGTTCTCTTGCTTATGGATTACTTGCAGCAATGGTTTATGATGGTAATGTTAAATCATCAGGATTGACTAACATGGAAATAGTCGATGGAGTATCGATTTGTATGGGAAGACAATGTTACTGGCAGACATTCTTGTGGTGGGGTGTTATTTCGTTGTTCGGCTTGTCATCTAGTGGCCTTCTTTTCGTGCGAACAAAGCCTGCTTATAATCGCTCCGAAGAGAATAGGATTCTGACAACTGATAATGTCGGTTGAATGATGTAAAGCTTGTATTACTTAGATAAAATTGAAGGGAAAGAGTCATATTCCCTGAGGAATATTAATTTGTAATTAGTCAAAGAAGCAATTTTTTTTTTTTTGGATTAAATCCATTGTGAGCAATTTTATTGGAAATCTTTTAGCAAGACATTTTCTCTCTAGCATTTGCTCTTGGGCATCTAAAGACAGTGAAGTGACTGGCAACGGTGACAAATATATTAGTCTAAGTAAAGACTACAAGAACAATCTAGGATCCGCAAGACAATTCACTGATAAACAGGAAGGAACCCTGAAACCAATATGATAGGAGCAGAAGCAACTTGAGAAGAATAGGCAAATCTTGTTAAATGATTCATCAGCATACGGACGCAACAAAGAATTTGCGCAATGATCTTCAATATTTTTTTTGTCAATGTAAACCTGTGTTCTTAATAACAGGGATCCCTAACATAAGAATGAGATACAGTACGAAACTGTACCATGTCTGTAAACCAAAGACATCAAGTCATGAGTGACTGACTCACTCCAAAAAAGTATCATACTCCTTACACGGACCTCCAACAAGTGAAATTGGCAGGTAAATATTTTGATCTTAGGTAGAGAGACATGAAGAAAATTCCTATATACTTTCAGCTAGAAGATGTTCGGAGAAATCGCATACATGTACAAATTTTTGATTACAACTCAACCTAGCAAGGAACATGGAAACACAAATAAATTTTACTTTTTCTACTGCTGGAATATCAAAAATGTATTCAGCTTTCAATTTTTGGGCAGGAGTGCTCAGCTCTATTACAACTTGAAAACTTCAAAATTACAAGATCTTAATATCAGCGTTCTGGGTTTTAAGGGGGGTTTAGGCTTCCTTGATCAAAGAATATGACTTAGGGTTGCACTAGGGAAAAGTATACAGTGGCATTCCTGAAAAGGTCAGAGGTTTCTACTAATCTACAAATTACACATAGATGCGTTACTACCATAGAACATCATGGACCTCTTGGGAAAAAGGTTTGTGTAGATTTCCTAACCAATACATCTCTTTCTAGAAGACAAAATCTACAAACTTGGTATGAAGACAGAATGACTGAAAGTCTAAACACCTCTATTCAAGCTCAATACTTGGGCAGCCTGATTTTTGTGTTGTGCACTTGTGCTGATGAAACAACAAACGTAGAACCACCAGAATAGGTTCTCTTAACTTGTTCTCATATCCCATCATGCAAATATCTAGTTTCTTCCCCATGCTCAAAGTAATACTCCATTCTTTTGTGCTAACAATCAGGATCCTGTGGTCGAATAGAAGTGCAAAACTTCAGGCATTACTAACTAGATGTGCAAAAAACAAGCACAACATGGATTGGCTATTATTATGTTTATGGAGCAAGAACAAAAGGGCTTCTGAATAGCTCCCAACTAGTGATCTGCTATTAACTTAACTATATCTCTTCCTCTCCTTTTTTCCCTTCACATATGATTTACTTTGCACCCATATGCATACTTCTACAATGTTATAATAATCCCAGTTTCCAATCTATCCAATTTCAGGAGTTTAACTAGAAATTCTAAAAATTTGAAATTCCTATTTCAAAGTAGATCTAGGCATATTTTAACAATCAAAACATAATTCATATGAACATCAAGCGCTAGCGAAGACATGCAATACTGAGTTAAGACTGAAAGAATAATAAGAAAGGAGTAATTCATATCAAGAACAAGTGTTAATTGAAAAAATAAAGACAATTTCTGCTATTAGTCAACACAGTAATAGAAAACAACTAACACCAAAATTCGATTGCTTTCTTATGCGTCTAACCAAAAAGAAACACTGAATCATAAAGAAACAAGCAAATTAGTTCTTCTTTTCACCTTCAATTTTCTTTGCTTTTTTGGATGTTGCTTGAGAATACAAGAAAGTACCAAAGACAGCAATTGCAGAACCAACAGCATTCAAAGGTTGAACTGGATTCCTGAAAACAATAATTGTAGAAACAATAACAACAACCCTTTTCATTGTATTACCAACAGAGAATGTCAAGGGACTGATTTCATCAAGAGCTTGGTAGGACGACTGATTATAAAGATGATAAAACACCCCAGACAAGATCACCCAAAAGTAAAGATTCAAAGGACTTCCTCCTGAAGCTTGCATTGCAGCAATAGCTCTATGGTAGCCACCAACCCATTGAGACCCTTCAACAAAAATTGCAGCTGGAAATAGATATATAAATGAAATGATGGTAATCCAACCATATAAATTCAACCCATTTACTTCCTTGAAACTATCTAAACTTCTCTTAGAGTAAATATTTCTCAAAACAAACCCTACATTACTAATCAAAGCACCCGAAAGTCCACCAAGGTTGAAAGAAACTTCAGTAACAGCAGCTAAAGAACAACCAAAAACAATAGGTAAAATTGATAACCAAACGGCTAATGGGTATTTATCACCAAGAAATGAAGCAAATATAACTGAAAAAACTGGTTCTGATGATTTGATAACATGAGTAAATGAAACAGCAACTTTAGAGAAAGAAACACAAGCTGAGATATGACCAATAGTATGAAACAATGCTGGTCCAAGAAGTGCTATTAAAAATGGTTTTGAGATTTTAGGTTTTGGTTGAAGTTTCAATGACCATAAAACAACCATCCATATTGAACCAACAAAGAGTTGAAATGAAGCTAAAAGCCATGGGTATGGAAAAAGATTCAAGCATTTTTTGTTGTAAATATTAAAAACTATATTTTGAAAATACCATAAACCAAAAATGAGGGGTAATTTAAGGTTTAATGGTTTCTTTTCTGGGATCAGTTCAGTTTCTTTCTCTAGATTTGGTTCTTCAGCAGGAACATCAGAAGAAGCTGATGCTTTGAGAATATGAGATTTGGGTTTTAGTGGAAACAACCCCAATGATGGGTTTGGGTGGATTTGAGATTTGAGAGTTAAAGTTTCAGAGATTTGAGAAAAGGGTTTGTTAAGTGATGTTTTTGTGAAGTGGGTTTTGAGTATTAGATCATTTCGATTCGAAAATAATGAGAGTTTTTGGTGAGGGTTTGAGTAAGTGATGGCGGAGTTTAAAGTTAACATTTTTATTTTGTTTGCAGAAAAGAGATACAGAGAGGGAGAGAGATAGTTCGGTGAAGATCTTTGTTATAGGAGACGGAGAAGAGTGAAGATCCTGTGGATCCGGTGTAGGATTATAAGACAACTGCCGATTATTGTACTGTTTAAGGGATGCCCCCACAATATTCCAACGGATATCCCTCGGTATTTTTTCTATGACCAAACTTAATTCGGACATGATCGACATACGCGTTACAGCAAGTCCGACACGATATCTGATATCGGATGGCCTTTTTTCCCAGGGTAGGCTTGAATGAACTCCATTCAATTTCAAACTTCCCATACTAAATCCGTAAAAATAAAATAATATTGACAGGTTCATCACAAATACAAAATACTTCAACAAAAAGTGTTATGTATGGATGATTTGCAGAGGTTATGTAGCACTTAGGCTAATCCCTACGGTCTTCTAATCTAGCAACTAGATTGGTCATCCACGTCAGCTAGGACAATCTCCTAAGTCCTATGGGATGGCGAATCTAGCAGGTGAATGCTGAATGGAACAACGTTGGGTGCTGAATGAAACAACGTAAAATGTTTCTCTCTCCATCGTACTTTTTCCTCTCTCTTTATCCGAAACAAATAATCATTTTAGTTTACATCTTCTCTCAACCATTTTCAGAAACAATCCTATCAAGTTCCTCTCTCTCCATCACATTTCTTCCTCTCTCTCCATCACTCTTCCACGTGTTTCTCTATCTCTCTTCCACATTATAAAAGTCCATAAGAAGACAAGAATGAGAAGAAGTGACATGGTGATCATGCTATTAATACTATTTGTTTTTCGTACTTCATACCCTCTCAGTTGTCCCCTCACCTATAGCACAACTTTACTTTATTTGTTGTTAGCGAGAAATTTCTTTTGGGCGATGTATGGTTCAGCGCAAGCGCGTTTTCATTCAGCGTTTAAGTTACTTTTTGAACGCTGAATAATTCAGCGTCTCAATTTCGCTGTTAGTTGCATTGCAAGCACTTGCTATGAGAGAGAAGTAGACATAAGTAGTGTTAATTTTTTTCCCACACTTTTTTCTTGATTTGCAACACTTTTTGGCCAATCTAGCAGCTCAATCTAGCCCATAGGGGTTAGCCTTACACATGATCCTATCAATGGTGTTCGACAACAACTGTAATAAACAATTTTGTTAGGAAACTAGGAATCCAAGAAGTCGTGATGCTCTTATATTGTCAGGTCGGTTTAATACAATCAACAAACACATGAAAAGTTGGGTAGCTTCAATGATGCAAATGCATCATTGCAAAATAAGCGATGATACTGGAGTTGATGTGGTAAGTCACATTTCAAATTGTTTAACTGATTATTAAAACGTGGTATGTTTGTTATAATAGCCAACTTAAATGTTCAAACTGTAGCAACGAAAAACTCCAGAGGAATAGAAAAAAAACAAGAAATTCGAGTTTCAAGCAAGAATGAAAATACTTTTGCGCTCAAGCTAATATCCGTCTGCCCACTTTCTTTACTCTGATTCAGATGCACAAAAGTTGGCTTATCTACAGTGGATTGTTGAGCGATAAAGTCGTGCGGAAATGCATCCCCGCGAGCATTTGTTGGAATGTTTGGCTTGAAAGAAACTCCCGTTGCTTCACTGAAAAACAGACCGACTGAAGAATTATAATTGATTGCAATGTTAATTCGTTTCGTTGGGATTCCATCAACCACATATCCACCTTCAACAGTTTATATCTTCAAAATGTTATTCTTAACTGGAAAGTTTTGTTGTTTGGACCTCCATAGTAGTGGTGATTTATTTCTTGGGTTTTTTTTCTTTTGGTTTATTCCCTTTTTTCCTTTGCTCGGTGGCTTCCTGTATGATTCCTTTGTAATTAGCCTTCTTTCTTAATATATTTTTTATTTACCGAGAAAAAAAAGTTTCAAGCACGAAACATGTTTTTACATGCTCAGAAAGCTGAACCAATATAACCCTGATCTGTTAACATGATATCATGTATCAAAGGAATCACTTTACGAGACCATAAATATTTTTCTATAATCGGGTCTTCATATCTTCACCAGAAACAAACTCAAACCCTCAAGGTAACACTGGCGGATCCCGACATGATAATTCTAATATCAACAATATTAATGGAAATACAAAATTATATGATGGACCGGGTGTAATGATCCAACCCTCTACCGATACTGTCCCCATTTATCCACTGACCCGACCCTCCACCGATATGTCCCCACTTAGACACTACGGTTATTCGACAGTGTGGGTTTTCAACGAGCATCACTGCGGTAATCCATAAGAAACTTCCCGAGAGGTTACTTATCCTGGGATTACTCCCGCCCGAGCATGCTTAATTGCAGAATTTTCTGCCAACTCTAAAGACAATTATGATGATAAGGCCTCGGTGTTAGGAAAGGACAAACTATTACCTATATTCCGACCGGGGAACCCTACCTGCCGAACCGGGGTATTACAACAGGTGTCAAATTAACAAAAACGAACATAAAGACAACTCAAGATGTTGCATAATCATCAACTACAGAACTCAATATTCAAGAATTTTTTTCAAAAACAAGAAAAAAATGATATTGTTAAAATAGTAGAGCGTAAGAAAATGACTGCAGAAATGAAGAAAGATCGAAAGGTGGTTGAAAAGATTTTTTTAATGCACACATGAGAGGATTCTTGGAACTGGACACGTCAATGATGAATTTGATAAAATTTAGGCAGAGAAGGCATGACTACGCCCGACAAGCTTATTAGACTCGTACGAGTCGTGTCAAGAATTTGGAAAACGAATTCAAACATATAAGAAAATCGAATCTATTCAAAACCAAAGGTTTCATTTTTTATCAACGATTCTTGACTTTAAGACCGATCACTATGTAGTTGAACATGTAATATATCTATATTTAATTAAAAATAAAAGAGTGCAGGGTGTTTCTACCTGAGACCTCAGGTTCACGGTGCTTGATGTCCAACTGTAACACCCCAAAATTCGGATCTTGGATTAACCCAAATTCTAGAGGTTATGGGCGGGTATCGAAGCCTAAACCTACTTCTTGGCTTACATTTTCTGCCCACAATTCAATATCCAGGCGTAAAATAATTTAATTAGAGAATTAATATGCACCTCACTAATAAGTGTAAAATTCAAAGCACAAATATATAGGAAACAAACAGTACACAGTGGAAAACTGGGCAGAAACGTCGCAAAACTGACGTCTCAAACAGCCTACATTGTCGAGGCTCCACAAACTTCAATATAATTCCAAATTCTGATATTTACCTCAATTCTAAAACTAGACAGACCCAGCTTTCAAATGCACCTAAAAAATCCAGATTTTGAGTTCGTTTGGCATGTGAAAAGTATGCACAAATATGGTCACAGAACTGCGAACCTGCAGTTTCCAAATCTGGCGTACTGGACGTTGAAGGCCATAAATCCTAAAGGATAATTCGAAACACTGATCCCTTTGAACCATTATAGACAAGACATAGAGGAACATTTTTCGTTAAGAAAGTGTCGCCTAAATCCTTACTTATTGGTTCCAGTTTCGCAGTCAACAGGGTGCAGAAAAATATGTCAGAAACATGGTTTTTCAATTTGCAGTTTAAATATAGCTTTCAAAGACAATCACCATTCAACATAAAATCATTTCAAATGTATAACAGAAACTTCAAGGATAGTATTTCATGTATCTAAGTCTCCCATATTTATTCTCTCAAAGAAAAACATCAAAATACATGGAAATGAAACAAGAAGCAATGCACGCTTAAACTAAAGACTCCTCACTTGCTTCGCATTTCGATAAAATATGCAAAACGTCAATTGGGGTGAGATGATGGCTCAATAGGCTTACGTTCCCATCCTCAAAGAGATGCAGAAGAAATCTCAGAAAACATAAGGGATTAAAAGTAATGAAACGACGATAAAACTTCGAATAGTAAACAATGTATTCAACAAACAATATTCACAATACCAATGAAGTTTTCGGCAAATCAATCCATTTAGATTTCGATACATTGAGTCCACGGCACGAAAACCTTGGTTCGTGCACCCACCTATCGTTTCTCGGCACGGACACCCGCCATCGATGGTCGGGTAGCTACGTCCCCATGGGGATCATTACCCATTTCACTATATCGGGGATTATTACCCGGCACAAAATGGAACTATGTTCCAACTAACGGAAGACATGAACTCAACCAGTTTTCTTAATAACTTTCATTTGCAATCACGCGCATAAAGTTTATTCACATAGAACTCAACTGATTTCTTAATCAAAACAAAGCAAACCACGAAAGAATTCGTCAACAAGATCTATATTGTGTATGCTTATGGACTCTATTGTCACTTTCAAAATCAGAAAACATTCATGTTTGAAATCGACCCCTTTACAAACACAAAATGAGTAAGTTTTCCACCAACATAAATTGACAAAAAGAAAAGGGATATGTTTATTATGAATATGCAAACTTATTATAAAGAAATTCATTCTCTAATAGTCATTTATACAAACACGTTAAGTCCCTTAAGAAAATACTGAAAACACATTTGAACCCCTATTTTTTCTTTACAGTACCAAAACAATTTCACATAACAATTCTTGATAACAAAACCATCAATTCAGATCAGATTGCGCAAGTCGAAGAAAAACAACATAACAACCATGGAATTCAAAATATCAATTAAAATCACACAAGTAAAGAAAATTCTCAAAGAGAATGAGTAGTAAACCTACCTCAAATTAGCTCAATCCTAGCAATTTTTCCTTAGAATCCATCTCATGCCCTAGCTTCAACTCTAGGAAAATCTCTGGTATATAACCCCTACGTTTCAATTTCTTTTCCAAACTTTTCGTTTCCCAACAGCAATAAAACCCATTCTTTCCCATTTTCTCTATGTTCATAAATTCCCTTTTGTAAAAACATTTATCTCCATTTCCTAAACCCCTTGTGAACAAATGACTATTCCCACCGAAGCCTATTACTTCTAGAGGGGTGGAACAACATTATTTAATTTCTAAGCCTTAAAAATGTGTTCAACTATGAAACTGTTAAATAAAATGCCGAGTATCGAGAACTAGCAATAATAAATGTATAACTAGCCTATCCATGTACTGAAAACATAACAAGCAAAACGATAAGACTAAATTCCTCCCATTTAGTCTTAATCAAACAAATGAAAGAAAATAATAAAAAACGGATTATCGAGTATGGTTGATACCCGACCCGAAACATATATAAAATGGGTGAAGGAAAATGGAGGGTATCACATCCTCCCACCCTTATAGTAATTTCGTCACGAAATTAAGATAATCATACCTTTATAAAGATCCGGGTACTTCTCTTTCATTTCAGACTCAAGTTTCCAAGTTGCCTCTTTGGAAACATGATATTTACATAATACTTTAACGAATCGAATTGTCTTGGTTCGCAGTACTTGCTCTTTTGAGTTCAAAATAAAAATAGGCTCCTCTTCGTATGTAGCACCATCTTGAACTTCTAGGCCTTTCCAGTCGATGATGTGCGACTCGTCCGGTTTGTACAATCGCAAAACAGAAATATGAAAAAACATTATGAACTTTTCCCATTTGCGCTGGTAATTCAAGTTCATAGGAGACTTCGCCGACTCGTTTCGTGGTCTTGAAAGGCCCAATATATCTTGGTGCCAACTTACCTTCACTACCAAAATG
This sequence comes from Papaver somniferum, assembly GCF_003573695.1. Taxonomy (NCBI): domain Eukaryota; kingdom Viridiplantae; phylum Streptophyta; class Magnoliopsida; order Ranunculales; family Papaveraceae; genus Papaver; species Papaver somniferum. The sequence goes on along the minus strand of NC_039364.1, from coordinate 68,314,259 downwards.
GATTACTCCTTTTTGTGGGTTTACGCGAAGGAAAATGATGTCACCAATATAGAATTTCAAGGGTCTTCTCCTATTGTGAACATAGCTCTTTTGCCTACTTTGTGCAGCTAGGAGTCGTTGTCGAATAATTTGAATCTTCTTTGTAGTCTCGCGAACATACTCAGGTCCAAGAAGACTCTTCTCACCAACTTCAGCCCAGCAAACCAGTGATCTACAAGGTCGCCCATAAAGTGCTTTAAACGGTGCCATACCAATTCTAGCTTGGTAACTGTTATTGTAAGAGAATTCAATCAATTGTAGTTGATCGATCCAGCTCCCCTTAAAGTCTAAAGCGCAAGCACATAACATATCTTCAAGAATCTGGATCACTCATTCAGATTGTCCATCGGTCTGCGGATGGAATGCAGTACTAAGGCTCAAAGTCGTACTCATAGCCTTTTGGAAGCTTTCCCAAAACTTAGATGTAAAATGGGGATCTCTGTCGGACACAATGGACAAAGGGACTCCATGAAGTCTTACGATCTCTTTTACATAAAGTTGACTTAGTGTGCCAAGAGTGTCTGTCTTCTTTATATGAAGGAATTGTGATGACTTCATTAAACAATCCACAATTACCCATACAGTATCATGACCTGATGTTGTCCGAGGTAGTCCGGTGACGAAGTCTATGGTTATATGCTCACACTTCCATTCCGCAACATGCAAAGGTTGTAACAGTCCTGACGGTCTACGATGTTCTATCTTCACTTGCTGACAAGTTAGGCAACGAGATACATACTCTGCGACGTCCTTCTTCATACCACTCCACCAAAATTGCCTTCTAGGTCTTTATACATTTTTGACTCACCGAGATGAATTGAGTATTTAGACTTATGAGCTTCGTATAAAAACTTTCTCCTCAAAACACCAGGTACAACAAGCCTCCCAAAGTATCTTAATCCTCCATAAGATTGAATTTCACATCCATCCGGTCTAGTTCCATCAACAATTTTCCTGCATATTTCATTGAAATCATCACTATTCTTTTGAGCCTCCACTATCTCTTGAATAAGAACGGATTGCACCACTATATTACAGGCACGAACTTCTGTTTCTTTCTCTTCTAGGATCAACCCTTCAACTGCCTCATATGGCTTCCATGTATGTAAACCAAAACAAGCAAGAGTTCATCTTGATTTCCTACTCAAGGAGTCAGTGACAACATTTTCTTTACCTGGATGGTATTGCAAATTAAACTCATAATCCTTGATAAACTCCATCCAACGTTGTTGCCTTAAATTCAGATCCCTTTGAGTGAAGATGCATCACAAGCTTTTGTGGTCAGAAAATATCTCAAACTTCTCGTCGTAAAGATAATGCCTCCAAATCTTCCAAGCAAAGACAATGGCGGCCAATTCTAGATCGTGGGTTGGTTAGTTCTGTTCATGAGACTTTAGTTGTCTAAAAGCATAAACCATCACTCGTCCACGCTGCATTAGTATGCATCCTAGTCCTTTCAAAGACGCGTCGCTGAAAATGACATAACCCACTCAACTTTCTGGTGTAACTAGAATCGGTGCTGAAGTTAACTTCTCCTTCAAAGTATGAAATGATTTTTCACATTCCTGATCCCAGAAAAATCTCACCCCTTTTCCTTTCAACTTTGTCAGCGGTGCTGCAAGACTTGATAAGCCTTCTACGAATCTTCTATAATAACCTGCTAAGCCAAGGAAGCTTCGAATTTCAAACACATTCTTCGGTTTCTCCTATTTGAGTACAACTTCAATCTTAACTGGATCCACACGTATTCCATCCTTAGTTACTACACGACCCAAAAATTGCACTTCTTGAATCCAAAATTCGCACTTGTTAAATCTGTCATACAGCTGGTGATTCCTTAAATTTTCCATGGTAATACGCAGATGTTCAACATGCTCCTCTTTGGTCTTGGAATAAATCAAAACGCCATCTATGAATACCATAATGAATTTATCCAAGAAGGGTCGAAATACACGATGCATCAAATCCATGAAAGCAGCTGGAGTATTAGTAAATCCGAAGGGCATGACACAAAATTCAAAGTGTCCATATCGTGTTCGGAAAGCAGTCTTGGGTATATCTTCATATCGAATCAGAAGTTGGTGATAACTAGTTCTCAAATCAATCTTTGAGAAGAATTTTGCTCCCTTAAGTTGATTGAACAAGTCAATTATTCTTGGTAGTGGATATATATTCTTCACAGTAACAACATTTAACTTGCGGTAATCAATACACAAACGAAGATACCCATCTTTGTTCTTTACAAAGAGAACAGGTGCGCCCCAAGGAGAAGTACTAGTTTGAATAAAACCCTTCTCTTGTAATTCTGACAGTTGCTTGTCGAGTTCCTTGAGTTCTGTCGGTGCCATACGGTACAGCGTAACTGAAATTGGTGTCGTCCCCGGAAGAAGATCAATTGTAAACTCAACTTCACGCTTCGGCGGTATTCCCGGTAAGTCATCAGGAAAAACATCAACATAATCTCTAACTATTGGAATTTCCTCAATAGTAACCCCACTAGACTTACTGTCACTACCCATATGAGCTAAGAAGTTAAGACTACGACACAACTTTGATTGTATACCACACAAAATAATACTAGTAACGAAGTCAGGAGAATACCTTACAGCATCAAAACAAAAGGATACACCATCCTTGGAAAGAAAAGTTACCCTTTTCCTAAAACAATCCACTAAGGCTCGATATTTCCCAAGCCAATCCATGCCTAAAATAACATCAAACGATGTCATTCCTAAGACAATAAGGTCTCCTGATAGTTCTTGATCACCAACCCGAACTATAGAAGACTGGAAAATACGACCTAGACTAACACTTGCAACTGGTGTTATCACATGAAACATTTTCTCTAATGGTTCAGAATGCAAATCCAAACGTAAAACAACCCGATCAGAGATAAAGGAATGAGTAGCACCCAGATCGAATAAAACATTAACCCAAGAATTGAATAAAAGAAGTGTACCTTCAACTACAGCATTGTCGGCATCTCCCTTAGTCTTTACTGTTGCAAACGCCTTTCCTTGTTGATTAGTCGGTGGTGCTGGTCTCGCTTGATTAGGCTTGTTCTGTGGAGCGTTGTTACCACGATTACTGTGTCGAGACCTTTGTTTGTTAAGAAGAGGAAAAATCCTACGAAGGTGTCCAGGCTTGCGGCACTCATAACAAGTCTTTTCTTGCACATTATTGTTGTGAACCACGTATCCTCTCTTCGGTGCATTATCTTGCCTTGGCTTCTTAGGAGGCTCATTTATGTTTTTAAACTTATTTCTCTTTCGATCCTTCCGTTCTCGAAACTCTTTGTAGGCTGTCTCAATAATCAAGGCCCTCTCAAATATTTCATTACGACTCGTGAGCATTTGTTGTGCAAGCTTCAAACGAATATCTGGCAGCATCCCCTTTTGGTACTTAATTGCCTTCAAGTGCTCAGTTTTCACCATATCAGTAGCATATCGAGATAGCTCATCGAACCTCATATCATACCTCAAAACGGACAAGCCCTCCTTCTCCTGATCCAACTGTATGAATTCCATTATCTTGGCATTTTTTAAAGCTACATGAAAGAACTTTTGGAAGAAAAGTTCTTTGAATTCATTCCAAGTAAGGTTCTGCATCCCTTCCTTCGTTTTGGTCATTGTCCACCAATGACCAGCAGCGTCTTGAAGGTAATACGTAGCAATTTTAACTCGAAGACGATCCTCTACCTCAAGCAATTCCGTTCTCTTCTCCATTTCTAGTAATCAATTCTCGGCATCCAAAGTATTTGGTGTACCCTTAAATGACGTTGGATTATACTTATGGAATTCATCCATCACCTTAAAATCATCGCGTACCTGAGAACCTGACGTGCTTACCTTATTTGCAAGCAAACTGGCAGTCATTTTTCGAATTGCTTTAGCTAGCACTTCAGTTCCATTTCCACCATTCTCAGTAGATTTATTATTGACTTCAGGAGGTACATCACCAACCATATCCTATATAGGATATAACAAACAATTCAAAGAGGTACCTATATATTTAGCTAACAGTCCTAAATGGTTCAGTAAGAATCGCATAATATCAAGTGACAATCAAGCTAACACTCCAAACAAACATAACAAGCAATCAATCAAGCCAACGATACAAACAAACCTAACAAGCAACCAATCAAAGAGTTTTTCTTTTTCATAAGAGAAAATGTACCTAAGGTCCCATGTAAGATCTAATGCTCTGATACCAACTTGTAACACCCCAAAATTCGGATCTTGGATTAACCCAAATTCTAGAGGTTACGGGCGGGTATCGAAGCCTAAACCTACTTCTTGGCTTACATTTTGTGCCCACAATTCAATATCCAGGCCTAAAATAATTTAATTAGAGAATTAATCTGCACCTCACTAATAAGTGTAAAATTCAAAGCACAAATATATAGGAAACAAACAGTACACAATCGAAAAACTGGGCAGAAACGTCGCAAAACTGACGTCTCAAACAGCCTACGTTTTCGAGGCTTCACAGACTTCAAATTCTGATCTTTACCCTAATTTTAAAACTAGACAGACCCAGCTTTCAAATGCACCTGAAAAATCCAGATTTTGAGTTCGTTTCGTCTGTGAAAAGTATGCGCAAAGATGGTCACAGAATTGCGAACCTGCAGTTTCCAAATCTTGCGTACTGGACGTTGAAGGCCAGAAATCCTAAACGATAATTCGAAACACTAATCCCTTTGAACCCATTACAGACAAGACATAGGGAAACATTTTTCGTTAAGAAAGTGTCGCCTAAATCCTTACCTATTGGTGCCAGTTTTGCAGTCAACAGGGTGCAGAAAAATATGTCAAAAACATGGTTTTTCAACTTGCAGTTTAAATATAGCTTTCAAAGACAATCACCATTCAACATAAAATCCTTTCAAATGTATGACAGAAACTTCAAGGATAGTATTGGGGAATTACTCATCTTTACAGGGGAGGTAATGCAAATTACCAATCTTTACAGGGGAGGTAACACAAATTACTCCAAAAAAATAAAAACCACGTATAAGTTAGTGCTGAGTCAGCTAACTTGAAATAAACGGAATTATTGACGAGAGGAGGTTTTGCTAATTTAAATTTTTTTAGGGGAGGTAATGCAAATTACCAATCTTTACAAGGGAGGTAACGCAAATTACCCCGATAGTATTTCATGTATCTAAGTCTCCCATATTTATTCTCTCAAATAAAAGCATCAAAATACATGGAAATGAAATAAGAAGCAACTACAAGAAAACTTGGCATTAGTGACTACCCAGATTCAGTAGGTACGGGCCTTTTTTGGTGTTCGAAGCTCTATAGCAACCGTCATGGCAACGGATAGGCTGTGCTGCTGAAGCTTGATTTGCTAAAGATCTGTACCAACCATATTGTTGGAATAGATATCTTTCAACTATAGTAAAGCGACTCAAGCTTTAGTCGGCACAATTTTCCGGTAACGATTAACTGTCGTTGGTAAAGCATATAGCATTTGTTGCTGAACAATTTAACCCACAAAAATATTCGTTGTTGAAGACTTGAGCATTATTGGTTGAGGTGGACAATTATAAAACGTTGTCAACCTCTAAAGGATTTAACTTATTGAATTTTAGTTGTTGCGGCTGCTGGTGAAGGGTTGTAACCGCTATATGACTTGATGGAAGAGAGTTTCCTCCCACTAAATATTAGTGGCTCAAGAGTTCAAGCTTTTGCAATGTTCGTTGGACAAGAATTTCAGCCGCAGTTTTTTCAGTTGGTTCAAAGGTTCTACCACAACCTTTTTGTTGGTCAAGGTTTTTATCCACCAACTTTCGGTTGTATCAGGTATTAGTTCTGAGTTGGTGAAAATCTCTAGAGACATGTTTAGTTCGGCTGCTCATAGGTTTGAGCCATACACAATCAGTTGCCCAAGATATTATTAGTGTTGCTCAAAGTCATGTCCCGCTACATATTTGAGTTGTGAGAGGGTAGTCTATCAAGAATATCATGAAAAATAAATGCAAATATCATTTTGATAATAAAATTCAACATCACCGACTCATTAACATTCAAAATATTCCAAAATATATTCAAAACATCCAACTACAATATACATATATAGAGGACACACTGGCCTAATCGGAGATTTGAGGGGGCTGAGAGTCTGGATCTTTACTTAGTTATGCTCTCACTACTAGCTGCTGAGAGATTGGATCTTTACTTAGCTTAGCTCTCACTGCGGAGATGATTGGATCCAAGGTTTCTGAAGGAACACCTTCAACTGGGTTGTGGATCTCCAGCTTGAATGTTCTCTGCAACAACAATAACAACAATAATGATCAGAATGCTAAATAACGTGACACCCATTTGCAAATTATTTCTAGAACTTATTTTCCTTTTAGTTTTGGAACATATGATCAGATGGGGAAAATTTCAGTAGAAAGAGAAAATTCCCAAGTGTATACAAGAGTGCTTGTGGGAGGAAACTGGTTTATATCATATATAATTCCAAGTTGCCTATAATGGATTTATCTCTGTAATATACTTCATGAGTATGCTCCTCGAAAAACAAATTTTCCAACACTGCCAAACACAAGTTACTGTAAGCAAAACTCATGTAAAACATCGCTACCAATACAACAGAAGACAAGATATACAAAGTTACCAGTTTCAAACTAGATGGCATTCCGAAATCTCTAGTCCTTTCGCTCTAGAGAGATCAATACACTTAGCATTGTGATAGGTGTCTAAAACATCTTGATATTTATATATAGTTTATGATTTCTTCGCTATGTTTTCTTGTAAATTACGTATTATTACATGTGTTTTGAGTTTATTAGGTATTTTGGAGTCATTGGAGCGAAAGAATAGAATTAAGGGCTCAATCCATTGCTTGGAGTCAGTGGGGACTGCGAAGCTAGCAAACACAACAAGTATCTATGTGGGATAGAGGAGGTTTAGCTAAGGGGTTGTCACTGGGTGGCCCATATCCATCATTCGGGTGCCTAAACCCCTCTCACGCTATAACCTAGCAGAACTATGTGGAGATTTTCAGTCTAATTCTTCTAAACGGACCAAGATGCTGCTGCCAAGCTCTCTCATTCTTTCAAGCCGGCATGAGTCGCGCTGGTTAAGGTCAGGGAAGATTGTATTGGACAACCAGTTCACCGAGAAGAACAAGGAAGAACAGCTCATTGTTGCTGTGAAGTAATGGAAGAATAGAGAGAAGTTTGAGTCAAGAAATCAGATATGAAGAAAGGGGATCTGGGAATTGTTGAATCGATGAGTTCTGGGTTTGTTCTTGAAGAATTGAGGGCTCGAGCTGAACAAGGAAGTTGGGTTGTGCTTGTAATCATGGCTTGACAGAGAAATATAGGGACTGGTGATTGGCAGTGAAGATGGTGGTCGATTTAGGTTATGGTGGTTATGAACTGAGAAGAACACAGATTGTGGTTAAGAAATGGTGGGGCAATTGAGTCTGAGGAGAGTCCGAAATGGAATTGATCTGTTATGATACCGTGAAACCAATAAATGAGAAAGTGGCGTTGATGTTTGAATGGTTAGGAGATTGATTGAGCTGCAGGCAAGGGTTCTGGTGCGAGAATGAATCTGAGAAATTTTGGAGAGAAGGGTCTAATTGAGTTGTATACAGGGATTTGGTTTTGAGCTGTAGAAAGTGGCAGTAAGGTTAGATGGCTTGTTTGAGATGAAACTGGTGTTGCAAGTGAAAGAAATTTGGTTGTGATGTTAGAAGCTTGAGCTGCTGCCGTAGCTGGGAAGATAAATTGAACTATAGCTGGATGAATTTGCAGTTACAAGATGATGCTGAGCATGCTGAGGAGACTAAGATGAAGAATTAAGCTTCAAGGAACTGGAAGGGTTTTGAGCAGCTGATGTGAAGCAATACTTTGAATCTGAAGCTGCAAGTGAACTGAATCAAAGATTAGATGGTTGTTGTGGTTACGTTGGATGGGTGAAGAAGTTGAAGTTGATTGTGTTACCCATGGAATTTGTCGAGGGCTGAAGGCAGTGTGAATGAAATTTTTAGGAGGCCTTGGAATTGATGAGCTGCAGGATTGAATTGCAGACGAATGAATGTTAGGATTGAGACTCACAGGAAAGGTATATGGCTTGGGAAAGTAAAGCAGCTGGAGTTGTGTAACTGCAGTCAGTCCATGGTTGTTGCTGTGGTGAACTGAAATGAGGTAGAAATTGCAGTTGCAGGTGCATATGCAATGGAATGGCTGTGTAGCTGAAGGCAATCGATGGTTGCAATTGGTTGTGGTGCTGATCCATGGGGAATGGTGGAATTAACTCAGTTAAGCTTTATGTGTTCTTGAAATTGGAGCTTTTGCCGTGGAGTTGTAGTTGCTGTGCTGAGATGCAGATGAATTGTGGTTGTGTAGGTCTGAAGATGAATGAATGAGCAGATGGGTTTGAGCTAAGAATGAGTTGGTAATTGCAGGACTTGGATTGCAGTCATTTGGTGCTGCTGAGAATGAATGAACGCAATACAGGGAACAAATGGAAGTGCTGAAATTATATGGTTGTGGCGCAGAGAACTGAAATTCTGAGCTGAAATGCAGTGGCTGTTGATGTTGAGTAGGATGATCCAGAAGGTGGACTTCTTGAACTGGATTTGCAGCTGCAGTTGTTGTTGGTCATGTATGGGGTGCAGTCTGATTGGATGTTGAGTTTGGGCTGAAGTGAAAGTACTGACCTAGGTGAATGTTAGGGCTCAGAGAAGGGGAATGACGGTATTGAATTCATGGAGGAGATGCAGATAGGCTTGTTGAGTTGCAGTTGCAATTCAAGTTGCTGGAACAGTTGTGCTGCATAAAGGGAAGTTGGAACTGGTGATTGCAACAGAAGCTGAGACGATATTGCAGCTGAGATTGAGATGATACTGTATCCGACTGTGGAATGATGGCAGGATGTGAGTGTGATGTGTTGCTGGCCTTGTGACTGAAGCAGCGTTGCAGCTGTGCAGTGTTGTTATCGTGAAGGTTACATGGATTAGATGAATGTATTAGGTTTACAGGGAAAGCTTTGATCCTGCATAGAACCTCGTGGTCTTGATGGCAATACAGTGGAGGGAAGCTGCAGAAATTGTGCGAAAACACACCGAGAATGGCGAGACGGTGGTACTGGTTCCGGTTGTCGTATTTCGGAACGGAAAGTGAGAATCATAAAGTTTCACTGAATCATGAAGGGGGTACGAGTCGGATGTAAAGTTTGGCGGCCGGGTATATGAGTTTGGAGCTACGCTTTTGGGTACGTTTTCGCAAGAACAAGGAATCGGCTTAGATGGTATTTTGTGAATGTTGAACTGCAGAGAACTAGAGTTGAGCTGCTGGAGCCTGGAAGTAACTGCCTGGCGACAGTTTCCTGATATGTCAGATGGCCAGAATCAGTTTCCGGGTGACCATATTCCGGCGACGGTGACCGAGTACCGGCGATGACGTCAGCAACCCGACGAGCAGTTTTGACCCAAAGAATTCAGAGAAGATATCATCCACACATGGACTTGGACTTGGTGGACCAATTGGAGATGGACTTTTGAGAAGAACGAGGCGCTACCTAATTGAAAAAGATTATCCTTTTGGGAGAAGAGTTATAAAAACGAAATCCTTAACCAGTTAGTGAATGAGAGATTAAATATCAATTCTAATTATTAAGACAAGAACATGTTAGTGAATGAAAACGAAATCCTTAACCAGTATTCTCATCTTATTTGATTTGCTTGTTTATTTCTTTGCTTTGCTTTTATTTTAGTATACTTTTATATAAATCAGAAAATTCCCCCTTGTTATCTATAAGAAACCATAACATATTGACAATCCAAGACCTCTCTGTGGGAACGATCCTTTCTTGCCCTTGCTTCATTATATATTTAGAGTAGTAAGAAAGTGTAATTATTTTTGACGCCTACGACAGCGATCACATTGCGACCACCCTCAATGTTCAAGACACCATTATAACTCATCTTCACTGAAATACCCGTGTTGATTTATTGACAAAGTCGTATTACCATGTCCGCAAATCAAAATCAGTAATGTGAGAAAAGGAAAGAGAATTGTTATAGACTAGAAAGAACTTAATAGGTGTTCGATGAATCGTAAGTTTAAGGTTCTGAAATACCGTCAAAACCCGACTCTTTTGGATTCACTGAAATATTTCCCAATGATCCATGAAAAATAACTACCAACGTCAATTAGTACTAAAGCTCCTAAGTCATTATGAACATAATGTGGTACATCAGGATCCACCATCTATCTCTCTGCCTCATCAAAATTCACAAGCAGCTTCCCAGGAATAGTTCTGTTAACAAATTTTGAGAGTATGATTATGATAACACCACAAAATTTAAATGAAAATTAATATACTAAAAAAGAAAAATAGATTCCAGAGAATGGTTCCATCGTGCCTAAACAGAAGCTCCTAAAAAAGGCACCAGCATGATACAATAGAAAATGCAGCAGAAAATTTTTTACCTTGAATTTGCATGCATGCCTTGGGAAGACAACAAGCTTGGCCTTGTATGTCTTAAGAAGCTGGACAATGGTTTGGAGCCCTTCAAATGACTTATTTCTATGCCTGTGGCCACCGATACCAATTCTAGGAACAAGATTTTTAGGAATTCCAGCACCCTGTGAAAGTAAATTGCAAGAAGGTTATTAATCAACCCTATGTGTTGCTGAAATGTAGAGATACCAAATCAAATGCAAATATAAGTTATCGGTTACAGTTGTTTCAAGTGTCAGTGTAATCATAAGGAAACATTCATTTTACCGCAGTATCACAGGGGTTGAGAATATCTAACTATGGCAAAGAATAAAAGAACTCTTTTCATTGCCTTGACTTCAGCGTGATGCGCGTTGAGTATCAACATATATACTAATCCTAGTTCTCTAACACGCTAGTACGCTTCTAACACATCCCACACAATCAGGTGCTACCATACTCTTTATTAAAGTAGTAAATGATGAAATTTCTCATTGGTAGCAAAGCAAAAACCCTCGGCAGCAGTTTGAGACGACTTCTCTGATGCTTCGATAGCGCCTCGTTTCCGAAGGGCCTTCTATGCCGCCTCTGCATTGAAAAAGTGAAAGAATAAACAGAAGTTACTTATAAGAGATCACTAGGATTTAAAACATGTATTAATGCAGTTCAAGAAGATCTTAAAGAACTTCACAACTTGGGTATTTAAAAAACTTACTTTATCTTTGCCTATGTTCATTTCCTGCACACTTTCTGCTAATTCCAACAATAACGCCCAATCAGTTCTTACCAAACATCAAACTAACAGTTAATATCCTATTCTGAAGCAATGAAAATTATATGAGAATGACTGGCAATAAGCTGACCATAAACACGCTTGAGAAAAATGTCAGTTCTGCTGCTGCATGACTGCAAATAAACAAGAACAGATGAAACAAAAATGCAATGTAAACAATAAAAAGACTACACCATTATTCCCTACTTCAGTTTCTTACAACAACATAAAAAAAATTTAACAGTGATTTCTGTACTACAAAAATCAATTTTCTAATCCTTATTCGTTTCTCACCTACAAATAAAAAAACCAAACAATAATCAGATCTAAACCATAAAAAAGGTAATCAAAAACATCTGACAAACTAGGGATTTCCTCCAATGAGAATCTAGGTACCAGTACCATGCAATTGGAGTCATGGAATTCGACAATCTCCTTGAGTGGGTATCTACTAATAACATCACTATCGTTGTAGAAGACAAAAAATGGCTCACAAGAGTCATCAATCAAAGCTCAGGTCCAGCAGCGCCTAGGTTCAATCTCTTGAGAACGAGTAATCTTGATCCCGAGATTTGGCTCAAAACCTTGAAAAAACATGAGCATCAGCTGCAAAATCAAATAAATTAATCAAAGCAAGCCCCAATTGCATCATATTGGAGCATCGTTCAGGGATTTGAAAGATGAATTTTACCTTTGGTTGTTCGGTGATTCCAATAGCAAAACAAGCCCCTAAGCTGCGACCCTAAATCCAACGCCAAAGTAACCATGTTCAACAAATGAATACTCCATCAGCAAGTCTGTAATTAAAGCACTTGATTTGTAATTCTAAAATCAGAAGAAAAAAAATCTACAGAGAGACAGGATTGAAGGATTTACCTTCCGTTTTTTTTTTCTCGCATCTGCGTCGTCGATTTGCTCGCATCTGTGTCGTCGATTTGCTGTAGATTAAGAAAATGATCTTAGATTTTCTTATCTATTAATGAAGAAGAAGAAGGAGGAGAAGGGTGTAAGGCCGCCGCTGAGAGAGGAGAGGAGAGAATGGAAGAAAAAAGAATATGAGAGTGAGATGAAACCAATGTAGTCAATATCGGCGGTATCGGCCGATATTTCGGATATCGGTCCAGAACGATACGATAAGAAGGATATCGGGGATACGATATTCGCCCGATAATATCGGCCGTATCGGTCGATACGAAATTTCCTACATTTCCCGATATGAGACGGTATTGGTCGTTTTCTATAAAATTTAAGGGTAATTTTGGCGAAGAAAGTCTTCCAGGTGGTAGTAGAGGTGCATGTAGCTCTCAAAGCAAGTTATTAAAGTTACTCTTTTGTTTTTTTGATAAAATTGATGTTATCTATTATATCTTATCCGAAAATGTGTGGAGAAAATGTTTAATATAAAATTATAGTCTCTAAATTTAGAACCGATATTTCAACGATAATATCCCCGATATAAAATCGTACCAGTGTATCGGTCCCGACCGAGATGAACCGATATCCGATATTAACTACATTGGATGAAACGAAGGAAAAGGATAAGGTCTAGGGTTAGTTTTAAGTGTGTGGTGTACGTGTACCCTGGGAATGAATTAGTGCAATTGTTTGGGACAAGTCACCCATCCTTACGATGATAGACACATTTTTGTATCGAAATTGTCCTATGTGTCTCTATTGTTAGTGCTTGATTTTATACTTATTATGGTATTTTTATGTTTGTGTAGGTATTTTCGGAGAAATACACTTGTGTGGAAAAAGTTGCTAAAAAATGGTATTTGGACCTTTGGAGGACAGCTGCTAAATGGACCCCAATTTCAGTTAAGGGGCACTCAATTACTAAGGGGCACCACTGTTACTATTTGCACCCAGGGCGCCGAATGCTATTCACACCCCCTTATCTTTTAGGGGGAGGTCATCCCCAACCTTTTGAAATCATTTTTGGCGGGAATTTGTTGTAGTCACGGGAAGAAATTTCTGTTCGAGAATTGGACGTATTTAAGAGAGATTCAATCACCGAAAATCGTTGGGATGGACTTGCTAGGATTAAACAGGGTCGAGATGTCTTCTTGGATCGAGTAAACTGGGCTGGATAATCGTCTTCGACGAAACAGAAAGAAGATAAACTCGGGTTTCCTGAATTGATCACAAAGAGATTTTGGGAGGATATTTGGTCGGATATTGATTGGTACTGAGCTGTAACGATGTAACAGAGCCGGTAATGTTGTTAGTTTTTAGAAATAGGGAAAGCTACGTGGAATTGGAGAAAACAGGGGGCATGCATTTTTCTCGGGTTTTCTGTGGATTGAATATAGAAGATACGTGAAGATTTGTTGCTGCATGAGAGTGACTCAATTGTGTATGGGTTTACAACGTGTTTGGAGCGTATCTGCTGAGGATTATCACGTGCAGGAGAAGAAACAGGAAAGAAAATATTCTCGTGAACTGGCAGGGAGCAAATGAAGATTTCGGGAGTTATTACACAATATTCTTGACCCTGTGAAGGGTATAAATAGGTGCTTCGAGTATCAGAATGAGGATGGAGAGTTAGGGGATAGAATAGAGCACCACAGAGTCGAAAAATCAAGCTGCAGAGAAATCAGCAGCAGCAGAAAAATACTGAAGAACACGAAGAACGGACCAGCAAAGACAGTCGTTTTTCTACAGTGATAACGACTCACAGCCGAGGGTCGTACATCAGAGGCAAAATTATTTGCTACAGTATCAGTGACACATACTGTGGGTCGTTCTGGTTTGTAACACATATAACTGTTACAAACCCGGTTTTCATTATATTTCTCCCTTTTCATCGTTTGTAAACCATTTTTGAGCAATAATAATGAATTTCGAGCGTGTTTCCAACAACATGATGAGCTAAACCTTATCACTGGAACAACGGAGGAAGTAACTTTTCATGATTGTGGTAAATGATTAATTCTTTTATTGACGTTTTGCATAGATTTAATTGCTTTATGATTTCTGTTAATTATTTGTTATTTTGTTAGATGCCGCATGCTTAGTTCTAAATACTTTAGATGCGTCATGCTTTTAACTTACAAATAATATTTTACGAAATCTATTTTTGGCAAAAAACTAGAGTCACAACTTCTTTTGTTTGAGCTATATTGTCTAGAGTTAATGACTGAACCATGACAATATGAAAAGTAGTGGAATCCCGCGTCTCAGCGTCTCTTCATCTTGTGACAAATTGTGTATATATATTTTTCCTTATTTTCTTTATTGAGTCTTAAAACAAATTCTCAACAAATCTGAGTGAACGAATCATCTTACTACAACATCATTGAAAATACATCAATTTTTGGCGCCGCCAACGCTGATTTGTTTATAAATTTGTTTTTAGGTTTTATTTTATTTGTTCTTTTTTGCGCGTTTTGGTATTTTTGTTTGCTTTCAGATTTGGAGCTAAGCTAAATAAAATGGGAGAAAGTGCTGAAAAGAAAGGCAAAGCCAAAAAAAGAAAGAAAAGAGAAATCCAAAAGGAGTGAAGAAGAAGATTTTGTATATTATTTTATTTTATTTTTTTTAGAAATTGTAATTAGGGTTATATTTTTGTAATCTTTTATTTTTGGACCTTTTTTTCTTTTTAGACTTTTATTTTTGGACATTGGACATTTTTTTTAAACCCTACGGAAGGGTAGTTTCAAAATAAACTGCACAGGGAAGGACGGAGATTACGATATCGCCTCGGCCCCTCGGGTTCGTACATGACATAGGAGTTGTGGCCCGAGTCGACTTCAACGGTTCATCCCCCATCTAGAACGGGAAGTAAGAATTCTAAGCACCCGCGAATCCCCTGTCAGCGGGTTTACTGGATGATTTTGTATGCATATATGTTGAGGACCTGAAATCGGATTTAATTTTCTAGTAAAGGGAAAGGCCTGGCCAAATCAAGATAAGGACTCGGATTTCATCAACGTTTCCTTCTTGCCCGTCTTAGGAACACGTAACCTACGCGAACCTAAGCTTAAAATACTGACTAGAACGAGACTGATAGGGTAACGAGCTTAATAGGGAAGTCATTCGAAAAATATTGGTTATTCTTTTAAGCATACTTCAAAGTTCATGATGGTTTCTGTGAGTTGAATGCGTGACTGCGCCGCCTTGTAATGCGGTGAGGCCTTGGGTATCAAAGCTCCACGCAGCTTCCCTCGCCTCTATTCAACTTGCTTTGACTCGGATTGATTCCAGAGGGGTTTGCTTAAATTGTAATGAATTCCCTTTCGAAGGATTAGAAGCTGGTCTAGAAACAATCTAAGTGGAGCCATCATGCTTTTTGTTTGCTAGATAAATTAGGCTTGTTGTGGTCGAGTCAGCCTTCTTTGTGTTTGTTTAGAATTCCCTTGCAGTTAGGATGTCAAACTGGTATTATAATAGCCATCACAATGAATATGATTATTCAACTGAACAATATGGACATTACTCTTACCATAGTGTGAATAGTGGTTGGGAACGCCAACCTTTGGAAGGATCGGGTCATACCCTGGTGAGCCCAATTACTATCCACACATGCATAAGTATTACGAGCAAGAAGATTATAGTACTAGTTCTTCGTCTCTAGAGGATACAATCAAACTATTGAAAAGTAGTCCTTTTTATGATCCCTCTGTTCCTATTCCTCCTTTAGAAGAGTCCCTCAGGAAGTTAGCTGAGTCGACGCGTAAGTTAGCTGAGATGAATAGTATAATTATAGATGAAAGAAATACAATAATGAGTAAACCTTCTTTAGAAGACCACCTCAAGCGGATAGCCGAGACGAACGAAAGAATTGCTCGAAATTACTTGAATTGCCAATATAGTGTATCCAATAATACCCTTGAGAATGAAGATAGTTATTTACATAATCAAGATAACGAGGTTAGAATTGGTAGCACTACTTGTTTTGATGAGGTTCGATCTTTTTCATGTTATTATGATGAGGATAGTGTTGATGGAGAATCATACTTATGTAGGAATAGTGATCAGGAAATGGTTACTCCAATTGAGCTTTACAATGATAATATTATTTCTAGTTCAAATCCAAATAATTTTAATAATTATTCACCTATTCAAAAGGACGAGGATTTGACTAGAGATACCGTCGTTTTAGACGATGTAGTATTTCCTGTTTACAAAGCCGATAATGATTTAGAGGAACAAGTTTATTCTGAGAATAATGTTTTAGAGTCTAGCGATTTAGAAACAATAATCTTAGACGAAGAAGATGAACTCATAGAGCTGTTAAATATGAGTGAGGATGCATCACCTGAGTATAACCTAAAAGAAGCAATTGACCATTTTCAGGATTCCGATGATCTAGAAATTGTAGTTAGTCTATCTAGAGACACCCAAAACTTTAAGTTTGGGGGTGATTATCATTCTCCCTGTGCTTTAGATATAAATCTTAGAAAATCCCCTCGTGTAGGACTTGACATTTGTGCCTCAACCATCTTACAAGATTATCTCCATACACGTTTTCCCGAACCTAGTAATGTCCAAAAAGAAGCTCAGTTGTTAGAAACCCATCCTCTGGTTGATGTGGTTAACCCAGGCTATGATACCAAGATTGACTTTGTTTTCCCACCAAAAACTTTTCTTCTAATTGTGGGAACATATGATTTTCAGATGTGTCTGTTATTAAGTTTTGAGACTAAACCTAATTACTTTAGGATATTAGGGTCGACACATTTTCTTAAGAATGACCATTATTATGGTCAACTTTGTGAGTCAAATCTAATTGACTTAGAGGATCCCCAATTATTCAGGTTGTTGTTAAGTGTTTCTAAGTTCTTAGTTGAGTTTTTCCAGACTCTAATACCTGAACCGGATCTTAGCTTTGAGGAAATCCAACCGATGAAAACCTTTTATTTATACCCTTTTATAGAGCCCGAACCTGAACCACAACTAGATGTAGTTGTCTTAAGCAAGGGTATGTTCGGTATCTTCTTGATCTGTTGCAGTTTCCTCTTCTTGTGGGTAATACTTTTTGATGCAGATGACCCACAATTATTCCGGCTACTGCTATATGATTCTACGAGGTGACTAATTCTTCTAATGTCTGGCTGAAGACTTTAAACTTAGCACTTCTTGGGAGGTAACCCATACTCATGCAACACGGTAATATCTTTCCTTAACTCTTTTGCTTCAAGTGGTAACAGTTTCTCCTTGTTCATGCTTTTAATTTTATCTTTAGAACATTGAGGACAATGTTAGATTTAAGTTTGGGGGTATGGGAGAAACTTTTTAGTTGCAGTTTAAATAAACTCCAGAGCCTAGAAATTTATGCATATTAAGGATAGCACTAACCTATCTAAGTGGATGGAAACATCTTGGTTGTAGGAGTTGAGGAACCAATCTGATTAGATGGAAACATCTAAAGAGTCTATTCATAAAAGCACAGAGCTCAGGTGTTAGAATTAAAAAAAAAACATGGTAGTTTCGCCATATCTCGTTGAATCCTAATCCTTTTTTTTTTTAAGTGATTTGGTGGGGCACACGATTCAAGTTGTTACGTTTGCTAGGTTTTAATTGGGTGATTGAGATACCAAAAAAAGAAGAAAAAAAAAGACCATACCATCAGACCAACCGGAATAAATTCAATAAAGTCGACCACTGGTGCCCTTGTATATGCCAGTTGTGTTGACCTAGAGTTAGGTTTATCGACCACTGGTCCCCTTGTATATGCCAGTTGTGTTGATATTAGTCAGACAAGTATCTCAGTCCATTAGGATAGGTCCATCTTGGCAGAGGCCTTCAGACAGATATGGGAAACACCGTTCACTTTAAACCATCTATCTTTTCTCTTTATTCATCTTCTTAATCTTTCCATGTGATTGGTTGACTCCGATTATGATGTACAGAAACTATCTGAGTAGAGCTCTGTCACTTTATATGAATTTTAGTATGCTTGAGTGCAAACTCGTGTACAACAATTGGAATTTCGCATCAGTGTACTTCCTCCTGTAGTCAATAGGTATGCCAACCAAGGAAATTCTTTAGTGCCTTCCAAGGTTCTGCATAGATAGCTAGGGTCTGGAGTAATGGTTTTGTGGGTACACCTCTGGTAAACCCTCCCGAGATTAACTCGGTTTTATTTTTTATTAGTTTTGCTCGAGGACTAGCAAATAATAAGTTTGGGGGTATTTGATAGACACATTTTTGTATCCGAATTGTCCTATGTGTCTCTATTGTTAGTGTTTGATTTTCTACTTATTATGGTGTTTTTATGTTTGTGTAGGTGTTTTTGGAGAAATACACTTGTGTGGAAAAAGTTGCTCAAAAAGTGCTATTTGGACCTCTGGAGGACAGCTGCTAAATGGACCCCAATTTCAGTTAAGGGGCACTCAATTACTAAGGGTCACCACAGTTATTATTTGCACCTCATGGCGCCGAATTCTATTCACACCCCCTTATCTTCTAGGGGGAGGTTATCCCCAACCTTTTGAAATCATTTTTGGCGGGAATTTGTTGTAGTCACGGGAAAAAAAATTTGTTCGAGAATTGGACGTATTTAAGAGAGATTCAATCACCGAAAATCGTTGGGATGGACTTGCTAGGATTAAACAGGGTCGAGATGTCTTCTTGGATCGAGTAAACTGGGCTGGATAATCGTCTTCGACGAAACAGAAAGAAGATAAACTCAGGTTTCCTGAATTGATCACAAAGAGATTTTGGGAGGATATTTGGTCGGATATTGAT
Source organism: Papaver somniferum (assembly GCF_003573695.1). NCBI lineage: Eukaryota > Viridiplantae > Streptophyta > Magnoliopsida > Ranunculales > Papaveraceae > Papaver > Papaver somniferum. The sequence goes on along the minus strand of NC_039364.1, from coordinate 68,295,290 downwards.
TGGTACTGAGCTGTAACGATGTAAAAGAGCCGGTAATGTTGTTAGTTTTGAGAAATAGGGAAAGATACGTGGAATTGGAGAAAACAGGGGGCATGCATTTTTCTCGGGTTTTCTGTGGATTGAATACAGAAGATACGTGAAGATTTGTTGCTGCATGAGAGTGACTCAATTGTGTATGGGTTTACAGCGTGTTTGGAGCGTATCTGCTGAGGATTATCACGTGCAGGAGAAGAAACAGGAAAGAAAATATTCTCGTGAACTGGCAGGGAGCAAATGAAGATTTAGGGAGTTATTACACAATATTCTTGACCCTGTAAAGGGTATAAATAGGTGCTTCGAGTATCAGAATGAGGATGGAGAGTTAGGGGATAGCATAGAGCACCACAGAGTCGAAAAATCAAGCTGCAGAGAAATCTGCAGCAGTAGCAGCAGAAAAATGCTGAAGAACACGAAGAACGAACCAGCAAAGACAGTCGTTTTTCTGCAGTGATAACGACTCATAGCCGAGGGTCGTACATCAGAGGTAGACTTATTTGCTACAGTATCAGTGACACATATTGTGGGTCGTTCTGGTTTGTAACACATATAACTGTTACAAACCCGATTTTCATTATATTTCTCCCTTTTCATCGTTTGTAAACCATTTTTGAGCAATAATAATGAATTTCGAGCGTGTTTCCAACAACATGATGAGCTAAACCCTATCACTGAGACAACGGAGGAAGCAACTTTTCATGATTGTGGTAAATGATTAATTCTTTTATTGACGTTTTGCATAGATTTAATTGCTTTATGATTTCTGTTAATTATTTGTTATTTTGTTAGATGCCGCATGCTTAGTTCTAAATACTTTAGATGTGTCATGCTTTTAACTTACAAATAATATTTTACGAAATCTATTTTTTGGCAAAAAACTAGAGTCAGAACTTCTTTTGTTTGAGCTATATTGTCTAGAGTTAATGACTGAACCATAACAATATGAAAAGTAGTGGAATCCCGCGTCTCAGCGTCTCTTCATCTTGTGACAAATTGTGTATATATATTTTTCCTTATTTTCTTTATTGAGTCTTAAAACAAATTCTCAACAAATCTGAGTGAACGAATCATCTTACTACAACATCATTGAAAATCACATCACAAGCTCTGCGTTTTTGTTACTTTTATCGTTGGATCAATACATAAGGGAATGGGTGGGTAGATGGACGGATGGATGGTTGTTGTAGTGAGTGAGGAGCATAGATTAACACCATGTTTGTTTGTTTTTATGGATCCATCTCGTATGGATCTGACCGAAATCACATGACTTATTTGGATCTGGTTCAATATATTTGTTTTTTTGAGTCAGATTAAACTCACTTGAATCAAAAATATGTGAGACAATGCTTGGTCCTACAAATTAAAAATTAGGTCCAAATCGGGTAGCGAGTCAGATCTGGCTCAAGATAAGTAATAAAAAGCGGATCTAATATCTGAATCGCGTTGAGTCAGGGGTTGACTCAGATCCATACGCAAGTCAATACAAACAAATATGTTGTGAAAGATGATTACTGATCTAAAATAGGGTAGGAAAACACTTGAATCTGGGTATGCCAACACTATACCGACTTTTCAATTTTTGAAAAGTTATTTATAACCTCGGCGGGGAGCTCGGAACCTATGTGGGGACTTACCTAGTTGTACGTAGTTATGATATTTCAATTAATACGATATCCATTAATCTCATCACCCGATTTTTAAATTTTTAAGATGATGTCCCTAAGCGCATCTAATGTAATTGAATGAAGATTAAGAGTTACAAGTTGCAAATGGTTTTAAGTAAAATTAGATCAAGTTTCCAACAATAAACGAGTGATATAGTTAGCTAGGTACTAAAACCATCGTACTTGATTATAAGTTTTATCATGTTAAAAAAAATCAACTTGATCCACTTTGGGCGTTTGATGTAGTATACCTGACGAAATCACATGCAAAAAAGTTGACGCTCCAAATGGTTTCCAATAAAGCTAGATCAAGTTTCCAATACTAAACGAGTGACCTTAAATTTTTATACCGCACAAATTAAGTATGTATTTTATCGTGTTAAAATAATCCAGGTATTGGTTTATTTTCCCCCAAAATTTTCCTTTCCAAGAGACAAAATTTTACAAACTATAGATCACTTTGATTGATTTTGTGTAATATGCCAAAATGATTGTATTGTACATTTTGGATTACTGGACAGATTTTGGGACACAGAGATTAGTTGATTCGATGGTCAATGTAGTTTTGTGCCAGCATATTGTTCTGTGGCTAATAAAAGGGGCTCATAATACACAACTTCCAGTGCACATTTTAGTTGTCAAAACACGGTGGCTGAAAGCTAATAACCACGCACATGCTTTGATAACTAGCAAAGGTGTCTACTGATAGATAGTTTTGGAGGCTAACTGTGATAGCTAGAAATGTATAACTTCTAGTATATTTTGTACTTGCCAAACAATAGTGGTCGGAAGCTACTATCAACGTCATCGATTTAACGGTGAGTATATGTGTCAACCAACAGATTGTTATGGTGGCTAAAGAAAGTAGCAAGAAATTTATAGCTTCTCGTGCACCTTTTAGTTACCGAGTCATTGTGGATGAAAGAAAATAGCTACATGTATGATATTTTAGTAGTTAAAGCCTTGTTGTTAAAGAATTCCTCCCACTATAGTGATTAGAGACTCCTGTCAACCGGTGTAGTTTTTAGTTGCCAGGACCGGTTGTCAAAGGGTTATACCCACGGTAGTTGGAAAGAAAATGGTCGTTAAAGCCCAGTTTTCTTGTAGCCCTTCGATAAAATCTGCAAAACGTCAATTGGGGTAAGATGATGGCTCAATAGGCTTACGTTCCCATCCTCGAAGAGATGCGGAAGAAATCTCAGAAAACATAAGGGATTAAAAGTAATGAAACGACGATAAAACTTCGAATAGTAAACAATGTATTCAACAACAATATTCACAATACCAATGAAGTTTTCGACAAATCAATCCATTTATATTTCGATACATTGAGTCCACGGCACGAAAACCTTGGTTCGTGCACCCACCTATCGTTTCTCGGCACGGACACCCGCCATCGATGGTCGGGTAGCTACGTCCCCATGGGGATCATTACCCATTTCACTATATCGGGGATTATTACCCGGCACAAAATGGAACTATGTTCCAACTAACGGAAGACATGAACTCAACCAGTTTTCTTAATAACTTTCATTTGCAGTCACGCGCATAAAGTTCATTCACATAGAACTCAATTGATTTCTTAATCAAAACAAAGCAAACCACGAAAGAGTCGTCGACAAGATCTATATTGTGTATGCGTATGGACTCTATTGTCACTTTCAAAATCAGAAACATTCATGTTTGAAATCAGCCCCTTTACAAGCACAAAATGAGTAAGTTTTCCACCAACATAAATTGACAAAAACAAAAGAAAATTGACAAAAACAAAAGGGATATATCTAATATGAATCTGCAAACTTATTATAAAGAAATTCATGTTATAATAGTCATTTATACAAACACATTAAGTCCCTTAAGAAAATACTGAAAACACATTTGAACCCCTATTTTTTCTTTACAGCACCAAAACAATTTCACGTAACAATTCTTGATAACAAAACCATCATTTCATATCAGATTGGGCAAGTCGAAGACAAAAAACATAACAACCATGGAATTCAAAACCTCAATTAAAATTACACAAGTAAAGAAGATTCTCAAAGAGAATGAGTAGTAAACCTACCTCAAATTAGCTCAATCCTAGCAATTTTTCCTTAGAATCCATCTCATGCCCTAGCTTCAACTCTAGGAAATTCTCTGGTATATAACCCCTACGTTTCAATTTCTTTTCCAAACTTTTCGTTTCCCAACAACAATAAAACCCATTCTTCCCCATTTACTTTATGTTCGTAAATTCCCTTTGTAAAAACATTTATCTCCTGTTTCCTAAACCCCTTGTGAACAAATGACTATTCCCACACAAGCCTATTAATTCTAGAGGGGTGGGACAACATTATGTGATTTCTAAGCCTTAAAAATGTGTTCAACCTATGAAACTGTTATAATAAAATGTCAGAGTATCGAGAATTAGCAATAAGAAATGTATAACTAGCCTATCCATGTACTGAAAACATAACAAGCAAAACGATAAGACTAAATTCCTCACATTTAGTCTTAATCAAACAAATGAAAGAAAATAATAACAAACGATTATCGAGTATGGTTGACAACCGACCCGAAACACATATAAAATGGGTGAAGGAAAATGGAGGGTATCACACCAACCATTGTTCTAATCGACTGTTTTTGATTATTTGGTATATTATACTAACTTTATAACACTAAAATATATAATAAGATGTTAGTTACATGTTTTGAAATTCCGTCATGAATCTACGATTCGCGATTCAATATACGATTCGATTCCTAAAAAAAGAAAACGAGCCGTGTCGCGATTCACAATTTAACAACCTTGACGCCCAATACCAGTTTATGTTGATTTCGATGAGAAGAACCTCCTAAATGAGCATAACAATAATGCCATTATGTTGATTTATGTATTAGTGTTGAATTATGGATGTAATAGTTAGTTAGTTTTATTTTCGATATAATAGTTAGTTTGAATTTCAACACAGTCCTTAGTTTCAATTCAATGTGATCCTTAGTTTGAATTTCAATATTATATGACAAAAATTAATTACATCGACGAAGCAGGCAAGCGCGCAACAAGCTGCGCCGCAAGTCCTTTTTGAATAGTAAATCCTACCCTTTTAAAAACATATTCTCTCGAACCGGGAGTCATGACATTATTGTGCATGACTTTCTGGACTCTCTTAAGGAGTCCAACCGCCTCTGGAGCCAAAAAACCAAATGTATCAAAAGCGAAAGGAATAAAAGCGTGCCCATTATCATGACATGCTTTCTCATGTTTCGCTATCTTACCTGAGGCATCCCTCAGTGCTGCTTGCCCGACTGTAAACGTACCATGCCCAATGCCCACTAATGGAGAGACCTCAGTGAGATCAACATATGTCTGTTTTCCGTTAACCCACCCAAAAATTAAAACATCCGCTGGCCTAAGCGTTGATCTCCCCTCGAGTGGATTGGTCAAAAATTTGACAGGCGCTTCTTTCTACGTTGAAATGCCGGCTCTCCACAGAACATCATACATAGTGTCCCTCACATGATCATGTCTATGTTTATAACCAGGGTCTACTTTGCAATGAACAACATGTTCCCCGTAAGTGTCTAAACACCCAGTGATACAAGCAGGACAACGGGTGTCCGATGGGTATATGAGGATCATCAATCTGTATTTAAGGATGGTATGGTACTCCACAAGTGACATCTTCTGTCCTAGGCCTTTAATCGGAATAGCGAGGAGGAAATCTTGTGCATGCCCTGCTTGCAGACATCCCACAACGGCTTTTTGTCTGTCCGAAAACTCATAGACTCTGTCCAAGTCTTTAACTACTTTACCAAAAAGAGCAGTCGCCAAAGTGCTTTGGGATTTAGGGGGGCGGTGTCTTTGTTGGTAAAGCTGCTAAAGTCAAAATCAGGGAGAGTTGCTTGCAACGTCCTCAAAGCCTTGTTGAAATTTTCATCCATGCCATCTATCATCCCGCTCCTCAATATATGATCTTGTAACCCCCAAGTTTGGACACGTGATGCTACGGAGGCATATTGAGATGCCTCACTAGCAGTATATATGCCAAGCCCTCCGTATATGATTGGTAATGTAAATAACCTCCACTGCAGTTCTCCAAAAAACGGACCCCCACAAACCACTATACCCTATATCACCTCTCTCAGGCCTTTATCAAAAATATTTACTGCGTCCACCATGTATTCTGGCTGGCAAATACAAAGTCCAAATAGCAGCTTGGAAATACCCATGCAAGCACGTAAAAGCAATAATTCACTCTGAGGATCACGGAGTTTTGATAAAACCCGCATCAGCTCTATTGCTTTTTCCGCTCTCTTGATGGCAAGGCCCTTCACAAACCCATCATCCAAACTGACTGCTCCTCCCATTAATTTAACCCCAAGCTTTGGTCTTGAAATTTTGGCAGGAAACACTTCATCCCTTAGCTTCCGTCCATCACAAGAGGGCCAGAAAATTTCAGTTTTCTTAATATTCAAAATAAGCCCTAATGCTGGCCCTTCCGTCTGAACAATATTAAGCGCTTTTGCTACCTCTGTCGTGTCACCAATAATAGTGCCGTCGTCAAGGTACCAAGCCTGTAAGTTTAATGTACATTGCTCATTTATTTTCCTTACAAGCTGGTGGAGCACCAAGGAAAATAACAAAGGCCCTAGGGGATCACCTTGTTGTACCCCTGTAGAAGAGTAAATGTAGTATTCCCCCACATACAACCTTTCAGACTGCCCGTATAGGTATTCTACCCATGAAGATATGGATGGGCATGTCTTACGCACCTCAAAAAGCATAGTCGTGCGGTCAACAAGGTTGAAAGCATTGGTGAAGTCTACTGTTAACATAGTAAGCCTATCATCCATGTGGTGTTTATGGACGTACCTGTTTACAGCATGAAGGATTGCCTCCACACCCCCAGAAACACCTACCCCGAACTGAAAATCCTGTAGGTATTGTGCCATGTCCTTGCCTACCCCTTTCATGGCCACCTTAAACACAAGACGACGCCAAATCGTTCCAACGAAAATGGGACGAATGCTTTTTTCCGGCTTAAGAAGAGGTGTTAGGGGAGAAGATGAAACTAACTCCGCAAGGTTGAGTGGACATCTCCCACACAGCCACAGATTCACAACCAATGTTATCGCCGCAACTAAATCTGCAGAAACAGATGAACCTTCCCCACACAAGGCATCCAAGAGGTGTTGTTCCCGAAGGCCATCCCTGCCACAAGATGTACCCTTAGGGAAATAATTAATGCAACTTAGAACAGTCCCATCCACTGCTACCAAAGGCGTTTCATGCAGGGGAATGGTTGGCTTCTGTGTGTGTGTGTGTGTGGGGGGGGGGGGGGGGGGGAGACAGATGGATGTTTATCCTCAAGGGCTTTTTTCGTATTCTCATTGTTTGGTGCCACCCCTGATGAGATTATAGCTTTAACCGCAACTGTAAAATGTCCTTCTGCAACCTTGCGCAAACAAGTTGTGACATTAGTACATGACCTGTCCTTTTTTCCTTCCATGTCGTCTTCCTCAAGTCTAACATATCTTGTCTCTGACATGCTTAGAACCTCCCTTACCAGCCTGTGTATCCCACCAGATTCACCCCAGGTTGTCAAAGCTTTGAGAATTTGTCTTTGCTGCATTGTTTTGCGACTCCCAGACCTACATTCAGCTCTCCCTTTAGGCCTAAAAACCCTCAGCGTCAAACGAGGGAGCAAACCAAATTCCATTAATAGAACTAAAATGATTTAAATGATAACTAAAAAGTAAAAAAAAAACTAAAAACTTGTGAGGATTTCTTCTGAATTCAAAACAATTCTAAGCAGTGAGATCCTTCCTTAGTCTTCAACATAAACCTCTGTTTTGAATTCTCTTCTTACTATTTTATACTCTCTCATGGGCACCCCAGGTTGAACATCTTTCCTCAAATCTTTATCTCGATGACTTGTCCCACTGGTATCTCGTCGGCTTTCCTCGATTATCATATTATACAAAATGATGCAGGTGACAATAACCGTATTCTACTCTATTAGTTTAAACGAACGATATGGTCCAAAAATTATACGAAACTTCCTCTTCAGAATTCCAGATGCTTTTCGACATCCTCCCTACACGGTTCTAGTAAAAATACCTTCCAAATGCTTTCAGTTTGCTTCTAGTAAAAATACCTTCTATCACGGTTTTCCTCGTGTTCGGATATCTCTGTGAAAGCTTGAATTAAAGTTGACCATGCTGAATAAATTTCGTCCACCAGAAATACCCAATGTTATAGTTATTTCCGTTGACGGTGAAATTTGCGGTTGGAGCATTTCTTCAAATATAAGCGATTTATGCAAAATATTAATGTTGTTATTTGGACTAAGGAGTCCAAAAAAGTCGTGCCATATCCAACAATCATAAGATTTGTCATTTAAATTGGTTTTTGTGTAATGACCCTTATACTAACCTTTCCAGGCAGAAGGATATCCATGCCACACCCAGTGCAAGCAATCAAGTCTACCCGGCATTCAGTGAAATCCCCTCCTGGAATATTCTTTTAGTATTCGTTTGATACTATCTTGCGTTAGTTGTCGTAAAAAACGTAAGCAAAAATGGTTATCTACAATTTCGCAAAACATACCGAGATATTCGTACGTTGTTGTTTATTTATACGAATGTACTTAGCACATGCATCAGCTGATAAACCATAACCTAAATTCCTTAGAGCTGCAATGATCTTTTGTTCAAGACTATGTTCTCGTATGTTTCGTGCATCAAATTGATAATTGAATATAGCATTTACCCGAAAAAGCTCTCCAATAATTCTAATGATAAGGTGTGTGGTATGCAGAAGCAATGTTGAAAATATTAATCAGACCAAACACCATCAATAAAATAATAACACATCATCCGTTTGGTTTCCATCATCTTAAAATCTCCACTTATATCTTGTCATCAATGCTGCCATTGGTTTTAGAGCTCACGATATTTGGTTTGTGTATAGTTGTATCATGACATTGGTTATCGTTTTCTCACCATATGAATCCTCATCTATTTGATCCAACTGCTGCATAAATGTTTGTTGTTGGAGAAAGATTAACGCAGTTGTGTGTGTTTCCTCATTTTCCAAATTAGGATCCATAAAAAAAATAAATACTGATTGAAAAGACTGAAAACAAGTAATATATTGGGGAAATTGGATGAATTTTTGTGAAAACATAAAATAAATAGAAGTTGTGTATTAATTGGTGGACAAGAGGAAATTTTTACAGGTAGAAGAGAGATATAGCTATTGGATAATGGTTACAAATTTAGCCATTATCGACCAATCCATGAATGACCAGCTCAAGTTGAACTGAGCATCGACTCAACTTGAGGCGATTTCCCAAACTATGGCCGATCGGTTCAATCATGTACAATAAATTCTTTCCCTACAGTGAGAAATCGAGTTTCCCCATCCACGTGGACTATCAAATAGATTTTTTTGCCAAGTCCCACTGAACTTGCTCTTAGTCATTCACAATGAAGGAGTGAAAAAAAAAGGATTACAATGGATCGAGACATAAATCTATAGATGCAACCTAAAGATTTTGTTAGCTTGAAAAACAGTAAAGTTGGTTAGTCCATCTGCGGATTTCTTTGCCTTCTCAAAGACATGATGACAGCTGAAGCTTTCCAAGAGAGGAATGTAACTACATATGTGGTGGAATCGTTGATTACATCCTGTAGGCACTATGAGGGATTCACTATCCTGTTTAACATTTGAACATAACTAAAAAGTTAAATTAGATATCCTAATCGTAGTGGATTATAATTATGTTACCAAGTCTACTACTTTTGGAAGTCTCTTATGAGAAGCATATAACTAGTTCGTTTTGGAAGTCGGATGCAAAATTTTATCGACCAATAAATTAGACGAAAGAAAAGAACGCTTGATGGAGAGCGGATTAGAAGATAAGCGTTTCTTGACTATTGTTGGACAATTTTGACTTTCCCAGGGTTTTAGTGTTTTCTTAATCATTCGCTAAATTGGATGAAGATTGATGTTTGAATCGATATTTTAGTGGGGATATAGTGGTTTTCAATCTATTTCCTCCTCTCTGCTGGTGTTTTTTTCCCTTTGCAGATCTCTTAATGATGTTTTCAAATGATTGATGTGTTTGATTCTCTAGTGGTTTGTTAGTATTGGTTCCACATTCCTCTTCCCTCGTAGTCGTTGGATTTTTCTTTTCTTTTGTTTTTTTCTTGCATTTTTTGCTTTGTTGCATGAATTTTGTTCTAAGTCCTTAATTGATTTCTCTGTTTCATTTACTCCTGCTTTCTTTTTAGATATCTGAAACAGTTTTTCTACAGAAGTTGTTTTAGTGTCTTGTTGGTTTCTTGGTGTTCAACGACACTTTTGTTCAACAATGGCCCCGGTAAGGGAGCTTCTCCTTTGTTAACTGAATTTTCAACCCATAAAAGGGTTGTCTCTGTTGCAACATCAGTTTCTCTTCCTTCTCCTTGACTAAAAGATGATTTACCTACTATTAAACTTACTGATATTATGTATAAGAAGGGTCTAAAAAATTTGAAATTCAGCCTCATTGGAAGACTTGATTTAAGAAAGATCAGGATGGAAAATGTTAGGGATCAATTGGTATCCCAATAGAATCCTATCGGTGAAGTCAAGCTTATTCCAATTAGAAAAGGGTTATGTGTTATGAAGTTAGAAACAAATAAGATTAAGATACGGTCAGGAGATTCATGGAAGGTGACTAATCAAGTTTTGCAAGTTAGAGATTGGAAGCCGATACTTAATCCCGAAAACCAGCGAACTTCATTAGCTAATGTTTGGATCAAATTTCCAGGCTTAAGTTTGGAGCATTAGACAGAGGAGAATTGGTTGACAATGGCTAAGGCCTTCGGTAAACATATTCAGGTAGATAACACCACTCTTGCAATTGATTTTGTTTTTTTCTTAGTGTTCTAATAGAAGCTTATTTTTCTAAGAAGATTTTGGGATCGAGTATGGGTGGGTGAAGGTGATGATGATAATGAAGAAGGATTTCGGCAAGGTGATGAGATTCCAATAGTCCATAAATTTTGTTCTCGTTGAAAAATTGTGGGACAATTGGTTTATGAGTGTAGAGCGATGCTAAACGAAGTGGCTAAAGATAATGATGGTATTATTGTTGCAGATGACATTATTAAGAAGAAAAAAAAAGGATTGGGGAAAAAAAACTTTTTCAGTTGGGGAAATTCAAGTTGGTAATAAATGTCCACCAGGTTGTGGACGATGCAAGCACCTCATCTGCCGATCCTTCTATCTCCCCTAGATTTGAAACCCATAATAGATTTCTTGGATTGGAAGAAAAAAAAGAAGAAGAAGAGGAGGTAGCTACTTCTCAGTTAGTGTTGAAAGATTCAGAGATAAGTATTACAATGTCGTCTTCTTCCGAGACAATTTTAAGATATAGTAAGAAATTGAGTTTAAAATCCAAAGTAACATGTATGTTCCCAAATGATACTCTAAGTACAAAAAAGAAAAATTTTCTCAAAATATAAAATTCCTAACAAGGTCTCAGCAAATAAACTTATGGAGTGTGGTTCTTTATGGGTTTTAGACTTTTCCCCTTTAAAGAACGATCGCGAAGAAATATTTAGTGATCTCGCGAAAAATCATGATGGTTAGTTATAAAGGATGTTGACAAGTATACTAGTTGATATTAGGTATTGGCCTTTATTTTGGTTCACAAGTTAGGTTTGATGTTTAGGTACCTCAAGTTGTGTCTTCTTCAGTTGATTCTTTTTGTGTACTTAGAAAATTTATTGCTTTATCTTTGTAATGCTGTGTTTTTTTTTGGATTTTTGCCCTCTTTTGATCATAACTGCCTACACAAGGCTTGTGTGCCTTTTAATCTATTATCTTTGAATGAAAAAAAAAAGAAGAAGTAGAAACTACCGTATTGTCCTAGAAATAATATAATAAAGTGCGTTTGGTCCTGTTGACCCGGTCAACTGTCTGTTTGGTCATTTTTTACTATTTTTATTACCGTTTGGTCCAAATATTACTGTTTGGTCCTAGGGTGTACATTACCTTCCGAAATTTGATACCTAAAATACCCTTCCCTTTCCATATATATAGAGAAAATAAGTGGAGAAAAAAAATCATTTTCAGGTTTACTTTCTCTCTCCTCTCTGTTCTCAAATCTAGTTTCTCTCTCATTTTTTTTTCTGACTTCTTTCTCTGCTGCTCTTGAAATTGATTTCGAAGATTGAGGATGAAGATTTATTTTACTGAGATCAATTTGATTTGATTACAAAGATCGATTTGATTTTGATTACAAGGATTTTGTTTTTGATTACAAAAATTTTGATTTGATTACAGAGATCGAAGATGAACTCATGTTGAAGATGATGAAGACGATGACGAAGATGACAAAGACGATGAAGATGAACTCATGTTTTCCTTCTCTGCTGCTTCTGCTGTTGAAGAAAACGAAGATGATGAAGACGAACTCATGTTTTTGCCGAAGATTGATTTGCCGCTGTTGAATATTGATCTGTTGTTACTGAAGATTTAATAAGGTTTTTTTCTTTTACTTTGCTTTTGTTAAAGATTTGAGTTTGAATTAGGTTTTGTTGTATGTTCATTTTTTAAGAATGAACTGTGTTTTCTATGTTTTCATATGATTTAGTTTGGTTTTATGAGGTGTTCATTTTAAAGAATGAACTATGTTTTAAATGTTGATTTAGTTTGATTTTATTAGGAGTTCATTTAAAAGAATGAACTCAGATTTTTGTTCATAATAATGAACTTTGATTGGGTGTTCATTTGAAATAATGAACTATGATTTTGTTCGTAATAATGAACTTTGATTGGGTGTTCATTTGAAAGAATGAACTCTGTTTTCAGATTTGATATAGTTTTGGTTTTGATTGGGTGTTCACTCGAAAGAATAAACTCTGTTTTTTGTTCATAATAATGAATTTTTTGTTGTGTGAACATTTTTAAGAATGAACTTGAATCTTCAAAAAGCATTACAAAACACTTGATAGTTCATCAAACAAAATGAACTCCTACAAGAAAATAAGTAGGAAGTTCAAAGTTCATCAGCGAGAATGAACTCAAATAATATTAAGAAATGAAACAGCTACAGAAATTAACACGAAAAAGTATTTTGCTCCATTTGATATTTTCAAATAATTATGGACCAAACATAAACGTTTTTTTGTTGCTGGACCAAACAAATTTGGGGTCACCTAAAAAAAGGACCAAACAATAATTTTCCCAAAAAAAAAAAAAAAATTACACGCACTTAGTTTTAAGCTTACACCATAATTGATAGAACAAACAGGCAACTTTGCTTATACAAGAATCCGAAGCTACAATCTTAATTCTCAACAACAAAAAGAATTCAGTAGAGTTTATTCATAATGTAAGCCTAGCTAACTCTAAAGTAGTAAACAAAGTATAAGCACCAGAATGGAAAAAAGAGAAGCATCAGGTCAGATTCAGAGAGACAAATCAAGTGATATCCAACCTAGAGTAAGTAATACAAACCCTGTTTAGCGCATATTTTAACATCCCATACATTAATATGCATTCCATTTTCTCTAATCTGATTTTAAAGAGTATTGACAAAATGCCACATTTTTCATGCAAAGGAACATTCTCTCGTAAGCTAATGCCATTTTCCTAGCAGTGAACATAGCACGGGCATACTTCATACATGCTTTTCCTCTTCTGGCTAGTCTTTCTTTTCCTTCTTTCACCACAATTTCTATCGCTTCTAACAGTGACTCAACATTTGGCGAAAACATAAAGCCAAATTCATCATCAACAACTATTGTTCCTTTAATACTCGGAAATCTTGATGCTAGAATTGGTTTTCCACTTAACATAGCTTCCATCAACGTCAGATCAAGTCCTTGAGGTCTTAGAGTAGGATTTACAAAAACATCAATTGAATTATAAAAACCTCGTAATTCGCTTGGTTTCATCGACCCTAAGACGATAACTTGAGGACCCAAATCTCTGTATCTTCCTTCCCACGGTCCGGATCCAGCGACAATCAAGTAGACGTCTCGACGCTTAATGAGCAACCTGTAGAAGGCTTCATGAAGTAGAGGATGACCCTTGTCTTTCACCAATCTTCCTGCAATTCCAAGCACTAAACTTGCATTTTGTGGGACACCAACTTTATCTCTGAATTGTTTTCCTAACTTCATATCATACACGAAGTCATCTTCATCAACTCCATTTAAAATCACATGAACTCTATTGTTTGGGATTTGATAAACATCTCTCAACATCTCTCCACAACTATCACTAATAGCAACATGATTTGCATAGTTCTTAAAGAATCTAATTTCCTTCAAAACTTTAGGAATCACTCCATATATACTCTGATTAAAAGAACTTGACATGGGTTCATCTTCCTTCCTGGTCAAATCTTGGTAAATACTTGATTGTACACTTTCCAGGGCAATACCGTGCCATGACACGGCTAAGTTCGGAAGCTCGCGTGCTAGCCAATGAGGAAGTGCCACGCTTTCAGAGTGGACGACATCAAACGGCTCACGCCTGTTTTCAGCGTCGAATTGAGCCCATGCTAGGTTGTAATGCCATTGTCCCTTTTCGCCTTCGTGGAAATGAATTTGTGGGGAAGACGTCGGACTTGCACTGAGACGATCAGTTTTAGTTGAAGGAGGTGAAGTGTAAACATGAATATTATGACCACGACGGGCAAGAGCTGTGTATAAAGTCAGCGCATGGCGTTCCATACCACCTGGGGCAGAGCTAAAAGGCCATTTTCGTGAGAAAACAGCAATTCTGAGTATTGTCGGAGGTGGACGATCATCGACTAGCGGCAGCCGGTTCCAAGCGAATCGAGCATAACGGAGATCCCCAGAAAAAGGGCTTGTTTGAGTGGCGGAGGAAGATGAGGGTATGCATGAGTCGGGGAAATTAGGGGTTTGTAGGACAAAAGAAAGAGCTAGAATTGCAAAGAGAAGAATGAGCAAGAGGATAGTTCTGATACTCATGAATTGAGAAGAAGGAATTGGTTGCTTCTTGGATTTGTTGTTGATGAAAGCCATATTCTGATTCTCAGCTAGATGTGAAATGAAGAAGCAATTTGGTGATTTTGTTTTAAACGTGATCACAAGAAAAAGCAATGAGGAAATTAAAAAGTTGGGAGTTTGGCAGGCACTAAAGCAAGTGGGGGTTTCTTTTTCTAAAGTGCATTTCTCACGCCTCACTTATTCACAAGATGGGGGAGGGAGGGAGGTCTTGTTTGGAAACATCTTAAAGTGGACTTATGACAGTAGCTTATGGGAGTAGTTTACGCAAGGTTTTTAACCATTGGATTAACAGACATTGTTAGATGATGATATTTTTCACTTCTAAGCAATTTGAGTTTGACTTGATATGTTTCTTCGATTTGACTTGATTGAAAATACGGAGGAAGTAAACCTTACAACACTAAACACATGACTTTTCCCTTTGAGTATTAGTATTTTCTTTCGGTAGGGTGATTCAGTCGATCTATATTAGAAGTCAAATTTTGGTGTCCTTGGTGCCTTTTTCCATTTCGGGGGGAGACTCGAGATGTATCATCGTTCACTAGACTGTTTGGCACACCGGATGTGCATGCCAAAATCGCCGGTTTACCTCTTAGAGCGCGCCAACAAGAAATCAACAGCTCGTTATAGTTTTAAGTGCAGTTACAAACCTTTCAAAAAAAAAAAAAAAAAGTGCAGTTACAAAATATGTGACTCGCAAATAGCTGAAATCGGATCCATAATCTGATTCGGTTTTTTAGGAGTTAAAGCCTTGGTATTATTAGACATGTTAGCCTTGTACAAGTGAAAAATACACCACAAAGTATTTTTTTTTTCTTTTTTTTATCCAAAAACGACAAAATTTATTAAAAATCAATCGGTCTATCACTAAGATAGTAATTGAACTGAAACAAGAGTTACACAAAAATGAAAAGAAAAGAACATCAAAACAAGCACATGTAATTTCCGAGCTAATGCATGACTGCCTCCCAATTGTTCAACACAGTATTCAAAGAAAAATCCCTAAAAATATTAGTACATGTTTTGAAATACATCAAACTTTAAAAGGAGTAAATTTCACTGCTGGGAAGAGGTTCGATTCAGATATTTCAGAAAGCAAATATGTGAAGTTTGTTCAAGAACGAAACTGGGGAAATCTGTTTGGGTTTGAAAAATTCTCACCTGGTACAGCAAGAATCTTCTATGCTAATATTCATAATATTAATCATGAGAATCTTACGTTTAACACTCTTGTTGGATACACGTTTCATCATGTCGACAGAAAAATGATATCAAAGATCATCAATTATGATGTGAGAAGAAATCATCTGATCTCTGGTATTGAAATCGAGCACGATAACATTTCAAAACGTATCACTGGAAAATCTGTTGGCTGGAAGAATGGAAGAATGCTAACCAGAGAAATACCCTTTTACTTAAGGGTTTTCGGTAAACTTGCTATAACAACTCTCTTTGCTTGTACAAGAGATGCATCACGATGGGACAAGGAATTTGTTGAGTTTGTATACTACCTTCTTGAAGGTGATAAACAAATTGATATATGTCGAATGATTATAAATCAAATGATCAAAATCTTTGAATCTGTTGTTGAAAGGTGAATTCAATTTTAGGTTTTACCCGTCCTAGCCACACCAAATGACCTCACTATATTAAGAATAGCAAGAGAGAGAGTTTCCTTTCCATTGTACCTTGTCCTTCCTTATATAGACTTTCCCAAAAGTCCCTCCTTTTATGACATCATGACACATGTCCTAAACCTCCTTAATTACTTCTAATGCCATTCCTTAATATAACCTCCTTCTTCTTTATTAATCCTTTCTTTGTCCTTCCTTCCTCATGGGTATGTTCTATTTGGGCTTGGGTTTAGTCCCCAAGTCCCCATACCTTATACCAAACTCATTCCTATTCTTAGGGGCACCCCAAACCTGTTAAGGGATATTTTTTCAGGTATCAACATCCATCAATGCCATAACGTCCCAGAGAAATCTTGGATTTCCCTATCTCATCACCAACATGTGTGAAAACACTATGGGGGATAATTTTGGAGATGAGATAACCACTAAAACAAATTCTTAAGGAATTATCAAGCGAATGAGTAAAACTCGAAAAGAAAGAGGAGCTATTGTTTCAACTGCTCAAATCTATAGCAATGGAGACATCTTGTTTCATATTTTACGTCTTGGAAGACAATTAAACTGTATTCAGAAACTGTTAGCCTTTGCCGCTTGAAATGATCCAGAAACTTTTAAAGGAATCTTGGAGATCAATGATGAGTTCTTAAAGGCGGAAAAGACCAAGACTCTGAGCAAGAATTTGATGAGCAACTGTCAAATAAGGAGTAGTCTACTTTCTTATTTCAAGAAAAATAGACATCAATTTTTTAATTTATTTTAATTATTATATAAGATCTATTTTTGAATAAAACTATCATTATCTATGAATAAAATTATTATTTTATAATTTTTCTTGTGATAGTTTCCGGTTACATAGCCTGTGCTTGAATGTCTATATTGTTGCTATGTGTTTTCGGTTTATGAGATTCTGATTTCGGTTTTCATTAACCTTAATACTCGATCTCATATGATGTGAACCCTTATGGTTTGTTTGGATTTTTGATTTAGTGGGATTAAGTTATAGCAGATGTTGGTAGGCTTTATCAAAGGATCATCAAGTGTTCCGATTGAAACTCATATGTGCAAAGTCACAATATGTTGAATCAATTTGTGTTTACATGAGTTGTGTTTAGCATAAACATATGTGTATCGGGTTTTCAACTTTTGCTATTAGCACGCATTATTTAAAAACCGTTTCAAACTTTCTCTGGTAGAGGTTGCTCTTGGTGTTGTTATTTTGTTCTAGCGAGAGGATGACAACATACTGGGGGAGAGTTCTTATTTGAACTTGCGCTTAATGATATATCTTTCTGGGGAGAAGATGATGCGGAATTTGAGGTAACGAATTTGTCAGTTATTTATTTTCCTATTTAAGAAAAGCTTGTTTATATTGCATATATTTTGCTTTTGCTTAACAAAAGTCCGATACAATTGATATATTCCATTATGATGTGTATGGATGTGTGTGTGTCTGATTCAATTGTTTCTGGTTAATAAAAACGATGTCAATTTATTTGACTTATTGTATGACATATTGTTTATTACGGTGATATAATGTCTATGTTTGTTTCAATTGCTTACGGTTAAGAAAATAATTGTGCAAGTCAAATTATTTTGGTTTGTATGTATTTTTTATGGCTTAACAAAATACGGGATCATTTGTTTAGTCCAATTCGAATCCGGATAAGAGAAACTAAGTTAATTCTGATCTTAGTTATACTTATCAAATTGAAGGATTCGGTTATTCAAGTCTAATCGAATGCCTTGACAAGAAATACTAGTTAACTAACCTAGTGTTTTGTCTTGTCTAAAAGGAAAGGTTTAAGTTATTGACTGAATAATTAGAACCTGATGAGAGAAATAAAGTTAATTCTCATTTTTATTTCGGTCTTATCGAAATAAGCGACTGTATGTGTACAATCGGTTTAACATGGGAACTAAGTTCTTAGTCAATTTGTTAAACTATTAGGGAAAATTGCTTCGGGCAATGAAAAAACGGGGGTCTAACAACACCACCCAATATTTCGATTAGCAATCTGTACGGACTAACTCCGAAACACTTACTAGAGAATCAACTAGATAATCAGACTCAATCTAGATAAAAGTATCTCAAGGAGTTAATATCTCTCTCATGTTTTGATTCACTCAAGCTAATAGAAATCAGCGAGTCTATAATCAAACACAAGGAATAACTTGGACGGTACCAAAGACTCAATCCGTTAGAGTTTTGCATTGCAGCAAGAGATTCTTCAGGATTATAACTACCAACATCCTTAGGTATAGATACATCGACTTTTGTATTAACCAGAGGATCATAGCCTTTAACAATACGTACCCAGGTTTGAAAATCACAAGCTTGAAGATAAGCACACATAACAGCTTTCCACCCTGAGTAGTTTGAGCCATCAAAGACTGGTGGTACGTTTACTGAGATAGCACAGCTGTCCATAGAGTCATATCGCTACAAACACAGACTTATAAGGTCTTAAACGTGTTTGCCTGCTCTGATACCAATTGAAAAAGCGGGGGTCTAACAACACCACCCAATATTTCGATTAGCAATCGGTATGGACTAACTCCGAAACACTTACTAGAGAATCAACTAGACAGTCAGACTCAATCTAGATAAAAGTATCTCAAGGAGTTAATATCTCTCTCTTGTTTTGATTCACCCAAGCTAATAGAAATCAGCGAGTCTATAATCAAACACAAGGAATAAATTGGACGGTACCAAAGACCAATGTCCAAGGATCAATCAATATCAATCAACAACCAAAGGTCGGATTTCCAATTGATTAATTCAAACGCACAACCTGTATTATTTCAATTATATAAACAAATATAACGCGGAAATAGAAATAACACAAACACCAAAATTTTGTTAACGAGGAAACCGCAAATGCAGAAAAACCCCGGGACCTAGTCCAGATTGAATACACACTGTATTAGCTGCTACAGACACTAGCCTACTCCAAGCTAACTTCGGACTGGACTATAATTGAACCCCAATCAGTCTCCCACTGATCCAAGGTACAGGTACAATTGTACTCATTACGCCTCTGATCCCGGTAGGATACTGCGCACTTGATTCCCTTAGCTGATCTCACCCACAACTAAGAGTTGGTACGACCCAAAATCGCAGACTTTAACAATAAATAAATCTGTCTCACACAGACAAGTCTATCAAAGGACCAATCTGTCTCCCACAGAAAAACCCTAAAAGTTTTTTTTCCGTCTTTTGATAATAATCAAGGTGAACATGAACCAATCGATAATACGGTCTTATATTCCCGAAGAACAACCTAGATTAATCAATCACCTCACAACAATCTTAATCGTATGGTAGCGAAACAAGATGTCATGGAATCACAAACGATAAGACGAAGGTGTTTGTGATTACTCTTTATATCTTGCCTATCGGAGAACTCTCACGATCTCAAGCCAATCAATATGATTGTACTTTTACGATAGAAGATGCAAGATCAGATCACACAACTACGATAAAAGTAGTATCGGTCTGGCTTCACAATCCCAATGAAGTCTTTAAGTCATTAACCTGGTTCTAGAAGAAGAAAACCAAAGGTTAAAGGAGAAGCGACTCTAGCATGCAAACTAGTATCACACGTAAGGTGTGGGGATTACTTTTACACAATATTAGATGTCTCCTTTATATAGCCTTTCAAATCAGGGTTTTGCCTTAGTTACAAAGCAATCAATATTCACCGTTAGATGAAAACCTGATTTAGATTCAAGCTAATATTTCTCAACCGTTAGATCGAAAACTTAGCTTTTCATACACAAATGACTGTACGCTTCTAGGTTTGTTAACCGCACCCAAACGTGTATATTGTTGGTTCAACAATAGTCTACCCAAAGAGGTTAACCATATGAGCATTTCATATCAACCATGTTCTTCTTCACCATAACTAGTTCAATTGACTCAAATGAACTAGTTAAGAGAGTTGTTCAATTACAAGGAAATCTTATGTAACTACACAAGACACAATTGAAGCAAAGATGATTTGATTTACTCGAATCGGTTCATGAACTTTAATAGCCACGGCTTGCAAATGCATTCCTTAGTCTTTTAAGATTAAGTTCAGAAATCATCTTTAGATATATAACCTTCTCAAGTTCGCAGACTAGGTTCGCGGACTTAAGACACCGGATAGAGTTTACAAACTCCAGCAGAAATTCTCGGGTTCGAACTACGCCGGTTCGCGGACTGGGTTCGCGCAAGTAGTTTGTCAACTCCAGCTGAAATTCTCGGGTTTGAGAACTTCGGCAGTTTGCGGACTTGGCACTTGCCATACTTCCGGTTCTCTTGATCAACAAAGTTCGAAAACTTCGGTTCAAGAAATCCATTGGTTATGTAATCTAAACTCTCATTCCATTCATTGAAACATTCTTAGAGGACGTTATATAGTTGTTACACTATTTCTCGTCAAAGCAATTTTCAAGGTGATTGAAACATTCATGACTTTCGTCACTAGGTAAAGATAAACTTGGTCGAAGCGAAAAGCTTACCAACACATATTTCGAGATATAGATAGGCGAGGTATACTCGGCTCGAAATACCAAATGTGTATGATCTAGTCTATATATATAACATACGACTTTTGTCTCAAAGAGTAGGAGATAGAATAGATAGACTTTTGCGTGACAGATAAGTTCAAGTCTCCACATACCTTTTTGTCGAGAAGTTCCACCGGTTCCTTGAGTAGATCTTCTACTTTTATGATGAATCGCCATGAAGTCCTTGATCTCAACTACACTTACTATCCTAGTCCGAGACTTAGCTATAAGAGACTAGAAATCAAGACTTATAGTTTTGATCACTAACATCGACAAACATGCTTGAGATAGCAACGCATGCGAGTTTGACCGAGAAGTGCTCTAACAGGCAATAGTTTTCCTTGATAACATACTAAAACTTAATTACTTGTAGTTTCGATTTTAATATTGGTTATCTTAAAGTGGTATGTGAAACCTTCGTGCTTAACTCTTATAGGTTGTTTACAAGTCTTTTAGATTTGTAAGATACTTTCGGTTTGACCTGTATTTGCTCGAACCTTTGTCATTTTGTAATAAAAAGGGGGAGAAATATATGGAGTAAACAAGTGATATGCAATCACTAAGGAAAGGACAATTGTGCTTAAACGTTATATTCAATGAAAGAGTAAAGCATTGACTAAGGGGGAGAAACATATCATATTGCAGTGTAGTTATTTGGACTACAAAAGGGGAATAACAAAAATATTCGAATTGAATATCTACCTATCTTACCTTTAGGGGGAGTATAAGCTTTGTTATTCAGATGTCAACAACGACATTTACTAATTGAATATATGCAGGATATTGTGTTGTTGAAACTTGGAATCAAGCGTATGTATAATGAATTCTTGTAATTTCTTTATCCATATGTATTAAGAGTTTCGTCAATAAAATTGACAAAGGGGAAGATTGTTAGAGCATATCTCGGTTGAACCCACCAAGCGTTGGTATCTCAAGTTTGTTTGTCATATTTTAGTGAGTCAAAACTCATCTAAGAGTCGCTTGATTATGTACTAGATACAACTTCGTTTAGGTTAGACTAGAAAGTCTAGGAATGTTGAGACATACAAGTATTACTCGAAGACATGAATAACGTTAAAAAGTAACAAACTACAACGACGACATTATCCTTCCTCTTGAGGTTAGTAATATTGACTTGAATTGTTTCATTCCTAACGTATCTTTCAAGTCGTGCTATATTGAAAACATAACTGCGAAGCTGTGTATGGATATATGACTCTAATAGTGAGACATGATCACATGATCATAGTATTAGGTAATTTAGACTTCGAAGTATAACGTTTATCTTTTGAACTTCGTATATATGACATCGACATAATCTTATGAATGATGTTATGATTATGTGAATGGGTAAAGGTGAAGATGTCATCCTAGGAAACAATGTTTTACATTTGTTTAAGTGAATTACATTCATGAACTTGTTTTATGAATTGAAAGGAAATAGCTAGGCTTATTGGTACGGCTATTCATTGCAAATCTTTGGATTACCAATATGTGTGAGATGGTAGAACTGATCGTAACTTTGTTATGTATCTTGGTACAACTAATCACAATGCCTGACCTATGATTTTGGTATGACTAGTTTTGATTAATTAGTGTAACCGATCATAAATAATCACCTGAGATGGTACGATCGCTATTTGTAATTGGTGTGACCGATCCCAGTAATTGGTGTGGACGATCACAGAGAGTTGTGTAATTGATCCTTGTAATTAGTGTAAACGGTCCTACTAATTGGTGTAACCGATCCTGGTAATTGGTGTAACCGATCCTAGTGACTGGTGTGACCGATCACAAGCAATACCATGTGTATATGGTAACCGGTCCTGGTAACTGATGTAACCGATCCTGGTAATTGATGTAACCGGTCCTGGTAACCTGTGTGACCGATCACAAGTGTTCCATATTAGGGTATAACTGATCCTAGTGATTGGTAGAACCGATTGACCCCATGGATGTGATTTCATATTTGATCAATCACATAGTTGTCTTGGAATACAGATGAACCAATTCTAAACTTGTTTGGAAGTGTGGTATAATCGATTCCAAGATTGTAAATATGAAAGAGGATTTACAAAGAAGAGATGTCAACATACTTTGAACATGAACATGAACAGTAACTCTTATCTTTTATTGTTCAAAGATATTCCTTAGTACTCAAGGAGATCTTGTACCGAAATAAATTAAGAATATTTTAATTAAGGTTGTTAGTTTTATATTTTTTAATTACCAGCAATTAAATGCATATTTCTAGAGAATAAAAATTAGTAATGTGCATTTACTAATATTGGACAAAGCATTTCCTGCGTGAGAGATTTTCTATTGAGAGATTTCGGAAAATATTGGACAAAACATTTCCTGGAATTATGAAAACTGAATGGGCATTTATTGCATATCTTGAGAATACTTTCGGTTTTGGAAATTCCTTGGTGTCCAAATATCCTTGGTTTATAAATACCTAAGTTTACATTTTTAGAAACCTATCCTAAGAGCCAGGCAAACTTCATCTTTTTATTGTTTCTGGTGGAGCCGTCTAATCGAAGAGGAAAGTACCCTAATTAGGCGAAATCTCTTACGACCGCTCGTTTAAAGACTTCGGGGGTTCAAGAAGCTCTACGAGTACCGTTGGTGGGAAACTAGATAATTGCAATGTTATTAGTTTTCGATTGATTTGATTGACTAACGGTTGTTGAAACTTTGATTGCACCTAGTTTGTTTATTCTTGAGAATCTTCTTTTCTGATATAAGATTCACTCAAACTAGATCGAAGTATCGACGGGACCTTTAGAACTGTTTGTAGATCTTAAGACATCTTGTGATAATCCATTGTTAACAGACTCCGTTCTGTGCGTGATTGACCACAAGAGATTCAAGTGGTGTTGTGCAGGGTTTTAATTGAAGATTAAAGAAGATTTCTTATTGGTTTCTCATATCGTTGTGGACCTAACTATAACCGGATCTGTTCGATTGATTAGTTGCGTGAGATCGACATTCACAATATATATCTTTGAGATTTATTTGGATTGAGTGTGAATCTAAACTTGACTGCTTTGGTAGTTATTGGATAGATTGATCTAACCAGGCAAAGGAGTTTATTAGCTTAAACAGAAGAGCCTTTGCAGATGACTTGAGATATTTTATCTTAAGTAATCAATAGAGTTGTTACCAAACATATTTGTTGTTCCTTTACTGTTTGGAATACGATCCAAAGGAATTGTTCCAGTGCGTGCACTCATCGAAGTCGAAAGCGCAGAAATACTGAGGAAACTAAGTGAACTAGGGTTAGTTGTTTGGTCTCAACTATACGAAGTTGGTTTAGCTTTTGTATAGCGACTTAATTCTGAGAGTATTCAACAATGAACTAGGTCCCGGGGTTTTTCTGCATTTGTGGTTTCCTCGTTAACAAAATTTCTGGCGTCTGTGTTATTTCTTTTCCGCATTATATTTGTTTATATAATTGAAATCTCATAGGTTGTACGTAAGTTCAATCAATTGTGAATCCGACCTCTGGATTGTTGATTAAATTGATTAATACTTGGATATTGGTTTTGATACCGTCCAAGTTATTTTTATATTCAATCGGGCTTGCAAATTCCTATTTGTTTGATTGCGGATTGAATTGAGAAATTGAGATATAAATCTTTGATATACTTTTCTTAAGATTGAGTCTGACTGTCTAGTTGATTCTCTTTAAAGTATATTGAAGTTAGTCCATACAGATTGCCAAACGAATTATTGGGTGTGGTTGTTAGACCCCTGCTTTTTCAATTGGTATCAGAGCAGGCAAACACGCTAAGACCTCATATGTCTGTGTTTGCGGCAATATGATTCTATGGACAGTAGTGCTATCTCTATACACGTACCGCCAGTCTTCGATGGCACGAACTATTTATGGTGGAAAATTGCTATGCATTCTTTTATTCAAGCGCGAGATTTTCAATCATGGGTTCGTATTGTTAATGGCTATAATCCTCCATTAGTTACAGTAGACGGTGTAACTGCTGCAAAGGATATTGGTGATTACGATGATCTTGAGATTCTTGCTGCAAAATTCTGATGGATTAATGTTATCATCCGTGCCATTACCCCAGATCTTCAGCACCACGTGACTACGTGTAATAAGTCTAAAGATGCTTGGGATATCTTAGAAACCGTATTCGAAGGAAATGCCGCAGACAAAGAAGCAAGACTTCAAAATCTATCTTCTGACTGGGAAAACCTTCGCATGTCTGATGATGAAACCTTTGATGAGTTTAACCAAAGACTTTCTTAAATAGTTAACTCCTTGTATTCATTAGGAAGAACTATTCCGGAGAAAGTTATTGTGTGCAAAATTCTTAGGTCTCTACCATCAAGATATGAGTCTAAGAAACATGCCATTGAAGAAGCAAGCGATCTTTCTACACTCTCCAGAAATACTCTTGTTGGAAAGTTAAAGATCTTTGATAATGAACATGCATCTAGAAAAGAGGTGATTTCTCTTAAAGCTGCAAACAATTCTGAATCCTCTAAGGATAAATCTGGTTCGCCAGATACTAAGGATGTTACTCCATGACAATTTAGAAAAATCTTGAGAGACAGGAAAAAGAGTTTTTCTAAAGTTACAACGTCTCCTAATGATGATGTACAATGCTATAACTGTCGTGGTTTCGGGCACTTGTCTTAAGTATGTCCTAGCTGGAGCCGTAGACAATCGGCATATGCAGCAGCTTTGCCTACTCTTCATGGTGGACCTGAATATTATAATCCCCAAAATATCACAGGCGAGGTTGCATTAGCTTCTGGAAAAATTCTTTCGGATACTGATTCTGATTCGACGAAGAAGTGTCCCATGTTGATCTAGTTGCTAATAATCTTCTTAAAGAATGTCATCGGAAACTTTTGGAAGCTGATAACATCATTTTCAGTGAGAAAGTTAAATATGACAGACTTCGTAGTCGGAATAAAGACTTGCAATACCAACTTGATTCTAGTGGTGCAAGAGATTATCTCAACGAAATACGAAAGCTTAAAGAAGAAATTGCCGAAGGTCGAGAACGGGAAATTACTCTTCAAGCAAAGCTAGATAACTTGGAGAACATTGAGATGAACTTGTTATTTGATTCGGAACGAGAAGATCTCAAAGTTCAATGTGAATCATCCAAGAATGATCTAGTTATTGCGCTTGAAAAGGTCAAAAGGTTGGAAGAAGAAAACTCGAGCTTAAAAGAGAGTTTGTGTAGAAATAACAACTCAGATAAATTAACCTCAATATTGGGAGCATGTAGAATTCATCATGATACACGAGGATTGGGCTATGAAGGAATAGACGCTCCTAGTATTTGCAAAGAGGTAAAATTTGTCAGAGCTAAAAATTATTCTCAACCACAACCTTCCACGGTTGAAAAAAGTGAAGTATCTTTGCCAACTATCGATGATGAAAAGAGGAAATTCTATCAAGCTCCAAAGCAAGTACACACACATTCAGGTAACACTAAACATAACTTTTTCCATTCTACTAAACATTGTTTTTATTGTGGAAAACCAGGTCACTTGCAAAGGAATTGCAGTTATCTTAAACGAGATAAAACCAGATTTGATTCTGTTAAGATGACAAGATCTGATGTTCCAAACTGGAGAAAAACCGAGTCTCATAATATCGGTTCTTCTAGTATTCCCTCCAAGAAATTTCATAATTTTATTGGGGAGAAAAAGAAATACGTTGCTCCTAAAGCTACTCAGAAATGGGTACCAAAGAAGATCAATAAAGCAATGAGTACTATTAAGAAGGATCTCCCAGACAAGAGTTCGACAAGGGATAACATCTTAAAAAGGTATGTAATAGTTATTGAAAGTTTCAAGGAAGTTGTTAAATTCCTAGATTCCATGCATGATTTTGTTTCGAATACCTGTAGTGAGCAAGATTTTGTTCACCTCAACATAACCTGATTGTGTTGGAAGTGCATCCTCACCAAGAAGCCCTTGTAAATGCGGTGAGGATTGCGAAATAATTGGGGAGCACATATTGTGTTGGGTAATTTTTGAATATGATACAATTTATTGTTTCGAGCTGAGTATAACTCACTTACATATTTCTCGAAATATGTGTTGGTAAGCTTTCGCTTTGGCCAAGTTCATCTTTAACTAGTGATGAAAGTCATGATATGTTTCAATCACTTTGAAAATTACTTTGACGAAAAATGGTTTGTGAATAACAACTATATAACGTCCTCTAAGAATGTTTCAATGATTGAAATGAGAGTTTAGATTATATAACCAATGTTGGATATAAGCATTGTGTGGCAAAACATATATGTATAAGTCCTTTTTCCTTGAACCGAAGTTTGCGAACTTTGTTGATCAAGAGAACCGGAACAAGAGCTGTGAACTCAGTCCGCGAACTGGCGGAAGTTCTCGACCCGAAAAAATCTGCTGGAGTTTGAGAACTCCTTCCGGGAACTTAAGTCCGCGAACTAAGTCTGCGAACTTAAGTTGGTTATATCTAAAGACGATTGTTTGTGAACTTACATTTATAAAAACTAAGGAATGCAAAATGCAAACCGTGGCTATAAAGTTCATGAACCGATTAGAGTGAATCAAATCGTTTTTGCTTCGATTGTGTCTTGTGTAGTTACAGAAGATTTCCTTGCAATTGAACAACTCTCTAACTAGTTCATTTGAGTCATTTGTACTTGTTATGGTGAAGATGAATATGGTTAAATACCACGTATATGATTCTTAATTACCTAACTTGATGTGTGATTGAAATTCTTATGTATAACAGGTTAGAAGCAATAATCGATGCCATTGGATGTTGGTTTTTATTGTCAAAGAATCTTTTTCATACACTTATGGTAACCATTCTTGGTGTAAATCCTTATGGAAAGGTTATTCTTTCTTCTAAGCATATCATTTCTTGTTTATACAAGTGTCTTTGAAAAGATGATCACAATACATGATCTTCATGATTATATATTGTATATTATTACCATAAGATAGTTATATTGTTTCTAGTAACACAATCTCATGAGAGACTTTCAATGATTGGTTCGTAACTCGTATCTCCTTGTAGGGTTTCTAAAATCCAATATATAAATCCTCATCTCTGGAGTAAGGTCACTCTTGTTGCTCTTTCGGGAATGACATCTTATGGGGGAGAATTCTTAATTAAACTTGTGCTTAATTGCCAAATCCTTGTGGGGAGTGCGGCTGTGGAATATTATAGGGGTTATCTTGTATCTTTATAAACTTCTTGATGAATGTATTTAGCTTCGGCTATATGATTGCATCTAAATAAGATGATCTATGCTTTCTTTTGGTCATGAAATGTCTCTTTCGGAAATTTTATTAGGATCCCGTTTTCGTACCTTTGCCAATTTTATTGACAAAAAGGGGGAGAATTAATATGTAGTTCACACTACAAATACATATGGTTTTCGGATCATTATGTAAGGGGGAGTGGTTTCCATGTGAGATGGAGTATTGACTAAGGTGGAGTGATACATATCACCATAGTATTGTTGTCGAAGTTGTGATACAATTGAACTTTGATGATGTGTAATAATACTATGATGGATCTTTAACAAGTATAGGATGAACACACGCATAGTTGAAGAACCAAGGAAATCAAGCATGTTGGGTTTTGGAGCTTAATGATTTTTTTTGTTTAAATCCATATGTAAAATGGTTTTGTCACTAAAATTGACAAAGGGGGAGATTGTTAGGGAATTGCTCGGTTGAACCCACTAGCGTTGGTATGTCAATTTTAGTTGCCAAAATCCATTCTTGATTTAGCAATATTTCGGAATAGATTAGGTCTAAGAAGTTGAATCGAAGCTATCCTTAAAGGATGAAGATTGAAGACTACAAGAAGACATCAACAAGTACTACATCAACAAAGGTATGTGATTGATTTCATTTGGATTCTTGTTCAATTCTACCTTTCTAATCTATCGAGATATATACTCACTCTATGGAACAATTCCTATGACGGTAAATGTATATTATGTATATATACTTGAGGTTATTTCATTCATGACTTTGGTGACCATAACCTTTATCCCTATAGAGGATCTCATGTTATAGTGAATGAGCTTACAAATTCAACGAGCCAAGAATCACTCAATTCTGAGTTATAACGATGAAGTTATGAGTGATTTATTAAAGTAACAATTATAAGTATTGATGTAATTGTTACAGTTCATTAGTATGAAACAATCCATGGACTGTTTGTAACGGTTCACGGACTTGGGCCCAATTACGTGACTAAAAGGCATTTTTGGTCAAGTTGGTGATGTTTCCTTATCTAGGCAAAATGGCTATTACTCCAAACATCTTTGATTACCATATTAAAGTGTTTGTGATTCCTTCCTAATTTAATTTGTGATTTATTCACATAAATATAATTTTGCTAAATTAATTATTTATTTAATTATTTTGGCAAGAGTTGTAACTTAGGAAAGACTCCCAAAATTAGGAGAGTCTTGAAAAAGGAAAATAACTATGCTTAGCTTTCAAGCTACCTTTCACTATAAATAAAGGAAAATAACAGAGACACCAGAAATTTTGTTAACGAGGAAACCGCAAATGCAGAAAAACCCCGGGACCTAGTCCAGAATACACACACACTGATTATAAGCTGTTACACCAATTTCCTACTGCCTACTGGGTGTGGTTGTTAGACCCCTGCTTTTTCACATGGCAGTCATTCTTATGATGAGGCGGCTGTCTATGGAGCGTTGAATGACGAGGACAAGAGGTTGTGTACTTATTTGTTGAAATGTAAAGATGATTCTCGTCGTGAATTGGTGCGGAAAGACCAGGTACCGCCGAAGCAAAATGGGGGCAAGAAGGTTGATGGCTCAGACAAGAAGGGGACGCCTTCGTCTGTTGTGAATGGGAAGGTCAAATGGGTCGAAGAGAAGAAAGCTCCTTCGATGCGCCCAACGGACGAGCGACTACTATCTAGCTCTATCCGCGCATATGAGGCGATTCATGACTCGTCAGTTACTCCGACAGAAGCTGATCCTGAATGGGTTATCAAAACCAATTGTCGTGCTTCCTTTCCTATTTGGCAGAAGTATTGGGCTCCGTGGATAGTTGATGGAAAAGTTCTTCCCTCCCAAGAGAAAAGAGAAAAATTCTCGCACGGAATTGGCCGCTTTTATCTTATTTTGGCGTTGTCATGATGTGTTTGAATACAGTCCTCAGGATACCATTAAGGGTGAACTTGTGCCAATGGTGGTGTTGCTGTCCCGTGGCGTCTCTTTCCCACTAGTGCCGATGTTTCTGGGTGGCTTGTATCAGCATCTAGACTTGTTCTGTCAGGACCTTCAAACGGTGGGCTCGTCTCACAAGATTGAGACTTATATCCCGGATTCCTTCATGCAGGCATGGTATTGGGAGCATCTTCCCCCATGCGCGCCTGACCCTAATAAGTTAGCGATTCATCATGAGGAGGATGTTAGGCAAGACAATGGTTCGATCAAGAGGGTTCCTATTGTTTATGGCTACCCACGGATGGCTCTTTGGAATCTGAAAGGGAAAAAACCCAAGGGCGATGTTGATATGCACTTGGACGTGGCTAAGGATTTTGAACCATTTCCCTACCAAGATGGTCGATCGGGTCCAACGCATTATGATTTCATTGCGCCTTTTGATACGGAGTTATATTCGAAAAAGCTCTTATCGAAGGAAGACTTTGATTCGGTGATGGACGTGCTACCTGGTTATCTCCCTGGTTTCTATGCTGGTAAGTTCATCGCCATGTCTTACAACCCTGATCGTGCAGATCGACAAGTTGGGTTTGATCAAGGGGTTCCCCATAGGTTTCCCCCTTTGGAATGCATCGACATCGGGGATGTCATAGCTAGTTTCGATCGTTTTGTCTTTAAGGGGGCGATGCATCTATGTG
The DNA here is from genome assembly GCF_003573695.1 of Papaver somniferum. NCBI lineage: Eukaryota > Viridiplantae > Streptophyta > Magnoliopsida > Ranunculales > Papaveraceae > Papaver > Papaver somniferum. Next base: position 68,264,484 of record NC_039364.1, on the reverse strand, counting down.
ATCGAGGAATCAACTTTTCATTCAAGCAGCCTATCTCTGTGCGCCCTTTAGAGGTTACTGAAAGGGCCCATGAGTATCATGATTTCTTACGGCGTCGAGCTTTGAATTTTCTTTTGCGTGAATCGTCTCCTCCCCGTGACTTGTCTGCTCAAGACCCCCGTTCACTTCATGCATCTGGCCGAATTAAACTTGGTGATGACGTGGATGTTGAACACCGCCTTGTTCTAGCCAATAAAGGTCGTTCTTTAGAGCCTTTAGTGACTTCTTTGGCTCCTCCTGAGGGTCATGAGCCCGCGAAGACGAAGAAAGGGTCGTGTTCCGACCGTAAGCCTCTGCGGATATATGTAAGATCATCGGCCAGTCCTTTGGCACCACAGGTACTTGTTGTTTCTTTTGCTTTGCATTTTCGTTACCTATTGTTACGTCTCCCCCCTTATTTTGATGAAATGAGTGGCATGAATTACTTTCTCAGGAAGCTCCTCCTTCCCATCGCTTGGGGTGGAAACCCCCTTCTTACGTGATGGAAGAGTACCCGAACATGCCCGAGTGTGATTGGACTGAGAAAAGTATTAGGAAGAAAGCTAGGCGAGAGGAAGACCAGTCGTCTGCTCCGCGCCCTTGTTCTTCTGCTAATATTTCGTCCTTGCAGCCTTAGCAAAGCCACCGGAGAAGCGCGTCGCAGCCTCCTGTGGGTGCAAGTAGCAGTCCAACTCCTTCATTTGTAGACCAGTTGAGGGATCTAGGGGTCAACCTTCCCAAAGGGACTGGTTGGGTATCTCCACGCCTCCATATATCGTCAGTTCATCCTCTTCGGGCTGAAACCGTCTGTGTCAGGGGCGAACTTCCGGTGTCTCCTTATGCCGTTATGCAATCAAAGAGCCCCTCTGGGTCTAGCCGGTCAGTTTGTGGTGGGTCCTCATCCCAGGTGGCGTTAACCGTTAATGATCCTGCAGGTAACCCCCTATTTAATACGTGTCTTCGTTCTTACTATTCTCCTCTCTTTCTCCCTCTCTCTCTTTTTCTATTATAAATCTAAGTTGCTTTTGCAATGGTGTTCATTTCTCATTTGCCAGGCTCTACTAGTGACTTTGAGTCGTCTTCTAGTTCCTCCACGTCTCGCCCTAAAACCTCTGATATTTCGCCAGACTCATTGATTCCTGAGGTTAGTCCCTTCTCTTTTCTCTCATTTATCATTACTTTCTTTTTTGCTGAAATATTATCGTTGGCGTCAGGATATGGGTAAGAAGCGTAAGGAAGCTGTTAAGCCTGACACGGACGGCGTGCGTTGCATAGTCCCCAGCGGCGATGGGTCTTCTAAACGCGCTAGGATGGATGGTAGTGGTTTATCTGCCCCTTCGGAGAAGCAGACTGATGCTCCTGTTTCTGATATACCTGAAAATACGGGGGTCTAACAACCACACCCAATATTCCGATTAGCAATCTGTATGGACCAACTCCAATATACTTTTAAGAGAATCAACTAAATAGTCATACTCAATCTTAATAAAAGTATATCAAGGAGTTATATCTCTCTTTCTCGATTTAATACTTACTCAAGCAAATAGAAATCTGCGAGTCTCATTGAACACAAGAGAAATCACTTCAACGGTACCAAAGACCAATGTTCAAGGATCAATCAATTTCAATCAACAACCAAAGTTTGGATTTCCTAATTGATCGATTCAACGCACAACCTGTGATATTTCAATTATATAACAAAATATAATGCGGAAAAGAAATAACATAGACACCAGAAGTTTTGTTAACGAGGAAAACGCAAATGAGGAAAACCCCCGGGACCTTGTCCAGATTGAAAACACACTGTCTGGACTGTAGTTGAATCCAGACAGTTGAATCCAAAAAGTGCTCATAAGCCGCTACAGACACTAGCCTACTACAAACTAACTTCGGTCTGGACTGTAGTTGAATCCCAATCAATCTCACACTGATTCAAGGTACAGTTGCACTCCTTACGTCTCTGATCCCAGCAGGATACTACGCACTTGATTCCCTTAGCTGATCTCACCCACAACTAAGAGTTGCTACGACCCAAAGTCGAAGACTTTAATAAACAAATCTGTATCACACAGAAAAGTCTACAGGAGTAGATAAATCTGTCTTCCACAGAAATACCTACAAAGTTTTGTTTCGTCTTTTGATAAATCAAGGTGAACATGAACCAATTGATAACCCAGACTTATATTCCCGAAGAACAGCCTAGTATTATCAATCGCCTCACAATAATCTTAATCGATGCTGCGAAAGAAGATATTGTGGAATCACAAACTATGAGACGAAGATGTTTGTGACTACTTTTCTATCTTGCCTATCGGAGATATAAATCTCAATCCAATCGTTACGATTGTACTAAAAACGATAGAATCAGCAAGATCAGATCACACAACTACGAGAAAGTAGTATCGGTCTGGCTTCACAATCCCAATGAAGTCTTTAAGTCGTTAACCTGGTTTTCAAGAAGAACCCTAAGGTTAATGGAGAATCAACTCTAGATAATACAAATAGTATCACACAGGAGGTATGGGGATTAGGTTTCCCATTTGCTAGAGTTCTCCCTTATATAGTTTTTCAAATCAAGGTTTGCAATCAATGTTAGATTCGTAACCAAGCATTCAATATTTACCGTTAGATGAAAACCTGATTAGATTCAAGCTAATATCTTTCAACCGTTGGATCGAAAACTTAGCTTGTTACACACAAATGAAATGCACGATTTTAGGTTTATGTAACCGTACCCAAACATGTACATTTGTTGGTTCAATAATAGTTAACCAAATGGTTAGCCATATGAGCACTTTCATATCAACCATATTCTTCTTCACCATAACTAGTTCAAATGACTCAAATGAACTAGTTAGAGAGTTGTTCAATTGCAAGGAAATATTATGTAACTACACAAGACACAATCGAAGCAAAAAAGATTTGATTCACTCGAATCGATTCATGAACTTTATAGCCACGGTTTGCATTTTGCATTCCTTAGTGAATATAAACAAGTTCACAAACAATCATCTTTAGATATAACCAACTTAAGTTCGCAGACTTAGTTCGCGGACTTAAGTTCCCGGAAGGATTTCTCAAACTCCAGCAAATTTTCTCGGGTCGAGAACTTCTGCCAGTTCGCGGACTGAGTTCACGACTCTTGTTCCGGTTCTCTTGATCAACAAAGTTCGCAAACTTCGGTTCAAGGAAAAAGGACTTATACATATATGTGTTGCCACACAATGCTTATGTCCATCATTGGTTATATAATCTAAACTCTCATTTAAATCATTGAAACATTCTTAGAGGACGTTATTATATAGTTGTTATTCACAAACTATTTTTCATCAAATTAAGCAATTTTCAATGTGATTGAAACGTATCATGACTTCTGTTACTAGGTAAATATGAACTTGGCTAAAGGAAAAGCTTACCAACACATATTTCGAGAAATAGATAGGCGAGATAAACTCGGCTCGAAATAGCAAATGTGCATAATCAAAGTCTATATAGCAAAACGACTTTTGTCTCAAAATAGGAGATAGAGTAGATAGACTTTTGAGTGATAGATAATTTCAAGTCTCCACATACCTTTTTGTCGATGAAGTTCCACCAGTTCCTTGAGTAGTCCTTCGTCTTGTATTATGATTGCCATGAAGTTCTTGAGCTCAAGTACACTTTCTATCCTAGTCCGAGACTTAGCTATAGAGACTAGAAATCAAGACTTATAGTTTTGATCACTAACATTGACAAACATGCTTGAGATAGCAACACATGCGAGTTCTACCGAGCAATGCTCTAACAATTTCCCCCTTTGTCAATTTTAGTGACAAAACTATCAATACATATGGAATACAAAAATAAATGAATTAACTTTTGTAGCTCCTATTCCACATGCCTAATCTTCAACATTACTCGAAATCTTCGTCACTTCCAAGTACATCAATGATCCCAAAGGTTGTAAATTCAGCATCATCGTTGTTGAAAATCCGTAGCTATAACAATGAGAAAACAAGAGTTCTCAATCATTGTTATACAATGTCATATTAGCATTATATAGTATCAAAGTTCAATTGCATCATAACTTCGACAACAATACTATGGTGATATATATCACTCCCCCTTAGTCAATATTCCATCTCACATGGAAACCACTCCCCCTTACATAATGATCCGAAAACCATATGTATTTGTAGTGTGAACTACATATTATTTCTCCCCCTTTTTGTCAATAAAACTGGCAAAGGTACGAAAACGGGATCCTAATAAAATTTCCGAAAGAGACATTTCATGACCAAAAGAAAGCACATATCATCTTATTTAGATGCAATCATATAGCCGAAGCTAAATGCATTCATCAAGGAGTTTATAAAGATACAAGATAACCCCTATAATATTCCACAGCCGCACTCCCCACAAAGATTTGACAACTAAGCACAAGTTCAATTAAGAACTCTCCCCCGTAATATGTCATTCCCGAAAAAACAACAAGAGCGACCTTAATTTCAAAAGAAAAGAAGGATTTTTTTGGACATAACAAATCACATACAAGTATGAATTTGAATCCAAAATACTCAATTAAATTAACCACAAGAGAACCCATGATTAATTTAATCGGAAAATCTCAACATAAGTGAACTTATGGAGTCTCAAAAATACTCAATTAGATTAATCACAAGAGAACCCATAATTAATCTAATCGGAATACACAACCAAATTAACCACAAAAAGTAATCAATTTAATTGATCATGCTCGACATAAGAGAACTTACGGAGCAACAACTAAATAACCAAACAAGGATGATTAATTTAGTTGATCATGCTCGACATAAAGTACCTCATGGAGCAACAACTAAGCTAAGAATAACTCAGTCGATTGTACTCAACATAAGACACCTTATGGAACAACACAGTATATGCACAAAAAATTGTAGACCGGAGATCGACCAAATACTGTGGAATAAGCAAGGATTCATTCTATTTTCCATCACCATTCGCACAATGACATACAATAGACATAATCCTTGAAAACAAAAGATTTTAACCTATCTTCCATCAATAATTGACATAATAGGATTAACTTTTGGATTATCAAAAGTTCATTCCTTCTTTTATCAACACATGCATATTGACATATAAAGGACTTAACTTTTGACAAAGTATGGGATAATCACAGTTCACGGACGCAAACACACATATCCCATAACAAATTGCAATATATAAAACCATAAAGATTAATACTGCAAAAATTATCTTCCAAACAATTTTAGAATTTAAACCAAAAAATCTAAAAACATGAAGATGAAAACTTTGGACATAGCTATGTGTAATCACAATAATGGATATTCCAAACTCTAGTTATTCTTCTAAACAAAACAAAAAATAGAAGATCTACTAGGCATTAATACATTTGAAGAATTCGTTATCGTCCCCGAACTCCTTGTCGTCAACAGCCATTGGGACATAAGTCTCATGAAGATAGGAGTTAATGTCAATAAACCTTCTTGACTGATGTCGAACTAGGGCCTTCTGAATCTCATGAGTCTTAAACACAAAAGCCTTTATTTGATGAATCTCCTTCTGCATCTCTTTCAACATTTCAAAAACATCAGAAAACTTCTGAGAATTTTAAGGTACAACTCTGGGCTTCCTCACATTCCTTCTTTTTCTTTTCAATGTTGGAGCTAACGGATATTTCTCTTTTTCCTTCATGATTGATGGCTTGACAATCATATTAACATCCTTTCCATAAGAAGACATGGTACTTTGAGCATCCATAGGCGTATGGTTTGTGGAGGAATTCACAATCTCAACAAGTGGTCTTGAGATAAAAAAAAAGTTTCAGGGAAGGAAAAAGAAATATAGGGTCACGCAACCTTTTAACAGGTTCGTGCACACACAACTCTGAACCCTAGAGAGAGTAGAGTTGTCGAGAATAACCCTCCTTTATTGATGGACACAAAACTAAGAAAAGAAGAAAAAAACAAACTTTTCTTAAATCCTGAGAGGTGCACAGTCTTATCTCTTTTGATCAGGCACATGAGACAGGATTTACCAATCAACACAATCAAGTTGTGCTGCGGTGAACAACAATTTGTCCACCATTTTCCTCTTGAGAGGAATCCACAGACCTCTGTCTATCAAACCGGTTTGACCATACTTTCTTCTCTAATAGTCTTGGTTTATCCTTGGAAACTAACTTCTTAAACGAAGATAAAATCCTACGTACCTTAGCGGCCTTCTGAGCAAGTTTAAGCTTATTTGCTAATTGATTTGCTCTTCGTTGAAGTTTGTTGATGTGCCTCAATTGGTGTTTGTACTTGTAACACTTTGAAAGTTCATGACCCTTTAGAGAATAATACGAGCACGTCAATCTAGGATAAAAATCAGGCTTCTGAGATGTGCAAGCAGCTAGACACATGGTGGAACCTGAAACATTACATATAGAGTTTCCAAAGAATGGGTCAATTTTTTCTTCCAGATTAGTTGGGTTTTCTTCTGAAAGAATATCAAGATTGATGTATGTATTGCTACAATTATCAAAAGCAATATTTTCACCAAGAAGTGCAACACTCGATTTCTCGTCTTCATTAGAATCATAGCTGTCAGACATTTCATCAAGAGTTGCAGCAAAACCTTTGTTCCCAGTGTATTTTCCACGAGTTGGGCACTCGTTTGCAAAATGACTAAATCCCTTACACTTAAAGCACTGAGGCATATCCTCGTCACCAGTTTCATCAATATCCCTATTTTTAGGAGGTACACGATTATGAGGTTTGACTGATGCTTTAGGCTTATCTCTGGAGAACCGTTTAATTCTCTCTTCAACAGAAGATCCCTAAACTGTCTTGTGATCTTGGAGACCAATTTGTCAAGATCTTTATCTGATGAATCAGTCTCAGAGTGATTGTCTTCAGAGATATACACTTTTTTACTTTTATCAAGTAATTTTGTGTCCTTTAGTGCTTTGAACGCAACATCCTTAGATTTGGATGAATGCTCATGATCAAAGATCTTAAGCTTCTCAACCAGCGTGTTTCTGGAGAGATTATCTAGGTTATTTCCCTCAACGATGGCATGCTTCTTAGAATCGTGTCTAGATGGCAGCGATCTGAGAATTTTCATCACAATGTCCTTTTCAGGAATAGTCTTACCCAATGCAAAAGATGCATTAACAATTTCAGATACTTTGTGATTAAACTCATCAAATGTTTCTTCATCTGCCATACGAAGGTTTTCCCAATCGTAATTAAGGTTTTGAAGCCTAGATTCCTTTTCACTGGTATTACCTTCGAATACGGTTTATAATATATCCCACGTTTACATTTCCAACTGGCACAACGGGAGCATCATAGCCATTAATAACATATACCCATGATTGAAAATCACATGCTTGAAGAAAAGCTCGCATAGCAATTTTCTACCATAAGTAATTAGAGTCATCGAAGACTGGTGGTACGTTGATAGAGATAGCACCTCTGTCCATATAAGATCGCTACAAACACAGACTTGTAAGGTCTTTAAACTTGTTTGCCTGCTCTGATACCAATTGAAAATGCGGGGGACTAACAACCACACCCAATATTTCGATTAGAAATCTGTATGTACTAACTCTAATATATTTTTAAGAGAATCAACTAAACAGTCAGACTCAATCTTAATAAAAGTATATCAAGGAGTTATATCTCTCTTTCTCGACTCAATACTTACTCAAGCAAATAAAAATCTGCGAGTCTAATTGAGTAAAAGAGAAATCACTTGAACGGTATCAAAGACCAATATTCAAGGATCAATCAATTTCAATCAACAACCAAAGGTTGGATTTCCTAATTGATCGATTCAACGCACAACCTGTGATATTTCAATTACATAACAAAATATAATGCGGAAAAGAAATAACACAGACACCAGAAGTTTTGTTAACGATGAAACCGCAAACGCGGAAAAACCCTGGGACCTAGTCTAGATTGAACACACATTGTATTAAGCCACTACAGACACTAGCCTACTACAAACTAACTTCGGTCTGGACTGTAGTTGAATCCCAATCAATCTCACACTGATTCAAGGTACAGTTGCGCTCCTTACGTCTCTGATCCCAACAGGATACTACACACTTGATTCCCTTAGCTGATCTCACCCACAACTAAGAGTTGCTACGACCTAAAGTCGAAGACTTTAATAAACAAATCTGTATCATACAAAAAAGTCTACAGTAATAGATAAATCTTTCTCCCACAGAAATACCTACAAGTTATGTTCCGTCTTTTGATAAATCAAGGTGAACGTGAACCAATTGATAACCCGGACTTATATTCCCGAAGAACAACCTAGTATTACCAATCACCTCACAATAATCTTAATCGACGCGGCAAAATAAGATATTGTGGAATCACAAACGATGAAACAAAGATGTTTGTGACTACTTTTCTATCTTGCCCATCGGATATATAAATCTCAAGCCAATCGTTACGATTGTACTTGTAGATGGTGGATTTTCGACAAAGGGTAAAATTGTAAAAGTATACCGCGGATCCGGAAATCGGATGAGTATTGAGACCCACGTCTCTCATTAAAGCGTGAAAGATCATATAACCTCTGATTGAGAAAGTTCTCTCAGAGAATATGTGGATGTGTAGTCTCTCAGCTGAGACCACGGCACATCTCATGAATACTGAGGAATTTCAGTAATTACTCCGGATCCGGCAATCGGATGAGTATTGAGGCTCATATCTCTGAATAAAGCATGAAAGCTCATGCCATAAAACCTCTGATCGAGAAAGTCTCTCAGGGAAGGTGTAAATGTGTAGTCTCCCGGCTGAGGCCACGACACATCTCATGAATACTGAGCAATTTCAGTAATTACTCCGGATCCGACAATCAGATGAGTATTGAGACTCATGTCTCTAAGCATGAAAGCTCATGCCATAAATCTCTAACTGAGAAGGCTGTCTCTCAGAGTACATGTAGATGTGTAGCCTTTTAGCTGAGGCCACAACACATCTCATGAATACTGAGCAATTTCAGTAATTACTCCGGATCTGGCAATCGGATGAGTATCGAGACTCATGTCTCTATGCATGAAAGCTCATGCCACCTCTGATGGAGAAAGTTTCTCAGAGAAGATGTAGATGTGTAGTCTCTCAGCTGAGGCCACGACACATCTCATATTGTATAGAATCGAAAGATTGGGCAGCTCCTAGACAGCATGCCTGCTAGTATAGAGCGACAACGTCTTTGGGATGTAACCAGGTTTTCCCCGACTATGCAAGAGGAATATGACACTCCAGCAAGTTCATATTGCTCAACCCTCAGATAATTAATGCTCTTAAACAGGAATCCCTTCTAGTATAGAGCCATCAATTAATTGTCTTAAATCATCTGAATATCCAGTAATATTCTACGAGCCATCAGTTAATCGTATGAATATCCAACAATATTTTATGAACCATCGTCAGAATATCCAGCAATATTCTACGATTCTTCGTTATATTTCGTCACTTCAATTCATGGTTCTTCCCAGCAGAATTCCACGGGTTAGTGATAAATATTCAATGAAACAGGCATCTGAGCATTGAATAAGCCCCGACAAAAATGGTGCAAGTATACTTAACAAATAATGCACAGACTAGCATTTTGAATGCACGAACGAGCACTTCAAAAATATGAATGAATGAGGAACCTATGCAAAATAGGAAGAAAAATAATAATAATAATATATTAGCAAAGGCGCCAGGGGACTGGGCTCATCAGCCAACCGGTCATGCCGTGACCAGTCCCGGGCCCAATTTTATATTTTATCACATTTTATTATTTTTCGCTAATCTCATGAAAATTCTCTCGTTCGAGCAAATTTCCTTTATTTCAAAGAAGTTATCTAAATCACATGATTTCATCAAAAATAATAAAATTAAGGAAAGGTATCGCGGGACCGAGCACCAGCCCCTTGGTCGTGGCCTGTCCCTCACCTCATGTCTCCATTATTTTATTATTTCTCTCGAATTATGAAAATTCCTAGATTTCATGAATTTTCCCTAAAATCATGAAAATTACCTAATTTCATGTATTTTTATCTAAATCACATGATTTTATCAAAAATAATAAAATTAGGGAAAGGTGTCATGGGACCGCCAGCCGGCCGGTCATGCCTTGGCCGTGGCCGGTCCCACACCTCACACCTCACATCCCATTATTTTATTATTTCTTCTCAAATTATGAAAATTCCTTGATTTTATGAATTTTCCCTAAAATTACCTAATTTCATGTATTTTCTCTAAAATCATGGAAAATTAGGAAAACTTATGGGACCGGGCTCTAGCCGGCCGGCCATGCCCTAGCCGGTCCCACACGCCCATTATTTTATTATTATTTGGTGTTTTGTTTCCCGATTTCATGAAAACTCTCTGATTTCAACAAAATATCTTGGTTTTCAACAAATCCCTTTGATTTTATGAAAAATTATCTAAAATCATCAAAATTACATAAAATTGGGAAGAGTGCCTTGGGGCCGCGCCCATTGGCCGGCTGGCCATGCCACGGCCATTGACGGTCCCACACTCCCATTCCCTATTTTATATTTTAATTTATGTCTCTCATCTCATGGAAGTTCACTAATTTCGCCAAACTCTCCAGTTTCATGGAATTTCCCTTAAATCAGAGAAAAATACATAAAACCACATAAAACTGGGAAAAGCATGTGGGACCGCATGTCAGCCGGCCGGACATGCCCTAGCCGTGGTCGGTCCCAGACCTTGTGATTCCTTGTTTATTTATTATTTTCATCATCTCATGTATTTTTGCCGGTTTAAGCAAAACCATGGATTTTGCATATTTTCTCCAAATGTTGCACGGGCACATCCCCTTGACCGACCAAGGGTGACCCTGAGGCTTGCAAACAGCTGGTCCCGCATGTTTTAATGATTTTAACCTAATTTGCTCAGTTGCTCATATTAGGTTCGAACTCTTTCCAAACAATTGGAAGTTCGCTAAAACGACCATCTACTGGTCCTACGACCATCAAGAGCCGTTCTCATGACCTCTTGGTCGGCCCCTCATATTTTCTACATCAGGTTTTATGATTTGTTGCTCACACAAGCATTATTTTAGTAAATGATTAAACAAGCATTTAATCATTCTTTCACCAACTGGTCCTCAAGAGACTTTGATATTTTTTGCTCATTCGAGCATCTGGGCGTTATATGGTGAACCCGTCATCCCATGTAGCCGGTCCCATTTTGATTTGCGACAAATCATCATTTCGGTAAAATTAGGGTTTTGAATCCAGAGCTCTGCAAAAACGTGATTCTGTGCAGATTCGAACACTCTGATAATTTTATGTTGATTCCATGATTGATATTCATATTTATTTTGCTCGACCCAGCAGTCAGTAACTTAAATTAATATTTTATTTGGTCCAACTACCAACAATTCATCAAAAGAACAATATTTGCTCGAACTAGCAATATTCGCTCGAACCGGCAATATTTATTCAATTAGCAATATTCGCTCAGACTAGCAATATTTGCTCAAATCAAAGAATATTGGTTCAACTACCAATATTCAACAATTTAGCAACACAGTTTTGCTCGTCTTAGGCTATAATGATACCTCGTCTCAGCAGACACATTAAATTCTTGAGTTTCAAAATATTTCCTAATCATGTTCAACTCAGCGCTACATGGACTCATCGTCCCATAAAGTCAGCAACGGACTCCACAATCACGAGATTTCAATCGTATCACATGGGGGTCTACGACACGTGTGTTCACCCACGACGAGAATCTGAGCAAGTCGTGCAATCAGTTGGAAGAGTCAGCAAAGTAGTGGGTGGAAAGTTAACCAAGTCTCCGCACGATGATTAATTGGTTTTAACACGATTTCCCCATTTCCCACTCTCTGATTCCAGCAACTGTCACACTTCATGGGATCATGGTGTTTTCAACTCCGGCATTATAAAATGTCTCTGAATCCTGATTGAAAAAAGGAGGTTTTTCGAACAATCGACCAACATTCGCTAAAACGAGCAATTTCTCATCAAAGTTCATACAGACAATCTTTCGTCTACACGAACTCACAGAAATTAATCTCAATTGAGAAAAATTCAATCATTCAGAGCATTTTCACGCTGAATTCATGACACACCTACAATCTCAGATCCATTGATCTTACGCATTTCTCAGCTTCCCTCCTACAGATCAACCCATCCACTCTTGTGACCGAATTGACTCTGGAACGACCATTGTTCTTGGTTTAGGTCGGGGTCTTACAGATTGATCTCTCGAACTTAAAGCACTCCCTTCTTGCAGTGCATCTGTGTGAGGTTCAACATTTCGATCGGTTCAAGGAGTCTCCACACGCTCGACTTTTCAATTCCGTAAAAACTAGCAAATCGTTTTTCCCCATCCACAGATTGGAGACCATAGTGGGAGATCAATCTCTCAGTTGCAATCTCACGATTTCACAAGATGGCTGGTCTTAGGTCTGGGTTAGTTACAGGTTCCAACACAAACAACGCTAGTACTAGCAACAACAACAATGGCAATCAGAATATCCCGGAAACGATTCCGGCCTCCAACACTGACGATGGTGACATTACTCCTCCTCACTATGAAGGTCATCCCCTGTTCGGTCGACACCCTGAAGAAGTCAGAGGAAATCCACCACATACCATTGCTGATCTTATCAAAGTGCAGGAGACTCTCGCAAAGAATCAGACGGACATGGCTGCTACACAGAAGGAGCTGTGTAATTATCTCAAAACTCTTACTGATAAGATGACATAGAAGACTCAAGAAAAGGGAAAAGAGAAGGAGAAATCATCAGATGTTGCTGATCCTGAAGTAATCCTAATCCATACAGTGGATGATGATGAAACTAGCAAAGCTGCAGATTCATCAGCAAAGGAACCATCAAATTTCATTAATCGGGAAGACGTGGAGCGCCTTCTAGAGAACCATGGAAAAGACAAGACATCACATGTCCATCGTCACCAGCCTCCGTACCCTTATGCTATGCAAAGGATTCCTCTTCCAAAAGGTTATACCTCTCCAACCTTCACTTTGTATGACGGAACATGCAATGCTCGGGAACATGTTTCTCGGTTCCTGGAAGCCTTGGGTGAACACGAACATAACCATGTTGTTCGCCTCAAAGAATTTTCAAAATCCTTGAAAGGCAGGGCATACACCTGGTACAACAACATCGCACCAGGAACTATCAACAATTGGGGAGAAATGATTAATGCCTTCTACAGAAAGTACTTCTTTGCGTCAGAGAAAATTACTCTCTCTGATCTTGGAAGAATGTTTCAGAGGAACAATGAACATCCCAATGACTACGTGAAAATATTCAGAGTCCAGGCCCTGGACTGTCATGATCTAAACGTCACGGAACAACAACTGGTAGACTTGTGTATCAACGACATGATCCCGGTCTAAAGGGATCTATTGGAAAATCTTTGTTTCCAGACCTTCTCAGAGCTTCATGAAGCGGAGAAGAGATCGGAAACTACTGCGCCCGCTTTTCTGGAAAGAACAAAAGCTACAAAGGCTGAAGAACCGCGAGACACTCGATGTAGTAGACGTTTGATCAAGAAGCAGTAAAACCTCCATCCTTCCACAAACACTATTGAAAAAGGGAGCAAACGGAAATCCAAACCGCCGCGCAAGCATACTTCAGCTCTTTCAAAAGCACAAAGGAAGGATAAGCAAGATGCACAAGCCTCTGACCAACGCACAAGAGTTCATGATCAAGAAGCACCTGACTTTCCTTTTTTTCATTGAAGCGGTGACTTCCACAGGTTCGTCAATCATCCCACAAGCGAATGTGGAGTTTTGAAGCACATTTTCAAGGAAAAGGTTGATCCACAATAGCTTCAACTGGGGACTGAAGGAGTACACAAGAATCCTCTCCCAGTCAGAACCTTTACACTCTCTGAACAACCTATCAAAGAGGCAGTTCAATCCTTGGTCGAAAGTGAATTGCGTTATCTTTCGAAGGAACAAAGGGGAGACATGTTCACAGCAGTGTAGTCAATATCGGCCGTATCGGCCGATATATCGGGGATATTTCGGATATCGGCCCAGAACGATACGATAAGAAGGATATCGGGGATACGATATTCGCCCAATAATATCGGCCGTATCGGTCGAATATCGGCCGTTTCGGTCGATACGAAATTTTCCTACATTTCCTGATATGAGACGGTATTGGTCGTTTTCTATAAAGTTTAAGGGTAATTTTCGCGAAGAAAGTCTTCCAGGTGGTAGTAGAGGTGCATGTAGCTCTCGAAGCAAGTCTACTAAAGTTACTCTTTTGTTTTTTTGATAAAATTGATGTTATCTATTATATCTTATCCGAAAATGTGTGGAGAAATGTTTAATATAAAATTATAGTCTCTAAATCTAGAACCGATATTTCAACGATAATATCCCCGATATAAAATTGTACCAGTGTATCGGTCCCGGCCGAGATGAACCGATATCCGATATTAACTACATTGGTTCACAGTATTGAACCACATCGTGTCAAGAAGTCCATTCCGAAAAATACTTCTTGAGCCTCCATCCACAGATCAAGAGATGTACGACTGGGGACTGCTTACCACAGTCAATCTCAGAAGAAACGAATTTGGAAGAACGTTGATCGATGCTGACACCGTCATCAACAACATTCCACTGAAAATCATCAGATCCACAGGAATCACTTGACAATAAGTTACTCATGCTCCCATCTCAATCAGAGACCTTGAAGGAGCGCTCGGAAATACTTATGGCTACATCACTATCAAAGTGAACATGAGTTCAACCTGGACAGAAACCAAGTTTCACATAATCAGGAAGATCCAGGATATGACATGTCCTTCAGACAAGCGTGGATCCACGCTGAAAAGATGGGTACTTACAAAGAGCCTTTGGTTACACATCTCTCCAACGAAGAAAGTTCTAATCCAGAAGATTTGACGAACATTCCATCATCAGAGTACTTTGAGGAATTTTAAACTTTGACGAGTTTGAAGCAAGAACCTGCAAAAGATGCATAGACATTCATCAAGAGGTTCCACACTCAGGCAAGTCTCATTCTATGTCTATGTCATTTATTTACGCACATGTTATCCTAGCATGGGGACTTAATTATGATAGAAATTCTACAAGACGTTATGAATGGTAGCTTCACCGCATTAGTATTTTACCAAGTGGTTGAATCTAACGTTTCTCCGGATCAAGCACTGAAACATTCATTAGTGACGTCCAAGCATGGAAAAGAAATCTTTGGGTGTTTCTCCTGCAAGTCCATGTGTTCCACAAAATCAGAAAGCTCTGATGTCTGCACAAGTGTCGAATCCCACTACTGCAACGAAAGGGATGCTGAATCAACAGAAGATACTCCAGGGCCGAGATGATCAAACCCCTAAGACATTCGATGCTTAAGGAATATATGCCTCAACGCTCAAGCATCTATGGAGCCATCAAATTGTACTCCCAATCAAAGAGTACAGCTTCATCACAAATATCTCAATGATGATACATTCAACACCAGCACGATCAAAGTAAACTACGATCGATAAGTCTTTATTATCCCATGATAATACTTCTGAAGCAGATGTAACATCATTCATACATGAATGGAACTAACTCCTTCAACATACCCTGGGCAATCTGAGTTATGTTTCAGGAGAATTCAAGTTGAACTCTCAGTACATCTTCATCTTAGGGACGCTCAACTCATCAACTGATTCGTGAATGTAAAAGGCTCACTAGATGGAGGAGCAAAGATACTAGCCTTTTCGGTCTTTGGAGCAACTTCAACCATGGTATCAGCATTAACAATAATCTCTTGAGGAACACCATCCATAATCTCAGCATCGACAAGGATCTCTGGAGCGTAACCATTCATAGTTTCAGCACCAACAACGGTCTCAGGAGCAACATCCTCAGGGCTTCATCAACTAATCATTCTATGAAGCGTTACACATGAAGCGGACTTCTCTAAGAACCAATGATTCATATAAAAATGTTCAGACCTGATAACATGCTCACATGAAAGTCTTCCCAAAGCCGGCACGACTGGTGGGCATAATCCAAAGTCTTCTACAAGATGTTCTCATCACCTCTACAAATGAGATACAACACACTCCAGGCCATGGGTTTGCAAAAAAGTACCAATGTGTGAGGAATGAGACAATGTTTCCTCAACGAAAGATGTTCGTCTATGTCTCTTCTACAACATATCAAAAGGGCGCATCAATCGGACATACGAGCTGAAAGATATGGCCCTTACCGTCAGGTCTACGAAATATGAAAAAATTTATACGGGATTACAAATTACAAATGTGCACACTTCGTTGGATGACCTCTACAACTCCAAATTGAGTGATTCTTGTCTCATTAGATAACTCAGTGTCTTAGATTCAAAAGTTGGGGTCAATCATCAACTTCCGACGTCGTATGAGGTTCCTACAGCTTCCAGAGCATACAACATGCAAGCAGCAATTCTTAGACGGGATTCATAACTTCCACATTCGATCGGTGTCCACCAGGTCTTTTCGCTAAGTCCTTCATCAAGGTACCTCCAACTTCGAACACCCGGGTCTTTACATCAATTTTTCTACCTGGGTCCTCTATCCAAGTCTTGCCAGAAGAAGAGGAAACGAAAAGGAGAGATTTAACAAAATACTGGGGACTGACGATCCACTGATCATGACGATCAGTTTTACAGTCCAAGACTCGTGACACCAGACTCTCATGTGCTAATCATTCATCATAAAAGCAATTATACCACCGGGACATGAAACCATGGTCATTACATCATCTCGTCTCGAGAGTAACCTCAGCTACAGTCTCGTGACCAGGGTTTCAGAAGTGATGTTCTACGACTGACAGAAGCAAGATGGCGCTGCAAGCACCATGATCATGTATCAATCAAAGGGTCATTATCTCAAAGGAATCAATGACATTAAAATCCTTCACCAACCGTTCAAGACACAAGCTAATGGTCTAAAGACACAACATGAATGTTTTACAACAAGCTCGTCTGAGATGATTTTACACTGCCCTGTACAAACCGACGAGCTGGGAGAAATTGGTGAAGAATTTGTAAATGGGTCTACACCATTCTCTTCGTATGGATGTCCTCTTCAACATATCCAAAATTCACAGAAATTGAAGAAAGGAGCGAAGAGTTGTGGCCAAAACATTGGACCACATGCCAGCTGAAAATTTTCTTAAGGTCTCCTGGAAGTTTACTGTTTCGTCGATTTCGGATCCTAAACATGCTCGGAACCCAAAAAGCTTCTTTGTAAAAGTTTGAAAATTTCCTGGGCATGAGTATACATGGGTAGACCGCAAAAATCCAACATCGAACGAAGATTCTACAACAATTTCAATGAAGACCTAATTTCTAAATTTTCCGATGATGAATTATGGCGAAATTCTTCGTTCATCCACATCTGAATCAGGAGCTACACCATCAACACAAAGCCGAATTTCATCTTTAGCCGATAGTCTCATTTGCTGAAGTCGGCGGTGCTTATGCTGATAAGGGACGACTCACAGATGATCTAGAGACATACAAAGTACCAGCTTTCCAGCGTTTCTGAAAGGTTGATTCATCCCAGGATGAACATCTGCAAACGTCTTCATGTTTGACTTGATATTTCTAGAGTGTTCGCCGCAAGATCCAGAAGGGTGGTTGTAACCAGAAGTCACCACTATCCGAGGCGAAATACATGGAGTCATGGATATACCAACAACAAGCACGCGCTGAAACGGTAACAATCCAACTCTTACCTATTTACAATTTCACTAGTTGCAGTGATTATAACGTCAAAATTTTGAAAATTTTCTCGTTCCTTCAAACCTGCAAAGTCGAGCAAAATTCATTATTCAAAATCATGACTTGATTTTCATCAAACCGCGAACAACCCACGTGAATTTTAACATTCACTGGTTTTTCAAAAATTGGACAGACGTCCATTTTACAATTGTGAAAACTCACATACAAACATTATTTTATCATATATAATTGTCTACTTTCAACAGTTGATCAAAATCAAAACATGATTTTACAAAATATATAAATATTTAACGTGAAACTCACGTAAATTTGAAAAAAGATGTCTATATATTTTTCTCCCTCGCACGAGCATCTGTCTTTGAAGTGAGAGTATATTTTCAAAGATTTCTGAAAGCTCGAAGATAAAATTTTCATGAAAGCTCATAAACAAAATTTTATTACTAACAGACGCAACGTCTATTAAAAAAAAACTTTTCTCTCGTACGAGCATTCACCTTTGAAATGAGAGTTTATTCCTCTTTGTGAAATCTCACGTATTTAAAAAAAAAAGTTTTTCGTGGAAGCTCATAGACAAAATTTTATCATTAGACACAGGTCTATCTTGTTTGTTTCTTAAAATAATGAACGAACGTCCGCTGATTCCCTTTCTTGGTCCCGGACCCGTAAATCCTAAATCGACCAAGGTTCCACCATCGAATGAGCGGTTATACACCAATTTATGCTCACTGGATGATGCTCTATTACACCACTGGGGTTCCGCTTAAACCATGGTTTGCTCATTCAGTCAAAATCCGGTAATGTCTTATCTTATGACTAAGTTCAATTACTTATTTTTGTATGTACCTGGAAAATCACCATTCAATGCTGACTGAGGAACATGACTGTTCCTCACTAAGCAGGGGACTTAATGTAGATGGTGGATTTTCGACAAAGGGTAAAATTTTAAAAGTATACTGCGGATCCGACAATCGGATGAGTATTGAGACCCACGTCTCAAATTAAAGCGTGAAAGCTCATAAAACCTATGATTGAGAAAGTTCTCTCAGAGAATATGTGGATGTGTAGTCTCTCAGCTGAGACCACGTCACATCTCATGAACACTGAGCAATTTCAGTAATTACTCCGGATCCGGCAATCGAATGAGTATTGAGGCTCATGTCTCTCAATAAAGCATGAAATCTCATGCCATAAAACCTCTGATCGAGAAAGTCTCTCAGGGAAGGTGTAGATGTGTAGTCTCCCGGCTGAGGCCACGACACATCTCATGAATACTGAGCAATTTCAGTAATTACTCTGGATCCGGCAATCAGATGAGTATTGAGACTCATGTCTCTAAGCATGAAAGCTCATGCCATAAATCTCTAACTGAGAAGGCTGTCTCTCAGAGTACATGTAGATGTGTAGCCTTTTAGCTGAGGCCACAACACATCTCATGAATACTGAGCAATTTCAGTAATTACTCCGGATCTGGCAATCGGATGAGTATCGAGACTCATGTCTCTATGCATGAAAGCTCATGCCACCTCTGATGGAGAAAGTTTCTCAGAGAAGATGTAGATGTGTAGTCTCTCAGCTGAGGCCACGACACATCTCATATTGTATAGAATCGAAAGATTGGGCAGCTCCTAGACAGCATGCCTGCTAGTATAGAGCGACAACGTCTTTGGGATGTAACCAGGTTTTCCCCGACTATGCAAGAGGAATATGACACTCCAGCAAGTTCATATTACTCAACCCTCAGATAATTAATGCTCCTACACAGGAAGCCCTTCTAGTATAGAGCCATCAATTAATTGTCTTAATTCGTTTGAATATCCAGTAATATTCTACGAGCCATCAGTTAATCGTCTGAATATCCAGCAATATTCTACGAACCATCGTCTGAATATCAAGCAATATTCTACGATTCTTCGTTATATTTCGTCACTTCAATTCATGGTTCTTCCCAGCAGAATTCCACGGGTTAGTGATAAATATTCAATGAAACAGGCATCTGAGCATTGAATAAGCCCTGACAAAAATAGTGCAAGTGTACTTAACAAATAATGCACAGACCAGCATTTTCAATGCACGAACGAGCATTTCAAAAAATATGAATGAACGAGAAACCTATGCAAAATAGGAAGAAAAATAATAATAATATATTAGCAAAGGCGTCAGGGGACTAGGCTCATCAGCCGGCCGGTCATGCCGTGACCAGTCCCGCGCCCAATTTTATATTTTATCACATTTTATTATTTTTCGCTAATCTCACGAAAATTCTCTCGTTCGAGCAAATTTCCTTTATTTCAAAGAAGTTATCTAAATCACATGATTTTATCAAAAATAATAAAATTAAGGAAAGGTGTTGCGGGACCGAGCACCATCCGGCCATGCCTTGGCCGTGGCCGGTCCCACACCTCACGTCTCCATTATTTTATTATTTCTCTCAAATTATGAAAATTCCTAGATTTCATGAATTTTCCCTAAAATCATGAAAATTACCTAATTTCATGTATTTTTTTATCTAAATCACATGATTTTATCAAAAATAATAAAATTAGGGAAAGGTGTCATTGGATCGCCAGCCGGCCGGTCATGCCTTGGCCAGTCCCACACCTCACGTCCCATTATTTTATTATTTCTTCTCAAATTATGAAAATTCCTTGATTTTATGAATTTTCCCTAAAATTACCTAATTTCATGTATTTTTTCTAAAATCATGGAAAATTAGGAAAACTTATGGGAACGGGCTTTAGCTGGTCGGCCATGCCCTAGCCGGTCCCACGTGCCCATTATTTTATTATTATTTGGTGTTTTGTTTCCCGATTTCATGAAAACTCTCTGATTTCAACAAAATATCTTGGTTTTCAACAAATCCCTTTGATTTTATGAAAAATTATCTAAAATCATCAAAATTACATAAAATTGGGAAGAGTGCCTTGGGGCCGCGCCCATTGGCCGGCCGGCCATGCCACGGCCATTGCCAGTCCCACACTCCCATTCCCTATTTTATATTTTAATTTTTGTCTCTCATCTCATGGAAGTTCCCTAATTTCGCCAAACTCTCCAGTTTCATGGAATTTCCCTTAAATCAGAGAAAAATACATAAAACCACATAAAACTGGGAAAAGCATATGGGACCGCATGTCAGCCGGACGACCATGCCCTAGCCGTGGCCGGTCCCAGACCTTGTGATTCCTTGTTTATTTATTATTTTCATCATCTCATGTATTTTTGCCGGTTTCAGCAAAACCATGGATTTTGCATATTTTCTCCAAATGTTACTCAAACGTGCATCAGAAAATATCAAAATTCTCAGGACTGAAGCACAGACACTATGGTGACACGGGCACATCCCCTTGACCGACCAAGGATGACCCCGAGGCTTGCAAACAGCTGGTCCCGCATGTTTTAATGATTTTAACCTAATTTTCTCAGTTGCTCATATTAGGTTCGAACTCTTTCCAAACAATTGGAAGTTCGCTCAAACGACCATCTACTGGTCCCACGACCATCAAGAGCCAGTCTAATGACCTCTTGGTCGGCCCCTCATATTTTCTACATCAGGTTTTATGATTTGTTGCTCACACGAGCATTATTTCAGTAAATGATTAAACCAGCATTTAATCATTCTTTCACCAATTGGTCCTCAAGAGACTTTGGTATTTTTTGCTCATTCGAGCATCTGGGCGTTATATGGTGAACCCGTCATCCCATGTAGCCGGTCCCGTGTTGATTTTCAGTAAATCATCATTTTGGTAAAATTAGGGTTTTGAATCCAGAGCTCTGCAAAAACGTGATTCTGTGCAGATTCGAACACTCTGATAATTTTATGTTGATTCCATGATTGATATTCATATTTATTTTGCTCGACCCAGCAGTCAGTAACTTAAATTAATATTTTCTTTGGTCCAACTACCAACAATTCATCAAAAGAACAATATTTGCTCGAACTAGCAATATTCGCTCGAACCGGCAATATTTATTCAATTAGCAATATTCGCTCAGACTAGCAATATTTGCTCAAATCAAAGAATATTGGTTCAACTACCAATATTCAACAATTTAGCAACACAATTTTACTCGTCTTAGGTTATAATGATACCTCGTCTCAGCAGACACATTAAATTCATGAGTTTCGAAACATTTGCTAATCATGTTCAACTCAGCGCTACATGGACTTATCGTCCCATAAAGTCAGGAACTGACTCCACAATCACGAGATTTCAATCGTGTCATATGGGGGGATATTAACTAGGATTTTGGTCTGGCGGTCTACGGCATGTGTGTTCACCCACGACGAGAATGTGAGCAAGTCGTGCAATCAGTTGGAAGAGTCAGCAAAGTAGTGGGTGGAAAGTTAACCAAGTCTCCGCATGATGAGTAATTTGTTTTAACACGATATCCCCATTTTCCCACTCTCTGATTCCAGCAACTGTCACACTTCTTGGGATCATGGTGTTTTCAACTCCGGCGTTATAAAATGTCTCTGAATCCTGATTGAAAAAAGGTTTTTCGAACAATCGAACAACATTCGCCAAAATGAGCAATTTCTCATCAAAGTTCATACAGACAATCTTTCGTCTACACGAACTCACAGAAATTACTCTCAATTGAGCAAAATTCAATCATTCAGAGCATTTTCACGCTGAATTCACAACACACCTACAATCTCAGATCACCATTGATCTCACGAATTTCTCAGCTTCCCTCCTACAGATCAACCCATCATCTCTTGAGACCTAATTGACTCTGGAACGACCATTGTTCTTGGTTTAGGATGGGGTGTTACAGATTGATCTCTCGAACTTAAAGCACTCCCTTCTTGCAGTGCATCTGTATGAGGTTCAACATTTCACTCGGTTCAAGGAGTGTCCACACGGTCGACTTTTCAATTCCGTAAAAATCAGCAAATCGTTTTCCCCCATCCACAGTACTCAAAACGATAGAATCAACAAGATCATATCACACAACTACGAGAAAGTAGTATCGGTCTGGCTTCACAATCACAATGAAGTCTTTAAGTCGTTAACCTGGTTTTCAAGAAGAAACCTAAGGTTAAAGGAGAATCGACTCTAGCTAATACAACTAGTATCACACAAGAGGTGTGGGGATTAGGTTTCCCAGTTGCTAGAGTTCTCCCTTATATAGCCTTTCAAATCAGGGTTTGCAATCAATGTTAGCTTGGTAACAAAGCATTCAATATTCACCGTTAGATGAAAACCTGATTAGATTCAAGCTAATATATTTCAACCGTTGGATCGAAAAACTTAGCTTGTTACACAAAAATGAAATGCACGATTTTAGGTTTGTGTAACCGTACCCAACATGTACATTTTTTGGTTCAACAATAGTTAACCAAATGGTTAGACATATGAGAACTTTCATATCAACCATATTATTCTTCACCATAACTAGTTCAAATGACTCAAATGAACTAGTCAATTGCAAGGAAATCTTATGTAACTACACAAGACACAATCGGAGCAAAAACAATTTGATTCACTCGAATCGGTTCATGAACTTTATATCCACGGTTTGCATTTTGCATTCCTTAGTTAATATAAATAAGTTCACAAACAATCTTCTTTAGATATAACCAACTTAAGTTCACAGACTTAGTTCGCGGACTTAAGTTCCCGGAAGGAGTTCTCAAACTCCAGTAGATTTTCTCGGGTCGAGAACTTCCGCCAGTTTGCGGACTGGGTTCGCGGACTGAGTTCACGGCTCTTGTTCCGGTTCTCTTGATCAACAAAGTTCGCAAACTTCAGTTCAAGGAAAATGTACTTATACATATATGTGTTGCCGCACAATACTTATATCCATCATTGTTTATATAATCTAAACTCTCATTTCAATCCTTGAAACATTCTTAGAGGACGTTATTATATAGTTGTTATTCACAAACTATTTTTCGTCAAAGTAAGCAATTTTCAAAGTGATTGAAACGTATCATGACTTCCATCACTAGGTAAAGATGAACTTGGCCAAAGCAAAAGCTTACCAACACATATTTCGAGAAATAAATAGGCGATATAAACTCAGCTCGAAATAGGAAATGTGTATAATCAAAGTCTATATAGCAAAACGACTTTTGTCTCAAAATAGGAGATAGAGTAGATAGACTTTTGAGTGATAGATAAGTTCAAGTCTCCACATACCTTTTAGTCGATGAAGTTCCACCAGTTCCTTGAGTAGTCCTTCGTTTTGTATGATGATTGCCATGGAGTTCTTGAGCTCAACTACACTTTCTATCCTAGTCCAAGACTTAGCTATAATAGACTAGAAATCAAGACTTATAGTTTTGATCACTAACATTAATAAACATGCTTGAGATAGCAACACATGTGAGTTCGACCGAGCAATTATCTAACAATACCAACCATCCCTGTTGTGCCAGAAGACTCTGAAGACGCGCAGTTTCGTTTCCCTTTGGTGGTGAGTGCCGCCGAGGCTGGAGTAGACCCTGCCACTCACACCCTCGTCCATGGATTTTGGGTTCCAACTGTTTCTGCTGCTGCTTATAGAGACATCGTCGAGCACGGTGGAGGTCACATAGGTGTTCTGGACATTCGCATTTTGTGTTATATGACCAGGAATATTTTGGAGATCGCGGACCAGCTTACGCGCTTAGGGGATGATCATGTTGATGCTGTGATGTTGCGTGGCTGGGAAACTACTGTTCAATCTGCGCTTAATGTCAAGTTCCCGATAATGTGGTTTGGGGAATTTATGGCAAAGGTGAAGGGCCGCAATGACCATCGTGGTCGTCTTACGAGTCAGATCTCTCAGCTAGAGGGGGAGTTGAAGAAGTGCTCAGAGACAACTTCTAGCAAGAAATAGGTGTTTAATCTGCTGCTTGATGATGTTGGAGAAACTAATGATGAGGTGCTACGGGCCGAGACCGCGGAAGCAACAGTTCGCACCGAGCTCGAGAAGAAGCGGCAGGAGTTGGCTAGGCTCTAATTTGCTTACGGCGCTTCGTCTTTATGTTGGCTTTCCTTTCATCTTCCTTTATTGGACTTGTTTTTCAAATGATTTGTTTTATGTTGTTTTTTATTATTATTGTGGGATATTTTTATGGTGCATGATCATTTATTTATATGTTGTTAGTGTTTTCGTTATCCTTGGTTCCATGTAGCTTCGGTTTGTTTATAGTTCGCTTCCTTTTTTTTTTAAGTATGCCTTTTGCTGGGGTGCCTATTCCCCCCCTCTTTTTTTTGGAGGGAAGTAGTGGGAAGAGTGGGGCGTCGGGTGAACGCGCCTACTCCCTCTTTCTTTTCTTATAAAGGATTGGTGGGCGGACGAGCGTTGGTGAAACACGCCTACTCCCCTCTTTCCGTTTATTGAAGGTTGTTGGGTGGGGTGGGCGATGGTAGAAAGCGCCTACTCCTCCCCCACTCTTTTTATTGAAAGGGTTTTGAGTGGAGTGGGCGGTGATGGAAGGCGCCTACTTCCCCTCTTTCGTCGGAGGGAAGTAGTGGGAAGAGTGGGGTGTCGGATGCACGCGCCTACTCCTCCTTTCTTTTATTAAAAAGGATTGGTAGGGCGGGAGAGCGTTGGTGAACGCGCATACTCCTCTCTCTCCTTTTATTGAAAGGTTGTTGGGTGGAGTGTGAGATGGTAGAAAGCGCCTACTCCACCCCCACTCTTTTTATTGAAAGGGTTTTGGGTGGAGTGAGAGGTGATGGAAGGCGCCTACTCCCCCTCTTTCGTCGAAGGGAAGTAGTGGGAAGAGTGGGGTGTCAGATGCACGCGCCTACTCCCTCTTTCTTTTCTTAGAAAGGATTGGTAGGGCGGGCGAGCGTTGGTGAACGCGTCTACTCCCCTCTCTCCTTTTATTGAAAGGTTGCTGGGTGGGGTGGGCGATGGTAGAAAGCGCCTACTCCCCCCCCCCCCCCCCAACCAATTTTTATTTTTTATTTTGAAATGGTTTTGGGTGGGGTGGGCGGTAATGGAAAGCGCCTACTCTCCCCTCTCTTTTTGTCAGTCAATCAGGCGCTTTTGGCTTTCCTGAGACCTTTGGTAGATTTTTTAGTCAATCAGGCGCCTTTGGCTTTACCGAGACCTTTTGTAGATTTGTCAGTCAATCAGGTGCCTTTGGCTTTCCTGAGACCTTTTGTAGATTTGTCAGTCAATCAGGCGCCTCTGGCTTTCCTGAGACCTTTTGTAGATTTGTCAGTCAACCAGGCGCCCTTGGCATTCCTGAGACCTTTTCACGTACTGTCCACGAATTTCAAAAGAAAAAGGAAGTTGTTCTTACCAATAATAAGAAAAAGGGGTCGTTTACAACTCGCGGTCCTACCATTCACATTCTTCCTCTCTTTTCTTTTTAATTAATGGCGGGAAAAAGGTCGTACTCGATTCTCTTCTTGGTTGCCCCGAGTTTCCCAGACGCACGCTTACGTTCAAATATGCTTCGTATAGCGAAACATTCTTCCGTCAGGTGTCCCATCCTTCGATGGCAGTGGCAGTACTTGGCCGAGTTCTTATCCATTTTTTTGATGTCTAGTGTCGTCGGGGGTAGCTGAATTTCCCTTCCAGCGACCCATTGATTTAGTAGTTCGATCGCGCGATCCTTGTCGCAGGGAAGAGGGGGTGGTGGTTTTGAGTCGCGCCTAGTTCCTCTGTTCCTCCCTTGGTTCCTATCATCAGTTTGGAATTGGTCTCTGCTTTCCCTATTGGTGTTAGGCCTTACATTGCGCAGAATTTCAGACACAGTGCTAACTGTGGTGCGCCAAAAAGAATCCATAGGTGCCTCCTCCACGCAGTCGGAGATTCTCTCGGCTGCTTTTTACAGCTCGAAAAAAGTCTGGAACCTGAAATTGATCAAACTTCCCCTGAAAGCTGGGATCATTCCGCGTACACAAATTTCGACGAGCGCCTACTCATTGATATCTTCGTGGCAGTCCAGTGCCAAGCGCCGAAACCGAAAGATATACTTTCATATTTCTTCCCTCATCCGTTGTCCACTCTTTCTTAAATCTATCGCCGTGATTTTCCTTTTGGCTGAATAAAATTTTCCGAGAAAGAGTGTGGACATAGTTTGCCAGGAGTCTACACTTTTCTCTTTTAAGTTGTCATACCAAGTGAATGTCGTGCTTGTGAGTGATTTGGGGAATTCTTTTAGGCATAATTTTCCATCGGCGGCTTTATCATTCATTGCTAATAAGAATCGGCTGAGATGCTCTCACGCGTTTCCTTGTCCATCATACGCTTTGAACTTCGGAGAAGTGTAGTCCTAGGGGTATGGGTATTCTTGGATGTGCGCGGGGTATGGGATACTTACACAGCAGTGATTGTCTTGCTTTACCACATAATAATTCTGCTCCAAGTATTTTGCCATTTCTTCTTGTGATATCGATGTTGTCTTGACGCCTTTATGTTCTTCGCTCTTTGCTGCTTCTTCAGGAGTGTCTTGTCCTGCCATCACTGCTTGTGCTATCCAGTCTTCAATCTCTTGCCTCCTGCATGAACGTTCATCCAATTCTTCTTGCATGATTTTCAAGGTTGGTGACATGGGTTTGATAGTTGAACTACCCATGTATTCTTGTCTTGTGTTGCTACCGCCTCTCTGTTTTGGGACCCATGGCCTGCTGATTGCTGGATAACACCTAGGATCGATGTCTCCTCTTCGTTGTCATCGTCCTCCACTGTTTCCTCGTCGAGGTTGATAGGCTGATTGGCCGCTTGGTTTCCTATCGCGCCTGAGCTGGCACCCTCCGGGTGTGTCATGGTGAGCTAGGAACGAGCCTCTATTTGTGGTCGCCAAATGTTGAGGGGTGATTTCAGATTTAGGTTCTACCCGTCCTAGCTACACCAAATGACCTTACTATACCAAGAATAGTAAGAGAGAGAGTTGCCCTTCCATTGTACCTTGTCCTTCTTTTATAGACTATCCAAAAGCCCCTTCCTTTTATGACATCATGCCATGTGTCCTAAACTTATTTAATTACTACTAATGTCATTCCTTTTCTAATAGAACCTCCTTCTTTTATATCAATTCCTTCCTAGTCCTTTTCATCTAATGGATACTTTCTTAGTGGACTTGGGTTTTAGTCCCCAAGTCCCCATATCTCATACCAAGCTTGCCTCCCTTCTTAGGAGCACCCCCGACCCATTAAGGGGTTTCATTTTTCATATATCAACAATGGACATGAACTTTCCACTAGTATGCGTACGGGTACACATACTTTGGTAACCGGATTGAGTTGGTTTTGATTTCCAAACTCAGCAGAAATTCACGGTCGTGAACTTCCGCCAGTATGTGTATGGGTACGCATACTTACCCAGTCTCCATCAACCATTTAGTACACACAAGTATGCATACATTGGGTTCCCGGTTTTGGACTTATACACTAATGTGCGAACACACTATATGCTTATATGCAAAGATGGTTACATATTCTAAACTCTCATTTCAATCATTGAAACATTCTTAGAAAACGTTATATAGTTGTTGTTCACAAACTATTTTTCGTCAAAGCGATTTTCAAGTGATTGAAACTAATATGACTTTCGTCACTAGTAAAGACGAACTTAGCCAAAGCGCAAGCTTACCGACACATATTTCGAGAAATAGATAAGCGAGATAAACTCGGCTCGAAATAGCAAATGTGTATAATCGAAGTCTATATTGCAATACGACTTTTGTCTCAAGATAGGACATAGAGTAGATAGACTTTTGAGTGATAGATAAGTTCAAGTCTCCACATACCTTTTAGTCGATGAAGTTCCACCAGTTCCTTGAGTAGTTCTTCGTCTTTGTATGATGAACGCCGTGGAGTCTAGATCTCAACTACACTTTCTATCCTAGTCGGAGACTTAGATATTAGTAGACTAGCAATCAAGACTTATAGTTTTCGCAACTAAACTTAACAAACAAGCTTGAGATAGAAACTCTTGCGAGTTCGACCGAGCAGTACTCTAACAATCTCCCCCTTTGTCAATTTTAGTGACAAAGCTATCAATACATATGGAATACAAAATAAATAAACTTTGCAGTTTCTCTTCCACATGCATGATCTCCTTGGTTCTTCAACATTACTCGAAATCTTCGTCACTTCCAAGTACTCCAATGATTCCAAATGTTGTAAGTTCAACATCATCGTTGTTGAAAATCCGTATCCATAACAATGAGAAAACAAAGGCTCTCAATCATTGTTATAAAGTGTCATAATATTATTACACAACATCAAAGTTCAATTGTATCACAACTTCGAAAACAATACTATGGTGATATGTATCACTCCCCCTTAGTCAATACCCCCCCCCCCTATATAATGATCCAAAAACCATATGTATTTGTAGTGTGAACTACACATTAATTCTCCTCCTTTTTGTCAATAAAATTGGGAAAGGTACGAAAACTAGTGGGATCCTAATGAAATTTCCATAGAGACATTTCATGACCAAAAGAAAGCACATATCAACTTTTTAGATGCAACATATAGTCGAAGCTAAATGCATTCATGAAGGAGTTTATAAAGATACAAGATAACTCCTATAATATTCCACAGCCGCTCTCCCCACAAAGATTTGGCAATTAAGCACAAGTTCAATTAAGAACTCTCCCCCATAAAATGTCATTCCCGAAAGAACAACAAGAGCGACCTTACTTTCACAAGAAAAAAAGGATTTCTTTGGACAACACAAATCACATAAAAATATGAATTCGTATCCAAAATACTCAATTAAATTAACCACAAGAGAACCCATGACTAATTTAATCGGAAATGCTCGACATAAGAGAACTTACGGAGCCACACAATATATACATAAAAAATATGGATCAGGGAAGATCAATACTGCGGAATAGACAAAAATTCATTCTATTTTCCATCACTATTTGCACAATGACATACAATAGACATAATCCCTGTAAACAAAAGTTTTATCCTTTCTTCTATCAAATAATGACAGGAAGGCTTTAACTTTTGTGAGTCAAAAGTTCACTCAATATTTTATCTATACTTGCATATCGACATACGAAAGACTTAACTTTTGACCACGTATGGGACAATCATCTTTCACGGATGTAAATACACATATCCCATAACAATTTGCAATATGTAAAACCATAAATATTAATACTGCAAAAATCATCTTCCAAACAAACTTTAGAATTTAAGCAAATAAATCTAAAAACATTGAAGATGAAAAACGTTGGACATAGCTATGTGTAATCACAATAATGGCTATTCCAAACTCTAGTTATTCTTCCTAAAACTCAAGAATAAAATTCTCATAAGAAGTTTCCTAGATATTAAGACAAACTCGTAATGCACATACAAGATGATATGTCCTTAGAGGGTAGAATCAATCTTTTTCGCATGGATTTACACCAAGAATAGCTACCAAAGGCGTATAAAAGGATTTTATTAGCAAAGAAGAACATACAAAGTCATTAACGACCATGCACCATAGTTCACATAAGATGATTGTGAACATTCAAGAATCACATAGCAATGTGTACTACTGCCCATTCTTGAACTTACTACTTTGTGATTTACCAACAACATTCTTGTAAAAGATATAAATTAGATTAGAAGAGTAGTACTCCAAGAATCCAAGTGCCCAAGTCCAAAAGAAGTGTAACAAGTGCGACGAAACGGAGCAAAACACTCAAAAACAAGAGACAGGACAACGACCAATCTTAACTCATCCAGATCCAATGATTCTCATCTCCATTTTGAAGAGAATTCAAAGAGGAAGAGAATGCGAAAAGAATGAGGTCAATCCGAGTTCGGACGAAGAATTTACGGCAAAAACAAGTTTACCGAAAACCGACGTCTACAGGCAAGTATGCACAGGGGTTTGCAAACGAATTTTCGTGACCTGGAGCAGTATGCAAACGGGCATGCGTACTAAAGTCTTTGGATTTTAATTTTAAATGATGTTATGCATACCTGGTAAGTGTACCATGAAGTCCAAACATCTCGAACTACTATTTTCAAACCTAAACATTTAAGAACCTTAAATACAGATCAAGTTAGGTGGAAATGAACGATAAGCAAGGTATATGGATCATTATAAGTACTCTAAGCAAATAAAACACAAACCTATCTCAAGTTTATAAACATACCTTTTTAAAAGAATCCAATTGAATTTTACAGCCTTACCGAACATAATCTGTGCGTCCCAATTCTTGTGCTTCCCTCACCGTATACATAGCAGGTCATGGAGAGGATGCCTGTTGAGGTGAACAATGTCTTGCTCTTACGGTATTGAGAGAATCCCAATAAACTTTCCGCTAGTATGCGTACGTGTACGCATAATTTGGTAACCAAATTGAGTTGGTTTTGATTTCCAAACTCAGCAGAAATTCACGGTCGTGAACTTCCGCCAGTATGGTACGGGTACGGATACTTACCCAGTCTCCATCAACCATTTAGTACACACACAAGTATGCATACATTTGGTTCCCAGTTTTGGACTTATACACTAATGTGCGAACACACTATATGCTTATATCCAAAGATGGTTACATATTCTAAGCTCTCATTTCAATCATTGAAACATTCTTAGAGAACGTTATATAGTTGTTGTTCACAAACTTTTTCGTCAAAGCGATTTTCAAGTGATTGAAACTAATATGACTTTCGTCACTAGTAAAGATGAACTTGGCCAAAGCGAAAGCTTACCAACACATATTTAGAGAAATAGATAAGCGAGATAAACTCGGTTCAAAATAGCAAATATGTATAATCGAAGTCTATATATCAATATGACTTTTGTCTCAAGATAGGAGATAGATTAGATATACTTTTGAGTGATAGATAAGTTCAAGTCTCCACATACCTTTTAGTCGATGAAGTTCCACCAGTTCCTTGAGTAGTTCTTCGTATTTGTATGATGAACGCCGTGGAGTCTAGTGCTCAACCACACTTTCTATCCTAGTCCGATACTTAGCTATTAGTAGACTAGAAATCAAGACTTATAGTTTTGGCAACTAAACTTGACAAACAATCTTGAGATAGCAACGCTTGCGAGTTCGACCGAGAAGTGCTCTAACAACTCTCACCGAAAAATTTCAGAGAAAACTAAGGAAGGGTTGGAGAAAGTAAAATCCAAAGAACAGACCCTGAAATTTCACCAATTCATGTGGTGGATGATGATGAAGCCTGCAAAGCTGCAGAAAATCCACCGGAGAAGGAGTTTGCAGGTTTCATCACTCGTGAAGATCTAGAGCGCTTCATGGAGGCTCGAGGAAAAGACTAGGCACCATCTGTCCATCATCATCAACCGCCATATCCTGCTGCTACACAAAGGATCCCTCTCTCGAAAGTTTATACTTCTCTGAAGTTCACATTGTATAACGGAACAGGGAACGTTCGAGAACACGTTTCTCGATTCCTGGAGGCACTAGGAGAGCACGAACACAACCATGTCATCCGTCTGAAATATTTATCTAAATCTCTAACCGGACGAACATACACCTGGAAGAATGGCTCAGAAGAACACCGAGCATCCGAACGACTATGTGAAGAGGTTCAGAATTCAAGCTTTGGATTTCCATGACCCT
Organism: Papaver somniferum; assembly: GCF_003573695.1. Lineage (NCBI taxonomy): Eukaryota > Viridiplantae > Streptophyta > Magnoliopsida > Ranunculales > Papaveraceae > Papaver > Papaver somniferum. The sequence continues at coordinate 68,232,185 of NC_039364.1, read as the reverse complement.
AATGTCACCGAGCAACAATTGTTGGACTTGTGCATCAACGGGATGATCCCGGTTTACAGAGATTTGCTGGAAAATCTCCGATTCCAAACCTTTTCAGAACTTCATGAAGCGGCCAAGCGACCGGCAACTACTGCTCCAGCCTTACTGGAAAGAACAAAAATCGTCAAAACTGAGGAGCCGCGAGACACTCGAAGCAGCACCAAGCGCCTAATCAATAAACAATACAATGTTCAAACTTCCATGAATGTATCTGAAGGAAGCAAAATGAAAGCTGAGGCGCAGAAGCATAAGAATGCTCATCCAACGTTTCATCCTACGAAAGCACCAAGGAAGGACAACCAAACTCGAAATGCACAAACACCTACTCAGCGTCAGCAAAATGATCAGGAAGTACCAGACTTTCATTTCCCTAGTGAAGAGGTGATCGAGTTATTGGAAGTATGGATCCAAGATGGTGCGATCAATTTACCTCCCGTTAGGAAAGAGCCGACAGACGAGGAAGTGGAGAATCCACGTTACTGTCGCTTTCATAGGTATGTCAGTTATCTGACCAGTGATTGCAGAATTTTGAAGCGCATATTCAAGGAAAAGGTTGATTCAGGAGAACTGGGGACTGAAGGAGTGCACAAGAATCCTCTCCCAATCAGAACCTTTATGTTCTCTGAACAACCAGTCAAAGAAGCAGTTAAACCATTGATCGAGCATGCCTGCAAATTGCTTTATCTGTCAAAGGCTCAAAGGATGGACATGTTTGCGGCTTTGAACCATATAGTGTCTGGGAAACGCTTATATATCTCAGAAGTGCTCCCTAAACCTCCAGTCACTGACAAAGAGATGTACGACTGGGAACTTCTCACCACAGTGCACCTGAAAGGAAATGAATACAAGCGAGCATTAGTCGATGTTGGCACTGCTGTCAATATTATCCATTTGAAAACTCTCAGAGCTGCAGGTATCACCCGACAAGAAGCCACTCATGCTCCTATCTCAGTCAGAGATCATGAAGGAATCTCTAAGGATGTTTATGGTTACATCATTCTCAAGATAAAAACTGGCTCAACTTGGGTAGAAACCAAATTTCACATAATTTGGGAGGACCCAGGATATGATATGATCCTTGGACGAACATGGATTCATGATGAAAAGGTAACTCCAACACCTTCAATTGTACATTTCTCTGTTGAAGAAAGCTCCGACTCAGAAGAAAGCTCTGACTCAGAAGAAATAGAGGACACTCCATTATTCGAGCATCTAGAGAAAGTTCAAGCCCTAATAGGACTTACACAAAAACCTGAAGAGAGCGCACATGAATTCGTCAAAAGATTCCGCACTCAGGCAAGTCTTATTCCCCCTCATGCGTCCATATTATCAACTTTCAAATATGCTACCCTGGTACGGGGACTCAATTTTACTCATAACCAAGCTATCACCAAACATCATGAGTGGTTAGTCTCGCCTCAGCAATATTTCACCAAGTGGTTGGACGCAGAGCCTCTTCGAATCCAGCGTCTTACTGACACGGTCATTGCTAGAATAATAACCGAGCACGATAATCAATATCCTAGATACTTTCCCTTGCGTGAATGTCCACATGTGCCGCAGGATTGGAAATCTCCACCAACATGGAATCCCACTATACGAGGAATTTCAAACCAGCAGAAGATATTCAGGGCATGAGCAACCAAGCTTAACAAATTTCATGAAGGGGATTTAGTTCTCAAGGCAACTAAGTGTAATCTCCATTCCACAAGGAGATCTAACTGGGAAGGGCCTTTTATGATGTTAAGTCAGCAGTCGGAGGAAATTACAAATTGTCTGACATGAAAGGCAAGACAAGTGTGCCAGTGATTCACGAGAATTGGCTAAAGGCTTTTGACGCATGAAACATTCAGCGTCCCAAGGTGTTTTATGTTCAAGGCATGAACTCTCGAAGCACCTAATGTTTTCATTTTAGGATTTTATTTCACATGTATTTTCAATTCCTCCAAGAGTTTGCAATTCTTGCATTCAGCAGTTGGATTCAATAATTTATCAAAGTTCTTTATTTTAAGAAAATCTCTATCAATTCCAAAACAAAAAAACCTCAATCACTCACTTATTCAAAACCAATCAAAAAGTCAAAACCAAAATAAAATCTCACATCTCTCAGAAGTTCAAGGTTCAAGAGATTATAGAAAGGAAAATTAAAGGAAGCCAGCAAAGTAAGATTTATGCTTCTCTGCATTCTCCGAGACTTGCAAGGCCACTTTCTCCAACTCCAGCTTTTCAATCAATTCAACAATCTTAGCCATTTTCTCCACCACAACATCACTGGTAAAAGGTATATTGTTCTCTACTGCATCCTTGATGGTGTTGATTTTCTGACGAAGCCACTTCAAGTTAAAGCCGAGTTCTTCAGATTTTCTCAAGTTGTAATCCCAATCAAAGAGTACATCTTGAGTAACAGTACTTCTCGCCCTGGCACGTATATCATATATAACACGAAAGATAGTTCCTACTTGCATTGTCAATAAGTAACTGTGTTTTGGGTCCATGGAGACAACAATGTGACCATACATTTTCCACAATTTCTCATACATATCAGCATACCCTATGGGAACGCTAAATCCACCAACTGATGTGTGATATGGGAGTGACTCACCGAATAGAGGTTCACAAATAATCCCTGTGTAGGGTATTCATGCACTATTATACGGTTCTCAACTATCAGAGCAGCTTCAACAATTGTGGGAGCAGTTTCTTCTATCGATGGAACAATTTCTTCCATTATGGGTCCTGTTTCTTCTATCTCTGAAGTGATGATGATTTGAGCTTCATTTCCCTCGATAAATTCAGTATAAATACTCTCATGGAATTGAGGTGCAGATATGGTAACGTCATCAACTCGATTCACCATATGGTTCGAATCATCATTCACTCCATTATTCTCAACTTAGGCGTTTGATACCTAATACGAAGATTACATGAGATTAGAGCAATTCAAGCATGGAAACCAAAATACAATCATAAAATCCATCATGTAAGTAAACTAACAATATCTAAGTTCTTTACTATACATCCAAGACATGAGAAAATAGTGTGGAAGTCATAAAACACGTTTTTCAACAAGCTCGTCTGAAGAGATTTTATACTGCCCTGTATAAGAAGACAAAATGGGAGCAATTGGTAAGGAATATAAGTTTAAGTCATATACCATTCTATTAGTATGGATGTTTTATACAACATATCAAAATTTCATAGCAATTGGATAAGCGAGCAAGGAGTTGTGGCCAAAACATTGGACTACATGCCAGCTGAAAAATTTCTCAAGGTCTCCTGGAAGTTCATTGTTTCACTGATTTCGGCCCCTAAACATACTCAAAACTATAAAATCTTCTTTGATAAAACTTGGAAATCTCCTGGGCATAAGAATACATGGTTAGACCGCGAAAGTCCGACATCGGATGAAGATATTATGGTGTTTTTGCTAAAGGGCTGAATTTCTGAAATTTTCTGATGACGTATTTCATTAAATATTTTCATTCATTCATATGGATTCTCATTCATTCATTCATAAATCAGCAATATTATACTTCTATGGATAGAATATGAGATGGATACTTACTTGAAGGATTTCCAAGTCATTCGAAGGATTAATATGGTCGGCATCAACATTGGGAGCACCATTACCTCCATTCGGTCCCAATTCTTGAAAGTTTTCTTTCTCACCAAAATTCGAAGGTGAATGAACGACACGGCCATGTTCGTATTCCACGACAATGTTCTCCTGGATATATCAACAACAATTATCATTATTTATTTCAAGGAGTATCATGATTGATTATACGAATAAATACTTACATCCACATCATCTTCATCTTCGTCACTGGACTCTGGTTCGATTGAAACGAGACGGAGACCGCTAATACTTGATGGAGAAAAATTCTGGAATAATAACAAATATTGGTTCCATGATCCTAATTATGTGGACAAGGAAAAAGTCATGGTATAAGAAATATTAACAACTCACCAAAGAAGCGACTGGGGACTTCACATTATTCGGTATCATTCTATAATTCTTCCTACTTCTGCCTTCTCCACCCTGGGGACTGTCTTAAAATTCTGAGAAGTCTACATGAGTTCGAGATCTCCAACACGGCCATCCTACAGCAAGGTCGATAAAATAATTAAGATGTAGTTATCATTCATTCACCAAAATCATAAGGAGAATACTTACCTGTGAACATTCCGGAGGCGTTTTTCTCTTATCACCACTAGAAAGATGTTTCAATCTTGGTCGATCATCAATCATGTCAGGAGGAAACTCTTGTACCAGAGACTTAACATCCATCACAAACTTATGCAGGCTCTCCAGTTGTTGATGCCAGAAGTCTATATAACCTGGAGTTACATAAGTAGCTCGGTCGAAACAAGGAAACAGGTAATCATTTCCTTCCACGTGTGTGCAATCTAAGTGAGCCTTCAAATGCTCAACTGATGGATTATTCATCCAATAACCTGGAGTACACAGATCGAGACCCATTTGTCGAGCTGCTCTATCGATGTTGTATTCTTCCACCTGGAATTTTCCGTGCATTACTGACACTAAGTAACCAGGAGTGCAACTCAATATAAAAGATTTCTCTCCATCACTCAGACCGGCGCCAGATTTCAACGTGGCATTTTCTTCAGCAGTATTGAAAGCGATCAATTGTGAGAAGAGAGGAGGAACCGACACCCAGGGACGAAAATTAAACTCAGATTCTTTGTCGAAAACACTGGTGGGGCGTATCTTGTGATGTAGCTGCTTTGTAGACCAGCGCATAATCCTGGCATTATCTTTCTCGACGAAAGCATGACGAGTATCAACATTGGGTCCTTGCAAGACGCTACGAGGAATTTGAGCATAATTCTCAAGGTGCTCCCACATCAAGGCTTGGAGAAACACCGTATTAGCATATGTTTCAATTTTCATGAAGCCATTAGAAACGCTGGAGTCTACGACTAAAGAGTCTAAATTGGAAAATAACAAACCCAAGAACAGACTACCAATGGGAATTTTCTCACTTTTATCCATTTTGATAGCAAAAGGAATCACAAATGGCTTCAGCAAATGTCCACTATCCTCAAGGACGTCTCTGGAGAGCCACAAACATAAGAAGGCAACAATGGTTAATGCACCATCAAAAGGTTCTTCAGGAATTCTATCTCTCGGCCACCAATGCTTCAGCCATGGAGCATAACAAAATTTGGGTGACTTGTTGAATTCATGCATCGTATCTTTCAATACATCAGACTTTACAGTCTCCTATGCTGAGAGCTCTTCAGGGAAATTACCAGTAACCGGGAGATGCAATAAAGCGACTACATCTTCCAAAGTGATGGTGAATTCTCCTCATCCGCATATGAAAGTATGAGTAGAAATGCACCAACGGGCAAGCAAAGCCACCATACCTCGAAAATCATGATGAATGATTAATTCACCGGCTGCTTGAATAGATCGTGTTACCTGTGCACGATCCAGCATGTTCCTTACATGGATAACCCAACATATGTCTTGCCCATCCAGAAAAATCCGTCAAAGGCTTTCGGGAAAGCTTGAATTCTATATGTGATACCAAGTAGTGTTTCCCTTGCAAACAAAACCGAGTTATTGCTTGAGGAGATACCAACTTGTTCTGAGTAGTACTTCTGGGATTTATGAGCAGCCAAAACGAGGAACCTGAGGGACGCTTTTCGGGTTTATACTGAAACCCAAAGAATTCATCCTCGGTATTTGGAATGTTCTTGGTTTTAGGAGCGTCCTCTTTTTACCTGGAAGTCCCAGAAATCATCATTTCTAGAAGATACATCTGTAGAAGCATCCTCCCCAGAAGACTCCTCTCTGGAAAAATTATCTTTATCGGAAGCACTACTATGAGAATCAGTTATCTTTGGAAAGTTGTTGTGACATCCATACAACAAAATTCATCAACACAATGGAGTTAAAGTACAACAGAATAATTAGGATGCTCACATCATCGTCTACAAAAATGGTAATCCTCAACTCCTACCTATTTACGGTTTCACTAGTTGTAGTGATAATAACGTAAAACTTCGAAAATCTTGCTCACTCCTTCAAACCTGCAAGGACGAGCAATATCCGTTATTTAAAGTCAACTCTTGGCTTTTCACGAAACTTTGAATAGTTCTCATAATTTTCATCGTGTGGGCAATTCACATAACCACTTCATGTGAATATTCACTGATTTTCTACCGAGTGTACATACACTATAAAATCACGAATTCATGGAAATATTGTTTGCTTTCAACAATTACTCAAAAATCAAAATTTGACCTCTTTAACAAAATTCTTTTTAAACTCAAGCAAAAAATAAAAAAATAATAAAAAATAATAAAAAAATAATTTACGTGAGTTATTTAAAAAAAAAAAAAATTTGTTTTGCTCAAACGAGTATTGGCATATGAAACGAGGGTCTTTTCTATTTTTGTAAAGGTTCACATATTCCAATTTTTTTTTTGAAATTTCACAAACAAAACTTTATCATGAAGTGCAGGTCTATTTCAGTCATCAATTTTGAACGTATTTATATTGTCAGAATAGTAAACACATTGATCCCAGTAAGTGTGACGGTTTCTTGAGTGAAAGAGTGGGAAAGTGGGAGACCGTGGTAAAATCAGTTTCATGTCGTGTGGAGACTTGGTTGATCCTCCACACAGTATTTTGCTAACTACCTCAACCGTTTGTACAACTTACTTATGTTTCTCATCGTGGATGAATACACGTGCCGTAGGACGCCATACCAAAACCCTAATTGATATCCCCCATGTGTGACGTGATTGATGTCTCACGAACGTGGAGTCTGCAAAGCAAACATGTATTTGATTAGTCAGTTGTTGACTTGATTAGACGGTGAGCCTAAGTTTTGTTGAATCGAGCATATTGAAGAATGCTCAGTGATTCATGGATTGAACATGTCTGTTGAGACATATAGTTCTTGAATCAATCATGATGATAGTTTGAGCAAATATTGCTCGTCTGAGAAAATATTGCTCAGATGATAAATCGTTGAATATTGATAGTTGAATCAATATTACCACTCTGAGCAACGTTGCTCACGTCTAAGTAAAATTATTGAATATTGATGGTTAAATCAATATTCCTTGTTTAAGCAAATGTTGCTCGTCTGAGCGAATATTGCTCATTTGATGAATTATTGGTAGCATGACTAAATAAAACAGTAATTAAAATATTGGTAGCTGGACCGAATATTATATAATTAATTAAGATGTTGATTGCTGGATCAACATAAAATTATTAGTGTTTAAACTTGCTCAAATTTATGATTTGAAGAGTAGTTCGAAACCCTACTTTTGATCGATTGCTGATCAGTTGGTGATTTGTTGAAGATCAATCACTGAGTGAAGGAGGGACCGACTACATGGGATAACGTACGACCATGTAGTGCCTAGGTGCTCGTGTGAGCATGCACCAAAGTCCTTTGTTGACCAATTGGTGAAAGGATGATTAAATGCTGGTTTAATCATTTGTTAGAATAGTACTCGTCTGAGCATTAGGTGATAAAACCTAATTATGGAGAAGTGAGGGACAGACCAAGAAGGCATGAGAATGGACCTTAGTGGTCGTGGGACCAGCTGATGGTCATTTGAGAAAATTCCAAGTTGGTTGGAAAGAGTTTGGACCCAATATGAGCAATTGAGAAAATTAGGTCAAAATTGTGAAAATGTGTGGGACCGGATCCTTGCAAGCCTTAGGGCCAGCCTTGGTCGATGAAGGAAGCATTCCAGTGTCACCATGATGTATGTGTCTCAGTCCTGAGAGTTTTGGTATTTTCTGGTGTGCGTTTGAGCAAGAGTTTGATCTTTGATTGAAATTCTTGATTTTGCTCGAATGAGAAAGTAGAACTTTGCTCGTTTGATCAATATTTTGAGAATATTAAAATATTAATATTTTAATATTTTTCGTGAATAGCCTAGTCGGTCATGTGACCATTTGACTTTTTGGCTTTTTCATGGTTTGAGCAATATTTGAGAAAATATGAAGAAATCAAGGTTTTTGCTCAAACTGAGGAGTTTCATGAGATGAGGGAAATAATAATTATGAAAACAAGGGATTGCAAAGTGTGGGACCGGACACGGCTAGGGCATGGCATGGCCCGGTCCCGTGACACCTTCCCCTATTTTTATTGTTTTTAGAGAGAAAATATGGAGAAACCGTGAGTTTTGCTCAAAAAAGGAAATTTGCTCGAATGAAGGAGTCTTCATGAGATTATGAAAATAATAAAATTAGAAAAAAATAAAGGAAGAGGCGTGGGGGACCGGCCACAGCGGCATGACCGGCCGGCCGGTGGGTCCAGTCCCTAGACGCCTCTTTTTATCTTATTATTATTATTATTATTATTATTATTATTATTATTATTATTTTCTCTCTCCTATTTTGTGTAGGATTCCTCGTTTGTCCATATTTTTGAATGTTCATTCGTGCATTTGGGTGCTCGTTCGTGCATCATCATTGAGTACACTTGCACCATTTTCTTGGGGCTTACTCGGTGATAGTCCAGACGCCCGATTGTTGAGTAATTATTACTAATTCATGAAATTCAGCGGAGAATGATTCATGAAACGGAGTAATAAATGAATTGAGTATCTATTACTAATACATGAAATCCAGTCGGGGAATTCAAGGAACGGAGTAATGAGATAAAATGGTTATCTATTACTAATCCATGAATCCAGCCAGGGGATTCAGGAAACGGAGTAATGAGATATAATAGATTATTTTCTAGGAATTCGGTGAATGAATGTCACGATAGAATTAATCTATTTGCAGAATTGAGATATGATATAGTTGAAGCATTATATCCGTTCTGAAGGGTGCATATTCAGGGAACAACGTGCAGCGTCGACGTCCTAAAGGCGTTAAGCCCTCTAACAAACAATTATGTCTAGAGAGTCGCCTGAATCTATACACGGTCTCTCTACATAGTCAGGTAACAACGAGTATCATGACGTCCTGAAGGCGTTAAACCCTCTAACAAACAATTATGTCTAGAGATCCGCCCAATCATTATTCTATGTGGAGGTGGGTCTCTTTACGTAGTTAGAAAACAACATGCAGCGTTGACGTCCTGAAGGCGTTAAGCACTCTAACAAAAAATTATGTCTAGAGAACCGCCCAATCATTTGATTCTACATAGAGGTGATGATGAAATGTGTGAAGCATCGAACGCTCAGCGGGGGAGGCCTTTCGAGAAACATATTCATCATAGCTCTGAGAGGAACACTCACTCAGTCAGAGATCGTGAAACGGTTCACAGATTATAGAATATGAGTTGTCACATGTGTTCCTGAAGCCGGGTCAGAAACATGCAGTATCATGATTTTAAGATTTTGACCTTTGTCGAAATTCCACCATCAACAAAAGGCTAAAATCGTAAAATCATGATACCGCATGTTTCTGACTCGACTTCAGGAATGTTTGTGACAATTCATATTTCATGATCCGTGAACCATCTCACGATCTCTGACTGAGCGAACGTTCCTCTCAGAGCTATGGTGAATATGTTTCTCGAAAAGCCTCCCGGCTGGGCTTTCGATGCTTCACACATTTCATCATCACCTCTACATATAATCAAAATGATTGGGCGTCTCCTAGACATAATGTTTGTTAGAGGTATTAACGCCTTCAGGATGTCACGTTGCTCGTTGTTCCCTGACTACGTAGAGAGACCGTGTATAGAATCTCTTAATGATTGGGCAGTTCCCAGACATAATGTTTGTTAGAGAGATTAACGCCTTCAGGACGTCACATGCTCATTGTTCCCTGACTATACACACCCTCAGAACAAGTATGATGCTTCAACTATCTCATATCTCAATTCTGCAAATAGGTTAATTCTAGCGTGTCATTCATCAACCGAATCCCTAAAAAATAATCTATCATTACTCCGTTTCATGGATTATTCCCGACTGAATTCCATGAATTAGTAATAAATATTCACTGATCGAGCATCTGGGCCACCACCGAGTAAGCCCCGAGAAAGTGGTGCAAGTGTACTTTCCGTAATGCACGAACGAGCACCCGAACGCACGAACGAGGAACTTAAATATGAAGGAAAAAATATTAAATTAAATAAACAAGAGGCGTGGACCGATCCTACCGGCCAGCCGGTCCCCCTCTTCCGTTATTTTATTTTAATTTATTATTTCCCTCATCTTATGAAGACTCCTTCATTTGAGAAAACTCCCTTGTTTGAGCGAAACTCTTAGTTTCTCCATATTTTTATCAACCAAAAATAGGGAAACGTGTCACGGGACCGGGTCACCTAGGCGGCCGACCATGCCCTAGCCTTGGCCAGTCCCACACTTTAAAATCCCTTATTTTCTCATATTATTATTTCCTTCATCTCATGGAACTCCATCGTTTGAGCGAAAACCCTAGTTTTTCAGTATTTTCTCAAATATTGCTCAAACCATGAAAAAGCCAAAAAGTCAAATGGTCATATGACCGACTAGGCTTCTCACGTCAAAAATTAAAATACTATTATTTAATATTTTCAAAATATCGGTCGCATGAGCAAAGTTCTACTCGCTCATTCGAGCAAAATTGAGAGTTTCAGTCAAGATTAAACTCTTTTGAAAATCCAAAATATTGCTCAAACACGCACCAGAAAATACCAAAACTCTCAGGACTGAGACACGGGAAGTATGGTGACACGGGCATGCAACCTTGACTGACCAAGGTCACCCCTTAGGCTTGCAAGGAGATGATCCCTCACTCTTTCATAATTTTGACCTAATTATCTCTCAAGTATTCATATTGGGTCCAAACTCTCTCCAACCAACTTGGGACTCGCTCAATCCACCGTCAGCTGGTCCCACCACCACCAAGGTCCGGTCCCATGACCCCTTGGTCGGTCCCTCGTCTCTACATAACTAGGTTTTACTATCTAACGCTCACACGAGCACTTTTAATAAATGATTAAACCAACATTTGATCATCCTTTCACCGACTGGTCAATAAAGGACTTTGGTGCATGCTCACTCGAGCACTTAGGCACTACATGGTCGACCGTTATCCCATGTATCTGGTCACTCCTTCACTAAGTGACTTATTTTCAGTAAATCATCAACTGATCAAAATTAGGGTTTCGAAATAATGCTTTATAAATCATAATTCTGAGCGAGTTCAAACACTAATAATTTTATGTTGATCCAGAAATCAACATTTGGGTTAAATATATAATATTCGGCCAGACTACCAATATTTTAATTAATATTTTATTTGGTCACGTTACCAATAATTCATCGAATGAGCAATTAATACTTGCTCAGATGCTCGAATATTGATTCAACTATCAATATTCAATAATTTATCGAATGAGCAATACTTGCTCAGATGCTCGATTATTAATTCAACTATCAATATTTAACAATTCATCATGCGAACAATATTTGCTCAGACGAGCAATATTTTCTCAGACTATCAATATTCATTATGTTGATTCAATTATCAATATCATTAACTCGAGAACTATACGTCCCGGCAGACATGTTCAATTCATGAATCCTAGAAGCATTCTACAATCATGCTCGACTGAACAATACTTAAACTCATCGTCTAATCAAGTCAACGACCGAGTAATCAAATACACGTCTGCTTTGCATATTCCATGTTCGTGAGACATCAATCACCTCACATGGGGGATATTAATTAGGGTTTTGGTCTGGCGGCCTACAACACGTGTGTTCATCCACGATGAGAAATGTGAGTAAGCCGTGCAAGCAGTTGAGGGAGTTAGAAAAGTAGTGGGTGGACAATCAACCAAGTGTCTGCACGACCTGGAACTGGTTAAACTACGATTTCCCACTTTCCCATTCTTTCACTCGAGAAACCGTCACACTTACTGGATATCAATGTGTCTACTATTCTGGCAATATAAATAAGTCTCTGAATCCACGATTGAACAATTGAAGGATTCTAATCCGTGCAATTACTCTCAAAAATTCAATCAATCGACCAGAACTTATTCGAACTCAACAGTTCACATAAAACTTGCAGAAACCTTGAATACATTCAATCATCATTGATCTAACACACTTCTCAGCTTCCCTCCTACAGATTAACCCTCTTTCCTCTTTATGACCGAATTGACTCTGGAACGATCATTGTCTTGGTTTAGGAAGGAGTCCTACAGATTGATCTCTCGAACTCAAAGCACTCCTGTGCAGTGCATCAGTTTGAGGTTAGGAAGTTTGGTCGGTTGAGGAGCTTCTGTCCACACGGTCGTCTCTCTATTCCCTAAAAAAAAAAACAAATCGTTTTTCCGCATCTACAGAGAGTAAATTAGAGAAATTAAGTATTGAACTTACATGTTACAGCCATTAGAAGTAGTGGAAACCGAAACCCTAGGTTTTTGTCTTGTTAATCAACTTAGCAATTTTTGTTTAATATTATTTTTCTTAATTAGTCTTAAAACCAAATTTTCAAAAATATCCGAGAATCAAATCCATTCTTACTACTGTAAGAACTATATCGATAAATTATTCCATAGGGAGCACGTTGGTCGTCCATTAGTACAGGTTCAAGAACGATCTACAAAAATATCACGAGGTTAGATGACTAAAAAGATACTTAATGGTTAAGCTAATTCAAAATAAGGGTTATCAGCCGAACCACACTGACCGTCCTAATAAAATTAAATGTCCGACTTATATGAAATACACTTGTTTAGCCGAAATTTGAACTTGTGTGGTATCAGATTCGATTATCGTCATAGATAGCCGGGTATTTATCTATATATATGAAATTTCGATTGGTTAATATTACACATGGTATTAACCAAACTTGTAACTTGTTAGTTTCCGGGAAACTTCAAATTTCAAATTCGTCTAACAAGTATTGTTTCTAAATCAGCCAAACTGTTCATCCGTGTGGCATACAATCTGGTTCGGCTAATATTGTATAAGCTGAACTGCTCATCTACAAATGTACGACCATCTATATAGGCGGAGCTCAATACTAGTAATCCGATATAGTTTGTAAAATTTCAATTTTTTGTTGAAGAACTCAACATATTAAAAAGACATTAAACCTCATCTAGAAGTATTCTTGTACGTGTATTATCAGCATAAGGTTCCTCATTTATGCATTCATCTTCGGTATTCGGCTTATAAAATTCTTCACCTTCAGCTTGAGTTTGAGTTCGGGTAAAATCGTTCTCATAATCCAAAAATTTATCTATACCTGAATCTTCGTTGTAGTTAATGTATATTTTCTTAGATTTAGGAAATGAAGATTCGGCTTCTTCATGTGAATCACACATTTTGGTACCATAATCTAAAAACCAAGTTTTTTCTCGCTTCTTCTTCTCCTTCGTCTCAATAAAACCGTATCTCTCAATTTTTTTTTTATTTCTCTTTAAAAACGAACACTAATCATTGACATTAACCACTAATCAATAGGGGCATTACCGCCATCATAAAAAATTGATAGATATGATACTTTTATTTTTGTATTTAATCGACCCTAAATTAATAGATATGATACTTTCACTTTTTCGATTTGATTAACCGCTTTTTTATCCTATTCACTAGAACACAAAATTTTTCTTGTATGCCCCAAAGTTGAGTTCAAGATTTTCACAAGAAACAAAAAAACAGACTTGTGGTTTTAAAAATATTATATGGTTTTTTGTTGTTGCAAGATAGTTGGAACATACACATATCGTTCGAATAAGAAAAAATCGAATGTCCGTACTTGTTGCAACATAAGTAGAGGTCAAAGCAAAAAATAGGGGGCTTAAGAAAATGTTGAAGACCCTCGAAAAGAAAAGAAAATAACATGTAAATGTGCCCCTGCTAAGCTGGCAAATTGACGGAAGTCAGATGCAACTTCAGCAGGCAAAGATTTGTTTGAGTTTGAAGCAAAAAAAAAAGTTGCTTGGATATTTGAACTGTTTTACATGTACTTACAAGAAAACCTTGACATGCTATATTTGATAGGATCAATTATCGACCCATCACCATATTTATGAAAACACAGGTGGTTCTCAAAATATTTAGAAGTTATTTTATGTTTGCCAATATGAGGGGTTTAGGGCACCTAGGTAGGGATGCAGGAAAATACCCCTCACAGTAAGTGTTTGAGACAGAAAATATTTGCTGGTGGTATGATTTTGAATACGTATTCGAGCACCAACAGACGTCATATGCTTCTTTAAGGACGGATAAACATCTCAATAGACAAAACAATCATTTTTTTTTCTTGGTTATTATCCGTAAAGAGTTTAAACATGCATCATTATATTCGTACAAGTGTTGAACTAATTTGTAATCACAAACAATTCCTAAAGATAATACTATAATATATCCTGAGAAAAGGTTTCCACGACTACCTTGTGTGATACTGTTAAAATATGTCAAGTTTGGTTGTCATATTTTAGTATCAAAACTCAACTAAAGTCGCTTGATTAATAAGATTACTAGAGTCAACTTTATTTAGGTTAGAATAGAAAGTCTAGGAATGTTGAGACATACAAGTGTTACTCCGAAGACCTGAAGAACACGAAAAAGTATCGAGTACAACGAAGACATTATCCTTTGACTTGAGGTTAGTAATACTGACCTGACTTGTTTCCATCTATCGTTACTTTCAAGTCGTTTAAGATTGAAAACATGACATGCGAGGTTATATATGTTACTCTAGTATTAGACTTGATCATATTATTATGATCAAAGTGTCGAGGAAGTATATACACCATTTGTTGAATGCTTTGAAATGGTATATTGAATTACAAAGTATAACGTTTATCTTTTGAACTTCGTAAATGCGATATCGACATAATCTATGTAACTTGTTCCTTGATTATGTATTGAATATAGGTTTGATTTCATCATAGGAAACTATGTTTTATTACATTAGTTTAAGGAAGGAGATACACGAACTCGTTTCGTAATCGAAAAGAAATCAATAGGTGTTTTGGTCTGGTTTTCTTTGAAGATCTATTGGATGACTAATTCAAGGGAATTAAGGTAGAAACGATCTTAACTTATGCTGAGAGTCAAGGTAGAACTGATCCCTACCTATCTCGGATACATGAAAGAACCGATCCTAGCTTTTGTTAGGAGTCAAGGTAGAACGGATCCCTACCTATATTGGGAGTTAGGTAGAACCGATCCTAGCTTTTGTTGGGAGTCTTGGTAGAACCGATCCCAACCTATATTTGGATTCATGGTAGAATCAATCCTAGCCTATGTTAGGAGTCATGGTAGAACCGCTCCCAAGAGCAAAACCGTTTTCTGATATGCACATATACTTTAAGGTTTGTGTGAGTTTGAAATTCGGGTTTTCTAGATACGCAAGTTCTAGATGTCGACATAATTTGAACATGTGCATAATTCTTAGTGATGATTGTTCAAAGATATTTCTTGATACTCAGGGTGATCCCAAAACAAAATATTGGAAAATCTTTTAATTAGGATTTTCGAATTATATGTTTTGATTTTCCGACAAAAAAACATATCTCTAAAAAAACTATATTAGTCAAGTGTTAAGCATGATGCGAATGTTAAAGTGGGAGATTTTGTTTTCCATAGATTAGGGGTTGTCATTCAAAAAGGGGTTGAAGCTCAGCTTGTTGCTAAACTCCCATCCATTTTTTTTGTAAAGTACTATGTTCTTTATCTTTATTTATTATTTATTAAATATAAAAATAAAAATAGATATTTTGGAATTACAGGTTGGATATTATTTGGAAATATGAAAACCGAAATTAGGTACTTCATTGCATATCTTGAGAATCTTTTCCGTTTTAGAATTTCCTTGTTGTCCAAACATACTTGGTCTATAAATAATGAAGTTTGTTCTTCTTACAAACCATCCTTTGCCAGGAAAACTTCATCTTTTTGTTGATTATGGTGGAGCCGACTACTATTATTACTTGTAATACTATTCCGGAGACGATATTACCTAATTAGGCGAAATCTCTTATGTCCACTCGTTTAAAGACTTCAGTGGGATCAAGAAGCTCTAGAAAGTAGCGATGGTGGGAAACTAGATAATTGCATTGTCATTTTAGTTTTCTATTATTGATTTGATTGACTAATGGTTATTGAACCTTTGAGTACACCTAGTTTGATATTCTTGAGAACCTTCTCTTTTGACATAAGGTCACTCAAACTAGATCAAAAGATTGACGGTATCTTCAAAACTGTTTTTTGATCTGAAAACAACTTGTGATTACCCACTGTTAACAAACTCTGTTTTGTGTATGATCGATCATAACTGGAACTAACATTTATGTACAGGTACAATTGAAGACAATTGAAGATTTGAAGACAAGAATATTTATCTTATTGGTTTCACATCTTGTGATATTTGTGCACACACCTTGAATGGCTTGGATCCGACTAAGATCTTATTTATCTGTAGTAGACTCAAGTAGTCGTATAGATCGGAAACTATCATTTGGTGGTATTCTTCAATATCCGAATCTGATAGCTTGTAAAAATAGATCTGATTATTTCATCTCTTGATTGATCTTATCGACAAAGGAGTTTACTTGTTAAACGGAAGAACCTATGTCAAAACTCAACAAATCTTTATTCAAAGATTGATAGAGTGGTTACCAATCATCTTTGTTCCTTTATTGTTTGGAAGACGATCACAAGGAGTTGAGTGCTAAAGATTTTACATCGATAAAGCAACTCAAGATAGTGGTTTTTGTCTTGGGATTCACGTGTATTGTCCAAACAGTTTTAGGCTCATGAATACTGAAGGAACTAAGTAACTAGGGGTAGATTACTTGGTCTGAACTATATAAAGTTGGCTTTGTTCTTTGTATAACGACTTAATTCTAAGAGTATTTGAAACTGGACTAGGTCCCGAGGTTTTTCTTCATTTCAGGTTTCCTCGTTAACAAAATTTTGTTGTGTGATTTATTTTTACTTTCCGCAAGTATAATTGTTTTGTTATAATTAAAAGTAAATACACTTGTACGTTAATCCAAGGCACTTGATAGTGATCCTATAGTATCGGTCTTGTATCGTAAGTTGTTGTATTATCTCGACTTTGTCCATAGATGATCAGATTTATAGGTTGATATTGAAAAGATTGTTGTGTACTTGGGTACCCTCGTCATTTAGATACTGACACTACCATCCAATGGACAAAGTTTTGCAAAAGGCGATTTTTTGTTGACTATGGTTGAGTGATGTTGACTTTTTTAGGGTTTATTTTTTCCTTCAATCCTGGCTTAATTCATTGAAGATTTTCTTCTTTGATTAAGTTTTTCGGTGGGGTTATGGTGATTTCAGATTAAATTGTTTGATTTTAGTAACTTTTTTTACCCTAAAATTCCATTATCATGACTTTCTTCAACGATCGATTTTTCAGGTGAGTTTTAATTTTTAGTTTATTGATTTCTTAATTCCATCCACCTTTCATTGTCTGATTTTAATTATTGTAACATCCTTTTATTTTCTTTGTATTCATCTTTTTTTTTTATAAGGTTTGAATGTATTTTTTTTTTTTGGGTTTTTGTGAAGCTCCCAGCTTTGCCTCCCGAGGGTTTTTGTTTCTTAATTCCCTGTTGGTCTTATCTTTTCAAAACTTAGACTTCCATTATAGCTTCAGTTTTTATAGGAGAATGTTCTTTTGTTCCGTATAGTTCTTTAGTTGGCTCTTATGTCATCTCTGTCAGCAATAGCCCCGCCAAGGGAGTATCTTCTTCTTTGGTTATGAAAATTCCAACCTCCAAAAGGGTGGTTTCTTCTGCTGTATTGAATTCTCTACCTTCTCATTAGAAGACTTGATTTAAATAAGATTAAAATGAAAGATGTTAGGGATCAATTGGTATCTCAATGGCATCATATAGGTGAAGTCAAGCTCGTTCCAATTGGAACGTGTTTTTTTTTTTGTTGTTGTTGTTATCGAGCTAAAAAATGAGAAAGACACGGTTAGGATATAGTCAAGGGTTTCATGGAAGGTAACTAATCAAGTTTTGCAAGTTAGAGATTGGGAGCCAAGATTCAACTCGGATAACCAGAAACCCTTATTAGCAAAGGTATGGATTAAATTTCCAGGTCTAAGTTTGGAGCATCGGAGAGAGGAGAACTTGTTAGCAATGACGAAGGCCTTTGGTAAACCTATCCAGGTAGATAACACAACTCTTGCTAAGGATTTTGATTTTTTTGTTAGTGTTCCTATAGAAGTTGATTTCGCTAATAAAATTATGGGTCGCATAAGGGTGGGTAAATGGAACGATGAAAATAAAGAAGGTTTCTGGTAATGTGCCGAGATTCCAAAATTCCTTAAATTCTGTTCTTATTGCAAAACTGTGGGATATTTAGTTTCTAACGTAGAGCAAGGGTAAAAAATGTGTCTAAAGACAAAGATACTATTGCATGAGATAAAATAATCAGAAGAAAAAAAGGTGATCTAGGAAAAACAAAGAAACATTTTCGGTTGAGGAAATTCAAAATGGGTGTAGTTATGAATGTCCAACTTGTTGTGGTAGTTGCAAGCGCATCATCCGTTGATCCCTCCACCAAACCGGTAATAGATTTCATGGATTCGAAGAAAAAGAGGATGTCACTCTTTTCAGTTAGTTTTAGAAGATCTGAAGATAAATATTACAAAGCCGTCATCTTCCAACCCATCCTAAAATCTAAAAAGATATTGATTTTCAAATCCTAATTAACAGGTATGGTTTGGTTTAGACTTCCTCCCTACAAAAAATAATGGTCAAAAATAATTAACGACCTCGCGAAAAGTCATGATAGTTTAATTATACATTAAGGAGTCTATTAATCCATAATTGGTGGTTGTCTACTTAATGTTTTTAAGTTGCGGTTTAATTGTCAGGTATATTAAGATGTGTTTTGTTGTTGTAATTTTTGGTGTTCTTACGCATTTATTGTTGTAGCTTTAACTTTGTTATATTCCTCTTTGTAGCTTTTTGCTCTCTTTTAGTGGTATCTCCGTCTGCACACGGTTTATGTGCTTTTTAATCTTTCTCTTTGATCAATTAAGAAGGAAAAAAAAAACCTTGTGTGATTTGTAGACGGGGAACATTTTAGAAGATAACAACTTAATTGTGAAGAATATTCTTACCCATGTTCGGTAACGGAAAATCCTGCAGATTAGCTTGGGAGGCCTTTCCTGATTTTTCACGACCGTCTTACTGATACACAACAAAACCCATTACATCACTCAAAAAGTTGTGATAGAGATTATTTGTAGCAAAAGTCCGTCTTGTGTATATCATTCATGGTATTTTTCAATTGATGTGTGCAAAATCGTACAACTCTCTGACTCTCCCTCTCTCTCTAATTTGAGGTCCATCACCACTAATGCGATTGCTATTGGAAAATGATATAATTACCCACCCTTTTAGAATTTACATGTGGTTAAACCAGCGGTCCTAATTAACGTACGTTGCTCTTAATTGCGTAGTAGCGAGTTCTATATATATCATCACCTTATCTAGCTAGAGCTATATAAAGGACTAGCTACTTTGCTTATCCTCTTCAATACTCTACTTGTGATTCATTCTCACTTAACTTCTTCCCCCAGCATCTATTTGCCGTAATAAACACAACTCACTCTCCTCCTATGGCTTCACAAGTTGTCAAAGCCACTGAATTCCAGCATAAATTTTTTTCCCATAAACTCGTCAAGCCCAACTCCCACGGGGATGCTGATTCTTCCGATAGCCTACTGTTACAAGCAGCACATTCGAAAAAATTGCCCAGCTATTTTAGTATTGGAGATGATAGAGATATGGACAGAGGAAATGATTGGAATAAGAGTTATAGACACTACCGGAAAGGCTTTAACAGATTTTATGTCAAGTGTTTACAGTCCCCGGCTTACATCTTGCGGAAGGTTAAAGGGTTTTATTATGGGTTATTTGGAGGAGACGCAGTCGGCGAAAGATCTAGTAGAGTAATAAGAAATGAAGTGATGGCAGCTGAACCTTATTTTTCATTCCCTGTTGTTCCCGTTGCGACTGTAGTACCACAAACTACACCTTTGTGATCGCATGTACTTTAATAATTCATGAATAGAAATTTAGGAATTTGCCGAGGAGGAAATAGTGTGGTGGACTGGTGGTGGCGCATGGTCATGGTATGTATAGAGGTATTTGAAGTTTGAACTATGATGTAGGCTAGCTAAGATAGTTATCTGTCATCAATGTAGATCACTTCCATTAGTTCATATTTATTGTGTTGTTTTTTCATGTTTTGTGTCAGTATCACTCAGTTGAAATTCTGGTTATGATTTATATTCAATATAATGTACGTCTGAACCTACTAGTATAGTCACCATACATATACCAAAACACTTGTCCGCCCGTATATAAGAAAGCGCAATCGGGGATAAAAAAAGTAATTGGGGGATATTGATTACTTCCCCCAACTCATGGTGTGTGCTAAGGGATGATTTTTGAGTATGAAAATACTAAAATACTCTTTGATTAATTAAAAAACATTATGAAAAGACCATTATATCCTTTCTACTAAAACTTAAACTCAAAAACCAAACCATTTATCCCCATACTCAAATCAGTTCCGGCACTGAGGGTTAGGTTTTTGAAAGAAAAAAAATTCTTCATATGTTCTTCGTCGATTCAAAAATTTCTTCGTCGATTAACCTACCCAAATCATAAACAATGCCTCCACGAAAGAAAACAAATTCCCAATCGTCAAAATCGATAGGTCAACAAAAACACGAACAAAGAATTGCTAAGATTTCTCAAGAGCAAGAAGAAGAAGAAGAAGCGGATTCGGACAATTTACCTCTCGCAACCATGGCTTCTGTGAGAAGGTAAGTGATCTTAAACTACTTTATGAGTGTTTAAATCGATTTATAGCAATGTGTTTAGGTTAGAATCGGGAACCCTAACTGAAACAGTTGAGTTCCAGTGAGTACCGGCACTGAAATATGTATGAATACAGTGCCGGTTTTGTGTTCCGGCATTCAATCTTGGACGAATGCAATGCCGTTTCCAACCCCAGATTCACCTGAAACTGAATTTTCCCTACCGTCATAGAATTTGGGTCGAAGTCTATGCCGATTTTTAGTACCGGCAGTCTTTAATAATAATTCATGTATGCCGGTAGTGGACTTAAAACATACAGGAGAGTTTATGAATTTGTCACCAGTACCGGCATAGATTTTGGGTTGCATTATATGCCGGTTTTGGGTACCGGCATTCTTTTGTAATAATTCGAGCATGCCGGTAGTGGACTTAAAACATACAGGAAAACTTAAGAATTTGTCACCTATACCGGCGTATCTTTTAGGTTGATTTGTTTGACGGTACAAAGTTACGACATGGAATTGATTTATTTCGAGAGTGCCGGTAGTAGTCTTTTGATATCCAGGAGAATTACATATGACTACCGGCATTCTCGATAGTCAATGTTCACTGCCGGAACATTTAACCGGCGTGGTTAGTTTAAGTAAGTCAATGCCGGTACAAAAACTAAAAGTGAGTTTTCTCACATTCATTTCGTGTGCTTATGATATAGGTCAAAAGCCAAGGAATCTAACAAAAGAAAAACTAGATGCGGTTACTAAGAGAAGAAGGAAGGACGGTCTTGATACTCCTCAATCTCTCCCTCCTCGAGGGAAAGATGAAGGTCGCAAAAAGCGTTTGGGGGCTGAGACAAGAGGGATAATTTGGGAGAGTGGTGGTGACCGTAGTCGAGTTATAATCCGTGAGCACGATGATCAAGATGAAAAGGAAAGTGAGGATGAAGATAATGTGGTTCCTCCAAGTCAATTAGTAAGCCAAAGCGAAGTTGGTGGGCCAAGTCAACAACCAACACAAGGCAATGGCAAGAAGGGCAAAGGCAAAGTGAAAGTTAAAGGTTCCCACATTCCTCATATTAATGACATGATACCTGACCTTGAACGTGGTAGAATTTGGGATGAAGCTCCGGAACCGAAAACACTATTTGGATACAAGCACTCGTGGGCTCGTACTATCTATCAAACCTATGTAAGCATTTTTTATCTTGTGCATATATATTGTTGTGTATTTATGTAAAATATCTTAATTGTATTGTCTCCTAATTGTAGGATCATAAGAAGGTTGTGCGTGTTTGCCGAAACCAAGCCGCGGATTGTTGGAAATTGTCCGAGGAATGTGAAGAGGTCCAATAAATATTAAAGGATTCTGGTCTATATGCTTTGATTGAAAATTATGTGAAGCCTGATTCCGTGACTGTCAATTGCTTCGTCGAAAGGTATCATGGTGAAACCGATACCATGCACTTCCCTTTTGGGGAGATGACCTTCATCCCTGAAGATGCTCAGAACATTCTAGGCTTGAGTGTTACCGGCAAATCAATTGCAGAAGGAGTTGAGTCTCTGGACCTAGAATGGTCGAAGTTGCACGCTCTGATTAACAAGCTGTTTGGTTGGGAGTACAAAACTTCCGTGGAGAGCTTTTATGAATCCACGTCTGATAAGACAAAGATAATCAAGTTGACGCTGCTTAAGAAGAAGTTTGAAAACACAAAGCAAAGAAGTTTGGAGTATGGATGGGAACCTAAACAAATTAGTTATACTGCCGCTGCATACCTGTTATACATCTTGGGCACTAGGGTATTCCCTGACACTAATGGCAACAAGGTTAGTGCGAATTACCTTCAGTACTTGGATCCGTTGGAAGATGTCTATGGGTATTCTTGGGGCACCGCGGTAATGTCACATTTGATGACGGAGACGAGAAGGGCCTCTAAGGCTAAAACCAAACAATTTGTCGGGAATTTCACTCAACTGCAGGTAATTTTGTTTTTAAACTTATGTTATTATGTATATTGTTCACATGTACCCTTATCGTGAACTTATAAACAAAACTTATTGCTTCACATTGGAATAGGTATGGGCTTATGAACACTTCCCAACCTTGTTTAAGGACTGGATCTTCTTGAAGATCAAAGACCTTCCCGAACCCGATACGCCTATATCTAAGAGATACGAGTTCAACAATACTCCGAAGCCCGGTAACATAGGTCGACCGATCGATATGAGATTGGCTTTGGACGCGATGAGTACCAAAGATGTTGTGTTAGACCCTTACAAGGAGGTTAGAGGAAACCACCAAGTTTTGAGGTTTGGTAACGTTGCATTCTACCATGGTCCGTTGTTCCACCCAAAAGGATACGTTATGGCCAATCCTACACGTGTGATGCGCCAACTTGGATATAAGCAATTATCACATTTTGAGACGGACTCTTTTCAATATTTTGTTCTTGACCTTTCTCGGTGATTTTCAACTCCTAATCGGTTGCATGTAGAGTATGATCCAAAACCGGATCCAACAGATTGTAGGGATAGGGAACCACGTCATTTGGTAGATATTAGTCAGTGAAATAAGTGGGAGCTTGCGGAAAACGGTGATGAGGTTGATGCCGACTACAGGGAAGATTACCTGCAATGGTCACATCCTTTTGTCGTCCGCCCGAATGACGTCCAAGTTCCACCCCAGAAACACCCTCCCGTTTCAACTCCCGCACAGGCACCACCTATGGTCACCCAACTTAATAAGATCGTTGGATTGCTAGTAAGTATTGTTAATTACTTAGTCGTTTAATGTACACATAATCTTATATTAGCATATATATACTAATTATGTGTTGTATGTATGAAACTAGCGGCGGCGTCTTGGCAAGTACGAGTAAGGAGAGGTGCTATCCCTTGAAGAAATGAAGGAATTCGTGGAAAAGCTTGATAAAATTGAAGAAACCAACCCTAATGCAAGAGATTTGTTCGGGGAAATTAAGAAGAAACCGGCACAAAAGAAGCAAAAGACCAAGTGATTAACTATTTAGTTGTGTTTCTTTTTCTGGATGGTGGTTGTTACGTCTTGAACAATTCCGTACCTCATGGTTAACTCTTTAGTTGTTTGGTTTGCTTTTAGTTTGTGATACCTGGATTAAGAACATTTAAGCAGAATCCAGTTGTTTGGTTTATGTTAAACATGTTTAGATTTCTAGTGATTGCTTTATGTTGAACATCTTTAGATTTCTAGTGAAATGTTATTTTTGCAAGATTTATTTACGACTGCTGCCGGAATGGAAAAGCTTAGGTTCAACAACGCTGGTACTGGTTCCGACATGCACGAAAATTACAGTTCATTACCGGTTCCTGGTACCGGCAATGAAATGTTTTATAAAACCATACTGAAACTAAAAGATTAAAAATTTCATGTTCCTGTATAGAAATTGGAAGGTACCGACATAGTCGTTTTTTCTAAAATCTATGCCGGTTTTATGATTTTTTTCAAATTTTCATAGTTGACAGAAAACCGGCACTGGAAGCTTGGTTGCTTCTATGCAGGCACTCTTCTAGTTTTGAGTATAAATCCATTTCAAATGCTCTTTTATTTCATTCCTAAGTAGTCTATTACATTGGATTTGAAACTTTAAATTAAAACACGCTAAAAAACATAGAATGAAATACATTTGGTTAAAGATTATCTATTTCCATCCCTTTTCAACAATTGCGGAACCTTTGAGCGTTTCCCGAATTTGTTCGAAGACATCGTCCGGGATGGGGGTGTCAAGGATCATCTTCATTGGTTCTTCTTCTCTTTCAACATATTCCTTTCCCTTCATATCACACCCATCGATAGGCTTGCATTGTCCCTTGTGGTTTTCTCTTGACTCTGCTAGTTCAATAGCTTTGTCAAACTATTGAAACTCATCGCACTTTGGGTGATTCAGAAACCTTAGAAACATTCTTCCATTTTCAGCATCATCAGTTTTTGCAATCCAAAACCGGCGTGTCCCATCACAGCTTCTACATTTTTAATAAATAAAAGGACAGTTCATGGCTAGATGACAAGGTGACTTGCAAATTTGACACTTGCAATGATGACTCTGTAAGAGAAGATTATATTAGTTATGCGTCATACTAGTGAAGATTATATTGTTAGTAATGTTGATACCTTTGGAGGCTAGATGATGAATCTCCCATCCCTTGTGAAGCTTTAACCGTGCTTGCTATCACTTGGGTTTGTCACCACCTTTGCCTCGTCACCTTGTTGTTCTATGTCACTTGATGTTGATACCTTTGGAGGCATACCCCTTTTCCTTGGAACCTCCACTAGATCGACTATGGGTATGGCTTCAGAATGCTCACCTTGTTGTTATATGTCAATTGATATTGATACCTTTGGAGGCCTAACCCTTTTCCTTGGAACCTCCGCTAGATCGACTATGGATATGGCTTCGGAATGCTCACCTTGTTGTTTTATGTCACTTGATGTTGATACCTTTGGAGGCCTACCCCTTTTCCTTGGAACCTCCGCTAGATCGACTATGGGTATGGCTTCGGAATTCTCACCTTGTTGTTCTTTGTGACTTGATGTTGATACCTTCGGCGTACCCCTTTTCCTTGGAACCTCCGCTAGATCGACTATGGGTATGGCTTCGGAATGCTCACCTTGTTGTTCTTTGTAACTTGATGTTGATACCTTTGGAGGCCTAACCCTCTTCATTGGAACCTCCGATGAGTTGGATTTTGGTGTGGATACGGAATCCTTCGTTTGTTGTTGACTTGATAGCGGTTCCTTCCTCGACCTACCTCTTTTGTTTGGAACATGCGCTTCCACGATCCTTTGTTCCGAAATCTCACATGCAGTTAGATCTCGTTTCTTACTTGTCGCGAGTTCTTCTTCACGTTGAGTCATTTCTTTCAATTATACCCTTTGTTTTCTCCTTGACGTTTTAGTTTGTGGTCTACCTATTGGATTTCCCTTTCTTGGCTCTTCGCTTTGTGCGATCCATGGACGAGTAATTAGCCTTAGTTGGCTCAACAAGACTTGCCGGATTACCGAGTTTCCACGTGAGTAAGGTTAGAAGAATTCCTTTGATTCTTTCGTATCCCATGGAGATTGCCCGGGATCTCCCGAAGGGGGAGGGTCGAAAGATAGTTGCTTCCAAAACGGATCAATAACCTCAATAGGTGTCACTTCTTCATACTTCACAAGCATATGACGACATGGAATCCCCAATGAAGACATGTCGGGACAAATACACAGATTACCCGATTTTCCGTAATTTTTCTCATATTCCATTTGTCTCATCATGTGTTTTATTGCCCAACAAGAGACGTTGAATTCTATTCCTTGGAGCAACTTACCATAACGAAGAAATTGAGTCATCCTTTCTATTGAGATTTTCTCAAAAGCCTCCTTGATCCTATTGATATCAGTCTTAAAGTATTGATTCATTGCCTCGGTGATCGTAACCACATTGCCTTGACCGTACTGGATGAGATCTTTAAATCTCCCATGAGCGGACTCCGCTGCACTAGTTGCTTCACTCTTGAAGTGTCTATACCGGTTTGTCCATGCACGCACAAATTTTTCCTTGAACTTATCCAACCATTGAGTCCGACAATACCAGACGACAGTCGAATAAACTTCGTTCCAATCGGCAATAAACTTCTCCAATCTCTTTTCGTACATAACCTCGGTAAGAGACCAATAAAATTTCTCCCAATATCTTAGAAATTCCAACCACTTTTTATGATTTTCCGCATGTTCTTTGTCCACTCGCTCTTTTATCTTGCCTCTCTCATATTTTTATTCTTCGGGGGATAGTTTGTTCTTTCGAACATCTTCCTCTAGTTGAACAATCATTCTCTTCTTAATATCCGCCTTAGTGGGTTCAAACAAGGCATGACAAGTTTTTTTGACATTTTCACGTATATGATACGTGCATAGGAAATTTTGTGCGTCCGGGAAGACGTCGGATATTAATTTCATTAATGTGTCATCTTGATCGGTTACGATGACCCTTGGAAGTTGATTTTCCCGGAAGAATAATTTTAATTGTCGTAGTGCCCAATGATAATTATAGTCCCTCTCGTTTTCTATTAAACACCAAGTGAATGTTACCTTGTCCGAGGTTTGCCCCACGATGTTGAACAACGGTATATTGTATTTGTTTGGCTTGTAGGTATAATCCATCAAAAGAACACCACAACATGTATTTGCCAATTGTGAAAGCAAAGGATGCGAAATGAATATTTGAAGGGGATTCTCGTCCGGACCTCTTTTAATGATATGCGTGTAGTTGTAATCCCAAGCTATCTTCTCAAATTCTTGCATAACGGACCTCCCTTCCCATTCCACCCTTCTAATAGTTGCTTGTGCGCTATAAATTGTACGTAGAGAAGACACGTTAGACTCATCCTTTTCCTTGAAGCCTCTGAGAATTTGTCTCGGTTTGATAAGTGCTTTGGTCAATCTCTTTACATCCTCGAACTCATGAGGTTTTAGCTTCGCAACTAGGGAGTGACCAACAAAATCTTTCGGATCCCGGTGGTTATGACAGCCACACAAAACCTCACAATCCCAATTGTTCATGTCATTTAAACGGAATACAAGCTTAAACGGGCAATTATTTTTCCTCGTACGAGTCTTGTATACCCTATTAGTCTTCTTTGGATATACATAATCCTTTCTCTTGTGGCTATTCTTCTCCTTGTATTTCCCACTTCTCTCGCAAGCCATCTCAAAACGCCTCTTCGAACCTTCGGTATTCCTCACCAACACACACATGTTCTTAAGAGCCGTCTCTTTAGCCCAAGCGATTGCTTCATTTCGATCTATTATTCCCTACATAATATCAATTTCACGTTCATTAGAAGGTTCATTACTATCAATCTATTAGTAAAGTTCAAGATACTATGTGAAAAGTATTCTTTGGTCACATACCGGAAGTATTTTATAGTATTCCGACGTATCCTGATGAAGCGTCTTTGCATTTGTTGGATCAATATATGTCACCACCTAAAGATCGAATGAAAATTAGTTCCAAACGAAATTAAAATACTATGTCGGAAACCCGTACCGGCATGCTCGACCAATGTTCCGGCGTAGTCGAACTTAACCAAAACTGAAGACCAAATTTGAAACATATTCCGGCATAAAAGATTCATTAGACAGCAACGCCAGAAGCAAAGGTGCCGGCATTCTCGTAATTTATTGTCCCAAGCCGGTACATGCTTCCGGCATTAAAAATAATTGATATGTAATGTCGGTATTTAGCTTTGGAAAATATTTATTCCTGTATGTTTTTTGGTAGGTACCGACATTGTAAATTTGAAAATTAACAACGCCGGTTGCGCTGCTGGCATTCTCGATATTGATGGTACCACGCCGGTACGGAGTTCCGGCGTTGATGTTTATTAATTTCCCATGCCGGTATTTGGTTTTAAATGAAAATGTTTCCTGTATGTTTTTCATGCAGTTCCGGCATGGTAACCTATCAATGAAACCATGCCGGTTGAATATTCCGTAGTATATTCCTTGGTAAGTAAAAAAGTTAACTGCGTACCGGCATAGTTTTTTGGTAGAATACTATGCCGGATCAATATTCAAAATGGGGGATATCGATCTACCGGCATGGTCGTAGTATGAATCCCATGCCGGTAATGAGTCTGTCGGCATGGTATTCATACCATTTCCATGCCGGCACCGAGGTTTTACATTTGAAAAAATGGCGGGTTTAAAGAAAAAAAATCGATTTTTCAACCTCCTAGCAGCTTTACCTGTGTATTGGGGATGGTTGCATGTTGTGCAAGTTTACTTTCTTGTGTAGCTTCTGAGAAAAACTCTCCATACTCGTCAAAATCATCATTCAAGGGTGTTGGCTCAACAAATAGTTTCAATTGAGAGTTGTTGTTGTTAGCTGAAGATTCAAGATATGCTCCTTGTTGTAGTTGAGCTAAAGATTCAGCAGCAGCAATTCTCTCTTCACAATCATCCTCCATTTTCCCCAAAAAAATTTCTCTCTCAAAATATTTTTCCCTCCTTCTACTCTCACCTCACTCACCCAAATTCAAATAAAACACACACTAATCATTTATCAAAAATCTTATGATTTTACTAATTATTATTAATCACTATCCTGATTAATGAGGGGTAGATTAGGCAATACGTAAAATACTTAGATAAGGGGTGACCCCGAATTGATATATGGATCCAGTTTTTGTCCTTTTCTTATATCCCCAATTTTTTTTTTATCCCCCAATTTCGCGTTCATATATAACCCTCCTAGTTTGGGGACTATAATTTCTTCACCCACCTAAAATAAGGGGATAATGGGTGTTTAAACTAGGTAAAGTACTAAATTACACTCACTATTAAATTACAATTTTAAGACTTATCCTTCCCAATTTGAAATCTTTTCAAAAACAAAACTTATTCAAATCATTTCTCTCACAAATTAAAATTAAAATCTAACTTCATCAATCGATTCTACCATATCGATCGATTTAAAGAAAATTTCGTCATCCATTTAAAAAAAATAAAATTTTTAATTATGCTTGTGATTGATTTATCCCTTCAAGATTGAAAATTACAAACAATCTTGGGTTTCTGTGTTGAACCATAATTGATCAACGTTCATGTCCATATTAACCGATTCCTATGATAATCGGTCGATATTCATGAAAATTTAACCAGAAACGATAAAGTTAATGCCCACATAAACAGATTATCGTATGGAAGAGATACCCAATTTTCGGATTATGTGAATGTTCACATAAACCGATTATATAGCCTTAAGGGGAAAAATGCGCAACTTTTCAGTATAATTTTAACTTAGAGTCGGTTTTTTATGAGCACTTGTATGGACCGATTCTTTCAGTGCAGTGTCGAGAATCAGTCTATATGTGTGTATCATGACTTCCGTTTCTAACAATCGGTTTATTTGGTAAGTAATAAAACCGATTCTGGGTAACCCATTTTTTTGGTTAATACTCGATTATGGAATGAGTTTAAAATCAGACTCATTTTAAAGCCGAGTTATGTACACTTGATATTTCATTTCGAACATAAATTTTATACTCGAAATGAAAACAATTTTCACTTGAACTGAAAATGCGTATGATTTTATACCCAATTTGAAAGTGTGTATGATTTTATACCCAATTTGAAAGTGCGTATGATTTTATACTAGAACTGAAAATGAGCATGAATTCTCAAATAGAATATGAAATCATGCTTGATCTGCAACCGAGTGTGAAATCATACTCATTCTTAACTTAAATCGAGTATGGATTTAAATTATGTGAAACAATCGGTTTATGTGTGACCAGGAAAAATCTGATTACTAGAATCGGGTTTTAGTTATGCATACGTGAACCGATTATGGATATTCTTCGTAAATTTCAAAACACCAACCCATAATCGGTTTACGAGTGCATGAACGTAAACCGATTTGGTTTGTGTTTCGAGAAATTTTTTTCACTTATTTAATGTTTTGGAGTTCGATTTACATTAGTTGATCTCACATTTAACAAGATTAATGAACACCTTTTTTTTGTATTCAAAAGGAAAAGAGAAAAACTAGGCATTGTTTACATCCCGGAGGCTAACAATGCTAGGAGGAAAGTCTGAACTAGTCCACATTTGTTGGACGTTGTTAGATAGAGCAAAAGTTGTTATAGAATGAGCAACTAAGTTGGTCGGTTTTGGCACAAAATTGTAAGCTCCAGAGCTGTTGAGGGAGTTCATTCTTGAGATAATATCATCCTTCAATCTCCAAATCTTCCATGGAATTTTCCTCAAAACTCCCTTAAGAATGTTTACCACCACTTGGCTGTCACCTTCACTAATAATGTTCTCCAAATTTAACCAAGCATCTAATTCGGTTGCTAGCTTGAAACCATCAGCTTCAACGTAGGCTACTGTATCCGTTCTGCCCACTCTAGTTCCAACTCCACACAAAGAACCAGTATTGTCTCTTTCCACAATTTCACATGCGTATTCACCATCTTTCCAAGCAGCGTCAACATTGATTTTGACAGTAGGAAAAATCGGAGCTTTTCAGATTGTGTTAGCTTCTGTTTCAGGGCTTACCTGGTTATCTTCTACGGCTTGTATTTCCTCATCTTCAGAAATATTAAAGTAGAGATATACTAGTCTAGTGTTGTGGCCAAAACTCCCTGTACATTAGCTTTCTTGTTCTCAAAAACCTTTGCATTACGTGGTTTCCAAATGGCCCAACGGATTAACATACCTAGGCAGTAGTTGAGTCCTTATCATTACTGCTAAAGAAGAGCTTCATAAGATCAGAGAGAGACATATGGTTTTCATGATGAAGTCTGATACCTAGAGGAGATGCGAACCATACTTCTCGAGCAAATTCACAGTGGATTAGGAGATGTTCAACCGTTTCATCCTCATTGTTGCAGATTTACAATTTGTAGGAACTCCATCTAAAATTCTACCAATTCTCTTTGAAACAGCTATGCCATTATGCAAGGCTCTCCAGATAAAAGATTTTATTTTTGGCGCCACATTTTTTACAGCCCAAAACTTTTTCCAAGGGAAAATATTGTCCCTAGTGGTAGAGGTCTCACCTTGTTGCTCCTACATCATCTTTTGAAAGGATTGAGGGGTGAAACTGTCATCAGTAGTGAACTTCCAAATAAATTTATCAGCAACTGCAATATTGGGAGAAATAATCCTGATTTGATTGCTGATATATGGGTCTTCGAGTTGTTGCAGAGCATTTACATCCCAGTGCCCTGTTATACTGTCGATAAGTTCGTCTACTTTCTTGTTCACCAAATTTTCTCCTCCTGATCTGGCTGGGATATTACCTGGTACAGTGGGTATCCAGGGATCAGTGAAGATGTTAATGGATTTTCCGTTACCCACCAGTCAGAGACAACCATTCTTAAAGTCTTTACTACTGTCCAACATAGCTTCCCATGTGGTAGAGCATGTTGTTGTTGTTTTCACTTCCCAGAAAGAATTTCCTCTCAAATATTTGGCTCTCATGATTTGAACCAATAGGGAGTCATGTTCTTGCAGAAATCTCCAAGATAACTTGGCCACCAGTGCTAAGTTAAGATCATATAAACTTCTGAAACCCAAACCTCGTTGCTCCTTTGGAAGATTAAACCACTCCCATTTCAAAAAATGCATTTTTCTCTTGTCTCTAGAATGACCCCACCAGAAATTTCGAATAATCTGAGTTAGCTTGTTGAGAACTGTTTTAGGAATCATTGTAGTTGACATATAGAAGATCGGGATGAGTGCCAGTATAGATTGAATAAGTATTGTTCTTCTGGCATGTGATAAATTGTGCAGTCTTCTCCCTGCCAGTGCTAAGTCGAATTTTTCTATGAGAAAATTGTAGTTGGACACCATGTTTCCTTGTTGAAGAATCTTCACCCCCAGATACTTTTCTTATTTCATCATTCTTTTAACCCCTAATTCTTGAATTATATCTTCAACATAGCTATCCGACACACTTTTACTGAAGTGGATAGAAGATTTTGAGAAATTTACTAGCTGCCCTGAGAGGTTATAGTATTGTTGTAACACAGTGGAAATTGAGTTAATGGTTCTAGTATCCGTGTTGCCAAATAACATAATGTCATCCGCAAACATTCTATGGGAAATACTTGGAGCCCATTTGTTAATCTGGTAGCCACTGTAAACTCCTTCATTTTCCATTCTGTTGATTATGCTTAAGAAAGAATGAGCACAAATGATGAACAAGTATGGAGATAAAGGGCATCCTTGCCTTATACCTCTTTCTCCTCTAGAGAAGCCTTCAGGTTGACCATTAAGTAAAATAGAGAAAGATGCAGTCTTCACACAACTCATAATAAGGGTATGGGCTGTGTCTGTGATGCCAATATTCATCAAAGCTTGACTTAAAAAACCCCAGTCCACACTATCATAGACTTTGCTCATATCCAGTTTAAGAGCAAAAGAGCCTTGAGATGAGTTTGAATGTTGCATAGAGTGGAACATCTCTTTAGCAACAATAATGTTATCCAAAATTTGTCTGCCTGAGACAAAAGCTGACTGGTTATTCTCAATGAGATTGTCAAGAAACGGGCTCAATCTGTTAGTGATGATCTTGGTGACAACCTTGTAAAGAACATTGCAGAGTGCTAATGGCCTGTAGTTCACAGCAGCTTCATCATTCTTCTTCTTGGGGATGAGAGCTAGATATGTGTGGTTAAAACCTAGAGGGATGGCTAAATATCTAAAACAATCCTGAATTAGATGTATAATCCTACCACTTCCCAGCACTTCTTAGAGAATAAAGATGGATAGCCATCAGGCCCTGGTGACTTCAAATATCCCATCTTCTTTATCACATTGAATATTTCATCTGCACTGGGAATTGAACTGAGATACCTGCAGTCATCTAGATTTAATTTATTAGCATTTAACCAGGCTCATGGTACTAGAATCTACATTAGTATCTTTAGTAAATATGTCTTCAAAATGATTAATAAGAGTATCTCTGATTTTGTCAGGATCAGAAATCCACTAATTGTTGAGATCTTTTAATGCAAAGATCTTGTTTTTGTTCCTTCTGTGTATAGTGGAGACATGAAATACCTGGGTGTTCTTGTCAATGGAAGGTACCCATTTAGATTTGTTCCTTTGTTGACAGAACATTTGATCTCTTCTCTCCAGAGTGATGATATTGTCGCAAATTGCTCTCTTTTTTTGCCTTATGTCAGTCAGGTTTGCAGAAGCTTGCAGATCAACCAGCTTCTGTTTCTCTTCTTCAATCTCCCTTTTTGTGTCCCCAAAATTTTTTTCGCTCCATTTTCAAAGACCTTCACCCAAATCAGTAAGTTTTGAGATTGTATCTCTAACAGCATTATCCCAAATAGCTTGTATGATATCTTTGAATTGTGGATGATCAGTCCAGTAGAATTCAAATGTGTAGTTTGGTTTCCTCTTTAGTGGTTTTCTCATAGTATTGAGAATAATAGGAGAACGGTTACTCTCAATTCTTGGCAAGTGGAGTACTGCAACATCTGAGAATTGTAACCTCCTGTATGAGTTGCATATTGCTCTGTCTAACCTTTCGAAAATTGGGATGTTCTGAGTAGCATTGTTTGACCAAGTAAAGGCAGGCCCAGCATAGCCTAGGTCAATGACGTCCATTTCTCTTAGCATGGTTCTGAATTATCGACACCTTATATCTGTGTTGGGAGATCCTCATTGCTTCTCATATTGGTGCATTAGGACATTTAGGTCTCCAGTCATGCACCAAGCTCATTCTACTTCTTCTAAGGTGTTGTTCATTAATCTCTAAAAACCATCTCGATGAGAGTGTGCAGGTGGGGCATATACACAAAATAACTCCCATTTTGGGATTGAGAGTCTGGCTTCAATGACACGGTGAAAGTTGTTTTGAGAATTTGAGATTACACAGAGATCCACTGTGTCTTGCCAAAGTAGAGCCATTCCGCCAATTCTGCCAATTGTAGGAACATAATCAAAATGCCTAAAATTTAAGAAGTTGCAAATTCTTTTATAGTTTGCTTCATTCATTCGTGTTACAGATAAAAACAGGATAGAGGGTTTGCAACTACGCATGAACGAGTTTAAAGTTAGAACTGTCATCTCGTTACCTAAACCACGAAAATTCCAAGATTGTATTAACATTGATCTTGCGACTTTTGGGGCAAGTCGCCACAGCCTCTTCAGGTATTCCACAATGTAGTTTGAGTGGGAGGTCACAATCCATTGGCTCAGGTAGCGTTTTGTTACCAATGCGAATAGTGATGTCTTGAGATTCTGTAT
Source organism: Papaver somniferum (assembly GCF_003573695.1). Taxonomy (NCBI): domain Eukaryota; kingdom Viridiplantae; phylum Streptophyta; class Magnoliopsida; order Ranunculales; family Papaveraceae; genus Papaver; species Papaver somniferum. The sequence continues at coordinate 68,197,581 of NC_039364.1, read as the reverse complement.
CTTGATTATTTCTAGCAACTCTCTTCCAGTATCTCACATTTTTGAGGTTGTTTTGCTCAGGGGAAACCTCTATTGACATTGTTCTCTTTGTGTTTGGATGATTTTCTGGAGGTATAGGGATAACATGAACTTGATGGTTAGTGATTGGGAAATTGGTGGTGTGGGTTTGCTGGCTTTGGTGGTGTGTTTAGATTTAGGGATAACTGATTTTTTTTTAGTTTCTTTTGGGTGGGTGGAGGAGGCTTTTGATGGGTGGATAATGGGTGCTGTGGTTTTTGAGAAAATTTCTTTGTCAGATGCATGGACTTTGGCATTTAATGCTGGGATATTTGGAGACTGATTCTCCTTGAGATTAGGGTCGAAAATTTTCAACTATCTCCCGATTTGCATGAGAATTCTGCTCTAATATGGTAACAAGAGGATTTTGTGGTTGAATGGCTTTTTCTGAGGTGTGAATGGAGGAGGAAAAAATGGTAGGTTGTGGACTTGGTTTTGGGTTAGGGTTTTTCTTCCTGGTTTCTTCATCTCCATTAATGGAGTTTTGGCTTTCTTGGTACTTTCTTGGACAAGGACTATTCTGAATGAGTCTAGGATTGAAATTTGCATTAATCTCTTCTGTGAGTCTAGCCACTTTCACATCCTGCATTTTCTCCATAAAAGTCTCTAGTGAAAAGAATCCCATCTCTCACATTCTCTGGACATCTCCGGGCATTGCTTCATTATATGTCCAAAATATCCACAGAAGAAAAAAACTTTTGGTAGTCTTTCATACCTCAGCATTGCTTTGCATTTTCTCTTAGATGGGAGCATGAAGTTTAATTCTTGCCTGATGGGGTCAGTGATATTCATCTTGAATCTTACTCTAGCATGACTCCCCCATTTTGCACGATCAGATTCAGATATGGGATAAGGGGTCCCTATCTTGCTTGCTAAGAATTCTACTGTTTTGATTGTTTGCACACTCTTTGGTAGTCCATGGATTTGTATTATGAAATCTGCAAATTTGAACTCATATTCTTCAGAGAGCTTATCAGGATTGCATATCTCCATAAGTAAAAGGTCTTCATTCAGTGCCCAAGATCTGGTGAGAACTGTATTGTAATCGCACCCTAGCTCAAAGTGAACCAGATATATGGCTTTCCCAAAATTAGTGATTTCCATGTTACCTGAAGGTCTCCAGGATCTCAGGGATAAAATGGATAGTAAGAGAATAATTGGATAAGGAGTTATGTGAAATTAATTTTTAATGACCATTTTTATCATTTTGTAACCGGCTCTAAATAAATGCCCTAGGCCAAAAACTAGAAAGGATATATAACTAGAAGATCCTCATAAATCCTTTGGATGGTTCCGTCGCTGCAGACGAAGCATGTCCTTTGTCTAACTACAGAAAAGAAAGATACATTGTATGCAGGGCCGGCCCCGAAGGGGAAGCAGGGAAAGATCCACTTCGGGGCATCATGCATATAGGGGCAACAAAATAGGAGTGTTATGTCGTATTTAACCTTCCAACTTTGAACAAAATTTGGGACGAATACGAAGATCGAAGATAATTAAGAGGTAATAATCTTCCAATCGATTGATGAAAATCGAATTCAGGGGGTGTTGCTAAGATTTTTGATTGTTTTAAGAAAAACTTGATTTCTTTATCTCTCAAGGCAAGATTTAGGGTTTGAGGTAATAAAGGTAAGTGTGTATATCTGATTTATTTAATATTTTGGATTACGATATACAATCAGTTACAATTATATTTTTCAGGGTTTTTGTTGATGCACGTAAGTCAATTCTATTTTTCGGGATTTTTATTCTATTTAGTTACTCAAAATCAATTTTTACTTTGCTTACGCGCTAACATGGAGCACTTTCTTGTTACGATAAGATCTATACATAGTTCAAAACTGACATGGAATTTTTTCTCTCAAGACACACAACATGTTACAGGTACTTCAAGACTAGAAAATGCATATAAAACTACAAACTGTTCTTATTCATTTTGGACTTTTGAGCTTCTTTCTTCACCTTCTATGTGAATACTTGGACGCCATCCATATATTTCCTTTTATGATTGTGATAACAGAAAATGAATCATTGATGATCAAATAATAAGTAGTAGTATGTTGGCTCTTTAGTATGGAAGTGAAATTGGAACAACTTACACACACAACCTTATGCAACGATGATGTTGTATGTGGATCATTGTTTTTTTTTTTTCTATTTTCTTATGAAGCATATCTGTTGATCATATAGTTAGACAAAGGGGCAACATTCTAAGGATCTGCTTTGGGGTAAAAAATTATCAGGACCGGCCCTGCTGTATGTAAACATACTTCCATACAAAAATAGACAATATTATCAAATTAAGCGCTTGTAATAGTGAAAACTACAGGGAAACCCGTTCCTCGGTTTTTCTCCACTGTGAAACTCACGGGCAAAAAATCTCATGCGCGCATCCAATTTCCACGAGAAAATTTCTCTCAAACCCATAATTTTAAAGAATGTATTTCTTCTTAGTTTGAGAACCCTCTTTTGCGAGATTTATTATATAATCTACTGTTTTCTCTTCATAAAACTTATTCTCTGTCTCAACAATGTCAAAACCCTTCATATATAGGCGGGAAACTACTAATGCAGAGCGATATAGATTTGTTTTTAGTTCTGAACGCACCTGGTACAACAAACATGACGAACTTCTTCCCTTTACTCAAATCAGGGACGCTGGTTGTGTATAATTCTCCGGTGATTGTTGTGGTTGTTGCCGAAAAATCAAATGAAGCAACCAGGATATATAGTTCAAAATGAATCAACCAGGATATATGGTTCAGAAGCTATACAACGGTATCTCGATGGTGATTGCAGCATGTCAGTGGGAGTTTGTTGCTTGTTGGTACGAATGAAGATATTTTTGTGCTTCCATGGTCATGTTTATATGACCAGCGGGTTCAAAACAATGGAATCTGGATGGATTGGTTGTTCAAGTCAAGTGGGTATGTTGTGTTTGATACATTGTAGCAATGGAAATCTGGGTGAGATGGAAGCAAGCTATGAAATGGTTCATATGGGCGTTGTATAGCAACATAGTTGCTGAGGTCAACTAAGTTTCCCTGAAATGAGTTGGAAGTGATTGAATTTAGGAGCTAGTGGTGTTGAATTTGCGTTCTACAATAGCAACCGAGAAGGATTTATAGTTCGTTTCTTGTTATGAACTGAAATTGGGGATTGTTGTGTATGAATGGGATGAATTGTGATTAATGGTCTCAAAGAGATGTGTCTGATAGACAGCTTAGGAGTGATGGATGGAAGGATTCGAGGATGCAGAATGGTTCAAGCATTAGCTGACTTAGTTTGGCGTTAATCGATTGCAGTTGGTGCTTGGCCGGGACGGATAAAATATTAGAGTTGTTGTGTTATCAGTGGAGGCGAGACATGACCGACGGATCTGCTAGCTTGGGGTTTGTTCTATCAACTCTTTATCTCAATTGAGAATTATTCGGCAGTAAACAAAGTAGGGTTCTCGCATCGGTGATTGGAGTTGGTGCAGTGACTGAGATAGGTGGTCTGATTTTGGACGGGGCTGAGTAACAAAAGCAAGTGGCACGCTATTAATCATCTAATTAAGAAAAATCTGAGTTTTCCTTTGTGCATAGTAGATACATGTGTTTTAAAATCTTTAAGATAATCATTCGTTGCATGCAGTGGTGTATCTATAAGTTACTACTTCTTTTATGTTGTTGTTTGTTGTTCTCTATGCATTTGTATTCGCGAAACTATCGATTGTCGTTGAGGTTGCATAACCTGTTATGTGTCTACAAAATTTGTTGCAGATAACTTGTTATGCAGTCCCGAAAATTGTTACATAATACGTTATGCAGCTATTATTGTAGGTGCATGATAAATTATGCATCATTTTTATTTTGCATAACTTGTTATGCAGTCCAAAGAATGGTTGCGTAACACGTTATGCAACTACTTTTTTGTTAGTATTGAAACCAACAAAAACAAAGACCGCATAACTTGTCATGCACCTATAATAATATCTGCATAACATGTTATGCAGTCGCGAAAATGGATGCATAACCTGTTATGCATCCGAAAATATGTCTGCATAATGCATTATGCATCGAGAAAATTGTTGCATAATCTTTTATGCATCGAGAAAATAGATGCATAATGCATTATGCATCAATTTTTTATGTAGTTACGCACTAATACAATGACTACATAACTTGTTATAGATGCATAACTTTGTTATGCAAATTATGCAGTGGAGAAAATGGTTGCATAATTCGTTATGCGTCTGCAGAAGGTGTTATGCATCTTTTTTGGTGGCTGCATAATGGTTATGTATCAAGTTTTCGAAAATTTTGCCTAAAATGATGATCACCTCCAATTTTTTCGTGAAAAACAAAAATTTGATATTCTTGTTTGTACTCGTTGCGTAGCTCTCTTAAAAAGATTTCCAACGATATAAAATTTGTAAAATTCCAAGACGCAGATTTTTAGATATGTTATATCCAAGTTGCGTTGCCAATTATACCCCTGATGCATAACCTGTCATGCGGATGCATAATCCGTCATGCAAACATTTGTAATAATTTCATATAATTATGGGTGTCACGGTACCTAAAATTAATTGTGGACTTGACAATGAGAATATTATTTTTTTTGGGTCTGCGCCTAATTTTCCCCTTGTAATAACGTGCAAGCGGCAAGCCTATACCAGCTAACAAAATGCATACTCAAGGGTCGTAAGAAACCACAATATTTTCGTAACAGATGCTCGTAGCAGCCCAACTACTCTATTTAGGGCTGTGCAAAAAAATCGGAACCGCGGATTTCACCCTTATCCGTCCGTAAAATTGCGGATAAAACCCAATTCGCAAGAACTACGGGCCGGATACGGTGGGATTCTCAAATCCGCATGTTTACACGGTTTGGTTGCGGTTGGAATTCGCAATCCGCGGATTTACGCGCACCGCACGACAGTAGGAGAATTTCGTTTTAAAACGGGTGTATTTTGGATACGCACGACCCTTGAATATTGTTTTTGCTATATTGTTTGATTACCTTGCTCTTAGCCATTAAAGCATACATATTTATACTAGTTTGCATATCTATATTTTTGATCAACTCCACAAACGGAAATTTATACTAGTTTGCATCTCTGTCTTCTGACACCTCAATTAACTCCATGTTCACGAACATAAATTTCATCAACAACTGTAGCTTTCTGAAAATCACAACAAAATCCGGTAAACAAACAGATTGAGCTAGGTTTTCATAAGAATCCACTTTTCATCGAAAAAGAACTTGAACAAAAAGAACTGGAACAAAGATATTAACGTACTAGCATACATATTTACTGGTGAGTTTTCTGACGGAACTCATGACGGAACTAACTTAACTTGACAACTCAAACTAGCCCTCTGCAAGCACAGTATCAGGAGGGAAACAATCGTAAGCATACATATTTATGAAAGCCATTGGACCTATATTGTTGATTACAGTAGGGTGGTTCAAATACGTTGATTACAGTAGGGTGGTTCTTTTGGAGATCAAAAGAATTGAAGAAAAATTATAGTTTCTGAACTTAAAAAAAAAATTCTGACTAAATCCGCGGTTAATCCGCATCCGAACCGTATCACGCGCTGATCCGCTGATGTGAAATCCGCGAGTGATTGGGCCGGACACGGTTTGATTTCCCAAATCCGCAATTTTGACGGTTTGGACGCGGATGACCCCTAATCCGCAACCGTCCGTCCGTTGCACACCCCTAACTCTATTGACATTGCTTCAACCATTCTTTAACAACCCTTCTTCCTATCTGGTACTCAACTATTTCAATCCCTTCTCCGGTTATCCTCTTTTAACTCGAATTAGATTTGTGCCAGTGCTATGCAGTGGGCATTTTTTCTTCCTTTAATCATATTTTTGACTTGGTGTACGTGGGGCTTTGTCCCTCCCCATGACGATGCATTTTCGATTTGGTATGCGTGGGGCTTCTCCCGCTCGTAGCGATGCATTTTTTAGGCTACACGAATGCAATAAATTGGTGGAGAAAATATTTGATATTTATTTATTTATTATTTTTATTTTTATAAAAAATATGTGTGAAGTATGTGTGTGTTTTTCTCTTTTATGTATTAATTTGGAAAAAATAGTCCTAATATTTCATGTACTTGACTTCCAAATTGAATTTAGATTTTCATAAAATTCTAAACACTTTTAACTTAAATTTTCCTTTTCCATTAATTAAATTAAGTTAAAATAATTTTGTTAACCAAAATTTTGTATGTGAAAAATATTTTGTATTAGAAACTTTTTTCGTAGTTTAACGGAGGTATTGTCCATCTTAGACGGTGTTACTAACATACAGTTAAGTATTTGGTGTAAATATGGTGTAAGGAAATTAATTAGATTAAAACTCTCACGGAAGCGTTGTCAACCTTCTTTTTTGTTGACGGTGTTACTAACGGACAGTTAAATATTTAATGTAAATAAAGTGTAACAATATCCCGACCAATAGAGTTATGCCAAGTATCCTCACATAACTTCTACATTAGAAAAATGTCAATAGGACATGAGGGTTTCATCACCGTTCAATATAAGAACTTATTTTATCGAAGTTTTTAAGGGGGAATATGTGAGGCACGTCAATGGCGTACGGAAGGCCACTCTTATTGTTAATTACTCGAACAATGCACATCAGAGGCATTTAGCAGCATCAGCTTGTGAAGAACTAAAAGGCGAATTCCTCAACCGTTAGGCATTCAGGCCGGCAACAACTTCATACCAATTCAATGATGCTAAGTTCAACTGGACTCCGATCACACGTCGATGATTAAAATTCTGATTGCTAGTAGCATTCTATCACAAATTTAGCCACATACGATATTGTGCATTCTGTGTCGTAGGAAAACAAGCACGGAACACAATTATTGCTTGTTAGGGCGTGTTTTAATTTCTGGGGTCCATATTTTATGTTTATGTCTTTTCTTTGAAAGGGCGTGTTCATGTTCATGGATCATGTGATGTCTTTTCCCTGGTAGGTTCTAGAGGCTAGTATATGAGGTTGGTTTGAATCACTGGGAATAAGTACCAACATTGTATGACTGCAAATTGCATGTACGAGTGGGAAAATTAATTTCTCTCTGACATTGAACATTGCTTCCTGGTTCCACCAATTACTAGTTTTGGAGTGAGAGTATGCGTAGAGGGATCCACTGATTTATAGTGGCTGCCTTCGCAATTTTGGATCTTTCATTTTCACGATAACATCTTCCGAATGAGATTTGGTTGGTATGCATTTCATAGGTAAAGGGGTATATCATTTTTAACTTCGGTAGACCGTAACCTTTATTAATCACATTCCAGGATCCATATAAATACGACTCCAAGTAACTGGAGCGAAATTCACCTTAGTTAAAGCTTCCATATATGCTGCTTTTAAAATTCAACAATAACGAACACTAGAACTCCCGCTCGTCTCACTGTATGGTTTCATGAAAAGTTAAATCTAAAAGCCAGATATAGGATACCATATATTGACTTTTCGGCGTTCACGGTTGTGATGCTCCAGCGAATCTATTAAAGGAACATTATTTAAATACCCCTCAAAATTCGCCCATTAAAATATATCCTTATTCAATTTTTGAAAATACCACTATCTTCTGAAAAGTGGAAGCAACTAGCACGAGTTGCTTTCAGAAGTGGATGCAACTAGCACAAGTTGCTTCCATAAGTGGACGCAACTTTATACAAGTTGTTTCCAAAAAGTGGAAGCAACTTTCTCAACTTAACTCCAAAAAAATAAATTTTTACCCCTCAGGAGTATTTGTGCAAGATCATCAAAAATGGAGGGTATTTATAACATTCCCACGTCTATTAATCTAAGCCTACTATAATTGTTTCCGATGAGTGAAGTTAATTCCAAAAAGAACCACCAAACTATTGCCAATGATTCCCTAGTTGTACTCAGTAACATGCCTCTAAATTTCCCTAGGCATAACCTATCAGCCATTGGTTTAGGAATTAAAGGGTCGATGTCGCGTTAGATAACTTGCTGGCCAAGTCAAAAATAAAACTAAAAGAAAGAAATCAAAGTAAGAACGTCAAATTGGATTATGTTATTTCAGAAATGACGTAGTAGCGCGCGCGGTAACAGTAATTTTCATCCAAATATTACAAGTTACAACATGCCTTTAGGTTTTGTTTTAACTTGATGATCAGATCAGGGGGACATTCCAATCAAGTGATCAACAGAAACGTATGGATCCAATGGATACAGCTCATCAGGAAAATGATATCTGCATACAGTAAAACATGGGAATGGATGGATGGACATATCGTAACATCACAACCGTTAGTAAACCGACATTTTGCACCATCGTTCTCGATACATCAATTACAGATGTCTACTGCTCCAATTGGTCATTAGCATCTCTGGACCTTCATTAATCCTTACAAATTCGTCCCTGGTAGGTTGTGGTCCACTTTTCACATGATCCTTTTACGGCCAGTTACGTAAGAATTCGGCAAGCAATGCCTTACAATATTAAACAAAAATTTCTTTACATTGTCCAACTTTTATAAAAATAATAGATTTCGTTGGTTTTTTATCGAAATGACGGTGCTAAACTTTTCTTTTTTGAACAGAAAGGTTTGAATTCAAATATCATAACAAGAAGAGTAACAGTTGCTCAATCTCAACCGCCAAAATTTTTTGGGGGCAATCAGACTCACAGCATTAAAAATTGGTCTTGCAACTTGATGTGTATATTCAAATCTATTGGCATCATTATTTGGCCTAGTACAAGCAATGAGACACCATTGGCTCATGAGAAGCGGCAATCAACACTTGGCAAGAAGATCCTTCTCCACGCTGCATCGGGTCAACCCACGAATGAACGAATACGGAGCATACCCACCAAAACCGACTCGAATACACCTCCCAGTATGTCAGGGCTGACTCATTTTCTCAATCTGACTCAGATAACTTCTACCACTCAGATGCAAACACAGTCAGACCCCAAAAGGCCAACTAAGGTTTGGTGGATTTCAATATTTCTCCTTATATGATCCCATAAAATACAAAGGGCCTACCGGGGAGCTGAAACCATATCAACATCCCAAGGTAAGTTCTTTCTGGTTTGGATTGCTATGATCAGGTCCTGGCTAAATGTACATCTAAAACTGCTGGCAAGAGTCAACAACTCTTTCTCTATCAGCCACAACTGCAAGTACAAGGACCACTTCAAAATCAACACATTCTTAGATGACAAAAACCAGAATCAACCCGTGCCAAAACTTCAAATTAAAGTTATACACATCACTTTCAGCTTCTCTGAAGATTATGCACATAACATCTACCACCCCCAATGGGAAGGACAAGGTAAAACTCTCAACACTTTAGATAACAATATAAAATTTTCTGTGTGCAGATGCTTGAGCCAGATCCCATTAGTCATCTACATCAACAACAACTATCACAAGTATAAAAACAATGGGATGCTCTCATCCTTTGATCAACACCTACCAAAACCATATTGGCCTAGCTTGAAGATAACCCACAACTACTTACAAAAATCCTACATTACTGACACGGTCAAGAATCCTTTTCAAATTAAAGTTTGGTTTGATTCCCCTCAACATCATTACTGGTCTTATCCCACCACAATACACATTGGTCAATACACTTACTGGTTGCTTTCTGTCTACTACCCCCTTTTCCACCCAAAAATGGCTTCTTCATCAAAATCTCTCAACCCATCCATTGAAAACCTTGTTGCTCAGATGAACAAAACCCTCAAAATGCCTGAAGCAGACTTATATCCCAAGGTTTTCTTAAACCCTAAAAATATCAGAACCAAGCAAGCCTTATGGTATTTTATTGGAAAACTCTGCAGCAACATATGTTTTGAAACATCAAGAATCAGCAATTTCATCAACAATAACTGGGAATTCAATGGCAGAGTTGAATTGGATATATGGAACATGAGAATGAACTACTTTATTCTCAGACTCACCCATGAAGAAGATCATTCTACTCTCAGGAATGGAGGAACTAGAGGAGTATTTGATAAACTTATGGTACTAGTTGGTGTACCCTTGGGAGGTCCATACTTAATTCATGAAGAATAATTCTCTAAGGTTATGATTTGGCTTCTCATCAAAAGAATCCCAACTCATATCATACCAGATATCAACAACATTCTGCAACATGTTGGAGAATATCAAACAGCCAAGAAACCTTATGGAAGGGACAGTTTTGAGAAAAACTTAGAAGTCAAGCTCACCATTGATATTACTAAGACATTAAAGTTTGGTATTGAAGCCTTTGAAACCCCAACCATCTCTCACTGGCTTGAATTTTCCTATCCTCTCAATGGTATCAAATTCTATAAAGTTTGTAGAATTCTAGATCACCCATCCCCACCTTGCTCCATCCCACCTACACCCTCAAAATCCCACTATTCTAACTACAAAAACTTTCCAACTCCTCAAACCCTACCGCCACCCCAAACTGTTTATCAAAAATCTGTCCAAGAAGGTAGAAATGTCATTCACAGAGGTTACACTGATGCTGATGCAGCCCAAGTCTTTGAAATGAAAATGAGAAATGCAAGACAAAAGGAACTTGAAAAGACAATAGCAAAAATTTCTCCTTCATCCTCTCAACACCTCACTTTCGGAGCTTCTACCAGAGCTGACCCCAACTCCCCACACCCAGATGTAATTGCTAACCAAATAAGGAACAAGAAACTTGAGCTATCTAATAAAATCTCCACCAAATACAAGAACCATCAAGCTAAGTTAAAGATCAAGGAAGCAGCTAGAACCAAACACCCTAACCCAACAAACACCAATGTCAATCAAGTTCAAGACACTACTGGTATCTTCCCAGCTACCCCCACCCAAATTTTACCAACTCTTTCTCAAATCAAAGAAATGATGGATGTTGAATCTGAACAATTCAAAAAGAAGGCCTCGAAGGCTAGAAAGACACTTCATATCTTCGCTGAAGCAAACTCACCAACTGATCCTCCTTCTCTTAAAGATTCTGACAAGCAAAAAACCATGCCAAAGAGGAAACAATCCACACATATTGCAGTACCCATGGAAACTAGTGAAGCTGATAACATCAAAAGATTCAAGGACTATTCTGATAACTATGCTGAACCTCTGGACTCAAGCATTCCCCAATTGACTAATGGTGCTTCTGGCTCATCAACATCAACCTCTGAGGTACATCTCTTTATTCTTTATCTTAGTCTAAATCACTTGCACCATTACCATGTGCACTTATATTGTTGCATTATATTCTTTTATGATCCTATAGCTAGGAGATCAACTTCAAAATATCCTCATGTTTCCTACTTTTGGCAATTTTTTATCTCCATATCCTGGAACTATCAAGGGTTAAGGAAAAGACATACCAAAAAATACTAAATGATATGTTTACCAAATTCAACCCTGGCATCTGTTTCATCTCTGAAACAAAGCAGAAACATGGAAAACTTTTAAATTCTATGCAACAGCTTAATATTCAGAATTATTGGCATGTCAATCCTGGAGGGGCTAGTGGTACTGTTGGAGGACTAGTAATGATATGGAAGAGAAATCTTGATGTTAAAATTATGGACTATTCCATTCACCATATCAATGCTACCATCAAGCCTACCAGTGGCCCCTCTTGGATTTTTACTGGTTTTTATGGCAGCCCTTATGATACTCCAAGTAAACTTCACTCTTGGAAAGCCTTGGAAACAACTTCTACCAATCACTCCCTCCCTTGGTTGGTCATTGGGGATTTCAATTTCATCTTGCATGATAATGAAAAATACAGTACTCAACCATTGGACAGTGTAGAAGCTAATATCTTTAGTAACAAAATTATGGACTTGGATCTAATTGACTTAGGCAGTACAGGCTGCCCTTTCACTTGGTCCAATAAGAGAAGTGGTCCTGCTCTCACTGAGCAGAGATTGGATAGAGGTCTTGCCACTGAATCTTGGCTTCTCTTATATCCAAACTCCACTATCACTAATCTTCTAGCAATTGGATAAGATCACCACCCCATTCTTCTTAACACTAATCCTCATTGGTGTACTGGTAAAATTCCTTTCAAGTTCTTTGGTCCCTGGTTGGACCATAAGGACTGTAAGGATATTGTTCTAGAATGCTGGCAAAGAAATATGTCTGGTTCTAGTGCTTTCCTCATTGCTAGAAAGCTCAAAAACATTAAGCTGAAACTTAAAGTTTGGAACAAAGAAGTGTATGGCAACATAAAGTCAAATATTGAAGAAAGTAAGCAACATCTACATTGGCTACAAGAAAACTACTTCAAGCACAATAGAGGTGAAGCTTTAAAAACTGCAAATCAAGTTTTCAGAGAATGGCAAGACATTGAAGAAAAATTCTGGAAGACAAAAAGCAGAGATCAATTCATCAAATTGGGGGATAAGAATACAAGTTATTTCCATAGAACTACAAAATGCATATTAAGAAGAAACAAGATAGATTATATACAAGACAGTACTGGAAATTGGATTGAGGATTACCAAGAAATAAAACAATGTTTCACCAACCATTTTTCTAAGATGGCTACTGTTGAATCTCCTGACATGAACCCTGAAATCATTAACCTCATCCCTACAATTGTCACCAATATTGATAACAACATTCTCAAAAGAATTCCTGAAAATCATGAAGTCAAAGCTATTCTTTTTAGCATGGCCAAAGATAAAGCTCCAGGTCCAGATGGTTTTCCACCAAACTTCTTCCAAGCCAACTGGGATATTGTAGGAGAAGACTTAGTTAAAATGGTACAACATTTCTTCAAGTTTGGGCATCTTCTCAAAGAAATGAATTCCACTTTTATATCCCTGATACCAAAAATTGAAAACCCAACTTGCCCCATCCACTTCAGACCCATTAGTCTCTGCAACACCACCTACAAAATAATATCCAAACTTTTATCTCAAAGAATGAGACCTCTTCTCAACAAAATCATATCTCCCTACCAGTCTGCCTTTATACCTGGAAGACAAATTGTTGATAATATATCTATAGCCCATGAAATTATTCACTACATGAGAACCAGAAGAGGACTCAAAGGAAATAAAGGAACCATGGGGATCAAGATTGTTATGGATAAAGCTTTTGATAGAGTGGATTGGAAATTTCTCCACACCATTATGACTAAAATTGGCTTTGACTCTGAATGGTGCAACAAAATTATGCAGTGCATCTCCACTACTTCTTCAACTGTCCTGATAAATGGCTCCCCTGATAAATTCTTTAATACCTTTAGAGGTCTCAGACAAGGGGATACTCTATCCCCATACTTATTTCTTTTCTGTATGGAAGCTTTGTCCAGAACTTTATCTCATGCTGAAGACTTGGGCATCATCTCTGGAGTAAAAATCTGTAAGAATGCTCCATCTATAAACCATCTTATTTTTGCTGATGACTGTATGGTATTCTGCAAAGCAAATACTATTGAACCCCAAAACCTCAAGGACATCCTCAACATCTTTGGAGATACTTCTGGTCAACTCATCAACTTCAGCAAATCTGGTATCTTCTTCAGCAAGGACACTGACCCAGCTCTAATGCCTCATATCTGCAATCTGCTAGGAGTTCAAGCTCTCCCCCTAATGAAAAATATTTAGGCTCTCCTCTATTACTCACAGAAGCAAAATCCAATCTTTCAAACCAAGAGTGGATAAGATGAAGAGAAATCTGTCAAGTTGGAAGAATTCCCCTCTAAATCCAGCTGGAAGAGAAGTTATAATAAAATCTGTCACCTCCACAGCCAGCATTTATCAAATGAACTGCTTCAGAATACCTAAGAAAACTTGTCAAGATATGAACAACTTACAAATAGATTTCTTTTGGGGAAAAAATCTGGAACACCCCACTGGGTTCTACCCAAAAGCTTGGACAACTATATGCAAACCAAAGGATCTTGGTGGATTAGGGTTCATGAATATGGAACTCTTTAATAGTGCCATGATAACAAAAATAGGATGGAGGCTGGAACAGGATAAGGACTCTCTCTGGTACAAATTGATAGATTCCAAATACTTATTGGGGAGAAATGTTCTAAACATGAATACCAAAGCCAAAGATGGAGACTCATGGATTTGGAAAGGGGTTCTTGAAGGAATTCAGAATATACAACACCACTGTATCTGGAGAATAGGCAATGGTAACAAAATCAAAATCTGGGAGGACCTTAGGATACCTGACTCAACTGACAAGCTCAAAAAGCCTGCACACTTCCCCACTGATATACAACTGCTTGCTCATTTAATGACAGATCAAAAGGAATGGAATTTCCAACTCATTCAGCAAATTTTCAATCCTGGTACTGCTCAAGTCATTAGTGACCTTGTTATCCACTCCAGGGAAGAAGACAACATGCACTGGAAACTCAACAGCACAGGAAAATTCTCTGTTAAAGCTTTGTACAAAGCCAAAATACAGAACCTGTATAGAAATGATCATACAACAAGAAACTGAGGAGCTATATGGAACTTGGAAGTGGCACCAACCATTAAAATCTTTCTATGGAAATGCACTCATGAAATCCTCCCAACTAATGCTAAAACTTCAAGCATTCTCCACTATATTGATCCCATATGCAAAATATGCAATAGTGGGGAAGAGACAATGACACATATGTTCCTCAACTTCCCTGCTGCCACTGAGGTTTGAAAGCACATGTTAGGTGGAAATCATGGTCTTTTTGATCACCAAACTCTTTTCATGGATTGGTTCAATAGTTGGTTTCAAAATGCTAGCTGCAGTGAGAATACCTGCACTTATGCAACCACTTGCTGGTTCATATGGAAGGCTAGATGTGATCTAGTATTCCAAAACATTACTCCAAATGCTAAGAATACAACTCTCAGTATACAACAACATCTATGTGATCATAACAGAATCCACACTTTTCCCTACCATGCGCTGAATACTCAGGGGCATACTTATGATGTTGATCCCCATATAACAACAACAAGAAATTATGTTGGGATCCCTCCTCAAAAGCAGACTTTTGGTTTCTTAATCAAAATCTGCACTATTCAGGATCCTAAGACTTATCAGTTCTTCTCAACACTAACTATCACTGATTTTGCAGGAAACTATGTTGATAGCAGAGGACACACAGGTCAATGAGGAGCAGGAGGAGCCACGGGAGGAGCAGACTTAGCGTTTGAGTGGGCAGAGAAAAAGCAGCACATGAACATTGAAATACAAGATGAAACCAATGAAATTCTGGAACACTTCAATGCTCTCTATCTCAAAGCTATAAAGGGAAGATTCAGCAAGAACTATCATAAGGAAAAACAAACACTAAATGAAGCAACAGTCTTAAATGTAAAACCTGTATCTTTTGTTTTAATGGTTCTTAAACTTCTTCATAGAACCCAAAATCTCCAAGCTCTAAACTTGGATATTACTTGTAAGAACCTTAGCAGTGGATCTGATGTTTTTCAAAACAATGACACCGCTAGCATTGCTATCAATATATTATCTTAGGCTCTGCCTAAGTTTTCTTAATAAAGAAAAAAGAAAAGATCGTAACAAGAAAAACAAATACAAGGAGAGAGCCATAAAAGAAAACAAAAGCCCCCAACTAACGTTTCCTGGCAGTAGTTCTTTTCCCTCTGCCCAGACTCTTGTTGCTTATCTTGTTGGGGATTTTTCCGTTCTATTTGGACCTTGGGAGTTCTTTTTACGTTCTGTTACTAGAACCTTTTGTATAAAATGAATTTTTTTGGCTAAATTTAATCACATATTCAATTTTTACGGCCGACCACGTTATTATCTTCTTCTTCTTAATTTTCTCCACACTCGCCTAATAACAAAATAAAATACACCATTGAGAACCTTGTTTCTGAAAACATGCCGTTATTTTTGTTTATACGATTTTATATTAAAAAAAGAGCTACGTTTGTTGGTCAGTGCGTTGAAAATTCCGTTTTCATAGATTTTGTTGATTCAAACAAGTGAAATTTGACCTTTACGAATAAAAGTATTGGATAAAAACTGGAATTTTCACTAATCACAGGGTGAAAACTGGAATTTCTAAAGTGAAAAATCAAACTTTCATTTTACTCTCAGGTGAAAAATCATAATATCACTTGATTTGCAGATGAAAAATCCAGTTTTCACAATGTATTCGATATGCGTATGAACAAATAATAAAATAATGTGAAATTTCGTCAACAACTTTCTTTTTTTTTCCTTTTTTCGCTAGATACATTTATTTTATAATTTGAATTTGGTGGTGCTCAAATTTTAAGGCCAACCACTGTGACTCTCCATATTCAAGATTTAAGTTGACGACATGTCACGAGACCGCAACCCCTACGATAATACAACTTTCAAGCCAGAAGCACCCAATTGGTTGGCGCAACAAAAAAATAGTCATTAGATTTTAACTTCCAAAAAAATCTGATGGATTGGGTTTAACGTGCTCAATCATTGGGCTTAAATAGATATGTTGTTAGATTTTAACTCGAAAATCCAAATCTGATGGTTTAGATTTGATGCAATCAATGGTTGGACGTGAAAATATAAAAAAAATGTGCGCTTAACTATTAGGCGTAACAAACTTGATTCAAGCTCACGTTCAAGCAATCCCTTAGACACCAGCTTAAACCAAGGCTTTCGCGATGGACTTGGTAAGTTGAATGTTGGATCGAAGGTAGGTTGCTTGGAAACAAAGCTACCTTGTCTAGGAAAGGAAACACTCAAATACTTGACCAAAATAGGCTTTTAGTCACGTACTCACGATTTTGGTTCGGAAACTGTTGTCAAAAGTTTGTGTACAATTTCCAATTCACAAAGTCAACCATAGTCACACTTATAAGTGTTGCTTTAATAAATCACTCATAACTTCTTCGTTATAACTCGGAATTGAGTAACTCTTGGCTCGCTGCATTCGTATTCTCATTCACTACAACATGAGGACCTTTCTAGTGATAAAGGTCACTCTCACAAAATGATCATGGGCTCAAAATCCTCTAGTGTATATATAAATATATATTTACCATCATAGGAATTGTTCTATAGAGTGAGCACTAGTTTCGATAGATAGATAGATATATAGATAGATAAATAGATAGATAGATAGGTAGGTAGAGTTAACAAGAGAATCAAGAGTTTATTACTAACCTTTAATAAAGTTCTCCAAGATGTCTTCATGTAGCCTTGAATCTTCATTCTTCAAGGATAGCTTTGATTTTATATTCTACTTCTTAAACCTAGTCTAGTAAAAAAATTGACTTTTAGGAGACTAAATCAAGAATGCGTTTTGTCATCTAAATTTGCCAAGTGACTTAACATACCAACGCTAGTGGGTTCAACCGAGCAATGCTAACATCTATGGTTTTAGGGAATCTTTCTAAACATCAAAAGAGATTTTCAATAACTTATTGAAATCTGAACTCAGGGTAAGTACACGTACCTAGTACGCATACCATAGATATCTGAAGTTCCATAATATAGGTAGGTACGCGTACTAGGTCCTGGATTCGTGAATGGGTACAATTTGCATACTAGGTACGCATACTGTAAAGGATATGAGTTCGTGATCAACCAAGCGGTATGCATACCAAACGCGCATATTGTCGGTCCCTGAATTCACGGATTGGTTATAGGTATGCGTACCATTTCGCATACCTACCCAGTACGAATCATGAAGATGCTTATAAACTACTTTTCCAAATATGTTTAACATTGTCACGACTCTCATAAACACCTCGAAGACATCATTGATCACTAAATCACTTTGTGTTGTGCATCATGATTAAAATCTTAAGTGTTTAAATGAATAAGATATTGCTTATAAGTTCGAAAAGAATATTTGTTAAGAACTATCATCATACACGGTTTCGATACCCGGACCATGGTGTATATTCTTCTAAGTGATTTCAAGACATGTTTCTCACACGCTTACATGGACTCCTAACAAAAGTTGCATCTAAATAGAGAAAGTGTTTGCTTGAATCTCAAGTTATCTTAGCTTGAATTCTAAGCAACCCTCGGTCTTGCAAATCTATAAATAGAGAGACTCAAACAACCAAAAAATTCAATCCTTGACACTTCTGTGTCCTAGTTGTTTGCTAGAGTCATCCTCTATTAACTTAGGTTTCCTATAAGAAATATAACTAGGTATACGAATTAAAGACTTCAGTTAGGGATTCGTAAAGCCAGATCCGACTATCTTTACCTTGATAGTTCGTGTATCCTGATTTGCTCATTTTGTTATCGAGGTTTTAGTAATATCTTTCAGAAACGAGATAGATAGAAATCGTAAAGTTCTCTTCGTCTCAGACTTTGTGATTCATCGGGATAGATATCTAAAACTCTTATTGATTGATCGGTTTAAGGTTATTCCTGAGAGGTGGTTAATAATTCAGGCTTTTCAGCTAACTGAGTGTAAATGCTCCGTATTTGCTAGCTTCGTCTATGCAAACATATTTTCAAACCTTGAACTACTCGATCTAAAAGGAAATCAAATAGGTTTATCTATTAGAGTCAGATTAGTAACAAAATTCTTCACTTAGGCTGTAAATGACGTAAGCTAAGGGAATCAATTGCGTCGATCCTTGCGAGTTTCAAGAGACGTATGGATCACGACTGCAGATGAATTTCTTGGAGGGTGAATTCGATATATATCAACTACATTCCAGTCCAAAGTATGATAGTATAGCAGTGTCTGTAGCGGGCTTAATACAGTTCGGTGTTTAAATATGGACGAGGTCACGAGGTTTTTCTGCAAGTGCAGTTTTCCTCGTTAACAAAACTTCTAGTGCGTTGTATGTTTTCTTTTTCCTCATTATATTGTTTATTATTTATAATAGGAATAACACAAGTAGTACAATTTTAACAGATAAGTTCATGTTAATCGTGATCGATTACGAGACTCGTTCTTGTAGAATTCTTATCTTGAAAGATAGATAACAAGTTTTATATTGACAGAATTCAGATTTGATTATTTGGATACGACTAGATTGATCTTGGATATTGACTTTTAAGATCGTGTAAGTACTCTTCTAAACAATCAGGTTCAGAGATACAAAATCTATATATATATATATTGTCAAGGATCATTAAGTTGGTCTACTTGCAATTATATTAAGTTTTGTGCATATAGGTTGCCAAACGAAAAGGTTGGCGGTGTACTTGGTATCCTCTCTTTTTCATTTATAATATGAATAGCACAAGTAATGCGTAACCAATCTAGATAGTTTGAGTTCTTATTATTTGAGATCAAAAACAAGACTTGTTGTTGTTGAATTCATATCTTGAAAGATAGATTGCAAATTTCGTGCTTGTTAGAATTTGGATACTACTAGATTAATCTTGGATATTGATTTTTGAGATCGTCTAAGAACTCTTATACTCAATCAGGTATATTGTCCTTTGTTCTATAGATATTGATTATGGAACAAAAACAAAAAACTATATATACAATATTCTTCAAGAGTTTTTTCTTTGACCTACTTGTTGTATTAGGTTTTGTCCCTACAGGTTTCCGAATGAAAAAGTTGGTAGTGTACTTGGTACCATCTCCTTTTCAATTGGTATCAAAGCAGCAAAAAACAGTTAGATCTTATTAGACTGTGTTTAAGGAAATCTGATTCTATAGACAAGAGTTCAATCTCTATTAACATACCACCAGCCTTCAATGACATAAATTACTTATGGTGGAAAATAGCTAAGTGCTCCTTCTTGCAAGCCCGTGATTTCCAGACATGAGTGCAGGTAGTCAAGGGTTACGCTCCTCCAATTGTTTTAGAACACAGTAAAATTGTTGCTAAGGATATAGCTGAAAATAGCGGGGTTGAAATCAGTGCTCAAAAGCATAATTCTAATGGATTGAATGCTATCATCCATAACATAAGCCAAGATCTTCAACTTCATGTGTCTGCGTGCACTACGTTGAAGGATACTTGGGTCATGTTAGAGACAATGGAAATATGGAAGTTTTGGTCTGAGTGATCTAAAAATAATGACAAAGAAAAGGGGAAGAACAACTGATATAATAATCATTTAGAGACCTGATAACTCACTGGGATAAATTATTACATTGCACTCCCTCTGTTTCAAAAAGACTGTCCGCTTTGACTTTGTCAAAATATTAAGGAGACTATAGTATTTTACTTGACCACCCTTAGTTACTTACTTATTTTATTTTAATAAAAATGCTAATAATAAAACCTACCTAAAATTGTTAGGGAATTTAATTTTCAGAGATTAAATACTTATGGAGTATAAACTGTTTAAGGAATTTAATTTTTGGAGCCAAATATATATTCTCTAAAAAGGAATGAAGAATATATTTGTTTCCATAATTATATATAAAAATCTTTAATATTTTAAATTTGGTCCCTTTGAAAATGAATTTATAAGTATATAAATTCAAGGGTATATTAGAGAGTTTGTTGGGAAAATATGACTAAAAACATAAGTTGGATACTGTTAGAGCATAGCTCGGTTGAACCCACCAAGCGTTGGTATGTCAAGTTTGGTTGTCATATTTTAGTGAACCAAAACTCATTTAAAGAGTCACTTGATTATTTACTAGAGTCAACTTCGTATAGGTAAGCTTGAAAGTGTTAGGATGTGAGACATTACAAGTATCACGTGAAGACTTGAAGAATGTGAAGAAGTAAGGAGATACAACGACGACATCATCCTATGAATAATTGTTATCTCCTTGATATACAATCCAATTTATATTGTAACTTGACTAAGGTTGAGTCAACTCATTTGTGGCATGAACGCTTTGGTCATATCAACTACTGAATGCTAGGAAAGCTCATTAATCGTGAACTTGTCAAAGGCGTTCCAAAAACAAATACTAAAGTAGAAGGTGTTTGTGGTGCATTCCAAAAGGGTAAGCAAGGAAAAATTCTACACAAACATTCTCGAGACATAGTGAAAAAGCGAGGGTCTAACAACACCATCGAATATTTCGATTAGCAATCTGTATGGACTAACTCCGAAATACTTTGCTAGAGAATCAACTAGACAGTCAGACTCAATCTAGATAAAAGTATCTCAAGGAGTTAATATCTCTCTCTTGATTTGATTTTTACTCAAGCTAAAAACAATAGCGAGTCTTTATCAAATACAAGGAATACTTGGACGGTACCAAAGACCAATGTCCAAGCATCAATCAACAACCAAAGGTTGGATTTCCAATTTATGATCACGAACGCACGACCTGTATTATTTCAATTATATAAAATATAATGCGGAAAATAAATAACACAGACACCAGAAATTTTGTTAACGAGGAAACCGCAAATGCAGAAAAACCCCGGGACCTAGTCCAGATTGAATACACACTATATTAAGCCGCTACAGACACTAGCCTACTGCAAACTAACTTCAGACTGGACTATAGTTGAAACCCAGTCAGTCTCCCACCGATCCAAGGTACAGTTGTACTCCTACGCCTCTGATTCCAGCAGGATACTGCGCACTTGATTCCCTTAGCTGATATCACCCACAACCAAGAGTTGTTGTAACCCAAAATCACAGACTTGATAATAAACAGATCTGTCTCGCACAGAAAAGTCTATAAGAGGATATATCTGTCTCCCAAAAATAAACCCTAGGTTTTGTTCCGTCTTTAGAGATAAAATCAAGGTAACATGAACCAATTGATAATCCGGTCTTACATTCCCGAAGAACGGCCTAGATTAATTAATCACCTCTCTACAATCCTTTCTAACTACGCAAGCGGATTGTCGAGGAATCACAAACAGTGAGACGAAGATGTTTGTGACTTCTTTATCTTGCGTATCGGAGAACTCTCACGATATCAAGTCAATCAATCGATTGTACTCGTACAATAGAAGATGCAAGATCAGATCACACAACTACGATAAAGTAGTATCGGTCTGGCTTCACAATCCCAATGAAGTCTTCAAGTCGTTAACCTGATTTTAGAGAAGAAAATCAAAGGTTAATGGAGATCGACTCTAGCGGGCGCACTAGTAACACACAGACGTGTGGGGATTAGTTTTGCACAATGCTAGATGTCTCCTTTATATAGCCTTCAAATCAGGGTTTTGTCTTACTTACAAAGAAATCCTTATTCACCGTTAGGTGAAAACCTGATTTAGATTCGAGATAATATTTCTCAACCGTTAGATCGAAAACTTAGCTTGTCACACACACTTGGGTAGACGTTTACTAGGTTCGTGAAAACCATTCCCAAACGTGTACGTGTATGTTGGTTCAACATAGTAACCCAAAAAGGTTAACCATATGAGCATTTCATATTAACCTTGTTCTTCTTCACCATAACTAGTTCAATTGACTCAAATGAACTAGTTAAAGAGTTGTTCAATTGCTATGAGATCTTATGTAACTACACAAGACACAAATGAAACAAAGATGATTCGATTGAATCGGCTCATGAACATTATAGCCATGGTTTGCATAAATCATTCCTTAGTAATTTAATGTTTCATGTTCAGAGCACATCTTTAGATCATAACCTCTTAAGTTCACAAACAAGTTCGCGGACTTAAGTTAATCGGTTGAGTTTTCCAAACTCAGCGGAAATTCTCGGGATGAGAACTTCGCGGACTGGGTTCGCGGACTGAGTTCGCGGACTTAGCACACAAACGAGTTATGGAAAATCCCAGCAGAAATTCTCGGTCGAGAACTTCCGTCAGTTCGCGGACTGAGTCTGCGAACTAGGTTCACGGACTTGGCAAGCCAATTGCACAATCCTCCCGATATCTCTTGATCAACAAAGTTCGAAAACTTCGGTTCAAGGAATACATGGTTATGTAATCTAAACTCTCATTTCAATCATTGAGACATTCTCAGAGGACGCTATGTAGCCGTTATTCACATACCGATTCACGTCAGAGCAATTCTCAAAGTGATTGAAACTTTTCATGACTCTCGTCACTAGGTGAAGATAAACTTGATCAAAGCGAAACGCTTTACCAACACACGATTTCGAGATAAAAGATAAGCAATGAATGCTCAGCTCAAAATGTCAAATGTGTATGATCTAGTATATATAGCATACGACTTTTGTCTCATAAGAAGTAGGAGATAGAAGAGATAGACTTTTGAGTGATAGATAAGTTCAAGTCTCCACATACCTTTTTATTGATGAAGTTCCACGGTTCCTTGTATAGATCTTCGTCGTTGTATGATGAATCGCCATGAAGTCCTTGAGCTCAACTACACTTTTCTATCATAGTCCGAGACTTAGCTATGTAGGCTAGAAACCAAGACTTATAGTTTTGATCACTAACATTGACAAACATGCTTGAGATAGCAACGCATGCGAGGTTGACCGAGCTATGCTCTAACAATCTCCCCCTTTGTCAATTTTAGTGACAAAACTATTAATACATATGGAATACAAAAAAGATAAACTTTAGTGGCTCCTATTCCATAGTCTAATATTCAACGTTCCTTGAAATCTTCGTCCTTCCAAGTACTCCAATGATCCCAAAGGTTGTAAGTTTAACACCATCGTTGTTGAAGATCCGTAGCTATAACAATGAGAGAAATCGAGATTATCGATCATTATTATACAGTGTCATAGTATTATAATATAACATCAAAGTCCAATTGTATCACGACTTTAACAATAATACTTCGGTGATATGTTTCACTCCCCCTTAGTCAATACTCCATCTCGATCATGGAAACCACTCCCCCTTACACAATGATCCAAAAATCATATGTATTTGTAGTGTGAACTACAATATTTCTCCCCCTTTTGTCAATAAAATTGGCAAAGGTACTAGAATGGGACATTAATGAAATTTCCACAAGAGACATTTCATGACCAAAAGAAAAATACATACCAACTTAATTTAGATGCAATCTAATAGCCAAAGCTAACAACATTCATCAAGGAGTTTTAAGATACAAGATAACCCCTATAAAATTGCACAGCCGCACTCCCCGCAAGATATTACCATTAAGCACAAGTTCAAAAGAACTCTCCCCCATTTGATGTCATTCCCGAGAACAACAAGAGCGACCTTAATTTCGAAAGAAAAGAAGGATTTTATATTGGACACCAAAAACCATAGGAATGATTTTCTATATCCAAAGCTCAACCAAATTAACCACAAGTAAACCCATGATTAATTCAATTGGAATACGCAACTAAATCAAACCACAAAAGTGATCAATTTAATTGAAAGTGCTCAACATAAGTAAACTCACGGAGCTACGACTAAGTCAATCACACGGAGATGACTAACTTAACCGTTCAAATACTCAACATAAGGAAAACCTTACGAATATATGACTACATTAACCAAAGAACATGATAGTGTAGCCTTTCATATACTCAACACAAGAATTGTGGAATATATGAAAACTCAACTAGATTAATTACAAGAGAACCTATAATTAATCTAATTGGAATACAAACAAAACTAATCACCGAAGTAATCAATTTAATTATTTTGGGCTCAACATAAAGAACTTATGGAACCCCGACTAAGTTCATCATAGAATATGACAACCTTAACCGTACATGTACTCGACATAAGAAAGAAACTTATGGAGTACAACTAAATAACCAAACTAGTTGATTAATTTAGTTCTAATGCTCGACATATAGCATCTTATGGAACAACCAACAAAGCCAAGGTAAATCGACTTAGTTGTAAGGTGCTCAACATAAGACACACAATGGAGCCTTCACGGTAAAACATAATAAAATGGATCAATGAAGATCAATACCGTGGATAACATACAAGGATCTATTCTATTTTCCATCATAACGACATAATAGACTTTATCCTTGTTGAACAAAAGATTTTCCTATTTTCCATCAAATACATGATTATAGGCTAACTTTTGTATATGTCAAAAGTCCATTCGTCCTTTCATCAATACGAATACCGATTCATGAACGACTTTACTTTTGACTGCAATATGGGACCTTCAAGTTCACGGACGTAAACAATACATATCCCATAAAAATATTGCAATATCACAAACCATTAAAATACTGCAATAAACATCATCCTCCAAATATTTTTAGAATTTAATACCAAAACCTAAAAAATAACATAAGAAGATGAAAACAAAGATAGCTATGTATAATCACAATCATCGCTATTCAAAGCACTAGTTATTCTTCCAACTAATCCAAAAAGAAGACATCATATGCGACAATGCCTTTGAGAAATTCAACATCATTCCCAAACTCCTTGTTGTCAACAGCTATTGGAACATAAGGTTCACGAAGATAGGAGTTTATATCAACGAACTGTCTTGGCTGTTTATGTCGTACCAAGGCTCTCTGAATTTCTAAGGACTTTGACACAAAAGCCTTTATTTCACGAATCTCCTTCTTACTTCCTTCAACTCATCAAGAACATCGGAAAACTTCTGAGAGTTAGAAGGTACAGCCCTGGGATTTCTTGTATTCCTTCTTTTTCTTTTCAGGGACTTAGAAACAGGAGATTTTTCTTTTTCCTTGATTGAAGATTTAACAATCATGTTGACATCCTTTACATATGACATGGTGCTTTGAGAACAGTTATAAACAACTGGATTTGTGTGATTGAATCACCTAACTCAACAAGCAATCTTATATAGGATGTCAAAAAGGAAAAAGGAATGTAGGGTTCGAAACCTATTGACAGGTTCGTATACGCCCAACTCTAAAACCCTATAAAGAGTAGAATTGTCGATAATAACCCTTTATTTTATTTGATAGACAGAAAATAATAAATCTAAGAAAAGAAGGAAAAACTTTACTGAATCCTGAATCAACACTCAATCTTGTCTCTTTTCATCAGGCACATGAGACAAGATTTTCCCAACAACACAATCAAGTTGTGTTGCGATGAACAACTATTTGTCCATCTTTTTCCTCAAGGGAGGAATCTTCAGACTTCTGTCTATCAAAACGATTCGACCATACTTTATTTTCAAATGGTCTTACTCTATCCCTGGAAACCAACTTCTTAGACGAAGATAAGATCCTACATACCTCGGCGGTCTTCTGAGCAAGTTTCAGCTTCCTTGCTAATCGATCTGCTCTTCGTTGAAGTTTGCTGGCGTGCCTTATTTGGTTCTTGTACTTGTAACACCATGATAGTTCGTGGCCCTTCATCGAACAAAACGAGCACGTCAAACTTGGATAGTATTCAGGCATCTGAGATGTGCAAGCAACTAGACATACAGTAGATCCTGAAACATTACTGACAGGGTTTCCAGTTAGAGAATCTTCCAGCTTGATTGGGTTTCCTTCTTCTCCGATCCCATTGAGGTTGATATATGTATTGCTACAAGTATCAAAATCGATGTTTTTACCAAGGAGCCCTACACTTGATTTCCTATCTTCATCGGAATCATAGGTTTCAGACATTTCATCAAGTGTTATAGCTAGACCTTTGTTCCCAGTGTATTTTCTACAATTTGGCATTTGTTAGCAAAATGGCCAAAACCCTTACACTTAAAGCACTGAGGCATGTCCTCGTCATCATCCTCTTCAGCATCCCTGTTTTTAGGAGGTACGCGACCGTGAGGTTTGTCTCTTGAAAACCGTTTACTTATCTTCAACAGAAGATCCCTAAACTGTCTTGTGATCAAGGAGACCGACTTGTCAAGGTCTTCATCTGAAAAATCATTCTCAGACTGATCATCCTAAGAGACATGAACACTTTTACTTTTGGAAAGTAATTTAGTGCTCTTCTATGCTTTAAAGGCAACATCCTTACCGACTTTGGATGTATGCTCATGGTCAAAGATCTTTAGCTTACCAACCAAGGTGTTTCTGTAAAGATTATTGAGGTTATTCCCCTCAACGATGGCATGCTTCTTAGACTCGTATCTAGATGGCAGCGATCTGAGAATTTTCATCACAATGTCCTTTTCAGGAATAGTCTTACCCAATGCAAAAGATCCATTAACAATTTCAGACACTTTGTGATTAAACTCATTAAATGTTTCTTCATCTTCCATACGAAGGTTCTCCCAATCGGAATTAAGGTTTTGAAGCCTAGCTTCCTTTTCACTGGAGTTTCCTTCAAATACGGTTTCTAAGATATCCCAAGCATCTTTAGACCTAGTGCAATTAGACACATGGTGTTGAAGACTTGGGGCAATGGCATGTATGATAGCATTTAACCCTTCAGAATTCTGCTTTGCAACAAGAATCTCGACAGCATTATATTCACCAATATTCTTGGGAACAGTTCCGTCTCCAGCTGCAACAACGGGCGCATCATAACCATTCACCACATATACCCATGATTGAAAATCACGCGATTAAAGAAAAGCTCGCATAGCAATTTTCAACCATAATTAATTGGAGCCATTGAAGACTGGTGGTACGTTAATAGAGATAACACCTCTGTCCATAGAGTCAAATCACTACAAACACGGACTTGTTAGGTCTTAAACGTGTTTGCCTGCTCTGATACCAATTGAAAAAGCGGGGGTCTAACAAAACCACCCAATATTTCGATTAGCAATCTGTATGGACTAGCTCCGAAATACTTTGCTATAGAATCAACTAGACAGTCAGACTCAATCTAGATAAAAGAATCCCAAGGAGTTAATATCTCTCTCTTGATTTGATTTTTACTCAAGCTAAAAACAATAGCGAGTCTTTATCAAATACAAGAATACTTGTACGGTACCAAAGACCAATGTCCAAGGATCAATCAATATCAATCAACAACCAAAGGTTGGATTTCCAATTGATGATCACGAACGCACGACCTGTATTATTTCAATTATATAAAATATAATGCGGAAAATAAATAACACAGACACCAGAAATTTTGTTAACGAGGAAACCGCAAATGCAGAAAAACCCCGGGACCTAGTCCAGATTAAATACATATTGTATTAAGCCGCTACAGACACTAGCCTACTGCAAACTAACTTCAGACTGGACTATAGTTGAACCCCAATCAGTCTCCCACCGATCCAAGGTACAGTTGTAATCCTACGCCTCTGATCCCAGCAGGATACTTCGCACTTGATTCCCTTAGATGATCTCACCCACAACCAAGAGTTGTTGTAACTCAAAATCACAGACTTGATAATGAACAGATCTGTCTCACACAAAAAATTCTATAAGAGGATAAATCTGTCTCCCACAGATAAACCCTAGGTTTTGTTCCGTCTTTAGATATAAAATCAAGGTAACATGAACCAATTGATAATCCGGTCTTATATTCCTGAAGAACAGCCTAGATTAATCAATCACCTCTCTACAATCCTTTATGACTACATAAGCGGATTGTCGAGAAATCACAAACAGTGAGACGAAGATGTTTGTGACTTCTTTATCTTTCCTATCGGAGAACTCTCACGATCTCAAGTCAATCAATCGATTATACTCGTACTATAGAAGATGAAAGATCAGATCACACAACTACGATAAAGTAGTATCGGTCTGGCTTCACAATCCCAATGAAGTCTTCAAGTCGTTAACCTGATTTTAGAGAAGAAAATCAAAGGTTAATGGAGATCGACTCTAGCGGGCGCACTAGTAACACACAGACGTGTGGGGATTAGTTTTGCACAATGCTAGATGTCTCTTTTATATAGCCTTCAAATCAGGGTTTTGCCTTACTTACAAAGCAATCCTTATTCACCGTTAGGTGAAAACCTGATTTAGATCCAAGCTAATATTTCTCAACCATTAGATCGAAAACTTAGCTTGTCACACACAGTTGGGTAGACGTTTACTGTGTTCGTGAAAACCATGCCCAAACGTGTACGTGTATGTTGGTTCAACATAGTAACCCAAAAAGGTTAACCATGTGAGCATTTCATATTAACCTTGTTCTTCTTCACCATAACTAGTTCAATTGACTCAAATGAACTAGTTAAAGAGTTGTTCAATTGCTATGAGATCTTATATAACTACACAAGACGCAATTGAAACAAAGATGATTCGATTCGATTGAATCGGCTCATGAACATTATAGCCATGGTTTGCATAAAGCATTCCTTAGTAATTTAATGTTTCATGTTCAGAGCACATCTTTAGATCATAACCTCTTAAGTTCACAAACATGTTCGTGGACTTAAGTTAATCGGTTGAGTTTTCCAAACTCAGCAGAAATTCTCGGGATGAGAACTTCCGCCAGTTCGCAGACTGGGTTCGCGGACTGAGTTCGCGGACTTAGCACACAAACAAGTTTTGGAAAATCCCAGCAGAAATTCTCGGTCGAGAACTTCTGTCAGTTCGCGGACTGAGTATGCAAACTAGGTTCGCGGACTTGGCAAGCCAATTGCACAATCCTCCCGATATCTCTTGATTAACAAAGTTCGAAAACTTCGGTTCAAGGAATAAATGGTTACGTAATCTAAACTCTCATTTCAATCATTGAGACATTCTCAGAGGACGCTATGTAGCCGTTATTCACAGACCGATTCACGTCAGAGCAATTCTCAAAGTGATTGAAATTTTTCATGGCTCTCGTCACTAGGTGAAGATAAACTTGATCAAAGCGAAACGCTTTACCAACACACGATTTCGAGATAAAAGATAAGCAATGAATGCTCAGCTCGAAATGTCAAATGTGTATGATCTAGTCTATATAACATACGACTTTTGTCTCATAAGAAGTAGGAGATAGAAGAGATAGACTTTTGAGTGATAGATAAGTTCAAGTCTCCACATACCTTTTTATTGATGAAGTTCCACGGTTCCTTGTATAGATCTTCGTCGTTGTATGATGAATCGCCATGAAGTCCTTGAGCTCAACTACATTTTTCTATCCTAGTCCGAGACTTAGATATGTAGGATAGAAATCAAGACTTATAGTTTTGATCACTAACATTGAAAAACATGCTTGAGATAGCAACGTATGCGAGGTTGATCGATCTACGCTCTAACACATAGCCACTCGTGCTCCACTCGATCTAATTCATGTGGATCTATTTGGTCCAATCTAACAAGCAATTGTTGGAGGAAATAAGTATGATTTAGTAATGATTGATGACTACACACGTTTCACATGGGTTGTTTTTCTGAAGCACAAGAATGACACTCTTGAGGAGTTCAAAATCATTGTGAATAGAATTCAAAATGAACAAGGTCGCAAGCATAAGAAGATAAGAAGCGACCGTGGTACAAAATTCAAGGATACCAAAGTATATGAATACTGCAATAATCTTGGAATTACTCATCAATCCTCATCTCCTATTATACCTCAGTCAAATGGTGTGGCTGAGAGAAAGAATAGAAATATTCAAGAAATGGCAACAGTAATGCTTCACAATAAAAACCTACCATTAACCTTCTGGGGAGGAAGCTGTATTTATAGCTTGTTATCTTATAAACATAGTTTATTTAAGATCCAAAACTCTAAATACCCCATATGAATTATGGTATGGAAGAAAACCCAATCTAAGTTATTTAAGGGTTTTCGTAAGCAAATGTTATATTCTCAAAGACAGAGACATAGAGGAAAATTTGATTCCAAAAGTGATGAAGGAATTTTTCTTGGGTATGCTTCTGATAGTCGTGCCTTCAGGGTATACAATCTCATAACCAAAGTCATGATGGAATCAATTAACGTGGTTATTAATGACATTAGCGATTTTTGTCAAGACAATTACACTGCAGCAGAGCTTCCTCCCTCTGAAACTGTTATTAAAGAAAAACAGACTGAAGTCGAACCATCAGTTGTTCCTTTAATTAGTGACACGGATGATAAAGATGATAATGAAAGTATTGTTGAACAACCCAATGATACTGAAAATATTGTCCCAAAACCTGCTAAGTGGGTACATCAAAGACACTCTTCTGAAGACATCATTGGAGATGCCAATGCTAGAGTTATGACTCGAAGAGAACTTCAGAATGTCTTTCACTATTCATGTTTTCTCTCTTCAACAGAACCAAAAAATATTGAGGAAGCACTTAGTGAACCTGCTTGGGTAAACTCAATGCATGATGAACTTAACCAGTTTAAAAGACAAGAAGTGTGAGAACTTGTTCCTAAGCCGACAGGAGTAAACATCGTTGGATAAAAATGGATCTACAAGAACAAATCAAGCGAATTCAGAACAATTGTCATAAATAAAGCCAGGCTCATTTCTCAAGGATATTCTCAAATTGAAGGATGACAACACAATGGGGGAGAGTCTTATGTGAACTTGCGCTTAATGACATATCTTTTTGGGGGTGAAGAGGATGCGGAACTTGAGGTAACGAATTTTTTAGTTAATCGTTTTCCTGTTGTTAGAGCATAGCTCAGTTGAATCCACCAAGCGTTGGTATGTCAATTTTGGTAGTGTAGTCATATTTTAGTGAATCAAAACTCATTTTAAGAGTCGATTGATTATGCACTAGAGTCAACTTTGTATAGGTTAGCTTGAAAGTACTAGGATATGAGGCATTACAAGTATTGCGAAGACTAAAAGTGAAGAAGTAAGAATCTACAACGACAACATCATCCTTCCACTTGAGGTTAGTGATATTTGACTTGAACTGTTTCATTCCCTAACGTATCTTTCAAGTCGTGCATATTGAAAACGAAACTGTGAAGCATGAACACTCTAGATAGACATAGTATTAAGGAATACAATATGAAGTTTATTGCTTAACCATTAAACTTTGTAGATAAGACGTCGACATAATCATTTAAATGCTATTGTGATTATGTATGGGTATGAGGTGAGGATTTCATCCTAGGAAACAATGTTTTTATATGTGTTTTAAGGAAGTAAGTTCATAAACTTGTTTATGAATCGAAAAGGAAATCGCCAGGCGTTATTGGGATTGTTATTCATTGCATATCTTGTGAACATCCAATATGTGTGATTTAGTATAACCGCTCACGACTTGTTTGTGTTCTTGGTAAAACTATTCACAAAGGCCTGACTTATGTATTGGTATGACTTTTATTAGTGAGACCGATCTTAAGTAATCACCTGAGATGGTATGATCGAGTTTGTGATTTGTTGAACCGAATCTGGGTAAAGGGGAACCGATCCTATGAAGAGGTGCAACACATCACAAAGGGGAATCGATCCTTGTATGAGGTGCAACAAGTTTGTAGCATAAATGGGAACCGGTCCTATGAACATGTGCAACACGTTTTTAGGCAAAGGGGAACCGATCCTTTGGACATGTGCAACACATATAAGTTAGATACCATATATATGTGGGGAACCGATCCTAGTACCTAGTCAACCGAATTTTGGAAAGCTAGTGTGACTATGCACAGTACTCACATGGAGGTAGAACCGAAACTTGTTTTGGTAGAACCGTTAAACCCATGATTTGTGATTGAGTGTTCTTGATCAATCACATAGTTCTTGAAAGTAAGATGAACCAATTCTAAACTTGTTTGGAAGTGTGGCAAATCGGTTTCAAGGTTGTAAGTATGGAAGAGGACTTACAAAGTAAGGATGTCGACATACTTTGAACACGTACAATAATGTTTTTCTTTTATTTTTCAAAGTTATTCCTCAATATCTACAGGGAGAAAATCCCATGATCGAAATATAAATAAGTTAAGAATCTTTTAATTAAGGTTGTTAATTTTATTTTAGGAAAATGAGAATTAGTAATGTGCATTTACTAGTTGAGATTTTCCAAAGAGATTTTCGGTCATTATTTTGGACAGAGCATTTCTAGGAATTATGGAAACCGAATTTGGAATATATTGAATATTTTCGGTTTTGGAAATTCCTTGGTGTCCAAACTTCTTTGTCTATAAATACTTAAAGTTTGCATTTCTAGCAAACTAACCCTTCGTGACAGCAAACTTCCTCGGTTGTGTTGTTACTGGTGTAGCCGCCTATTCGGAGAGGAGAGGAACCTAATTAGGAGAAATCTCTTAAGGCCACTCAGTTTAAAGTCTTCTTTGGGATTGAGAAGCTCTAAGAGTACCGTTGGTGGGAAACTAGATATTTGCGGTTTATCTTGTGTTTTCGATTGATTTGATTGACTAACGGTGGTTGAAATTTGATTGCACCTAGTTTGTTTATGCTTGAGAATCTTCTCTTCTGATACAAGATCCACTCAAACTAGATCAAAGTTTCAACATGGATCTTTAGACTGTTGTTAGTTCTAAAGACGATCTTGTGATAATCGTGATTGTTCACAAGAGTTTTAAGTTGTTGTGTGAAGGTGTTTATTGAAGATCTAAGAAGATTTGAAAAGAGTTGATACCAAACAGATTTGTTGTTCATTTACTGTTTGGAATACGAACCAAAGGAATTGTTCCAAGTACGTGACTTATTCATAAGTTGGAGGCGTGGGAATACAGACGGAACTAGGTGAACTATAGGTTTAGTTGCTTGGTCTCAATTATACGAAGTTAGGTTTAATTTTGTGTAGCGGCTTATTCCTGAGAGTATTCATTTCTGGACAAGATCCCGGGGTTTTTCTGCATTTGCGGTTTCCTCGTTAACAAAATCTTGTTGTGTCATTTACTTTATATTTCCGCATTATAATTGTCTTATTATAATTAAAGTAAATTACACAAACGTTAATTCCTATTTACTTGATAAGCAATCCTATTGTGTTTGGTTAAGTCCGAACCTTTTTATCAAGTAAATATACTTCGTTGTTGTATTGTATCAATCTCGTATCCATAGACGATCACACGAAGTGTGAACCGATTAGTTGCATTGTCTCGACTCAGTCCGTAGACAATCACTTTTGGAGAAATGACTTATAGGTAGGAAAAGTTTTAGCTTGAGGTATATTCGGGTACCCTCGCCTTTTCAATTGGTATCAGAGCAGGCAAGCACGAAAAGATATAATAATCTGTGTTTGATGCGATCCAACCTATAAGACATGAGTCAAAGTAGAGTTAAGCAAGAGCGAAAACTAAAGAAAGACTCAGTTAACGTATCGCAAGAGGTTATTGAAGCACCCTCAGAATCTGTTTGTAAGCAATTGCTTATTTACAAAAAGGTAATTGAGAAAAATCGGGATGATTTTAAAGCAATTAATATTGAATGTAAAAGGATTATCAAAATCACAAGAAGTTTAGGGAATATACTTCTCAACAAATACAGGGTCTTGAAGAAAAACTTGCTGAATCTGATGCAAGGATTAACTCTCAACAAAAGAGTTTCAAAGAGAAGGAATGGGAATATGTCTCACGAGAAAAACGCCTTGAGGCTGACCTGGCAAGTGCTCTTGATAAAATCAAGATGCTAGAAGAAGAAATTTTTCACTTGAAAAAGCGCATTGATAGCTCAAACAATGTAACATCAATGTTAGAAGCAAGTAGAAATCACCGTGATACACGAGGATTGGGCTATAAGGGAATATATGCTTCAAATATTAGCAAATAGGTGAAATTTGTTAAAGCTACAAATTCTTCTCAACTAGAGGCTTCCATTGATGTCAAAGATGTCTCTATTTCTTGTAAGGGAGAAATATTTGTCAAGCCTAAGAATTATGTTCAACCAGCAACCATCAAAAAGAGCACTTCTGATAATATCAAGAAAGTGACAACGTTGAACAAAGATAAGAAGAAGAAGAAAAATCATCGAGCTCCAATGCAAGAGGATCCACAAAAAGGTAACACTAAAACTCATACTTCGTATGTTTGTACTAAGCATTGTTATTATTGTGGTAATAAAGGGCACTTGCAATGGGGATGCAAAGTTCGTAAGATGCAAGATGCACTTTCTTTTGCATCAAAATAATTGGCTAAGATTGCTCCCCAAAGGAACTCAGATTGATATTGTCCTAAGTTTAGGCAAAATAATTATTATAATGATAGTTCAAATTTTGCATATCACTCGACAAGGTCATCTCATAAAAAACCCGAATATAGAAAGAGATTTGTAAATGCAAAGACAAGATCTGATGTTCCAAATTGGAGAAAGGGTGCTTCGCAAAATATTCAAATGGACAATGATCCTAATGGTATGAAGGAGAAGGCTGCTCCTGTGAAACCCAACTCTAAATGGGTCCCGAAGTCCTCTATAGCCAAGAAGGGACCAAAAGTCAGTCACAAGAATGACTCTCAGCTGTTAATTGTTGGTGACAATAATTACAAGAGTCTTCCTGAAAGGCTAAAGAAAGACATTATGTGTAAAGAATTGAATGTATACAGTTTATTGTGATGTTGAATTTTGGAATCAAACGTATGTGTAAAGAATTCTTGTAATTTGTTTATCCATATGATGTAAGAGTTTTTTCATTAAAATTTACAAAGGGGGAGATTGTTAGAGCATAGCTCGGTTGAACCCACCAAGCGTTGGTATGTCAAGTTTGGTTGTCATTTTTTAGTGAACCAAAACTCATTTAAAGAGTCGCTTGATTATTTACTAGAGTCAACTTCGTATAGGTTAGCTTGAAAGTATTAGTATATGAGACATTACAAATATTACGTGAAGACTTGAAGAATATGAATAAGTAAGGAGCTACAACGACGACATCATCCTTCCACTTGAGGTTAGTAATATTTGACTTGAACTGTTTCATTCCCTAATGTATCTTTCAAGTCGTGCATATTGAAAACATAACTGCGAAGCTGTGAATGATTATACTCTAGTTAGACATAGTATTAAGGAATACAATACGAAGTATAACGTCTATCTTTTGAACTTCATATATAAGACATCGACATAATCGTATGAATGCTATTGTGTATGGGTATGGGTGAAGATTTCGTCCTATGAAACAATGTTTTACATTCGTTTAAAGGAAGTAAATTCATAAACTTCTTTTGTTAATCGAAAGGGAAATCACTAGGCTTATTGGTATTGTTATTCATTGCAAATCTTTTGAATTACAAATATGTGTGTTTAGTATAACCGCTCATAACTTGTTTATGTATCTTGGTAAAACTATTCATAAGGTCTGACTTTTGTATTTGTGAGTGGGGAAAAACGATTTGCTGGTTTTAACCGAGTTGAAGAGTCGACCGTGTGGAGACTCCTTGAACCGAGCGAAATGTTGAACCTCACACAGATGCACTGCAAGAAGGGAGTGCTTTAAGTTCAAGAGATCAATCTGTAAGACCTCGGCCTAAACCAAGAACAATGGTCGTTCCAGAGTCAATTCGGTCACAAGAGAGGATGGGTTGATCTGTGGAGGGAAGCTGAGAAATGCGTGAGATCAATGGTGATCTGAGATTATAGGTGTGTTGTGAATTCAGCGTGAAAATGCTCTGAATGATTGAATTTTGCTCAATTGAGAGTAATTTCTGTGAGTTCGAGTAGACGAAAGATTGTCTGTATGAACTTTTAATGAGAAATTGCTCATTTTGGCGAATGTTGTTCGAATGTTCGAAAACTTCTATCTTTTTAATCAGGATTCAGAGACATTTTATAATGTCGTAGTTGAAAACACCATGATCCCATAAAGTGTGACAGTTGCTGGAATCAGAGAGTGGGAAATGGGAAAATCGTGTTAAAACCAATTACTCATCGTGCGGAGACTTAGTTAACTTTCCACCCACTACTTTGCTGACTCTTCCAACTGATTGCACGACTTGCTCACATTCTCATCGTGGGTGCACACACGTGTCGTAGACCGCCAGACCAAAACCCTAGTTAACATCCCCCCATGTGACACGATTGAAATCTCGTGATTGTGGAGTCAGTTGCTGACTTTATGGGCCGATGAATCCATGTATTGCTGAGTTGAACATGATTAGCAAATGTTTTGAAACTCATGAATTTAATGTGTCTGCTGAGACGAGATATCATCATAACCTAAGACGAGCAAAACTGTGTTGCTAAATTGTTGAATATTGATAGTTGAACCAATATTCTTTGATTTGAGAAAATATTGCTAGTATGAGCGAATATTGCTAATTGAGTAAATATTGCCGGTTCGAGCGAATATTGCTAGTTCGAGCAAGTATTGCTAGTTTGAACAAATATTGTTCTTTTGATGAATTGTTGGTAGCTGGACCAAATAAAATATTAATTTAAGTTACTGACTGCTGAGTCGAGAAAAATAAATACGAATATTAATCATGGAATCAACATAAAATTATCAGAGTGTTCGAATAAGAATCACGTTTCTGCAGAGTTCTGGATTCAAAACCCTAATTTTACCGAGATGATGATTTACTGCAAATCACATAGGACCGACTACATGGGATGACGGGTTCACCATATAACGCCCAAATGCTCGAATGAGCAAAAATACCAAAGTCTCTTGAGGACCAGTTGGTGAAAGAATGATTAAATGTTGATTTAATCATTAACTGAAATAATGCTCATGTGAGCGACAAACCATAAAATCTGATGTAGAAAATATAAGGACCGACCAAGAGGTCATGAAACTGGCTCTTGGTGGTCGTGGGACCAGTAGATGGTCGTTTGAGTGAACTTCCAATTGTTTGGAAAGAGTTCGAACCTAATATGAGCAACTGAGCAAATTAGGTTAAAATCATTAAAACATGCGGGACCAGCTGTTTGCAAGCCTCAGGGTCACCCTTGGTCGATCAAGGGGATGTGCCCGTGTCACCATGATGTTCGTGCTTCAGTCCTGAGAATTTTGATATTTTCTAGTGCACGTTTGAGCAACATTTGGAGAAAATATGAAAAATCCATGGTTTTGCTGAAACTGGGAAAAATACATGAGATGATGAAACTAATAAATAAACAAGGAATCACAAGGTATGGGACCGGCCACAGCTAGGGCATGGCCGGCCGTCTGACACGCGGTCCCACATGTTTTTCCTAGTTTTATGTGATTTTCTTTGATTTAAGGGTCATTCCATGAAACTGGAGAGTTTAGCGAAATTAGGGAACTTCCATGAGATGAGAGACATAAATTAAAATATACAATAGGGAATGGGTGTGTGGGACCGGCAATGGCCGTGGCATGGCCGGCCGGCCAATGGGGGCGGGTCCCAAGGCACTCTTCCCAATTTTATGTAATTTTGATGATTTTAGATAATTTTCATAAAATCAAAGGGATTTGTTGAAAACCAAGATATTTTGTTGAAATCAGGGAGTTTACATGAAATCAGGAAACAAAACACCAAATAATAATAAAATAATGGGCGTATGGGACCGTCTAGGGCATGGCCGGCCGGCTAGAGCCCGATCCCACAAGTTTTCCTAATTTTTTTAATATTTTCCATGATTTTAGAGAAAATACATGAAATTAGGTAATTTTAGGGAAAATTCATAAAATCAAGGAATTTTCATAATTTGAGAAGGAATAATAAAATAATGGGACGTGAGTTGTGGGACCGGCCACGACCAACGCATGACCCGCCGGCCGGCGGTCCCGCGACACCTTTCCCTAATTTTATTATTTTTGATAAAATCATGTGATTTAGATAATTTCTTTGAAATAAAGGAAATTTGCTCGAACAAGAGGATTTTCATGAGATCGTGAAGATAGTAAAAATATGATAAAATATAAAATTGGGCGCGGGACTAGTCACGGCATGACTGGCCGGCTGGTGAGACTAGTCCCCTGGCGCTTTTGCTTAATATTTTACTATTATTATTTTCCCTTCCTATTTTGCATAGGTTCCTCGTTCGTTCGTATTTTTGAAATGCTCGTTCGTGCATTCAAAATGCTGGTCTGTGCATTATCCGCTAATTACACTTGCACCATTTTTGTCAGGGCTTATTCGATGCTCAGATGCCTGTTTCGTTGAATATTTATTACTAACCTGTGGAATTCTGCTGGGAAGAACCACAGATTGAAGTAACGAAATATAACGAGGAATCGTAGAATATTGCTGGATATTCAGGCGATGGCTCTTAGAATATTGCTGGATATTCAGACGATTTAAGATAATTAATTATTGGCTCTATACTAGAAGTGCTTCCTGTCTAGGAGCATTAATTATCTGAGGGTTGAGCAATATGAACTTGCTGGAGTGTCATATTCCTCTTGCATAGTCGGGGAAAACTTGGTTACATCCCGAAGACGTTGTCGCTCTATACTAGCAGACATGCTGTCTAGGAGCCGCCCAATCTTTCGATTCTATACAGTATGAGATGTGTCGTGGCCTCAGTTGAGAGACTACACATCTACATCTTCTCTGAGAGACTTTCTCCATCAGAGGTGGCATGAGCTTTCATGCATAAATACTTG
This sequence comes from Papaver somniferum, assembly GCF_003573695.1. Classification (NCBI taxonomy): domain Eukaryota; kingdom Viridiplantae; phylum Streptophyta; class Magnoliopsida; order Ranunculales; family Papaveraceae; genus Papaver; species Papaver somniferum. Next base: position 68,158,535 of record NC_039364.1, on the reverse strand, counting down.
AGTCTCGATACTCATCCGATTGCCGGATCCGGAGTAATTACTGAAATTGCTTAGTATTCATGAGATGTGCCGTGGCCTCAGCTGAGAGAATACACATCTACATGTACTCTGAGAGACAGCCTTCTCAGTCAGAGATTTTATGGCATGAGCTTTCATGCTTTGATGAGAGACATGAACCTCAATACTCATCTGGTTTCCGAATCTGGAGTATAGTTTTACAATTCTACCCTTTGTCGAAAATCCACCATCTACATTAAGTCCCCTGCTTACTGAGGAATAGTCATGTTCCTCAGTCAGCATTGAATGGTGATTTACAGGTACAGACAAGAATAAGTAATTGAACTTAGTCATAAGATAAGATATTACCGGATTTCAACTGAATGAGCAAACCTTGGTTTGAGCGGAAACCTCTGTGGCATAATAGAACATCATCCAGTGAACATAAATTGATGTAGAACCGCTGACTCGATGGTGGAACCTTGGTTGGTTTAGGATTCACGGGCCGGGCCCAAAAGGAAATCCTTATGGAATTAGGTTTTGGAAATAAAATTAGGTATAAAAGGGAATTAATCCCTTTTTTTTATCTCTCCCACACGTCCACCACCTTCTTCATCTCCTTCACGTCCGAGCTCAGCAGGAGCGAAAAAAAATTCCGCCGGGAATCGACACCGTCCGATCATCACCGGTCAATTTCCGGTCGGCGCCGTCAGGTGCGTTAAAAAAAACTTTCAAAGTTTGATGATTTCATGAGGTTTTCATGCTTCCATCATGTTAAAATTCTATACATGTGTATATGTTGATGTGAGTTTTGTAGAAAAAGCCTTGTTTTATCAAACGTATGTTCGTTCGATCGTTAGTTTTGAAAACTAATAAAAATCCCTGATTTATGAGAGATTTCTTTATATATGTGGACTTAGGTCCAGTGATAAAACTTAGTGTATGAGCTTTCATGCGAACCAATATTTTACCTTAATAGATGTGAGCTTTCACAAAACCGAAATAAACTCCGTTTTACAGGATAATGCTCGTTCGAGGAAAATAGACATATATATTTTTATGTATGTAAATTTGTGTCCAGTGATAAAAATTTATTTATAAGCTTTCATGAGAATTAGTATTTTATTACAATAGGTGTGAGCTTTCACAAAACTAGCATAACCCTTCGTTTTTTAATAAAACGCTAATACGAAGGAAAATATATATTTTTTTAATATATATGTAGCCGTGACATATTTTATGTGAAACATGATGACATATTTTATTCACATGGATTTGTTCTTATTAGATAAATTCTGAAAATTTATATGAACAAATTGCATTAATTATTGATTTGTAAAATCAAGACATGGGTTTAGACAACTTATTTATGATGAAGTCATGTCTTATTGTAAATTTCATAGTTCAGTTGTGTGAATGTTCACGTTATGAAAATTATATATATAATTTTATGAGAAAATCAATTTTGAAGGTTAATAAAGATTTGTTCGTTACTGCAGGTTTCAAGGAACGAACTAATTTCGTCTGTTAACTCTTGTATTGCAATCACTATTGTTAGTGAAATTGAAAGAGGTAAGAGTTCAAGATTTACCATTTGTAGACACCGGCGTTTTAATTTGCATGATTCCATCATCTTATTGAATTCGCGGATGACTGAAACATTGTGTGGATTTCACAGCAGCTTTGCGAGGATGTCTGATTCTCCAGCCAATGATGCTTCCAGAGATGAAAGGTGTGCAGATGATGATATCTCCATAGAGGAAACATGCACGGATGAGACTTCCATTGGTGAGGAAGACGAAACACCTGGAGTCAAGAATGTCCCAAACATAGATGACGCATTCTTTGAAGTTCCGGAGCCCGAAAATCGTCTCAAGTCCCCGGTATATCGCTTTCTGATCAATCCCAGGACGGTCACTCAAAAGAAATTGGTGACTCCTCGTGCTGCTATTCGGTTTTGTCTTGAACGAGGACTATTCCAGGCTTCAATGATTGAATTCAATCTTTCTCGACGCCCCTTAGAGAAGTTCTCGGGATGGTCTAGACACATGCTAGGATTTCCTTGTGTTAGAGATATGCTGGATAGAGCACAAATTACCAGGGTCGTTCAAACATCTGGAGATTTGTATATCTTTCATCACGCACGAGGTATTGTAGCACTTCTTGCTCGCTGGTGCATCCCAACTCACACGTTTATATGCAGTTGGGGAGAGTTCACTATTACCTTGGAAGATGTAGTTGCTTTATTGCATCTTCCAATTACAGGTAACTTTCCTGAAGAACTTTGGACTGCGGAAGAGAGAGCAGTTTCCAAAACTTTAACAGCTGAGATGGAGAGAATCAACAAGGTTTTTGGTAAAGGTTGTTACGCTCATTGGTTGACACATTGGTGGCCACGAGACGTCCCTCTTGATGAACCCGACGGTATGTTGTCTATTGATGCTTTCTTGTGCTTATGGCTGTCTGGGGATGTGTTTGAAGATGCTGGTACCTTGCTGAAGCCGTTTGTAATTCCTTTCACTATTAAGATGGCTTAAGGTGAACAACTTCCGCTAGGTAGCTTATTCTTGGGATCTTTATATTATAACCTGGACTCTTTAGTCGTAGACTCCAGTGTTTTGAACGGCTTCATGAAGATTGAATGCTACGCCAACACGATGTTTCTCCAAGCTCTGATGTGGGAGCGTCTCGGAAACTATGCACCCATTCCCCGTAGTGTCTTACAAAGTCTGAACTCTGCTGATACTCGACGTATCTTCCATGAGAAAGACAACGCTAGGATTATGCGCTGGTCTACGAAGCAAATTCAGTCCAAGACACGCTTCATTGACGTATTAGATGACGAGTCTGAGTTCAACTTCCGTCCTTGGGTGGTGGTTCCTTCTCACGTTTCTCAGTTGACGACTTTCAATGCTGGAGAAAGTAAGTATTTGAAATCTGGTGCTGATTTGAGCGATGGCGCAGGATCTTTCATGTTGAGTTGCACTCCCGGTCATCTAATATCAGCAACGTATGGAGATTTTTCGGTGGAGGAGTATAACATTGACAGAACCGCCCGTCAGATGGGTATGGACCAATGTGTTCCAACCTTCAGAAGGAGAAGACCATCAGTGGAACAACTTAAGACTTGCTTAGATCACACACATGATGAAGGGAGCTCTTATTGGTTCCCTTGTGCTGATCGAACTACGTATGTGACTCCAGGCTACATGGAATTCTGGGATCAGCAGCTTGAGCGTCTTAATGATTATGTGACGTCCGTCCAACCTTTAGTGAAAGATCCTCCTTCTTCTGAGATGAGTGCCTCTCGTCCCAGACTAAGGAATATTTCTGGTGGTGACAAGCGAAAGACATCTCCAGGAGGTTCACCAGTATGTATTCTTTTGCATATTCCTCATACAACTCGTATAATCGTCTTTAATTATCACATCAATTTTTTTGCAGGAGGGTCGTGCTGTGAGACCTCGAATTGAAGTGAATTTCTCAGAGGCGGAGGCAATTGCCCACGGTGGAGAAGGCAGGAGCAAGAATTGCAAGTTGTTGCCCAACACCATAAAGTCCCCAGTCGCCTTTTTGGTGAGTTGTTGATATTTTTCCGCTGTGACTTCTTCCATCCGCATTATCAGGATCTCAAAACCAATATTTGTTATTTGGTCACAGGACTTTGCTCCGTCTAGTATTGACGGTCTTCGATTCTCTGCTGCTGGGCAGACGACTTCTGATTTGAACGTTGAAGAAGAAGTCGCCGTGAGTAATTTCCTTTACCATCAGACATAAATGTTTCATGTGAAAATGCTAACTACTTGATAATATGTCCAGGAGGATGTCGTCATGGAGGTGGAAAGTGCTGATGTTCGATCTTCCTCTGAGAATATAGACGAAGGCACTTCCAAAGATTCGGAGCCAAATAGAAGTAATGAGCCCCTTGTCGTTAATACGGACATCATAATTCCTTGAGTACTTCGGAGACCCCCAAAGTGAGTATATACCCTGCATCCTCTTCATAGAAGTATGAAAGTGCTGATTTGTGAATGAATGAATGAGAATCCATGTGTATATACGAAAAACTTGGTCGAACTTCGTCGTCAGAAAATTCAGAACCCAGTTTTTTACCAAAAACGCCGTAAAATCTTCATCTGGAGTCGGATTTTCATGATCTGCATATGCATATTCAAGCCCGGAAAATTTCCAAGCTTTAAAGAAGCTTTTTAAGTTTTGAGCACGTTTAGGGCCTGAAAAAGAAAAGTAAACTTCCAGGAGACTTTCAGAACTTTTTCAGATTGTATGTTGCCCGATGTTTTGATCACACCTCCTAGATCGTTCGCCCAATTGCCATGAAATTTTGACATGTTGTAGAGGACTTCCATAAGAGAATGGTATATAACCCAACTCTAGACTCCACACCAATTGCTCCCAGTTCGTCATTGAACACAGGGCAGTGTAAAATTTCTTCAGCTGAGTTTCTTTGAAAACGTGTTTCATGACTTTGATGCTACTTGTACACATCTTAGATGTATGATAAGGAACTTAGATGATGTTAGTTCACTTACTCTTAATTTTATGATTGTATTGGATTTCCCCTTGAATCATTCTAATCCCATGTAATCTTCGCATTAGGTGCCTAACAACGAAGTTGGGAATCATGAATCCAGTAATGATGGTTTGGGAAATCCAGGAGTTGTTGATGACAATACTTCCATATGTGCCTCAAGATGATGAAGTGCTGGTCGTTGATGCCGTGGAGGTAGAAGAAACTCCAATTGTGCCTCAGACGGTGGAACCCGAACCCGAAATAGCAGAAGCTACTTCCTCTGAAATCGTCTCTATGATTATCGATGCTGCTCCAGTAGCTGAGAACCAGATGATAGTGCACGAGTATCCTACTGCAGGGATTTCCTTTGATCCTCAATTTGGTGAGTTACTCCCTATCACCAGCTTGTTGGAGGATTTAGCGTTCCCATCGGATATGCTGCTATGTACAAGGAACTGTGGGAAATGTATGGACACATTGTTGTTACTCAGGATCCAGGACGCAGTTATTTCTTGACGAGACAAGTAGAAGTCATCTTGCGTGTTATAAATGATATCCGGATTACAGCCAGAAATGTTGTTACCCAAGACACTCTTTGATTGGGAGTACAACTTGAAGAATGCTGAAGATCTTGGCTTCAATCTGAAGTGGCTCCGTCAAAGACTTGAAGTTATCAGGAAAGCAGTAAAGGGTGATGTTCCCTTCCCTACCAGTGATGCCGTGTTGAAGAAGATGAATGAAGTTGCCGAACTAACCAGGAAGCTGGAGGCGGAAAAGGCAGCCTTGAAAGTCTTGGAGGAGGCAGAAGAGCAGAAATCTTTCTTTGATGGCTTTCTTTAGTTTCCTTTCCATAATATCAAGAACATTGAACTCTGTGAGAGATGTGAGATTTTATTTGGGTTTTGATTCTTTGATAGGTGTCGAGTCTGTGACTGAGAATTTTCTTTGATTTTGGATTTGATAGAGATTTTCTTTAAGTAAAGTGAATTGAATTTCTGATAAATTGCTGAATTCAAATACTGATTGCAAGTATTGCAAACGTTTTGGAGGGATTGAAATACAATGAAAGAAAATCCTAAATGCCAAATCCAGACGTCATGAGTGCTCAAACGCCCAGTACCTCAAATGCCTAATAATTTCAGATAAACGCCTTAAGCCAATTCTCGTGAATTACTGGCAGGGTTCTACCATCTGTGTTGATCAATTTGTAGTATCCTCCAGTTATGGACTTAGCAACCATAAATGGTCCTTCCCAATTGGAGCTCCTTGCAGAGTGGAGATCTCGTTTAGGCCTTGAAAACCAAATCCCCTTCCTTGAATTTGTTTGGTTTAGTAGTTCGCGCCTTGAATATCTTTTTGATTCCATGGTTGTGGCACGTATGGACATTCATGTAGAGGAGAGTACCCAGCATACTGTCTGTCGTGCTTAGCCAGGTCCTCAGCAATAAACCTCTTGATAGAATGACCGACTTGGAGAAGCTCTGAACCCAACCATTGGGTATAATATTGGCTAGGTGAAGTTATCCATTCATAACTTTTGGAAATTTCTAAACCGTTTGCAGGGAGAAGTCCTTGAATCAAAGTATCATATTTGAACATTGGTAATATTGGAGCATGAAGAGGAATAAGACTTGCCTGAGCTCGAAACCTTTTGACAAAGGTATGTGGATTTTTCCCAGGTTCTTGCGTAAGTCCCATCAAGGTTTTTACTTCCTCCAGATGCTCAAATGGTGGGGCGTCCTCTACTTATTCTTTTGACTTGGAGTCTTTCTCGACGACAGAGTGTGTCGAAAGCTTTGAAGTTACCCTTCCAGCATGAATCCAAGTTCTTCCAAGGATCATGTCATATCCAGTATCTTCTCGAATTATGTAAAACTTGGTCTCAGTGCTGACCAAGTTCTCCGTGACTTTGAGAATGATGAAGTCGTATGCATCTCTGGAGATTCCTTCGTGGTCTCTGATTGCTATTAGAGCATGAGTAGCCTCTTGTCGAGTAATACCAGCAGCTCTGAGAGTTTTCAAAGGGATGATGTTGACGGCGGTGCCGACATCAACAAATGCTCTTTTGAATTCATTTTTTTTAATATGCACGGTGGTGAGCAGTCCCTAGTCATACATTTCTTTGTCGGTGGCTGATGGTTCATGAGGTACTTCTGGAATCAGTAGGCGTTTCCCAGACACTATGTGGTTCAAAGCTGTGAACATGTCTCCTCTTTGTGATTTTGATAGATAGAGAAATTCGCAAACATGCTCTATCAATGACTGAACTGCTTCCTTGACTGGTGCTTCAGAAATAGAGAAAGTCCTGACAGGAAGACGATCTCTGTGTACTCCTTCGGCTCCAAGGTTAAGTTCTCCTGACTCAACCTTTTCTCTGAATATGCGTTTCAAAACTTTGCATCTACTTGTGGGGTGATTGACGAACCCGTGGAATCGGCAGTAATGAGGATTTTCTATGTCTTCCTCAGTTGGGTCTCTCCTGATGTATGGCAATTTGATTGCACCATCTTGGATCCAGGCGTCTAATAGTTCGAGCACTTCCCCGTTGGGGAGAGGAAAATCAGGTGCATCATCAGGAGCATCTGTGCATTGTCCAGGAGCCTATGTCTCTGGTTTGTCTTTTTTTGCGTCTTTGGAGGAGCTGTAACATGCTTGTTCTGGGATTCAGCCTTGCGTTTTCTCCCTTCTGCAACATCGTTTGTAGAGGACTGCAGGTTGTACTGCTTGTTGATCAGGCGTCTGCTTCCTTGAGTGTCACGTGATTCCTCAGTCTTTGTGGACTTTGCTCTTTCTAACAGAGCAGGTGCAGTGGTTGCTGATCTCTTCGCGGCTTCGTGAAGTTCTGAGAAAGTCTGGAATCGAAGATTCTCCAGTAGAGCTATGTAGACCGGAAGCATGCCGTTGATACACAAATCTACCAGCTGCTGCTCTATGACATTTGGGTCATTACAGTCCAGGGCCTGGACTATGAATCTTTTCACGTAATCATTGGGATTCTCACTAACCCTCTGAAACATTCTTCCAAGATCAGAGAGAGTGACTTGCTCTGACACGAAAAAATACTTCCTGTAGAAGGCGTTGATAATTTCTCCCCAATTGTTGATAGTACCCGGTGCGATGTTGTTGTACCAGGTGTATGCTCTGCCTTTCAAGGATTTTGAAAACTCTTTGAGACGAAAAACATGGCTATTTTCATGCTCTCCCAAGGATTCGAGAAAACGAGAGACATGTTCTCGAGCATTGCCAGTTCCGTCATACAGAGTGAAAGTTGGAGAAATGTAACCCATTGGAAGGGGAATACTCTGCGTAGCGGCAGGATAAGGAGGATGGTGACAATGGACATGTGAAGTCTTGTCTTTTCCATGGTTCTCCAGAAGGGCTCCACGTCTTCCCGAGTAATAAAATTTGATGGTTCCTTTGCTGATGAATCTGCAGCTTTGCCAGTTTCATCATCATCCACTGTATGGATTGGGATTACTTCAGGATCAGCAACATCTGAGGATTTCTCCTTCTCTTTTCCCTTTTCTTGAGTCTTCTCTGTCATCTTATCAGTAAGAGTTTTGAGATAATTACACAGTTACTTCTGTGTAGCAGCCATGTCAGTCTAATTATTTGCGAGAGTCTCTTGCACTTTGATAAGATCATCAATGGTAGGTGGTGGATTTCCTCTGACTTCTTCAGGGTGTCGAACGAACAGGGGATGACCTTCAGCGTGAGGAAGAGTAATGTCACCACGGTCAGTGTTGGAGGCCGGAATCATTTCCGGGATACTCTGATTTTCATTGTTGTTGTTGCTAGTACTAGCGTCGTTTGTGTTGGAACCTGCAACTAACCCAGACATAAGACCAGCCATCTTGTGAAATCGTGAGATTGCAACCGAGAGATTAATCTCCCACTGTGGTCGCCAATCTGTGAGTGGGGAAAAAAGATTTGCTGGTTTTTACGGAATTGAAGAGTCGACCATGTGGAGACTCCTTGAACCGAGCGAAATGTTGAACCTCACACAGATGCACTGCAAGAAGGGAGTGCTTTAAGTTCAAGAGATCAATCTATAAGACCCCGGCCTAAACCGAGAACACTGGTCGTTCCAGAGTCAATTCGGTCACAAGAGAGGATGGGTTGATCTGTAGGAGGGAAGCTGAGAAATGCGTGAGATCAATGGTGATCTGAGATTGTAGGTGTGTTGTGAATTCAGCGTGAAAATGCTCTGAATGATTGAATTTTGCTCAATTAAGAGTAATTGATGTTAGTTCGTGTAGACGAAAGATTGTATGTATGAACTTTTGATGAGAAATTGCTCGTTTTGGAGAATTTTGTTCGAATTTTCGAAAACTTCTGCCTTTTCAATCAGGATTCAGAGACATTTTATAATGTCGTAGTTGAAAACACCATGATCCCATGAAGTGTGACAGTTGCTGGAATCAGAGAGTGGGAAATGGGGAAATCGTGTTAAAACCAATTACTCATCATGCGGAGACTTGGTTAACTTTCCACCCACTACTTTGATGAATCTTCCAACTGATTGCACGACTTGCTCACATTCTCATCGTGAGTGAACGCATGTGTCGTAGACCTCCAGAACAAAACCCTAGTTAACATCCCCCCATGTGACACGATTGAAATCTCGTGATTGTGGAGTCAGTTGCTGACTTTATGAGACGATGAGTCCATGTATTGCTGAGTTGAACATGATTAACAAATGTTTCGAAACTCATGAATTTAATGTGTCAGCTGAGACGAGGTATCATCATAACCTAAGACGAGCAAAACTGTGTTGCTAAATTGTTGAATATTGATAGTTGAACCAATATTCTTTGATTTGAGCAAATATTGCTAGTCTGAGCGAATATTGCTAATTGAGTAAATATTGTCGGTTCGAGCGAATATTGCCAGTTCGAGCAACTATTGCTAGTTTGAACAAATATTGTTCTTTTGATGAATTTTTGGTAGCTGGACCAAATAAAATATTAATTTAAGTTACTGACTGCTGAGTCGAGCAAAATAAATACGAATGTTGATTATGGAATCAACATAAAATGATCAGAGTGTTCGAATCAGAATCACGTTTCTGCAGAGTTCTGGATTCAAAACCCTAATTTTACCGAGATGATGATTTACTGCAAATCACATAGGACCGGCTACATGGGATGACAGGTTCACCATATAACACCCAAAGTCTCTTGAGGACCAGTTGGTGAAAGAATGATTAAATGTTGATTTAATCATTTACTGAAATAATGCTCGTGTGAGCGACAAATCACAAAACCTGATGTAGAAAATATGAGGGACCGACCAAGAGGTCATGAGACCGGCTCTTGGTGGTCATGGGACCAGTAGATGGTCGTTTGAGTGAACTTCCAAATGTTTGGAGAGAGTTCGAACCTAATATGAGCAACTGAGCAAATTAGGTTAAAATCATTAAAACATGCGGGACCAGCTGTTTGCAAGCCTCAGGGTCACCCTTGGTCGATCAAGGGGATGTGTCCGTGTCATCATGATATCCGTGCTTCAGTCCTGAGAATTTTGATAATTTCAGCTGCACGTTTGAGCAACATTTGGAGAAAATATGAAAAATCCATGGTTTTGCTGAAACTGGGAAACATACATGGGATGATGAAAATAATCAATAAACAAGGAATCACAAGGTGTGGGACCGGCCACGGCTAGGGCGTGGCCGGCCGGCTGACACGCGGTCCCAAATGTTTTTCCCAGTTTTATGTGATTTTGTGTATTTTTCTCTGATTTAAGGAAAATTCCATGAAATTGGAGAGTTTAGCGAAATTAGGGAACTTCCATGAGATGGGAGACATAAATTAAAATATAAAATAAGAAATGGGAGTGTGGGACCGGAATTGGCCGTGGCATGGCCGGCCGGCCAATGGGCGCGGGTCCCAAGGCACTCTTCCCCATTTTATGTAATTTTGATGATTTTAGATAATTTTCATAAAATCAAAGGGAATTGTTGAAAACCAAGATATTTTGTTGAAATCAGGGAGTTTACATGAAATCAGGAAACAAAACACCAAATAATAATAAAATAATGGGAGTGTGGGACCGTCTAGGACATGGCCGGCTGGCTAGAGCCCGATCCCACAAGTTTTCCTAATTTTTTTAATATTTTCCATGATTTTAGAGAAAATACATTAAATTAAGTAATTTTAGGGAAAATTCATAAAATCAAGGAATTTTCATAATTTGAGAAGGAATAATAAAATAATGGGACGTGAGGTGTGGGACCGGCCACGGACAAGGCATGACCGGCCGGCCGGCGGTCCTGCGACACCTTTCCCTAATTTTATTATTTTTGATAAAATCATGTGATTTAGATAAAAATACATGAAATTAGGTAATTTTCATGATTTTAGGGAAAATTCATAAAATCAAAGAATTTTCATAATTTGAGAAGGAATAATAAAATAATGGGACGTGAGGTGTGGGACCGGCCACGGCCAAGGCATGACCATCCGGCCAGCGGTCCCGCGAGACCTTTCCCTAATTTTATTATTTTTGATAAAATCATGTGATTTAGATAAAAATACATGAAATTGGGTAATTTTCATGATTTTAGGGAAAATTCATAAAATCAAGGAATTTTCATAATTTGAGAAGGAATAATAAAATAATGGGACGTTAGGTGTGGGACCGGCCACGGCCAAGATATGGCTGGCTGGTGCTCGGTTCCGCGACACCTTTCCCTAATTTTATTATTTTTGATAAAATCATGTGATTTAGATAATTTCTTTGAAATAAAGGAAATTTGCTCGAACAAGAGGATTTTCATGAGATCGTGAAGATAGTAAAAATATGATAAAATATAAAATTGGGCGCGGGACTAGTCACGACATGACTGGTCGGCTGGTGAGCCTAGTCCCCTGGCGCTTTTGCTTAATATTTTATTATTATTATTTTTCCTTCCTATAATGCATAGGTTCCTCGTACGTTCGTATTTTTGAAATGCTCGTTCGTGCATTCAAAATGCTGGTCTATGCATTATCAGCTAATTACACTTGCACCATTTTTTTCCGGGCTTATTCGATGCTCATATGCCTGTTTCGTTGAATATTTATTACTAACCTGTGGAATTCTGCTGGGAAGAACCACAGATTGAAGTAACGAAATATAACGAGGAATCGTAGAATATTGCTTGATATTCAGGCGATGGCTCGTAAAATATTGCTGGATATTCAGACGATTTAAGCTACTTAATTGCTGGCTCTATACTAGAAAGGCTTCCTGTCTATGAGCATTAATTATCTGAGGGTTGAGCAATATGAACTTGATGGAGTGTCATATTCCTCTTGCATGGTCGGGGAAAAATTGGTTACATCCCGAAGACGTTGTCGCTCTATACTAGCAGACATGCTTTCTAGGAGCCGCCCAATCTTTCGATTCTATACAGTATGAGATGTGTCGTGGCCTCAGCTGAGAGACTACACATCTACATCTTCTCTGAGAGACTTTCTCCATCAGAGGTGGCATGAGCTTTCGTACATAGAGACATGAGTCTCGATACTCATCCGATTGCCGGATCCGGAATAATTACTGAAATTTCTCAGTATTCATGAGATGAGCAGTGGCCTCAGCTGAGAGACTACACATCTACATGTACTCTGAGAGACAGCCTTCTCAGTCAGAGATTTTATGGCATGAGCTTTCATGCTTTGATGAGAGACATGAGCCTCAATACTCATCCGGTTGCCGAATCTGGAGTATAGTTTTACAATTCTACCCTTTGACGAAAATCCACCATCTACAGTATTGGTATGACTTTTATTAGTGAAACTGATCTTAAGTAATCACCTAAGATGGTAAGATCGATATCTTGAATTTGGTGTGACTAAATACTAGCCATTGGGTAACCGATCCTAGTAAGAGGTGTGACCGATCACAAGAGAGAGTGTAATCAATCCCTGTAATAGATTTAACAAGTTTTAGTAAGTTGGTGTAACCGATCCTATAACTTGGTCAACCGATCACAAGTTTTACCATAAGAAGTGGTAACCGATCTTAGTACTTAGTTAGCCATTTTATGGTAACTAGTGTAACCGATCCTAATACCCACTTGGAGGTAGAACTGAAACTTTATGTTGAGGTAGAACCGTGAAACCCATTAATGGTGATTTGATAGGATAATCAATCACATAGTTCTTGGAAGTCAGATGAACCAATTCTAAACTGTTTTGGAAGTGTGGCAAATCGGTTCCAAGATTGTAAATATGAAAAAGGAGTTAAAAAGTAAAGATGTTAACATACTTTGAACATGTGCAGTAACTCTTACCATTTATTGTTCAAAGATATTCCTTAATAGCTAAAGTAGAATCCCGGATCGAAATAAATTGAGAATCTTTTATTAAGGTTTTTAGTTTTTATATGCTTTTAATTTCCAACAATTAAAATGCATATCTTTAGAAAATAAAAATTACTAATGTGCATTTACTAATTGGAGATTTTCTTCTGAGATTTCGGTCATTAATTGGACATAACATTTCCAGGAATTATGAAAACCGTTTTTGGATTTATTGCATATCTTTGAGAATATTCGGTTTTGGAAATTCCTTGGTGTCCAAACTTCCTTTGTCTATAAATATTGAAGTTTGCATTTCTAACAAATTAATCCTCATATCTAGCAAATTACCTAGTTGTGTTGTTATTGGTGGAGCCGCCTATTCGGAGAGGAAAGTAACCTAATTAGGCGAAATCTCTTACGGCCGCTCGGTTTAAAGACTTCTTTGGGATTGAGAAGATCTATTAGTACCGTTGGTGGGAAACTAGATAATTGTAGTTTATAATTAGTTTTCAATTGATTTGATTGACTAATGATGGTTGAACTTTGATTGCACCTAGTTTGTTTATGCTTGAGAATCTTCTCTTCTGATATAAGATTCACTCAAACTAGATCGAAGTTTCGACAGGGATCTTTAGACTGCTTGTAGATCTAAAGACGTCTTGTGATAATCCATTGTTAACAGACTCCGTTTTGTGTGTGATTGATCACAAGAGATTCAAGTTGATTGTGTGCAGGTGTTTATTGAAGATCTAAGAAGATTTGAAGACGAAGAAAATTTCTGATTTGGGTTCATAATCTTTGGTGTGCACAATACTTGTTTCGGATGGAAAATGATCCAACTATAATCAGTTTATCTTTGTGATAGATTTGATTGATTAGTTGAGTAGATCGGGATCAATACAATTCTTTGTGATTCAAAGTATTGATTGCAAAATCTTAACAATTACTTTGGTAATTGTTATTGGATAGATCTAAGGACCTGACAAAGGAGATTATTGGGATGAACGGAAGAGCCTTTTTTCAAACTCATATCACTTGGTTGAAAAGAGTTGTTACCGAACAGATTTGTTGTTCCTTTGCTGTTTGGAATACATACCAAAGGAATTTTTCCAAATGCGTGACTTATTGCAAGTTGGAGGTGCAGGGATACAGACGGAACTCGGTGAACTATAGGTTTAGTTGCTTGGTATCAACTATACGAAGTTGGTTTAGATTTTGTATAGCGGCTTAATCACGAGAGTATTCAATTCTGGACAAGGACTCGGGGTTTTTCTGCATTTGTGGTTTCCTCGTTAACAAAATCTTGTTGTGCCATTTACTTTTTGTTAGAGCATAGCTCGGTCGACCTCGCATGCGTTGTTATACCAAGCATGTTTGTCAATGTTAGTGATCAAAACTATAAACTTGATTTCTAGTCTATTATAGCTAAGTTTCGGACTAGGATAGAAAAGTGTAGTTGAGCTCAAGGACTTCATGGCGATTCATCATACAACAACGAATATCTACTCAAGGAACCGTGGAACTTCATCAAAAAAAGGTATGTGGAGACTTGAACTTATCTATCACTCAAAAGTCTATCTATTCTATATCTTACTTCTTATGAGAAAAAAAGTCGTAAGCTATATAGACTGGATCATACACATTTGACATTTCGAGATGAGTATTCACTACTTATCTTATTCTCGAAATCGTGTGTTGGTAAAGCGGTTCGCTTTGATCAAGTTTATCTTCACCTAGTGACGAAAGTCAAGAAAAGTTTCAATTACTTTGAGAATTGCTCTGACGTGAAACGGTTTGTGAATAACGCCTATATAATGTCCTCTGAGAATGTCTCAATGGTTGGAATGAGAGTTTAGATTACATAACCATGTATTCCTTAATCCGAAGTTTTCGAACTTTGTTGATTGAGAGAAACCGGAGTAATTGGCTTTGCCAAGTCCGCAAACCCAGTTGCGAACTCAGTCCGTGAACTGACGGAAGTTATCTTGCCGAGAATTTCTGCTGGGATTTTCCAAAAACTCGTTTGTGTGTTTAGTCCGCGAACTGGCGGAAGTCTCTTTGCCGAGATTTTCTGCTGAGTTTGGAAAACTCTGCCGGTTTCCTTAAGTCCGCGAACTTGTTTGTGAGCTTAAGTGGTTATGATCTAAAGATGCGCTCTGAACATGAAACTTAAATTACTAAGGAATGCTTTATGAAAACAGTGGCTATAAAGTTCATGAGCCGATTCATCGAATCGAATCATATTTGTTTCAATTGTGTCTTGTGTAGTTACATAAGATCTCATAGCAATTGAACAACTCTCTAACTAGTTCATTTGAGTCAATTGAACTAGTTATCGTGAAGAAGAACTAGGTTAATATGAATTGCTCATATAGTTAACCTTTTGGGTTACTATGTTGAACCAACATACACGTACACTTTTGAGCATGGTTTTAAAAACCCTGTAAACGTCTACCCAAGTGTGTGTGACAATCTAAGTTTTCGATCTAACGGTTGAGAAATATTAGCTTGAATCTAAATCAGGTTTTCATCTAACGGTGAATATGGACTGCTTTGTAATTAAGGAAAAACCCTGATTTGAAGGCTATAAAGGAGACATCTAGCATTGTGCAAAACTAATCACCACACGTCTGTGTGATACTAGTGCGCTCGCTAGAGTCGATTCTCCTTTAACCTTTGGTTTTCTTCTCTAAAACCAGGTTAACAACTTAAATACTTCATTGGGATTGTGAAGCCAGACCGATACTACTTTTATCGTAGTTGTGTGATCTGATCTTGCATCTTCTATCGTACGAGTACAATCTTTGATTGGCTTGAGATCGTGAGAGTTCTCCGATAGGCAAGATAAAGAAGTCACAAACATCTTCGTCTCACTGTTTGTGATTCCTCGACAAACCGCTTGTGTAGTCAAGAAGGATTGTTGAGAGGTGATTGATTAATCTAGGTTGTTCTTCGGGAATAAGACCGGATTATCAATTGGTTCCTGTTCACCTTGATTTCATATCTTAAGACGGAACAAAAACCTAGGGTTTTTCTGTGGGAGATAGATTTATCCTTTGATAGACTTTTCTGTGTGAGACAGATTTGTTTATTATCAAGTCTGCGATTTTTGGTTGCAGCAACTCTTAGTTGTGGGTGAGATCAGCTAAGGGAATCAAGTGCGCAGTATCCTGCTGGGATCAGAGGCGTAGGAGTACAACTTTACATTGGATCGGTGGGAGACTGATTGGGGTTCAACTTTAGTCCAGTCCGAAGTTAGCTTGGAGTAGGCTAGTGTCTGTAGTGGCTTAATACAGTGGGTATTCAATCTGGACTAGGTCCCAGGGTTTTTCTGCATTTGCGGTTTTCTCGTTAACAAAACTTCTGGTGTCTGTGTTATTTATTTTCCGCATTATATTTTTTATATAATTGAAATAATACAGGTTGTGCGTTAAATATCATCAATTGGAAATCCAACCTTTGGTTGTTGATTGATATTGATTGATCCTTGGACATTGGTCTTTGGTACCGTCCAAGTTATCTCTCTTTGATAAAGACTCGCAGATTTCCATTTGCTTGAGTAAAGATCAAATTGAGAGGTTGAGATATAAACTCATGATATATCTTTTCATTGATTGGGTCTAACTGTCTATTTGCTTCTCATAAAAAGTATATTGGAGTTTGTCCATACAGATTGCTAAGCGAAATATTGGGTGGTGTTGTTAGACCCCCCCGCTTTTTCAATTGGTATCAGAGCAGGCAAACACGTTAAAGACCTTATAAGTCTCTGTTTGTAGCGATCTGATTATGGACGAGTCTATCTCTAATAACGTACCAGTTCAGAAATTACCAGATGATTCTAAAAGCTTGGATTCACCTGAGAGAACTGTCACATCTAAGTTAATATCCAAACATTCTCTTGATGTAAAAATTGTTGATTGGGAAACTCTCCTAGAAGAACAGTTGGATGAACTTTCTGATGAAGGTGATTCAGATATTGATAGAGATGTTGATGAGGAAGTCTCAGAGTACGTTTAGTTTTTGGATTCGTGGAATATGAAGAAGATTATAACTTCTCATGTCACACCTCTTCTGACTCCTCTCTGTCGAGAAAACAAGAAATTGAGAAGATGTTATGCAGGTGTTTATTTTCGAATCGTTCTACCGAATAGATCCTCAAGGATTCTGAGGAAAACCTACGTATGAAGTCACTTGAATGTGATAATCTTTATTAAAAGTACTTTTTGTTGGAAGAGAAACTTGCAGAATCTGAAGCAAGGTTTAACTTCCAGCAAACAAGTTTTGACGACAGAGAAAGCACTTATCTCACTCGAGAAAAACGCCTTGAGGCTGATTTAGCTGCTGCTCTTGATAAAATCAATATGTTGGAAGATGACTTGAAAAAGTTCAATACTAGTTCAAGAAAATTAACCACTATGCTAGGAGCAAGTAAAAATCATCGTGATACACGAGGATTGGGCTATAAGGGAATATATGCTCCAAGTACTAGCAAAGAGGTAAAATTTGTCAAGGCTAGTGATTCTTCTCAACAAAGGGTTTCCACTGATGGCAAAAGTGAAATACCTTCTCCGGCAGTTAAGGTTCAAAAGAGAAAAGTTTATCAACCTTCAAAGTTAGCACACAAGGATCGAGGTAAGAACATTCCTTATGTTTGCCACTATTGCGGAAATAAAGGTCACCTGGAAAGGAGATGTCGTTTCCGTATAAGGAATTAGAAACTTCATGATGTTCTTGTTTGGGCATCACAAGAAGTTGTGAAACCAAGATCATACGTTAAGACTGATCGTCTTAACGTTACCGGTTGTAATTGTCCAACCTTTAGGCAAAGGAATCAGTTCTATGATAGACTTAGATTTGCCTATAAACGTCGTACGAATCCTTTTCATAATCGTAATGGTTATCAAAAGGATAATTTCGTAAAGACGAAGACAAGATCCGATGCTCCCAATTGGAGAAAGACTAACTTGCAAAAGAATAGTTAATCCAATTCTCTTCCAAGAATTCTAGAAGAGAGTGATGGGAAGAAGGTTCCGACTGTTCCTAAACGCACTCAGAAGTGGATACCGAAGAAAGACAATGATGTTTTGAGTGTGAAAAGGAATGATCTTCCAGAAAACTTCATGACTATGGAAAAGGCAGTATCCATGATGTTAGAACTTAACAAGTTTTTTGGAAAAATGGAATTGGATGTGAAAGGTTCTAAAAGTGATCTCTTTCATGATAATCCAAAGGTCACTTGTGGTGAGCAAGACTTTGTTCACCCCAACGCAACTTGATTGTGTTGTAAGTGCATCCTCACCAAGGAATGCCCTGCTTTGTATATAGTGAGGGAAGCACAAGAATTGGGGCACGCAGATTATGTTCGATAAGGCGGTAGAATTCGATTGGATTCATCTAAAAAGGTATGTCTATAAACTTGAGCAAGATTTGTACTTTTATTTGCTTAGAATACTTATAATAATCTTGCTTATCGTTCATTTCTACCTAACTTGATATGTGTTTAAGGTTCTTCAATGTTTAGGTTTGAAAATAATAGTTCGGGATGTTTGGACTACATGGTACACATACCAAGTATGCATAACAGCATTCAAAATCAAAATCCAGGGGTTTAAGTTCGCAAACCCGTATGCATACTTGACGTCGATATTCGGTAAACTTGTTTTGGACGTAACTTCTTCGTCCAAACTCGGATTTACCTCATTATTTTTGCATTATCTTCCTTATTGAATTCCCTTCAAAATGGAGATGAGAATTGTTGAATTTGGATGAGTTAATATTGGTATTTGTCCTGTCTCTTGTTTTTTAGTGTTTGCTCCGTTTCGTTGCACTTGTTCTATTCTCTTGGACTTGGGCACTGAGATTCTTGGAGAAATCCTATTCTAAGCTATTTTGTGGCTGTTACAAGAGTGATGTTGGTGAATCACAAAGAAGGAAGTTCGAGAATGGGTAGTAGTTCACATTGCTATATATTCTTGAGTGTTCGCAATCATCTCATGTGAACTATGGTGCATAGTCGTCAATGACTTTGTATGTTCTTCTTTGTTAAGGGAATCTTTTTATACGCTCTTGGTAACCACTCATGGTATAAATCCGTGCGAAAAAGATTGATTCTACCTTCTAAGGGCAAAGACTGTTATTGCAGTATTAATCTTTATAATTTTGTGATATTGCAATTGTTTATGGGATATGTATTGTTTGCCTCCGTGAACTTAAAGGTCCCATATGTTGTCAAAAGTAAAGTCGTTCATAAATTGGTATTCGTATTGATGAATAGACGAATGGACTTTTGACAAATACAAAAGTTATGCCGGCAGTCATTTATTTGACGAAAAATAGGGTAAAATCTTTTGTGTGACAAGGATAAAGTATATTATGTCGTTATGCAAATAGTGATGGAAAAATAGAATAGATCCTTGTATGTATTCCACAGTAATGATCATCACTGATCCATATCTTATGTATTACTGTGAGGCTCGGTAATGTGTCTTATGTCGAGCACGATACAACTAAGTTGATTACTTTGTGATTAGCTTTGTTGGTTGTTCCGTAAGGTACTTTATGTCGATCATTTTTGAACTAAATTAATCATATTAATTGGTTATTTAGTTATTTGCTCCGAAAGTCTTCTTTTGTCGAGCAAAATCTTTTGACAATTAAATTGATTGCTTCGGTAATTAGTTTGGTTGTGTATTCCAATTAGATTAATTATAGGTTCTCTTGTAATTAATCTAGTTGAGTTTTTCATATATTCCACAAGTTCTTGTGTTGAGTATATGAATGGCTATACTAATCATGTTCTATTGGTTGATGTAGTCGTATATTCCGTAAGGTTTTCCTTATGTTGAGTATTTGAACGATTAAGGTAGTCATCTCCGTGTGGTTATCTTAGTCGTAGCTCTGTGAGTTTTCTTATGTTGAGCACAATCAATTAAATTGGTCACTTTTGTGGTTTGATTTAGTTGCGTATTCCAATTGAATTAATCATGGGTTTACTTGTGATTAATTTGATTGAGTTTTGGATATAGAAAATCATTTCCATGGTTTTTGGTGTCCAATTAAAAAATCCTTCTTTTCTTTCGAAATTAAGGTCGCTCTTGTTGTTCTTTCGGGAATGACATCAAATGGGGGAGAGTTCTTTTGAACTTGTGCTTAATGGTAATATCTTGCGGGGTGTGCGGCTGTGGAATTTTATAGGGGTTATCTTGTATCTTAAAACTCCTTGATGAATGCATTTAGTTTCGGCTTTATGATTGTATCTAAATTAAGTTGGTATGTATTTTTTTCTTTTAGTCTATGAAATGTCTCTTGTGGAAATTTCATTATGATCCCGTTCTTTTACCTTTGCCAATTTTATTGACAAAAAGGGGGAGAAATAATGTAGTTTACACTACAAATACATATGGTTTCCGGACCATTGTGTAAGGGGGAGTGGTTTCCATGATCGAGATGGAGTATTGACTAAGGGAGAGTAATACATATCACCATAGCATTGTTGTTAAAGTCGTGATGCAATTGGACTTTGATGTTACATAATGATACTATGAAACTGTATAATAATGATCGAGAATCTCGATTTATCTCATTGTTATAGCTACGGATCTTCAACAACGGTGGTGCTAAACTTACAACCTTTGGTATTATTGGAGTACTTGGAAGGACGAAGATTTCAAGGAACGTTGAAGATTAGACTATGGAATAGGAGCCACTAAAGTTTATCTTTTTTGTATTCCATATGTATTAATAGTTTTGTCATTGAAATTGACAAAGGGGGAGATTGTTAGAGCATAGCTCGGTCGACCTCGCATGCGTTGCTATATCAAGCATGTTTGTCAATGTTAGTGATCAAAACTATGAGTCTTGATTTCTAGTCCATTATAGCTAAGTCTCTTACTAGGATAGAAAAGTGTAGTTGAGCTCAAGGACTTCATGGCGATTCATCATACAACGACGAAGGTCCACTCAAGGAACCGTGGAACTTCATAAAAAAAAAGGTATGTGGAGACTTGAACTTATCTATCACTCAAAAGTCTATCTATTTTATCTCATACTTCTTATGAGACAAAAAGTCGTATGCTATATAGACTGGATCATACACATTTGACATTTCGAGCTGAGTATTCACTACTTATATTTTTCTCGAAATCGTGTGTTGGTAAAGCGTTTCGCTTTGATCAAGTTTATCTTCACCTAATGACAAAAGTCATGAAAAGTTTCAATTACTTTGAGAATTGCTCTGACGTGAAACGGTCTGTGAATAACGGCTATATAACGTCCTCTGAGAATGTCTCAATGATTGGAATGAGAGTTTAAATTACATAACCATGTATTCCTTGATCCGAAGTTTCGAACTTTGTTGATTGAGAGAAACCGGAGTAATTGGCTTTTCCAAGTCCGCAAACCCAGTTTGCGAACTCAGCCCGCGAACTGACGGAAGTTCTCTTGCCGAGAATTTCTGCTGGGATTTTCCAAAAACTCGTTTGCGTGTTTAGTCCGCGAACTGGCGGAAGTTGCTTTGCCGAGATTTTCTGCTGAGTTTGGAAAACTCAACTGATTAACTTAAGTCGGCGAACTTGTTTGTGAGCTTAAGTGGTTATGATCTAAAGATGTGCTCTGAACATGAAACTTAAATTACTAAGGAATGCTTTATGCAAACCGTGGCTATAAAGTTCATGAGCCGATTCATCGAATCGAATCATCTTTGTTTCAATTGTGTCTTGTGTAGTTACATAAGATCTCACAGCAATTGAACAACTCTCTAACTAGTTCATTTGAGTCAATTAAACTAGTTATGGTGAAGAAGAACTAGGTTAATATGAATTGCTCATATGGTTAACCTTTTGGGTTACTATGTTGAACCAACATACACGTACACGTTTGGGCATGGTTTTCACAAACCCAATAAACGTCTACCCAAGTGTGTGTGGCAAGCTAAGTTTTCGATCTAACGGTTGAGAAATATTAGCTTGAATCTAAATCAGGTTTTCATCTAACGGTGAATATGGATTTCTTTGTAACTAAGGCAAAACCCTGATTTGAAGGCTATATAAAGGAGACATTTAGAATTGTGCAAAACTAATACCCACACGTATGTGTGATACTAGTGCGCTCGCTAGAGTCGATTCTCCTTTAACCTTTGAATTTCTTCTCTAAAACCAGGTTAACGACTTAAAGACTTCATTGGGATTGTGAAACCAGACCGATACTACTTTTATCGTAGTTGTGTAATCTTATATTGCATCTTCTATCGTACGAGTACAATCTTTGATTGGCTTGAGATCGTGAGAGTTCTCTGATAGGTAAGATAAAGAAGTCACAAACATCTTCGTCTCACTGTTTGTGATTCCTCGACAAACCGCTTGTGTAGTCAAGAAGGATTGTTGAGAGGTGATTGATTAATCTAGGTTGTTCTTCGAGAATATAAGATCGTATTATCAATTGCTTCCTGTTCACCTTGATTTCATATCTTAAGACGGAACAAAAACCTAGGGTTTTTCTGTGGGAGACAGATTTATCCTTTGATGGACTTTTCTGTGTGAGACAGATTTGTTTATTATCAAGTCTACGATTTTGGGTTGTAGCAACTCTTAGTTGTGGGTGAGATCAGCTAAGGGAATCAAGTGCGCATTATCCTGCTGGGATCAGAGGCGTAGGAGTACAACTGTACCTTGGATCGGTGGGAGACTGATTGGGGTTCAACTATAGTCCAGTCCGAAGTTAGCTTGGAGCAGTAGTGTCTGTAGTGGTAGGACTTGAAATAAGCCTACGACTATGTCTAAGTGCAAGTGCACAGCGTCGGTATGCAACACATGGCAAGCACAGGTCGATCCTCAGGGACAAGGTGGGTGTAAAGCTGAAAATTTGGTCTCACTTAAACTGATTCTAAATAAGAAAGAGTAACCAAAATGGGGGTTGTTTTGATGTGTCGATACGACAAGGTGTTGGTGAGGATTACAACAGAAAATAAATAAAAGTAAAAGATGCAAATAACACAGGGAGTAAACACTGAGAATGAAGCTACTAGGATTGTCGAATCCACCATTAACTCACACTATGTATTCAACTGATTATGATACTCTTGTCCTTTTAACAGATAAGGTAGAGGTGTCAAGTCTATTACTTACCTAAGGTGTTTCACCAATGGAAGATTCAATCACAACTAAAATATCAATCCGGAGCACTAACTGTCTAATTAAGCACAACTAGTCAAGGGATTATCAATAGTCTCTAAAGCATGATTTGTGGTATAATCACATAGTTTTATCCTAACTACAGTGCATACATAGCATGCACTGTGAGAGCAAAATGTGACAAACCAAGATTGAAATTTTTCTAGAACAATTTAAGCATTCAAGAATCACACAAACAGCATAAATAACATAGTACAAAGCTATGGTTTCATCTCAACCTTAGCTTAGTGAACTAAAACATGATCAAATTATACTACTGGATGAAACAGATGAAATAGTAAAATTACAGAACACTAAGATCTTGGTGCTCCGGCTAGCCCGGGCATACCCCCAACATTACCCACACAATGTTCTATTTATAGTGCATATTCCCCAAATTTCTAAACCCTAATTTTTGAAAACCTAAAATTTGATTTGGGGATTTTCAATTTGACGTACCCACTTGGATTTCACCTCGACCAATACCTTCTTCTGTTCTTCCCACTTGTTCTGCTGCTTTTGCTGCTCTTCTTTGTGAACTGTGAACCCTAGATCGAGTCGTCTCATCAACTCCACACCCTAGGTCAGTGGGATGTGAATTTGATGAAACACCTAGGCTAGGTAGAGAGATGGTGGAGTTGTCGGGTGGTTGTGGTGGTGGTGTGGTTCGAGGTCTGGTGGTGGCAGTGATGGCAGGAGATGGTGGTGGCGGAAGTTGCAGGTGATAGGGAAGAGAGGAATTTGGGGAGAAGAGGAGAAGAGGTCGATGAAGAATGGTTTAGGGGCTGTTTGGTTTGTGGTGTAGGTGTTTGGCGTTTGGGTGTTGAGCGGGAGTAGAGAACTTTGATGCACAACGATTAAAGAGCGTTGGATGATCCCATATAGATTGAATCGAACGGATACGATGGAGAGGTATGTAGCGACCGTTGGATTATGAGATACAACAAAACTGACGGCTTCAGATGGAGTTAGGTACTATGGTGTTTGACAGGAGCTTCGGATTTTGATGCACAATGATGAGGTGGCCGTTGGATGATGAGATGGATCCAATCTGACGGCTCTCATGGAAATGGGTATGGATAATGGAAATGGATTTGGGTAAGGGGTTTGGGCCTTGGGTATGCCAAACCCATATCTTCTTTAAGAACAATTCTTCCTCTTCAAGCCCACTTTTAATTGATCCGGCTCTTGCAAACATCAATCTTCGCTGCCTTTCTGCGGGAGTCTTTGCCGTTTCTTTGCTCTTTTCGCTCCGTGAGTTAACCAGGCTTTATTTAGTACCTAAAAATGCAAAATTAATTGATAAAAGTATTTATTCTTGAAAACAACGAAAACACAGAATATGGGATAAAATGGAGCGTTAGTGCACAAATGATGAGAATGCCAATAAAAAGGTGCAAATATATACAATATTTGGCACTCATCAAATACCCCCAAACCTGAATTTTACTTGTCCTCAAGTAAAACAAAACTAAGGAAATCCTACCTATACCACTGTCGCTGGTCTCTCGATTGCATTTAGCGAATGCAATAAGCCTTTTAAACCACTAAGTGCCCCTATTGGACGAGTTGAAGTCTCGTGAAGGTTTGCTTAGAACGTACCTACAAAGTTCTAGGACAAAATATAAGCTCAGATTCCATGAAATGTGACATGTGCAAGACAGTAGAAGCTCACAGCAAAATGGAGATGTCAATCTAGCTATCAAAGGCACAATCCTAGCACTGATAACAAATAAAGACATGTGATAAGAGTGTAAAGTGTATCTACACATGTGTAAAGAAAGATCGAATGTTATGACTACTAATCACCAAGAGATAGTTTCTCAGGCTAAGAACCGAGGTCGAAATCTAGCTAGTTGTCCGGACTTTACGAGAATTGTGAATGAGTTGGAGGTATTTCACAATTACTCGCGTTGTACATCAATGGCATACACCCTTCCTTGCTTATAACACAAAAACACAAAATATGACTCTTTACATGACTCTTATTTACATTGACTACTCTCTTTTATTTTTGGAACAAGAGAGGATGGAATTGATAAATACTTGATATTTTTTTTTTTGATATTTTTCTGAATATATACATCGTTTTTTTTTTTTTTTTTTAAGAAAAAAAAATTTACAACATGGTAACTCTTTTGATACATAAGCAAAAAGAAACAAAAAATTACATGACACTTTGCAAGAGGTAGCCCTTTTTGATGCACCCAGTTAAATTCGATGGTTGTCTTTCTTAATGTAACCTCCACCTTCTATCCCAAACAACCAAAGAACAAGCTAGTCAAGTTTCGTTCAGTATTCTAAAGTGATTGGCAATCGTGACTTCCGATAGAACACCTCAAGGATGAGGCTATACATGTATTGGTAGATCGTGCGCGTGCAAGTTTCTTATCACTATGTGAATTGTGCTAGAATCAGGGTGCCTAAATATCTAGACTAAGAATCCTTATGTTTACATACATGCACAAGAGTCAACATTTCAAGGTAAATGAGCTCCATTTTTATGTTTTTTTTCGAATTTTTTCATTTTTATTTTGATTTTTTCATTTTTTTTTTTCAAAATGAAAGAGTTTTGTTTTCAATTATAGCATGTTATCAAAGTATCTACTTTTCACCCCCAAACCTAAACTAAACATTGTCCTCAATGTTTCAAAAGATAAACATGATTATAACACATACCATGAGAACGATGCTAAGTGTAGAAAAAGGAAAGAGATTACCGGATATTGGCGAAAGCAAGTTTTGAACTCCATTATTCAAGGCAAAACCCAACAGTAACTCAACTTAATTCACATTGGGTTAGCACAATATATACAAGAAACATATGATTCCACTAAACATTACCTACCAGATTATATACAAACAATTCACTATATACATACAGTCTAAAGAGTTGAGGGTCAACCCAAAAGACAAAGTGTTGAAACATAGACAGTTTCAAAACACTAAAATTGGACTGAAATGGGAGCGAGAGTGAACAACCGAATGAATCACCCCTAAACCTGAATTTTTCACTAGATATACTATTTGATACAAAATCTCGCAGTTTTGGGAGTTCATCATGCACAAGGTCTAACTCGAAATGGACTTTGCTAGGGACGGGCAAACATGCATATTCCAACTGTGGCTCCTTAAAGGTATTGTATTTAGATGCAAAATAGTCCAAGAGGACTTGGGAGGCACACAGTTCCAGGCCTAGATTAGGTATTCTCAGAAAAGTTGGTTTTACAATATTGTTACAAACCAAATCTAGGTTGGGTGGAAGGCTATCAGATTGTGACTTAAGTAGGAAGGTGAAATCTAAGTTTCTCACATGCATGAGATCAAGAGTACCAATATTATCAGTCACATCAGCATTTTCTAAGTCATGATCAAGTTGTGTAGCATGCTTATCATCACAAAACAATTGCACAAGTCCAAATTCAGAATCATGGTTATCCGAAATATCCAAATCAGCATCAAAAGAAGCAATATATTATGGCTTAAGTATGGAATCAGACACATCAACTATATTTTCATGCATAGGATCATTAGTGAACAGAAGATTCAACATTACCTAAGTCATGATCTTCACAGGATAACTGCAGAATATCTAAATCAGTAGCCTCATCACATGTATATGGAATACTAGAAGAAACATCATTCATGAAGGTCGGGGTAGAAAAGCCTAATGTATTTGAACCCAAAGGTTCCATAACATTTTCAGCATAGACATGTTCTTATAACATAACATCATCATCATCATCACAAATACATGAAAATCATACTTTGTCAAAACCATTAGTGTTTTTCGTCCATACATCTGCCTCTAAAATAGGTGAATATGGATTGACATTTTCAGCAATAGGGTATGAAACACTATATCCAGAATTAAGATCATTGGGAAAATCAACATATGACTCATGGTGATTACCCATATCATGTAGCATGGTCCTAGTTTCCATATAGGTTTCCCACTGATGGGTTTTCTCTGCAACTTCAGCTAGAAATGACCATGCATCGTCCACAGTTTTATCAATGAACTCACCATTACACATAGATTCAACCAAGGCTCGAGACTTAAAGTCTAGTCCCTCATAAAGAATGGCGACCAGTCTCCACTTCTCAAGGCCATGGTGAGGACACTCAAACAACAAATCATTAAACCGTTCAAAATAATGAAAAAGTGTCTCTCCATCTAACTGGACAAAACAATTAATACTTTGACGAATATAGATGGTCCTATGATGGGGAAAGAACTTTTTGACAAATTGATTTGTGAGTTGGTCCCAAGTGGTGATTGACTGCGGTCTCAGACTGTAAAACCATGTTTTAGCCCTTTCCTTTAAAGAAAATGTAAACAAACGCAATTTCAAAGAGTCTTCAGACATATAGTCAGGTTGTATAGCCCGGAAAATTTGTTCAAACTCTCTTACATGATTATAGGTATTCTCAGAATCGAACCCTCGAAATATAGGAAGTATTTGTATCATGCTTGCGTTTAGTTCAAACGGGCCATCAGTCTGGGGTAAGACGATACATGATAACTGACTTATTCTGTTAGAGTACATGTATTCATGGAGACTACGGGGTTTGTTCACATACTCGCCCATTGTTTTCAGAAAAATTTGGTTTTGATGGGTTTTGAAAATTTTTGGATTTGTTGGGTTTTGAAAAGAAAATTTGGTTTGAATGTGGGAGAAAATTTTTGGTTATTGGGAGCAAATTTGGTTTTAAAATTGGGAGCAAGCCCACATTGGTGGGAGAATGCACAGCCCACTAGGCAGTTTGGACGAAGCCCAGCAGAGAAGTTTTAGTTGGGTTTTGAGGCCCACAATTCAGTTTAGGACAGGCCCAAAATTCAGTTTTAGAGCCCACAGTTCAGTTTAAATCAAAATTACAAGCCCATGATACAATTTAAACAAGCCCACAGTTTACAATTCAGTTGGTTTTACACTTTAGTTTGGATGAAGTTGAGCCCAAAGTTTAGGCTTACCCCTTTTTAGCCATTGCACAAACCAGTTGGGTCTTTGTTTTTGGCAAACCAATGCAGCACCACAATTCAGAATTTCTTCAGCTCTTTTCTTCACAGCACCACACCACTTGTTTGAGGCACTAGAACAGTTTTGTTCTGCGTGGTTTTCAGAAGAGAGAACTAGTTCTCACAGCAGCAAATTTCATGCATTCAAGATGACACTGTTAACTCAGCATACAACTCAGGCATTCACAGCATCAAATTTCAGCAAATTTCACAGTTGACAGCACTACACCACATTCACAACAACAGATTTCAGGCATTCAAGATGACAGCAGCACATTCAAGCATTCACAGTATGTTAAACTTCACAGTTGCACTTGTTATAGAACCAAAAATGAGCCAATGGTCAATATGCAGACTTAATTCTCAAGTACTCCAAGCAAATGCAGTAACAGATGCATTTGTGGCAAGGCCGAGACTGGGAAGCAGGCAGTTACAGGGCAGGCAAAGCTACAGACAATGAAAAAATGAGCAAAGCCGCAGATAATGGGCAAAGCCACAGATGCAGTGATGCTTTGCAGGTATGCAGGTGACAGAACAAAGAGAAAGCTAACACATATATACACAAGGTTACTATTTGCTAAGTATGCAAATGAGGAAGACTATGTTACATGGCAGACTAAGCTAACACATGAAAGGCTAAGCTAACATATATATACAAACAGTAAGCCAAGATGAAGTGGAATGCAGGGAAAATGAAAGTGCAGTGAAAATGAAAATGCAGTGACGCTAAGTTAACAACTACAAAATGGCAGATAAACTACAGCTAAGATGAAGTGGAATGATGATGTTATTAAACTATTACAAAATGGCAGATCAAATAAACTAGTCACATCTAACACTATTAACAACAGAAAAACCAAAAATCTAACACATATATACAAGCAGTATATTAAAAATCAGTAAAGTGGAAGAAAAGAAACAATCACACCTCTACCGAGTCCCCGGCAGCGGCGCCAAAAACTTGGTAGGACTTGAAAGAAGCCTACGACTATGTATAACTGCAAGTGCACAGTGTCGATATGCAACACAGGGCAAGCACAGTTCGATCCTCAGGAACAAGGTGGGTGTAAAGCTGAAACTATGGTCTCACTTAAATTGATTCTAAACAAGAAAGAGTAACCAAAATGGGGGATGTTTTGATGTGTCGATACGACAAGGTGTTGGTGAGGATTACAACAGAAAATAAATAAAAGTAAAAGATGCAAATAACACAGGGAGTAAACACTGAGAATGAAGGTACTAGGATTGTCGAATCCACCATTAACTCATACTATGTATTCAACTGATTATGATACTCTTGTCCTTTTAACAGATAAGGTAGAGGTGTCAAGTCTATTACTTACCTAAGGTGTTTCACCAATGGAAGATTCAATCACAACTAAAATATCAATCAGGAGCACTAACTGTCTAATTAAGCACAACTAGTCAAGGGATTAACAATAGTCTCTAAATCATGAGTTGTGGTATAATCACATAGTTTTATCCTAACTACAATGCATACATGGCATGCACTGTGAGAGCAAAATGTCACAAACCAAGATTGAAATTTTTCTAGAACAATTTAAGAATTCAAGAATCACACAAACAGCATAAATAACATAGTACAAAGCTATGGTTTCATCTCAACCTTAGCTTAGTGAACTAAAACATGATCAAATTATACTACTGGATGAAACCGATGAAATAGTAAAATTACAGAACACTAAGAGCTTGGTGCTCCGGCTATCCCGGGAATACCCCCAACATTACACAAACCATGTTCTATTTATAATGCAGAATCCCCAAATTTCTAAACCCTAATTTTTGAAAACCTAAAATTTGATTTGGGGATTTTCAATTTGACGTACCCTCTTGCGATTTCACCTCGACCCATACCTTCTTCTGTTCTTCCCACTTGTTCTGCTGCTTTTGCTGCTCTTCTTTGTGAACTGTGAACCCTATCTCGAGTATTCTCATCAACTCCACACCCTAGGTCAGTGGGATGTGAATTTGATGAAACACCTAGGCTAGGTAGAGAGATGGTGGAGTTGTCGGGTGGTCGTGATGGTGGTGTGGTTCGAGGTCTGGTGGTGGCAGTGATGGCAGAAGATGGTGGTGGCGGAAGTTGCAAGTGATAGGGAAGAGAGGAATTTTGGGAGAAGAGGAGAAGAGGTCGATGAAGAATGGTTTAGGGGCTGTTTGGTTTGTGGTGTAGGTGTTTGGCGTTTGGGTGTTGAGCGGGAGTAGCGAACTTTGATGCACAGCGAGTAAAGAGCGTTGGATGATCCCATATATATTGAATCGAACGGATACGATGGAGAGGTATGTAGCGACCGTTGGATTATGAGATACAACAAAACTGACGGCTTCAGATGGAGTTAGGTACTATGGTGTTTGACAGGAGCTTCGGATTTTGATGCACAATGATGAGGTGGCCGTTGAATGATGAGGTGGATCCAATCTGACGGCTCTCATGGAAATGGGTATGGATAATGGAAATGGATTTGGGTAAGGGTTTTGGGCCTTGGGTATGCCAAGCCCATATCTTCTTTAAGAACAATTCTTCCTCTTCAAGCCCACTTTTAATTGATCCGGCTCTTGCAAACATCAATCTTCGCTGCCTTTCTGCGGGAGTATTTGCCGTTTCTTTGCTCTTTTTGCTCCGTGAGTTAACCAGGCTTTATTTAGTACCTAAAAATGCAAAATTAATTGAGAAAAGTATTTATTCTTGAAAACAACGAAAACACAGAATATGGGATAAAATGGAGCGTTAGTGCACAAATGATGAGTTAAATGCCAATAAAAAGGTGCAAATATATACAATATTTGGCACTCATCATGTAGCGGCTTAATCAAGTGTGTATTCAATCTGGACTAGGTCCCGGGGTTTTTCTGCATTTGCGGTTTCCTCGTTAACAAAACTTCTGGTGTCTGTGTTATTTTTTCCCCGCATTATATTTTTTATATAATTGAAATAATACAGGTTGTGCGTTAAAGATCATCAATTGGAAATCCAACCTTTGGTTGTTGATTGATATTGATTGATCCTTTGACATTGGTCTTTGGTACCGTCCAAGTTATGTATCTTTGATAAAGACTCGCAGATTTCCATTTGCTTGAGTAAAGATCAAATCGAGAGATTGAGATATAGACTCTTTGATATATCTTTTTATTGATTGACTCTAACTGTCTAGTTGATTCTCATAAAAAGTGTATTGGAGTTTGTCCATACAGATTGCTAAGCGAAATATTGGGTGGTGTTGTTAGACCCCCGCTTTTTCACTTTTAAATTCCGCATTATAATTGTTTTATTATAATTAAAGTAAATTGCACTTTGTATGTTAACAGGGAACTTGATATTGATCCCATTGGGCTCGGTTATTTCCGTACCTTTTATCAAGTGATCACTTTGTTGTTGTATTATCTCGATTCCATATCCATAGACAATCACACAAAGTGTATTGGTTTTCTCCACTTGCCTTTGATATTTAATTCACGAGTTAGACCAGTTGGAACTAACCCTATATCAAGTGGACACTGTGTTGAAATATTCCTTGACTGATTGTATCTCCAAGAGGTTTATACACGGTGGGTTTTTTATAGGTTGTGATCAAAATAAAAGATTGTGGTGTATTTGGGTACCCTCGTCTTTTCAATTGGTATCAGAGCAGGCAAACACGAAAAAAATCTAACAATGTATATTTAGTGCGATCCAACCTATAAGAATTGAATCAGATGAACGATTTGGATTAACGTTTTAAAGATTTTAGATGGTCTTAAAGAAGACTCTGAAGAATATTTCTCTGCTCTTGTTAAGATGAAAGATGAAGAGATTGAACAGAACCGGTCACATAATGACAAGATCAGTAATATCATGATTGATAGAGAACTGGTGAAAAACATAGAAGATTCTAGAATGAGAGATTCTAAAAAATGTTCAATTCTTTCATCCAGACATTTTGATCAGTCGAATAAGAGACAAACCGGGAACCGTTTTCAAAAAGGATGGAATTGTTTAAATCAGAAGATTTGTTTTACAAAACGTCTGATTAATAATGTTAAGAAACTTTATAAGAACTTAACAAATCATCCTAAATCCGGTGAACAATGTCTTGGAGAATTTGCACTTAAAACAATTTCACCATTCCAATGGTTTCTATATAGTGGGTGTAGTAGGCACATGAAAGGTGACCTTTATTGGTTCACAAAAACAGAAGACTACAAAGGAGGATCAGTAACCTTCGGTGATGGAAGCAGCTAACTTATTAGCAAAAAGGGTACTATCAAACTTCCAGGTATTCCCGAAATCCATGATGTTGTTTATGTTAAAGGAAGGAAAGCAAATATTTTGTCAGTTAGTCAAATTTGTGATATAGGCCGCAAAGTTAGCTTCAACATGAGAGGTTGTGATATTGAAGATAAGTCCGGAAAAATAATTTTTCGAGGACGTATAAGTATGAATAATTGTTATCTCCTTGATATACAATCCAATTTATATTGTAACTTGACTAAGGTTGAGTCAACTCATTTGTGGCATGAACGCTTTGGTCATATCAACTACATAATGCTAGGAAATTTCATTAATCGTGAACTTGTCAAAGGCGTTCCAAAAATAAATACTAAAGTAGAAGGTATTTGTGGTGCATGTCAGAAGGGTAAGCAAGGAAAAATTCAACACAAACTTTCTCGAGACATAGCCACTCGTGCTCCACTCGATCTAATTCATATGGATCTATTTGGTCCAATCCAACAAGCAATTGTTTAAGGAAATAAGTATGCTTTAGTAATGGTAGATGACTACACACGTTTCACATGGGTTGCTTTTCTGAAGCACAAGAATGACACTCTTGAGGAGTTCAAAATCATTGTGAATAGAATTCAAAATGAACAAGGTCGCAAGCTTAAGAAGATAAGAAGCGATCGTAGTACAGAATTCAAGGATACAAAAGTATATGAATACTGCAATAGTCTTGGAATTACTCATCAATTCTCTTCTCCTATTACACCTTAGGAAAATGGTGTGGCTGAGAGAAAGAATAGAAATATTTAAGAAATGGCAAGAGTAATGCTTCACAATAAAAACCTACCATTAACCTTCTGGGGGGGAAGCTGTATTTACAGCTTGTTATCTTATAAACAGAGTTTATCTATGATCCAAAACTCTAAATACCCCATATGAATTATGGTATGGAAGACAACCCAATCTAAGATAATTAAGGGTTTTCGCAAGCAAATGCTATATTCTCAAAGACAGAGAACATAGAGGAAAATTTGATTCCAAAAGTGATGAAGGAATTTTTCTTGGGCATGCTTCTGACAGTCGTGCCTTCAGGGTATACAATCTCAGAACCAAAGTCATGATGGAATCAATTAACGTGGTTATTGATGACATTATCGATTTTTTTTCAAGACAGTCACACTGCAGCAGAGCTTCCTCCCCCTGAAACTGTTGTTAAAGAAAAACAGACTGAAGTCGAACCATCAATTGTTCCTTTAATTAGTGACACGGATGATAAATATGATAATGAAAGTATTGTTGAACAACCCAATGGTACTGAAAATATTGTCCAAAAACCTGCTAAGTGGTTATATCAAAGACACTCTTCTGAAGACATCATTGGAGATGCCAATGCTAGAGTTATGACTCGAAGAGAACTTAAGAATGTCTGTCACTATTCATGTTTTCTATCTTCAACAGAACCAAAAAATATTGAGGAAGCACTTAGTGAACCTGCTTGGGTAAACTCAATGCATGGGGAACTTAACCAGTTTAAAAGACAAGAAGTGAGGGAACTTGTTCCTAAGACGACAGGAGTAAACATCGTTGGAACAAAGTGGATCTACAAGAACAAATCAGACGAATTCGAAACAATTGTCAGAAACAAATCCAGACTCGTTTCTCAAGGATATTCTCAAATTGAAGGATGACAACACAACGAGGGAGAGTTCTATATAAACTTGAGCTTAATGACATATCTTTTTGGGGTGAAGAGGATGCGTAACTTCAGGTAACGAATTTATTAGTTAATCGTTTTCCTGTTTAAGAAAAGCCTGATTTTATTACATATATTTATTGCTTTTGATTAACAAAATTTAGGCACAATTGATGTTTTATTCCATTGCTTGTGTATGGATATGTGTGATTCAATTGTTTCCGGTTAAGAAAAACTATTGTTATCTTGCTTTATGGTTTGGTATCAATTGTTTAGGCTTACGAAATTTCGGTGCAATTGCAGTACTTTAATGTCTATGTTGTTTCAATTGCTTCCGGTTGAGGTAAATAATTATGCAAGTTGATTTATTTGGTTTGTGTTAATTGTTTATGGCTTAACAAAAGCAAAGGTTTTCGGGATGAATTGTTTAGTCCAATTCGATTTTGGATAAGAGAAACTAAGTTAATTCTGATCTTAGTTAGACTTATCAAAGTGGAGGTTTCGGTTATTCAAGTCTAATCGAATGCCTTAACAAGAAATTTTAGTTAACTACCTAGTACTTTTCTTGTTTAAAAGTGAAAGATCTAAGTTATTAATGAGAATAATTAGAACCTGATGAGAAAAATAGAGTTGATTTTGATCTTATCGAACAAGCGATTGTATTTGTACAATCGGTTTAGCAAAGGAACTAAGGTGCTTAGTTGATTTTTGGTTTGCTAAACTATTAGGGAAAATTTCTTTGAGAAATTATTTCCTTGGTAACATATCAAAACAAAATTACTTTGTAGTTTCGGTTTTGATATTGGTTATCAAAAATGGTGTGTGGAACCCTCGTGCTTAACTCTTATAGGTTTTGCAAGTCTCTTTGTAAGATTTGTAAGATCCTTTCGGTTTGTCCTTTATTTGCTCGTACCTTTGTCATTTTGTGACAAAATGGGGGAGAAATATATGGAGTAAACAAGTGATATTGATATTGATTTGTATTGATTTGGTATCACTAAGGGAAAGACTAATGGTGCTTAAACGTTATATCTAACCCAAGAGTAAAGCATAGACTAAGGGGGAGTAACATATCATATGATGATGGAAATAACAAAGACGTGCGGATTGAAAATCTACCTATCTTACCTTTAGGGGGAGTATTAGCTTTGTTATTATAATGTCAACAACGTCATTTATGACTTGAATGTATACAGGTTATTGCGTTGTTGAATTTGGGAATCAAGCGTATGTGTAATGAATTCTTGTAATTTTTTTATCCATATGATGTAAGAGTTTTGTCACTAAAATTGACAAAGGGGGATATTGTTAGAGCATAGCTCGGTTGAACCCACCAAGCGTTAGTATGTCAAGTTTGGTTGTCATATTTTAGTGAACCAAAACTCATTTAAAGAGTCGCTTGATTATATACTAGAGTCAACTTCGTATAGGTTAGCTTGAAAGTATTAGGATAAGAGACATTACAAGTATTACGTGAAGACTTGAAGAATGTGAAGAAGTAAGGAGCTACAATGACGACATCATCCTTCCACTTGAGGTTAGTAATATTTTACTTGAACTGTTTCATTCCCTAATATATCTTTCAAATCGTGCATATTGAAAACATAACTGTGAAGCTGTGAATGATTATACTCTAGTTAGACATAGTATTAAGAAATACAATACTAAGTATAACATCTATCCTTTGAACTTCGTATAGGGGGTATATAATGATAATGAGAAATAGGGGGACTTCCAGATGGGGAAGGATTTTGTATTACGCTAAACTGTAAAGTTCTTTTTGTTTAGTCTGTTGTGATGCCAACTCCTCAGTTCATTAGTTTCCTTAGTTATTCATGCTTAGTTAGTTGAGTGGTTTCCTAGTTTAGTTAGATTTCTTTAAAATGTTAGACACGTTAAGTTATTTTCTTGTTATTCAAGTTTGCTTAGTTATAAATACTTTTCCCCCGAGTCTATAAAAGATACTTCAATTAATATAAAACTCAGTTCTCTTAATTGTTACAGACACAGAGGTGGCTAATCCCCATAAAAAAGGATTTTTTATCTTAGGGTTTTATCTTATTTTGTTTTGTTTCTGTGTTTTGGTTTAGAACCCTAACACCTGGTACGGAGTAGGTTTGTTCTAGTCACAAATTTCAGCAATTCTTTTTTCTATCATGACGATTGCCGAGTTAACTGATGAGGTTAAAGGTTTAAAAGATGAAATCAAAGAATCAGTCGACGATCTAACTAAACAACGTTTAGAATATATTGAGAAAGCTGAGGTTCAGGAAGGAGTTGCCAGAGCTAATCGTAAAGAAGACATGTCTGCCTTAACAACATCTTTAACAACAGCTTTGACAACATCCTTGTATACAGCTTTGGCAACTGCTATGAAAGACATTATTACTGATGTTCTTGGTACGGGAAGACATGGGAATCACTAATATAATAATAATGGTAATGGTGGTGTTGAAACTACTCCAACTATCCGTACAGGTTTCATCAACCTCAAATTTCTAACGTTTGAAGGTGTCGATCCTGAAGGTTGGATTTTTCAAGCTGACCAATATTTTAGCTTACATGGGATTACTCCAGCTTTTAAGATACCAGTAGTTGCTGCTCGTCTTAAAGGTGATGCCAATTCTTGGTATCGATGGACTAAGAAGTCTCTTACTACACCAACTTGGGAGGAATTTTGTACTTTTCTTGGTAATCGATTTGCAGATCATAAGTTTATCAATCCTCACACTGCCTTAACCAAATTGACTCAAACAGGTACAGTTCGAGAACTAATTTCTGAGTTTGGGAAATTATTAAATTTTGTGCATGATCTTCCAACTCAATACCTCATTAATCTATTTATTTCTGCGTTAAGAGTTGATATTGGCGCTGGTGTGAGTCTGTTTGAACCAAAATCTTTGTCCGAGTCTTTCAAAAAAAAAATTATACAACAAGAAGATACTATTCTTGCAGCTTCTTCTATTGAAAAACATTTTTGTACAACTCAGTCTAGACCGGCAGTAGCTACAAATTCACAACCCATAAAAAAGCATATTACCTCCTGGAACTAAGAGATTATCCTGGGAAGAACAAAAGTAAATGAGAGACAAGGGTCTTTGTTTCAATTGTGATGATTATTATAAGCATGGCCATTTATGTGTAAAACCCAGATTGTTGATCTTAGATATGGCCCCAAATATTACAGACAGTGATGCTCTGCATTTTGATTAAGAGATTCAGCATGTTCCTCCTAATACTACTGACTTGCAGCAGGAACAAGAACTTAAAATTTCTTTGCAATCTTTAATGGGTTCTACTTTTCCCAATACAATGAGAATTCAGGGCTATATCAAGGCTAAACCGCTTACAATTCTAGTGGATTCTGGAGCTACACACAATTTCCTCCATCCAGCAATTGCAAAGCAATGTGGCTATAAGATTGAATCATATTCTTCCTTATGTGTCACAATAGGTGATGCAGGTCAATTACATACTCATGGTTTTTGTCTAAACATACCAGTTAAGTTACACAATTACATTTTTTTTGGTTGATTTTTATCTTTTAGACATCAGCGGTTGTGATGCAGTGTTGGGTGTTCAATGGTTGCATACTTTGGGACTAATATCTTGGGATTTTACCAAATTGACTATGCAGTTAAAAATTAATGAAGAGGATATCATCTTACGTGGAAATAATTTTTCTTCTGTCATGATTATGGATGTTTCTCCCATGCAACGTTTACTATGCAGAGAAACTTATGGTTTTCTTCTTCAACCATCATCATTAAACACTGCTATTAATACTACTTCAGTTGTGCCGCCTATGATTCAAAAATTATTGTCTGAATATGAAGATATTTTCAAGATTCCAAATATTCTTCCACCTGAACGTTTGCATGATCATCATATTCCATTACTTCCTGGTTCTACTCCTGTTAATGTGAGACCATATCGTTATCCATATTTTCAGAAGGATGAGATAGAAAAAATTGTATCTGAATTACAACAAGCTGGTTTCATTCGACCCAGCTCTAGTCCTTATTCTTCTCCCATTTTAATGGTTCGTAAAAAAGATGGTTCCTGGAGAATGTGTGTGGATTATCGAGCCTTAAATAAACTGACTGTCAAAGATATATTTCCTATACCAATGGTGGATGAATTGTTGGATGAGATGCATGGTGCCACCATTTTTTCTAAACTGGATTTTCGTTTTGGTTATCACCAACTTAGAGTACATGAACCTGACATTCCAAAGACAACATTTCGAACTCATGATGGTCATTACGAATTTCGTGTCATGCCTTTTGGTCTTTCAAACGCTCCTGCCACTTTTCAGAGCTTCATGCATCATATTTTCAGGCCTTACTTACGTTCATGCTTGTTTTCTTTGATGATATTTTAATCTACAATAAGAGTCTTGCTGATTATATCAATCACTTATCCTTAGTGTTTGATATGATACGAACTAATAAGTTGTTTGTTAAAGACTCAAAGTGTGCATTTGCTCAAAGTTCTATTGGTAATCTTGGACATGTAATTTCTTCTGAAGGAGTTTCAGTGGAGAATGACAAAATACAATGCATTTTGTCATGGACAATTCCTACCACAATTAAGGCACTACGAGATTTTTTGGATTTAGCTGGCTATTATAGGAAGTTTGTTAGAGATTTTGGAAAAATCAATGCACCATTAACTCAGTTACTCAAGAAATATGCTTTTTTTTGGACTGACAAAGCCACTGCCGTTTTCCAACAACTCCAACAAGCTTTAACTTCAACACCAGTTTTAATACTTCCAGATTTCTCAAAAGATTTTTTGTTGGAATGTGAGGCTTTTGGGAATGGATTAGGTGTTGTTCTGGTGCAAACAAATATGCCAATTGCATATTACAGTAAGCCTTTATCTAGTAAAAATTGAAATCTATCTATCTATCATAAAGAGATGATTGTTGTTGTTTCTGCAGTTCAAAAATGGCGCTCATATTTACTTGAGAGACATTTCATTTATACAGATCATAGAAGCTTAAAGTACTTTTTGGATAAAAAATTATCTTCTATGGAGCAACAGAAGTGGTTATCCAAATTTTTGGGATATGATTATGAGATAATTTTTCGTTAAGGAAAAGAGAATGTTGCAGTTAATGCCCTATCACGTCTTCACAGCTCTGTTTTTCTTCTTTTTGCGCCAATTTTTTCTGGTCTTACTGACATTATTAAAGAGTGTCATGATGACACAGAATTGAGTGCTCTTATTCAACAGTTACGTGACAATGCTTCTTGTAAGATACATTTTTCATATGAGAATGGAGTATTGAGTTACAAAGGTAGAATAGTAGTACCATCATCTTCTACTTGGTGCACTAACCTACTAGAAGAGTTTCATTCCAATCCTATTGGTGGACATTCTGGATTTTTACGTACCTACAAGCGTCTACAACAAAGTTTTTATTGGAAAGGTATGAAAAAAGAGTTAACACTTTTATCTCTCATTGTGACATCTGCCAGCGTAACAAATCTGAAGCAGTAGCTCCTCCATGATTGTTGAGTACTTTACCAATACCTGCTGATATTTGGTTAGACATTTCAATGGATTTCGTTGATGGTTTCCCACCTTCCCATCGGAAAACTTCTATTCTGGTAGTAGTGGATAGATAATCTAAGTATGCACATTTTATTGTCCTCACACATCCTTATTCTGCCAGCTCTGTTGCTGAGATTTTTGTACGTGAAATTTTTCATCGGCATGGCATGCCAAGAAGTATTGTCAGTGATCGTGATCCCATATTCATGAGCAATTTTTGGGAGGCATATTTTGCTTTGCAGAATACCAAATCATGTCGTAGTTCTGCATATATCCAGAATCAGATGGACAAACAGAAGTTACTAGTTGAATTTTAGAATGTTTTTTAAGATGTTTTGCTGGAACAAAACCTAGTGATTGGCCAAGACAGTTACCGTGGGCAGAATGGTGGTATAACACAAGTTTTCATTCTGCAATTCAGATGACTCCATACCAAGCAGTTTATAGTCGTTCACCACTAACAATTTCATCTTACCAAGTTCTACATCTGTCAATGTTGCTGATTCTATTTTGCGAGCAAGAGATCATACTTTGAAGCTTTTGAAGTCACATTTACAAACGAGATTTTGCAGTCAATGGTTTGGTTTTTTTTCGACTACAACCATATAGACAAAACACTGTTGCCACTCAAGCTTATTCTAAGATTTCTCCTAAATTTTATGGACCTTTTCGTGTACTAGAAAAGATTGGTATTGTAGCTTATAAGTTGGACTTACCTATTATAAGTCGTATTCATCCTGTGTTTCATATTTCATAGCTGAAACTGAAACTTGGTTCTTCAGTTGTTGTAGATGCAAATTTTCCGATCACAGTGGATTATGATAAATGGGAACCGGATAAAATTTTGGAACGTGAAATGTTCAAGAGAGGAAATCATGCAGGCACTAAATGGTTAGTTCAGCGGAAAGATCATCCAAGGGAAGAAGCAACTTGAGAAGATGCTGATGAACTACTCTTACGTTTTCCAGATTTTGATGCTTGAGGACAAGTAATTTTCCAGCAGGGTGGGATGTTGCGATGCCAACTCCTCAGTTCACTAATTTCCTTATTTATTCATGCTTAGTTAATTGAGTAGTTTCCCAGCTTAGTTAGATTTCTTTAAACTGTTAGACATGTTAAGTTATTTTCTTGTTAGTCAAGTTTGCTTAGTTATAAATACTTTTCCCCTGAGTCTGTAAAAGATACTTCAATCCATACAAAACTCAGTTCTCTTGATTTAATCCCCATAAAAAGGGATTTTTATCTTAGGGTTATATCTTTCTTTTTTTTTGTTTCTGTGTTTTGGTTTAGAACCCTAACACAGTCAATGAAGTTTTAGCCTTACTAAAAAAAAAAAAAAACTCCATTTGGTGCCCCTTCTGGTTTATAAAAGGGTACTTCCACCTCTATTATAATCATCTTATCTGGTATGTTTTTCTTGAAATTCCATATGATTCCTCTCCACCCATTATGTTATTCTGATACTAAGTCCTATGGGATAAATTGAGCTGCTAGATTAGCAGTTAAGTGTTGCAGTTCAAAAAAAGTGTGGCCTGAAAGTTAACACTGATTCTCTCTTCTAGCATGTGCTCGCAGTTGAACTAGCAGCGAGATTGAAGCGCTGAATGGTTCAACGCCACAATAATCACCTTTAGGCTGAATGGTTCAGCGCTCACAAAAATCACACGGATCACAAAAATCACAAATTTGATATGACGCCTGAAATTGGTTGCGCTGAACCAAACAGCACTGGGCGATGTCCCAACTGACGTGTGCTGCTAATCTAGCTGCTAGATTAGCACCCATAGGACTAAGCCTAAAGATAACCATCTCCACGGGTCACCATGTAAGTACTTAAAAAAATTGTACAATCAACTGCTGGCTCTCCGGGATGGAAGTCAATTAATTACTCGGAAGTTGCAACGCAAGTCTAATTTTGTACCTACTAACACTGCAACTGCAGAATCAGCAAAGAAGGACTTCGTGAAATGGTGATAGTAACTTTCTCCAGTAAAGTTTGTCTAATCCAGGTAAAGTTTCTCCACAACAAAATGGACCATAATCCAGGAAATGCAATCCTTTCCTAGGGTTTAACTGTTTTGAAATGCTTACTTGATTATGTGGAAGAATAAACTCTAACATTCCTCTATGAATATATCTCCGTGCTGCCTTCTCTGATATGATATAATCAGAACCTGCATATCTTGTTTTTACTTTCACATTTTGCAAGAGTAATATTGCTTGTGTTGCAGGCATCACCTACAGATGGAGCTTTTGTTTGAACAATACCTCAGTGGATATAAATTGGAGTGCAGCACCACTTGTCAGGCAATACAACTATGGGAATTGGGGAGTAAGGTGTGCTATATTGGTGTGGTTCATCTGAAAAGCAAGATGCTCCAAAAGAAAAGAAAAAATCTTAACTTCTCCTGATCCTAAACACACAGCAACTGAAATTGCAAGATTGCTAATAGGGTCCTTATCTTGTAATTATATTAGAAATGATCTACACATGACAGCCTACCATATGGAACTCCAGTCAAACCGATAAATGGGTTCAGCCTACTATATGGAACTCCAGTCAAACCGATAAATGGGTTCTCAGAATATGATTTTGATAACTCCTACCAAACTAGTTAAAAGTGAAGGCATTGGCGTAGTCAAGCGAGATGTTGGTGGTTGTTTCAGGGCTTAAAAGATAAAACCAAGTCAAACGAGATGGTGGCTGTTTCAGGGCTTTAAAGATAAAATCAAATGATGCCGTTAAGTGCAGAGAGCTGGAGAGGAAAGCAGATCAAGAGGTCATAAAGTGAGCAAAGGAAATGCAACTGCAAAAGGTGGAGACTGGAGGAGATGCTTTAAACATACCAAGTTTTTTTACAACTCAAGCTTAAACTGCAGGGCAGTACCAACTCCTTCAGGAAGCTCTTAACATTGTTGAGACTTGTTCTACCTCTAGTTATCCTTTTTCTTTTGGTAAGCACTTGGGCAACCAGGTGGCACATTAACTAGCCTCCAAAGAGAATTCATGGTAATCCTGTCATGAGATGTCTGAAGCACCAACTTGCCTATTTGCTTGTGTTTCTAAGATCAAATTCTTATGTAAGTAAGCTTTATGTCCAACTTTCTTTCTTATATATAAGTCTTGTTTACCCCAAAACAAAAAGATCGCTACGAGATTTATCGAAGAGAGTAGCAATAGTTTGCTCATGGGACCTGTAATCCAAAGCTGAATTTCAAGCGACACGCATAATGATAGCCGGAACTAGGCGCCAATATTTGAGAACAGCGATCATAATTTTTCTTCTGCTATTTTAATGCCCAATTGCTAGCATAAACAAGAGAAATAACCAATTTCGTCAAACCTATGTTTCAAAATGGTCATTTACCATAACCCTTATTATGGTTTAAAAAAAGAAGAAAACAATTAGAAAAAAAAAAAGAAACAAACATTATAACAAGAACGAATATGTAATTTATAAATTCGAGCAACAAGAACGAGTATGTAATTTATGTAAGGAAGCAGCTGTAGCAGTTACTTTAACAAAACAAATTCGAGCAACAACATTTATTATATCGGGGCCAAGGTAAATGTGTGAGCAAGTTTAGAAGTGATCAGCCAACTTTGACACTAGCTGGAATTCAACTGTGCTAGCTGACAGTTGCACTCAAGCAAAACATTCTCACAAAAGTTAGATTTGTAGAGACGATAACAAGAAGGCCGAAGTTTCCATTTTCCTAATTACTAGCTAACAAATGATCCAAGTCATAATTCTAATTTTGTATCAATAGAAGCACCGTCTGGATCGAATTCTAACGTCCTACAAACTTCAAAATCAGTCCCTACAGGTAAATGATCGCTCGGGTGATGGTAGTTTGGTAGTCCACCAACTACATCAGCCGACTGAGGACTGGCAGGAAGGTCAAGGTAGCTAACCGGTTTTAGGTGCCCAGAGGGGGAAAAGAATATGTAATCGAGAGTACCAGTGAAACCCGGCGTGCAGTTTGTAAACAGTGGTTCACCTCCAATAGAAGCGTAAACACTCTGCAAGGAAATTGGTCGCTCTTCAGTATTTTCTACCATCGGGATCACAGTAGAATTCCCTGAGATAAGGTATTCGTATACCTGGAAAAACAGCAGCGGAAGTTAAGGTAGAATCCTAAGAAATCAATCTATCTAAACAGTTTTTATTAAATACATTCATTTGTTTGAAGGTGGAATGATTCTTCTTGTTCATAATAAACTATCCAGTCTCGACCTTTACATATCAGCTAGGTGTCAAGATATGGATAATAGGGTCCTTCTTTTCAGTTTCAACCAAGGAGAAAGACCAAAAATGAC
This sequence comes from Papaver somniferum, assembly GCF_003573695.1. Taxonomy (NCBI): domain Eukaryota; kingdom Viridiplantae; phylum Streptophyta; class Magnoliopsida; order Ranunculales; family Papaveraceae; genus Papaver; species Papaver somniferum. The sequence continues at coordinate 68,114,739 of NC_039364.1, read as the reverse complement.
AAACCAATCTATTACTATTTCCGCACAGCAATCGTTTAAAATGAGAAATCCCACTCCTTTGTAATTTATAAGATCTGTACAAGCAATAGATTACCCATCTGGGTTTAATTTCGAGCTTAGTGAGTGTGAGACTCATCAGTTCTTTCTTATTCTTATCTATTTTTCAAGTTTAGGTTAGGACTGAAGTTATGACTGTAAAAAACGCCAAATTAATTTCCAGTATCCTACTGAAAATCTAGACATCTATTACTTACAGAAAAATTAGACCGTAAGTTCAGTAATAACTTGAGTAACAATGAAGACTAACCTTATCTCCAGGTGTAGAGTTGAAGTCGCCACATAAAACAACAGAAGATGTGCAACCGAATTTGTTTGAAGCAACCTCTTTAAACCGAGCCAACCGTGATAGAAGATATTTTACTTGTGCAAGCTTCACATCAGTCCATTCAGGATCCCTGCCGTCACAAATTTTCAATATTCTAAACTGAATATCTAAATAAACTAAATACGAACTTAAAAGCAGCAATCCATGAGATTTTATGAACATAAAGTGTCTGTGCAACTATCTACTGTGTGTTGGCCGGTTACCTAGTAATTCAATGGCAGTTATGGGATTCTTAGCGAGACAAACCAAAATGTATTCAATAATAATATATAAATGACATCACACAGGCCATCTTTACCAGTAAATATGTGTATTTGCCAAAATAATCAGATGTTGCTGAAGATCCTTAAGTTTAAATGCTCCCATTATCCCCACACAGTCACGTTTTAACCTTACACGGGGATCATTAGGATCTCCACGGTCACCAAAATCTTCCTTGGATGCTAAAAAGGATTTTTGTAAATATCATAAACCATTTAGCTACGAGAATAATAAACATAAATCGGGCAGAGGAAAATCATACACATGCACATATATGATCTTATCCAGAAATCGCAAATTGTAGCTTTCAAGAAATAGATTACAGAAAGTACAACTCAAACAGTACAGCGCATGCTTCACTAGAACAGGGAGTAAAGAAAGTGTAACTCGTAATGTAACATCTATTAAGCATCACATGGTGATCATCAGACTTACAAATAGATACCGCTTTATTTTGAACAGACTCTACAAGATCGTTGTAGTCTATTGTGTCCTCCAAGACCAATTCTGCACTGAATAAGATAAGATAGCAGAAAGTGAGTTCCAAGAAGGTAAAAGGAATGAAAGTTAAAAAACAGTTTGTTTGTTTTTCCGAATATATCGCAGAGAAATCCATAGAACTGCAGTTGTGATTGCAGTTTTCTGTTACATTGATCTCATTTTGTTCTTCTGTACATTCTCATGGAAACAGATATATAGGATTTCAACCCCTGATATACTTTAAGTTCTACAGAAGGAACGAATTGAAAGACTTCAGAATAGGCTACACGAAGAGATAGACTAAAAGGCTAAGATACCTATTGCACTTGTAGAAGATTGCACAACCGTCGCGCTTCTTTCCACTTCTCTGAATATATATACTCGAGTATCCAAGACTTTCAACATTTTCTTTGTAGAAGCTGTCGTACTCGTCTAGTTCCTGGAATGATCAATGACTGTCTTAGTAAAGATGGTAGCATCAAATCAAACTAATTGCAAAATAATGAAAAGCCCAATTCCAATGAGTTGAAAAAAAAAAAAAAAGAGAGAGAGAGAGAGAAACTCATATTTGAAAATATGGTAAATAATTTAATTCTCTTTGAAATAGAAAAAAGAAGAAGCAGTGACGACCTGTAAGCATAAGAAATCAGACTCGAGGCTTTTAAGAGTTGACAAAACTGCTTCGGATCGTGCCTTAAACCTACAAAAGAGATAGACAAGTAACAAGCTTAAAATAAGAAGAAAAACAGATCGAAAATAAACGACGAAGTACTCAGTATCACAACTTTGATTACCTAAGGCAGGGCTTCGGAGAGTGTGGAAAGTAAGAACTCTTCACATAACACTGGATATAAAAATGCGCTGACAGCATTAATTTTCATATAGTAAAACATAGAATTGGCGGATTCCAACTCAGAGAACAAGTAAACGCGAATATCATGAAATTTCTTAATTCATTATAAATCCTAAAAATATTCATATTTTTTTACTGCCTGTCAAATAAGTTGTTGCATCAAGTAATTTAACAAGATAATAGTAAATACATAACAAGAGTTCCATATCGGACAAAATGAAACCCAAACATGTATATAGTGCACGACTTAACTTAAACACGTTATGGTGATGCTATTTAAAAGGAAACTATCCTACAGATATTTGCAATGCCCACATACAGACATTTGGATCCAAGACTTTGTACCAGTACCAGATAGCGACACAGGCATACAGGCCATCTTTACATGGCAGTGGATGAATTTCATGGTCAGAATCAAGGATGAACAATACAGGTCCCCGTTCATTGTTAAGGAAATCACCAGTTAAACCAACAAGGATAAACGATATTCAAAGTTCTTAAGAAGATTTTGTTATTACCTGGCCCAAGATATTGTATGACACAATACGGAATCTCAAACCTGAAATACAATAATTATAAAACAAGCATTAACTACTTAGTTTATGAAGAACCATTTATTAACTACTTAGTTTATGAAGAACCATTTATAGAATATAGACCTAACGAATGTAACAATAAATCATATATACCATCACTTGTACTTCTTGAAAGACTTCCTTGGTCTTCTTTATCGACAACGGGAATGAAGTTAGGAAAAATTGGTTCAGTCACTGTGCTACTGCTGCTCATCCTAACTCTACTACAGACCAAAAAAAAAGAAAAAAAAATCCTTAATAAGTAGGAAGATGTGGTATACAACTACAAGTTCAATTAAACCTCGAATGTCTGAAAAATAAAAACCTAGATAAAAGATTATTAGAGTACCTTCTTAAATTGGAAGAGTGAAAATCAAGTTTCAAATTGGAGAAGAGAAATTGTTTCTTCGATATCGTTGGTCTTACAAATCTGAGCGGCAAATTTAACGTAGAAGTTATAATGCGGAAGGTATGCATTCTTTTTTAGAATAAGCGAAATTGGAAAACTGTTTGCTACCTAGGAAGAGAAGAAGGGTACTTCAGGGTTTTTGTGGTCACAGATTTCCTAACTCCTTTAAAACCTGTTTTAAAAGCGTCCATAGTTGTAGACCGGATAAATTTTTGATGGGTGCCCTTTTTTTTTTTTTTTTTTTCTATGAGGACATGGGGACAAATCAGATGTTGACATGTGTGTTTACAATTAATTGATTCTCACATAGTGAAAAAAAAACTGTAGAGGATGTTGGTTATCTTGACTAGTTCATCACCTATGATGCACGGGTCTGCTTCTTATTGTTATGGAAAAGTCTATGGTAACGCAACTTTGCATATTTTTACTACGTTGTATAGACAGTACTGTGTACAGGGAGACGAATCGCACGTTGTGATCCCTAAATATCTAATCTGTGGAAGTTTGATAAGCAAAACCAAGAGGACAGTTTCTATCACATTATGAGACCGACAATAATCGTATATTGAGGGAGTTGGTTAGTATTGCATCATCTACAACGATGAAGAGAAGCACAACGTGGGTGCACTCGCAGAACATACGTCTACTTTGTGGGAATGGAAGACTAAAAAGAGTTCAAATAGGATTAAGAGGATTTGGAGCTTACTTCATTTATTTAGAAGGAACGAAATGATAGACTCTACAACAACACTTCTAGAAGCAGTAATCGAGTCATTGTAGCTATAAAGTGTTTGTTGTTCAAATATTTTCTATGGTTTATCATTGTCAACTTTGATATGTAATTGTGAAAAACTATTCAATGATGAAAAGAAATATGAATTGTCGTTGATATCATTCATAGGTTTGCCGTAGTAAAAACTCCAAATTTAATAATTACGAATTTACAATTCTGGTGTGAAAACCAAAAAAAATAAAAAAATAAAAAAGTGTAGAATTATGGTAAAAATAAGAAACAAATGCAAGGTAACATAATGTTTGTATGGAATACCCATGAAACCATCATTGTATTCACATCTACTACTGTCAATCCACAAAAAATTTAAAAAAAAAAATTTATATACTACCATGACCAAAGACCAAAGTAGCAGATAAAAACAACCAAATTCAAGCAACTACGTTGTAGAGCAAACCGATTTACGTACATTGTGGCTAACAAAAACCTCAAAAAAATCTTTTCTTGCTATTATATAAAAAAACGAAGGATTTTTTTTTTAGAAAAAGTTAAAATGCTCACCATCATTGAACAATTGATCGAGTCGTTGATTCAAATCCAACTTTTTTTTTTCTCCTTCCTATCATTCATGTACTACCCAGTTAAAAATCAGTAAGATTAATGAAGCACACTTTGTATAAGAGAGTACCAAAACTTTGTAGATTAGAAGAAAAAAAGTCATGTAGCTTAAATATACCAAGATATTACAAACCAGAGAAACACGAAACAATTAAGCCGTCAACGTTCAGTTAAATGATTACAGGTTGAATATTAATCCAAAATATATATTAGGTTAAAATATATTATGTTTTCTTTTTTCATATAGTGACGATCTCCCACTATAGCCTGGGTGCATTTTACTTCTGAAACCATCAACCATGGGTGCAAAAAGAACACCACCATCATTATTTTCATTTCGACCAATTTCATATCCTGCTACTCCCAGCAACACACTGCTACATGCGACGTTAATCGGTCAATGAACAACATCAAGAGAAGCATCACTGACTTGAAAGAGAAACTCAAAAGTTAGATGAGTTCAAAATCACAAAAATGAATTGGCCTAACTGAATATCAAATATATCGGTGGTTATATCTTTTGCCAACAAAAAGTGTATGATCATACACTATGCCGCTTCTGGATTGACAAATTTACCAAAACTACCATTCATACTCACAAAATCAAATCCTTAAAAAGAAAAAAAAAATTGCGTAGCTATTTTCTAATCGGTAGTGTTTTACCTAGAATAGACCATTAGCAACAGAAATTTGAAGACAAGAAAGTTTGATACAGTAAGTTGATTTATACATTTGAGAACCCTCAAAACTTATAGAATTCATGAATTTATGTAGATAGTAACACCATCAAACCACGAAAGTAAAAAAACACCATTAACTTCCCCACAAAAAAAAAGATGTTCAATGGTTGCCCGGTAAATAATGACGACTGATTGCTTAACAATTCTTCATGATGCGGTCTTGCAAAATCTTATGGTAATGGTAATAAAATATATTCATACATGTTGTTCTAAGTACTGGATTTTGCATGATGGTACCAAAATAGTGTGAAAGAGTATACATTAATCATTAGTTTGTAGCTGACCTTAGCATCAGTAGTACCCATAATGACTGGTAACCTGAATTACAAAAATTAGGTTGATTTTGTACTTTTCCCACTTTGATGTGGCCTGCTCACCTGACATGCAAAATAAATGATTCAACCAATTAAAATTGTAAGAGGGTTTTATCTTTGTTATATGTAAGGCTACAATACTCCAACCAACAGATCAAACGAAATGGATTCTCTCGAGAAATTCATGTATTTAATGCCAATATGGTCCGGTATACCTATTCTAGAGAGTATGACCTGCATCATATCTCGTACATTAGGTAAGTTCTCTCATAACTGTGAACATGGTCATATTAAGATATATCGACTTTGTACTACTATCATAGTTTCTGTAGACTTCTTCTTCCCATGGGTTCTAGGAATGAACCTTGTTGAGAATACCATTCATTAGATGAATAGTGAAGAACTCGTTGAGTGGCAAAAATAAGCCATGGTTGTTTCTGCCTGTCTGCTGTTGTAAAACATTTCTCGATGAATTGTACTGCTTCGTCCCCTCTATCCAGATCCGGTCATGTTCAGAGCCACCCATACGACAGCGGAACATACCACATAGTTGACATAGTACCTAAGATACATATAAGCATTTTCAGCAAGGACGTTCTAAAATAAAACATTAACATTTTTGAGATAAAAAAAAAAGTAATTTGCACGATTTTCGGCTGGTGTATCATAAAAGGATCATGAATTTGGTCAATCTGGCCCATGGTTTCCACCAAAATAAAAAAAAATTTAAATAGAAAAAGAAAAAAAATGAAACCCTATTAATCAAAAGATAGGGCATATGTAGTTCTGAATTGAGACATTTACATGCAACGTACAACGGAGGCAATGAGTTCAACCATTTTGGTGAATTGATCACATTGAGAGAGGAAACCATTTGCGTTAGAAAAGTCACCAATTTGAAAGACTACATCATAGTTTACCAAGTCCTCTCCAATTCTAACTTATATTAAAAAAAACACTTAGCATTTTAAAAGCCAATGATTAACAACATGTTACTGACATCCTAAACTTATATATTAATAGTTATTCTGGTGTGGTAGACAATCCTCCATCTAGAAGTATATAATGACTTCCATCAATATAAAACCACGCAAAGGTATAAAGTTGAATGCCCCAATAATCGTTGAAATCTATCTATTATTGATCTATGTTAGCAATCAGTTACCTAAACAAAATCATACTTACGATAGTGCATCATGCAGTTAGACATTGACGGGACAATGTAGTCACCCTTGCTCCAACAATAACTGCAGCAACAAAATGCAAGTGTTTTTCTTAATATAAGTTAGACTGTCAATTCATACATTTGGTCAGTAAAAGGTGTTACAATCCAATTGCAGTGACCAAATTAAAATCATATAGGGATTACCACAATTATTTTTTTTCATATGCGGAGATAATGGGATCTAGGAATCTTACAACTGTGATAAACGATGCTCAATATTAACATTACCTCAGAATCACTGTACTATAGAAAACGACATAACTTTCAAAATACTGGTACCAACAAAACAAAAATGTAAGTTCATTTATTGAAATGCTCAGAAACCAGAAGAATCGGAAACAGATAGACATAAATTAGTGTCTATAATTTCAACCCGATACTACAATTAATCCTTAAAAATGAATATAGAGATACTGAAAGTAGAATGGAATTTACATAGACACATAAAATAGCAAAGGAGTAAAATACGTTGGTAAATTAAGAAAGTTACCAAAAATACTTGGATTACCAAGTTTTGATGTTCACGTGGCAACCTTGAAGCATCATGACTTCCACGGATGAAGAGGATTTAACTCGTCTCTGCATTAAAACAACCAAATCAATATACTTTGCATCAAGCACAACAACGACGACCTCATTAGTTGTTGGTAACAATACTCAAAACACAAATTCTACATAATAAAGTATCAAACTCATTACCTCATCTTTACATGACATAATTGAATGTTGGTTTATCGCCATGCCACTAAAGCAAAGACAAGCACAACCATATCTACAAACCAAAAACCAAACAAATATCTATTATTATTAACAATACAAACCAAAAACCAAACATCGTCTTAAAGATCCGATATTTATTATTGTTAACAATAATTAAAAAACGAATAATAAAAAAGAAAGAAGAAAAAACCCTAGCAGGGAAAAAACTCACCACCAAAACAACGTTACCCAAACCTTGCTCGAGCACTTTATATAGATAGCATGAGCACCAAATTTCCAGAAAAACAAACCCGCAAAATAGGTAAAAGAATATTTAATTTAAAAAATAAAATCGTTATAGTCATAAAAATCTATAAAACTTAGACACCTATATTATCTCCATATCATCATAATTAGTGGTTGGAAAAATTTTAGTATACAAAATCTTGGGTATATTAAGACATAACAAAATTAAAAATCCACCTTATTTAATCAATTTTTTTATTTTATATTTATTTTGTTTTAATTATGGTATAAACAAAATTAAGAAAGCTAACATGGAAATGATGTTTGCTAGTTCGACAATATTGCTTGATTTTTTGTATGAGCCCGTTTTTTTTTTGTTTGCTCAACTTTTTGTAAGCTAAAGTATTTGCTCCCATTTTTCTGTTTAAAATTCTAACGATTACGTAATTTTTTTGTTTTGTCAAACAGGATCAAGAATTAAGCTATTCACAAGAGAGACACGCAGTCCGATCGAAAGGTTAGTACCCACGATCAATTTAATAATTTTTTTAAGTTTCTCATCATAAGAAATGTAATCATAAGGAATAACTTGCTTCAAAAAAAATCAGAAATAACTTATTCGTTAGTTTCAATTGGTTTTAATTGATAGAACGAAGTTGTAATCAGGAAAAGGGAAATTCGAAGAATTGTAACAGGAAATTGGACATTAGACATTTTTAATGTTTTTTTTTTAATTTATTAATCTTATGATCGATGATGCGATTGATTACGTGATTAATTTTGTCATTGATGCATGATTAATTTAGTTTTTGGAAGAAACCGTGAATGCATGATTTAATTATTTTTTTAATATTTTAGAGCATATCTCGGTTGAACCCACCAGGCGTTGGTATGTCAAGTTTGGTTGTCATATTTTAGTGTGTCAAAACTCATCTAAGAGTCGCTTTATTATGTACTAGAGACAACTTCGTTTAGGTTAGACTAGAAAGTCTACTAATGTTGATACATACAAGTATTACTCGAAGACATGAAGAACATGAAGAAGTAATGAGCTATAACGACAACATCATCCTTCCTATTGAGGTTAGTAATATTGACTTGAAATGTTTCATTCCTAACTACTCTTTCAAGTCGTGCTATATTGAAAACATAACTGCGAAGTATTGGATATATATTACTCTAGTAGTGAGACATGATCACATGATCATCGTATTAGGGAATTAGACTACGAAGTATAATTCTTATCTTTTGAACTTCGTAGATATGACATCAACATAATATTATGAATGTTGTTATGATTATGTGAATGGGTAATGGTGAACATTTCATCATAGGAAATAATATTTTACATTTTTTTAAAGGAAGTAAATTCACGAACTTGTTTTATGAATCTAAAGGGAAATCGCTAGGCATATTTGCACGGCTATTCATTGCAAATCTTTAGATTACCAATATGTGTGAGATGGTAGAACCGGTCGTAACTTTGTTATGTATCTTGGTATAACTAATCACAATGCCTGACTTATGATTTGGTATGACTAGTTTTGATTATTTAGTGTAACTGATCCTAAGTAATCACCAGAGATGGTATGATCGATATTTGTAATTGTTGTGACCGATTCTAGTAATTGGTGTGACCGATTCTAGTAATTGGTGTGACCGATCACAGAGTGTTGTCTAATCGATCCTTGTAATTGGTGAACCGGTCCTAGTAATTGGTGTAACCGATCCTGGTAATTGGTGTAACCGATCCTAGTGACTGGTGTGACCGATCACAAGAAATATCATGAGTATATGGTAACTGGTCCTGGTAATTGATGTAACCAATCCTGGTAACTGATGTAACCGATCCTGGTAACTGATGTGACCGATCACAAGTGTTTCCATATTAGGGTATAACCGATCCTAGTGGTTGGTAAAACCTATTGAACCCATGGATGTGATTTGATATTTGATCAATCTGAAAAAAGCGGGGGTCTAACAACCTCACCCAATATTTCTCTTAGCAATCTGTATGGACTAACTCCAATATACGTTCAAGAGAATCAACTAGACACTCAAACTCAATCTTAAGAAAAATTATATCAAAGAGTTATATCTCAATTTCTCGATTCAATCCGCAAACAAACAAATAGGAATTTGCGAGCCTGATTGAATACAAGAGAAATAACTTGAACGATACCAAAAATCAATGTTCAAGGATCAATCAATTTCAATCAACAACCAAAGGTTGGATTTACCAATTGATCGATTCAACGCACAACCTGTGATATTTCAATTATATAACAAAATATAATGCGGAAAAGAAATAACACAGACACCAGAAGTTTTGTTAACGAGGAAACCGCAAATGCAGAAAAACCTCGGGACCTAGTCCAGATTTGAACACCACATTGTATTAAGCCACTACAGACACTAGCCTACTCCAAGTTAACTTCAGTCTGGAATGTAGTTGAGCCCTAATCAATCTCACACAGATCAAGGTACAGTTGGGTTCCTTAGCCTCAAGAACCATGCTGGATTCTGCGACTTGATTCCCTTAGCTGATCTCACCCACAACTAAGAGTTGCTACGACCCAAAGATGAAGACTTGATAAACAAATCTGTATCATACATAAAAGTCTATTGAATAGATAAATCTGTTCCCCACATAAATACCTACGAGTTTTTGTTCCGTCTTTTGATAAATCAAGGTGAACAGGAACCAATTGATAAGCCTGACTTATATTCCCGAAGAACAACCTAGTATTATCAATCACCTCACAATAATCTTAATCGATTAATGAAACAAGATATTGTGGAATCACAAACGATGAGACGAAGATGTTTGTGACTACTTTTCAATCTTGCTTATCGGAGATAAAATCTCGAGCAAATCTTAAAGAAGATAGTACTCAATCACAATAGAAAACAGCAAGATCAGAACACGCAGATACAGAGAAAATAGTTGGGTCTGGATTCACAATCCCAATGAAGTCTTTAAGTCGTTAACCTACAGGGTTTCGTGAAAAACCTAAGGTTAAAGGAGAATCGACTCTAGCTTATGCAACTAGTATCACACAGGAGGTGTGGGGATTAGGTTTCCCAGTTGCTAGAGTTCTCCTTTATATAGATTTCAAATTAGGGCTTGCAATATGAGTTACCTTGGTAACAAAGCATTTAATATTCACCGTTAGATGAAAACCTGATTAGATTCAAACTAATATCTTTCAACCGTTAGATCGAACTTAGCTTGTTATACACAAATTAAATGCAACTTCATTTAGGTTTGAGTAACCGTACCTAAATGTGTACTCTTAGTCGGTTCAACAATAGTTAACCAATGGTTATCCATATGAGCACTTTCATATCAACCTTATTCATATTTAACATAACTAGTTCAAATGATTCAAATGAAACTAGTTAGAGAGTTGTTCAATTGCTCGGATCTCATAGAAGTATACAAGACACAATTGAAGCAAAATCGATTTTGATTTACTCGAATCAATTCATGAACATCATAGCCACGGTTTGCAAAAGATTGCATTCCTTATCATATAAATGTTTTAGTTCAAGAACAAATCGACTTTGCTACTTAAGTATGCAAACGGGTACGCATACCTAAGTAGTCGTACCGAGTTTGGTTACGCCAGTACGCATACGGGTACGCATACCAATTCACACTTCCAAACTCCAGCAGAAATTCACGGAACTCAAACTTTCGTCAGTACGCGTACGGGTACACATGCCTAGGTTCCGGACTTCCAACGACCAACTAATACGTGTACGGGTACGCATACTTAGGTTCCCGGTTTTGGATTTTACACAAATGTGAATATACACTATGTTTATATCCAAACATGGTTACCTGTTCTAAACTCTCATTTCAATCATTGAAACTTTCTTAGAGATGACAATAGTTGTTATCCACAAACTATTAGCATCAAACCGATTTTCAAGTTATTGAAATAATCAATATGACTTTCGTCAAGAGTAAAGATGAACTTGGTTAAATCGAAATCTCACCAACACATATTTCGAGAAATAGATAAGTGAGTTAGACTCGGCTCGAGATAGCAAATGTGTGTAATTGAAGTCTATATAGCAATACGACTTTTGTCTCAAATAAGAGATAAAATAGATAGACTTTTGAGTGATGGATAAGTTCAAGTCTCCACATACCTTTTGTTGATGAAGTTCCACAAGTTCCCTTGAGTATTTCTCCGTCTTCATTCGACGAACGCCGTGGAGTCTAAAGCTCAACTACACTTACTATCCTAATCTGATACTTAGCAAGAAGTAGACTAGAAATCAAGACTTATAGTTTTGAAAACTAAACTTTACAAACAAGCTTGAGATAGCAACGCTTGCGAGTTCGACCGAGCAGTTATCTAACACAATCACATAGTAGTCTTGGAATACAGGTGAACCATTTCTAAACTTGTTTGGAAGTGCGGGATAACCGATTCCAAGAATGTAAATATGAAAGATGGTTTACAGGGAAAAAATGTCAACATACTTTGAACACAAACAATAACTCTTATCATTTATTGTTCAAAGATATTCCTTAGTACTCAAGGAGATCTTGTACCGAAATTAATTGAGAATCTTTTAATTAAGGTTTCTGGTTATATATGCTATTAATGACCAGCAATTAAATGCATATCTCTAGATAATAAAAATTAGTAATGTGCATTTACTAATTGGAGATTTTCTGTTGAGAGATTTCAGAAAAATATTGGACAAGCATTTACTGGAATTATGAAAACCGAATCTTGCCACTCATTGGATATCTTGAGAATATTTTTGGTTCTGGAAATTCCTTGTTGTTTCTGGTGGAGCCGTCTATTCGGAGATGAAAGTACCCTAATGAGGCGAAATATCTTACGACCGCTCATTTAAAGGCTTCCGTGGGATCAAGAAGCTCTACGATTACCGTTGTTGTGGGAAACTAGATAATTATTGTGTTACTAGTTTTTGATTGATTTGATTGACTAATGGTTGTTGAAACTTTGATTGCACCTAGTTTGTTTATTCTTGAGAATCTTCTCTTCTGATATAAGATTCACTCAAACTAGATCGAAGTATCAACGGGATCTTTAGAACTGTTTGTAGATCTAAAGACATGTTGTGACAATCCATTGTTAACAGACTCCGTTCTGTGCGTGATTGATCACAAAAAATCAAGTGGTGTTGTGCAGGTTTAATTGAAGATCATAAAAGACTTTAAGACGAAGAAAATTTCTTGTTGGTTTCTCATATATTTGTGTTGCACAAACGTTGATCGGCCGGGATCCAACTAGAATCAGATTTATTCGATTGATAGTTGCGTGAGATCGGTAACGCCTAATAGTTCTCTTGAGATTTATTTTGATTTTTATAAATCCGAATCTTATTACTCCGGTAATAGATTTTTGGATTGATCTAACCAGGCAAAACAGTTTATTAGGTTAAACGGAAGAGCCTTTGCATATGACTTGAGATATCTTATCTTAAAGAATCAATAGAGTTGTTACCAAACATATTTGTTGTTCCTTTACAGTTTGGAATACGATCCAAAGGAATTGTTCAAGTGCGTGCACTCATCGAAGTCTTAAGCGCAGGGATACTGAGGAAACTAAGTGAACTAGGGGTAATTGCTTGGTATCAACTATACGAAGTTGGTTCAGATTTTGTATAACGGCTTAATTATGAGAGTATCAATTCTGGACTTGGTCACGGTGTTTTTCTGCATTTGCGGTTTCCTCGTTAACAAAATCTTGTTGTGTCATTTACTTTTCCTTTTCGCAATTATAATTGTTGTTATTATAATTTAATGTAAATTACACAAACGTTAACTCCGCTTTACTTGATAGTGATCCTATAGAGTTTGGTAAAGTCCGAACCTATTATCAAGTAATCACACTTTGGTAGTCATATTGTCTCGATCTCGTATCCATAGACAATCACACAAAGTCTGAATACCGATTTGTAGTATCGTCTCGACTTTATCCATAGACAATCACTTTCGGTAAGAGGACTTATAGGTGGATAAATTTAAGATTGTGGTGTATTTGGGTACCCTCGTCTTTTAATTATGAAGTTGCATTTGATTGTGTCGTTTGTTCATCCTGGAACCGTGAAACCTGCTGCTGATAAGATGATCGTTGTCGTATGCGTCAAAAATAATTTCACTTTCTTACTTAACTAAAATAAATGAAGTACTCCCTCCGTTTCAAAAACACAGTCCGGTTTGACTTTGTCAAGATATTAAGGAGACCATAGTAGTTTACATTCCTACCCTTAGTTACTAGCCTGATTTATTTTAATAAAAATGTTAGTATTAAAAACTACCAAAAATTTTTATGAGATTGTAAATAGGAAATAAACAAAAAAAAACTACAACATATTGATTTATGGAAACAATATCAATAAAGTAAAAGAAAAAATATTCTAAATATTGGAGTATAACCTTTATAAGGAAAATAATTTGGAATCATATGTATTGCCTTCGAAAAGAAATGAAGGATATATGTTTCCTTAAATATACAAATTTCATTAATATTTTAGATTAGGTCACATAAAAAAAGAATTTATGAATATAAAAAAACCTAAGGGTATTGTTAGAGAGTTCATTGGAAAAATATGACTATAAACAGAAGCTGGACACATTTTTGAAACAGACCAAAATGGAATAGAGGACGGTCTTTTTGAAACAGAGGGAGTATGTGATAAGAAAGAGTTCGTTTCCACAGAGAGGCAATTGTTGTTATGCAATTTTCAAATTCTTAAGTAACCAAGGGGGATTTTTGTTTATCAATGCAATAAAAATAATTGAAAGCAAAGTAAATAATTGGAATAACAATAGAAGAAGATAGTGGTCACGAGATAGTATCATTCACAAACATGTATTTTCATCAATGACTAGAATTGGTAATTTAATCTCTCATTTATTAAAAGTCCTAGGATATCTTGATCGCAAGTCTATCCCGCTAATTCCCTGATTTCATCACAACCACATTAAAAGATGCATACGTGAATTCTTCCTAGAAAGCAACCTAAAGTATAAAAGCATAATTAAGTTTAACTCCCTAAAAACTTTAAGTTTTATGGAATAAGACTAATCAAAGCAAATGAACGTGTGAAAGTACTAATTCATTTTAACAAAGGTTATGATTCATATGCAATTAAAGAGATGTATCACTACAAGTAATAATGGCACTATGCTACTTGCAATCAGGAATTATCACTTTTTCGTATAATAACCCTAATCTAGCAATAGAGACGAAGACTAATCTAATTGATTCCGGACTCAACCAAACTAGCATTCAAATCATAAAACATTATAAGCAATGAATCATAAGCAATAAAGTTGAGACAAAACTAATTCATTGAACAACATAGCATGTTTGATGAAATCAACTTATTATCCCATAATCAATAATTGTATTTAGCTACTCATAGCTATGGAGTTCATCATAATCAATAATCAAATGAAAAAGATGAAACCAAATGAAAGCAAACCTTAGTCGCCGCTCTCCAATACTTCAAGTAGAAAATTACGTGATGCTTCTTCAAGTTGTAAAAATCCTCCCTTTTATGTTTCTTCTTAGGTCAAGTCTTCAAAGGTCCAATAGATAAGAGTCCACCAAGCCCATATGTGGAGAGAACCCATGTAGAAATTTAGCCCAAAAAGTGTCGCCGGTTTGCTGACGCCATCGCCGGAATCCGATCACCGTTGTCGAGATCCGATCGCTGGACAATATCTCCAGTCACCTGAGTCATTGGAAACTGTCACCAGGAAAGTGTATACCTCCAGCTACTCAACTCCACTTCTCTGCAGTTCAAACATTCACAAAATATCATCTAAGCCAATTCCTTATTCTTGCGAAAACGTACCCAAAAGCGTAACTCCAAACTCATATATCCGGCCGCCAAACCTTAATCTGACTCGTACCCCCTACATGATTCAGTGAAACTTTGCGATTCCCACTTTCCATTCTGAAATCCGGCAACCAGAACTAGTACCACCAGCTCACCATTCTTGCTCAATTTCGCACATTTTCTACAGCTTATCAGTTTTGCAGAACTGACAAGCTAAGTTACCCTATTCTAGCTTCACCAGAACCCTGGCTAGCTCAGCTCCTTCACTGCATTGCATTAAACACTCATACATTGCATTCCTAACATTCATCTACTGCAGACTCAATTCTTCCATTAGCTAACAGTTGCATCAACTGCAACATCGCGTAGCTGCACCTTTTACTTCTCTGTAACATCAACAGCCCACAACCATCTCAGCTGCTTCATTCTATCATCGTCCAACCCAACACCTAAACCTGAACTGTAGTTGTGAATCCACTCTTGTACACCAACTCATTCACAGGTTCACTAAACCATTGAGGACTCATCCTTGTGCATTCTCCGTAGCAACAACATCATCTCCTTATACCCTGCACATCCATTCTACATGGCTCAACTCAATTTATGCAGCTGCATCTTGTTCAAATCCACCAGCTAACTCAGTTGCGACCACTGCAAATTCTGTTCAAAGCCATTCCATAACACCATTGTTGCACTACCAAACTGTCACAACACCACCAATACCAGCGCCTGAACCACCACAGATTCAGTAATGCCACAGCAACCTCAAGGCCCTTAGTAACAACCACCATTCTATGCCATTCAATCACTCCCTGTAGCTCCAGCTGCAAAAATTCATCACAAGCCACTGTAACTGCACCTGCAATTACTCAGCATCTCAATCCCTGCTCTTGACTGCAACACAGACTCAGCCATCACCGGCATCATCTTGCACTACAGCTGCAACATCTGTAAAATCCTAGGCATACATCTATTGCTTCTGCAAAACAACCAATGCACCTGCAAGTATTATTGTATCCTTACAACATCAGCTCTTAATACCACTGCATTCCAGTTTTCTCAGCTGCTCAGCACCAGTTCATCTGTAATTCTAAGCATTCATCTAAACATCCCAAAGTCCACCTGCAAAACTCAAATTCAGTAGCAGCAACATAAACCAAGCCTCCTTGTTTTAACGTCTCATCTGTCTCAATCCCAGAAATTCTTCTTAACCTCCTGTTGCAGCTCAAAACCAACCTGTACCCCTTCTTATCACTCTCTCATTGCTTCCATGTCTTCTACCAGTCGAAGCCACTGCAGCTCCAGTAACTCAATTCGATCAAAACCCAAGTCTCCAATATCTTGTAAACCTTGAATTTCAGTTTCCATCTGCGTAATTTCTTCTTCCCATTTCAAACCCAATTTCTTCAACAGAAACCCTAGTTTCACCATCTCAGATTCAATTCAGTCTTCTTCTCAATCTCTGGATCTTGTCTTCTTACTTCTCAATTGTAATCTGCCCTTATTCTTATCAGTATTCACCAATTCCTCTCGATCTCCTTTACAAATTCAGCTTCATCCTTCATCAACCACGACTCATCATCACCATCAGCAACCCTTCATTTCTCATGAACCCATCTCTCTGATTTTCAGACAATTTTTTCTCTCAATTTCTGAGTCTCTCTTCCCCTCTCTACTGGAACCGCCATCACTCATTTACAGGCAGAGGAGAATAATAATTCTTCTTCACTGAAATTTAGGTTTTGTGTAGGAGTGGGAATGGATATAGCCACCTAGGGGGGGTAGCTAAGAGGTACCCAGATGACTCTGGGCACCCTAAGAGTTGACGCGAGCCACCCGAGAATGATAGCTCCTTTTCCTCCATTGTGCTTCCAATAGCAACTGCACGTGAGAAATGACGCTTTTGCTCTTCTTCGCATTCTTCCACCAACAACAGTTGTCTCTTACTTCTCAGATCCACTTCTTTTCTACAATTTCTATTTATCACTAAAGCTGTCATGCTTTTCAGACAATGAATTTGCATCACTAAAGCCGACATGCTTTTCAGACAAAGATGAAGAAATAAAAGCAAATAATGAGAAATAATCCGCCTCCAACCTTTTGCCCTTTTAAGCGGCGTTTTTTCTTCTTTTGTTCCAAATGACTCCAAAATACCTAAACACTCGAAAGCAAACATAAGATACACAATGTACAATAAAACTTAGCAAAGAAAGCATAAACAATAGATAAATATTAAGGTGTTTTAGGCATCTATCAAATTCCCCCACACTTAGACTTTGCTAGTCCTCGAGCAAATCAAACAAAACTAATTATAAAACATACGTACAACCTCGTCTCGTCGAGGCTACGGTTACTCTTAGCATAAATAACAAGCCTTTAAACCTCTAGGTGTCCGTAGTGGACGAGTTCTATTTTCGTGAAGGTTTACAAGAGGTGTACCTACAAAACCTTTACTTCCAAAATCCAGCTACCTGTGAAAAGTCTAAAAATGACACTAAACATTTTATAATTGGCACACTATCAATGATTACAGGAGGAAGTACCCACTTTCAAACCCAATTCATAAAATAGTAATTAGCTTTATCAGAAAGTTGAACACAACCACAATACTCGGAATCAAATCAACCAAAATCACATGAAAAGATTAAGAAAATGGATATAGAAAGTAGATGGTGGCGGACTGTTGACTAAGGTGAACGGTGTTAGAGCATTGCTCGGTCGAACTCGCATGCGTTGCTATCTCAAGCATGTCTGTCAATGTTAGTGATCAAAACTATAACTCTTGATTTCTAGTCTATTATAGCTAAGTCTCGGACTAGGATAGAAAGTGTAGTTGAGCTCAAGGATTTCATGGCGATTCATCATACAAGTAGAAGAACTACTCAAGGAACCGGTGGAACTTCTCGACAAAAAGGTATGTGAATACTTGAACTTCTCGACCAAGTTTATCTTTACCTAGTGACGAAAGTCATGATATGTTTCAATCGTCTTGAAAATTGCTTTGACGAGAAATGGTGTAACAACTATATAACGTCCTCTAAGAATGTTTCAATGATTGAAATGAGAGTTTAGATTACATAACCAATGATGGACATAAGCATTGTTGTGGAAACACACTTATGTATAAGTCATATTCCTTGAACCAAAGTTTGCGAACTTTGTTGATCAAGAGAAACCAGAAGAATAGCTTGTTGCCAAGTCCGCGAACTGCCGAACTTCTCATCCCAAGAAATTCTGCTGGAGTTCACAAACTAGTTGCGTGAGTATCAGTCCGCGAACCCAATCCGCGAACCGGCGGAAGGTCTCTTGCCGAGATTTTCTGCTGGAGTTTGTAAACTCCGCCGGTTGCTTAAGTCTGCGAACCTAGTGTGCGAACTTAAGAAGGTTATATATCTGAAAATGATTTCTAAACTTAAACTTTAAAAAGACTAAGGAATGCAGTTTGCAAACCGTGGCTATAAAAGTTCATGAACCGATTCAAGTGAATCAAATCATCTTTGCTTCAATTGTGTCTTGTGTAGTCACATAAGATTTCCTCGCAATTGATCAACTCTCTAACTAGTTCATTTGAGTCATTTGAACTAGTTATGGTGAAGAAGAACATGGTTGATATGAAATGTTCATATGGCTAACCTTTTGGTTAACTATTGTTGAACCAACAATGTACACTTTTGGGTACGGTTAACAAACCTAGAAGCGTGCAGTTCATTTGTGTATAACAAGCTAAGTTTTCAATCTAGCGGTTGAGAAATATTAGCTTGAATCTAAATCAGGTTTTCATCTAACGGTGAATATTGATTGCTTTGTTACCAAGGCAAAACCACTGATTTGAAAGACTATATAAAGGAGACATCTAGTATTATGCAAAAATAATCCCCACACCTTACCTGTGATACTAGTTTGCGTACTAGATTCGGTTCTCCTTTAACATTTGGCTTTCTTCTTCTAAAACCAGGTTAATGACTTAAACACTTCATTGGGATTGTGAAGCCAGACTGATACTACTTTTATCGTAGTTATGTGATCTGATCTTGCATCTTCTATCGTACGAGTACAATCAGATTGATTGGCTTGAGATTTGATATCTCCGATAGGAAAGATATAAAAATTAATCACAAACATCTTGATGTCTCATTGTTTGTGATTCCACAACATCTTGTTTCGCTACCATACGATTAAGATTGTTGTGAGGTGATTGATTAATCTAGGTTGTTCTTCAAGAATATAAGACCGGATTATCAATTGGTTCCTGTTCACCTTGATTATTACCAAAAGACGGAACAAAAACTTTAGGATTTTTCTGTGGGAGACAAATTGATCCTTTGATAGACTTGTCTGTGTGAGACAGATTTGTTTATTGTCAAAGCCTGCGATTTTGGGTCGTAGCAACTCTTAGTTGTGGGTGATATCAGCTAAGGGAATCAAGTGCACAGTATCCTGCTGGGATTAGAGGTGTAGGGAGTACAACTGTACCTTGGATCAGTGGGAGACTGATTGGGGTTCAACTACAGTTCAGTCTGAAGTTAGCTTGGAGTAGGCTAGTGTCTGTAGCGACTTAATACAGTGTGTGTTCAATCTGGACTAGGTCCCGGGGTTTTTCTGCATTTGCGGTTTCCTCGTTAACAAAATTTCTGGTGTCTGTGTTATTTCAATTTCCGCATTATGTTGTTTTATCTTTATAATTGAAATAATACAGGTTGTGCGTTAGATCATCAATTAAAGTAATCCAACCTTTGCTTGTTGATTGTCATTGATTGATCCTCGGATATTGGTCTTTGGTACCATCCGAGTTATTCCTTGTATTTGATTAGGACTCGCTGATTTCTATTAGCTTGAGTAAATCAAATCAAGAGAGAGATATTAACTCCTTGAGATACTTTTACCCAGATTGAGTCTGACCGTCTAGTTGATTTCTAGAAAGTATTTCGGAGTTAGTCCATACATATTGCTAAGCGAAATATTGGGTGGTGTTGTTAGACCCCCCGCTTTTTCAAACGGTGTTTCCCATATCTGTATGAAGGTCACTGCCAAAACAAACCTAAAAATCCTATTGGATTGAGCTACTGGTCTGAATTCTAATATCAACACAACTGGCATATACAAGGGAACCAGCGGTCGACAAACTTAATTCTAGATCAATTCACTGGCATATACAAGGGAACCAGTGATCGATTTTATTCAACACAATAATAATATTTTTTTTCTTTTTCTTTTCAATTTTTTTTTCTCTTTTTTTTTTCCATTGACAACATGATTGGATCTTTTGGATCCAAGCGCATGATTCTTGTCAGCAGATTACATGGTAATTCCATGGATCCTGCATTCCACGCTTGTTTAGGCGACAGAGACAGGGAGAACACACACATATTGTTATCCAAGTGTCAATATTTTTTTTTTATATATATACATTGTTTGGTCAAATTGGTCTGGTCTTTTTTTTTTGTAGTAACTCGATCACTCTATTTCATCCTAGCAGTGATAGCAATTCGATGCTGGTGCCCCACCAAATCACTTAGAGAAACAATAGATAAATATGGAAAAATAAAAATAGAACGTGATATGGAGACGACTCCGAGATATGGTGACAACTAACATGTTATTTATTTTTATATTTTGTTCGTTTTCGTATGAATAAACTCTATTAATGGGTTCCTCAACTCCTATGTTTTCATTAGTGTAGGGCACAAATTGCTAGACTAAGTAGTGAATCACTTTCTTTTTTTCTTTCTAGTTTTCAATTTTTTTTCCGTATATCTAGAAGGAAAACTAACAATTCTAAAAAGAAAGTTCTATACAAACACTCCCCCACACTTAAACCTTACATTGTACTCAATGTAAAATTTAGTCATTCAAAGTAAAATTTAAGGTGGGAAATACCTAATCATGATGTATGACAAGATATCAAAAATCAGAAGAATGAAGCAAATGAAAACAAGATAAGAAAATAAAAATAAAAGGTACGAGATACAAAACCGATGGATTTCCTTCCATGCAGCGCTTGGTTTAAAGTCGTCAGCCCGACTTTCTCCTTGTTTGTTACGCCTTAGCAGGCTTCCAGCACATTATGGAAATCTGATTGAATGTTACATGGTTGTTTCCTCGCCTCAAAGATGTTGAAGTGAATGAATTCTTCATCAAACTCCATAATCAAGGTGCCATTATGGACATCAATCTTCGTTCTAGCGGTACTCAAAAATGGTCTACCCAACAGTAAAGGTGTAGACGAGGATGAATTCACATCACTCATGTATAAAATGTAGAAATCCACTGAAAATATTAGTCCTTTTACCTGCACCAAAACACCCTCAACAATCCCTTTCGGGTAAACATTAGATTTATCGGCAAGTTGAATAACTATGCCGGTTTTCTTAAGAAGACCAAGGTTTAAAGCATCATAAATAGAAGTAGGCATAACATTAATAGAAGCTCCTAAATATAACATATATCTTGTAAAGCTTGTTTTACCAATTGTGCATGGAATTTTAAAACTACCGGGATCTTTCAATTTAGGTGGGAGTTTCTTTAGAAGATATGCCGATGCATTCTCCCCCACACTCATTACCTCATTACCCGTTAGCTTATGTTTTTTAGTGCACAATTCCTTTACACACTTTGCATAGCGAGGAGATTTCCTAATTACTTCAATGAGTGGAATATTCACTTGGACCTTCTTAAAAACATCCCAAATATCCCTATCTTGTTCCACCTTTCTATTAGCTTTAGCGAACCTGCCAGGAAAAGGTAGAGGAGGAACATAAACAGGAATATGAGTTTTAGAGTTGGAAATAGGTACCTCGGAAGTTTGGGGGAAATCAGCATCCTCCAAAACTGGTTCCTTTGGGGCTTCTTCTATACTCGAATCAGTAATTTCAGGTTGCACAAGTTGTGTACCACTTCCAAACGTAATAGCATTGACACCATCTCTTGGGTTAAGAGCTTGGGAAGGGATTTTCTCACTATTTTGTGCATGCAACTGGTTAATCTCATCGACCATTTAACTAACTTGTGTTTGCAAGTCCTTGACTACACCGTCCGTTCTTTGCATAAAAGATTTCAGCAACTCTTCCATATTTGTCCCCTGATTTTGAGGTTGTTGTTGTCGCTGGAATTGTTGTTGTAGTGGTTGACCAACTTGTGATTGCAACTCCTTAATTGCATTATCCGTTTTCTGCTGATTTAATTTATTTTGCTGTACCACGGACATTAGAGCCTCCACCAAAGTAGCCATCTTTGCCAATTCTGAATTTTGGGCTTGTTGCGGTTGTTGCACTTGTTGTTGGAACTCACTCGAACGGTTGTAAACAGAACTTGCACTTGCAACTTGCTCGATACCATAGCCAAAATTGGGATTGTCTCTCCATCCTTGATCGTAAGTGTTAGAGAAAGTATCATACCGCTGATTTGAGAAAATAACATTGACTTGCTCTACGTTCTCATAAGTTGGGGGTGATGGTTTTAAAACCACCGCTGCGATTTGTTGCATCATTGCCACCATATTGTTCATTTGTTGACGTAATTCAATAATCTCGTCAACTTGATTAACTCCCTTGATAGATGGCTCTGATCCACAACTTGAAAATTATTGAGAATTTGTTGCCATACTCTCAATCAAATCTCTAGCTTGTGTCACCGTCTTGTTCATAAGTGCACCACCACTTGCAGCGTCAATAAGATTCCTATCACTTGCTTGGAGACCTTCATAGAAGTATTGGATAATCATTGCGTCACTGAATTGGTGATGAGGGCAGCTTGCCACCAATCTCTTGTAGCGTTCCCAACATTCATACAACGATTCCCTCACACTTTGCCTCATCCCACAAATCTCCTTACGAATTTGAGTAGCCTTTGATGCAGGAAAAGATCTCTCTAAAAAGAGTTTCTTCAACCCATTCCATGTTGTGACACTTCCGGAAGTCAAATAATACAACCAATCCTTAGCACTATCCTCCAAAGAGAATCGAAAAACTTTCAACATTGCACCATCCGCATCAGTCTCCACTGGAAGCATGGCCATGAAAATGGTGTGGAAGTCCATAAGATGTTTGTTTGGGTCTTCGTTCACCATGCCATGGAACTTTGGTAATTCTCTAAGCAACCCCGGCTTGATCTCGAAAGTACAGTTTGTTTGAATACACCATTGTTGTGTATCCAGCTTGTGAGAAGCCAAGTCCTTAAGTGTACGATTTGCATCACCCATTGCTTCTTCTTCTTATTCAACTAGTGGTTATACAATTGGAACCTCTTGTTCTTCTTCTTCTTGATGAAGAGCTTCGTGTTCTACTTCTAAGTCTTGTTCTTCCGTTGTGTCTTTCCTTGGTTGGAGTATTGTGCCTCTTCGAGTAGCTATCCCGCACCTTGCGTAGTTCCAATCTTTAGAATCTACGGATTAGGCACCTGAAAACAATTCTCGCAAACAAGTGAGAAACAAAACAAGAAACAAAAAGCAACTATGAAAGCAGAAATGATGATAAGAAACTAAAAACTTCATAACAAGTCGTATGCCTCCCTGGCAGCGGCGCCAAAATTTGCTCGTTGTCGTATGCGTCAAAAATAATTTCACTTTCTTACTTAACTAAAATAAATGAAGTATGTGATAAGAAAGAGTTCGTTTCCACAGAGAGGCAATTGTTATTATGCAATTTTTCAGATTCTTAAGTAACCAAAGGGGGATTTTTGTTTATCAATGCAATAAAAATAATTGAAAGCAAAGTAAATAATTGGAATAACAACAGAAGAAGATATTGGTCACGGGATAGTATCATTCACAAACATGTATTTTCATCAATGACTAGAATTGGTAATTTAATCTCTCATTTATTAAAAGTCCTAGGATATCTTGATCGCAAGTCTATCCCGCTAATTCCCTGATTTCATCACAACCACATTAAAAGATGCATACGTGAATTCTTCCTAGAAAGCAACCTAAAGTGTAAAAGCACAATTAATTTTAACTCCCTAAAAGCTTTAAGTTTTATGGAATAAGACTAATTAAAGCAAATGAACGTGTGAAAGCACTAATTCATTTTAACAAAAGTTATGATTCATATGCAATTAAAGAGATGTATCACTACAAGTAATAATGGCACTATGCTACTTGCAATCAGGAATTATCACTTTTTCGTATAATAACCCTAATCTAGCAATAGAGACGAAGACTAATCTAATTGATTCCGGACTCAACCAAACTAGCGTTCAAATCATAGAACATTATAAGCAATGAATCATAAGCAATAAAGTTGAGACAAAACTAATTCATTGAACAACATAGCATGTTTGATGAAATCAACTTATTATCCCATAACCAATAATTGTATTTAGCTACTCATATCTATGGAGTTCATCATAATCAATAATCAAATGAAAAAGAAGAAAACCAAATGAAAGCAAACCCTAGTCGCCGCTCTCCAATACTTCAAGTAGAAAATTACGTGATGCTTTTTCAAGTTGTAAATCCTCCCTTTTATGTTTCTTCTTAGGTCAAGTCTTCAAAGGTCCAATAGATAAGAGTCCACCAAGCCCATATGTGGAGAGAACCCATGTAGAAATTTAGCCTAGAAAGTGTCGCCGATTTTCTGCCACCATAACCGGAATCCGGTCACTGTTGTCGGGATCCGGTCGCCGGACAATATCTCCAGTCACCTGAGTCATTGGAAACTATCACCAGGAAAGTGTATACCTCCAGCTACGCAACTCCACTTCTCTGCAGTTCAAACATTCACAAAATATCATCTAAGCCAATTCCTTGTTCTTGCGAAAATGTACCCAAAAGCGTAACTCCAAACTCATATACCGGACCGCTAAACCTTACATCTGACTCGTACCCCCTTCATGATTCATTGAAACTTTGCGATTCCCACTTTCCATTCTGAAATCCGACAACCATAACTAATACCACCATCTCCCCTTAGTAACAACCACCATTCTTTGCCATTCAATCATTCCCTGTAACTCCAGCTGCAACAATTTATCACAAGCCACTGTAACTGCACCTGCAATAACTCAACATCTCAATCCCTGCTCTTGACTGCAACACAGACTCAACCATCATCGACATCATCTTGAACTACAGCTGCAACATCTGTAAAATCCTAGGCACACATCTATTGCTTCTGCAAAACAACCAATGCACCTGCATGTATTATTGTATCCTTACAACATCAGCTCTTAATACCACTGCATTCCAGTTTTCTCAGTTGCTCAGCACCAGTTCATCTGTAATTCTAAACATTCATCTAAACATCCCAAAGTCCACCTGCAAAACTCAAATTCATTAGCAGCAACACAAACCAAGCCTCCTTGTTTTAACGTCTCATCTATCTCAATCCCAGAAATTCTTCTTAACCTCCTATTGCAGCTCAAAACCAACCTGTACCCCTTCTTATCACTCTCTCCTTGCTTCCCTATCTTCTACCAATCGAAGTCACTGCAGTGCCAGTAACTCAATTCGATCAAAACCCAAATCTTCAATCTCTTGTAAACCTTGAATTTCAGTTTCCATCTGTGTAATTTATTCTTCCCATTTCAAACCCAATTTCTTCAACAGAAACCCTAGTTTCACCATCTCAGATTCAATTCAGTCTTCTTCTCAATCTCTGGATCTTGTCTCCTTACTTCTCAACTGTAATCTGCACTAATTCTTATCAGTATTCACCAATTCCTCTCGATCTCCTTTACAGATTAGCTTCATCCTTTATCAACCGCGACTCATCATCACCATCAACAACCCTTCATTTCTCATGTACCCATCTCTCTGATTTTCAAACAATTTTTTCTCTCAATTTCTGAGTCTCTCTTCCCCTCTCTACTGGAACCGCCATCACTCATTTACAGGCAGGAGAGAATAATAATTCTTCTTCACTGAAATTTAGGTTTCGTGTAGGAGTGGGAATGGATATATCCACCCAGGGAGAGTAGATAAGAGGTACCCAGATGATTCTAGGCACCCTAAGAGTTGACGCGAGCCACCCGAGAATGACTGCTCATTTTCCTCTATTGTGCTTCCAATAGAACCTGCATGTGAGAAATGACGCTTTTGCTCTTCTTCACATTCTTCCACCAACATCAGCTGTCTCTTACTTCACAGATCCACTTTTTCTATTCAATTTCTATTCATCACTAAAGCTGTCATGCTTTTCAGACAAGGAATTTGCATCACTAGAGGTGACATGCTTTTCAGACAGAGATGAAGAAATAAAAGTGAAAAAGCGGGGGTCTAACAACACCACCCAATATTTCGCTTAGCAATCTGTATGGACAAACTCTAATATACTTTTTATGAGAATCAACTCGACAGTTATACTCAATCAATAAAAAGATATACCAAAGAGTTTATATCTCAATCTCTCAATTTGATCTTTACTCAAGCAAGTGGAAATCTGCGAGTCTTTATCAAAAAGAGATAACTTGGACGGTACCAAAGACCAATGTCCAAGGATCAATCAATATCAATCAACAACCAAAGGTTGGATTTCCAATTGATGATCTTTAACGCGCAACCTGTATTATTTCAATTATATAAAAAATATAATGCGGAAAATAAATAACACAGACACCAGAAGTTTTGTTAACGAGGAAACCGCAAAAGCAGAAAAACCCCGGGACCTAGTCCAGATTGAATACACACTGTATTAAGCCGCTACAGACACTAGCCTACTCCAATCTAACTTCGGACTGGACTATAGTTGAACCCCAATCAGTATCCCACTAATTCAAGGTACAGTTTTACTCCTACGCCTCTGATCCCAGCAGGATACTGCACACTTGATTCCCTTAGCTGATCTCACCCACAACCAAGAGTTGCTGCAACCCAAAATCGCAGATTTGATAATAAACAAATCTGTCTCACATAGAAAAGTCTATCAAAGGATAAATCTGTCTCCCACAGAAAAACCCTAGGTTGCGTTCCGTCTTAAGATATAAAATCAAGGTGAACAGGAACCAATTGATAATCCGGTTTTATATTCCCGAAGAACATCCTAGATTAATCAATCACCTCTCAACAATCCTTCTTGACTACACAAGCGGTTTGTCGAGGAATCACAAACAGTGAGACGAAGATGTTTGTGACTTCTTTATCTTGCCTATCAGAGAATTCTCACGATTTCAAGCCAATTAATAGATTGTACTCGTACGATAGAAGATGCAAGATCAGATCACACAACTACGATAAAAGTAGTATCGGTCTGGCTTCACAATTCCAATGAAGTCTTTAAGTCGTTAACCTGGTTTTAGAGAACAAAACCAAAGGTTAAAGGAAAATCGACTCTAGCGAGCGCACTAGTATCACACAGACGTGTGGGGATTAGTTTTGCACAATGCTAGATGTCTCCTTTATATAGTCTTCAAATCAGGGTTTTGCCTTAGTTACAAAGCAATCCATATTCACCGTTAGATGAAAACCTGATTTAGATTCAAGCTAATATTTCTCAACCGTTAGATCGAAAACTTTGCTTGTCACACACACTTGGGTAGACGTTTACTGGGTTTGTAAAAACCATGCCCAAACGTGTACGTGTATGTTGGTTCAACATAGTAACCCAAAAGGTTAACCATATGAGCAATTCATATTAACCTAGTTCTTCTTCACCATAACTAGTTCAATTGACTCAAATGAACTAGTTAGAGAGTTGTTCAATTGCTATGAGATCTTATGTAACTACACAAGACACAATTGAAACAAAGATGATTCGATTCGATGAATCGGCTCATGAACTTTATAGCCACGGTTTGCATAAAGCATTCCTTAGTAATTTAAGTTTCATGTTCAGAGCACATCTTTAGATCACAACCACTCAAGCTCACAAACAAGTTCGCGGACTTAAGGCAACCGGCAGAGTTTTCCAAACTCAGCAGAAAATCTCGGCAAAGAGACTTCCGCAAGTTCGCGGACTAAACACGCAAGCGAGTTTTTGGAAAATCCCAGCAAAAATTCTCGGCAGGACAACTTCCGTCAGTTCGCTGACTGAGTTCGCAAACTGAGTTCGCGGACTTGGCAAAGCCAATTCCTCCGGTTTCTCTCAATCAACAAAGTTCGAAAACTTCGGATTAAGGAATACATGATTATGTAATCTAAACTCTCATTCCAATCATTGAGACATTCTCAGAGGACGTTATATATCCGTTATTCACAGACCGTTTCATGTCAGAGCAATTCTCAAAGTAATTGAAACTTTTCATGACTTTCATCACTAGGTGAATATAAACTTGATCAAAGCGAAACGCTTTACCAACACACGATTTCGAGAAAAAGATAAGTAGTGAATACTCAGATCGAAATGTTAAATATGTATGATCCAGTCTATATAGCATACAACTTTTTGTCTCATAAGAAGTAGGAGATAAAATAGATAGACTTTTGAGTGACAGATAAGTTCAAGTCTCCAAATACCTTTTTGTTTATGAAGTTCCACGGTTCCTTGAGTAGATCTTCGTCGTTGTATGATGAATCGCCATGAAGTCCTTGAGATCAACTACACTTTTCTATCCTAGTCCGAGACTTAGCTATAATAGACTAGAAATCAAGACTCATAGTTTTGATCACTAACATTGACAAACATGCTTGATATAGCACCACATGCGAGGTCGACCGAGCTATGCTCTAACAAAAAGCAAATAATGAGAAATAATCCGCCTCCAACCTTTTGCCTTTTTAAGCGACGTTTCTTCTTCTTTTGTTCCAAATGACTCCAAAATACCTAAACACTGAAAAGAAAACATAAGATACATAATTTACAAGAAAACTTAGCAAAGAACGCATAAATAATAGATAAATATTAAGGTGTTTTAGGCACCTATCATCAGACAAGTACCTATGCTGAAGATATTGATGTTGCTGATCCACCTCCTCCTACTAGTGGTGCCAAAGAAACTGTTTCCCAAAGTCCCGAGGAGAAACAGAAAGCCATTGACAAATGGGTCGATGATGATTTTGACTGTAAAAATTATATTCTTAATGCCTTATCTGATGATTTGTATGAATATTATTCTACCTTTGAAACTGCTAAAGATGTACGGGATGTATTACAGAAAAAATATGATACTGAGGAAGATGGTTCAAAGAATTATGATGTAGCCGGTATATGAATACAAAATACTGGATGATAGATCAGTTGTTACACATGCTCATGAGCTTCAGAAAATTGGCCATGAACTTCTGACCGAAGGTATGAAAATTGATGAACAATTTTAAGTTGCTGTAATTGACAAGTTACCACCTAACTAGAAATATTTTTGTAATTCTTTGCATCACAAGTCTAAATAATTTTCTCTTGAAAGTTTTATTGTTAAGCTCAGGATTGAGGAAGAATCTCGGAAGCAAGATAAGAAGGAAGAGATTCTTATTGTTTCCAACAATAAGAATCAGAATCATGCGAGTTTGAAACCTAAGAAAAAGGATATGAAACCTAGCCAGAACCAAAAGAAAAGAAAACCTAATCAAAACAAGAACAACCACCCATCAAGAAATGTTCAAAATTCAAATTATGAGTTTCTTTTTTATACTTGTGGTAAACCAAACCACATGGCTCGAAATTGCAGGTTTAACAAGGAAAAGTATAACACACAAGCTAATGATGTGGATGGCGTTATAATAGCCTTGGTCTCAGATCCTGAGTTCTACATGTTGGTGGCACCGATGGGTGGTGGATAGACAGTGGTGCTTCGCACCATTGTTATTTTGATAGGTCCCTATTTAAGAGTTATGAAGAAATCAAGGATAAGAAAGTGTTATTGGGAGACTCTCATACCACTATGGTGAAAGGTTCTGGTACGGTAGAATTGAAGTTTACTTCTGGGAAGACACTCATGCTGAAAGATGTTCTTTATACTCCATAAATGAGAAAGAACCTTGTTTCCGACTATCTTCTCAACAAGGCTGGGTTGTATCAAACTATTGGGTCTGATTTTTATACTATAACTAAGTATAAGATGTTTGTAGGAAAGGGTTATGCTACTAATGGCATGCTTAAGCTTAATGTTGATGTTATGAATAAAACTGAATCTTCTTCTTATACGGTGTGCAATTTTAGTTTTTGGCATGGTAGGCTTTGTCACGTGGGTAAAAATTTAGTGGGCTTGGACCCGTTTATGAACCGCGACCTACAAAAGGAACGTAGGATTTTCTTTGATGTTCACACACCAAGGTTGAGCAACCCGTGAAAACACAATTTGTGTGAGGAGACAGATCCAGTAGAAAGCTTACTTAATTATTCTAGAATGACAGAGTAACTTTTTAACCCAACTATACACAAATCAAACCATTTCTTGCCCCATCTCAAGATATATACAAATGGGGTAATGCCAGGCTTGTTACTAAGTGGCACGATGTGCAGAGAGATTCTCATGCACTATTTTTGGTTGATATTTGTGAGCAGTGCCGGTGATATAATCATAGTTATGATGATAATCAGGGTTACTAGAGCTTTCTAACTTCCTCTTCATTTGACCAAACAAAATATTTTTCCGATATCTTGAAACTGTGTCAACAACATGAGAACCTTTTTTATTGGATCAACTTGTATTGACAGCGTGTTTAGTTCGTACATCATGATTGCATGATTTTACATGTACCGAACCATTATCGGATCGATTCTTAGACTTAACGAAATTAAGTTTTTGTAAGAATCTAAAAACGCTTTCAAAATCTCTAAATAGATCTTTGTCAATTGATCCATCATGATAGTATTCCTCAAAATGATTAAGAGTTAATCTAGTGAGATTCAATATCTTTGAGCTTAAAGAACGTTTTCTCAACCTTCCTTTCTTTTTAACTTTTCCTTTAGATTGTTTTTCACCATCTAAGTTTTCCAAGGTCTTAGATGAAAAGGGATTATTATGAGAAACCAGATGTCCTGTCCATAATAATCTTCGAACAATCTTTAAGGAGTTTTGGCGTGCGTTACAGATCCCAAGAGCAAGTTTTCCAAAGAAATTTATCATAGGAATTTTTTTTTAAGGATCAAACAAACACAAACTTATTAGGTTTATAGTGTTTGCCTGCTATGGTACCAATTGAAAATACGGGGGTATAACAACCACACCCAACAATTCGTTTGGAAATCTGAGAGGACTTACTCCAATACACTTTCTAGAGAATCAACTAGACAGTCAGACTCAATCTAGCATAAAGCATATCACAGAGTTTAATATCTCTAACTCTTAACTCAATCCGCAATAACAAATAGAAATCTGCGAACCCGATTGAATATAAGAGGAATTACTTGAACGGTACCAAAGACCATAGTTCAAGTGTCAATCAATGTAAATCAACAACCCAAGGTTGGATATTCTAATTGATTGATCTTAACGCACAACCTGTGATATTTCAATTATATAAAAAAATATAATGCAGAAAAGAAATAACACAGACACCAGAATTTTGTTAACGAGGAAACCGCAAATGCAGAAAAACCCCGGGACCTAGTTCAGATTGAACACTACACTGTATTAAGCCGCTACAGACACTATCCTACTACCAATTAACTTCGGACAAGACTGTAGTTGAACCCTAATCAATCTCACACTGATTCAAGGTACAGTTGCGCTCCTTACGTCTCTGATCCCAGCAGGATACTACACACTTGATTCCCTTAGATGATCTCACCCACAACTAAGAGTTCCTACGACCCAAAATCGAAGACTTGATAAACAAATCTGTCTCACACAGAAAAGTCTATAGGATTGAATAAATCTGTCTCCCACAGAAATACCCAAGAGTTTTTGTTCCGTCTTTTGATAAATCAAGGTGAACAGGAACCAATTGATAAACCGGACTTATATTCCCGAAGAACAACCTAGTATTATCAATCACCTCACAATAAACTTAATCAACTAGCGAAACAAGTTATTGTGGAATCACAAACGATGAAGCGAAGGTGTTTGTGATTACTTTTCTATCTTGCATGTCGGAGATATAAATCTCAAGACAATTTTACAATTGCACTCAATCATGATAGAAACATCAAGATCAGAACACGCAACTACAAAGAGAATACTTGGGTCTGGCTTCACAATCCCAATGAAGTCTTTAAGTCGTTAACCTACAGGGTCTCGAGAAGAAACCTAAGGTTAAAGAAGAATCGACTCTAGTTATGCAACTAGTAGCACACATGAGGTGTGGGGATTAGGTTTCCCAGTTGCTAGAGTTCTCCTTTATATAGTTTTCAAATCAGGGTTTTCAATCCAAGTTACCTTGGTAACAAAGCATTCAATATTCACCGTTAGATGAAAAACCTGATTCAACCAAGCTAACATCTTTCAACCGTTAGATCGAACTTAACTTGTTACACACAGATGAAATGTGCCCTCATTTAGGTTTATGTAATCGTACCCAAACGTGTACACCATGTTGGTTCACAAATAGTTAACCGAGGTTAGACATATGATTACTCTCATATCAACCTTATTCATCTTAACCATAACTAGTTCAAACGACTCAAATGAAACTAGTTAAAGAGTTGTTCAATTGTCATATTCTCATGGATTTATACAAGAACACAATTGAAGCAAAATCGGTTTGATTCACTCGAATCAATACATGAACATTATAGCCACGGTTTGCAAAGATTACATTCCTTATTGATAAATATTTTAGGTTCATGTACAATCGATTTTAGAAAGTAACCACTTAGGTATGCGTACGGGTATGCGTATTTAAGTAACCGGATTTGAGTTTGTTTTAGTTTTCAAACTCAGCACAAATTCACGGACGTGAACTTTCCGCCATTATGCGTACGGGTACGCGTACGTTAGGTAACCAGATGGGTTTGGTTTTGGTTTTCAAACTCAGCACAAATTCACGGACGTGAACTTCCGCCAGTATGCGTACGGGTACGCATACTTACCCAGTCTCCTACAACCTTTTTGTATACACACAAGTATGCATACTTTAGGCTCCCAGTTTTGGACTTATACACTAATGTGCGAACACACTATGCTTATATCCAAAGATGGTTACATGATTCTAAACTCTTTATTTCAATCATTGAAACATTCTTCTATAATTGAAAAAGTGGGTCTAACAACACCACCCAATATTTCGATTAGCAATCTGTATGGACTAACTCCGAAACACTTACTAGATAATCAACTAGACAGACAGACTAAATCTAGATAAAAGTATCTCAAGGAGTTAATATCTCTCTCTTGTTTTGATTCACTCAAGCTAATAGAAATCAACGAGTCTATAATCAAACACAAGGAATAACTTGGATGGTACCGAAGACCAATGTCCAAGGATCAATCAATATCAATCAACAACCAAAAGTCGGATGTCCAATTGATTGATTCAAACGCACAACCTGTATTATTTCTATTATATAATCAAATATAATGCGGAAAGGAAATAACACAGACACCAGAAGTTTTGTTAACGAGGAAACCGAAAATGCAGAAAAACCCCGAGACCTAGTCCAGATTGAATACACACTGTATTAAGCCGCTACAAATACTATCCTACTCCAAGCTAACTTCGGACTGGACTATAGTTGAACCCCAATCAGTCTCCCACTGATCCAAGGTACAGTTGTACTCCCTACGCCTCTGATCCCAGCAGGACTTTGCACTTGGTTCCCTTAGCTGATATCACCCAAAACTAAGAGTTGCTACGACCCAAAATCGCAGGCTTTAACAATAAAAAAATCTGTCTCACACAGACAAGTCTATCAAAGGATCAATCTGTCTCCCACATAAAAACCCTAAAAGTTTTTGTTCTGTCTTTTGATAATAATCAAGGTGAACAGGAACCAATTGATAATCCGGTCTTATATTCTCGAAGAACAGCCTAGAGTAATCAATCACCTCACAACAATCTTAATTGTATGGTAGCGAAACAAGATGTCGTGGAATCACAAACAATGAGACGAAGGTGTTTGTGATTACTTTTTATATCTTGCCTACCGGATAAATCTCACGATCTCAAGCCAATCAATATGATTGTACTGTTATAATAGCAGATGCAAGATCAGATCACACAACTACGATAAAAGTAACATCGGTCTGGCTTCACAATACCAATAAAGTCTTTAAGTCGTTAACCTGGTTTTAGAAGAAGAAAACCCAAGGTTAAAGGATAAATGACTCTAGCACGCAAACTAGTATCACACGTAAGGTGTGGGGATTAGTTTTGCACAATACTAGATGTCTCCTTTATATAGCCTTTCAAATCAGGGTTTTGCCTTAGTTACAAAGCAATCAATATTCACCGTTAGATGAAAACCTGATTTAGATTCAAGCTAATATTTCTCAACCGTTAGATCGAAAACTTAGCTTGTCATACACAAATGACTGTATGCTTCTAGGTTTGTTAACCGCACCCAAACGTGTACATTGTTGGTTCAACAATAGTCTACCCAAAGAGGTTAACCATATGACCGTTTCATACCAACCATGTTCTTCTTCACCATAACTAGTTCAATTGACTCAAATGAACTAGTTAAGAGAGTTGTTCAATTGGAAGGAAATCTTATGTAACTACACAAGACACAATTGAAGCAAAGATGATTTGATTCACTCGAATCGGTTCATGAATTTTAATAGACACGGTTTGCAAATGCATTCCTTAGTCTTTTAAGATTAAGTTCAGAAATCATCTTTAGATATATAACCTTCTCAAGTTCGCAGACTAGGTTCGCGGACTTAAGACACCGGATAGAGTTTACAAACTCTAGCAGAAATTCTCGGGTTCGAGAACTACGCCGGTTCGCGGACTGGGTTCGGGGACTTGGCTCACGCAAGTAGTTTGTCAACTCCAGCGGAAATTCTCGGGTTTGAGAACTTCGGCAGTTCGCGGACTGAGTTCGCAGACTTGGCACTTGCCATACTTCCGGTTCTCTTGATCAACAAAGTTCGAAAACTTCGGTTCAAGGAATCCATTGGTTATGTAATTTAAACTCTCATTCCAATCATTGAAACATTCTTAGAGGACGTTATATAGTTGTTATACTATTTCTCGTCAAAGCAATTTTCAAAGTGATTGAAACATCCATGACTTTCGTCACTAGGTAAAGATAAACTTGGTCGAAGCGAAAAGCTTACCAGCACATATTTCGAGATATATATAGGCGAGGTATACTCGGCTCGAAATACCAAATGTGTATGATCTAGTCTATATATATAGCATACGACTTTTGTCTCAAAGAGTAGGAGGTAGAATAGATAGACTTTTGAGTGACAAATAAGTTCAAGTCTCCACATACCTTTTTGTCGAGAAGTTCCACCAGTTCCTTGAGTAGATCTTCTACTTGTATGATAAACCGCCATGAAGTCCTTGAGCTCAACTACACTTACTATCCTAGTCCGAGACTTATCTATAAGAGACTAGAAATCAATACTTATAGTTTTGATCACTAACATTGACAAACATGCTTGAGATAGCAACGCATGCGAGTTTCACAGAGCAGTGCTCTAACAATCTCCCCCTTTGTCAATTTTAGTGACAAAACTATCAATACATATGGAATAAAAAAAAAGATAATGAAACTTTAGTAGCTCATATTCCACATGTCTAATCTTCAACATTCCTCGAAATCTTCGCCACTTCCAAGTACTCCAATGATCCCAAAGGTTGTAAGTTTAGCATCAACGTTGTTGAAGATCCGTAGCTATAACAATGAGAAAGCATCGGTCTCGATCATTGTTATACAGTGTCATAGTATTATTATATAGTGTCAAAGTCCAATTATATCACAACTTCAAGAATAATATGATGAGTGCTAAAAAGTGCATATTTCTATATATTTTTCTTGGCATTTAACTCATCTTTTGTGCATTAATTCTACATTTTATCCCATATTCTGTGTTTTCGTTGTTTTCAAGAATAAATACTTTTCTTAATTAATTTTGCATTTTTAGGTACTAAATAAAGCCTGGTTAACTCACGGAGCGAAAAGAGCAAAGTAACGGCAAAGACTCTCGATAGGAGGAAGCGAAGAATGATGTTTGCAAGAGCCGGATCAACGAGAAGTGGGATTGAAGAGGAAGAATTGTTCTTAAAGAAGATATGGGCTTGGCATACCCAAGGCCCAAAAACCTTACCCAAATCCATTTCCATTATCCATACCCATTTCCATGAGAGCCGTCAGATTGGATCCATCTTGTCATCCAACGGTCGCCTCATCATTGAGCATCAAATCTTGAATCTCCTGTCAAACATCATAGTACCTAACTCCATCTGGAGCCGTCAGCTTCGTTGTATCACTTAATCCAACGGTCGCTCAGAGCTTGTTTACATCGTGCCGTTCGATTCAATTAGTAAGTGATTATCCAACGGATCACCTCGCTGCGCATCAACTTCAGATGATTCCGCTCAACACCCTAGCCATCGAACCCATCGACCTAAAACAAAAATCTCCTTCTTCCCAAATCAATTTTCCCCAAAACCCATCTTCTTCTTCCCCGACCATGGCAGAACTGCTCTCTGCCTCCACCTCGAGCTTCACCACTTCCACCTTCTTCCCCGACCATCACAGAGACGCTGTCTCAACAACCATCACCTACCCTACATCAAACCCATCTCCCTAGCCTAGTTATTTTCCCAATCTCACAACCACTGAAACCCTAGGTTTTGGGGTGAGTAAAATAACTCGAACTAGGGAACAATTAGAGCAGCAGAGGCGTCAATTGAAGGCATAGAAGGACCAGAAGAGGCAGAGAAGAAATGGGTCGACCGTTTTGAGTGATTTGTCACATCAAATTAGGTAAAATATCTAACCCTAATTTTGAGAATTTGGGGGAAAACATTGTAAACCCTAATTTTGAATTCTGGGTATAAATAGAAGGTATGGGTGTGTGTTGTAACCATGCTGGGTTAGCCAGCTTCACTCTTGTAGAGAACTGGACTAGCCAGTTTCTCATATGTTTCATGTTTACCCTGTTGTGTTTTAATTTCAATTTCATATGTTGTTTTAGTTCAATTCTAGTTTCATGATGTTCTAAATTCAGTTGCTAAGGCTCTGATGAAGCCTAGTGCACTGTTAGATGATGCATTGTTAGGATAGTTTTCTTGATGCCTGTTTTGCTTGAGCAATGGGAAGTAATCAGTGCTCTGGTATGCCTGTGATTGATTGTGCTGTCAAAAGACAGTCAATGCTAGGGGCATATTGATGAGTGCCTAATATTGTATATATTTATCCCTTTTTGTTGGCATTTAACTCATCTTTTATGCATTAATTCTACATTTTATCCCATATTCTGTATTTTCATTGTTTTCAAGAATAAATATTTTTATTAATTAATTTTGCATTTTTAGGTAATAAATAAAGTCTGGATGACTTGCGGAGCAAAAAGAGCAGAAAAGTAGTGAAAAAGCCGGGAGAAATCACGCAAGGAAGCCGCGAAGAATGGTGCGCACAACCTCATTTTCTACACACAAAAGCGCCTCCGTTCTCAGCCATCAGATCAGTTCTCAGAAGCATCCGACGGTCGCTCCTTCATAGAGCATCAAAATCTGAAGTCTCTGCCGAGCACCACATCGCTGAAATTCCAAGCCTTCAAATTAGATGGTAGTTGAATCCAACGGTTGCTCCTTTGCTGTTCATCAAAGTTTGATATCCCCGCCTTACACTACAGCACCTAACCTAATCTAGCACCGTTCGTTTCGTTGTATCCATTCATCCGACGGTCGCTCCTCGCTTGCCTCCGCATCACCGTCCGATCTACCTACCAGCTCCACATCCCACGGCTCATCCTCGCTGTTCATCCAATTTGATGAAGCCGCCTAACACCCTAGCAACCGAACCTATACCAGCTAACCAAACACCCCCCTTCTTCCCAAAACAGTCGAGCCCCCCTTCCTTCTCCTCTGCAGAAAATCCACCGTACACCACCACCTTCTCCACCTCTGCCACCAACTCACTGCCACCACCACACCTCCACCATCATCACCCCTATCTTTCTCCATCATTACCCCCTTGTTCTAGCCTCCTATTATATAGTTTTCTCCCCTAATTTCTCTCTAAAAACCTAGGGAAGAAATCAATAAAATAGGACGAGTTGGAAAGATGCAATTGAGGCATGGGACGGAGCAGGTGAACAAGGAAAATAATGGGTCGGCGATTGAAGTGTCAAATCACATGTTTGGTGAGTAAATTTCGAAACCCTAATTGTACTGTCATTGGAGAAAATTGGGGGAAAACCCTAAATGTGTCTGTGGGTATAAATTGGGACTGTGGGTGTGTGTGAGAGGGTATGTTGGGATTAGCCTGCATCCAGAACTGCTAAGTTCTGTTAATTTTCATGTCCTGTTAAATGTTCAATTTCAGCTCAATTTAATTTCATGTTCATTATGTTCTGTTAAGGTTTTCATGTTAATGTTCCAATTTAGTTTCACTGCATATGTTAAAAGTGTTATTTTCCTGTTAGTGTGCTCATGTTAAATGTATATGTTTCAATTTCTTGTTTTCAATTCCTGTTAGTGTTGTTTACTGTTAATGTGTGATGTTCTTGTTTACATGTTATCCTCATTGCTTTGTCACTGTTAATTTGAAGGAATGCTAGGCTAGATACATCTGTGAAGCTTTGAACTAATTGTGCAATGGCAAGAAATCAGTGCTCATAGCAAGCTGATTTTCTTGCCATTCTTGTTGTATGCTTAGGTTGTAGTATTGGTTGTGCATTGGGAGAAACTAGTGCTTATAGCAAGCTAGTTCTCTTCCATTCTTTTAGTATACCTCCTGTTTGCCTGTATGCTGCCTTAGTATTGCTTCATGTCAGTTTCTCCACAACCCTGCCCTTGGCCTTAGGTCTTGGTTCATTCTTGTGTTGTTTTCTGTTGCTTTTGCTTTGTTTTGCTTTTGTTCACTGATTGTTTTGTTTTTGCTGTTTAGTTTTTCTTTCATTGCTCTGCATTGTTTGTTTCCCCTGCTTGTGCAGTTGCTACTTCTCCTGCCAAGCTGCTGTCACTTCTTCCCTTGCAGCTGCTGCTGCTGCCTTCCTGCAGTTCCTGCTGCATCACTATCTCCATTCTTCTGCTGCAGCTGCTGTTGCTGTTTACCACTCCCTGTTGCAGCTGCCCTGCCAAGCTGCTGCCACTTCTTGCTACTCCTGCAGCCAAGCAAAGGCCTAGTTCAACAACTGAGTCCAAAGCCCAAAGGCCCAGTCCTCAGTAACCAAAGCCCAATTTCATTGAGGCCAAAGCCTAAGTTTAAGGCCAAAGCCCATTTGCATTTCAAAGAACAAACTGAGCCCAAGCTCAGTTCCTTTTATTGAGAACAAACCCAATAGTACATTAAGCCCAACACTTCCAAAAGGCTTTTAAGCCCAAAGCAAAACTTAGAACCCAATTAGCTAAAACGCTTCCAAAACACACCCGATCTCTGTGGATCGACCCGTACTTGCACGAGCTACAACCGGCGACCGTAATTTTTAGGACCTTTTCCAAGCCTACCAAGTTTTTGGCGCCGCTGCCGGGGACTACCAAGTTTTTGGCGCCGCTGCCGGGGATTGGTGTTGTGTTTTTCTTGTTGTTTTTTTAGCTATTTTTGCATTTCACTGCGTAGCATTTGCATCTGCATCTGCTTCACTTCATTTGCTGTTGGACCTGCTGTTCTGAGCCTGTTTTTCCTCTGCTGGGACGCCACCAAGGAAAAGAACCAAAACCCAACTGGGTTTTTGCAACAATATCAGAGCAGCTGGGCTGTGCTAAAAAGGTAAGCCTAAACCCATTCCATTGAGAGAACCCAACCTGTGGGCTTCCAAATTTCTTTAATTGTGGGCTTGTAATAATTAACCCAATTTTTTGGGCTTTTTTATTTTTCTATTTTGGGTTTGTAATAATTTATTTGTGGGCTTGTTGTTTAATTTGTGGGCTTGTTTAAATTCTTCCATTGGACTTGTATTTTGTATTCTGGGTTTAAACCCAGCTGAGCTTATAACCGATTGTGGACTTGTATTCCACTCAAGAGTGGACCTCGAAACCAAAGTTTTAAAACAAACGTCGGGCCTTAACCAACTGGGCCAAATTAAACTTTCAAAATTAAAACTTAGTGTTTCTTGGGCCGCAGCCTTCATTCCATTAGAGGACAAACAGTGGGCTTGCTCCCAATTCAAAAACCAAATTTTATTTTCTTAAAAAAAAAAAAAAAAAAAAAAATTACTTTACTTTTTTCCTGTTTTAAAAACCAAAAAAAAAAAAAAGTTTTTTTTTCTCCCATTTAAGTCCAATTTTAGTGTTTTGAAACTTTCCATGTCTCTACACTTTTTCTTTTGGGTTGATCCTCAACTCTTTAGACTTTTGGTGTATGGTGATTTTTTTGTATATAATCCAGTAGATAAAATTTCTTAAAAACCCTTTTGTTCCTTTTGTATATATTTTGCTAATCCAATATGATCTCGGCTGAAATATGTTGGATTTTTGCCTTGAATAACGGAGTTTTAATTCTGCTTTCGCCGAAATCGGGTATTCTCTCTCCTTTTACTCTACTCAGCATGTCCCTTTCCATATGATGCATTTTAATTCTTTCCATATTTTGAAACATTGAGGACAATGTTTAGTTTAGGTTTGGGGGTATAGAGTAGTTACCACGATAATATGCTATAATTGAAAACGAACTCCTTCTTTTTTTGAAAAAATTGAAAAATTCCAAAAAAATTAAAAAATCAAAATTCAAAAAAAAAATTAATTAAAAAATGAAAAAATCATAAAAATGGAGCTCATTTACCTTGAAATGTTGACTCTTGTGCAAATATGTATTATTAGGAGTCTTAGTCTAGATATTCAGGCACCCTGATTCTAGCACAATTCACATCGTGATAAGAAATTTGCACGCGCACGATCTACCAATACATGTATGGCCTCGATCTTCAAGGTGTTGGATAGGAAGTTACGATTGCCAATCACTTTAGAATACTGAACGAAACTTGACTAGCTTGTTCTTTGGTTGGTTGGGATAGAAGATGGAGGTTACATTAAGAAAAACAACCATCGAATTTAACTGGGTGCATCAAAAAGGGCTACCTCTTGCAAAGTGTCATGTAATTTTTGTTTCCTTTTGTATATGTATCAAAAGTGTTTCCTTGTTCTAAAAAAAAAAAAAAAAAAAAAAAAAAAAAAAAAAAAAAAACGATGTATATATTCAGAAAGAAAAAAAAAAGAGAAAAAAAGAGAAAAAAATATATCAAAAAAAAAAAAAAAAATCAAGTATTTATCAATTCCATCATCTCTTGTTCCAAAAATAAAAAGAGAATAGTCAATGTAATTAAGAGTCATGTAAATAGTCATCTTTTGTTGTTTCGTTGTAATAAGCAAGGAAGGGTGTATGCCATTGATGTACAACGCGAGTAATTGTGAAATACCTCCAACTCATTCACAATTCTCGTAAAGTCCGGACAGCTAGCTAGATTTCGACCTCAGTTCTTAGCCTGAGAAACTATCTCTTGGTGATTAGTAGTCATAACTTCAAATCTTTCTTTACACATGTGTAGATACACTTTACACTCTTATCACATGTCTTTTTTTGTTATCAGTGCTAGGATTGTGCCTTCGATAGCTAGATTGACATCTCCATTTTGCTGTGAGCTTAACTGTTTTGCACATGTCACGTTTGATGGAATCTGAGCTCATATTTTGTCCTTAGGTTTTGTAGGCACACCTCTGGTAAACCTTCACGAGACTTCAACTCGTCCACTAGGGACACTTAGTGGTTTAAAAGGCTTAGTGCATACGCTAAATGCATTCGAGAGACCAGCGACAGTGGTATAGTTAGGATTTCCTTAGTTTTGTTTTACTTGAGGACAAGTAAAATTCAGGTTTGGGGGTATTTGATGAGTGCCTAATATTGTATATATTTATCCCTTTTTGTTGGCATTTAACTCATCTTTTATGCATTATTCTACATTTTATCCCATATTCTGTATTTTCATTGTTTTCAAGAATAAATATTTTTATTAATTAATTTTGCATTTTTAGGTAATAAATAAAGTCTGGATGACTTGCGGAGCAAAAAGAGCAGAAAAGTAGTGAAAAAGCCGGGAGAAATCACGCAAGGAAGCCGCGAAGAATGGTGCGCACAACCTCATTTTCTACACACAAAAGCGCCTCCGTTCTCAGCCATCAGATCAGTTCTCAGAAGCATCCGACGGTCGCTCCTTCATAGAGCATCAAAATCTGAAGTCTCTGCCGAGCACCACATCGCTGAAATTCCAAGCCTTCAAATTAGATGGTAGTTGAATCCAACGGTTGCTCCTTTGCTGTTCATCAAAGTTTGATATCCCCGCCTTACACTACAGCACCTAACCTAATCTAGCACCGTTCGTTTCGTTGTATCCATTCATCCGACGGTCGCTCCTCGCTTGCCTCCGCATCACCGTCCGATCTACCTACCAGCTCCACATCCCACGGCTCATCCTCGCTGTTCATCCAATTTGATGAAGCCGCCTAACACCCTAGCAACCGAACCTATACCAGCTAACCAAACACCCCCTTCTTCCCAAAACAGTCGAGCCCCCCTTCCTTCTCCTCTGCAGAAAATCCACCGTACACCACCACCTTCTCCACCTCTGCCACCAACTCACTGCCACCACCACACCTCCACCATCATCACCCCTATCTTTCTCCATCATTACCCCCTTGTTCTAGCCTCCTATTATATAGTTTTCTCCCCTAATTCTCTCTAAAAACCTAGGGAAGAAATCAATAAAATAGGACGAGTTGGAAAGATGCAATTGAGGCATGGGACGGAGCAGGTGAACAAGGAAAATAATGGGTCGACGATTGAAGTGTCAAATCACATGTTTGGTGAGTAAATTTCGAAACCCTAATTGTACTGTCATTGGAGAAAATTGGGGGAAAACCCTAAATGTGTCTGTGGGTATAAATTGGGACTGTGGGTGTGTGTGAGAGGGTATGTTGGGATTAGCCTGCATCCAGAACTGCTAAGTTCTGTTAATTTTCATGTCCTGTTAAATGTTCAATTTCAGCTCAATTTAATTTCATGTTCATTATGTTCTGTTAAGGTTTTCATGTTAATGTTCCATTTTAGTTTCACTGCATATGTTAAAAGTGTTATTTTCCTGTTAGTGTGCTCATGTTAAATGTATATGTTTCAATTTCTTGTTTTCAATTCCTGTTAGTGTTGTTTACTGTTAATGTGTGATGTTCTTGTTTACATGTTATCCTCATTGCTTTGTCACTGTTAATTTGAAGGAATGCTAGGCTAGATACATCTGTGAAGCTTTGAACTAATTGTGCAATGGAAAGAAATCAGTGCTCATAGCAAGCTGATTTTCTTGCCATTCTTGTTGTATGCTTAGGTTGTAGTATTGGTTGTGCATTGGGAGAAACTAGTGCTTATAGCAAGCTAGTTCTCTTCCATTCTTTTAGTATACCTCCTGTTTGCCTGTATGCTGCCTTAGTATTGCTTCATGTCAGTTTCTCCACAACCCTGCCCTTGGCCTTAGGTCTTGGTTCATTCTTGTGTTGTTTTCTGTTGCTTTTGCTTTGTTTTGCTTTTGTTCACTGATTGTTTTGTTTTTGCTGTTTAGTTTTTCTTTCATTGCTCTGCATTGTTTGTTTCCCCTGCTTGTGCAGTTGCTACTTCTCCTGCCAAGCTGCTGTCACTTCTTCCCTTGCAGCTGCTGCTGCTGCCTTCCTGCAGTTCCTGCTGCATCACTATCTCCATTCTTCTGCTGCAGCTGCTGTTGCTGTTTACCACTCCCTGTTGCAGCTGCCCTGCCAAGCTGCTGCCACTTCTTGCTACTCCTGCAGCCAAGCAAAGGCCTAGTTCAACAACTGAGTCCAAAGCCCAAAGGCCCAGTCCTCAGTAACCAAAGCCCAATTTCATTGAGGCCAAAGCCTAAGTTTAAGGCCAAAGCCCATTTGCATTTCAAAGAACAAACTGAGCCCAAGCTCAGTTCCTTTTATTGAGAACAAACCCAATAGTACATTAAGCCCAACACTTCCAAAAGGCTTTTAAGCCCAAAGCAAAACTTAGAACCCAATTAGCTAAAACGCTTCCAAAACACACCCGATCTCTGTGGATCGACCCGTACTTGCACGAGCTACAACCGGCGACCGTGCACTTGCGGTATTACTGTAGGCCCGCGTTTCATTTCGCTTCAATTTTATACGCTTTCCCGGGTCCACCACATATCAGTGAGCAAGCTGATTTTCCTCCCATTCTAACATATGCTCAAGGTCTTCAACTCAACCTAGATTGCATTTCTTGATTAGGGCACAAGGTGGATTCAATTGCCTTAGTAACTTCACACAGTTCTGCATCTTTTTCCTTTTCTGTCACTGTTGCTCAATGCCTTTGCCTTAGGCTGCTGCCTTTGTTTCACTACCACTGTTACCTCATTGCTATTCACTGCCTTCATCCATCACTGCTCACTACCACTCTAGATCATTGTCACTGTCACCATAGTTACTACCCTTAGCTCACTGTAGGATAACTTTAGCTAGGAAGACTTCATCACACTCACAAGTCCCTGTGGACAAACCCCTACTCATCCCTATACTATAAAGCTTGGCCTTGTATACTTGCAAGTTTTGTGTGTCGTTCCCAAGCACACCATAATACTGTGGTGATATGTATCACTCCCCCTTAGTCAATACTCCATCTCACATGAAAACCACTCCC
Organism: Papaver somniferum; assembly: GCF_003573695.1. Classification (NCBI taxonomy): domain Eukaryota; kingdom Viridiplantae; phylum Streptophyta; class Magnoliopsida; order Ranunculales; family Papaveraceae; genus Papaver; species Papaver somniferum. The sequence continues at coordinate 68,069,789 of NC_039364.1, read as the reverse complement.
CCTTACACAATGATTCGAAAACCATATGTATTTGTAGTGTGAACTACATATTAATTCTCCCCCTTTTTGTCAATAAAATTGGCAAAGGTACAAGACGGGATCATAATGAAATTTCCGTAAGAGACATTTCATGACTGAGAGAAAGAAACACACATCATCTTATTTATATGCAATCATATATCCGAAGCTAACAACATTCATCAAGGAGTTTAAAGATACAAGATAACCCCTCTAAAATTCCACAGCCGCACACCCCTCAAGATATGACCATTAAGCACAAGTTCAAAAGAACTCTCCCCCATTAGATGTTATTCCCAAGGGAACAACAACGAGCGACCTTAATTTCAAGAGAAACGAAGGATTTTATTGGACACCAAAACCATGAGAATGATTTTTATATCCAAAACTCAATCAAATTATTCATAAGTAAACCCATGAATAATCTAATCGGAATACATAATGTAGAAGGGGCAAAACGATTTGCTGGTTTTTACGGAATTGAGGAGATGACCGTATGGAGGCGAATCCTTGAATCGAGCGAAATGTTCCACCTCACACGGATACACTGCAAGAAGGGAGTGCTTTGAATTCGAGAGATCAATCTGTAGTACTCCGGCATAAACCAAGACAATGGTCGTTCCAAAGTAAATTCGGTCACAAGAGAGGATGGGTTGATCTGTAGGAGGGAAGCTGAGAAATGTGTGGAATCAATGGTAATCAAAGATTGTGGGTGTGTTGTGAATTCTGAATAAGATAAATTCTGAATGATTGAATCTCTGTTGAGAGTAATTACTCAGATGTTGAGTTAATATCGTGTTGTCTGTGAGACGTGAGATCGTTGTATATTTAATCATGATTTCAGAGACTTATTTATATTGCTGGAATTGTAGACACCATGATCCCATGAAGTGTGACAGTTAATGGAATCAAAGAGTGGGGAAATGGAAATCGTGTTTGAAACCAGTTGCTCATCGTGCGGAGACTTTGTCGATTTTCCATCCACAACTTTGTTAACTCCTTCAACTGATTGCACGACTTGCTCACATTCCATCGTGTGTATGAACACACGTGTCGTAGACCGCCATACCAAAACCCTAGTTAATATCACCCATGTGACACGATTGACGTCTCGTGGTTAATTAGTTAGTTGTTGACTTCATGACTTTATGGGACGATGAGTCCATGTATTTGCTGAGTTGAACATGATTCTGTAAAATGTTCTGAGACTCATGAATTGAACGTGTCTGTTGAGACAGAGGTATAACTCTCCGTGTCTCAGTCCTGAGAATTTTGATATTTTCTGGCGTGCGTTCGATCAACCATTTGAGAAAATATGACAAAATCAGGGTTTTGTTGAAATTGAGAAAACTTCATGAGATGAAGGAAAATAATTATAAAATGAAGGAATGATGAAGCGTGGGACCGCTGAGGCCAAGGCATGGCCGGCCAGTGACCACGATCCCGTGGTGCTTTTCCTAATTTTATATTATTTTTCATGAATTTATGAAAATATCATGAAATAAAGGAATTTGTTGAAATTAAGGAGTTTCCATGGGATCAAGGAAGCAAATAATATTAAAATAATAAGAATAAGGGTGTGTGGGACCGATTAGGGCATGGCCGGCCGGCTTGGGCCCGGTCCCACGAGTTTTCTTAATTTTTATGTATTTTTCATGGATTTGTGAAAATACCATGAGATGAATGAGTTTTCATGATATTAGGAAAATAATAATAAAATAATGAGGAACCATGAGGTGTGGGGCCGGCCGGGATCAAGGCATGGCCGTTTGGCCAACAATCACGACCCCACAATATTTTTCCCAATTTTATATTATTTCCTTCGTGAGAAGGAAGCACCATGAAACTGAGGAGTTTCCTCAAAACGAAGGATATTTGTTCAAATGAAAGGATTTTCATAAGATTAAGGAAAATAACAAAAAATATGATAAAATATAAAACTGGCGTGGGATTGGCCACGGCACGGCCGGCCGGTCGATGAGCCCAATCCCTTGGCGCCTTGGTCAATATTTTAATTATTTATTATTTTCTTTCCTATTTTGCATAGGTTCATCGTTTCGTCGTATTTTGAAATACTCGTTCTTGCGGTGATTGTTAGTGCATCATCATTGAGTACACTTGCACCTTTTAAGCCGGGGCTTACTCGAAGGTATCTCAGACGCCCGTGCGTTGAATATTTATTACTAACCCATGGAATTCTGCTGGGAAGAACCATAGATTGAAGTAACGAAATACTACGAAAATATTTGAATATTTTCGGAAATTCAGTGGATGAATCCAAGAATTTAGGAATAATTAACTTACGTCTCTATATTAGCAGAGCAAGCTATCTAGGAGCATTAATTATTCTGACATGAGCTTGCTGGAGCTTCATATCATTTATATAGTTAGGGAAAACTGTTGTTTGTATCCTGAAGACGTTATCGCTCTATACTAGCAAAGCAAGCTGTCTAGGAGCCGCCAATCTCGTGATTATATATAGAAATACTTACTGAAGTGTTCAGTATTCATAAGATATGCCGTTTTCCAGCCGAGAGACTACATATCTGCATGTACTCTGAGAGAAAGTATTCTCAGTCAGAGGATATGAGAGACGTGTGTCTCAATACTCACATCTGATTGCTGGATCAGGAGTTCGTATAATTATGGGTTTATGATTTTAGCCTTTGTCGAAAATCCACCATCTATATTAAGTCCCCTGCTTAGTGAGTAAAGCCGTGTTCCCCAGTTATCATTGAATGGTGATTTTCCGGTCATAAACAATATAAGTAATTGAACTTAGTCGTAAGTTAAGATGTTACCGGATTTTGATAGTGCGAGCAAACCATGACTTGAATGAAGATCCCAGTGGCATGATAAAGCATCGTTTGACGAACATAAATTGGTGTTGAACCGCTGGTTTGGACGGTGGAACCTTGGTCATTTAGGATTCGCGGGGCCGGCCCAAGAAAGGAATCCTTTTTAGCGTGGATGTTCGTTCGTCCATTCTTTAGTTTAAGAAACAAACAAAATAGACCTGAGTCTAATTATAAAAATTTTGTCTATGAGCTTTCACGATTTTTTTTTTTATATATTTTTAAATATGTGAGATTCCACAAAGTGGAATAAACTCTCATTTCAAAGGTGGATGCTCGTACGAGAGAATTTTTTGAAAACGTGCGTCTGTTAGTAATAAAATTTTATTTATGAGCTTTCATGAAAATTTTATCTTGGAGCTTTCAGAAATCTTTGAAAATATACTCTCGCTTCAAAGACAGATGCTCGCGCGAGGGAGCAAATATATATATATATATTCAAACTTACGTGAGTTTCACGTTAAATATATATATATTTTATAAAACCAATGTTTTGATTTTGAACAACTGTTGAAAGTAGATAATTATACATGGTGAAATAATGTCTATATGTAAGTTTTCACAATTGTAGAATGGACGTCTGTCCAATTTTTGAAAAACCAGTGGATGTTAAAATTCACGTGAATTTTTCACGGTTTTTAAAAACATCAGGTCATGATTTTGAATAATGAATTTTGCTCGTCTTTGCAGGTTTGAAGGAACGAGCAAGTTTTCGAAATTCTGACGTTATAATCACTACAACTAGTGAAATCGTAAATAGATAAGAGTTGGATTGTTACCATTTTGTTACAAGTTTGTTATCGGTATATCCATGACTCCATGTCTTTCGCCTCAGATAGTGGTGACTTCTGGTTACAACCACTCTTCTGGCCCTTCCGGGGGGAACGCTCCAGAAATATCAAGTCAAAGATGAAGACTTCTGCAGATGTTCATGCCGAGGTGAATCAACCTTCCAGAGACGCTGGAAAGCTAATGCATTGTATGTCTTTCGATCATCTGGGAGTCGTTCATGGTGGAATCAATGCTTTCTTAGCCTTAGCGGATGCAGAAGAGAAGCAGGGACGAGATGAGTTATTACTGAAAAGCAAAGCTGAAGATGAAAGGATTGCAGCTTATCAGCAAAACGCCGTCGACTTCAGCAAATGAGACTAGCGGCTGAAGATGAATTCTGATCTCGCGCGGAAGGCATAGCTTCTGATTCAGGTGTAGATGAATGAAGAATTTCGTCATAATTCGTCATCAGAAAATTCAGAATTCAGGTCTTCATTAGAAATGCTGTCCGATGTCGTATTTTCGTGATCTACCCATGTTTCTTCATCCTCAAAAAATTTCCAAGCTTTAGCAAATAAGATTTTTGAGTTTTGAGCATGTTTAGGGCCTGAAAAAGGTGAAACAGAAAACTTCCAGGAGATTTTCAGAACTTTTTCAGATTGTATGTTGTCCAATGTTTTGGACACATCTCCTTGCTAGTTTCTTCAATTTATGTGAATTTTGGATATGTTGTAGTCTAGAGGACATCCATACGAAGAGAATGGTATATGACCCATCCCTAGATTCTTCACCAATTGCTCTCAGATCGTCGATTTGTACATGACAGTGTAAAATCATCTCAGACGAGCTTGTTGTAAAACACCCATGTTGTGTCTTTAGACCATTCACTTGTGTCTTGAACGGTTGATGAAGGATTTTGATGTCATTGATTCAATTGAGATCAGGACTCCTTGATTGATACATGAGCATGGTGCTTGCAGTGCCATCTTGTTTCTGTCAGTCGTAGAGACATCACTTTCGAAACCCTGGTCACGGACCACTACTGAGGTTGCTCTCAAGAGGGGTTGATGTAATGACCTTGATTACATGTCTCGGTGGCAGCATTCCTTTTATGATGAAGGACCAGCACATGAGAGTCTGGTGTAACGAGTCTTGGACTGTGAAACTGATAGCCATGATCAGTGGACCGTCAGTCCCCAGTATCTTGTTAAATCTCTCTTTTTGTTTTCCCTTCTTCTGGCAAGACCTAGACAGAGGACCCAGGTATAAAAATTGATGTAAAGACCTAGGTGGTCGAATTTGGAGGTACCTTGATGAAGGACTTAGCGGAATGACCTGGTGGACACCGATCGACTGTGGAAGTTATGAATCCGTCTAAGAATTGCTGCTTGCATGTTGTATGCTCTTGAAACTGTGGGAATCTCACACGAGGTCGGAATTCGATGCTTGACCCCAAATTTTGAAGCTAAGAGGCTTAGTTATCACATGAGAAAAGAATCACTCAATTTGGAGTTGTAGAGGTCAGCCAATGAAGCGTGCACATTTGTAATTTGTAATCCCGTACAAATTTTTCAGATTTCGTAGACCTGACGGTAAAGGCCGTATCTTTCAGCTCGTATGTCCGATTGATGCGCCCTTTTGGTATCTTGTAGCAGAGACATAGAAGAACATCTTTTATTGAGGAAGAATTGTCCCATTCCTCACCCATTGGTACGTTTTTGTAAACCCATGGCCTGAAATGTGTTGTATCTCTTTTGTGGAGGCGATGAGAACATCTTGTAGAAGACTTTGGTTTGTGCCCGTCTGTCGTGTAAGCTTTGGAAAGGCGTTCATGTTTTCAGGTCTAAACATTTTGACATGAATCCTTAGGGATTGAAGAAGTACGATCCATAGAGTAACGCTTCAGAGAATGGATAGTTGATGAAGCCGGATGTTGAGACTGATGAGATCACAATTGAATTTCCTCCAGAAATTCTTGTTGATGCTGATACCATGAATGGGGTTCCTCCACATGTCCTTGTTGATGCCGATACTATGGTTGGAGTTGCTCCAGAGAGCGAAAATGATAGTCTTTGCTCTTCCATCCAGTGAGCCTTTACATGCACGAACTAGTTGGTGAGTTGAGCATTCCTAAGATGAAGATGTTCTAGGATTTCAACCCAAATTCTCCTGAATATGACTTTACTGTAAAGTGGCTTCGTCGGGGAATCGATGTTGTTGTGGCAGATAACATCGGCAGTCTCCATTCTGGATGTGAAGAGAAAAGTTCCTTGGTCGTGCAAGGCTTGTGATGTAGAGAGGTTCCGTTGATGAAGTTTCATGGAATCACATCAGATTGCAAATTCTAATAAGATCAAGTCCCCAGTGTGTTGAAGGAGTTTGTGCCAACATTGCATCTGCTCGAAAAGTATTATCACGAGATAATGAAGACCTATCGATTGAACTTTGATCGTGTCGGTGTTGAATCAGTGTGTCACCGTAGAGATATTGTGCTGAAGATAGAGGAGCTATTATCGAAGGTGGACTATTTGATTGGGAGTACAGTTTGAAGGCTTCTGAAGAAGGTAGCATTCAGAGATGAGAGGTTTTTTGACTTTCAGTTGGTCTTGGAGAAGTAGGTGATTGACAGCTGTTGTAAAGATTTTCTTAGATGCTCGAGTGTTGAGGCTTCACACCCTTTAAGCGTCCGATGTTGTAGGCTTGATCGTCTCGGCCTCGAGTATCCTCTGTTGATTCAGCATTCCTTTCGTTGCGGTAGTGGGAATCAACACTTGTGCGGACATCAGAGATTTCTGATTTTGTGGTACACAAGGACACTTGTACAAGGCTATGGAGAAACACCCAAATTGTTCTTTTCCGTGCTTGAACACCATCTTAGTAATGTATGTCTCAGTGATATTCTCGATTTGGAAAAATGTCGGATTCAACCACTTGGTAAAATATTGTTGAAGTGAGATTACCCACTTATAGCGTCTTGCAATAGCAGAGATGCTAGCAGAATTGAGTCCCCATGCTAGAATAACATGTGAGGAAATAAATGACATAGACATGGAGGAATGAGACTTTCCTGAGTGCAGGAACTTTGGGTGAATGTCTATGCATCTTTTGCAGGTTCTTGTTTCAACCTCGTCAAAGTTCGAAATTCCTCTAAGTGCTCTGATGATGGAACGTCCGCCAAATATTCTGGATCAGAACTTTCTTCTTTGGAGAGATGTGTAACCAAAGGTGCTTTGTAAGTACCCATCTTTTCAGCGTGGATCCACGTTCGTCTGAAGGACATGTCATATCCTGGATTTTCCTGATTAGGTAAAACTTGGCTTCCGCCAGAACTTTGAGAGTGATGTAGCCATAAGTATTTCCAAGCGTTCCTTCAAGGTCTCTGATTGAGATGGGAGCATGAGTATCTCCTTGTCGAGTGATGCCTGTGGATCCGATGGTTTTCAGTGGAATGCTGTTGATGGCGGTGGCAGCATCGATCAACGTTCTTCCAAATTCGTTTCTTCTGAGATTGACCTTGGTAAGCAGTCCCTAGTCGTACATCTCTTGGTCTGTGGATGAAGGCTCAAGAAGTATTTCCGAAATGTACTTCTTGACACGATGTAGTTCAGTGATGTGAACATGTCTCTCCTTTGTGCCTTCGACAAATAGAGCAATCCACGTTCGACCAAGTATTGAACTGCCTCTTTGATAGTTTGTTCAGAGACTGTAAAAATTCTGATTGGGAGAGGATTCTTGTGTGCTCCTTTAGTCCCCAGTTGAAGCAACCTTCTCTTTGAAAATGTGCTTCAAAACATTGCAGTTGCTTGTTGGATGATTGATGAATCTATGAAGGTGACAGTACCTGGGATTCTCCATTTTGCTTCAGTTGGCTCTCTTTGATGAACAACAATTTGATTGTATCATCTTGAAACTAGACTTCCGGTAACTCGACCACTTCTTCATTGTAAAGAGGGAGGTCTGAGTCTGTCTGATCATTTCCCGTTTGTTGATGCTAGGTCGAGGTTTGTGCATATTGCTTATCCTTCCTTTGTGCTTTTGAAAGAGCTGAGGTATGCTTGCGCGGCGGTTCGAATTTTCGTTTGCTCCCTTATGCAACATCGTTTGTGGAAGGCTGGAGGTTGTACTGCTTGTTAATCAGACGTCTGCTACCTCGAGTGTCTCGCGGTTCTTCAGCCTTTGTAGCTTTTGTTCTTTCCAGTAAAGCGGGTGCAGTAGTTGCCGATCTCTTCGCCGCTTCATGAAACTCTGAGAAGGTCTGGAAACGAAGATTTTCCAATAAAGCTTTGTAGACCGGGATCATGTCATTTATGCACAAGTCTACCAGTTGTTGCTCCGTGACTTTTGGATCATGACAGTCCAGGGCCTGGACTCTGAATCTTTTCACGTAGTCATTGGGATGTTCATTGCTCCTCTGAAACATTCTTCCAAGATCAGAGAGAGTAATTTGCTCTGACACAAAGAAGTAATTTATATAGAAGGCGTTAATCATTTCTCCCCAACTGTTGATAGTTCTTGGTGCGATGTTGTTGTACCAGGTGTATGCCCTGCCTTTTAAGGATTTTGAAAATTCTTTGAGGCGAACAACATGGTTATGTTCATGTTCATGTTCACCCAAGGCTTCCAGGAACCAAGAAACATGTTCCCAAGCATTGCCTGTTCCGTCATACAAAGTGAAGGTTGGAGAGGTATAACCTTTTGGAAGAGGAATCCTTTGCGTAGCAGCAGGGTACGGAGGCTGGTGACGACGGACATGTGATGTCTTGTCTTTTCCACGGTTCTCCAAGAGGAGTTCCAAATCTTCCCAAGTAATGAAATTTGATGATTCCTTTGCTGATGGATCGTCTGCAGTTTTGTAGACTTCGCTGTCATCCACTGTATGAATTGGAACTACTTCAGGATCAACATCTGAGGATGTTTCTTTTCCTTTTCCTTGAGTCTTCTCTGACATTTTGTTAGTAAGAGTTTTGAGATAATTGCACAGCTCCTTCTGTGTAGCAGCCATGTCAGTCTGATTCTTAGCAAGAGTTTCCTGCACTTTTATGAGATCGCCTACGGTAGGCGGATTTTCTCTGACTTCCTCGGGATGCCGGCCGAAGAGGGGATGACCTTCCGTGTTAGCGTGAGGAGGAGTAACAACATCACCGTCAGTGTTAGAGGACGGAATTGGTTCCGGGATATCCTCATTGTTGTTGTTTCTAGTGCTAGCGTTGTTTGTGTTGGAACTAGGGCTGCACATGGGCGGGTATGGGAGGGTATAAGCTAAAACCAACCTCGCACCCACAGACTGCGGGTTTTTTTTTTCATAACCAACCCCGCACCCACAAACAGCGGGCGGGTTTTGTTACCCGCCCGCTACGGGTTGGGCGGGTATGGGTTTAAACAGGTTTAAACCCGCTTTATATTCAAGTATTTAGAGTAACTTCTATTCTCCTTGATTAAGTGAGAAAAAAAAACCAAAACCCCCAAAATATTCATATCTAGGAAGTTCACAGATGAAGATTAAGTGTTGAATCTGTTGATTTTTCGATTGTTGTCGATTTCTGGTGAAGATTCGAAGTTGTTGTTGTCGATTTCTGGTGAAGATTTCTGGTAATTGTCGTTCGTATGTGAAGAAGGATAACTGAGGAGGAAGAAGAGGAGAGGCCGAACAGAGAGAAGAGTGTAGAAAGTGAATGAGGGTTATCAGTTATCCTATCTACTAGTATTAGGGTTTCATAATGGACGACTAGGATTAGTTTTATCTAATGGTATATAATCTGCGGGTTTTTTGGGCGGGTATGGGCGGGTATTAGCTTAAACCAACCTCGCACCCACAGACAGCGGTTTTTTTTTCATAACCAACCCCGCACCCACAACGGGCGGGTATGGATTAAAAATCCACGGATTTAGCGGGTACGGGTGGGTTTGGGTATCGTGGGCGGGTCTTGTGCAGCCCTAGTTGGAACCTGTAACTAACCCAGACCTAAGACCAGCCATCTTGTGAAATTATTGAGATTGCAACCGAGAGATTAATCTCCCAATGTGGTCGCCAATCTGTAGATGGGGAAAAACGATTTGCTGGTTTTTACGGAATTGAGGAGACGACCGTACGTAGGCGACTCCTTGAACCGAGCGAAATGTTCAACCTCACACAGATGCACTGCAAGAAGGGAGTGCTTTGAATTCGAGAGATCAATCTGTAGTACTCCGTCCTAAACCAAGACAATGGCCGTCCCAGAGTAAATTCGGTCACATGAGAGGATGGGTTGATCTATAGGAGGGAAGCTGAGAAATGTGTGGAACCAATGGTAATCAAAGATTGTGGGAGTGTTGTGAATTCTGAATAAGATAAGTTCTGAATGATTGAATCTCTGTTGAGAGTAATTACTCAGATGTTGAGTTAATCTCGTGTTGTCTGTGAGACGTGAGATCGTTGTATATTCAATCATGATTTCATAAACTTATTTATATTGCTGGAATTGTAGACACCATGATCCCATGAAGTGTGACAGTTAATGGAATCAAAGAGTGGGGAAATGGAAATCGTGTTTGAAACCAGTTGCTCATCGTGCGGAGACTTGGTCGATTTTCCATCCACTACTTTGTTAACTCCTTCAACTGATTGCACGACTTGCTCACATTCCATCGTGTGTATGAATACACGTGCCGTAGACCGCCAGACCAAAACCCTAGTTAATATCCCCCATGTGACACGATTGACGTCTCGTGGTTAATTAGTCAGTTGTTGACTTCATGACTTTATGGGACGATGAGTCCATGTATTTGCTGAGTTGAACATGATTCTGTAAAATATTCTGAGACCCATGAATTGAACGTGTCTGTTGAGACGGAGGTATAAATCTCATGTTGAGGTGAGAAAGTATTGCACATTTGATGAATTGTTGAATATTTATAGTTGAACCAATATTCCTTGGTTTGAGCAAATATTGCTCATCTGAGCAAGTGTTGCTCGTCTGATGAATTATTAGTAGCATGGCCAAAATAAAACATTAATTAGTATACTGGTAGTTGAACCGAACATAATAAATAATAATATTGATCATGAATTCTTCGTAAAGTTATTAGTGTTCAAGTCGGGAATTATGATCCTTGGACTCAGAAACCCTAATTTGATCAATTGATGACCAATTGATGGTTTATTTGAGAATTAATCATGGAATGAAGGAGGACCGGATACATGAGACCGTGGGTCGATTATGTAGCGTCCATATGCTCGCGTGAGCATAATACCAAGACCTCTTGAAGAGTTGGTGATTTGTCGATGAAAGAATGATTAAATGCTGGTTTAATCATTTATTCGAAAAATGCTCGTCCAAGCCTTAGGTGATAAAACCTAATTAATTATGGAGAGGTGGTAGACCGACCAAGGGGTCATGAAACCAGCCCTGGATGGTCGTGGGATCGAATGACGATCACTCCATGAAATTCCAAAATCATTTGGAAGAGTTTTGGACCTAATATGTGCAATTACGCAAATTAGGTCAAATCATGAAAATATGCGGGACTGGCTCATTGCGAGCCAAAGAGCCAACCTTGGTCGGTCAAGGTAACATGCTCTCGTCGACAACACGTCCGTGTCTCAGTCCTGAGAATTTTGATATTTTCTGGCGTGCGTTCGATCAACCATTTGAGAAAATATGACAAAATCAGGGTTTTGTTGAAATTGAGAAAACTTCATGAGATGAAGGAAAATAATTATAAAATGAAGGAATGATGAAGCGTGGGACCGCTGAGGCCAAGGCATGGCCGACCGGCCAGTGACCACGGTCCCGTGGTGCTTTTCCTAATTTTATATTATTTTTCATGAATTTATGAAAATATCATGAAATAAAGGAATTTGTTGAAATTAAAGAGTTTTCCTTGAAGTGGAGGAGTTTCCATGGGATCAAGGAAGCAAATAATATTAAAATAATAAAAATAAGGGCGTGTGGGACCGTCAAGGGCATGGCCGGCCGTCTTGGGCCCGGTCCCACGAATTTCCCTAATTTTTATGTATTTTCCGTGTATTTTTCCATGATTGAAGGAATTTTCCTAATTTGAGAGAAATACATGAAATCAAGGAGTTTCATGGGATGAAGGAAACTTTAAAATAATAATAATAAAATAAAGGGGCGTGTGGGACCGGCTAGGGCATGGCCGGCCGGCTGGGGCCCAGTCCCACAAGTTTCCCTAATTTTATATTATTTTTCATGGATTTGTGAAAATACCATGAGATGAAGGAGTTTTCATGAGATTAGGGAAATAATAATAAAATAATGAGGAACCATGAGGTGTGGGGCCGGACGGGATCAAGACATGGCCGGTTGGCCAACAATCACGGCCCCACAATATTTTTCCCAATTTTATATTATTTCCTTCGTGCGAAGGAAGCACCATGAAACTGAGGAGTTTTCTCAAAACGAAGGATAATTGTTCAAATGAAAGGATTTTCATAAGATCAAGGAAAATAACAAAAAATATGATAAAATATAAAACTGGCGTGGGATTGGCCACGACACGGCCGACCGGTCGATGAGCCCAATCCCTTGGCGCCTTGATCAATATTTTAATTAATTATTATTTTCTTTCCTATTTTGCATAGGTTCATCGTTTCGTCGTATTTTGAAATACTCGTTCGTGCGGTGATTGTTAGTGCATCATCGTTGAGTACACTTGCACCTTTTGAGCCGGGGCTCACTCGGAGGTAGCTCAGACGCCCGTGCGTTGAATATTTATTATTAACTCATGGAATTATGCTGGGAAGAACCATAGATTTAAGTAACGAAATACTGCGAAAATATTTGAATATTTTCGGAAATTCAGTGGATGAATCCAAGAATTTAGGAATAATTAACTTACGGCTCTATACTAGCAGAGCAAGCTGTCTAGGAGCATTAATTATTTTGACATGATCTTGCTGGAGCTTCATATCCTTTATATAGTCAGGGAAACTGTTGTTTGTATCCTGAAGACGTTATCGCTCTATACTAGCAGAGCAAGCTGTCTAGTAGCCGCCAATCTCGTGATTCTATATAGAAATAATTACTGAAGTGTTCAATATTCATGAGATATGCCGTTGTCCAGCCGAGAGACTACATATCTGCATGTACTCTGAGAGAAAGTATTCTCAGTCAGAGAATTCGATGAGAGACCCGTGTCTCAATACTCACATCTGATTGCTGGATCAGGAGTTCGTATAATTATGGGTTTACGATTTTAGCCTTTATCTAAAATCCACCATCTACATATAATCAAATTAACCACAAAAGTGATCAATTTAATTCATTGTGTTCAACATAAGAAAACTTACGGAACATATGACTAACATAACCATTAGAAAATGATTAAGATAGTCGTTCATATACTTAACACAAGAAAAACTCATGGAATATATGAAAACTCAACTAGACTAATTACAAGAGATCCCATAATTAATCTAATTGGAATACACAATCAAACTAATCACAAACGTAATCAATTTAATTGTAATTTGTTTTGCTCGACATAAGAGAACTTACGGAGCAATAACCAAATAACCAAACAAGATGATTAATTTAGTTCACAAATGCTCAACATAAAGTATCTTACGGAACAACCAACCAAGCTAATCAAAAATTAATCAACTTAGTCGTATCGTGCTCAACATAAGACACATCACGGAGCCTTACGTTAATACAAAAAGATGGATCAATGAAGATCTATACCGTGGAATACACAAGGATTCATTCTTTTGCACAAGCATATACAATATCAATAATCCTTGGATACAAAAGATTTTAACCTATCTTCCGTCAAGGATTGACAATATAGGCTTAACTTTTGTATTTGTCAAAAGTCTATCCGTTCTTAAACCAATACAAATACCGATCATGAATGACTTTACTTTTGACAACATAATCTGCACTTCTTGTGAATTTAGCATAAAAGATATATTATCCAAACCATTGTGCCAAAAACAAAAGTTATTACACACAGAGTCATAAGCTTTAAATCCAACAAAAGAAGTTTAAGCAGATAATATCAAGGTAGAGAAAATAGTACTAGATATCAGTCACTCTATCCATAATGATCTCTTTCAATCTCATAGAATTTCTCTATCAACTCTGGAACAGCAATTCCAGCAAAGTCTACTTTCTCTCTGAGAACAACATTTTCTTCTCGTCGTTCAGCAAGTTCCTCTCTAAGGCGAGACAGTTCTTCTGCAGCTGGAGTCCTAGGAACTCTTGAATCAATCCTGACTGTAGATGGCCTCATTTTCTCAATGCTTGACATAGTCAGCACAGTTGGATCTCCAAGATCAGAACCAAAAATAGGAATATCAAAGTTAGCACAAATTCTTGAAATAAGACAGGGAAAACCTGGTTTCTTTGCTGTGTTGTGTCTGACACTTATCATTTGATCAATGATAATTCCACAGAAATCAATATTTCTTTCTTCAACAACATAGTAGATGAACTCAGTAAGCCCCCTGGTCCAAGAGTTGTTGTCACAAGTACTAGGCATCATGTTTGCCACAATAAGTTTAGCTTCAACTTTAAGAAATAATTCTGCTCCTCTCACATAAACCTTCCCATAATTTCGAGAAAGGTCTTTATTAAAAAACCTGTTTGACAAAGCTTCAAGAGAAATTATACCAAGCTCCGGAGGAGGAAATCTTTCACCTCCCATAGGTATATCAAACAGGTACGAGATAACAGAGTGGTTTACAGTAAAAATGGTGCCTCCTACCATGGTCTTGAAGGAACAGTGAGCAGTGTCTTCCTCATGAATATTAACATAAAATTGTGCGACCATTTCTACACGAATACTTCCTAAGGGTCTATGAATGATTCCCCAATCATGCTTATTGAAGAACCCGACCAAAATAGGAACATCTAATTTAGATGCATCATAAAAACGTTCACATATGGGTGTTTTGTTTTTGAGCACTTGGTATGATTCGCGAGCTGTATGGTTGATGAAACTTGCACCGAGACTAGGGTCAAGGAATGGTTCATTCCTAGGTTGTTGGATTGAACTCCCTACATGTCTAGTTCTTCTTCTATTCATGATTGCAAGAAAGGAGAGTAAATTATGCACTTACTTGGTTCGCGAACTCGTTTAATGGAAGGTCTCGAAACAATTGTGAATCGCGTAAAAAACCTTTGACCTAATGTTCACGATCTTCTTCTGAGTACAGGGGTACACACCGATTTTGATTTGGTTTAGAACGTGAACTTGAAGGAAGAAGGAACGATCGAGAACAATTGAGTTTCTTCTTTCGTTTTTTTTAACTGAAGGAACTTGAGAAGGAGGTGAAGTGAACGAATAAACTCTTCAACCCTTTTGTGTGTCGAGAAACCACTATGACACATTTTAGAACGGCACTCGTTTGTGAGGCGGTTCTAGGTTCACGTATGTGAACTACACGTGTGTCAGAGAAGGGTTTGTTTGGTGCGAGTTTTAAGAATAAGAGTTCACTTGTTGAGTAAATTTTGTAAGGACAAAAATGAATCCTTCACACCATGACTCCAAGAGAGAGTTTCTTTCCAGCAGCACTTACATCTCGAAGTATTGAGATTATTCCAGAATACAGTTTTTACAAGACTATCAAAGAGTATAATCAGAACCAAATTTTTCTGATCTCTCTTTTTCCATCTTTTATGTCGATAGTTTTTTATGTCGCATAGGAAAATCTCTTTGGGAGGATAATGTGTCCTAATTCCTTCACAAGGTGTGACAATAATTTTATCTTGGTGAGATGTATCAGAAACTGACCAATAAATTGATTCATGCTTAGAGGTGCTAAAGTCAGAAGACTTAGATTTAACCTTTTCATGTGAATCACTTGGATTACATAGAGGAGGAGCATTGCTCACACTGATTAATACATCAATGTCGACCTCAACATGAATATTATTTATCATAACTTGGTTTAACCTATCAAGAGATTCTTGTTCCTTCTGAAGAAAAAGGTCAACATCAGAAGTTAGGCTTTCAAGTCACTTTTCAATTTCTGAAAACACTTCAAGGGATTTTAAACCTGGTGAAGGTTTAGACAAGAATTCTCTAACTGAGATGATAAAATCAGACATGAAGAAAATTCTTCAATCTCTGGATCTGGTGGCGCCTTTATTGAGATAGCACCTCTGTCCATAAAGTCAGATTGCTACAAACACAGACTTGTAAGGTCTTGAACGTGTTTGCTGCTCTGATACCAATTGAAAAAGCGGGGGTCTAACAACACCACCCAATATTTCGATTAGCAATCTGTATGGACTAACTCTGAAACACTTACTAGAGAATCAACTAGACAGTCAGAATCAATCTAGATAAAAGTATCTCAAGGAGTTAATATCTCTCTCTTGTTTTGACTCACTCAAGCTAATAGAAATCAACGACTCTATAATCAAACACAAGGAATAACTTGGACGGTACCAAAGACCAATGTCCAAGGATCAATCACTATCAATCAACAACCAAAAGTCAGCTTTCCAATTGATTGATTCAAACGCACAACCTGTATTATTTCTATTATTTAATCAAAAATAATGCGGAAAGGAAATAACACAGATACCAGAAGTTTTGTTAACGAGGAAACCGCAAATGCATAAAATCCCCGGGACCTAGTCCAGATTGAACACACACTGTATTAAGCCGCTACAGACACTAGCCTACTCCAAGCTAACTTCGGAATGGACTATAGTTGAACCCCAATCAGTCTCCCACTAATCCAAGGTACAATTGTTCTCCCTACGCCTATGATCCCAGCAGGATACTGCGCACTTGATTCCCTTAGCTGATCTCACCCAAAACTAAGAGTTGGTACGACCCAAAATCGGAGGCTTTAACAATAAACAAACCTATCTCACACAGACAAGTCTATCAAAGGATCATCTGTCTCCCACAGAAAAACCCTAAAAGTTTTTGTTCCGTCTTTTGATAATAATCAAGGTGAACAGGAACCAATTGATAATCCGGTCTTATATTCCCGAAGAAAAACCTAGATTAATCAATCACCTCACAACAATCTTAATTGTATGGTATAAAAACAAGATGTCGTGAAATCACAAACAATGAGAGGAAGGTGTTTGTGATTATTTTTTATATCTTGCCTATCGGAGAACTCTCACGATCTCAATCCAATCAATATGATTGTACTGTTACGATAGAAGATGCAAGATCAGATCACACAACTACGATAAAAGTAGTATCGGTCTAGATACACAATCCCAATGAAGGCTTTAAGTCGTTAACCTGGTTTTAGAAGAAGAAAACCCAAGGTTAAAGGAGAAACCACTAGGACGCAAACTAGTATCACACGTAAGGTGTGGGGATTAGTTTTGCACAATACTAGATGTCTCCTTTATATAGCCTTTCAAATCAGGGTTTTGCCTTAGTTACAAAGCAATCAATATTCACCGTTAGATGAAAACCTGATTTAGATTCAAGCTAATATTTCTCAACCGTTAGATCGAAAACTTAGCTTTCCATACACAAATGACTGCGCGCTTCTAGGTTTGTTAACCGCACCCAAAAGTGTACATTGTTGGTTCAACAATAGTCTACCCAAAGAGGTTAACCATATGAGCGTTTCATACCAACCATGTTCTTCTTCACCATAACTAGTTCAATTGACTCAAATGAACTAGTTAAGAGAGTTGTTCAATTGCAAGGAAATCTTATGTAACTACACAAGACACAATTGAAGCAAAGATGATTTGATTCACTCGAATCGGTTCATGAACTTTAATAGCCACGGTTTGCAAATGCATTCCTTAGTCTTTTAAGATTAAGTTCAGAAATCATCTTTAGATATATAACCTTCTCAAGTTCGCAGACTAGGTTCGCGGACATAAGACACCAGATAGAGTTTACAAACTCCGGCATAAATTCTCCGGTTCGAGAACTACGCCGGTTCGCGGACTGGGTTCGCGGACTTGGCTTACGCAAGTAGTTTGTTAACTCCAGCAGAAATTCTCGGGTTTGAGAACTTCGGCAGTTCGCGGACTTGGCACTTGCCATACTTCCGGTTCTATTGATCAACAAAGTTTGAAAACTTCGGTTCAAGGAATCCATTGGTTATGTAATCTAAACTCTCATTCCAATCATTGAAACATTCTTAGAGGACGTTATACAGTTGTTACACTATTTCTCGTCAAAGCAATTTTCAAAGTGATTGAAACATTCATGACTTTCGTCACTAGGTAAAGATAAACTTGGTCGAAGCGAAAAGCTTACCAGCACATATTTCGAGATATATATAGGCGAGGTATACTCGGCTCGAAATACCAAATGTGTATGATCTAGTCTATATATATAGCATACGACTTTTGTCTCAAAGAGTAGGAGATAGAATAGATGGACTTTTGAGTGACAAATAAGTTCAAGTCTCCACATACCTTTTTGTCGAGAAGTTCCACCGGTTCCTTGAGTAGATCTTATACTTGTATGATGAATCGCCATGAAGTCCTTGAGCTCAACTACACTTACTATCCTAGTCCGAGACTTAGTTATAAGAGACTAGAAATCAAGACTTATAGTTTTGATCACTAACATTGACAAACATGCTTGAGATAGCAACGCATGCGAGTTTGACAGAGCAGTGCTCTAACAATAATGAAAATAGTCGTTTTCACACACTATTAGCATCAAAGCAATTTTCAAGATATTGAAATAATCATTATCGAAACATTTCAAGTCTTACACCAAATGATTGTATCACACAAACCATGTAAGATTTTACTCCGAAATTTTCTCATGATATAAGATGAACTTGGTTGAAGCGAAAGCTTACAAACACATATATATCGAGAAATATCAAAGCGAGATATACTCAGATCTAAATCTCAAATGTGTATAGAGAAAACTATATCGTAACACGACTTATGTCTCAATATAGGAGATAGAGTAGAAATAGACTTTCCAAGTGATAGATGAGTTTAAGTCTCCACATACCTTTTGTCGATGAAGTTCCAAAAGCTCTCCTTATTAGTTCTTCGTCTTCAAGTGATAAGCGCCGTGAAGTCTAAGCTCAACTACATAAACTATGTCCTAGTCCGAGACATCTATAAATAGGCTAGAAATCAAGACTTATAGTTTTGATCACTAACATTGACAAACATGCTTGAGATAGCAACGCATGCGAGCTCGACCGAGCAGTGCTCTAACAAGATATCCCTTATGAAATTCGGAGGAATAGAAAACCTAATGTCTATTTTTTTAGAGTTTTGGGTTGTTTAGCTTCTGTTAGGAAACCTGATCCTAAAAGACATAAGTTAGAAAGTAGAGCTTAGGAATGTGTTTTTATTAGTTATGCTCAAAACAGTAAAGATTATTGGTTTTTTTATATTAATAATAAAGTTATATCATTGAATTTATTGATGTTGATTTCTTTGAAGATAGATTTCCTTTTAAATCTAGAAATAATGGGGGTTGTATACCTAATGCTTTACCTAGTGCTGATTCTGAACCTAGATTAGAAGAACCTAGAAGTGAAGAAACCAGGATCACTGAAGTTGAACCTAGACGTTGTAAAAGAGCTAGGATTGAGACACAAGATCCCGACTTTTACTTTTATGCAATAGAGGAAGAACCTTTTAATTTATAAGAGGTGTTTAGTTCTGTAGAGTCTAGTTTCTGGCAAGAAGCTGTAGATAATGAATGGGATTCTCATATGTCTAATGGAACTTGGCGTATAGTAGATTTACCTCCCGGTAGTAAGCCTATAGATTGCAAATGGTTTTTGAAAAGGAAACTCAAACATGATGGAACAATAGATAAGTATAAGGCTAGACTGGTTGCTAAAGGATTTAGGCAACGAGAGAACGCAAACTTTTTTGATACTTATTCTCTTGTTACTAGATTAGCTTTTAGAAGTGTTTTGATTGCAGTTGCTGCTGCTCATAATCTTGTTATTCACCAAATGGATGTTAAAACTGCTTCTTTGAATGGTGAACTAGAAGAGGAAATTTACATGGAACAACCTGAAGGTTTGTAATTCCTGGATAAGAAAGGAAAATATACATGCTATAAATTTGATAACTTAATGATTTCAAAATAAAAGAGGGTGATAAATGCATCTGTTATAAATCTGAGAATGATGTGTGCGTGACTGTTTGCTTGTATGTAGATGATTAGCTGATATTTGGTTCCAATTTATCTGTTTTCAATGAAACTAAAAGCATACTTAGTTCGAATTTTGACATGAAAGATTTGGGTGAAGCTAGTGTAATCTTGGGAATCAAAACTACTATAACTAATAGTGGTATTTCTTTAGATCAATCTCATTATATTGAAAAATTTCTGAATAAGTATAATTATTTTGATTTGTACTCCTTTTGATCCTAGTGTGAAATTGTTTAAGAATACTGGAGAAACTATTAGACAATCTGAATATGCTAGCATAATTGGCAATCTGGGTTACGCAACATATTGTACTAGACCATCCATTGCATATGCGTGGGATTTTTGTGCAGGTTTACCAATAATCCTAGTTTGGAACACTGGGATTATGCGGTATCTGAAAAGAACCACAAACCTAGGATTACACTATCAGAGGTATCCCGCAGTCCTTGAAGGATTTAACGATGCTAATTGGAACACTCTCTCGGATGATTCCAAGTCCACCAGTGGATATGTTTTTACTATTATCGGGGGCGCTGTATCTTGGAGATCAAAGAAACAGACAATTATAACCCAATATACGATGAAGGCTGAATTAATGTCACCAGCAGCAGCTAGTGAAGAGGCGGGTTGGCTGAAAAGTTTGTTGTCAGACATTTATGTATGGAAAAAACCGATACCGGTCACTTTGATTCACTACGATAGTACCACGGCTATCAGAGTAGTAGAGAACTGTTATAATAACAGTAAGAATCGACAGATACGTTGAAATCACGACAAAGTCAGAGATTTTCTCACAACTGGTGTTGTTAGAGTAGATTATGTAAGGTCTGAAGGAAATTTAGTTGATCCTTTGACGAAAGGACTGGCAAGAGAAAAGGTATGGAATACCTCTAAGAGCATGGGACTTTTGCCCGTTAGAAGTTGAGTCATTTGTAATGGATTCCCAACCTAGAAATAGGTTCAAAGGTGTAAAGACCCTCAAGTTCGTCAACGCTATTTGACTGGTCTAGCAATAGTCAAGAGACGAATTAACCGTTAATGATTCGATTAATTAGAGACGAATGTAATTGATAGAAATTAATCTAACAACGATCTAATTACGAAATTAGTATCACTAGATAGGTCTCGGAAAGTTATGTGAGATAGACTACTCGAGCGTGTCAGTCGGACACCGGACGAAGAGGATATCACTGGATTTGTACGAGGGCCAAATAATATGTTGTAGACAAACCGCCTTGGCTGCCCTTATCCTTTTTATGGGCGCCTTAATAATTTTCTTCTGCCTTATCTTCTACGCGTGTCGAGAGAATCTCATTTCTCTTTTCTTCTTTCTCTTTTCTTCTTCTTTCTTCTCCGCTCTTCTTCTTCCCGTTCTTTCTCCTTCTCTTTCTGTCGATCTCAATTCGAAGAATTGAGTTGTTATCGTGTGAGAAATTGCTTAGAAACTCGTCAGTAAGTTGAACCGAAGGAGTAGGTGATTGTACTGTGATTGTTTGATCTCGAGAGAAGTAGGAGTGATTCTGTTGAATCAATTAGGGTTCTGTTCTTGAGTTGGAAGGGTGATTAAGAGGAGTTTTCAGTTCTATTGGATGAAGATCGAATGGGTTGGTGGGTAATTAATGTTCTGAAGCTGTTCTTATGAAGAATCATAGAACCAGGTAATTTAGGGTTTCAATTAATTCGATTCTCTTCTTGGATTTGTTGCTGTTTGGTTGAATTGGTATATGGGTTTGTGTTTAATTGAATTTTAGATGGATGTATTAGGTTTAATCTGATTTCAAAGTAAATTAGGGTTTTCTCCCTGTTCTTCCCCAATTTGGAATTAGGGTTCATGAGTTAGAGAATTTAGATCTTTAGTAAGATGCAGATTTTGCTGGTAGAGATGAAGGTGGAATCACTAGTAGAGTTGATGGTGAAGAGTATAGATTTTGTTAGGTAAAATTGTTATTGCAGAGAAGAATTGAGGTACTGATAGTATATGCAGCTGCAGTTGCTGGTCGTTTGTTATGAATCTGAGTTTGGAGAGTTTTGGTGTTGAGCTGTATATGTATTACAGGGGAATGAGATTAGTATCATGATAGTAAGTATGGTGGTGTTGCTAAACAGGGAGGAATCCTGACATGTGTATAAGATAAGTTGAAAAGACTAGTGTTGCAGATTTGTTAAGAAAGATTAATTGTTTGGGAATTGCTGGGTGGTGAACTGACGTGGGTGGTGGTCCTGAACTGGTGGAAGTTCAGTTTGAGTAAATAAAATTCCCTAAACTAAAGTTTAGCTGAGTAGTGGTGTTTGAGCTGCTATTGATGACTCTAGGCTGAGCTGAGATGAAAGCAACTTGTTATTTAGTTACAACTCTTTGAGATTGAATTGCAGATGAGAATTATATGTTTGGGAATTGAATTATAAAGGAGTGGATGTAGCTGAAGTTGTATCTGCAGAGCTGAAGTGAAAATGGTAATGAGTGTGTAATGGAGTTGGTGTCAATAAAGGTTGTTGTATGCCAATCAAGATGAGATGTTGAATCTCAGATGTGGAGGTTGAGTTAAGTGGTGGTGGTTTGAGAGTTGTCTGGGGATGAGCTGAAATGCAAGTTGGAGTGAATGTGCAAGGTTTATAGTGATGCTGCTGGTACTACAACTCAAGACAGGTTATAAGACTTAGTGTAATGAAGATAGTGAAGTTGTGAAACTAGAATTGGTTGTAATGCTGTATAAGATGAAGGCTGAGAGCGTCCACAGTGGTGCGAGTATAACTAAAGACCAAAGACTAAAAAAAAAGACCAAATTTGGGTTTAGTCCGTCCTGTGGCGTAGCGGGTGACGAGTAAATTTGGTCGCGCGTTGATATAAAGTCCGCTTCATCGTCCAGCGTAGATAAAGATAACGCCTGGCATGGGCCGTTGATAAAGATAACGCCTGGTATGGGGCGTTGATAAAAACAACGCCTGGTATGGGGCGTTGATAAAAACAACGCCTGGTGTGTGGGACGGAGATTATACATTCGCCCGGGTTCAAAAAAAAAAAAAAAAAAAAATGGGGCGTTGATAAAGACAATGCCCCAAGCAAATTTCCTAAAGTTTTAAAACTTTAGGCGTTGACTGTATAAACGCTTGTTGCCCGCGTTAACTTTACGTACGCCCGACGGGGCGTACATTTAACCAACGCCCCATCCAGGCGTACATTTTACCAACGCCTGTTCGTTGGGCGTTAACTATACGAGTGCCTGATGAGTGGCGTAGACTATATCAACGTCCGTGGTGTAGGCCGAGATTATATAAACGCCTGACTATATTTTGGTTTGGTCTTGGTCGCCGATCAAATTTGGTCTGGTTTTTACTCTTTGATCAAATTTTGATCGATAGTCCATCCCACTGCACCAACCCACTGGACCAAATATTTGGATTTACTCGTCCACTGCAGTTGCT
Organism: Papaver somniferum; assembly: GCF_003573695.1. Classification (NCBI taxonomy): domain Eukaryota; kingdom Viridiplantae; phylum Streptophyta; class Magnoliopsida; order Ranunculales; family Papaveraceae; genus Papaver; species Papaver somniferum. The sequence goes on along the minus strand of NC_039364.1, from coordinate 68,046,636 downwards.
CTGAGAGCTTATTGTTTTAGATGAAGCTGAGATAGTAGTGTTACTGAATTGTTAGAATTGTTGTTAGTAGAATTGAATTGTATAATCTTTTGTATCTTGAGTTTAGACCTACTAGGCATCCTAGTCAGATTGCTTGACTGATTTACCTTGTCTGGCTCAGCTAGCCTGACTGAGTTAACTCTTTAACTAGAACTGACCAGGGTTTGACTTAGTAAACCTTGACTAGACCTTAGACTCTGTTGACCTTTGACCGAGACTTGGACTTTGAATTTGACTTGACCTTTGATTAACGTTGACCGTTAGTTGACTCATTTGACCGTTAGTTGACCCAATTGGTCCAGGCCTTGAGTAATGGGCCGAACTTGTGGGTCGTGCCGGATTAGGCTTGGGCTTAGTGCCATTTATTCTTAGTTTGATGTTTTGGACCACTTGAGATCTGAATTAGCATTTGGTTCCTTCTACAAAGTCGTAGATATTCATAAAAGTTACCTAATGAACTATAGAATCAACCTAATTTAATAAGTAAACCTTTATCTGTGCTAAAGATAGACAATGAAAAGACGTAGAATCATAACGGGCTTAGAACCAATAGATAGTTCACTTAGTCTATAACTAAAGTAGTGTTTGGAAATGTGTCATGAACCTTGTATGAGCCTTTTGGCTAATCTTTAGAGTGCTTCTATGATTAACAGTTACTCTTTATTAACAACGATCAATCTAAAGAATGAACCAGTGGATTATGGATCTCAAGGTATACGAGGCTTGTCATCAAAAGAGGTGGGAATCGATAACGAACTCTCTTGTATTTATTAATGTTTTACAAATCTATCTTTTGTGAAATCCATGCATATCTTTGTTACTATATGATATGTGTACGCATGTATTATTTGTGTGTATTACAAACTAGTTTTCTTTTACATTTTGGGATGTGCTTGATTCTTTAGAAACAACTAATATCTGTGTTTCGGGAGTATTTACTTATTTTTCCAAAATGTGATTCTTTCCGTTGTCTGGAAAGTGGTTACAATTTTTATTTGTTGTTAGCATGAAAGGGAAAAGGTTTCCTTTTGATTGGTGTGAGATATGTGCTCCCAAATGTTATATCTATTTATTGCAAACCTAGATAGGCCTCGTTGGGATGAATATTGTATAGGTCTGGTTTTAATTTGGCCATTATATTTTCCCTATTTTTGTACGGGGGAAACGCATGTCTCATATGTGAATGTTTATTGTTTCTTTTAAATTACTTTCAAAAGCTATTTTATTATGTTTTGGTGTTTAGAGAGAATGATGATGAGAATATTATATAAGATTGTTGGATTTACACGTGGGAGGATTGTGTGCTCTCCACTGTGTAAGGACTTCGGTCGAATATAATGTTGTTACCATTTGTTTTCTTTAGATACTTGATATGTAGAGTGCGTGTAGAATAAGGTACGGGTAAGGTACATATCGTTTATGACTTGAGGACGGAAACCTCATGGGAGCTTTAATGATCATTGAAGAATCCGCAACAGTCATGCCTTGCTACTCCGAAGGAAGACGTCACTCCCGGTTTATTGGTTGGTAGAACTTTATATTTTCAGTACAATTTACTATCTTAATATGTTTTATTCTGTTTTCCGTTTTTCTAACGGTTTTCAGTAAAAACCGCATTGTGTTTAAATCATTCTAGTGATTACTTGAAAGTTAGTTCTTATTTCTACGGGGCACCCCTTTTAGGGATGATGTGCTCACTCATTCCCACTTTCAGTTTCAGTGACATATCAAGTTGTGCACGTGGTGATGAAAGCTTTGAGGAGTTGGTTTCGTTAGTTGGTTAGCTTCCGCTATGTTTATTTTATGTTTATATTCTATTTGTAAATCAACTCACTATTAAATATGTAACACTTGAGAGGAGTTCTTGTATTTATTTCAGAGAGGGTTTAGATTCGGGTTAATCTTTGTTTAGAACTTCTTTCTTAATGTTTAAATATATGTTTTAGATCGTTAGTGCCTCATTTTATAGTTAATCTCTTGGAATAGACAGCTGTTAGCTTAGGGGGCGCTACAAAAGGGACTAAACGAAGTTACAAATGATATGATAGAGTCATGCATTCCCATAGAATGATATCCCGAAGTGGGAAACATGTTGAGTATTTAACTCTTAATGATGACTATAGCTCTTAACTTGGAGTGGGTTACACATGAGTATTCTTGATAGACTCACCTATACGAATATGAAGGTGTGGCCACCTTCTATGAGAACTTGGGAACTTCTCTAGATCGTTCTTTAAAAAAGGGATAAGCACATGGCCTTAATGTGTGTTGATAGGGAAAAACGATTTGGTTTTTTTTCAAGAAATGGAGAGACAACCGTGCGGATAGAGACTCCACGACCGAGCAAACTGCCTAACCTCAAACAGATGCACTGCACGGGAGTACTTTGAGTTCGAGAGCTCAATCTGTAGCACTCCAGCCTGAGAAAGAAATGGTCGTTCCAGAGTCCATTCGGTCACAAAGAGGGAAGAGGGTTGATCTGTAGGAGGGAAGCCGAGAAGTGTGTGAGATCAATGGTGATCAAGGATTGTGAATGTGTTGTAGGTTTCTGAAAATGAACTAATAAGTTTGAATTATGCTCAATTGAGAGATTTTTGCTCACACGATGATTCTTGGTTAGACGATAAAAGTTGCATGTCCTCTCAATCGTGGATTCAGTGACTTATTTATATTGCAAAAATGTAGACACATTGATCTCCATTAAGTGTGACGGTTGCTCGAGTGAATGAGTGGGAAAGTGGAAATCGTGGTTAAACCAGTTCCAGGTTGTGCGAAGACTTGGTTGACTGTCCACCCACTACTTTGCTAACTCCCTTAACTGCTTGCACGACTTACTCACATTTCACAAGGTGGATGAACACACGTGCCATAGGCCGCCAGACCAAAACCCTAATTAATATTCCCCCATGTGACACGATTGATGTCTCATGATTTGTGGAGTATGCAGGGCAGACGTGTATTTAATTAGTCGATTGTTGACTTGATTAGACGATGAGTCTAAGTATTGTTCAGTCGAGCATGGTTGTCGAATGCTCTATGATTCATAGTTTGAACATGTTTGCTGGGACGTATAGTTCTCGAATAAATGTTGATAATTGGATCAACATGATGAATATTGATAGTCTGAGCAAATATTGCTCGTATGATGAATTGTTGAATATTGATAGTTGAATCAATATTAATACTCTGAGCAAATATTTCCCGTCTGAGTAAAATTATTGAATATTAATAGTTGAATCAATATTCCTCGTCTGAGAAAATATTTCTCATTTGATAAATTAATGAATATTGATAGTTGAATAAATATTCCTTGTCTGAGAAAATATTGCTCGTCTGAGCAAATACTGATCGTTGATGAATTATCGAATATTGAAAGTTGAATCAATATTGCTCGTCTGAGCAAATATTGCTCATTTGATGAATTACTGAATATTGATAGTTGAATCAATATTGCTCGTCTGAGCAAATATTGCGCGATAAATTATTGGTAACATGACGAAATAAAATATTGATTAAAATATTGGTAGTTGTACCGAATATTATATAATTAATTAAGATGTTGATTGCTGGATCAATCATAAAATTATTAGTGTTTAAACTTGCTCAGAATTAGGATTTGCAGAGGTTCAAAACCCTAATTTTGATCAATTGCTGATCAATTAATGCTTTACTGAAAATGAATCACTGATTGAAGGAGGGACCGACTACATAGGATGATGGACGACCATGAAGCGCCCAGGTGCTCGAGTGAGCATGCACCAAAGTCCTTTGTTGACCTGTTGGTGAAAGAATGATTAAATGTTGGTTTAATCATTTATTAAAATAGTGCTCGTCTGAGCATTAGGTAATAAAACCTAATTATGGAGAGATGAGGGGTTGCTCATTTGTGCATTTTTTGCTAAGTACACTCGCACCATTTTCTCGGGGCTTACTCGGTGGTGGCCCAGATGCCCGATCAGTGATATTTATTACTAATTCATGGAATTCAACTGAGAATCAGCCAGGAAACAGAGTAATAAAATAAAATGATTATCTATTACTAATCCATGGAATCCATCTGAGGATCAGCCATGGAAAGGAGTAATGAGATAATAAATTATCTTCTAGGAATTCAATTGATGAATGACACTCTAGAACTAATATATTTGCAGAATCGAGATATGAGATAATTGAAGCATCATATTCGTTATGAGGGGGGTGTATAGTCAGGGAACAACGAATGGCGTGACGTCCTGAAGGAAATAGGCTTTATACTAGAATGCAATATTTCTAGGAGCCTCCCAATCATTAAGAGATTCTATATACGGTCTCTCTACATAGTCAGGGAACAACGAATAACGTGACGTCCTGAAGGCGTTAGGCTCTATACTAGCATGCAACATGTCTAGGAGACGCCCATATGTAGAGGTGATGATGAAATGTGCAAAGTGTCGAAAGTTCAGATGAGAGGCTTCTCGAGTGACATATTCATCATAGCTCTGAGAGGAACGCTCGCTCAGTCAGAGGTCATGAAATGGTTCACTGATCATAAAATATGAATTGTCACATACATTCCTGAAGCCGGGCAGATACATGCAGTATCATGATTTTACTAATTTATCCTTTTTCGAAAATCCACCATCAACATTAAATCCCCTGCTTAGTGAGGGACAATCATGTTCACAGTAAGCACTAGATGGTGATTTTTCAGTAGACGAGATAAGTAGTTGAACTTAGTCGTACAAAGGTATTTACAGAATCCCCGATTTGCTTCAATGATGTCATGTACAAACAAATGCCTGGATAAGGACTCTGGCAGTATGATAGAGTTTCATCCCGTGAGCACGGAGAGACGAAGCACTGCTGATTTGGACGATCAGAAGTCCAGTTTTGGTCGGTTTAGCGTTTACGGGCCCGGGTCCGAAAAGGAAATCCTGGTTTTAGGAACAAACGTTCGTTCGTTTGTTAGTTTAAGAAACAAACAATGATCCCTCACATAAGAGAGATTTTTTTTAAATAGACCTGCGTCTAGTGATAAATTTTTTGTCTATGAGCTTTCATGAAAACTAAAATGTTATTTTTTAAAATATGTGAGATTTCACAGAATGGAATAAACTCTCGTTTCAAAGGTGGATGCTCATATGAGAGAAAAGTTTTTTTTTTTTTTTTTTTCTGAATAGACGTGCGTCTGTTAGTAATAAAATTTTTGTCTATGAGCTTTCATGAATTTTTTGTTTTCAATATGTGAGCTTTCACAATTTTTTTGAAAATATACTCTCATTTCAAAGACGTATCCTCGCGCGAGGAGCAAATATATATATATATATATATATTTCAAATTTACGTGAGTTTCACGTTAAAATAATTTTATTATTTTGTAAAATCAATGTTTTGATTTTGAACAACTGTTGAAAGTAGACAATTTTACATGGTGAAATAATGTCTATATGTGAGTGTTCACAATTATAGAATGGACGTCTGACCGATTTTTGAAAAACCAGTGGATGTTAACACAGTAAGAATTTACGTGGGTTGTTCACGGTTTTATGAAAATCAATTTATGATTTTTGAAGAATGGACTTTGCTCGTCTTTGCAGGTTTGAGAAAAAACGGGAAAGCTCTTGAAACTTTTGTGCTAAGTTCACTACTGTTAGTGAAATTGTAAATAGGTAAGAGTTGGAGTGTTACCATTTTTGTTGCGTGTTTGCTATTGGTATATCCATGACTCCATGTATTTGACATCAGATAATGGTGACTTCCAGTTACAACCACCCTTATGGCTCTTCCGGGGAACGCTCCAGAAATATCAAGTCAAGGATGAAGACTTCTGCAGATGTTCACGCCAAGATGAATCAACCTTTCAGAGAGATGCTGGAAAGCTGATACACGGTATGTCTCTCGATCATATGAGAGTGGTTCGTGCTAATATATATGTTTTCTTGGTCTTAGCATATGCGGAGCGAAAGCAGGGACGTGATGAAATATCACAGAAGAAAAGAGTTGAAGACGAAAAGCTCATATCTCATCAGCAGAAGCACCGCTGACTTGCAAGTGAGACTATCGGCTGAAGATGAAATTCGGCCTTGCGTTGATGGTGTATCTCCTGATTCAGATGTGGATGAATGAAGAATTTCGTAATAATTCGTCATCAGAAAATTTAGAAGTTAGGTATTCATTGAAAATGCTGTAGAATGTTCATACGATGTACGTTTTTGATGATCTACCCCAGCTTTTTGATGTCCAGGAAATTCCTAGATTTAGCGAAGAATCTTTTTTGACTTTTGAGCACATTTAGTGGTCGAAATCAACGAAACAGTAAACTTCCAGGAAGTCTTCAGAACTTCGTATGTCATGTAGTTTGATGTTTCGGCCACATCTTTTTGCTCGTTCATCCAATTATTGTTAATTTTGGATATGTTGTAGAGGTAATCCATTCGAAGACCATGGTATATGACCCATACCTAGATTCTTCACCAATTTCTCCCAGATCGCTTCTTTGTAAAGGATAGTGTAAAATCGTCTCAGACGAGCTTGTTGTAAAACCCCTGTTAGAGCATAGCTCGGTTGAACCCACCAAGCGTTGGTATGTCAAGTTTGGTTGTCATATTTTAGTGAATAAAAATTCATTTAAAGATTCGCTTGATTATATGCTAGAGTCAACTTCGTATAGGTTAGCTTGAAAGTATTAGGATATGAGACATTACAAATATTACGTGAAGACTTGAAGAATGTGAAGAAGTAAGGAGCTACAACGACGAAATCATCCTTCCACTTGAGGTTAGTAATACTTGACTTGAACTATTTCATTCCCTAACGTATCTTTCAAGTCGTGCATATTGAAAACATAACTGCGAAGCTATGAATGATTGTACTCTAGTTAGACGTAGTATTAAGGAATACAATACGAAGTATAATGATTATCTTTTGAACTTCGTATATAAGACATCGACATAATCGTTTGAATGTTATTGTGATTATGTATGGGTATGAGGTTAATATTTCGTCCTAGGAAACAATGTTTTACATTCTTTTAAAGGAAGTACATTCATGAACTTGTTTTGTGAATCGAAAGGGAAATCGCTAGGCTTATTGGTATTGTTATTCATTGCAAATCTTTTGAATTACCAATATGTGTGTTTAGTATAACCGCTCATGACTTTCTTATATTATTGGTAAAACTATTCACAAGGCCTGACTTTTGTATTGGTATGACTTTTATTAGTGAAACCAATCTTAAGTAATCACCTGAGATGGTATGATCGATTTATTATAATTGGTATGACCAACTCTAGACATTGGGGAACCAATCCTAGTAATAGATGCAACCGATCACAAAAGGGTAATCGATCCTTGTAAGAGGTGCAACAAATTTTTAGTTATTGGGAACCGATCCTATGAACATGTGCAACACGATTTTAGTTATTGGGAACCGATCCTATGGACATGTGCACCAAATACAAGTTAGATACCATATATATGTGGGAACCGATCCTAGTACCTAGTCAACCAATTATTGGTAACTAGCGTGACTAATTCTAGTACCCACATGGAGGTAGAACCAAAACTTGTTTTGGTAAAACCGTGAAACCCATGTTTGGTGATTTGATAGGATAATCAATCACATAGATCTTGGAATTTAGATGAACCAATTCTTAACTTGTTTGGAAGTGTGGCAAATCGGTTCCAAGATTGTAAGTATGAAAGAGGACTTACAAAGTAAAGATGTCGACATACTTTGAACATGTGCAGTAACACTTATCTTTTATTGTTCAAAGATATTCCTTAATAGCTAAAGAAGAATCCCGAATCGAAATAAATTAAGAATCTTTTAGTTAAGGTTTTTTGTTTTGCATATCTTTAGAAAATAAAAATTAGTAATGTGCATTTACTAGTTGGAGATTTTCTAAGAGATTTTCGGTCAATATTGGGACAAAGCATTTCCAGGAATCATGGAAACCGAATTTGGAAATATATTGCATATCTTGAGAATATTTTAGATTTTGGAAATTCCTTGGTGTCCAAACTTCCTTGGCCTATAAATATTGAAGTTTGCATTTTAAGCAAACTAATCCTCAAAGCCAGCAAACCTACCTAGTTATGTTGTTACTGGTGGAGCCGCCTATTCAGAGAGGAAAGTAACCTAATTAGCGAAATCTCTTACGACCGCTCGGTTTAAAGACTTCTTTGGGATTGAGAAGCTCTATTAGTACCGTTGGTGGGAAACTAGATAACAACGGTTTATTATTAGTTTTCGATTGATTTGATTGACTAAAGGTTGTTGAAATTTGATTGCACCTTGTTGATACATGAAAAATAATATCCCTTAACGGGTTTAGGGTGCCCCCGAAAGCGATGGAAAACCTAACATGAGACATGGGGACTTGGCGACTACGCCCAAGTCCAATGAGAAAATACCCATGAGCTGGAAAGGACAAGGAAGGAATTAATAGGAAAGAAGGAGGTTGTATTAGAAAAGGAATGGCGTTAGATGTAATTAAGGAAGTTTAGGACATGTGGCATGTTGTCATAATATGAATGGGCTTTTGGAAAATATATATAAGGAAGGACAAAGTACAATGAAAGGGAAACTCTCTCTCTTACTATTCTGGGTAAAGTGAAGTCACTTGGTGTAGCTAGGACGGGTAGAACCCCAAACCAAAATCACCCCACAACATTTGGCGACCACACCCGGAGGCTCGTGCCTAGCTCATCATGACACACTTAGGAGGCGCTAACTCTAGTGCAGTAGAAAACCAAGCGACCGACCGACCCATCAACTTGGAGGAAGTAACAATAGAAGACAAAGACAGCGAGGAAGAAACACCGATCCAAGGTGTTATCAAACGATCGGCGGGACATGGGTCCCAAAACATAGAGATAATATTAACACAAGGGAAGAAGATGCGAGCAACCCAACTGCCAAAACCCATGTCACCAACTCTGCAAAATATGCAAAAGGAACTAGATGAGCGCTCACGCAGAAGGCAAGAGCTTGAAGACTGGATAGCACAAGCAGTAATAGCAGGAAAAAAAACTCCCGAAGAAATGACGAAAGGCGAGGAGCACAAAAACGACAAGACAACGACGATGTCACAGGAAGAAATGGCGAAGTACTTGGAGCAGAATTATCATGTGGTAAAACAAGACAATCATTGTCGCGTAAGCAGTCCATACCCGACGAACATACGAGAATACCAGTACCCTGAGGACTACACTTCTCCGAAATTCAAGACATATGACGGAAAGGGGAACGCACGAGAGCATCTTAGCTGATTCCTATCAGCAATGAGTGATAGATCCTCCGATGGAAAGTTGTGCCTAAAAGAATTTCCCAAATCGCTCACAGGCATGACATTCACCTGGTATGACAACCTAAAGGAAGAAAATGTGGATTCCTGGCCAACTATGTCCATACTCTTTCTTCGGAAATTCTATTCAACCAAGAGGAAAATCACGAAAATAGTCTTGAGTAAGAACGGACAACGGATGGGGAAAGAAATAGGAAAGTATATCTTACGGTTCCGGCGCTTGGCACTAGACTGTCACGAAGACATCAATGAGTAAACACTCGTTGAGATTTGTGTACAAGGAATGATCCCAGCTTTCAAGGGGAGTTTGATCAATTTCAGATTCCATACATTCGTCGAGCTAGAAGAAGCGGCTGAAAGGATCGCCGACTGCATAGAAGAAATACCCATAGACCCTGCTTGGCGCTACAAAGCCAGCACCGTATCTGAGGCACCGCGCGACGTAAGACCCAACACTAATAGAGAAAGGAGGACCAATTCCAAACCATCGGTAGAAACCAAGGGAGAAACGGAGGGACTAAGCGTGACTCAAAGGCACCACCCCCTCTTCCTTGCATCAAGGAGCGTGCAGTTGAATTACTGAATCAGTGGGTCACTGAAAAGGAAATCCATCTGCCCCCGACGGTAGTAGACGTTAACAAAATGGATAAGAACTCCGCTAGGTACTGCCACTATCATCGAAGGTTGGGGCACCCAACATAAGAATGATTTGCTATAAGGAGTATATTTGAACGCAAGCACGCCTATGGGGAACTCGGGGAAACTAAGCAAGCGATTGAACACGACCCTTTCCCTCGCCACTAATACGAAAGAAAGGAGGAGAGGAAGAATATGAATGGCAAATCGGTTCCAAGATTGTAAGATTGAAAGAGGACTTACAAAGTAAAGATATCGACATACTTTGAACATGTGCAGTAACACTTATCTTTTATTGTTCAAAGATATTCCTTAATAGCTAAAGGACAATCCCGGATCGAAATAAACTAAGAATCTTTTAATTAAAGTTTTTAGTTTTGCATATCTTTAGAAAATAAAAATTAGTAATATGCATTTACTAGTTGGAGATTTTCTAAGAGATGCTTGCCTTAGAAAATGGTTGAACAAGAGAGTTATCAACTGTTTTATCTCATATGGTTTTCAACAAGAATTGCTTGATATGCAAACTTCAATTAAAAAGAGTTATCAACTGTTTTATCTTTAAACGTGTTTGCTTGAAATGCAAACTTCAATATTTCTTGTTAACTTTATTTCGTGTTTGCTTGAAATGCAAACTTCAACTGAAAAGAGTTATCAGTTGTTTTATCTCATATGGTTTTCAACATGTTCAATTTCTTTTTAGTTGCTAGCACAATCAAGAGGCAGAGTCTCAAAACACCTTAAAGATAGCGACCTAGTCCGCGACTCAGCTGTTTGAGATTTGTTATTTTGCTATTTGATTTTTTGTGCTTTGTTTCCAACAAAATATCGGAGAGATTTCTTTTTTATTAAGAGTTCACCAAAGCCGAGAAGATATCAACAATTTAAGATATCCATACTCGGCTGGAAATGCTCTATGGGGCAGACGGAGAAAATTATTCGAATTTCATTTTAAGTGAAGTGAATTTTGATGACTTATTATCCCAGCAAATAGATAGAAATCTAACTAATGCCATGTCTGTAGATTATGAATGTAGCTGGAGAAGTAGAATTTCTTGAACAGGGCTGGTAGTTAAAGAAGGATAAGTTTGTTCCTACTAGTGTATGGTCCCACACGGCACATTTTAGTAATAGCGTGTTCTCGTAGTACAAGTCTTCCTCATAAGACCCGTTCTGGATCTCAGTTGTATAGTCAGCAATTGGACCCGTGTGAGAAATTTTGTTACTCCTGCGCAGTATTAGTCTACTATATCTAAAGCTCTTTCCATCCGAAATTTAAATGGAAACTTTTTTTATCCTGACTCAATTGGGGCCTATGTCACTTAATTGGGGTCAATGGATTTCTTTATCCACCCAATAGAGAATGATAAGGAGTGTCTAAAATATTGTAAAAATACTAAACTAATCCTTAAAGAAACCTTAATTATTCTAACACAAATACAAACACAAAATCATAACTTAATTAACAAATACAAAAATCATTAATCAAAACTCAATTTATTTTTCAATTTCCATCAAAACCAAAACTAAATCTTAATCAATCACAAACAACAACTAAAATCTTCTTTTGTTGTTTGTAAAAAGAAAACCCAAAAACAGACAATTCAAGTGATTGAGTAAAATCCCTTTAAACCATCCCTTCTAAGAGATACTCTATAATGATTTACCTCTAAATCTTAAAAATTCACTCATCAAGTTTTCTGAAAATCCACCCAGAATCAGTTTATATGTTCAGCACAGTAATCCGATTGCAATCTTAATCGGATTTTAATGTGAACCTACATAAACCGATTCTGGGTTGATGTGATGAACATCAACTATAATCGGATTACATTAATACACATATAAACCGATTTAGGATTCCTGTTCGGATCATTTTGGGCCATATGTAATCCGATTGTTTAGTTAAAAATCTTTGTACCCTTTTCTTCCAATAATCGGATTACATTATCCTCCATATAAACCGATTCTGAAAAAGCTGCAACAAACTAACTCCAGAACCGGACTCTATAAATGAATAAGAAGTCCGATTTTGCTACAAATTTCTATAAATGAGCCCAAGTTACCCAAAAAAAGAAAACCACTTTCATTCATTAAGCTTGGTTCAAGTTTTCAAAATACAATATAAGAAAGCGACAAAATATAAGCATCCGATAGATCAAGTTTTTAACATAAGGAAAATACTCATTCCAACAAATGGAGACCATTGAATTGATCTGGCTCGATCAATTCCTCCCGTCGCCTCATGTTGGGATCGTATTTTTTTAGCCACTTCTTGGTGACCTCCGTGACCTCATTTAACTTACCTACCGGTGGTAATGGACAATCATTACGTACTCTAAGACCGATATAATGTATGTTGTTATGGTTGAATAAAACAATTCTCCGATCCTTAAGCGATTCATCCCAAACGGTGTATTTTGGTGCGTATGTATAACATGATCCCTTACCAAATATATGAACAACGCAGCTCCACGTTTCCGCCAAGAGATGACCACATAAAGGCATTTGCATCCAATGCTCTCGGGTAATTGGTTCATTCCCCTTTGGCCCTTCTACTATAACAACCATTTTTTCAAAAATCACTTCTTTGTCTTCTCTTGTTTTTCCTTCCTTCATCATCGATATGTAAAATTCCTTGTCTTCTTGTAGGGCAAGGCCATCATCTTTCTAAAATATTGACATTGTGTTAGGTTCTCATCGTCTGCCAAACTTATATGGCCTATTTGTTCCGATGCAACGTGATAACCACAATTCTCATCCGCATCCACGTCGTCGGTGGATAACACATAAGGCTTAATGATTTCAGGAAGTTTCGAGTAATACTCCTCGAATATGGTGTAACAAGTTCGATAGATAGGGTCTACCTCGTTCATCCCTAGGAGTGCTTCCATCACCAAGAGCGGCCCTTAGAGTCACCATAAAATCCTTTTGTCTTGCTTCTCCCTTCCATGCACGTAACCTCGATACTCGTGTTGTACTCGCTTGACTCTCTTGAGAAGGAACAAATAGATTGTTTGGCGCTTGACTCTCTTGAGAAGCAGAGATACAACTTTGCATCATTTCTATCTTCCCATTCCAAATCGGTGAAATAGTGGGAAGAGGTATCAAGACCCAGCAGAGATACAGCTTTGGTTTGATCTTCATCAAACGCCACAACAATCTACAACAAATATCAACAAGTTGATGATTCAAAATCGGTTTATATGTTACAGACGATTAAACCGATTAAACCGATTCCTCACAATCGGTTTATATGTGCAACTATAAAGACCGATTTAAGATTTGTCTAAAAAATTTCAAAGTACACGATCGGTTCACGTCTCTTGTCATATAATCCGATTGTTGTTCACATTTCTCCTGGAACTTTAAAATCGGATTACATATACACGAAAATAAACCGATTGTCGACTTACGTGATTATTCAAGTGAAGAAATCGGGTTATGAACATCACCAACAAAAACCAATTCTGGTCAGGTACCCAAAAATTTACTACAATCAGTTCATATGGTGATGAACAAAGACCGATTTCTGTACCCAATTTGGGGATTTTATCCAGAACCGGTTTATGTAGTGTTATCGAATAAACCGATTCCAGGTTAAAGTTTTGAAAAAATTTCCCTTTTTGGGCGATTGGGACATGTTTCTAGATCGTTGCAACTCATACCTGTTTATTAAGAGCATTATCATCTTCTTCCCGACGAAATTGTTATTGTGCTTGAATAATATCCTCAAGCATTCTTTGGTTGAAATCCTCTTCTTCTTTCAACAAATTATCCAATTCGGTAGGATCAAAATCATGATAATCTGATGCACCCACTTCTTCATCACTACTAGAGTCTTCATCATCACTATAAAGTTTCATTTTTGCTAAGAATATCACAAACCCTAGTTTTTTCTTTTTCCCCTCTACTTCTTCTTTCCCTCCAAACCTTAAAAGAGGAAATGAATTTCTACTCTGGTCCTAACACTATAATCAAACTCAAACACTAATTAATTTAACTAATACTAACTTAATTAATCATCACTAATTTAATAAGGGCATATTAGACATTAAGATAAATAGTGGATAAGGGGTTTCTACAAATTATTTCCTAATGACCCTATTTTGTCATGTAGTTATATGCCCCAATTAAGTGGCATATGCCCCAGTTTCACTAGGTTTTTTATCTAGTGTTCTTTGATATCATTATGGTTTTACTTTTATACTTCTTCAATGAAATGTCTAATCAAAATTTCTTCGTACCAGCTGAGAAAGAATGTTACGACTTTAACTGTTTACGATATTATTACCAATGCATGACAACTATCTGCACCAAATATGAGCTACATATACAACAGTTAATGTTAACTATTAGTAGTTGACAACGATAACTATGACACCAAACCTTATAAGTTACAACTCAAAAATTGAACAAAATCCCATAAAAGAACAAAAAATGAGGTTAGGCGTAGATGTCACCCTTTTTTTGGCAATGCGATTCAAGCACTCGTGGTTACTGATTATGTTAGGGATAAACACTCGTGATTATCTTTTTTTATCTTTTCATTAATGGGATTTCAAGGTTACAGTGAGTTTAAGATCGAAAATAAGAGAATACGAAGTAACAATAACATACCGTAAGAGTATAATACCGAGAAATCCGACAAGAGAAAGAGAAGGATTACCGGAGTAAGACAAATACAAGTATGAATAAGATCCGATTAAATCAGAATGGTTTTTCTCGGAATTAATTCCAACCATTTAGTTTGTTTTTCTTCTTTAGAAAGAAATGCTCCCAAAATAGGAGTGATTTGCTCAAATCTCTTATAACTAGTGATGAAGCTTCCGTCGTTAAAAATACCACCTATGGAGATTCCGTCGTCGGATAAGTTGATGATGAAGATTCCGATGAAGATTCCGTCACCGGAGACAACCAAGATGAAGATTTCATCGTTGGAGAGCATTGAGAGTATCACTATTGATCTTAAAACCGAACCCAATAACCAAAAATCGCCATTAAAGCGAAGATAAACCTAAAAAGAGTAGATAAAACCACCAAAATGGTGTAAATAAGTAGAAACATAATAAAAACCAAACTAATCTACTAACCTAGATTGTAAGGAAAAATGAAGAAATCTGCTCAGACGAGCAGAGAATGGTTGTTTTTGATGATTTTGTTAAAGAAGAAGGAGTGAGAGAGAGGAGAGAGAAAATGTATTACAGGTAAAAAAAATCAAGTGTAGGAATGTATTATTCAAGAAGCATACACATAATTTTGTTTATTTTCCTGGTTGGAGATAGGAAATCGAACGTAAGCAGATTTGAGGAGAACCCTGAAAGTAGCTAACTTTCTAGTTTGGTAATCCATACTCCTTCCCGTGAACATCAAAAACGACAGGAACATCACCATCTGGAAACTCCTTACTTGGTAAAAGTTGAGAGTCGTTGATTTTGGCTTTCCAAAAGAGAATTACTACTCATTCTCATTTCTCTCTTCTTTTTCTCCATTCTACATTTATTATTGGCCGACTGTTGACAGCTCCAGCCCTCATATGAATACGACCAGTTGGTGCGGCACTACGCACCGTGCCCACATTCTATTGGACCCACTTGATCAAACAGTGTTCCGACACGTGGTTTGTTCTTTGGGTCCTACCACCACCCAATCCTCATTATTCTTCTTTTAACTCTCTAATCACACTCACAAGACTCGTAGTGACTCTTTCCCATGCAGCATTTACGAGCGCCATTTATATGTAGAGACCAGTGAGTGGTTATGAACCTGAATTCACTTCACTGGATTAACTACTGTTTTATAGGATCCACCGATGATAATCATTTGTACTAGTATGTTTCTTCTGTTACAGTAAAGAAATAGATTGGATTAACTTAAACGTGTTTTTCTACTAAGGTTTAAGATTTCAAAGTGAATAACTGTTGGATTTTGTTTCTCTCTCTCTCTCCAAGAAGAAGAAGAAGACTGTCGGTGTTTAATTCACAATAAATAGGATAGTCTGGGTGGTCAGAATTTTAATTTGTCTGGATTATTAGATTCCGGCATACTTGATTAGCCGGAGGAAAGTCTTTTTTTCAGGTAACAATAGACCAAATTTAATCTTCTTAGTTTATACTCTTGATTGAGTATGAATTAATTTTTTTTATTAATCTGACTAAATTTGGAAGAAGAAAAACTACTTCAGTTGTCATGTACAGAATGATTTTTTTTTTACTTCATTGCTATTTTTAGTTCATAATCTTAAATACTGTAATCTCTCAGATTTTCTTACTTTTGACATAGAAACGGCAAAGTTTGAGTGAAACATGTGACTTCTATATACTTCAAAATGCTGTGATTGCTATATTTAGTTCTACTTCCAGTGTACAGTAGTTTCTAATAGACTGTATTTGAGTTACTAATACTCTCCTCTGTTTTTCCCCCCCTGCTTGAACAGGATGTTCGACCCGAAAACGCGTGGATTCTTAAATGTGCTTATCATTCTATGTATTACACTGAAGACAAATGGGTTTTCCGTAGGAATCACATACGTCGAAAATGCCATTGCAAAAGGAGCTGGTATAATAAAAATCTGTTACTTCAGTTTATGAATTGAATTCTGTTTTCACTCCGACTAGCTTGTTCAATCTAGCACTAATGAACTAATTATAGATGGGTTTTAACTTTCAAAAAAGATATTTACGGATGAGTTTTATGTTTCACTGCTGAAATTTTGTAATACTAATTTTGTAATTGGATCCCGGGGAAATTTTGTGTCTAGTTTGTTTGGATGGCAGTCCACCAGCTTATCATATGGACAAAGGATTTGGCGCCGGAATTAACAATTGGCTTGTTCATATTGAGGTTTGTTCTTTAAATCCATCTACCTGTTTTTTAGTTCATAATGCAGAATTTTTATAAACCATACATGTCTTATATCGTTTGTCTATTGAAAGAGATCAGAACGAACATCAGTATGATTGTTTAAGAACTCGAGTGACACCGGAGTTGCTCTCCGACCCAATAGAAGTAATAAACTTTTTGTAGTGACTATAGGCTAAAACTCAAGGGACAAGATGACCGTTTTGTTTTGACTATCTGAAGTAGTTTTTCTGCTTGATCCAATGTTTCTTTCATTTTTTGAAGTTCACATTTTCTTTTTCTGATTCAGGGGGGAGGATGGTGCAACAATGCCACGACTTGCCTTGCTCGTAAAAATAACCGTTTAGGTTCTTCAAAGCAAATGATTAAGCAAATTGCTTTTTCGGGTCTTTTGCATAACAAGGAAAAATTCAACCCTGGTAAGACACTTCATGACTTCCTTTGGTTTGTGTGAACACACAAATCACGAAGGCATCCGAATGTTCACAACCAATCATCGTAATCTAGAGTGATTTGTGATGATGATATCTTAGTGTTGATTCCTTGGTTCAAAACCTTCGGGTTTATCACAGCCTCATCTAACAACTCCACGCGGGGCGTTTGGGCACGGAATATAGGTAAAAACAAAGAAAGCAAAGAGTACAAGTAAAGATCCATGGGGTTAGACAGATATAAAGTGCTGAAATGTAAACAAGATCGAGGTTTACGTGGTTCAGCACTAAGGCCTACATCCACGGGGTTTGTTGTTTCACTATGTTCTTCACGGTTACAAGAATAGTCGAATGACTTTTGGGTTTACATGTATTTTCTCTTCTAAAGGATTAACTTACACTCGTAATCTCTCTCCTTTCCTTCCTGATTTTTCCGATCCCCCTTCCTCTTGGTGGAGAGGGGGTATTTATAGGGTTAGAGTGTGGGACCCATCTCTGAAGGCCGTTGGAACCTTATCTTCTAGTGTCTTGTGTCCATCACGCAGAGGTCTGCGTTTGCCACTTGATCACGCAGAGACATCCTCGCTCGTTCCACGGGTTGATCGACACGTATACTGCTCAGAGTGTTTAATGAGGGTGGTTGAGATGCCTGCTCGTGTCAGACAAGTGTCTTCTGCCCCTGTCACGTCCGTGTCAGCTAACTTTCTCTCCACCGTTGATCTTAGCTTCTTTTGGGATGAGATAAAGTGACTCCTTGGGGTTTATTTGGTGTTCCGTAGTGCATCATATTTTGATGTCTCGGCCTGCATGCTTTCCACGTATTTTTCTATATACACGTGTCTGATGGTGAGATATATGTATACACAGTTTGCTTCTAGTTGATGGATTTGACTTCCTATGTGAGAATGCTCGTATAGGACCTTAATTGTGCCAATGACTGAAACTCATTCTTCTGAATATATCCAGACTTCTATAACTGGAATAGGATTAAAGTACGTTATTGTGATGGATCTTCATTTACCGGAGATGTTGAAGCAGTAGATCCAGTGAGTTATTCAACCTGAACTATGAACTTCAATTGATGATTTTAATAGGATCTGCTGTTTTAGTAATGATTATCCGTAAATTTTACCAGGCCACCAATCTTCACTACAGAGGAGGAAGGGTTTGGCTTGCTGTTATTGAGGATTTACTAGCGAAAGGGATGAAAAATGCTGAAAATGTATGTATAATCCTCCTTTATCACGGCGTTTTTTGGAGTGTTCTTAACCGAAATAACGAATTTTGTTTATTAAATTTTAGGCTATTCTCTCTGGATGTTCCGCTGGTGGTTTAACTTCTATTCTTCATTGCGATAACTTCCGTGGCCTAATGCCAGCGAGTGCCAAAGTAAAATGTCTTGCAGATGCTGGATATTTTATTAACACGTAAGCTCAAAATTAGTATACTATTCTTCTGTTAAAATCTTATTGGGGATCCATGGTAAAGAAGGAACCATAATGAACTCACCGCTGCTGTTTTCCTGGTCGGGCAATGACTGATCATTGCTGTAATTAGACCAACTAATATCAAATAATGTTGTGTTACAGGAAAGATCTTTCGGGTGCAATGCACATACAAGAGTTATACGCTGACGTTGTGAAAACCCATGTAAGTTTTACGCTTAATCCTGTAAGGTGTGAAGTATGCACGGCGCCTCTGAACTGAAACTCGATCTGTTCAGTTTATTTCTATTTATTTCTCGAACCTAGATCGATTCAGTTTTACCAAAGTTTAAATACATCTTCTTGTTCATCAATATGACATATTGAACCTCTTGCTATCATGTGTTTAGGGCTCAGCAAAGAATTTGCCTGTATCATGCACTTCAAAAGTAGACCCGAGTCTGGTGAGTGCACTTTGCTCTGATATTTGGTGATCGATCACGTGTTTAGTTTTTTTCAACCATTTCTTTCTCGGCCTAATAATAAATACCATTGCAGTGTTTTTTCCCCCGGTATGCCGCGCAACAGATCCGTACACCACTTTTTATATTAAATACGGCCTATGATTCATGGCAGGTTGGTACTGCTAAATACCCATCTAATGTTTGTTGGAAATTTTTCCAATAT
The DNA here is from genome assembly GCF_003573695.1 of Papaver somniferum. NCBI lineage: Eukaryota > Viridiplantae > Streptophyta > Magnoliopsida > Ranunculales > Papaveraceae > Papaver > Papaver somniferum. Next base: position 68,027,271 of record NC_039364.1, on the reverse strand, counting down.
GCACACAATTGAAAACCTGTTTACAAAACTACACCCGTTTTTTTTTGAATATTTCTAAAATACACCCACCATCTAATGAAACATTATGTCTCAGATTCTTAATATCTAGCCATACATGTGGCAAAACTGATCGATGATGGAGATTCATTTTAACTATAAAATTACAGCTTTACCCTAAGTGAGAAACAAAATGGGACAGAAGAACATTATGTCGCGTTTCTTCTCTGTATATCTGATGCTCATCTCGTCTGTCTCAAGAGATACACTTCTATTAAAATCTCTGGTGTTGTTCGTCTCACGTGGTCGCCAACACCAGCTGATGATACATCACATGGTAAAATTTTCTTGCCAATCTTCTCATTCTTTGTCTTCTTTTATTTGATGTTTTGTTAGTTAGAACCCATCATGGATCTGTGTCCGTGTTTTAGTACTTGTGCTTAAGAGGCTTTGGATGGAATTTTGATAGATATACGTACTGAAGAAGAAGAGGAATCGGATGACCAAACTCCCAAACAAATAGCTTATGTGAGAAGGTGAGTGAATTTTAATCGTTGTGTGGGTGTTTTTGTTGATTTACAGTGGTGGGTTTATATTAAAATCGCGAACCTTAACTAAAAAAAATCAGCTACAGTCAAGTCCGGCATTGAATTTGGCATGAATACCATGTCGGTACAGGGAATCAACAATGAATTTAGTATGAATAGTATGCCAGACAAGATGTAAAAATTGCCAGTTACTACATGTTTAGTGTAGGCATTCATTATAGGTTGAATACCATGCCGGCTTTGTTTGACGACATTATTTTAAATTTTCTTTCTTATGCCTTCTCACTTAGTGTACAGAACATAACCATAAAACTCTTTAGAAATGTTAATCCTATCGGCATGCTCGACATTCAATGCGAGCTGATCTGTCGGCATTGTTTGGAACTTATGTTACAACGTCGGCGTACATTTATAGTGTACAGAAAACTCTTTAAGTTTTTAACGAAAGCCTAAAACATGTATAGATTCTTAAAAGGAAGTTCAAGAGATTAAAGATTATGACTCCCTAAACCATAGAATTCAAGTAAGTTTATGCTAATAAAGAAATTTGTGTTGCAGGTACTCGCAGAACAATGATTGTTTTTGCTTTCGGTAGTTGCGCTGGATTACCAGTACTTGTATTCTTCGTTTGCTTTTACTTTCCATGGGTCATAAGGTATTGTCGCGGTGAGGATAGCAGGATGTTTGTTGCAGTTCTGCCGCAATCCAATGGTCCCTTTGTATGACAGCTGTAAAGATAACGGTCCTTAACTGTTTTATTCAAAAAACGGATGGAATTATCGTAACGGGTGTAGTTTAGAAATATTATAAAAAACGGGTGTATGTTAGAAAACACATTATTAAAAGGATGTATATCAGAAAAAGCCCCGTTTGCACGACACTGATACATGATTTTGCTTAATAAAACTTCAGATAAAGAACATTTTGGCACCTGGTGTTTCTGATCCGCATGGAACTTGGCATTCCTGCAAGCTTTGATATAAAGAATTGTTCTCCATCTCAAATCCAAATTATGCAAGGTAATATCTGATTTTCTTTCATTGTGCACATGTACAGTCGGTAATTAGCAAAATTGTTATCCCTTTAAAGTGTCCGCAATTGAACCTCCTCAATATTTCTTCGCGAATTTTTTAGAAGTTTTGTTTTCATTTTAAAATGCCGAAAACAGGTTTCAGGATGGAGTTTTTAAGTGCACTGGCACTACTAGGAAATTCTACGGTGAGGGGAGCGTTCATAAACTCATGCTACGCTCATTGCCAATCAGAAATGCAGGAAACGTGGTTAAGAGATGATTCTCCCGTATTGGACAAAAAGGTGACTACAATTCTTATGAATGAATGTTATTAGAACTCTATACACTATATGCTGATTTTGCATCAGAAATTCTCTTTGAACTGAGAACCGGGACAATGGGAAAACCGCCCACTCACAGTGGGTGGGTCCCAATACCAAACTTCCTGTTTTTTCCGGTCCAAGGGCCCACCCACTGTGAGTGGACGGTTTTTCATTGTCCTAGTTCTCCGTTCATATAGAAATGCTGATCTTGCATTTTGTATCTAATGAAACTTCATATTTTGCAGCCAATTGCGAAGGCTATTGGAAACTGGTTTTATGATCGGACTCCATTCGATAAGATTGATTGTCCGTACCCTTGCGACTCAACTTGTCACAATCGTATTTTTAAATAAAATAAAAATTCTAGGATATAATCGAACGAATATGTATATGGGATGGCTTAATTAATAGGCGATAATTAGTTATTGGATTAAATTACTTCAAAAATAAGAGGATTACAAAGGTAAAATCAATCAGTCATTACTCAATAATCAAGTCTTGGTAATAAGCAATTGATTTTTATTTTCGTATCTTGCATTATTGTTATTTATGTATGAATTCCTGATTCAGTTGTTCAAGCAATATTACTATTTATAATTTTTGTTAAATTTTATCTATCTTCATGAGAAATTTCATTACATCTATGGCACTGTTTTGTGTGGTTCAGATTCAGAGATTGCTCAACCCACCGCTAAATTTGTAAAAACCTAAGCAAATATTTGAATTTTGAAACAACGCATCATTTCAAGACGACAACTGATGAAACGATTGGCATACCCGTTCTATCTGGTTATTCTGCCGGTCCTAAAAAATTCCACAGGATCTACTATTGAGATAACAATATAAAGACGAATGTTTAGTAGTTCTACAATGAGTGAAAAAGACCTGTGTAGCTGTGCCTGTGCTTCGTTATTATGACGGTCTTTTTTCTAACATCGTACTCTGGTCTTGCTATAAATCAACCTAATACTAATCTCATTCAAGTTTGTCTCAAGATAATCTACCTTTAACATTTAATAACATCACTATTTTTTATAAAGATTCCCCCAACTACATTAGTAATCACCATTAATAAAAGTACATTCATTCACCGATTGGAAACATTTTATTAATTTTTTTTTTTAAAGTTTTTAACTAAATACAATTAATTTTTATTTTCGTTGCTAGTGAAACTTATTAGTTCCACATCGTGGAGTTTCCATTTTTTGGTTGTTTTAAGAGACTACATAAACTTTTAGTCCCACATCGGGGAGATCCTCTTCTTAAGTTGTATTATTCCATTATATAAACAAATTTTTCTACTTTTGTAAAATTGAATGGGAAAGGGGTTTCCCTATATTTTAGAGAGACCCTCAAGGGAAATATTTTATATTGATTTCTTTACTTCGCGATTTTCCTTAAGGATTTTTTTGGAGTTGCCAAGCTCAAGTTGAGCATCTATAGAATCAAAGCTCATATTCTTATAGGAAGCGGCCTCACTTCCTCATTCGGTAACTATCTCTTTAGAAAAACCCTGCTATATTCTCCTTGGATTTTATCCAATCAATGGAAATAACGCCAATTGAGATTAGTTATTTTTAGCTCTAGCTATTTATAACTTGGCTAACACAATGTATAGATATAGCTGGCATAGGCCTATGCCAGAGAGGAATATCTTCTAAAAAGCATCTTAGTCACTCGCCCCCCTCTCGTGTTTTATCTAACGCAATACTCTCAGCTTCCATAATGAATTGAGCAATATATGTTTGTTTGGAAATCTTCCAAAAACAAACCCTCCTTCTAGTGTGAAAGCATATCCACTCGTAGACTTATACTCCTCTGAGTCAACTATCCAGTTTGCATCACAAAGTCCCTCAAGGACAGCAAGATACCTTTCATAAATCAAACAAAAGGTAATAGGGTATTTTAGGTACCATAATACTCTACTAAGTGCATCTCAATGCTCTTGCTCCGGACTAGAAATATATTTACTTAACTTACTCACAATATAGGCAATGTCCGGACAGTTCATTAAATTCATCAGACATCATATTGAGTATTCAAGTTAAGATACTCCATTACCCTTATTTTTCTTGAGTTTACAAGAAAAACGTAGGGAGTACAAGCAGGCTTACAATCAGACTGATTGTATCTCTTAAGCACAAATTCAACATAATGAGAATGACTAAGACTATAAATGTTAAATGATCTTCTAATCCTCATCCCTAAGGTTACATCAACAGGGCGTAAGTCTTTCAAGTCAACGTTCCCATTCAGCGCAAGTTTTTAGTGGAATTAATCACATCCATGAGCATACACACGGAGGCATCCTTAACAAGTTACTTGTAAATATACTTGTCAGATTCATTAACTTAAATCCACTACTCATTATCACATGATCAAATTTTTCATGTCACTGTTTATGTGTTTATTTGAAAAGCATACAAAGATTTGTTCAACTTACAAACTTTTTCTTCACAACCTTTCACCACAAAGTCCTTAGGTTGGTCTATGTAAATTTCTTTATCTAATTCACGGTTTTAGAAAAGATGTCTTAATATCCATCTGATGTATCTCTAAGTTGTTTATGATAGCTATAGCAATTAGCATCTCAACGGAAGTAATTCTCGTTGCAGGTGAATAAGAATCAAGGAAATACATACCTTGTTTTAGTTTATAGCCTTTAGCTACCAACCAAGCCTTAGATTTTTCCACATTTCCATCTACCTTGTGTTTCCACTTAAGGATTTACATCCTATGGTCTTACTCCCAAGAGGTAAACTAGCAAGCTCTTAAGTCTGCTTCTGACAAACTGAGTCCATTTCACTAAATGAAGCTTCTTACCAGAATGGGGTTTCAGTAGATGTTATGGCTTCTTTACGAGTATGGAGATTAGACTAAGCTACGCATATTTTGAAGTTAGGTCCATAAGAAGTCTCAGTTCTAATCATTTTACTTCTCTTAGGATCAACTCTACTTCATCTTTCTTTGAATGTAAATTCTGACTACTTGAAAAGACATCTAGGGGGGGTTAACAACACATCCCTAAGGAGAGACAAGTTTCAAAATAAACATGTTCAAAGAACTCAAAATCCCTAGAATACATAATAATATTCATACCAATGTATGGAAATCGAAACTCACAACCAAAAAACTATATGCAATAGTGTTAGAGCACTGCTCGGTCTAACTCGCAAGCGTTGCTATCTCAAGCTTGTTTGTCAATGTTAGTGATCATAACTATAAGTCTTGATTTCTAGTCTACTTATAGTGATGTCTCGAACTAGGATAGATTGTGTAGTTGAGGATTAGACTTCACGGCGTTCATCAATTGAAGACGAAGAACTACTAAGGAGAGCTTGTGAAACTTCATCAACAAAAGGTATGTGGAGACTAAAACTCATCTATCACTTGGAAAGTCTATTTCTACTCCATCTCCTATATTGAGACAAAAGTCGTATTACTATATAGTTTTCGATTATGCACATTTGAGATTTCGATATGAGTTTAACTCGCTTACATATTTCTCGAAATATGTGTTGGTAAGATTTCGCTTCAACCAAGTTCATCTTATATTCTTGACGAAAGTCAAAAGATGATCATGAGAAAATCGCCGAGTAACATCTTACATGGTTTGTGTGATACAACCATTTGGTGTAGACTTGGAATGTTTCTTTATGATTATTTCAATAACTTGAAAATTGCTTTGATGCTAATATTGTGTGCAAACAACTATTGTCATCCTCTAAGAAAGTTTCAATGATTGAAATAAATTTTGAAACTATTGGATTATGAACATAGTATGCATTCTTGCATGTATGTGATCCATGACCGGAACTATAGTATGCATACACGCATGCGTACTTGTAGTTGTAGAATTCCGGGTACCAAGTACACATACCGGTATGCATACTTGCATAAGGTATAGGTCCGGGAATTTTTGCTGGGTTTTGGAAGTGTACTAAGGTATGCATACCGTTCGCATACTGGCGAACCCAAACTCAAACCATCAACTTAGGTATGCGTACTCGTATGCATACTTGAGTGGTTAAAGTTCTAAAATCGGTTTGTTCATGAACTAATACATTTATATATTAAGGAATGCATTCTTTGTAAACCGTGGATATAATGTTCATGAATTGATTCGAGTGAATCAACCGATTTTGCTTCAATTGTGTTTTTGTATACTTTTATGAGAATACAACAATTGAACAACTCTTTAACTAGTCTCATTTGAGTCATTTGAACTAGAGCTGGAAAACCAGACAAAAACCCGCGGGTTGGCCCGGTCCGTCCCGTGAAACGCACCCGTCCCGGATGGTTCCTAAACAAGACGGGCTCGGGTTGGAGAATTAGCGGCTTGTGAAGGAACGGGTTAACCCGGACCATACTGTGAAACCCGCAGTTGTACTCGTAAACCCGTAATTCCATTCCCCACATCCATAATCCGCGTGTCACACACTATAACGTGTTACGTGTCTTCCCAATTCCCTCTCATATAAAAGCGAAAAAAACCCTAGCGCAGCAGCAGCCTTCCTTTTCTTTCTTCTTCCTCTTTTCTTCTTCTTCTTCATACTTCCCTGAGTCCTGACGGACAAAACAACAGATTGAAAAAGCGTTAGATCTAAAGTTCTAAGGCAGGTACTTTGATCTAAAGATTAAAGGCAGGCAGGTAATCAGATTCTCCTCTTTATTTTCTTCTTCTAGGGTTTTACATAGGAATCCTGAGAAATCTTTAGTGTTCTTAGGACTGTTGTGATTCCTGAAGATTAGAAAACACTTCTTGAATACATGTGTTCTTAATTTCATGATGTTTGTGTTCTTTCCACACAAAAAAAGGTTTTTTTGCTTGGATTTTTTATGTTGTTTCATATTTGTATCATTACTCATTAGTATGCTTTACAGAGATTTAGGGGATTTGTTTGTTAGATGCAACTTGCAAGAATGATACTTGTTTCGATTTGTAATAAATGTTAAACTTGTTGAATTTTGAATCTGGCACTTAGATTGAATTGGATACTAGCTAATTAGGGGTGCAGAAGCATTGGTATTTGGTGATTTTCAATTAGCTCTAATTAGTCACTCTCTCTGATGTGTTTATCTCTAATTTTGTGCTATTGTTTTGGGTTACTTGCAAATACATGTACTGTAATAGTTTTGTTGGAATTTCTTTACATGTATGATGTACCTTGTTACTTGTAATTTGCAAATGATATGTTTTGCTTTTCTTATACTTTTTGTTAATGTATTTTTCACGTTTCTGAATGACTCTTTGACCTAATCTTTGTGGCTCCATCCACTCCAGGATGTCAAGTGTACAAGAACAAGACCATTATAACGATGTTATGAGTAGTGACGGTGAGGAGGATGATAATGTTGAGATGCTAGATTCTCTGAATGAGGATGCAACTGTTGGTTGTGCACCTGCACCAGTTTCACTTGGAAAGAAACATAAACTTAGATCCCAAGTTTGGGAATTTTTTAAACTCGTTAAATATAAAGATGGAACAAAGAAGGGAGTGTGCAAGGCTTGTAATGCAGGATATAAATATGAAAGTCAAAAAGGTGGAACCTCAGCCATGAAAAGGCATAAGTTCCCTAACCGTCAGTCTCAGGACGTAGGGAAAATGATATTATCTGCAAAGAATGGCCAGGTGTCTACCCGCGTACGCAAAGTTGATCAGATGAAATTAAGGGATCTGTTTTCAGCATTACTCATTGCAAGAAATGTTCCATTTTCTTTGGTGGAGTGGAAAGAATTTAGGGATATATGTGCTTATTTAAATGAGGATGCTAAACCAATATCAAGGAATACTGGGAAAGCCGATGTAGTAAAGAAACATAAAGCACAAAAAGAAGTTATTCGCAACAGATTGAAACTTGCTCCAGGTATGATTCAAAATTTCAAATCCTAATGACCCATATGTTTTGTTTTATACTTTTATGTATGAGTAATTGATTAATATGATGTGATAATGTGTATGACTTACCCTTACAGGTAGGATATGTCTAACATCAGACATGTGGACTTCTGTAACGACTACTGGATATATAAGCTTAACTGCGCACTATCTTGATCAAGATTGGGTGTTTGAAAACAAGCTTCTGAATTTCTGTCCCCTTCCACCACCTCATACAGGTAAAGCACTTACTTCTATTTCTTTATCTTTAATATAAATTCTTGTTAACTTTTCTCCTTTCTACTACCTCAAACAGGTGAACACCTTTCTGCTAAGTTATTTGCAATGATAGAAGATTGGGGAATTGAAGACAAGGTATCCAACATCACCTTGGATAATGCTGCAAATAACGGATCTTGTGCTGGAATTATGAAGAGTAGACTTGTTGCAAAGAAGATCTTGTTGAACGATGAAAAATTCTTTCATGTGCGTTGTTGTGCTCATATCTTAGCTCTTATTGTAAAAGAAGGACTTAAGAAGATTGATCCAGCCGTGCTTAAGATAAGATTGTCAGTGAAGTCCCTTAAAAAGTCCCAAGTAAGAAAACAAAAGTTCTTGGACATTGTTGATACTTTAGGAATGTCTGGAATAAAAAGGGGTATTCGTCAAGACGTAAATACAAGGTGGGATTCCACTAATCCACTTCTATTCTGTTATAACTTATAAAGTTAGATAATTGTATTAAAGTGTATTATATACTCACTGAATGTTTGTTTTATACAGGTGGAATTCAACTTATCTTATGTTAGATAGTTGTATCTTGTATAAGCAAGTTTTCTCTCATTTGAAGTTGGTAGATTCAGACTATGAAGACTATCCAACTGATGAAGAATGTGAACAAATTGAAGTAGTCACAAAGTTTCTCAAGGTGTTTCATGATCTCACAAAGATATTTTCTGGTAGTAAGTATCCTACTTCCATTCCGTATTTTGAAAGAATTTGTCAAGTTCAGGTGTTACTAAAGAAAGAAAGCAGAAATGACATTGAATTCATTAGGAACATGGTAAAAGAGATGCAAGCAAAATTTGATAGTTATTGGAAGGAGTTGAGTCCTATATTGGCTATGGCAGTTGTGTTAGATCCTAGATCGAAAATGAATTTTGTGAAATTTACTTACTCCAAGTTGTATCCTGAGGTGAGAGAATTAGAACGTGAAGTTAATAAAGTGCGTAGTAATATGACAACACTTTTTAATGAGTATTACACCTTGTCAAGTTCAACAGCTTCCAACAGTTGTGCAACTCAAAATTTGGGTATTCAAAATGGTGGGAATTCTGCTGCCGAAGAAGGGAGTGATTTTTTTCAGGTAATTTTAAAGCTTACTTAACTCTAATTCATTTAGTGGTGCCCAGTTATATTGCAAAGATTTTAGTCTTTTGAATTATTGCTTTTCATCTTAAAAACCTTGTAGTAGAATACTGTTTGTCTTTTGAATTACTGTCAACTGTGGATGTAGTATGTGATGGTGTTAGCTTGTTTCTAAGACTTTTAAGACTCATATATTCATAGTTCACTCACTTCTAGGTTGTTTCATGCAGGAATATGTTGCAACACAGGAACGTGGTGGTGATGTACTAACTGAATTGTCAGAGTTAGATGAATATCTTGGCGAGTCGTACAGAGGTTGTCTAAATTCACCACTCGACATCCTAAACTATTGGAAGAACCATGAACAACGATTTCCAGTACTTTCAATAATGGCAGGGGATATTTTGTTAATTCCTATTTCAACTGTCGCTTCAGAATCTGCATTTAGCATTGGAGGAAGGGTAATTGATCGATTTCGCAGTTCCTTATTACCTGAAAATGCTGAGGCGTTCATAACAACTCGTAATTGGGAATATGGAATTGGTAAGCAAATCAGTAATATTTTTTTTAGTTGAATGTCTAAATCTTATATATAACATTGGTTGTTTTTAATCATGTAGGAAAAGAAGATATGGATGAGAACAATGAGATTATTGAAGAAGATGTATTAGGATTTGAACCTGATGCAGTGGAGGATGGAGCAGTGGAGGATGGGGCAGTGGAGGATGTGGAGGAAGTAATTTCTTATGCGTCTAATTAGTATGCGTACTTCTTCAATATAAAGCGGGGTAATTATGCAAATTCCATGTTTTTGACTCGAATCTTTTCTTTTGTTTGGTTTATTTTTTCTTGAAATTACAGATTCATATTGAATAGTTGGAGCAACTCAAAGATAGACATGGAATATGAGAATGTTTTTTGGACATACAGTTATTTATCACTTACCAGTGTCTCCAAATATTGCATATAAAAGGGATTGAAAATGTTTTTTTGGACAGTTAACACTTTTTTTGATTAACCACACAATATATATTTTGTGCAGGAAGTGGTTAATATCTTTATTGTCGCACTTGGTGATACAAAATTACAAATTACAAACAATGGTATTACTACAGTCTCGGAGGTTTTTTTTCTTTGTTGAAAATATCATCATGAACTGATGAAGTACTGTAACTAAAGTATTAAACTACTAATGACTAGTATTTGTGTTCCTTTAATCCTTTAAATGCAAAATTAGTTTAGTTTTGCAATTTTGAGTTTTTGAATCGAAATATCAAATGAATTAGATGAAATGATGAATGTTAAGTTAAGTACTTAGGTTGTAGGGAAGGAGCTTTACATGGCCTGAATGTGGCCGGAAATAGCCCACAAATCGATTTTTGGCGAGTTGACTCAACAAAAACCAGCTAACCCGTGAGCCCCCGTGAACCCGCAAGCTTTTCCCGGGACGGGCGTGGGTTGGAGAAATGACCACCCGCGAAGAATTTCAACCCGCAAGCTTAAGCTTGTATTAACCCGTAACCCGCGGGTTGGTCACAAGCCAGCCCCGGCCCGCCCGTTTGCCAGCTCTAATTTGAACTAGTTATGGTTGAGGTGAATAAGGTTGGTATGAGAGTGTTCATATAGCTAACCTCTGTTAACTACTGTTGAGACAACATGGTGTACACGTTCAGGTACGATTACTTAAACCTAAATGAAGGTACATTTCATTTGTATATAACAAGCTAAGTTCGATCTAACGGTTGAAAGATATTAGCTTGAGTCTAATCAGGTTTTCATCTAATGGTGAATATTGAATGCTTTGTTACCAAGATAACTTAGATTGCAAACCCTGATTTGAAAACTATATAAGGGAGAACTCTAGCAACTGGGAAACCTAATCCCCGCACCTCCTGTGTGATACTAGTTGCGACTAGAGTCGATTATCCTTTAACCTTAGGTTTTCAAGAAACCCTGTAGGTTAACGACTTAAAGACTTCATTGGGATTGTGAATCCAGACCCAACTATTTTCTCTGTAGTTGCTTGTTCTGATCTTACTTCTTCTATCGTGATTGAGTATTATCTTTGCTAAGATTTGCTTGAGATTTATCTCTGATAGGTAAGATTAAAAGTAGTCACAAACATCTTCGTCTCATCGTTTGTGATTCCACAATATCTTGTTTCGCTACCATACTGTTGATGGTGGTTTTTAGTTCAGGGCTAAAATTGTGAAACCCTGTGTTTAATGTGCCGTCTGCAAAAGGACTGAGCCATTTAAAAGTAATGAGTTCTCGGGCCTCTCTACTCACACATGTATTGAGCAACTCAATATATTTATTCAGAATGGTGCATGTAGCAACAATCCCAAACATTCTGTAAACTCTCGCCTGCATTACTCATTAGTGTATGGTTCGTTGAGTGTTTTACTATGCTATGTTCCCCAGCTGAACCCTTAGTATTGGTGCGACATGAAAATTAGTGTTCACTCGCAGCGGAGTAACATGAATTTCCCGAAGTATCTAAATTAAGGTCTGCATGAAAATGCTCAATCAGAAGACGCGCTAACTGCTCTCTGAGAATAGAAGAATTTTATGTCAACACACAGAATTTGTTAAATTTTTTCAATTTTGTGATAACTCACAAGATTCAAGTTTTCGGCCTAATTAATTTGCAAACATTAGGTCTTTTGCGCCTTATGCAAATATCTCGAACCCTATTGGTCGAGGCTAAACCTAGGTAATCTAAGAAACCGATCCGCCATGGAGCTAGTAGGAGCACAGTCCTACCACAAAATGAGAAGCAAAATAGGAATAATGACAAAGAAGGCGCGGCCACGCCACATAATCGGTCAAATTCGTTATAATAGGCGCCACCTGTGGCCGTTGCCCACACTCCATGTCTCTTTTGCTGGCCCCTCCCCCATCGACCAATCATATCGCTCAAAACCCGCCGTACACACTTTTAATAAAGTTGGAAGTTGGTTGGTCGATGCGCCTAATTCCATTAGGAACCTAATCTAGACGGCCCAAGCCAGTCTCCAAAAAACAATCACGGCCGCACGATTTAGCCACTTGATTTATTTAGTCTAGCCTCTCCTAACGTGACCAAATAGGCATCACTTCGCCTCCACAAGCAATGTGCCAACATCGCTGCTGCAATTCGCGCCAAAGCGCTGGGATTTCCTACAAGCCATCCCAAACCGCGCCTGGTAATCATCACTGGCGTCATGCCAATTGGCTAGCCAACCTGCCAAATCGCGCCAGTATGCCAATTGGCATGTCATGCCATTCGCGGCAGCAATATGCCAATGGCTTTGGTCAAACCAAAGGGAAACCCTATTTTTCTAGTCGGGGCCCAATTATGCTACTCTGGGCCCAAAACATGCCATGAGCCATGTGGGACCCAGGAGACCCTAAATAATGGCGCCCACGCCATATAATGATTATCCACGATCGTCCATGGACATGCCCACATTATGGCCTTACCATGGTTTCTTTGATCAAAATGGACAAGGAAGTATTTTCCAAGATGCCTCCGCGCCGCGCCACCAAGCCGCGCATGCCACTTAGGGTTTTTATATGCCAACCCTAATTTGGTCAGGGCCATTACGCCGCCTCATACCAAATAGAATTACCTAGGAATTAAGTTCGATGTGGCAATTATAACTAACATCATTAAGCCATATCTGGATCAAACACCAATATGCCTAAATGTAACAGGCGCCACTTTGCCACTACGCCATTGGCAGGCGCCATCTTGCCACTATGTCATTGGCAGGCGTCACCTTTCCATTACGCCATTGGCAGGCATCACCTCGCCACTGAGCCACTAACATGTGCCACATTCCCATTGTGCCACTAACAGGCGCCCCATTGCCATTATGCCACTATCAGGCGCCACTCTGCCACTATGCAGGCGCCACTATGCCGCCTAGCTTGCGTGCGATTGGTCAGAATAACTAGGTCTTGCACATTAGACCCACTCAGCAACTTGTTGCACATTTTTCCACGAAACACTCGAGACATCAAACATGTCACAAACTGGGGGATACTCACCAGGGTATTGGTATGGCGGTTTACAACGTGCGGCGTGCAATGCCCCCATTACAAGAAAGCGTCAGGATAGAGCGGACAGTTAGATAGCAGTACGAGAATAGTGGGTGTAAGGATGACCAGTTTCCCCTCACAATAGGAACTTGATGGTAAACCGCTTCTACACAACCCCACTTCTCCACTACTTAACTGTCTCCACTTCCTACGAGATCAAGGGTTCTCAATGACTTGTATAAATAGGTTTTCAACCTATTTCGAAAGGGGGGGACAAGTGTTATCAACACAGGCATTCAGAAAAACACCAAGAACTGATAGCTTATATTCCGCAAGCCAGTTCCATATTCTGATACAAGTCATAAAACAGCCACACCTTAAAATTCAACATTTTGATCTCAACACTTTCTTCGCTTTCCTCCCTAAGATCAACCCTTCTCCTTCACTTTGTGACCGAAGCATCTGGTACGACCATTTCTTGGTTTAGGCCAGAATTGTACAGATTGATCTGTCGAATATAAAGTACTCCCGTGTAGTGCATTTGTTTAGGGTTTAGATTCGTTTCTCAGCGGCTCACCCAAATTTACCATTTCCAGCAGAATCAGTTTTTACGCCAAAACAACTGGCGACCACATTGGGAGATTAATATCTCGGTTGCAAAATCAATTTTCAATTTCATTTCAATTTTCTCAATTTCAAGAGGGTGAATCGTAGATCATCAACCGAAAACTCATTTCAATCACCAATTCCAACTTTCTATCTTATTATGTATCCGGGTCAGCCAAACTCTTCCAAAACCACGAATGCTCGAGATCTGATCACCACGGAGATCATGGCGGAGATGCTAGAAGACGTTATCTCAAATCAAACCAATACTGTCAAGTTGCAAAATGAGAGGCTTCGTGTGCTAAAATAATATGGCAAGCCGATTCGTTTGCTCGGAGAATGCCACCATATTTATAAGTGACACAAAAGGTGTTGAGTCCTTGTCTGAGGTATGTGCCTCCGCCAACAACAATGCAGACATAATACGTAGCCGCATCGGACGCGAGCAAAAGGAAAATGGCCAACTAAACCCAGCCAACGACAAATATCAGAGGCAATTTCATAAGGCCAAAGGAAAAGACCCGTCAGGTGCATCACAGTGTTTGCAAAGCAAAGGTAAGGAGCCGTCCTACGAAGCTTTGTTAGAAAACTTGTACCTCCAAACTCTTGCGGAAGTTCAGAGAGTCGTTCAACAGTCCGCATCCACGACCGCTCTGACTTTACTATATAAAGAAGCACCAGAGGAAGAGGAAATTCACCAAGGCATCTATGAAGACGGGAACTGCACCAATGAGCAGTATTCAGTCCAACTGCTTCATGTTGTCCCCAATGATGCAGAACCCGTAAGAGGACTTGCGTTTCAACCAAATTGCCGAACTAAACGATTCGTGCCTGAGTCAACATTCGCAGTCTCGATCCCACCCTCGAAACGAGCTTCGCGTCAAAGTATACAGGAGTTCCCACGACAGCAGCTCCTAACACAAGAGAAGCCATATTCAAAATACCCGCGTTTTCCGCTCCTATAAGGAAAATTATGGAGTTACTAGAAGTTTGCGTACGAGATGGGGTAGTTCAATTGCCTCCCGTATGGCGCCCACCAACTGATCAAGAGATGTTAGATTCAATATATTTCCACTATCACAGATTCATCCATCATCCTACCAGTGAATGCAATGGCCTAAAGCGCATTGTCCAAGAAAAAATTAATTCAGGAGAATTATACCTGGGAACTGAAGATCCTTCACTTTACCGCAGATCGACATAAAGATGTTATCACATGGACGCCTCATATGATTCCAGACTTTGTATACAACATGGGACTTTTTACTGTTATGGCTCCATCACACAATAGATTTCAATTTGAAACAATTTCAATTATCTGAGAAGATTCGGTTTTGCTGGGAAGCTTCGGAGACGAGTAAGTTTCATCAAAAAATGTTTACATGTACAATTGTTTTGAAATTTTCTGGAGAGTTGACACAGATGCCAGTCTTATTCTGATAATGGGAGCCAATAACCCAATTATTTTGAAAAAAACGTATCATTTGGTATTTCCCTCTTCATGCAATGTTTACAGTTTCTCCTAAAGTGGTTGCATTATTCATTCATGATTCCAACTTATTAGTTATCTAAATATCATTCAGAAAATTACCCACAAAATCATTTCAGAAACAAACCAATTCAAACATTTTCACAAAGCAATTACCTATTAGTTCAAAACCAGAAAATCCAACCACAAAAGAGGCGTCTCTTGCCTTTCAAATATCTAAAAGGAGAAAAGTTCAAAAAAACAAAAGCATTCAAGGGAAATCATTCAACAACAGTTTGTTCTTCTTAGAAAAAGCGCCCTTCATGCTTTGAAGAGTAGCCTGTTTCAATTTCAGCTCCTGGGATAACGTCTCGAGCTACGCTTCTCGTTGATTAATGAAATCCAAGGAAGGGATCTTGTTCATTTCAGTTTGCAGCCTTTTGATTTCGGAAAACCCTTCTGTTCATGGTGGTTTTCAGTTCAGGGCAAAATTGTAAAACCTTGTATTTAATGCGATGTCATCCTGTAGAGGAATAAAGGCCGTTTAAAATTAATGAGTGTACAGACCTCTTTACTTACATATGTATTGAGTAATTCAACATACTTATGAAGTTTATTCAGAATGGTGCGTGAAGCAATAACCCCTGATATTATGTAAACTTTAACCTATTGCATTATTCACTAATGCATTCACCTGCCTAGTGTTTTCCTATGCTATGTTCTTATCTGAACTCTCAATATTGGCATGACATGACAATTAATATTCACTCGCAACGGAGTAGCATGAATCTCCCGAAGTGTCAGTATTGAGTCCTGCGTGAAAACACTCACGTAGGCTACACCACCCTCTGACGAAGAGATCAGCGCGTTCACACACTTTTTAATTAAAAGTTAGCGCGATCGAACACATTTTAATTCCTTAAGGAAAATCTAGACTGTCCATATCAGTCTTAAAAAACGATCAAGGCCGCACGATTTGGCCGCACAATTTAATAAGTCTAGTCTACTCCTAGCGAAACTAGGCGATCACGAGATGACCACCGACGGGCCCATTAATACCCCAATGAGTCGGACTCCATCTAGCGCCAATGTCTTCGACTTCTAACCCCAAATATGGGTGACCACGATGTTGAAGAAGAAATCTCAAACGAGCTAAGACCGGCCAAAACGGTCTCAGAGATATCACGACCGTCCAACTTGGATAGCTTAGTTGGACGGCTTATATTTTTATTCGAACGATCAAACAAGTGTTGGCCTGTTCACCGGCAACCCAACTACACCCATGGTCGATCGACTTTCTCACGGCAAGCCAAGAGCGTATAGAATCGTTCACCCAAAGTAGGGTGAACGCGCTGCTTTAGATACCCTAAATTGCGTTTGCAGCAACGAGATACTATCGCAAATCTATCACAATCGTCCATCTTTTCCAGCCAAAGTAAGTGGCTTAGATTCAATTCCAGGCGGCCCAAAAGATACCAGTGCGCTCACTGGCGCCCCGCCTTTGCATAGGGCCGATTGGCATGACCAAATTAACGCCCAACGCTTTCAATCGATCAACCAAAATAGGGTTGGCTGCACGGCCCTAAACCCTAAAATTACATTAATGACAATAAACAACAGCCGCAAATCATCTCGTCCATCCACTTCTCCAGTACTTAACTGTTTCCACTTCCTACGAGATCAAGAGTGCTCAATGACTTGTATAAATAGGTTTCAACCTATTTCGAAAGGGGGGACAAGTGTTATCCACACAGGTATTCATAAAAACACCAAGAACTAGCTTACATTCCGCAAGCCAGTTCCATATTCTGATACAAGTCATAAGCCTGTTCCATATTCTTAAATGTGTTTGCAGTAAGGGAATCAAGTGCGTAGAATCCTGTTGGGGTTCAGAGACGTAAGGAGCGTAACTGTACCTTGATCAGTGTGAGATTGATTAGGGCTCAACTACATTCCAGTCCGAAGTTCATTGGTAGTAGGCTAGTGTCTGTAGCGGCTTAATACAGTATGGTGTTCAAAGCTGGACTAGGTCCCGGGGTTTTTCTGCATTTGCGGTTATCCTCGTTAACAATGTTCTGGTGTCTATGTTATTTCTTTTCCGCATTATATTTTGTTATATAATGATTAAAAATATAACCTTTGGTTGATGATTGAAATTGATTGATCCTTGAACATTGGTCTTTGGTACCGTTCAAGTTATTTCTTTTATATTCAAACGGGCTCCCAAATTCATATTTGCTGATTGAACTGAGAGATAGAGATATAAAATTCTTTGATATACTTTTCTCTAGATTGAGTCTGACTGTCTAGTTGATTCTCTTGAAAGTATATTGGAGTTTGAGTATTCAGATTGACGAACGAAATATTGGGTGTGGTTGTTAGACCTCCGCTTTTTCAATTAGTATCAGAGCAGGAAAACACATTTAAGACCTCATAAGACTGTGTTTGTAGCGATCTGAATATGGAAAGAAGTGTTATCTCTATAAACGTACCAACAGTCTTCGACGGCTCAAATTACTTATGGTGGAAAAATTTTATGCGTGCCTTTCTTCTGGCACATGATTTTCAATCATGGGTTTATGTTGTTAATGGCTATAATCCTCCGGTTGTTGCAGAAGGCGATGCAACTGTTCCAAAGGATATCAGTACATATGAACTGTTAGAGCATTGTTCGGTCGAACTCGCATGCGTTTCTATCTCAAGCATGTTTGTCAATATTAGTGATCAAAACTATAAGTCTTGATTTTTAGTCTACTATAGCTAAGGTCTCGGACTAGGATAAAAAGTGTAGTTGAGCTGAAGATCTCCATGGAAATCATCATATAAGACGAATGACTACTCAAGGAACCAGTGGATCTTCATCGACTAAAAGGTATGTGGAGACTTGAACTTATCTATCACTCAAAAGTCTATTTATCTCCTATCTTGAGACAAAAGCCGTTTTGCTATATAGACTTAGATTATACACATTTTCTATTTCGAGCCTAGTTTATCTCGCCTATCTATTTCTCGAAATATGTGTTGGTAAGATTTCGCTTTATCCAAGTTCATCTTTACCTAGTGACGAAAGTCATGACAAGTTTCAATCACTTTGAAAATTGCTTACTTTGACGAAAAATAGTTTGTGAATAACAACTATAGAATATCAACGTCCTCTAAGAATGTTTCAATGATTGAAATCAGAGTTTAGATTATATAACCATTGTAGGATATAAGCATTGTTGTGGAAACACATATATGTATAAATCCTTATTCCTTGAGCCGAAGTTTGCAAACTTTGTTGATCAAGAGAACCAACATGGTGGCGTGAGCCAAGTCCGCGAACCCAGTCCGCGAACTTGAGTAGGTTATATCTAAAAACGATGTTTGTGAACTTATTCTTATATAAACTAAGGAATGCAAATTGCAAACCGTGGCTATATAGTTCATGAACTGATTCGAGTGAATCAAATCGTTTTTTCTTCGATTGTATCTTGTGTAGTTACATAAGATTTCCTTGCAATTGAACAACTCTCTAACTAGTTCATTTGAGTCATTTGAACTAGTTATGGTGAAGAAGAATATGGTTGATATGAAAGTGATCATATGCCTAACCATTTGGTTGACTATTGTGGAACCAACAAATGTACAAGTTTGGGTACGGTTACACAATCCTAGAAACATGCATTTCATTTGTGTGTAACAAGCTAGTTTCCGATCTAACAGTTGAAAGATATTAGCTTGAATCTAAATCAGGTTTTCATCTAACGGTGAATATTGAATGCTTTGTTACCAAGCTAACATTGATTGCAAACCCTGACTTGAAAGACTATATAAGGAAGAACTCTAGCAATTGGGAAACCTAATCCCCACACCTTCTGTGTGATACTAGTTGTGCTAAGCTAGAGTCCATTCTCCTTTAACCTTTGGTTTCTTCTTCTAAACCAGGTTAACGACTTAAAGACTTCATTGGGATTGTGAAGCCAGGCCGATACTACTTTCTCGTAGTTGTGTGATCTGATCTTGCTGTTTCTATTGTACGAGTACAATTGTAATAATTGGCTTGAGATTGATATCTCCAATAGGCAAGATATAAAAGTAATCACAAACACTTCGTCTCATCGTTTGTGATTCCACAATATCTTTTTTCGCTGCGTCGATTAGGATTATTGTGAGGTGATTGATAATACTAGGATGTTCTTCGGGAATATAAGTCCGGTTTATCAATTGGTTCCTGTTCACCTTGATTTATCAAAAGACGGAACAAAACTCGTAGGTATATTCGTGGGAGACGGATTTATCTATTATCGTACACTTTTCTGTGTGATACAAATTTGTTTATTAAAGTCTTCGACTTTGGGTCGTAGAAACTCTTAATTGTGGGTGAGATCATCTAAGGGAATCAAGTACGTAGTATCCTGCTGGGATCAGAGACGTAGGAGCATAATTGTACCTTGGATCAGTGTGAGATTGATTGGGGTTCAACTACAGTCCATACCGAAGTTAATTTGGAGTAGGATAGTGTCTGTAGCGGCTTAATACAGTGTGTGTTCAATCTGGACTAGGTCCCGGAGTTTTTCTGCATTTGCGGTTTCCTCGTTAACAAAATTCTGGTGTCTGTGTCATTTCTTTTCCGCATTATATTTTGTTACATAATTGAAATATCACAGGTTGTGAGTTGTTCAATCAATTAGAATATCCGACCTTTTGGTTGTTGATTTAAATTGATTCACACTTGGATATTGGTCTTTGATACCATCCAAGTTATCTCTCTAGTATTTGATAAAGACTCGCAGATTTCTACTTGCTTGAGTATATATCAAATCGAGAGATTGAGATATAAACTCTTTGATATACTTTTTATTTACATTGAGTCTGACTGTGTAGTTGATTCTACGGAAAGTATATTGGAGTTTGTCCATACAGATTGCTAAGCGAAATATTGGGTGTGGTTGTTGTACCCCCGTTTTTTTAATTGGTATCAGAGCAGGCAAACACGTTCAAGACCTCACAAGTCTGTGTTTGTAGCGATCTGACTCTATGGACAGAGGTGTTATCTCAATTAACGTACCACCAGTCTTCGATGGCTCTAATTACGTATGGTGGAAAATTGTTATGCGAGATTTTCTTCAAGCACGTGATTTTCAATCATGGGTATATGTTGTTAATGGCTATAATGCTCCCGTCGTGGAAGTTGGAGATGTAAACGTTCCCAAGCCTATTGGTGAATACACCCCTGCCGAGATAAATGTTGTAAAGCAAAATTCTGAATGTTTGAATGCCATTATACATGCCATTACCCCAAATCTTCAGCACCATGTGTCAGATTGCACGAGGTCTAAAGATGCGTGGGATATCTTAGAAACCGTATTCGAAGGTAACTCCAGTGAAAAGGAAGCTAGGCTTCAAAACCTTAATTCCGATTGGGAAAACCTTCGTATGGCAGATGAAAAAACATTTGATGAGTTTAATCACAAAGTTTCTGAAATTGTTAATGCATCTTTTGCATTGGGTAAGACTTTTCTTGAAAAGGAAATTGTGATGAAAATTCTCAGATCGCTGCCATCTAGATACGACTCTAAGAAGCATGCCATCGTTGAGGGAAATAACCTTGATAATCTCTCTAGAAATACGCTGGTTGGGAAGCTTAAGATCTTTGATCACGAACATTCATCCAAAACTAAGGATGTTGCGTTCAAAGAACAAAAGGACACTAAATTACTTGATAAGAGTAAAAAAGTGTATATCTCTGAAGATGATCACTCTGAGAAAGATTCATCAGATGAAGATCTTGACAAGTCAGTCTCGATGATCACAAGACAGTTTAGGGATCTTCTGTTGAAGAGAAGTAAACGGTTCTCCAGAGATAAGCCTAAAACATCAGTTAAACCTCATAATCGTACTCCTCCTAAATACAGGGAAACAGATAAAACTGATGATAAGGATATGCCTCAGTGCTTTAAGTGTAAGGGATTTGTTCATTTTGCAAGCGAGTGCCCAAATCGTAGAAAATACACCGGGAACAAAGGTTTTGCTGCAACTCTTGATGAAATGTCTGACAACTATGATTCCAATGAAGACGAGAAATCAAGTGTTGCACTTCTTGGTGAAAATATTGATTTTTATAACTGTAGCAATACATACATCAATCTCAATATTCTTTTAGAAGAGAACCCAACTAATTTGGAAGAAAAAATTGACCCATTTCTTGGAAACTCTGTTTGTAATGTTTCAGGTTCCACCATGTGTTTAGCAGCGTGCACATCTCAGAAGCCTGACTTTTATCCTAGTTTGACGTGCTCGTATTGTTCTCTAAAGGGTCATGAACTTTCAAGGTGTTACAAGTACAAACACCAATTGAAGCATGTCAACAAACTTCAACGAAGAGCAAATCAATTAGCAAATAAGCTTAAACTTGCTCAGAAGACCGCTGAGGTATGTAGGATTTTATATTCGTCTAAGAAGTTAGTTTCCAAAGATAAACCAATACCATTAGAGAAGAAAGTACGGTTGAATCGTGTTGATAGACAGAGGTCTGTGGATTCCTCTCAAGAGGAAGATGGTGGACAAATTATTATTCACCGCAACGCAACTTGATTGTGTTATTTTAGAAATCTTGTCTCATGTGCCTGATCAAAAGAGACAATGACATTGTACCTCTCAGGCTTTAGGAAAAGTTTTCTTTCTTCTTTTATTAGTTTTTATTCTTCAACAAAGGAGGGTTATTATCGATAATTCTACTATAAGGTTGTGAGTTGGACGTGTACGAACCTGTTTAAAGGTTTCAAAACCCTATATTCCTTTTTCCTTCCTCAAAACCTCTTTTTATCTCAAGACTACTTGTTGAGTTCAATTTGTGATTTCCTCTCACAAACCCATACGTATGGATACTCCAAGCATAATGTCTTCTGATGGAAAAGATGTTAATATGATTGTTAAGCCATCAATCATGAAGGAAAAAAAGAAATCTCCGTTATCTCCTACCTTGAAAAGAAAAAGAAGGAATGTGAGGAAGCCAAGAGCCGTTCCTTCAAACTTTCAGAAGTTTTCTGGTGTTCTTGAAGAGTTGAAGGAGATGCGAAAGGAGATTCAAGAAATAAAGGCTTTTGTGTACAAGACTCATGAGATTCAGAAGGCCTTGGTTCGACAACATTAGCCGAGAAGGTTTATTTATATAAAATCCAACCTTAATGAACCTTATGTCCCAATGGTTGTTGATGATAAGGAGTTCGGGAACGATAAAGAATTCTTCAAAGGTCTTATTGCCTAGTAAATCTTCTATTTTCTTGTTTTTTATTAGAAGAATAACTAGAGTTTGGAATAGCAATTATTGTGATTACACATAGCTATGTCCAACGTTTTCATCTTCATGTTTTTAGATTTATTGGTTTAAAATTCTAAACTTGTTTGGAAGATGATTTTTGCAGTATTAATCTTTATGGTTTTATATATTGCAATATTTTTATGGGATATGTGTGTTTACGTCCGTGAACTATGATTGTTACATACCTTGTCAAAAGTAAAGTCTTTCGTATGTGGATATGCATGTATTGATAAAAGAATGAATAGACTTTTGACAAATACAAAAGTTAAGCCTATTATGTCAATTATTGATGGAAGATAGGTTAAAATCTTTTGTTTACAAGGATTATGTCTATTGAATGTCGTTATGCGAATAGTGATGAAAAATAGAATGAATCCTTGTGTATTCCGCAGTATTGATCTTCCCCGATCCATATATTATGTATTACCGTGAGGCTCCGTAAAGTGTCTTATGTTGAGCACTAAACGACCAAGTTGATTATTTTTATGATTAGCTATGTTGTTGTTCCGTGAGGTACTTTATGTCGAGAATATTCAACTAAATTAACCATCTTGTTTGGTTATTTAGTTTTTGCTCCGTAGTTTTCTTATGTCGAGCATGACCAATTAAATTGATTACTTTTGTGATTAGTTTGGTTGTGTATTTCAATTAGATTAATTATGGGTTCTCTTGTGGTTAGTTTAATTGAGTATTTTGGATTCAAATTCATACTTGTATGAGATTTGTTATGTCCAAAGAAATCCTTCTTTTCTTTCGAAATTAAGGTCGCTCTTGTTGTTCTTTCGGGAATGACATTTTATGGGGGAGAGTTCTTAATTGAACTTGTGCTTAATTGACAAATCTTTGTGGGGAGTGCGGCTGTGGAATATTATAGGGGTTATCTTGTATCTTTACAAACTCCTTGATGAACGCATTTAGCTTCGGCTTTATGATTGCATCTAAATAAGATGATATATTTTTGCTTTCTTTTGGTCAAGAAATGTTTCTTTCATTAGGATCCCGTTCTTGTACCTTTGCAAATTTATTGACAAAAAGGGGGAGAATTAATATGTGGTTCACACTACAAATACATATGGTTTTCGGATCATTATGTAAGGGGGAGTGGTTTCCATGTGAGATGGAGTATTGACTAAGGGGGAGTGATACATATCACCATAGTATTGTTGTTGAAGTTGTGATACAATTGAACTTTGACGTCGTGTAATGATACTATGACACTGTATAACAATGATTGAAAACTCTTGTTTTCTCATTGTTATAGCTACGGATTTTCAACAACGATGATGCTGAACTTACAACCTTTGGGATCATTGAGTACTTGGAAGTGACGAAGATTTCGAGTGATGCTGAAGATTAGGAGTATGGAATAGGAGCTACAACAGTTAATTTATTTATTTTTGTATTCCATATGTATTGATAGTTTTGTCACTAAAATTGACAAAGGGGGAGATTGTTAGAGCATTGTGATGAGTGCTAAAAAGTGCATATTTCTATATATTTTTCTTGGCATTTAACTCATCTTTTGTGCATTAATTCTACATTTTATCCCATATTCTGTATTTTCATTGTTTTCAAGAATAAATATTTTTATTAATTAATTTTGCATTTTTAGGTAATAAATAAAGTTTGGATGAATAGCGGAGCGAAAAGAGCAGAAAAGTAGTGAAAAGCCGGGAGGAATTACACAAGGAAGCCGCGAAGAATGTTGTGCACAAGACCAAAAGGCTAGAAGTGGGCTTGAAGAGGAAGAATTGTTCTTAAAGAAGATATGGGCTTGGCATACCCAAGGCCCAAAACCCTCACCCAAAATCCATACCCGTTTTCCCTTTCTAGCCGTCAGATTGGATCATCTCAGCATCCTACGGTCGCAGCATCTCCAGTACATCAAAGTCTGAAATTCCTGACCAACACTACAACACCTAACTCCATCTTGAGCCGTCAGTTTTGTTGTATCAGGCATCCAACGGTCGCTCCACATCCATTCACATCACGTCATTGGATCTTTCCCTCATCCTATCATCCTACGGATTCCCCTCACAAATCATCAAAATCCGCTACACCCGACCAACACTCTAGTACCTAATGCCTATACCTTAACCAAACATACCCTCCATCATTCCCATCGACTTCTTCTCCCCCATTCCTCTGCAGAAACACCTTCTCCCTCGCCAGTTCCATTAGCACCACCATACCTCTGCCACAACCACCAA
This sequence comes from Papaver somniferum, assembly GCF_003573695.1. Classification (NCBI taxonomy): domain Eukaryota; kingdom Viridiplantae; phylum Streptophyta; class Magnoliopsida; order Ranunculales; family Papaveraceae; genus Papaver; species Papaver somniferum. The sequence continues at coordinate 68,002,531 of NC_039364.1, read as the reverse complement.
AAGCCATCATGGCTCTCACCAATCGAAACCCATCATTATCCTACCCTTCTACCTACCTATTTCACCATTCTCTCTTCCTTTTCAGAAACCCTAGAGGAGAGATTAGTGAAATATGTCGAGCTAGAAAGAGAAATTGAAGGCATGGGAAGGAGCAGAGAAGGGAGAAGAAGCATGGGTTGAAGACGGACTCGTCTTATCACGTTTGGTAAGTTCGAAAATCAAAACCCTAGTCTACTGTCAATTTGGGGGTTTTTTGTATATGAACCATAATTCTGTTGAGAGAGAATTGGGAGGAGGAGAGTGAGTGAAATAGGGTAAGTAATTAAACCATTCCCCTAATTTGTCGAAACCCTAAGTCCACTGTGTATTTTGGGAATCTGGGGAAAACAGGGTCTGAACCCAAATTGGGATTTTTGGGTATAAATAGAACTGATGTAAGTGTTGTTGGGCATGCCTGGATTAGACAGTGTGTCCAGAACTGTGAGTTCTGTAAAAAATTCCATTTTATGCTCTGTTTTTATCTTTTGTTCTTCACTGTTTTGCTATCCATGTTTTTCCATGTTCTGTGTATTGTTCAGTTTCTCCATTTGATGTAATGTTCTGTACTGTTTCTGTTATGTATGTTCTGAATCCCAAATGCTAGGACTAGATGAAATTATGAACCAGCTGAGATAGTCTTCATCATGTGCAGCTCATGTTCAGTGTTGCTAAGCCCTTAGACTAGTTGTGCTTTAATCAGACAATTAGCACTTTGGTAATTATCTTAGCTGTGAGTAGAATATCCCTTAGGTTAATGGTGGATTCAACATCCTAGTGTTCTTTCATCACTCTTTTTTACTGTCTCCCTTCATTGTTGTTTTCTCAATAGTTCACTGTTAGTTCACTGTTATGTTTAGTGTTTAATGTTTAGTTCCTCAAATGTTAAGTTTGTTCACTGTTAGTGGTGGAAGTTTAGGTTAGAATTCATGTAAATTGAGCTGATTGAGAAATGGAGGAATTTAGTGTCCACTGTTGCTTGTGATTGATTGTGCTGTTAAAAGACAGTCAATGCTAGGAGTAAAACAGTTGGACAAGCTTCTTCTCCTTCCATTCCATTTATGTATGCCCTGGAACATAGGCAGGCTAGAACCTCCACCTATCTCCATTAGGGACAAGGATTTAACCAAAAACAGCCACTGCCTAGCATCTTTCCTGTTCTTCTTTGTTGTCTATCTGTTTTTGTGGCTTCTTATCACTGTTTTTATAGCTGTTTTTATAACTGTTTTGTGCCCTGTTCTTCCTTTGCCTTTGGCCCTTGGCCATTGCCTTTGATTTATCACTGCCATTCCATTGTAAATTTGCATCCTTTTTGCCCTGTGTTGCTTCCATGTATATACCATTGTCACTTTTTCTTTGTACATGTCATTGTAAATGCCATCCTTGGCCCTGTGTGACTTAGTGCCCTGTCTGCCTAGAGCCTGCTTTACCTTGTCTGCCTGCACAGCTCTTGCTCTCCCTTTCCCTGCTGAGCACCTGCCCTTTGCACTGCTGCTGCTGCAACTGAGCTTGGCTCAGCTAAGACCAAAGTTTAGTTCATATCCAAGGCCCAGTTCACTACAAGCCCAAACTGCTTCACAGTTAATCAAAGCCCATCTTGCTCTTATTGTGAAAGCAAAAGCTTCAAAGTTATTCAAAGCCCATTGATATTCAAAACCCTTTGGTACTCAAAGCCCATTAGCAATTTAGAAACCCAAAATAGTTAGAAACTCCAAACACACCCAGTCTCTGTGGATCGACCCGTACTTGCACGAGCTACAACCGACGACCGTGCACTTGCGGTATAACAAGTAGGCTTTCTTTTACTCTTATTTTCTACATCTTTAAGATATTATCAAGTTTTTGGCGCCGCTGCCGGGGACTCGGTTAGCGGCTCTGTTGTTGTTTTTGTTCTACATTTGTTTGTTGTTCTCTGCATTTGTTTGCTGTTGCAGGTATTGTTGCTGGCTAGCCTTTGCTAGCTAGCTAGCTAACTGTTGCCTGTTGCTGCTAGACCTTTCTTAACCTTGCTGTTGCATCCTTAGTGCATCCTGTTGCATCTTCACTGCATTTACTGTTTCATTACAACTGCATTCTTGCATTCTTTCATTTACTGTCATCTAGCCTCACAGAATTCTTAACTTGCACCATCTAGCCTTTATGGATGCATCATTAGCTTTAGCTTGCATCTAGTTTTGTCCTGCATATTCAGTTATCAACTCATCTTGCAGCTCATTGATTATGTCCTGTAAATTTTTTATTTGTCATCTGAAGCTTGTGCCATCTGCATTGCATCTTACATCATCTTGGCATACTTGTCATCTTATATTCTTGCATATCTTCTTGCACTACATCCATTTGCATAAGCATCACTGTGTAACTGCATCTTAGTCTCACTTGCTTCTGTGCATTTAGTGTAAGCATTTAACTGTTCTTGCATACTGTTTTGCATTACCAAGCATCTTTGCTGTTCTTGCTTACTTAGTTGCATCTTTTAGCTTAGCTTAGTGTAAGCATAGTCCATGTTCTTGCACTTCCTGTTAGGCATTGTCTTACCTCTTTAGTGCATTGTCTTGCTTCTTTCTCTTGCTCTTGTTATTGCTCTTGCTTTTGCCTTGCTGTTGGGTTCAGAACAAAAGCTGCTGCAATTGAACAAGCCCACTTGCTGTTGAACAATTCTGCTGGGCTTGCTGTTTGAACTGCAGTAGTGATCCTGCTGCCAAGCTTCTGTTGCTGGGCTGTGCAATAAAGAAACAAAAGCCCAACTGGGCCTCTCCAACAAAAGTGTAGGAAGATCCAAAGCCCAACTGGGCTTGTGCAACTTAAGAAAAGAGATAAAAGCCCAACTGGGCTTCCCTCCAAAAAGGTAAGCCTAAACCCAAACCCAAATTTTTTGGGCTTGTAATTTTTTTGGTTTGTAATTGTAATTATCTTTTTGGGCATGTAATAATTATTTTAATTTTATTTTATTTCTTTTATTTTTTCTTTTTTTTTTATTTGGGATTGTAATAATTTTAGTTTTATTTTTTATTTTCTTTTTTTTGTGGGTTTGTAATAATTAGTTTTATTTTTATTTCTTTCTTTATTTGGGCTTGTAATTTAGTTGTTTGTTAGGCTTGTAGTTTCTTAATAGTGGGCTTGCTCTAAACTTAACTTTTTGGATTTTGGGCTTGCCTCTTTTGTGAACCAAACTTAACTAAATTTTGGGCTAAAAAATAAAAAAAAAATTGCTCCTTATTTCAAAAACCAAAATTTTATCCCAAGCAAAACCAAATTTTCTTTTCAAAACCCTTTCAAACCAAATTTTCAAAACCCATTAAAACCAATTTTTTTGAAAAAATGGGCGAGTGAGTGAATAAACTCCGTAGTCTCCATGAATACATGTACCCTAACATAATAAGTCAGTTGTCATGTATCGTCTTACCCCAGACTGATGGCCCATTTGAACTAAACGCAAGCATGATACAAATACTTCCTATATTTCGAGGGTTCGATTCTGAGAATCCCTATAACCATGTAAGAGAGTTTGAACAAATTGTCCGGGCTTTACAACCTGACCATATATCCGAAGACTCTTTGAAATTGCGCTTGTTTACATTTTCTTTAAAGGAAAGGGCTAAAACATGGTTTTACAATCTGAGACCGCAGTCAATCACCACTTGGGACCAACTCACAAATCAATTTGTCGGAAAGTTCTTTCCACATCATAGGACCATCTCTATTTGTCGAAGTATTAATTGTTTTGTCCAGTTAGATGGAGAAACACTTTTTCATTATTTTGAATGATTTAATGATTTGTTGTTTGAGTGTCCTCATCATGGCCTCGAGAAGTGGAGACTGGTCGCCATTCTTTATGAGGGACTAGACTTTAAGTCTCGAGCCTTGGTTGAATCTATATGTAATGGTGAATTCATTGATAAAACTGTGGACGATGCATGGTCATTTCTAGCTGAAGTTGCAGAGAAAACCCATCAGTGGGAAACCTATAGGGAAACTAGGACCATGCCACATGATATGGGTAATCACCATGAGTCAGATGTTGATTTTCCCAATGAGCTTAATTCTGGATATAGTGTTTCATACCCTATTGCTGAAAATGTCAATCCATATTCACCTATTTTAGAGGCAGATGTATGGACGAAAAACACTAATGGTTTTGACAAAGTAGGATTTTCATGTATTTGTGATGATGATGATTATGATGATGTTATATTAGAAGAACATGTCTATGCTGAAAATGTTATGGAACCTTTGGTTTCAAATACATTAGGCTTTTCTGCCCCGACCTTCATGAATGATATTTCTTCTAGTATTTCATATGCATGTGATGTTGATACTGATTTAGATATTGTGCAATTATCCTGTGAAGAGCATGACTTAGGTAAATCTTCTGTTGACACTAATGATCCTATGCATGAAAACATAGTTGATGTGTCTGATTCCATACTTAAGCCACAATATATTGCTTCTGTTGATGATAATTTGAATATATCGGATAACCATGATTCTGAATTAGGACTTGTGCAAATTTTTTGTGATGATGAGCATGCTACACATCTTGAGTGTGACTTAGATAATGCTAATGTGACTGATAATATTGATACTCTTGATCTCATGCATGTGAGACGCTTAGATGTCACTTTCTTGCCTAAGTCACAATCTGATAGCCTTGCATCCTACCTAGATTTAGTTTGTCACAATATTGTCAAACCAATTTTCATGAGAATACCTAATCTAGGCCTGGAACTGTGTGCCTCTCAAGTCCTCTTGGACTATTTTGCATCTAAGTATAATATCTTTGAGGAACCACAGTTGGAATTAGCATGTGTACCCGTCCCTAGCAAAGTTCATTTCGAATTAGACCTTGTGCATGATGAACCCCAAAAACTGCGAGATTTTGTATCCAAAATTTTATCTGTTGAAAAATCCAGGTTTGGGGGTAGCTCATTTTGTTTCACAGCTTCACTTGCATGCCTATCATATTATTATTGTGTGAAGCTGTTGAAACCTCTACACTTTGTCTTTTGGGTTGATCCTCAACTCTTTAGATTGTTAGTGTATGGTGAATTTTTTGTATATAATCTAGTAGATAAAAATTTTAAAAATCCTTTTGTTCCTTTTGTATATATTTTGCTAATCCAATATGATCTCGGCTGACATATGTTGGATTCTTGCCTTGAATAACGGAGTTCTAATCTTGCTTTCGCCGAAATCGGGTATTCTCTTTCCTTTTTCTCTACTCAACATGATCCTCTTCATATGTTGTATTATAATTTTGTTCATATTTTGAAACATTGAGTACAATGTTTAGTTTAGGTTTGGGGGTATAGAGTAGATATCCCGATAATTTGCTATATTGAAAAAATTGAACTCTTCCTTTTTGAAAAAAATGAAAAAAATCAAAATAATAAATTAAAAATTGAAAAAAACATAAAAATGGAGCTCATTTACCTTGAAATGTTGACTCTTGTGCAAATATGTAATTATTAGGAGTCTTAGTCTAGATATTTAGGCACCCTGATTCTAGCACAATTCACATAGTGATAAGAAACTTGCACGCGCACGATCTACCAATACATGTATAGCCTCGATCTTCAAGGTGTTTGATAGGAAGTCACGATTTCCAATCACTTTAGAATACTGAACGAAACTTGACTAGCTTGTTCTTTGGTTGGTTGGGATAGAAGGTGGAGGTTACATTAAGAAAGACAACCATCGAATTTAACTGGGTGCATCAAAAAGGGCTACCTCTTGCAAAGTGTCATGTAATCTTTTGTTTCCTTTTGTATATGTATCAAAAGTGTTTCTTTATCAAAAAAAAAAAAAAAAAAAAAAAAAACGATGTATATATTCAGAAAAAAATATCAGAAAAATACAAAAAAATCAAGTATTTATCAATTCCATCATCTCTTGTTCCAAAAATAAAAGAGAGTAATCAATGTAAATAAGAGTCATGTAAAGAGTCATCTTTTTGTTGTAAGTAGTCTTGTAATAAGCAAGGAGGGTGCAGCCATCGATGTATAACGCGGGTAAACTGAAATATCACCAACTCATTGGGTGAACATTCACAATTCTCGTAAAGCCGGACAGCTAGCTTGGCTTAGAATTCGGTTCTTAGCCTAAAAACTATCTCTTGGTGGTTAGTAGTCATAACTTCAGGTCATTCTAGAAACATGTGTAGATACACTTTACACTCTTATCACATGTCTTTATTTGTTATCAGTGCTAGGATTGTGCCTTTGATAGCTAGATTGACATCTCCATTTTGGTGTGAGCTTAAACTGTCTCGCACATGTCACATTTGATGGAATCTGAGCTTATATTTTGTCCTAGAACTTTGTAGGTACGTTCTAAGCAAACCTTCACGAGACTTCACTCGTCCACTAGGGACACTTAGTGGTTTAAAAGGCTTAGTACATACGCTAAATGCATTCGAGAGACCATCGACAGTGGTATAGGTAGGATTTCCTTAGTTTTGTTTTACTTGAGGACAAGTAAAATTCAGGTTTGGGGGTATTTGATGAGTGCTAAAAAGTGCATATTTCTATATATTTTTCTTGGCATTTAACTCATCTTTTGTGCATTAATTCTACATTTTATCCCATATTCTGTATTTTCATTGTTTTCAAGAAGAAATATTTTTATTAATTAATTTTGTATTTTTAGGTAATAAATAAAGTTTGGATGAATAGCGGAGCGAAAAGAGCAGAAAAGTAGTGAAAAGCCGGGAGGAATTACACAAGGAAGCCGCGAAGAATGTTGTGCACAAGACCAAAAGGCTAGAAGTGGGCTTGAAGAGGAAGAATTGTTCTTAAAGAAGATATGGGCTTGGCATACCCAAGGCCCAAAACCCTCACCCAAAATCCATACCCGTTTTCCATTTCTAGCCGTCAGATTGGATCATCTCAGCATCCTACGGTCGCAGCATCGCCAGTACATCAAAGTCTGAAATTCCTGACCAACACTACAGCACCTAACTCCATCTTGAGCCGTCAGTTTTGTTGTATCAGGCATCCGACGGTCGCTCCACATCCATTCACATCACGTCATTGGATCTTTCCCTCATCCTATCATCCTAAGGATTCCCCTCACAAATCATCAAAATCCGCTACACCCGACCAACACTCTAGTACCTAATGCCTATACCTTAACCAAACATACCCTCCATCATTCCCATCGACTTATTCTCCCCCATTCCTCTGCAGAAACACCTTCTCCCTCGTCAGTTCCATTAGCACCACCATACCTCTGCCACAACCACCAAAAGCCATCATGGCTCTCACCAATCGAAACCCATCATTATCCTACCCTTCTACCTACCTATTTCACCATTCTCTCTTCCTTTTCAGAAACCCTAGAGGAGAGATTAGTGAAATATGTCGAGCTAGAAAGAGAAATTGAAGGCATGGGAAGGAGCAGAGAAGGGAGAAGAAGCATGGGTTGAAGACGGACTCGTCTTATCACGTTTGGTAAGTTCGAAAATCAAAACCCTAGTCTACTGTCAATTTGGGGTTTTTTTGTATATGAACCCTAATTCTGTTGAGAGAGAATTGGGAGGAGGAGAGTGAGTGAAATAGGGTAAGTAATTAAACCATTCCCCTAATTTGTCGATACCCTAGGTCCACTGTGTATTTTGGGAATTTTGGGAAAACAGGGTCTGAACCCAAATTGGGATTTTTGGGTATAAATAGAACTGATGTAAGTGTTGTTGGGCATGCCTGGATTAGCCAGTGTGTCCAGAACTGTGAGTTCTGTAAAAAATTCCATTTTATGCTCTGTTTTTATCTTTTGTTCTTCAGTGTTTTGCTATCCATGTTTTTCCATGTTCTGTGTATTGTTCAGTTTCTCCATTTGATGTAATGTTCTGTATTGTTTCTGTTATGTATGTTCTGAATCCCAAATGCTAGGACTAGATGAAATTATGAACCAGCTGAGATAGTCTTCATCATGTGCAGCTCATGTTCAGTGTTTCTAAGCCCTTAGACTAGTTGTGCTTTAATCAGACAATTAGCACTTTGGTAATTATCTTAGCTGTGAGTAGAATATCCCTTAGGTTAATGGTGGATTCAACATCCTAGTGTTCTTTCATCACTCTTGTTTACTGTCTCCCTTCATTGCTGTTTTCTCAATAGTTCACTGTTAGTTCACTGTTATGTTTAGTGTTTAATGTTTAGTTCCTCAAATGTTAAGTTTGTTCACTGTTAGTGGTGGAAGTTTAGGTTAGAATTCATGTAAATTGAGCTGATTGAGAAATGGAGGAATTTAGTGTCCACTGTTGCTTGTGATTGATTGTGCTGTTAAAAGACAGTCAATGCTAGGAGTAAAACAGTTGGACAAGCTTCTTCTCCTTCCATTCCATTTATGTATGCCCTGGAACATAGGCAGGCTAGAACCTCCACCTAGCTCCATTAGGGACAAGGATTTAACCAAAAACAGCCACTGCCTAGCATCTTTCCTGTTCTTCTTTGTTGTCTATCTGTTTTTGTGGCTTCTTATCACTGTTTTTATAGATGTTTTTATAACTGTTTTGTGCCCTGTTCTTCCTTTGCCTTTGGCCCTTGGCCATTGCCTTTGATTTATCACTGCCATGCCATTGTAAATTTGCATCCTTTTTGCCCTGTGTTGCTTCCATGTATATACCATTGTCACTTTTTCTTTGTACATGTCATTGTAAATGCCATCCTTGGCCCTGTGTGACTTAGTGCCCTGTCTGCCTAGAGCCTGCTTTACCTTGTCTGCCTGCACAGCTCCTGCTCTCCCTTTCCCTGCTGAGCACCTGCCCTTTGCACTGCTGCTGCTGCAACTGAGCTTGGCTCAGCTAAGACCAAAGTTTAGTTCATATCCAAGGCCCAGTTCACTACAAGCCCAAAATGCTTCACAGTTAATCAAAGCCCATCTTGCTCTTATTGTGAAAGCAAAAGCTTCAAAGTTATTCAAAGCCCATTGATATTCAAAACCCTTTGGTACTCAAAGCCCATTAGCAATTTAGAAACCCAAAATAGTTAGAAACTCCAAACACACCCAGTCTCTGTGGATCGACCCGTACTTGCACGAGCTACAACCGACGACCGTGCACTTGCGGTATAACAAGTAGGCTTTCTTTTACTCTTATTTTCTACATCTTTAAGAGCCTACCACATTGCTCGGTCGAACTCGCATGCGTTGCTATCTCAAGCATTTTTTCAATGTTAGTGATCAAAACTATAAGTCTTGATTTCTAGTCTACTATAGCTAAGGTCTCGAACTAGGATAAAAAGTGTAGTTGAGCTCAAGAACTCCATGGTAATCATCATATAAGACGAATGACTACTCAAGGAACCGGTGGATCTTCATCGACTAAAAGGTATGTGGAGACTTGAACTTATATATCACTCAAAAGTATATTTATCTCTTATCTTGAGACAAAAGTTGTTTTCCTATATAGACTTAGATTATACACATTTTCTATTTCGAGCCGAGTTTATCTCGCCTATCTATTTCACGAAATATGTGTTGGTAAGCTTTCGCTTTAGCCAAGTTCATCTTTACCTAGTGACGAAAGTCATGACAAGTTTCAATCACTTTGAAAATTACTTACTTTGACGAAAAATAGTTTGTGAATAACAACTATAGAATATCAACGTCCTCTAAGAATGTTTCAATGATTGAAATGAGAGTTTGGATTATATAACAATTGGAGGATATAAGTATTGTTGTGAAAACACATATATGCATAAGTCCTTATTCCTTGAACCGAAGTTTGCGAACTTCGTTGATCAAGAGAACCGGCATGGTGGCATGAGCCAAGTCCGCGAACTCAGTCCGCGAACTGGCGGAGGTCCTCGTCCCGAGAATTTCTACTGGAGTTTGTGAACTCCGTCTGGGAACTTAAGTCCGCGAACTTGAGTAGGTTATATCTAAAAACGATGTTTGTGAACTTATTCTTATATAAACTAAGGAATGCAAATTGCAAACCGTGGCTATATAGTTCATGAACCGATTCGAGTGAATCAAATCGTTTTTGCTTCGATTGTGTCTTGTGTAGTTACATAAGATTTCCTTGCAATTGAAAAACTCTCTAACTAGTTCATTTGAGTCATTTGAACTAGTTATGGTGAAGAAGAATATGGTTGATATGAAAGTGATCATATGCCTAACCATTTGGTTGACTATTGTTGAACCAACAAATATACAAGTTTGGGTACGGTTACACAAGCCTTGAAACGTGTAAAGACCCTCAAGCTCGTCAACGCTATTAGACCAGTCAAGTGACGAATTAGATGATAGTGACTCGATTAGTTAATATAATTTTAATTATTAGAAATTAATCTAACAACGATCTAGATACGAAACTAATACCGTTGGATAGATATCAAAAAGTTACGTGGAATGAACTACTTGATAGACACATTTTTGTGTCTAATTTGTCCTCAATGTCCGTATTGTTGGAACTCTATTTTTGTACTAATATTGTGTTTTTATGTATTTTTAGGAAATAAACATTTTTGGAAAATTCGGCTCGAAAAGTTGATTTTGGCACCCGGAGGACAAGTGTTATTCAGACTGTTGCTTTTGGATAAGGGGTAACCTAATTACTAAGGGGCACCCCTAAGGCAGCTGCTATTCGCACCCCTACTTTGGATAGGGGACTACCAGTTTCTTCCCCATTTGAAACGATTTTGGCGGGAAATTTCTAAACAGTTCTGGCAGAATTTCGATCGTTAAAATGAAGGGGTTATGGGTCGATTCAATGGCTGAAATTTGGTATAGAGATGTGATATAGGTTAAGGAACATAGTATGGGTGACATGATCAATCAAATTTGGCTGGAATTTTCGGTATGATTCACACAACCAAAACAGAGCACGTGTACTGTAACAGGAGCAAAATTGAAGTTCTTGTGTGCATGGGGGAGTTCTGCTGGCGTTGGAAGAGTGTTGAGGCGTGAATAAGTCGAATGAGAGCGTGCAGGAAGCAATCAATGGTCGGACTTTTGGCCTCAATTCACTATAAATACACGTACAATTGAAGTGAGCCAGGGTGTCGAGAATGGGGAGGAGAAGAGAGGAAGCTGCAGAGGAAGAATCACCAATTCTCTCTGCTGCTGCTGCTGTTCGTGATGAAGATGAAGAACACGAAGAACAGACTTGCAAGAACCGTCGTTTATTGACAGTCGTAGTTACAACGCGCGACAACAACACTTCAGCTTTTTATCGTTCCTTTTGTAACGGTTGAACAACGCCTTTGCAACAGTTATTTCTGTTGCGATTTTTCTGTTCAATTGTTTTACTCCCTTTAATCAACTTTTGAGCTTTCTACATGTATTTTGAGATTATGATTAATATGAGGAGATAAACCCCAACACTGGGCGATGGAGGAAGCCTTATTTCACACTTGGGTAATTATATTTAATTCTTTTCATGACTTTTGCATTAATTTTAATTGAAATTATGATTTAAATTAATTAGTTGTGATTTGATTTGATGGGTCATGCTTAGCTTAGATGATTTGATGTCCCATGCTTAACATTTACACCTAATATTTTGAGAATCTATCTTGGCAATAAATTAGAGTCGATATATTTAATATATTTTTCGAGCTATTATTGATAAAAGAATTAATTATTTGAACCTTAAGAAATGAATTTGGCGGAATCCTAGTCCAGTACCTCTCTACCAATTTGTCAATATTTTTGTATATAATTTTTATAAATCTAAAATCCTTCACCTTCACAAGTCTTAGAGTTCGAACCATCCTTACCACTACTACTACAACCCCCACGAAAAATCATTAACCACTACTCGAACGTGTCATTCGGAAACCAGACGCAGAAGATATCATCCGAGATGTGTGGAGGGAAAATAATCTTTTCGCCATTAGATCGTCTGAGGCAGCCCTTATCTTTTGGTCGGGTTACTTTAACAATCCGGGTCGGCCTTATCAACCCAAATCGAGAGGATAACTCTCATCTTCTTTTCTTTCTTCTTCTCTTTCGTTTTTTTCTTTTCTACCTTCTTCTGCCGACGTTGAGAGGTGAGTTTGAGATTCGTTTGAGAGAATTAATTATTGAGGGAGAGCAGATTAAGGAGAACATGTTGTTGATATTATGTTTGGGCTCGAGAGAAGAATGAGTGGATGTTGTTGTAATTAGAATTAGGGTCCGATGTGGTTGAATTAGGATTTAGTATGAATTGAGATGTGAATCGAGTTGCTGATAGATGAATAAGAAGAGGGTTGTTGTTTAATTGCTGATAGTTGAGATGTTTTAATGGAGAATCGAAGAATTAAGGTTCTGTGAGAATTAGGGTCTGGAAGAAATTCGAGAGAAGTGTTAGAAGATGAATTTGAAGGTTTAGAAGTGAAATTAGAGGATGGGTTAAATTGAGTTGTAAGTTAATGTAGAATGAGGGGTTGTTGCTGCATTGAAGTTGTAGTGTTGTTTTGAAGAAGAATTGAGATGTTAATGGTTCTGAGAAATTATTAGGGTTTACTTAGTTGAATTAAAGTTCGAATTAGTGATGTATAAAAAGAAATTGGAGATGAGTTGGTGCTGATTTGTTGTTGTGAAGTTGTTCTGATGATGAATTGGAGAAAGGTAAATTAGGGTTTATCGATTTGATTGATATCTTGAAGATTTAGAAGATGAAACTGATATTCAAGGATGTCGAATTGATATGGGTTATGGGTGATTGAAGGGATTAGAGTGGAGTTACAGATGAAGTTATGTTTCAAAGGATGAAATTAATGATGGTGGTTGATCAATTAGGGTTACAATAGAATTGTGTTGGTGAACCAGTAAGTTTTTAATTGTTTAACTTTGGTACTTTTGAATTGAGTTGTTAAGATTCATTGAGGTTATATGTTTGGTAATTGAATTAAGATTTGAGATGTGTGTATGTATGTTGGAGCTAGTATTTCAAGTTGTTATAATAATGAACCCTAGGATGTGCTTGTGATGAACTGAATTGATGAATTGGTAATGATCTTGAGATGAATTTCTGAGTTAAGTCAAAGAAGAAATGGGTTCAATTTGTATGAGCAACTCATATTGGAGGCTGTGAATTGTATGTGGTGTTAATGGTGTTGTTTAAGAAGAGCTGGAATGAGATTACTTAGAAGGAGTAATGTGGTAAATGAGTGTTGCATTGGAGATGATTAGGGAGTTGAATTGCAGAGTTGTGTGATGAATGGAATTTCAGGTTATGAGATTTGGTCTCGGTGTATGCTAATTGAGTCTGAGTAAGATGAAAGATTCTGGAAGTTGTATGAATTGTTGCAGGTAGAAATTATGAATGAACCGCCGAGGTTCATTGTTACTAAAATTGAACTTGTGTTGGATTTAATGAAGGTGGTGAAATTGTGATGTTTGAGGAAGATGTGGTAGTGATTCAGTATAGTGGTGGTGTTGCTCGAGTTGGATTGAATGTTACTTAAAGCTGCAATTGCAGGTAGTCTTAGTTTAGTTTTGTGATTGATCTATGAAGTTATTTGCATTATATACTGTTATATTGATGTTGAAATGGTAGATGAAGGTTTAAGAATTAGAGTTAGAGTAATCTGTTACATGGTATGCTTAGTTGAGCTTGTCTGACTGAATAGATTCAGTCTAACTTAGATTGTGTTTTTGTCTGACTCAGTTTGTCTGAGTGAGTTAACTCAGTAATTAAGCTTTGACCAGAAATGACTCAGTGAACCTTGACTGAGTTGAACCCTTTGAATAGACTTGACCATTGACCCTGGACTTTGACCTTCGATGTTGACTGTTAGTTGAACCATTTGACCGTAAGTGACCGTTAGTTGACCCAGTTGGGTCAACACTTGTGTAATGGGCCGAATCTAGTGAACTTGGGTTTAGTGCCATGTATTTTTAGTTGATGTTTTGGACTCTTATAGTCTAAATTAGTCTTTGGTTCATTCTACACAGTTGTAGATATTAATAAGACTTAGCTATTGGACTATAGAACCAACCTAATTGAATTAGTATGCCTTTAGATATGTAAGAGATGGATAATGAAGATGTGTAGAACCATAAATGGGCTTAGAACCATTAGATAGTTCACTTAGCTTATAACGGGAACTTGTATGAAATTATGTTATGAGCCTTGTGTGAGCCTTTTGGATAATCTCTTAGAGTTCTTGTGTGATTAACAGTTAGTTATTAACAACGATCGATTCAAAGGATGAACCAGTGGATCGTGGATCTCGAGGTAGGCGTGGCTTGTCATCAAAAGAGGTGGGAATACATTTAACTCTTTTGCAACCATTGATGTTTTCAGTTATAAAAGTTTACATTTATCAAACTTATGCATCGCCTGGTTACGATTTTCTTGCATTGTTTAATTCTGAATTCCGAAGGTTCTGTTATTTCTTTTAATCTTTCCATGGTTTGGAAAACACCCGTACTGTTTAGATTGTCTTTATGAATTGATATGGGAAGTAAGAATTTCCTTTTGTGGTATATAGGATGCGCTCCTTCATTTATACTTTCGTGCACAGTTGGGTGTGTAATTGTCACCCAGAATATCTAGGTGTGTAATTGTCACCAATATTACGGGTGTGTACATTCACCCACAGACTATCTAGGTGTGTAATTGTCACCAGTATTACGGTGTGTAAATGTCACCACAGAAATAATGGTTGGTGTGTAATTGTCACCAGTCCGGTGTGTAAATGTCACCACAGAAATATAGAAGGAGTTAGTTCCATATACATGTTATTTAATTCAGTGTGTTGGTTGTCTTTTAATATTTGGGAAGACATGGATTGTTTTCCAAATCATTCCAATGATTACTTAAAATTTAGATATTATTTCCATTGGGTACCCCTTTTAGGGATGATGTGCTCACTCGTTCCCACTTCAGTTTTTCAGTTATCAGAAGAATCGGTGCACATGAAGATATCCATTTTTGTAGCTTAACGTTTGGGCGAATCAAAGATAGTTGTTTATCGTTTATATTTGTATTGTTTGTTAATTTGTTAAACAACACATTATTGTATTCTTATATCACCTGACAGATTTTCATTTATGTAATATCATAGTGTTGGGTTAGTTTTGGGTTAAGTTTTGAAACAGATTTCTAAATTGAATGTTTAAGTAGATGATTTAGATCCTAGCGCCTCATTTTATAGTTAATCTCTTGGATTAGTCAGCTGCTAGCTTTGGGGGTGCTACAAAACGTGCATTTCATTTGTGTGTAACAAGCTAGTTTTCAATCTAACGGTTGAAAGATATTAGCTTGAATATAAATTAGGTTTTCATCTAACGGTGAATATTGAATGCTTTGTTACCAAGCTAACATTGATTGCAAACCCTGATTTGAAAGACTATATAAGGGAGAACTCTATCAACTGGGAAACCTAATACCCACACCTTCTGTGTGATACTAGTTGTGCTAATCTAGAGTCGATTCTCCTTTAACCTTTGGTTTCTTCTTCTAAACCAGGTTAACGACTTAAAGACTTCATTGGGATTGTGAAGCCAGACCGATACTACTTTCTCGTAGTTGTGTGATATGATCTTGTTGTTTCTATCGTACGAGCAAAATTGTAATAATTGGCTTGAGATTGATATCTCCGATAGGAAAGATATAAAAGTAATCACAAACACTTCGTCTCATTGTTTGTGATTCCACAATATCTTTTATCGCTGCGTCGATTAGGATTATTGTGAGGTGATTGATAATACTAGGTTGTTCTTCGGGAATATAAGTCTGGTTTATCAATTGGTTCCTGTTCAACTTGATTTATCAAAAGACATAACAAAACTCGTAGGTATATTCGTGGGAGACGGATTTATCTATTATCGTAGAATTTTCTGTGTGATACTGATTTGTTTATTAAAGTCTTCGACTTTGGGTCGTAGCAACTCTTAGTTGTGGGTGAGATCAGCTAAGGGAATCAAGTACGTAGTATCCTGCTGGGATCAGAGACGTAGGAGCATAACTGTACCTTGGATCAGTGTGAGATTGATTGGGGTTCAACTACAGTCCAGACCGAAGTTAATTTGGAGTAGGCTAGTGTCTGTAGCGGCTTAATACAGTGTGTGTTCAATCCGAACTAGGTCCCGGGGTTTTCTGCATTTGCGATTTCCTCGTTAACAAAATTCTGGTGTCTGTGTTATTTCTTTTCCGCATTATATTTTGTTATATAACTGAAATATCACAGGTTGTGCGTTGTTCAATTAATTAAGAATATCCGACCTTTTGGTTGTTGATTTAAATTGATTGACACTTGGATATTGGTCTTTGGTACCATCCAAGTTATCTCTCTAGTATTTGATAAAGACTCGCAGATTTGTATTTGCTTAAGTATATATCAAATCGAGAGATTGAGATATAAACTCTTTGATATACTTTTTATCTAGATTGAGTCTGACTGTCTAGTTGATTCTCTAGAAAGTACATTGGAGTTTGTTCATACAGATTGCTAAGCGAAATATTGGGTGTGGTTGTTGTACCCCCGATTTTTCATGAACCTACCGAGATTCTCGCTGCAAAGCAAAATTATGACAGGTTTAATACTATCATCCATGCCATTACCCCAGATCTTCAGCACCATGTGACTACCTGCAAGTCTAAAGATGCTTGGGATATCTTAGAAACCGTATTTGAAGGAAATACCTGTGAAAATGAGGCCAGGCTTCAAAACCTAAATTACGATTAGGAAAACCTTCGTATGGCAGATGAAGATTCATTTGATGAGTTTAATCACAAAGTGTCTGAAATTGTTAATGCATCTTTTGCATTGGGTAAGACTATTCCTGAAAAGGGCATTGTGATGAAAATTCTCAGATCGCTGCCATCTAGATACGATTCTAAGAAGCATGCCATCGTTGAGGGAAATAACCTTGATACCCTCTCCATAAATACCTTGGTTGGGAAGCTAAAGATCTTTGATCATGAACACTCGTCCAAATCCAAGGATGTGGCGTTCATAGCACTAAATGACACAAAATTACTTGATAAAAGTAAAAATGTGTATATCTCTGAAGATGATCACTCTGATACGGATTCATCAGATGAAGATCTTGACAAATCGGTCTCGATGATCACAATACAGTGTAGGGATCTTCTGTTAAAGAGAAGTAAACATTTCTCCAGAGATAAGCTAAAGGGATCAGTCAAACCTCATAATCATATTCCTCCTAAAAACAGGGACGCTAATGAACAGATGAAGAGGATATGCCTCAGTGCTTTAAGTGTAAGGGTTTTGGTCATTTTGCAAACGAATTCCCAAATCGTAGAAAATACACTGGGAACAAAGGTCTTGTTGCGACACTTGATGAGATGTCTGACAATTATGATTCTGATGAAAACAAAAAATCAAGTGTTGCTATTCTATGTAAAAATACTGATTTTGATAATTGTATCAATACATACATCAATCTTGATAATCTTTTAGAAGAGAACCCAATCAAGATGGAAGAATCAATTGACCCTTCTTTTGGAAACTCTATGTTTAATGTTTCAGGATCTACTTTGTGCCTAGCATCTTGCACTTCACAGGCGCCTGAATCATCTTATGCATTGACATTCTCCTATTTTTCTCTCAAGGGTCATGAACTTTCAAAGTGTTTCAAGTACAAACACAAAATAAGATATGTCAACAAGCTTCAACGAAGAGCGGATCGTCTAGATACCAAGCTTAAATTAGCGGAGAAAACAACTGAGGTATGTAAGATCTTATCTTCATCGAAGAAATTAGTCTCCAAAGATAGATTTAGACCACTAGAGAAGAAAACATGGTCTAAACATAAGGAAAGGCAAGGTTCCATGAATTCCAACCAAAAGGGTCATGATGTACAAATTGTTGTTCACCACAACACAACTTGATTATGTTGTCATGTGCGTCTTGTCTCATGTGCCTGTTCAAAAGAGACAAAATCTTGCACACCTCAGGCTTTAAAAATTTAGTTTCGTTTTTAGCTTTGTGTTGTTTGGTTTTTGGAATTCCTCCATATCACTGTTGATATTGGAAATGACCATTTTGCCAAAAGAAGAGGGTTATTGTCGACAATTATACTCTTCATAGGGTTGTGAGTTGGACGTGTACGAACCTGTTTAAAGGTTTCTAAACCCTACATTCCTTTTTGCATCTCTGATACTCTTTATATCTTAAGAATACTTGTTGAGATTGTGAATTCCTCTCACAAAAAACCGATTGCATAAGGGTACTCCAAGCATCATGTCTTCTGATGGAAAAGATATCAATATGATTGTTAATCCATCAATAACTCTCCTTTGTCCCCAACTTTGAAAAGAAAAAGAAGGAATGTGAGGAAGCCAAGAGAAGTTCCTTCTAATTCTCAGAAGTTTTCTGATGTTCTTGAAGAGTTGAAGCTGGAAAGAAAAGAGATTCAACAAATAAAGGCTTGTGTTTTAAGATCGTTAGAAATTCAGAAGGCCCTGGTTCGACATCATCAGCCAAGACGGTTTATTGGTATTGACTCCTTCCTACATGAACCTTATGTACCAATGGTTGTTGACGACAAGGAGTTTGGGGACGATAAGGAATTTTTCAAAGATCTCAATGTCTAGTAAAACTTCTTAAGAGAATTTTTATTCTGGTTTTTGTTTAAGAAGGATAACTAGGGTTTGGAATAGCCATTATTGTGAGTACAGATAGCTATGTCCAATGTTTTCATCTTGCAATGTTTTTAGATTTATTTATTTAGATTCTAAAGTGATTTGGAAGATGATGTTTGCAGTATTAATCTTTATGGTTTTATATATTGCAATATGTTATGGGATATGTGTGTTTGCGTCCGTGAACTATTATTGTCCGATATGATATCAAAAGTTATCTCTTTCATATGTCGATATGCATGTATTGATATAAGATCGATGAACTTTTGACAAACAAAAGTTAAGCCTATTATGTCAATTTTTTGATGGAAGATAGGTGAAAATCTTTTGTTTACAAAGATTATGTCTATTATATGTCGTTATGCAAATAGTGATGAAGATAGAATGAATCTTTGTATATTCCGCAGTATTGATCTTCCCTGATCCATATTTTATGTGTATACTGTGCGACTCCATAAGTTTTTCTTATGTGAGAATTTCCAACTAAACAAATAATAGATTCGTTTGTGATTAATTTGGTTGTATATTCCGATTAAATTAATCATGGGATCTCTTGTGATTAGTTTAATTGAGAATTTTTGGATACAAAATCATTTTGTGGATTTTTGTGTCCAAAAAAATCCTTCTTTTCTTGTAAAAGTAAGGTCGCTCTTGTTGTTCTTTCGGGAATAACATCAAATGGGTGAGAGTTCTTTTGAAATTGCGCTTAATTTCCATATCTTTGTGGGGAGTGCGGTTGTGGAATATTTTAGGAGTTATCTTGTATCTTTATAAACTCCTTGATGAATGCTCTTAGCTTCGGCTATTTGATTGCATCTAAACAAAGTTGATATGTACTTTTCTTTGGTCTTGAAGCATCTCCGTGGAAATTTCATTAGGATCCCGTTTTCGTACCTTTGCCAATTTTATTGACAAAAAGGGGGAGAATTAATATGTTGTTCACACTACAAATACATATGGTTTACGTGTTTTATGGATCATTATGTAAGAGGGAGTGGTTTTCATGTTGAGATGAAAGTATTGACTAAGGGGGAGTGATACATATCACCATAGTATTGTTGTCGAAGTTGTGATATAAGAACTTTGATACTGTGTAATAATACTATGACACTGTATAACAATGATCGAGAGCTTTTGTTTTCTCATTGTTATGGCTACGGATCTTCAACAACTATGATGCTGAATTGAACATCTATGAAATCATGGGAGTACTTGGAAAAGATGAAGTTTTCGAGTAATGTTGAAGCACCAAGGAGATCAAGCATGTGGACGAGAAGCTATAAAGTTTTATTTATTTTGTAATCCATATGTATTGATAG
This sequence comes from Papaver somniferum, assembly GCF_003573695.1. NCBI lineage: Eukaryota > Viridiplantae > Streptophyta > Magnoliopsida > Ranunculales > Papaveraceae > Papaver > Papaver somniferum. The sequence continues at coordinate 67,982,635 of NC_039364.1, read as the reverse complement.
TTTTCCTGGCATTTTTAGGGGCGACCCAAAAGGAATTAGGGGCGACACTAAAAGACAAAAAAGGTCACCCAGACGTAATTCTAAGCTATCCCTTATCTCTAATTTTTAGAAATGTCCAATATGCCCTTATATAATCGGGAGCCTACACCATAATCGGTAGGTTAGAGGTGAATCAGTAGGTTAAATTGAAACTGTACCTACCGATTATAGTGTAGATACTTCGGATAATAATCCCTTTTATAATCGATAGGTTATCCAACTTATATGACTACCGATTATAAGTTTCCCCAAAATGAGTTTCTTTCTAAAATCCTTCATGTATTGAATTTTGAAACCTGCTATAATCGGAAGGGAATACAACTTAACAATATACCGATTATAAGGAGCCACGGATCGAACCATTGCCATATTCCATCTGTTTTGAGTGTACACAGCCATCCATAACCACTTGGTTCGTGTTTTGGATGCATCGTTATTCGGTAGTTAAATATATTACAAAACTTACCGATTATAAGTTGCCCAAAATGAGTTTTTTTTTCTAAAATCCTTCATGTATTGAATTTTGAAACCTGCTATAATCGGAAGGGAATACAACTTAACAACCTACCGATTATAAGAAGCCACAGATCGAACCCTTGCCATATTCCATAGGTTTTGAGTGTACACAGCCAGGCATAACCATTTGGTTCGTGTTTTGGATGCAGCGTTAATCGAGAGTTAAATATATTACAAAACCTACCGATTATAAGTTGCCCCAAATTCAAATTTTGAAAGCTATCATAATCGGTAGATATGCTAAATACAATGCCTACCGATTATTGGTTTTTCCACATTCAACTTTCGTTAAATTAGACGTTGGAGTTTTTGGGAAAAACAAAAAGAGTTGTTGGACCCTAAACCTATATAAAGAAACTCATATCTATCACCCCAATTGCACCAAACTCTTTCCTCTATTCAGTTTTAATTTTCATAACAAAAAACATGGATATTGCTTTTGTCGAAGAAGAAGATTGTGCTATTTATAGAGCGTGGGTTGTGGTAACTGCTCATGATCGTGTTTACAAGCTCCACATATCGGAATCCTAAGAGCAGATATGGAACCGTATCTTAATGGTATTTGAGGCCTTAGATGGTAATCAAATTCGAAGATCATCCAATGACATTAAGATGAGAAAGAATGCGCTCGATAAGGAGATTGATAAACTTGAAGATGAGGAACGGTTTGTTAGGAACGTTTTTCCTTGGTGGACGTATGAAAAACGAGTAAGTATCTCTGTAACTCCAACTCACATTAACAAAAGTTAGTACTAACTTGTTACTCATTCGTAATTTCAGAGAAATCTTTCGGATCGCCGGTATGTGGACCTCTACGGGAAACGATTTGAACATGAAGGATGCTACAAAATCAAGAGGGACAATTTCTATGGTCACTGGAAGTTATGATTTTTTTTAATACTTTTATGGTCAATTAGGAGTATGGATTTAGGTGCTTTTGACGAAACTGTAAGGTTAAGGTCATTTGAACTTTATGTAATGGATGTAATCGGAGTATTATTAATATAAAAACTAGCCGATTATACGAAATCGGTAGATTATTTTGTTAAACAACCTACCGATTGTAATATTCGGTTATGTTATGAGTCAACTTTCTTTCCTATTATGGTGTTGTTTGGTTCCAGGAAACAGTTTTTTTACATAGAATAATCGAGAGGGTAATAAAAACTAAACCTACCGATTATTATTATTCGGAAGTCAAGGTGCACATTTACATTCCGATTGTTGTGTTGTTTGGTTCCAGGAAACAAATCTTTTTACATATAATAATCGATAGGGTAATAAAAACTAAACCTACCGATTATTACTATTCGGAAGTCAAGTGCACATATACCTCCCGATTATGGTGTTGTTTGGTTCCAGGAAAAAAAGTTTTTTTACACTGAAAAATCGGAAGGCAAAGTATATTAAAAAACTCTGATTCTGACAAAATATTTTGAAAAATCCCCAGAATCGGTAGGTTAATAATATATAAAGCTTCCGATTCTGTCCAAAAAATGCAAAATCCCCAGAATCAGTAGGTTAATATATAAACTTAGCTTCCGATTGTGTTCCAAAATTCAACAGTTTCATGTCTCTTCATGTGATTCGCTTGCGAGTCATCGTTAAATGCATAAACATAGCAACATAATCATTCATAATCCATACAAGGAACCATTCACAATCCATAAACATAACAATTGTCCTCCATCCTCCGGCATCCCAAGGATTACACCTTTTGGAATATACTTCACCTTCAGTTCATTTGGGACAAGGTGTTGCGCTTTCTTTCGAGGAGAATTTTTCTTTTCGGCTTCTACTTCTTCTTGCGCACCACTAGGTTGTCCTACTTCTGGTACTCTATCTTCCGGTGCTTATAGTTGAATTTCTGCTTGTGATTGTGGAGTACTTGGTTGAACACCTTCTTGAACTAGTTGTGATTGAGAGGCACATGGTTGAACACCTTCTTGAACTGTTTCTGATTGAGGGGCACTTGGTTGAACACCTTCTTGACTTGCTTGTTGAGTTCCATCTTGAGCACTTGAAGCGGATTTAGCAGTCCTAGCTCTCCTTGCACTAGCTTTCAAGTTCTGATGCCTTTGCTTCCTTGCACTATCTGAGACAATTGCATCTTCGACTTTTCTACCTCGCCTATCCCTAAACAACGCGAAGAAAGTACAACAGGTTAGTAAACTATATAATCGGAAGTTAATCTAAATACACCGTTCCCGAATATCCATATTCGATTGGTTGAGTAAACCACTAGCTTCCGATTACGAACAATCGGAATCCCCAGTTCACTAAACCCTACCGAATACAAATAATCGGAAATAAAAGAAATTTTTGGTGTTCGAATATGTTTATCTACACCAAATAATCGAAAACTAAATTTCAACACAACCTTCCGAATATGAATAATCGAAAGTAATAAAAAGTATAACCTTCCGAATAAATCTCAATCGGAAGTCTCAGAAAACTAATGTCTACCGAATATGCATCACTTTGTCCAGAAACTACTAATATGGTTCAGCCTAAACAATCAGAAGTAAATTACACAACATATCAACCGCTTAATACGTCTCTAATACTTGTTCTTCCCTAGTATATTCGGAAGTCAAAAACACAATTACATTCCGATTATGATCGATTTAGGCCTCAATAATGAAAAATGTTCAATAATCGGTAGGCAACGTAAATATTTAGCACCCGAATATAACGAATATTCTTGTGAAATGAAGAAATCGACAACAATCGGGAGTTTAAAACAATTACTAACCTATCGAATATGGGTAATAACCGAAAACCCTAAAAAAAAATCATGGATTCGACGAATTGAAGAAATATAAAGCAAATTAATGGTTGAATCTTACCTAATAGGCGCCATTTGAAGTTGCTGGAGAGTTTGGCTTTGAGTATCGCCTACATCAGGGCCGCATCTTCTTCGCGTTCTTCGCGTTAAAACCTCTTTATTACTGGCATGCAATCCAATGTTTGGATCCTTACCGCGAAAAACGTTTTTTGTTTTAGCTTTCTGGGGTTCCTTTTCTTTCATCTTTATAGAGAATAATCGACGATGATTTGATTCGACGATTAACGATGTATAGCGAGGAGAGGGGGAGAGTTTTCCTCTCTGCAATCAGAAGGAAAGAGGAGAAGAGGAGTTGAAGTTGAAGTTGAAAAGAAGTGAAATGAATTCAAGTTGACTTTGGTTTCATCTGTCAAACGGTTAATAATCGGTAGGCATTACCACATCATAAGCTACCAATTGTTGAGTAGCCCAAAATCGTTAGGGTTTGTTACTTATATACCTACCGATTATAGGAAGCCACAAATCGAACCACTTCCAAATTCCATAGGTTTCGAGGGTACAGAGCCGACCATAACCATTTGGTTCGTGTTTTGGATGTAGTCATAATCGGAAGGTATATGGATTACATAAACTTCCGATTATAGGTTGCCCCAAAATAAGTTTTCTTCTAAAATCCTTCATTTAATGAATTTGAAATCTACCATAATCGGGAGGTATTGTTACTCGTAGCTTTCCGATTATGGGAAGCCCCAAATCGTTAGCTTAGACAGGTTTTAATTCGTCCGATTATATAGGAGCCCCAAATTTCACCATTGCAAAAATCTAAAGATTTCTAATTTTTATAATTTAACAATCGGTAGTCTCTTGAGGATCTTGTTACTCTCGATTATTATAGGAACCAGATACGAGTTTGGCACATAAACGAACTTAATCGCTAGTGTAATCTAGTTAATAACCTTACGATTAGGTATTTACAATC